>NW_028317949.1:0-1217500 GCF_062004578.1 Staurois parvus | reverse complement strand
TTATACCACCAACAGTCTAATATATTTAATATAAACAAATATAAATAGATGTCTAAAATATATACACTCACGGCCACTTTATTAGGTACACCTTGCTACTGCCAAGAAAATATCCCCCACACCATTACACCACCACCAGCCTGAACCATTGATACAAAGCAGGATAGATCCATGCTTTCATGTTGTTTATGCCGAATTCTGACCCTACCATCTGAATGTCACAGCAACCAGTCTGCCCATTCTTCTCTGATCTCTGACATCAACAAGGCATTTTCATCCACACAACTGCCACTCACTGGATATTTTCTCTTTTTTGGGCCATTCTCTGTAAACCAAAGATAGATAGTTATGTGTGAAGATCCCAGTAGATCAGCAGTTTTTGAAATACCAAGACCAGCCTGTCTGGCACCAACAACCATGCCTCATTCAAAGTCACTTAAATCCCCTTTCTTCCCCATTCTGATGCTCAGTATGAATTTCAGCAAGTCGTCTTTACCACGTCTACATGCCTATGAGTTCCTGCCATGTGATTGGCTGATCAGCAATTTGTGTTACCAAGCAATTGAACAGCTGTACCTATTAAAGTGGTTGGTAAGTGTATATGATTACCATTAGTTTTATATAACTATATAATATATAGCTGAACAAGCAGAAAGGCCTGCCATAATACTCTATGTGTTGCTTTCAAGTCTCTCCACACTACATGGCACCTCAACCTGATTCTTTTGGTTGTTCAAAGGCTTCGCTTGCAAGGCTGTTACCTGGTCTTTACTGCACACCTTCACAAAAATGAACAGGGTAGATGTGGATGCATTGGAGGTCTGTCACACTGTTTGAGGATTACCCGAGGACATTTGCCCCTGTGGTTGCCAGTCACTTATTTTTGGAGGGTACATTAGGATGGCCAACACTTTACATAATAAAAACATATGTGCTCCATTCCCCTGGTGGATACTGATTTTTTCCCACTGAGGAAGGATAATATTTTGGGGAAATTATTTAAAGATGCAGATGCACGGATGAGGGATATAGTAGTTAAGGGGAAGTTGTGCACTTTTCAAGACTTCAAGAGTAAAAAATTGATATTTGTGGCTTTAGATGAATTGAGATATTATCAATTAAGACATTTTGTTTCGAAGTTGCCTCAACCCCTGAGGATGGCGGAGCTCATCCTTCCATTCAAAAAGATGTTGGGTTCTAGTATGGCTCCAAAACATGTCACTTCTGGGATATATAAGAATTTTACTGAATTGAGGGGGGCAGGTCCTCCGCTGTTCTTAGAGAAATGGGAAAGGGAACTGGGAACAAAAATGAATGAATCACAGAAAAATAAAATGTTTATATTAACACATGGGGTGATGAACATGAACACAGTCGAAATGAATTATAAATGTTTAACGAGAAGGTATTTGACACCGAGTGTTGCACATAGACAACGAGTAGAAGTCTCACTGTTCTGTTGGAGGGGATGTGGAGCTAAGGGAACAATGGCACATATATGGTGGGACTGTCCAAAAATACAGGGGTTTTGGCAAGACATAATCCAATTTATACAAGAGATACTGGGGACAAGTACAAAGAAGGATCCGTGGGTGTGTTTATTTTATAGGTCAGATGTACCAGTGAAGCAGTATAAAAATAGTGTATTATACCATCTAATCAGTGCAGCTAAAGGGCTTACTCCCAAATTCTGGCAGGTACATGAGCCCAACAATGAGGGACTGGTTAGAGAGGGTTGATTATATAAACAAGATGGAGGAGTTATACTATATAGACGATGGTAAAATGGAAACATTTAGAAAGGAATGGGGAAGATGGTTTGACTTCAAGGCATCCGGAAAGTATATGGAAGTAGTGGGAGGCCCAGTAATTTGATCCGTAGTGGGAGATTCAAAGGGAATGTCTTGTAAGACCGTAGCAGAAATAGGAAAAGGGAAAAGAAAGGTTGGATGGAAAGAAAGAATAGCAAGAAAAGGAAGAGTAGGAAGAGAGGAGTGAGGAGAAAGGTTATAGATATGAACCGGATTGTTGGAAAGAGATGGGAAGAGTGATATGGACTGGGGTGGGTTGTGAGGGGGGATGGGAGGCTGGGACGGGAAATTTAGGTGAAATGTTTGTACTATAGATGCAAATGGTATACTGTTGTGGTTTTGTAATGAAAAACTTAACAAAATATATAATAAAAAAAAATATGTGCTCCAATGCATGTTGGGAAACTAATATGATATTTTTGTACTCATCATAAAATAATTTTCTCCAGTATTTCATGAGAGAGCAGAGCTCTCTCCCATCAGATTAGTGCAGTTTATGTTGTTGAAACTCACTTTACGAGGGTGTGCAACCCTACGCACCAAATAGCCAATTCATTAAAAATGTAACCTTTATTAGGATTAATATAAAAGGTATGTTCCTAACTGTAAATATTAGATACCTATAGAGTGAAGAAAAAGAGCGCATTATTCAACAAACTATATTTTGTGCAATTATTTCTCCATAGTCATACCTCTCTCATCCAACATAATATCTGCAATCTGCCCAATATATGTCTCAACATACACCACCACTATATATGGATGAAACTATGGTAGAACAAATCAAATGATGTTAGACCACATACCTGTAGGGTATAAACCAGATTCACGCAGTATATTGCCAACCAACCTCCATTAAGAAAGTTAATCACCCCCATGAGATTTCAATAAGTCATGTGATCTATTTTACTACAGATATGTAATATGGGTACATTCATCCATGAGCCATAAATCAAGTCACTAATGGACAAGCCCCATATATCACCATATCCAGTTAAAAATACCTTACTGTCTTGAGGAATACCAAAAAAGTGCACAGGTGTGCGCTGTACTGTACTGTAGTGGTGGCTGACTTCAAAGCCCATCTCCTCCACTTCTTGCTGCACTGTTGGAGCCAAAAGGTAGTGCTCTGATGTGAAGATGGGGCTGTGCGATTGGGGGGGGGGGCTCTGTGATGGGGGGCCTTTGTCACAGGTGTGCCCTGTTATTGGGGACTCCAGTATGATGAGGGGACTTTGATGAGATGGATTCATCTATAGGAGTCCCCTGATGTAAAGAGGCAACTATGACAGGATGGGGGCTCTCATGTATAGGTGCCTCTGACATTAAGGGGTGACTATGACATGAAGGGGGGACCTTGATGTGATGGGATGACCTCTGATTGATGGGGGACCACTGATGTGTTGGGAGGCCTCTTATATGAAGGGGGGGGGACTCTGATGTACATGGAGAGCTCTGATGTAATGAGGGGACCTCTGAAGTTAAGGGGGAACCTCTGATGTGAAGGGAAGCTTCTGAAGTGGAGTTTATTTCATTAAGACACTTATGTTTTGGCTCAGGCTCAGGTATCCCATTGATAAGTAACATTTACCTTTTTTATGTTTTAGACTAGGGGTTCCTTGAGATTTTGCATAGTTTTAAAGAGTGCTGTGACTGAAAAAGGTTACAAAACGCTGGTCTAGACTACAATAAAAACACTTTTGAGGTAGGTTTTCTCACTGACTTGACATGTCACCGACTGTATAAATAGGAGTGGTTTAATTGATTACAATTTTCCCCATGCTTTGGGATAAAATAGATGTAAAAACAGTATATTTGTATTTATAATGATATGTATTAAGATAGAATATAGTTTTCCCTCAGAATGACTCCTCCCCAGTTTGGCAGAATGGTAAATGGGAGTTTTATGCCCAGTAGTTCCAACCTGAGTGATAGAAACACTTCTCAAGATTATTGTTGACACTGAAAGATAAGACATGAAAATGACATTTAAATCTTTCTACACATATAAACACTCTGACAGTTGACACTTTCCATTATCTTTTGATAACAGCCAAAATAAACACAGCAGCAGATAATTGTATTTTCCTACTTGTTTTTTTAAGGCTACCTTTAGAAGCTCATGGGCATATTATCAGCTATATCGGTTATCATAAGAAGCTCTTAAATTTGTAAGTGTCGTCCCTGATCTAGACATAAAAAATACAATAAGGTACTTGTGTACTTGTCCCATTCATTTTCTCAATATCAGTTATCCTAAGAAGCTCTTAAATTTCTAAGTGGCTTTCTGATCTAGCCTAAAAAAAAACACCATAAGGCACTTAAGGCACTTGTCGCATGATTTTTTTCAACTCCGCTCAGTTTCTGTACTGTATGCCGGAGATCAAACAGTTGAATCTTTGCCATATGAACTAATATGTCCAATTCTAAAGCATGCATGTGTTTACTTAAAATAAACTAATGGCAAAATTTTTTTTTTTCTTTTAGATTTGGACAGAGCAGCCAGAGATGAAAACCACTGTGAGATCTATATTGTAAGGGTGACACAAGTTTTCGTGTACTTTTCCACAGAAGGCACTCTCACAATACCCCAGAGTTCGTTACATCATGCCAATTACTTTGTGCTTATTTGATTGAACTCTGGGGTATTGTGAGAGTGGTTTCTGTAGAAAGGTACTTGAAAATCTTGCAAAATTAATTTTAAAACTCCATGGAAGGGTATAACGTTTGTACCCTGCATTCCAGTATGCTGTTTTAATAAGAATTTTGTGATAATTAAAAAGTTTTTATTCAAATATATGGTTACTTATCTGCTTCTGTTTCTGGTGTTTGCATTACTAATTTAGGGATGTGGTACAACTACGTGTGTTATGTCTAGACATGCTATTTGGTACTAAGGCAACATTGTCTTGCTGGAAGGTGATTTAATATTTTTATCGTTTTTTGTATAGATTTGGTAATTTAATAAAGATATTTTCTATTTGTCCATCATTATTGTGCATCATTAATTAACCTGTCAAGCTATGTCCCGGAGGCTCAGATATATGGTCCTTTTGGCTGATTGCTTTGTATCTGCCCCTTTGTTTATGTGATGCAATTACAGTATAGGTTTGTAGCCCATGTAGCTAGTACTACAAACAAACAAATGTCTCATTCTCACTTTGGCAAGTCATAGGTGAATTGATTTTCTTTCTTTCCACTACGCTCCTCAACAGGGGTCTTCTCCAGCAGGCTGGACCCTGTGATGCTGCCTTACACCACCATACTGCAGACCCCCCTGCCATTCAGGCTTCAGACTATTTATGGGCCCTTCCCCCACCTTCTGGGAACACTTCCCCAGGGATTCGATGAAGCCCCGTAAATATTCAGACTGCAGCCTTTGCTCTCCCTCCCACTATGTTCTATAAATCTCTAGAATACAAGGGGTAGTAGCAGAGCAGCAGCTTACAATAATGCTTACCTGTAGGTAAAATGAATATCTCCTAAACATGCACCATTTAGGAGATATTCACTCTTTTTGACAGCTGGCGCATGCATTCTAAAGGAACGGCATACCCGTGCCATTTCTTAAGAGCACTGTGCTGTGTCCCAAGACTCCTGCACGCACGTGCCGGAGTGACATCATTGTGGCCTGGCCAGTCAGATGGCCAGAGCTCGCAAACCCGGAAGGAAGACCGGATGAAGATGGAAGCTTCTGCCGCTGGAGGGCTTCATTTTAAGGTAAGTCCTGCATAATGTGCTAGTATGCAATGCACATTATGCCATTACCTTCCAGGGGATTTTTTTTTCTCTCAAGCTGCGGTTCACTACCGCTTTAAGTCTTTTACTTTGCTGATATGTATCTTACAGTCTAAGGTTCCTACCTCACATATACTGTATACATATATGCATACACATACTACGGCAAATATGAACAGAAGCCAATTAACTTACCAGCACTGTCTTTGGAGTGCGAGAAAAAAACAAATTACCCAAGGGAAACCCACGCAAGCACAGAGAGGACATACAAACATCATGCAGATAGTGTTCTGGGTGGAAATGGAACACAAACACATTATTTTTGAATTTATTGCTGCAGCCATGATCCTGGTGTCAAAATATGCAGCCAAAAATGGCTTTCCAGTAAAAGTGATCCAAGACACTCTATAGCCGCTTGATCCCTTTTACAGGTTTTGGAAGGGGCCCCCTTCCTGCCACCGCCATCACTGTTCCTGGGTTCTCTGGTGTGTTCAGCGAGCTTGGGACTACTTCTTTCTCTCGGGCTGGCTGAGTACAGAGGAAGGGAAGGTACATCTGTCCCTTCCTGTATGATAAATGAAGCCGGAAGCCTCAAAGATTTTGTCACTTCCAGTTTAGGTTTGTTGTCTATGAGCAGGTAATTGCTTGTAAAGCATCTGATCAAACTGGTCTCACTTTAATCAGATGCTTTGGAGGGTGCAAAAGAGATCATGCACAATGGGCCATAGTTTTTCACCATTCCATGGGTGTGCGCAGTATTAGAGCATGACATGTTAGGTATCTAGGTAAAATTTATTAAAGTGTATTTTTTCATGAAAATTTGCATTTGATAAACCTCTGCACAAATATTGTGTGACATAAAATACTGCAACAACCACCATTTTATTCTCTAGGGCCTGTGTTTTCAGAAAATATATAATGTTTGGGGGTTATAAGTAATTGAAAAAAAAAACCCAAATTTTTACATGCTTAGGAGCTTCATCATCAGACACCACCCAATGGCTGAATACAACAGTTGACCTAAAAGGAGAGGCAAAGGAGTTGATGGCAGAGGAAGGCAGAGAGACTAGCAACCTAGACCGGTCTGTGCTGGAGAAGGGCACACTTGTAAAGTAAGTGTGCCATAATGTGCAAATATTGCATATTATGACAAGAGCCCACCCAGCAGCAGAGACATTACTTCTGCTTTAACAATATTTTTCTATATCAAAAGCAGCCCCCACATTTCTCTCAGTTTACTTTTAGCATTCATTTATGTGTTAGTTGTATACAGGGGCGGACTGACCATTTGGAAACTCGGGCACCGCCCGAGGGCCCGGGGTCAGTAGGGGGCGCCATGAGATGCCCCTGGTACCTTTCTCATAAGCTTTTTTGAGTTTGGGCAAGGACACAGGGACCCCATGATCCCCTATTGCCCGGAGGCCCCATGAGCTCTCAGTCCACCCCTGGTTGTATACTATACTTTATTACTTATTACTGATCTGAAATCTCTAGGCAGTGGTGTGTTTAAACTAATTATTAATGTTTTTCAAACCCTCTATGGAACACTGTTGATGATATTTACGCATTTTAAATTAAACATCATGTAATTTAGATGAAGATACTGCATTACAGTAGCATCTTTCTGCTATTTCCTACTTCCTAATGCCAGAAGACATTACACGCGCACGCAGCTGAATAGGGGTCATAGACCTACTAAGAATACATTTTACTGGACATGAGCTATGCCTTTAATCCTAGAGCATATGCAGTATATTTCATCGAGACATAAAATACAAAAGTGCTGCATGTACTAGAGTAAAATTAGCACACAAAAATTATACTTACACATAAATTTATATTTAGACATTTATACATTGTACATTTATGTTTATACATATTACATTGTATTGATCTCATAGGTTCAGAACAATCTTTAATTCCTTTGCTGTTAAGAAAATTATTTTGCAAATGCAAATAAACAAATTAGTACAAGGAAATATATTTCCTTTAAATTGCTTTTCCTGGACAGTTTTACGTCAGAAATATTGTTGGTCTGTTGAAATGAAAGGAGGAAAACCTTGCATGAAACCACTTTGATTTTATCTTGTTATATGTTATGAAATAGAAGACCTGTGTGTGAAGATTCCCATACTTTGACTCATATACCACATACAAGTTCCATGGCAGTGAGTCAGTGGGCCTGATATATCTACAGTTTGCTGGCCTTGATTAGAAACAAAATCTTGCTCACCATCACTGGCAATATAATGGGCTCCTGTGGGGTGGTTAGGTGCACATGTGCAGTCACAGTTGTCTTCAAATGTTGGTAATGGAAGCAAGGCATCTGATAAAATATAAAAAAAATAAGTGAAAATTACTAGTTGGTCACACCTAAAAATGCTAAGCTTCAAAACGGAAAAGTGTAAGCAGCATCACAATAAACAAATGTTTACAACATTACAAATAATAATCCTAAAAAATGTGAAGTCAAAACTAAGAGAAATTACTAGTACTATAAGTTCTGCATGGGAAACGTGCATGTTGGTTAAGTTGAAATGGATGTAAATGTATTCTTTTTGTAAACTGATTGGGATGTGTGCTAAGATTTACTATGGTGCACTGTTCTGTTCAAACTATATATAATTTTTATGTTGCTGTATTGAGCTGTTTCATGTTTCTGTTGTTAGTATGCCGACATCTAGTGGTTTAAGGTCTCCTTCTCAACTACCCTCCTGTTTAGTGCTAGTTACTTCAGTCCTAGCTAGACCCTGCCTGTTTCTTCCATATTTCTTCAGTGAGTGTTAGTTCTTCGCAGGGACAGGGCTTAAGAAAGTCACTGTCTTCCTATATTTCAAGAAAACTGGAACAGAAATTCTCTGTACTGCAATTATCTGAAGTTAAATTGCATTAGATTCCACTCATGGGTCTTATTGCAGAATTAAGCTGCCTGAGGATGGTATCAAGTCATCCAGTAACCATACTTCCCAGACAGACTGGGTCTTTGGAAGTTGAGGTGTTAGACAACAAAAATGGAAACACTACATGATTTGCAGGTGTGAAAGTGACAATATGTGGAAGTGATGTAACATTCTTTTTGCTTCCGTTGTGTGATTTTCAAAGGAAAAAAAAAATACAACATGGGACTTTAAGTATACCTCCAAAGGTTTAATATAGACAAATAATGAAAGTATAAAATAATACCACTTTATTCAACATATAACAAACTTGTATATTTAAAACCATGTGTGCCTATTAGCCATCCAAAATAGCCATTTATATAGTCTTGAGGTCAACTTGCAAATGGTTGACGTGGGAAGATTTGAGCTAAGGGTGATGGGGGGGCACAGATTTGTGCTGGGAGGGGGGATTTCAGCAATGGGGGATTCATACTGGGGGGGTTATGCTTAGGGTGCAAGCATGTACATTAGTGCTCGATTTATTTTTGGAGGGTTGGAGGGGGGGATCTTTGCTGACACATAATGCTAATATATCTGGGGGGGGGGGTGCTATTCAGCATGTTCACCCTAGGCTCTAGATGACCTTGTCCCAGTGCTGGTTTCTGAACAGTCCATTCATTCTAGAAACGATCGTTAAAAGCAAATGAATTCTTGAACTACTTTTGAATGACATTCGAATGCTCTGACATTTTTTGTAAAAATTTTCCTTAAAAGTTTTGTTCAAAATTCTGCTAGTGTATACCCAGCTTTAGTCCTGCATTCAGTGTGTTGCACACACCTGAGCCCTGTACTATATGCGTTAAATACTCCTGTGCCCTACTGTCTGTACTTTATGCATTCCACATCCCTGCACTCTGTAATATACATGGCTGACCCCTGCACTCTTTGCGTTATGTACTCCTTACCCCTGCACTCTGTCTTATACAATCCTAAACCCTGTATTCTGTGCGTTACACACACCTGAGCCCTGCACTCTGTGTGCTATGCATACCCAAGCTCTGCAGTCTGAGTTAGGTACCCCATACCCATGCATTCTGTGCAATACACAGTGCCCTTTACTTTGTGTGTTATGCGCTCTTGAGCCCTGCAGTCTGAGTTATGCACTCCTGATCCTGCACTCTGTGTTTTATGCACCCTGCTTTCTGTGAATTATAAACTTCTGAGTCTTGCACTCTGTGAGGTACACACTCGTGGGCCCTGCACAATAGATACTTACACATATATATATATATATATATATGATATATCCACCTCACAAAGTCACATGACCCTGTGGCGTACCGCGTAGGGGAGGTGCTTGTGACATCATGATGCTTGCGGTCATCGAGGAACACGAGATGAGTGAGATACATGGATCCATGTTTTACATATTATGCTGAATATTAGAGGTGCCATTCAGCACCTTTTTATGTGAGTAGACATTTTAAGTTTTAAATAAACCAATGTTTTATTAAGATAAGACACTATCCGTCTAATTTTTTATGTCAATCCGAGGAAAAAAGGAGTAAAAGGAGTAGTAAGATGGGTGTGGAGAAGGTGATTTGTTTATTTGGAAAAAAGATTTCTCCTCATGATTCATCACCACCCCAGACTATTAAAGGGACACAAGCGTATTATGACCAAGCATTACATGTGAGGTCAAAATATTCAGGTGAGGGCACAATTGTGGTCTTTGGTGACAAAGCACTCATTTTGGAATATGAAGATTTGCATGTTTTCCTAGGAATATGGATGTAGGTTTGAGAAGAGGAATTAAATACATTAATTATATCTCAATCACAATATTGAGGACTCACAAACTTTGGATCACCGTTATGTATTGTGTTGTTGTTTGCATTTATTAATGTATATGTAAGGTACATGGGGTTTTGAAAAGCGCGGCCATTATTATTTTTATGGCATGTGGCATGAGTTGAAGAATGGTTGTTTCCTTAAAAAACAGTATCATTGATGTTTTGCTTTGTGATATATACCTTTTAAAGCTGATATTTAAAAAAAAAAAAGTACATTATCAAATGCAGTTTTGCATTCAGCAAGCATTAGTAAATAACTCTGTCTTGATACTTGATATACCTTTAGGACTTGTTAACCAGATGCATTGGGCTGCGCTTGGTAGTCTTGTCCATCACAGTCCCAAAAGCATAAAGCCTCGGTCCCTACTATGCCAGTTATGCTGCATTCATGCTTGTACATCCACACTTGCATTTATCCATGTACTGGAGTGTACCCACATCCTGTAATTGCTTTCTCCAGGTGTGGCCAATGAGGACAATTTACTCAGGTCTTGTATGCTGTATAGCCCCCTTTGTAGCCATGTGCATGAACCTTATCCATGGCCTACTGCTGTAGGAAGAGGCTGGACAGAGCTACGATAGCCCTGTCCCAGCATCTGTACTGAAAAGCAAGTGCACCGTGCAATTACATCACTCATGATATCACTACACTTCCGATACCAAGAAAAATGGAAGTGTTGTGTTTACATTCACTTCTAATATAAATCCTGGGCACTAATTTACTTTTATTTATTACAGGTACTTATGTAGCACCATCAATTTATGCAGGGCTTTACATATATTGTACATTCACATCAGTCCCTGCCCTCAAGGAGCTTACAATCTAAGGTCCCTAACTCACATTCATACACATGCTAGGGTCAATATACCTACCAGCTTGTCTTTTTGGAGTGTGGGAGGAAACACACGCACAGGCACAGGGAGAACATGAAAACTCCGGTTAGGTAGTGCTGTGTTTGGGATTCGAACCGACGACCCTAGTACTGCTAGGAAAAAGTGCTAACTATTGAGCTTCTGTGCTACCCAACCTCCATTCCTTCTCTATAAAACCATCTGTGTGAGGAGCTCAGCTCTCAAACAGCTGCTTTATAACCAAATGCATTATGGGGCACATTTCACCACCCCTCTCTTTCACCTGTCTGGCTATAACAATATATTTGAAATATTTAATTGGAAATTTCAGAATCTCAGCACCCTTCTTCTGCACATAGTTCCACCCCCACCTTCACCGCTTGTATCTTCTGAACTACTCTTCTGTGCATACAGATACTGATAAAGAAAAAGTGTGTTTTGTTGAAACGCGTATCCCATAATCTTTTGTGCCTGTCCATCAGTGGAGAAATTTCTAGTTAGGGGTCCTTTACACTGGATGTCAGTGTATGCTCTGTATACCGGCGGCTGCCATCTCCCCTTCTCTCCAAAAGCCGTGCTCTGGACACAGACCCTCAGCTTTATTGATGCTTGTCACTTCTCCTTCTGTGAGTGCAATACTTTATTTTGTCTTACTTCCGAATAAACACAGTATTATGCTATGAGGCTTCCTGCACTCCTCTCTGTCCCTTTCTTGCTGTCCTGCATGAACTGCCTGTGGTCATACGCTCTGCACTTCACTACTGCATATACTGTCTGCAAAGACATTTCTGTTTGGTACTGTATATGTATTCCTAACCTTTCCTGTTCTGGAATAGGCACACTTTTTATTTAAAATGTGTAGTTATTCATGTGCCTTCATAAAGCAGTACAAGGATGATATTTCGGCAACCCATAACAGCCAGCCAGGCATCACCTTTCCTTAGTTTAAAGCAGTCAAATCAATAAAATAGGATTTCTAACTATAATGCTGTTGCCCCTTGCCTTGCTAAATAAACTGCTTATTCTCAGTATCATTGCAAATATAAATGAAAACTTTAATGCTACAGTATATTTCTCCATACCCAAGCTGATTATCTGACAAATGGTGTCATTCTAGGTCAACCGTCGGCATTTAATGAACAGAAATGGCTTATATGATTTGGATATTAAATGGCTTGGATATTAAAATGGTAGCGTAGCTTTTTTGGTCAGATGGTGACTGCATTCATTTTTTATATCCAACTGTGACTGCTGCTATTGTCCCCAGTATAATTGGTAAGGTTCTAGTGCTAAATGCACATATTTTGTAGATTACAATGCATAATATCACATATTTGACATTAGTTCATAATTGTAACCCATAAAACTGTAAAATATAAAAAATTCACAGGATAAAAATGATAAAAGCATAAAAGAAAGAATGGGAAAAGGTGGGATGCCTTGTGGGAATGCTGGCTATTATAGCAACCAGAGACTAGAAGCTGTTAAATACCTGATTACTTGCTTGAAAACATTAGGGCCTACCTTAACTTAGGCTCTAGTTTTTAAAAAATTGTTTTGTGAAGAACTCAGCATTTACACAGCTGTCACATATAAATCCCATAATGTGTCTAATATGTGCTTTTTTTTATATGATTGTCAGCTCCATCTAGGCCATAATGTAGTATTTGTCTGATTGTAGTATTTCTGGAAAATACTGGATTATGGACATTGGAAGGAGCCAACGATTGTAGAAATAACACATATTAGATGCATGAATTTTTTGTGACAGTTATGCAAATGCTTAAGCATTCTCGCTGTGTGTTTTTTTTTTATAAACAGACTCCTATGTGTTGGTTTAAAGCAGCGGTTCTCAACCTGTGGGTCGGGACCCCTTTGGGGATCGAACAACCCTTTCACAGGGGTCACCTAAGACCATCAGAAAACACATATTTCCGATGGTCTTAGGAACTGAGACAGCGCTCCTCTATCCGTCTCCAGGCGGGTCCGCCCACATGCAGATAGGTCCACATACGATAACCCGGCGTGATGACATCATCACGCCAACCTCATCACATACACCCCGTACAAATACAGGTGTATGTGACAGGGTTGGCGCTATAATGTACTTATGTGGACCAGTCACACATGTGTAAACAGCAGTTACTGTGTAAAGAGCAGCTACTGTGTAGAAAGCAGTTACTGTGTAGAAAGCAGCTACTGTGTTGAAACCAGCTACTGTGTTGAAAGCAGCAGTATTGGAGGTAAAACAACACTTCATAAATTATAATTACTGGGTAAATGTAAAATCATGTACTGTAAAATCATCAACTGCTGCAAAAAAAAATATTTGTGATTAATCACTATGCTTTAATTATGTTCAATTTGTAACAATGAAAATACATCCTGCATATCAGATATTTACATTACGATTCATAATAGTAGCAAAATTACAGTTATGAAGTAGCAACGAAAATAATTTTATGGTTGGGGGTCACCTCAACATGAGGAACTGTATTAAAGGGTCGCGGTATTAGGAAGGTTGAGAACCACTGGTTTAAAGAATATGTCAACCCAACATTTAACATTCCTGATATGTGCCTTCCATATATCTATATGAAAAAGTATCATGTTCTCTTTGTGTTGTTTCCTTTGTGTGAAGTACCTGGTGTTCCTGACAGTTCCTCTGCTTTCCTATTAAAAACTGACCGCACTAGGCATGAAAGCACAGCATGGTCAATTTTCCGGGTGTGCTTGGAACTCAACCTACTCTCCTCCAATTGGCAGACTTCTGCTTACACTCCCCCACTGCACAGCTACTCATTGGGAAGTTTAGTGTGCGGTTTCTTCTCCCCTAGGTATCTGAGTTCCTTATGCAGCTGAGAACAGAGTGTATGTGATCACAAAAAGGGGAAAAAAGATATATATATATATATATATATATATATATACACACACACATACACACACAGTATCTCACAGAGGTGAGTCCACCCCTCACATTTTTGTAAATATTTTATTCTATCTTGTCATGTGACAACACTGAAGAAATGACACTTTGCTACAATGTAAAGTAGTGAGTGTACAGCTTGTATAACAGTGTAAATTTGCTGTCCCCTCAAAATAATTCAACACACAGCCATTGATGTCTAAACCGCTGGCAATAAAAGTGAGTACACCTCTAAATGAAAATGTCCAAATTGGGCTCTATTAGCCATTTTCCCTCCCCAGTGTCATGTGATTTGTTAGTGTTACAAGGTCTCAGGTGTGGGGGGAGGTGTGTTAAATTTGTTGTTATTGCTCTCAGTCTGTCATACTGGTCACTGGAAGTTCAACATGGCACCTCATGGCAAAGAACTCTTTGAGAATCTGAAAAAAAGAATTATTGCTCTACGTAAAGATGGCCTAGGCTATAAGAAGATTGCCAAGGCCCTGAAACTGAGCTGCAGCATGGTGGCAATACCATACAGCGGTTTAACTGGATAGGTTCCGCTCAGAACAGGCCTCACCGTGGTCGACCAAAGAGAGTTGAGTGCACATGCTCAGCGTCATATCCAGAGGTTGTCTTTGGAAAATAGACGTATGAGTGCTGCCAGCATTGCTGCAAAGGTTGAAAGGTGGGGGGTCAGCCTGTCAGTGCTCAGACCATATGCCACACACTGCATCAAATTGGTCTGCATGGCTGTCGTCCCAGAAGGAAGCCTCTTCTAAAGATGTTGCACAAGAAAGCCTGCAAACAGTTTGCTGAAGACAAGCAGACTAAGGACATAGATTACTGGAACCATGTCCTGTGGTCTGATGAGACCAAGATCAACTTGTTTGATTCAGATGGTGTCAAGCGTGTGTGGCGGCAACCAGGTGAGGAGTACAAAGAGAAGTGTGTCTTGCCTACAGTCAAGCATGGTGGTGGGAGTGTCATGGTCTGGGGCTGCATGAATGCTGCCGGCACTGGGGAGCTACAGTTCATTGAGGGAACCATGAATGCCAACATGTACTGTGACATACTGAAGCAGAGCATGATCCCCTCCCTTTGGAAACTGGACCACAGGGCAGTATTCCAACATGATAACGACCCCAAACACACCTCCAAGACGACCATTGCCTTGCTACAAAAGCTGAGAGTAAAGGTGATGGACTGGCCAAGCATTGGGCTCAATTTGGACATTTTCACTTAGGGGTGTACTCACATTTGTTGCCAGCGGTTTAGACATTAATGGGTGTGTGTTGAGTTATTTTGAGGGGACAGCAAATTTACACTGTTATACAAGCTGTACATTCACTACTTTACATTGTAGCAAAGTGTCATTTCTTCAGTGTTGTCACATGACAAGATATAATAAAATATTTACAAAAATGTGATGGGTGGACTCACTTCTGTGAGATACTGTATATACATACACACACAAATGTTTTGTCTTTCATTTCTATTTTAAACTGAATGGGTTGTTATACAAGGTGAGGGTTCACATATACTTTAATGCACCTGTGTTTCTATGCATTATGATATACTGCTCATTGAGGGTATTTGGCCTGGTATGGTTCAGGGGACACACACACTTGCCCCCCCTCCCTTTCCTAGTCAGCCATGCTACATGCTCAGATTAAGGGTCTAGTATGGGTTTTTAGGTGATCTAACACATATTTCTTTTTTCAGTGGAGAATCTTGTGAAGTCAGTTGTGAAGGGTCTGGTATGTATCTAGCTAGAAAGTATCTAGTAAGTTAACAGCTTCCGAAGGATGGCTACAGCGCAGTTGTCTAGTTCTGGGAGGACGTCCATGGACGTCCTCCCAGAACACGCTCCCTGAGCGCCCCCAGTGGTGCACACCCGGCGCTGCCGGTGATTGCTGTGTCTTACGGACACAGCTGATCACATCATACGGTAAAAGGCCAATCACATCGCCCTTTTACCATGTGATCAGCTGTGCCCAATGACACAGCAGATCACAGGGTAAATACAGTTGCTGGTTATCGGCTGTACTTTCCTCATACTGCCAAGAACCAGCAATTGTAAGGGATCAGCACTGATCATCAGGGCACTGATGATCAGTGCCCAGCAGTGCCACCCACCTGTGTCACCTACCTTTGTCCAGCAGTGCCAACCACCTGTGCCCAGCAGTGACCCCTATCAGTGCTGCCCAGCAGTGCTGCCCAGCAGTACCCAGCAGTGCCGCCCGTCAGTGCCCAGCAGTGCTGCCAGTCAATGCCCAGTAGTGCCGTCAGTCAGTGCCACCCAACAGTACTGGCCATCAGTGCTGCTTATCAGTGGTGCCTATCAGTGCAGCATCATCAGTGCCAGCTCATCAATACCAGCTCATCAGTGCCACCAATCAGTACCTCCTATCAGTGCCCATCAGTGCTGCCTATCCATGCCCCCTCATCAGTGTCCATCAGTGCCGCCTATCCATGCCACCTCATCAGTGCCCATCAGTGCTGCCTATCAGTGCAGCCTCATCAACACACATCAGTGAAGGAGAAAAAATACCTGTTTGCAAAATATTATAATAGAAACAAAGGAAAACTTTTTTTTTTTATTTTTTACACTTTTTTGTTTATAGCGTTAAAAATAAAACACCCAGTGGCGATTAAATACCCCCAAAAGAAAGCTCTATTTGTGTGAAAAAAATGGTAAAAATGTCATATGGGTACAGTGTTGCATGACCGCGCAATTGTCATTCAAAGTGCAACTAAAGCTAAAAGCTGAAAATTGGCCTGGGCAGGAAGGGGGGAATGCCCATTAGGCAAGTGGTTAATAGCAAAAAGTAAAAAATATTGTTTTTTTCTCAAAATAGTCAGTCTTTTTTTTTTTTTTAAATAGCACACCGCAAGAAAGCTCAATTCGTGGAAAAAAAGGACGTAAATTTCATTTGGGTGCAGTGTTGCATGAGCATGCAATTGTCAAAGTAACGCAGCGCCGTAACGCAAATAAAGGCCTGATCAGGAAGGGGGTAAATCCTCAGGAGGGCAAGTGGTTACCCATCACTGCTCCTAGGGCTAATTTACAAATCTCTACATTTAATGCAGCAACAAAATAATGGAATGAACAAGCATATAAAATGTGAAAGTCATATTAAACAACTTAAAGATGTACTGTATGTGAAAGCATGCTACGCCTTCACTTTATCAAACAAAAAACTGGATGAAGCGGTTGATTTTTAAGGTTGGTGTTCAGCTTTAAACGCTGTATTTCTATATTGACTAGAATTTCACATTAATGTTTCTGCATCAACGTTCAGGCGTGTGCTGTCATTAGTTTTAATGCTCTCGAACTGTGTTAGTAATTCATGGAACATTTGTTTGTCTCAGCAAGCGTGCTGATAGCCAGCTCTACACAGGTAATAGATAAGAAAACAGAACAAAGTGTTTAAAGCAGATAAAGGTATCAATAGCTCAGACGCTGCCACCACCGCTGTTTGTCAGCTTGACCTCTGTAAACTGATAACTTGGTTTCTGTCACACTTTTCGCCTCTGTCTATAAGGGACGCTTTTTTGTATGTCTTTATACACAGTCGCCTTAACATGAATTGACTAATATGTACTTTTAGGGGTGCTAGTTTCCTGGCTGTCTCTGGCTTCAATACTTTTGCTGACCTTGAACTATCATGTATATTAACCTCCTTCCTCCCAGCCACTATATACGTATGTGGCTGGGCGGGATCTTGATCGTTTCAGGAGGATGTACCCTTACATCCTCTCATTTTGGTCGCTCATGCACAGCCCTGAGACCACACAACAACACAACCTGTGATCAGGACACAGAGGGTCGCAGATCAGGGTACAGGGCCAATTTTATTGACCCTGTATCATGTGATTGCTGTGACCAACCAAAGCGATCACACATGCAAAAAAAGGCTGCAAAGCTGCAACATTTGAAGTTTCTCCTCCTACAGCATGTTAGAGGGATATCATTTCTGATGTGGCATGTGTACACCCCCGACTGCTACCTTCCCAGCTAAAGGGGGAGCAGTTGAAGGGCAGTAAAAATGCAGCTCAACTGCAGGGTTTTACCGCTGCCCCAATCTCAAGTGTACAGGTGAAACTTGAAAAATTAGAATATCGTGCAAAAGTTAATTTATTTCAGTAATGCAACTTAAAAGGTGAAACTAATATATGAGATAGACTCATTACATGCAAAGCAAGATAGTTCAAGCCGTGATTTGTCATAATTGTGATGATTATGGCTTACATCTCATGAAAACCCCAAATCCACAATCTCAGAAAATGAGAATATTGTGAAAAGGTGCAATATTCTAGGCTCAAAGTATCCCACTCTAATCAGCTAATTAAGCCATAACACCTGCAAAGGGTTCCTGAGCCTTTAAATGGTCTCTCAGTGTGGTTCAGTAGGAATCACAATCATGGGAAAGACTGCTGACCTGACAGTTGTGCAGAAAACCATCACTGACACCCTCCATAAGGAGGGAAAGCCTCAAAAGGTAATTGCAAAAGAAGTTGGATGTTCCCAAAGTGCTGTATCAAAGCACATTAATAGAAAGTTATGTGGAAGGGAAAAGTGTGGAAGCACAAGCAGCAGGGATGACCGCAGCCTGGAGAGGATTGTCAGGAAAATGCCATTCAAAAGTGTTGAGGACTTTCACAAGAAGTGGACTGAGGCTGGAGTCAGTGCATCAAGAGCCACCACACACAGACGGATCCTGGACATGGGCTTCAAATGTCGTATTCCTCTTGTCAAGCCGCTCCTGAACAACAAACAACGTCAGAAGCGTCTTACCTGGGCTAAAGAAAAACAGACCTGGTCTGTTGCTCAGTGGTCCAAAGTCCTCTTTTCTGATGAGAACAATTTTTGCATCTCATTTGGAAACCAAGGACCCAGAGTATGGAGGAAGAATGGAGAGGCACACACTGCAAGATGCTTGAAGTCCAGTGTAAAGTTTCCACAGTCTGTGTTGATTTGGTGAGCCATGTCATCTGCTGGTGTTGGTCCACTGTGCTTCATTAAGTCCAGGGTCAACGCAGCCGTCTGCCAGGAGATTTTGGAGCACTTCATGCTTCCTTCCGCAGACGAGCTTTATGGGGATGCTGACTTCATTTTCCAGCAGGACTTGGCACTTGCCCACACTGCCAAAAGCACCAAAACCTGGTTCAATGATTACTGTGCTTGATTGGCCAGCAAACTCGCCTGACCTGAACCCCATAGAGAATCTATGGGACATTGCCAAGAGAAAGATGAGAGACATGAGACCGAACAGTGCAGAAGAGCTGAAGGCCGCTATTGAAGCATCCTGGTCTTAACACCTCAGCAGTGCCACAGGCTGATAGCTTCCATGCCACGCCGCATTGAGGCAGTAATTGCTGCAAAAGGGGCCCAAACCAAGTACTGAGTACATATGCACGCTTATACTTTTCAGAGGTCCGATATTGTTCTATGTACAATCCTTGTTTTATTGATTGCATGTAATATTCTAATTTTCTGAGATTGTGGATTTGGGGTTTTCATGAGCTGTAAGCCATAATCATCACAATTATGACAAATCACGGCTTGAACTATCTTTCTTTGCATGTAATGAGTCTATCTCATGTATTAGTTTCACCTTTTAAGTTGCATTACTGAAAGAAATGAACTTTTGCACGATATTCTAATTTTTACACATTTACCACACCAGTGCTACCAGTCACAGTGTCCCTTACCACCACCACACCAGTCCCAGTGTCACCACAAGGCCATATTCACATGAGGCGTTTTAATGTGTACCCTGGGTGAGGATGATATTTACCCACACGGGGATGCACAGGTGTTCTGTTCACACCTGCATGGATGTTATATCGGGAGAAGTGTCTGTATCCATGCAACCACTGTGTTCTAAAAGACATTATAAGGAACACCTGTGCATCCCTATATGGAAAATAACAGCCCATGCACGGGGTATGCATTGATAGACCACGTGGGAACAAGGCCTAAAAACATGACCAGTCACAGTGTCCCCTAACAATACCACACCAATCACCATAAGGCCTCGTTCACATGGGGCATATCAATGTTTACCCTATGTGAGGGCCTTGTCACCATCATGAAACATCTCTGCATCCCCATGCAAGCAGTCCCATTGATGTCTAATTGGATCAAGCAGCTGTAAAGGCATCGCCACTGTTCCCAATCTGACATCTGTGCAGTGTGTGGGTGCAAGGCCCCAAATGCAGACAGTGTGACCAACCAGTCAGTGTCCATGATTACCTTCACTCTAGTCACAGTATTGCCAGACCAGTGTAGTCAGCAAGAGTGTTCTTGATCACTGCAACACCAGCAACATTGTCACCAGACCAGTGCAGCCAGCAACAGTGTTCCTTTTCGCTAGCCACACCAATGCCCCTATCACCAGACCCGGTGCAGCTATCAACAGTATCCGTGATCTCCAATACATCAGTACAGTGTCACCAAAGCCAGTGCAGCCAGCAACAGTGTTCCTGGTCACCACCACACCAGTGCAGTGTTGCCTCTGCCTCCGGCTTGTACGGACCCTAGCCAATTTATTAACCATGTTTCTGCCTCCTGACTGGAGTGATCCTTTGTCTGTTTATTGACCATGTGTCAGGAAAGATGCATTCCGGTGCACAGAATAGTTGTTTGCGGCTGATTTGTGGGTGCGCATGCGCGAGTGCACGCACGTGCATGAACGGGTGCGTGAACAAAAGCGTGAGCATGCACAACACCAGGTGGGCCATTTAAACTGCACTATGGCCTGGGGTCCTTGCCGCTTGGTCTATTACGCTCTCTGAAGCATCTGGAACCCGTTCCTGTATTGGCTCTCTGTCACTGACTTGATCTGCCCCTGATCTTGTGTGAAAGCTGCCTGTACCAACCCCAGGTTTGTCTTTGGTTTTCGTCTCTGCCTGCTCCTCCTGCTTATACAGCTATCTGCCTACCATTTCCGACCCTGGCATGACCTTGACTATTCTCCTGCCTGCCATGTTGTACCTTGATCTGCTTTTCAGTTGCCAACCCGGGCTGCCTGATCATGCTCTCTGCATCTGAACCAGCTGACCTGTGCAGTTGCCACACCAGTCTTCCTTCAGCACAGCAAAGAACAGCCTGCTCCATGGCAATGTACAGCCTGCTCCACAGCAAACACATGGCCTACTCATCAGCAAAGCCAGCCTGCCATTCAGCAAGTACAGCCTACTCCACAGCAACACACTGCCTGCTTATCCTCCAACCACGTGCAGCTCTCCAGCATCCTACAATGGAAGACCAGTCAAGCACTCATGCCCACTCTGTGCTCAGGTGCTCCTGTCACTTTCCCAAGGATCCTGAGCCAGAGGTGTAAAAGAAGCCTAACTCCAAACATCAGGCTCCAGCACCAAGTACGTTACACCATGTCTCTGCCTGCTGCCTGAACTGACCCATCTGCATTTCCCACTGACTACATTCCCGAGAGACATCAGCCCCAACCATCGCCTGCACAACTGGAACCACAGGAACTCTATTGTTCACCCTTTGTTCAGCCTTCTGTACCTTATGGACAGTGAACATGACATTCTGGGGGCAACCATGTGCCAATATGCTAGGCTTGTTTGGCTTTTAGGTGATGCTACTCTAAGATAGATTCCCTGACTCATACAGTGGCAACCATTACAGTACATGGTACTGTATGAGATGCAATGTCCGGTTCATAATCAGTACAAACATTAAAAAAGTCTCAAACATGCGTTATTCCCATATTCAGGAGCAACATAATGTTTCATGGGTTTATGATGTAATTCTAAGTTTGTGCTGTGTGTGAAAAAAATCTTAAATCTGACAACTTTATGTAAGAAAAAAAAGTCTTTAAAAGACTCACCATGCCTCTTAAAATATACAATTATACTATATATATACACAATAATATATATATTTGTGGGTGTTTCTACTGTCCTGGTGCTCCAGGGCCTTCAACATTTGAAAAGCAGTCAGGAAATTAAATGCATAATTTAAGCCTTAAGGTGCTCCTTGGATTTTGGATTCCTCTATGTGGATAGGCTGTGCTAAAAGTCTTACATATGTGGTACGATCATATTTGGGAGGAGTAGTAGAATGTGTTTTGAAGAGAGATTTTAAGTAATAAGCATGCTCATGTTGTGTGCTAAAAAAAAATCTTACTAATTGACAACTTTGTGTAAAAAAAATGAAATTTTTATTATCTTTATGCATTTTCCAAAAATTGTGACAAAAAATTACATTTTCAAAAGAGTTATGCCTCTTAGAAAATATGCTGGGGTGTCTTCTTTATAAAAAGTGGTAATTGTGTGTGTGTTTCCACTGTTCTGGTACTCCAGGGCCTCTAAAATTCTGAGAGGCAGTCAAGGAATTAGATGTGTAGTTTATACCTTTAGAAAGCCTGAAGGTGTTCCTTATATTTTGGACTCCTCTATGTGAATAGGATGTGAAAAATGGCTTTGGGAAGGGGAGGACATAGTCTGGTCTTGAAGTGGATAAAAAGTTAGATTGAAGTTAGAATTATGGATCTGTATAACTGCTAAGAGTTACTGCCTCACAACATTTTGAATCCAATAGGTCAGCATGAAAGCCAAGTATTTTTAAGATACACACTGTATATTGTAATTTTACATGTGCATGGAGGTAGCTATATTTGCTTATAACATGTCCATGCTCGGCTTTAAAGTGCTACGCAATGATTCAGTTTTACTTATTGAAAACAATGCATCCCCTAAAGTTTACCAAAGATGGTTTGAATTTCGGCCAGTTCAGCAGGGACTGGCTGAGATTCGAGCCATGTATGGGCAGGCTGATTGTACCCAATTCAAATTGTTGTATGACTTGGGTACAACAAGCCCGTCAAATTTTTCATGCAATTATTGCCAGTGGCTGTAGCTGCTAGCAATAATCACTGCATTCTCCCAGAAGGGCTGGCTCCCTGCTCCGTGTGTAAACTTTGAAGTTAAAGATAAACACTGGAAAGATAACTCAAAATAAGTTCTCACTGTAAATACTACATACTTTACCTTTAAGAATGGAGTAACTAATTACAGCAAGGACCCTGTCACATTGGAAATTTTGCTGGCACACTGTCAGTTCTTTTTTTAGACTCATACAATCACCAGTCATGAGTTGCTATATGCATAAAGAAAAAGCAAACTCATTTACCCATTGCACTGTCAGTGCTGTACACCTTGGTAGAACCCAGCTCCTTACGCTCACTAACTCATAGAGTGTCGATGAAGAGTTAGAATCTGCCACTGCTTGTCCATGAAGGCTGCTATATGTTCAGGGGCGGACTGACCATTTGGAAACTCGGGCACTGCCTGAGGGCCCGGGGTCAGTAGGGGGCCCCATGAGATGCCCCTGGTACTTTTTCATAGGCTCTTTTGAGTCTGGGCAAGGACACAGGACACAGACATAATCCCCTATTGCCCGGGGGCCCCATGAGTTGTCAGTCCACCCCTGTATATGCTCACATTACAATTCACAAATCACAAGTCATGCTGGGTGCATATCACTTGTAAAGAGGTGTTAGGGTGGCTAAATGTGCCTGAAAATTTGGCCAATTCAGCAGGGACCGGGCTAATTAGAATCTATGTATGGGCAGGCTGGTTGTACATAAGCCGATCTATCGTTCAACTTTTTTCTTTTTTTTTTTGCTCGTCCCACTTGTTGAGCAAAAAAAAATTATTAATGTACAGCAAACCTTAGGCAGCAGGAAGTGGCTGAATTTTGATCCATTTATCGCTGATTTTAGTCTTGCATTGTTTCCCTCTAGTGAGATTTCTGCTGTATTTTTCCATTTATACCAATAGATTCCCCACCTATCCTTAATTCCCTATTTGGAACCATGTTTCATGGTCAGATTTGGTCAGCAATGTCATTGTTATCCCCACTCCTTTGCTTATATGCCTGGGTTTCCTAGTCATGTAAGTAATTGGTGTCAGTGTTATCAGCGGTTGCTAGGGACAAAGCAGGTGCTACCACCCACTGTCACCCTAGCAACCTCTGACAGTGGGAAGTAGTCATATATAGAAGTAGTGGAATATTACTTCTATATATGATGCTTTGTGATAGTCAAAACTGTGTGTTTTAGGGCTTGTCAGCCCACTTTTATTTAAACATAAAGCTCCTTACATCAGAATTCCCAAAATAATACCAAGCCTCCTGGCTCCTTCTCTTCACAGTACCGCATCTCAGGCCTTTTGCCTTGGTCCTCCTGACCAACTAACAGTACATCTGTGCTCATGTACAACAGCTGCAGCTTTCTCAGCGCTCTTTATTTGCAGCTCCCTGCTGCATGAGCCTATGCCCTGGCCTCTTAATAGGGGAATTTCCAGGCACCCAAATGAAGCCCTCTTGTCTCCTGGCTTGAGATCTGGCTTTTGGGTATAGCACACCTGTCCCCTCAGCAGAGCCCTGAGCTTTTGCAAGGCATTAGAATATAAAGGGTGTGCACATCTGCACACATAACTTAAGCCAGGTTGGAGGCTCTGTCCTTCCCAATACTCTTGGAGCCTCTGAGCTCCAGACCCCAATCCACAAATTACAAAACCCAGAGAAAACTGAAAAAAGTTTGGTCTGCTCACAATCAATATTCTGGAGCTGCACGCTCTGCATTTGTGTAAACCCTGTGTCACTTTTGCCTATTCTTACACAGTCACAATTACACATGTGAAGAATGAAAAAATTAATTTAATTCGGATTGATTCCTTAACCACTTCAAGTCCAGACACTTTTACCCCCTTCCTGTCCAGGTCAATTTTCAGCTTTCAGTGCTATCACACTTTGAATGACAATTGCGTGGTCATGCAACACTGTACCCATATAAATGTTTTAGCATTTTTTGAGACAGATAAAACTTTATTACAGAGGTATTTATTTACCACTGGGATTTAAATTTTTTTGCTATGTAAATGAAAAAGTCCAAACATTTTGAAAAAAAAGTGTTTTTCTTATAACATTTTGCAAATAAATCATTTCTTCATAAATCTTGGCCAAAATGTATTCAGCTATCTTTTTAGTGAAAAAAATAAATAACCCAAATTAGTTTACAACCAAAAATTATAATTTTTCAAAACATTTTTTTAATTTTAATAATTTTTTTGTTTATATTATTTATGTTTTTTGTTTTTTTAAACATACTGTCACCTTAGCAGTAGTAGTCACCATAGTGACACTGTACTACTTGTGGGGGGTGATGAAGATTTTTTTTTACACTGATTGCTTTTACACCCATAGGCTCTAAAAGCAATAATTTCTCCTTCTCTCTGGCTGCATTCTTGCAGCCATTGAGAAATACTATGAGAGCTGTGATTGGTCACAGCTTGTCACATGGTACAAGGCTGTTGTGAATAGCCTTGTACCATGTGACCTCTGTGATCATTTACAGATTTCACTAGTAGTAAGCAATGATAAGTGACATCTTGTTTACTACTGTTCATGTGATCACTGATTGGCCAATCAGTGATCACATGATCGGGACCTCACATAGAGGTCCTGTACAGCGATCGGTGTTTGGTGTACAGCGATCGGTGGACACAGCAGGCACTGGATCACGGTGCCGCACGCTCCCAGATTCTAATTTTTCTAATGAATTTGAAGTATTCAAATAGAATCCAAATCAAACTTAAATCGAAAATATTGAATGAATCCAAATTCATTGTGAAAAATAGCTGGTTCTATTCAATTAGGAATTCGAATTGCGGAAGACGGTTATTTTCTCTCTATCTTATTCTATTCTAATTGATTCTATTTTTTTTCTATTCTATTCTTTTATTTTATATTCTTTTCCATTCTAATCTTTTATTCTCTACTCTATTTTCATCTATTCTATTTTACTCTATTATTTTCTTTTCTATTTTATTCTATTCTATTCAAAATTTGAATTTCGGAACATGGCTATATTCTTTCTGTTCAATTCGATTGTATTGTATTTTTTTCAGCTCTATTCTTTTCTATTCTATTTATATTCTTTTATTTGCTATTCTATTATACTCTCATCTTCTATTCTTTTCTATTCCTTTATTTTCTATTCTATTCTTTTATTTTCTATTCTTTTCTGTATTCTTTTCTATTCTATTTTATTCTACTCTATTCTTTTCGATATTCAAATTATGGAAGATGGCTATATTCTAACAGTAATACGTAAAGCGCTGAGCAAACTTTTGGCGCTATATAAATCCTGTATAATAATAATAATATAATAATACACATAGTCTTTGAAGGAAATCATCAATAGTCAGCAATATGTTCTTTCAAATTTGTTTTTGAATTCAATTTTTATTTGGATTTTGGACAAACGCTTGTTTTGTTATAATGGATTTGTTGTAATTTGTTACTACTGTAATTTGGAAATTAGGATATATCCGAATCTCCAAATTTCGTCCGAATTTCCATTTGGAATAAAAACGAACAGCACATGTCTAGTCACAATACAATATTTATAAATGGAGGAGTGGGGGTCTAAAAGATACGTGTTTGCAGAGCTGGCTTGAAATTCTCAGCTCATCTATTTTAGGCTGCAAATTGCTCCACAGGACAGAATGAAGTAGTCAATCAAGCTAGTTCAGCTTGGTTTAAAATGTTCATTTGTGTCATGCAGATACAAGTCATTTCATGGATCAGTATGAATTTGGAAGCCTTCATTCCTTTTTTTATGAATTATGTTGCCATTCACTTTTAGTGCTGCCCAGTACTGCAGCAGACATCAGCATGCATGGGAATTGCATCTATGTATTTTTAGACTAATAAAATCTGTTTCCATGCTGAGCTGCATTTAAGTAAAATGTTCATCCATCATAGAAGTGATGAAGGCTGTCAAAGTTGCTGATAGTTCATGGAAATGCAAGTGAAAAGCTGCGTCTGTCAGACACGGTTCATTAATCGTTTAAACCTGCCCTAAAGCTGCATGAGTTTTGGGGAGGCAGCCAGGAACCATCAGATTAGGATTTCCTTTCTGACAGGGAAGTCCTCCAGCACTCTCTAGATATACCCAGCAAGCAGCAGCCTAGTCAGATATGGGAAGCAGTCTATTCAAATTAAAATTTCCTTTTCGACAACTGGAAAAGACCTCCAGCTCATTCTGAATATTGCAGTGATAGGAACCAGTGGGGAACAATGAGAACATTTATTTGCCGGTCATCACTCACTGCCTCAGAAAAAAAATGCATTCGTAATGCATTTTAAAGGCAAGTTTGTGACCTTTTTTGCAACAAATGATATTTTCTACGTATCTCAAATAAGAAATGCTTGGAGATTATTTAAACACGTCATATTGATCAGTGATGTTTAAAGTGAAGGTAGAAATACTGTAAAAACAGAATGCATTAGTTAATAAAATAAAGGGTCAGTGAAGCGTTTTAATTAACACCACTGATTAGTGCATAAAGGCTCAGGAAATTAAATTTTGTATTTCAGCCAAGTTGTAATTATCTCTATGAATGTCACAAGATGAAGGAAAACAAACCTCCACTTCAGCTGCTGCCCTGTTCTTATGATCCGTCAGCATCTGTAACTATGACCGCTATCTACTGCTATCAACATGTGTTAAAATACATGATAAGAAACAATTATGAATAAAATAGGTTAACTTCTCTAAATGAGTGCAAACAAAGACAATGTACTGGATTTAACAGTATCTAATCCATTATGTTTCGCATTCTGTATAGCTCTTTTCTTTTCACATCACACAATTTAGAAACAAGGTAATATTATCTGATCCTGCCTACTTGGCTTCATTCTTACAAGCGTGGTTTGGATTACATGGATTTACACTACGCTACAAAAATAACAGCACAGCAGTTTATTTATAGTGTAGGTATCAGAGGATAATGCATTGTGTCTTCATTGTGCCACAGAAACTTTTACACTTTTGGTCAGTTGCCATGGATTAAAGATGTATTTCACCTCGAGAACAATTATATCATTAGAGGAATATGAGGACTGCAAATGATAATCTCCTTCTTGATAATGCTAGTTGAAAAACGTTTCTGGTGAATGATCCAGTTCTTGCCTGCATACTTGTCTGGACTCAAAATTCTTAAAGTGACTCTAAAAGTTTAAAAAAAATAAATAAATGAGTGTACTTGTGAGCTTCTATGGTGTTTGTCTAAACTATTACCATTAATTAATTTGACAAACAAAACAAAAAACACAATATATGATACACCTGTGATTCGCTGGCACTCACACCTACTCATTAAACAGTGTTCTGTGAGAAAATTAAATATATAAATTGTGCCGCGCTCCTGTGTATAAATAATTACAATATTCACTATTTCAAATGACAATCCAAAGAAGAAAAAAAAAATATATATATATACTTATATCTAGTGTATAAAATACAATTATCTTCTGCTTATAACATCATAAATAAATACCGCATACTGTGCTGGTGACAATAGTAAATAGTGATAAAAACAATATATATGAAAAAGTGCTCATAGACAGTCCTCTTTCAATTTAAATTATGATGGTGCAATCCCATAATCCACGTGCAGTGTGATTTTTTTTTTATGCGCTCACCTCAGGTTTTCTAAAAGTTTGTAATGTAAAAAAAAACAAAAAACAAACATGTTATACTTACCTGCTCTGTGCAATGGTTTTGCACAGAGCCGCTGCGATTCTCTACTTTTTGGGTCCCCTGCTGGAGGTTATAGCTCCTCCCTCCTGCCGAGTTCCCTCAATAGCAAGCCTCTTGCTATGGGGGCACTCGAGCAGGCTTGCTCCTGAGCCACATTCCTGTAGATGGATACTGTCAATTTACACACAGAAAATGGCTTAGCCCCACACCTCGCTCACATCTCACTCTCTCCTCATTGGGTCACTGGCTGTGATTGACAGTAGCAGGAGCCAATGGCTCGTGCTGCTGTGTGAGCCAATGAGGAGAGAGAGACCCAGGAGAGCTGTGGCTTTCATGCACATTGCTGGATCGAGAGGGGGCTCAGGTAAATATAAGGGGGGGGGGGCTGAGGAGGGAGCTGCACCCAGAAGGTTTTACCTTAATGCACAGAATGGATTAAAGTCTGCCTTTACAACCACTTTAAAGTTGAAATCCAGGTAAAATAAATAACTGGCATTGTAACAAACAGAAGTCAGCCTGGCATTACTCCACAGCGCATAGGTACCCTAGTCAGTTACATTATTTGTGACACTATGTAATTGCTATGGACTTTTCTAGGTGTCAAACTTTAGATTGAAATTTAATTTTATAATTTGCACATTAAAAAAAGAGCATACTATCTATGTAATGCCAAAGCTTTTTTTTTTAATGCTGCTTATTGAGTTTTAGATATACAAACATACATAATATTTACCAATACAGATAGCATCATTCACTGTTGTCCTTCAGAAAAGTAACAGTAAAAAAAAATATCCATGGTAAGCACAATACAACAGAGTAAGTTACTGTATAGGTAGACAATAATGTAGTCTCCCAGCTCAACCATACTGGCTTAAGTATCCATGGACCCCACATTTTTTTTAAATTGCTGGGGAACTCATATTAGTGTAAGTTCTTATAATTGAAAGGCGGTATTAGTTAAATGTTTCTATCCAGAAAAAGAAGGTGGAGAACATTTCCAGGTAAATATTTTTATCTTATATTTTTATCTTATATGCCACATATCAGTGCCCACCAGTGCACATCAATGCCACATATCAGTGCCCATCTGAGCTGCCTTTCGGTGTCACCCATCAGTGCCAGTCAGTGCCACCTATCAATGCCAATCAGTGCCACCTATCAGTGCTGCCAATCAGTGCCACCTATCAGTGCCAGTCAGTGCCACCTATCAGTGCCAATCAGTGCTGCCTATCAGTGCCAGCCAGTGCTGCCTAACAGTGCCAGTCAGCGCCACCTAACAGTGCCAGTCAGTGCTGCCTAACAGTGCCATGTATCAGTGCTGCCTTTCAGTGTCCATCAGTGATGCCTGTCAATGTCCATCAGTGCCACCTACCAGTGCCTCCTCATCAGTGCCACCTATCAGTGTCCATCAGTGCAGCCTATCAGTGCCCATCACTGCAGCCTCATTAGCGCACATCAGTGAAGGAGAAAAATCACTTATTTACAAAAAACAAAAACTAAGAAAAAACATTTTTTTTCAAAATATTCAGTGGTTTTTGGTTTGTTTAAGAAAAAATAAAAAACCCCAGTGGTGATTAAATACCACCAACATAAAACTCTGTCACAAAAAAATTATAAAAATGTCATATGGGTACAGTGTTGCATGACCGCACAATTGTCACTCAAAGTGCGACAGCACTGAAAGCTGGAAATTGGCCTGGGCAGGAAGGGGGTATAAGTGCCCTGTAGGTTTGTGGTTAAAGCCCTGGATTGGCATTGGAAAGCGTGGTACACCTGCCATATTCATCTGTTCGCTGACACTAGTTGCTAATATGTTGCTTTTTTCCTTTTTTAACTCAAATAAGGGACAGATTTATTTTCTGTACTCAATTCACATAATACATTTGCCACTGTTGAAAATTAATCTGGGTGTGTTTAAAGGAGTGGTTTCTAGCACCTCAATGTTTATCAACAGTTCTGATGTTGAATTTCATCACTAAATAAGTGCCTACAGTTGTGACAACAAATAGACATACAATTGCTTTTTGGCTCAAATTATTGGCCATACTTCAAGCTGTGAGTGGCATTGTTAGCATAGCCTGGCTCAACAAAATTACACTGAGCAGGATGGAAAATTATTGGTCGAAGAGTGATTGCATCCTATCAGATGCAATTAATTAGTAAAGAATGGTGAGAAATAGCTGCTACCAAAATGTATACTCTTGAAAATACACAAAAGTTTATTTTATAAAAAGTACAAATGCTTTATATACACTGCTCAAAAAAATTAAAAGTAACACTTTGAAAACACATCAGATCTCAATGGGGAAAAATATCATGCTGGATATCTATACTGATATGGATGGGTAATGTGTTAGGAATGTAAGAATGACCCATCGTTTGATGGAAATGAAAATTATCAACCTACAGAGGACTGAATTCAAACACACCCAGAAAATCAAAGTGAAAAAATGATTCTCTTGATTTTAGATTTTGACAATGATGCGCCCACCTTCTGGAGAGTGTCCTTCACTTGTCTGGATGTTGTGAATGGGTTTTTCCTTACCATAGAGAGGATCCCGTGATCATCCACCACTGTTGTCTTCCATGGACATCCATACCTTTTTATGTTGCTGAGCTCACCAGTGCATTCTTTTTTCCTCAGAATGTACCAAACTGTTGATTTGACCACTCCTAATGTTGCCATATTTCTCTGATGGATTTGTTTTGTTTTTGAAGCCTTACAATGGCCTGTTTCACTTGCCTGGACAACTCCTTTGAACGCATGATGTAGGTTCATAGCAATACATTCCAAATGCAAATACCGCACACTTGCACATGCACACTTGACGTTTTTACAGCGGCTGTTTTTGGCTTTTGATGTTTTTTCTACAGTTAGTAAACCCCCCAGCATGTTATCCTATGTGTCCATGTACACAGACTGTAATCAATGATTTTTGGCTGGGATGTTTTTTGTCTGGGAAAAACCCCAGAACTAGTTTTTTAGCTATAAAAATGCTCTAACCAGGGGCGGACTGACAACTCATGGGGCCCCCGGACAATAGGGGATCATGGGGCCCCTGTGTCCTTGCCCAAACTCAAAAAAGCCTATGAAACAGGTACCAGGGGCATATCATGGGGCCCCCTACTGACCCCGGGCCCTCGGGCAGTGCCCGAGTTTCCAAATGGTCAGTCCGCCCCTGGCTCTAACGCTGAAAAACGCAGGAAAACCCAGTAAAATGCATAAACCGCTGCAAACTGGCATTTTTGGACATTTGACCAAGAAAAAATTTTTTTTGTTGGTAGAAAAAACGCTAAAAACCGCAAATGCAGCTAAACGCTAATGCAAAAATGCCAATAAAAAGCTGAAAAACTCACGTTTTTAACATGACTTTACACAGCTAACGTTACCAGCGTTATCAAAACGTCCCGTGTGCATGAGGGTTTAGAATCAACTCCAGACCTTTTACCTGCTTAATTGATGAAGAAATAACGAACGAGTAGCCCACACCTGGCTTTTGATTCAATTGTCCAATTACTTTTGGTCCCTTGAAAATGGGGGATGGATACTCTTAAGAGTTGTAATTCCTAAACCCTTCCTCCAATTTGGATGTACATACCTTCCAGGGGCGGACTAACAACTCATGGGGCCCCCGGCAATAGGGGATCATGGGGCCCCTGTGTCCTTGCCCAAACTCAAAAAAGCCTATGAAAAAGGTACCAGGGGCATCTCATGGGGCCCCCTACTGACCCCGGGCCCTCGGGCAGTGCCCGAGTTTTCAAATGGTCAGTCCGCCCCTGATACCCTCAAATTAAACCTGAGAGTGTGCACTTCTATTATATAACTATAGCTTGAATAGGTTTTAGTAAATACCTGAAAAAAACAAAAATCGTGCTTGTGTCTGGACCTGTGTGTATGTATATATATATATCTTCTATAGTTTTTTCATAACTCATGTTGCATTGATAATATAACATGAGTTGTGATAAATCTATAAGAAGTAATGAAGCTGTATATGCCTCTTGGATCATGTACAGTGTGTTCAGTTGTGGAATTGTAAGGAATTTATTCACTACAAAATACATGGTGACTAGCTGCTGATCTGTTAACTGAAGCTGGAATTTTGCTGAGCTGCAACTTCTCAGCTGAATTATTACCAGGGGATCTGGCAAATGCTCCTCTCCTCTGTATTACTAATGACGTCTCATCTAGTATGCAATTTATTGTCAATGGATACAAATGAAAGCAATAAATTGATTGCAATCCCACTTTAAGTTTATATACCAACCAATAATCATTTGGTTTTTATAGTGTAAATAGCTAACAGAAATTTGGGTCTCATTTGTAAAGTTTCTACTTTAGCATTTATAGCAATAACTTGCTGAAAAAGAGTATCTACTAAAATGGCTGGAAAATCTAAAATGGCATACAATACTTGCAAGTTTGTGAGCTGAGGAACTGCTTCCTATTTGCATGAATTCAAGAGAACTATGAGTAGCCAGGTAAATTCCAAGGTGTGCCATTCATATGCTATGCTATTCTTACACACCGCAGGGAGTGACATCACCATCCTTCCAGGGAAGATTCCTGGGGAACAAGGATGACAAATCTTACGAAGTTTGGGATTCTCATTATTCACCACATCTTGCTGAAAAGATCATAATATCTCCTTACTGTAGGCACCAGGGGCAGAGTATGTGGGGTAAATTAAGTATAAATATTTCACATTTCCCCATAGGTACATATATATTTTTGCTATTATTATATAGCAATTTAAAAAGGGGGGGTCCCTGATGTAATGAATGCACCTTCTCAATACTTTCAGATAGTGACCAGCGTATGAATGCCACCATTGTCAGGTAAAAATACACCATAATATCATCAAAATACATATAAATAAATGATTATCTAGATCCATGTGTCAGGCCACAATCTCCAGTATTATGCTACTCACTTTGCTCTTTTGGCATCCCACTGGCAGAAATAAAAATGCAACACCTAGTAATATTAGCAAAATAATTTTGAATATGTGTGTAAACTGTTACTACTTTAGCATCTTTGAACATATTAGCATAAAGTGTCAAATAATTTTCAGTTATAAAATAATGTATTCTCAGTTTGAATGTTTTATGTTAATTTTCATTTTAATTGTTGACATCTTTAAAAGGTGTTTCCAAATTAAACTAAACTGTGCTTTAAACCAAAATGCTAAAAAGAAAGGCATTTACATACAGTTACATAAAGTAATTATAAAGCCTTAGTTTTTAAAAAAAATAAAATAATAAACATGCCATACTCACCTGCTCTGTGCAGTGGTTTTGTACACAGCAGTCCCGATCCTCCTCTACTGGGGTCCCCACTGGCACTCCTGGCTCCTCCTCTTCAGACAGAGAATATACCTATAGAAAACGACTTGAGACACGTACAGAATCGATCTCAAGCCACTCTGTCTGCGTCTGTCGACACAGGCATTGCAGTCCGGTCCTGCCACCCATTCCCTCATCAGAGTTTGATTGACAGCAGCTGGGCCCAACGTCTTCCACTGTTATCAATCTGCCCTATGAGGGAGAGGTCCGCTGCTCTAGTGAACAGCGCTGGATCGAGATCAGGCTCGGGAAAGTATAAGGGGGTTGACAGGGAATCCTGCAGCTCAGAAGGTTTTTAAAAAAATCTTAAGGTTTTAGAACCACTTTAACAAGGAAAGGGGCGGCTTCAGACAACTTTTTTGCTGGTGCTGTGCTTGGGAGAGCTAAACCTGTCCATGATCCTGAAGGCCATGTTATAATAAAAGCAGACGTGAAAGATGCAAGATGCAATGTGATATAGAAATTATTCACAGTGTAAAAAGAACACAGACTGTAGTCCCTTTTCAAGGAGAAGTCTAGTCATTCTGCTCTCCTGTGACCCTTTTTCAGCTGACAGCGGGCTGCAGCCCCCGTCGGCTGACGTCACTCAGCCGGTTCAGGCTGGGGAAAGATTAAGACTTTAAAGTCGGGATCCACCCCAGAGTCTGGAGCGGCACTTGGCTGGCTCAGGCTCTCAGTTATCCACTGAGAGCCTGAGCCAGCTGCTCCCTCCCCCTTCACAGCCAAGCACTCCAGTGAGCAGTGGGGGGACAGAACAGACAGCACTGACTGACAGTCACCGCTCTTTGCTCAGAGCAACTGTGAGAACTCAGTGATCAGCAGTCATGTGGTCGCTGAGTTCTTAGAGCCCGCTTGGGGACAGATGCAGCATCGGTCCAATGCTGCATCCACCTAGGTAAATATAACTGGGCCAAAAAAATTACCCCTACTTCTCTTTTAAGCACATTGAAGCATACAGATTTCAGTGGGCAGAAGCAAATGATAGTGTCTCTTACATTACTGATAAGAAAATGCAAAAATCAGGTCTAAAAAATTGGTGTAAATACAGGTGAAACTCGACAAATTAGAATGTCGTGCAAAAGTTCATTTATTTCAGTAATGCAACTTAAAAGGTGAAACTAATATATGAGATAGACTCATTACATGCAAAGCAAGATAGTTCAAGCTGTGATTTGTCATAATTGTGATGATTATGGCTTACAGCTCATGAAAACCCCAAATCCACAATCTCAGAAAATTAGAATATTGTGAAAAGGTGCAATATTCTAGGCTCAAAGTGTCCCACTCTAATCAGCTAATTAAGCCATAACACCTGCAAAGGGTTCCTGAGCCTTTAAACTGTCTCTCAGTCTGGTTCAGTAGGAATCACAATCATGGGAAAGACTGCTGACCTGACAGTTGTGCAGAAAACCATCATTGACACCCTCCATAAGGAGGGAAAGCCTCAAAAGGTAATTGCAAAAGAAGTTGGATGTTCCCAAAGTGCTGTATCAAAGCACATTAATAGAAAGTTATGTGGAAGGGAAAAGTGTGGAAGAAAAAGGTGCACAAGCAGCAGGGATGACCGCAGCCTGGAGAGGATTGTCAGGATAAGGCCATTCAAAAGTGTTGGGGACTTTCACAAGGAGTGGACTGAGGCTGGAGTCAGTGCATCAAGAGCCACCACACACACAGATGGATCCTGGACATAGGCTTCAAATGTCGTATTCCTCTTGTCAAGCCGCTCCTGAACAACAACGTCAGAAGATTCTTACCTGGGCTAAAGAAAAACAGAACTGGTCTGTTGCTCAATGGTCCAAAGTTCTATTTCCTGATGAGAGCAACTTTTGCACCTCATTTGGAAACCAAGGACCCAGAGTATGGAGGAAGAATGGAGAGGCACACACTGCAAGATGCTTGAAGTCCAGTGTGAAGTTTCCACAGTCTGTGTTGATTTGGGGAGCCATGTCATCTGTTAGGTGTTGGTCCACTGTGCTTCATTAAGTCCAGGGTCAATGCAGCCGTCTACCAGGAGATTTTGGAGCACTTCATGCTTCCTTCCGCAGACGAGCTTTATGGGGATGCTGACTTCATTTTCCAGCAGACCTTGGCACCTGCCCACACTGTGAAAAGCATCAAAACCTGGTTCAATGACCATAGGATTACTGTGCTTGATTGGCCAGCAAACTCGCCTGACCTGAACCCCATAGAGAATCTATGGGGCATTGCCAAGAGAAAGATGAGAGACATGAGATCGAGCAATGCAGAAGAGCTGAAGGCCGCTATTGAAGCATCCTGGTCTTCCATAACACCTCAGCAGTGACACAGGCTAGTAGCTTCCATGCCACGCAGCATTGAGGCAGTAATTGCTGCAAAAGGGGCCCAAACCAAGTACTGAGTACATATGCATGCTTATACTTTTCAGAGGTCCGATATTGTTCTATGTACAATCCTTGTTTTATTGATTGCATGTAATATTCTCATTTTCTGAGATTGTAGATTTGGGGTTTTCATGAGCTGTAAGCCATAATCATCACAATTATGACAAATCACGGCTTGAACTATCTTGCTTTGCATGTAATGAGTCTATCTCATATATTAGTTTCACCTTTTAAGTTGCATTACTGAAATAAATGAACTTTTGCACGATATTCTAATTTTTCAAGTTTCACCTGTAGGCATAAAAATAAATCAAAATTGCTAACATTGGAAAAGAATTAGGAACAACACCTTGTAGGGATTGATAAGAAAATGCACTAAGGGAACTACGTGGGCTACCTGCCACTCACCCTAAAAGGATTGAAAATAAAATTGCGACATGCATAGTACACTATTCACCATACAATTTTGAGTATGGCTAAAAAATGGGCATGATCAGGGGTGGACTGAGAACTCATGGGGCCCCCAGGCAATAGGAGATCACGGGGCCCCTGTGTCCTTGCCCAAACTCAAAAAAGCCTATGAAAAAGGTACCAGGGGCATCTCATGGGGCCCCCTACTGACCCCGGGCCCTCGGGCATTGCCCGAGTTTCCAAATGGTCAGTCCACCCCTGGGCATGATTAACCACTTGCTGCTCAAGCCAATTCAGATACTTGTCACATACATTTAAAAATCACAATTTTTTAATGGGAAAATTATTTAGAAATCCCAGGTTGTGTGAATTTTAGTGCACACAACACAATATAATACCCATTTTATAGTAAACTATAAAAGATGTTACATCAAGTAAATAGATAAACAAGCATGTCACGTTTTAAAATTGGGCTCACCCATGGAATGGCCACAAGCTACAGTACATAACATTTTCTATAGGTGACACTTTAAATGCCTTTAGAGATTTGCAGTTTAGAGTTACAGTGCCTTGAAAAAGTATTCATACTCCTTGAAATTTTCCACATTTTGTCATGTTACAACCAAACACAAAAATGTATTTTATTGGGATTTTATGTGATAGATCAACACAAAGTGGCACATAATTTTGAAGTGGAAGGAAAATGATAAATGCTTTCAAAATTTTTTACAAATAAATAGCTAAAAAGTGTGGCGTGCATTTGTATTCAGATTCCTTTACTCTGATACCCCTAACTAAAACCTAGTGGAACCAATTGCCTTCAGAAGTCACCTAATTAGTAAATAGAGTCCATCTGTGTGTAATTTAATCTCAGTATAAATACAGCTGTTCTGTGAAGCCCTCAGAAGTTTGTTAGAAAACATTCGTGAACAAACAGCATCATGAAGGCCAAGGGGCACACTAGACAGGTCAGTGATAAAGCTGTGGATAAATTTAAAGCAGAATAAGGTTATAAAAAAATCCCAAGCTTTGAATGTCTCAGGGAGCATTGTTTAATCCATCATCTGAAAATGGAAAGAGTATAGTACAACTGAAAACCTACCAAGACATGGCCGTCCACTTAAACTAACAGGCAGGGCAAGGAGAGTATTAATCTGAAAAGCAGCCAAGAGGCCCATGGTAACTCTGGAGGAGCTGCAGAGATCCACAGCTCTGGTGGGAGAATCTATCCACAGGACAACTATTAGTCATGCACTCCACAAATCTGGCACAAGTCCCCTTTGCAGTTTACGGGAAGCCATGTGGGAGACACAGCAAACATGTGGAAGAAGGTGCTCTGGTCAGATGAGACTGAAATTGAACTTTTTGGCCTAAAAGCAAAACGATACGTGAGGCGGAAAACTGCACTGCACATCACCCTGAACACACCATCCCCACTGTGAAACATGGTGGTGGCAGCATCATGTTGTGGGGATGCTTTTCTTCAGCAGGGACAGGGAAGCTGGTCAGAGTTGATAAGAAAATGGATAGGGCCAAATACAGGACAATAATAGAAAAAAAAAACCTGTTAGAGTCTGAAAAAGACTTGACACTGGGGTGGAGATTCACCTTACAGCAGGACAACGACCCTAAACATACAACCAGAGCTACAATGGAATGGTTTGGATCAAAGCATATTCATATGTTAGAATGGCGGAGTCAAAGTCCAGACCTAAATCCAATTAAGAATCTTTGGCAAGACTTGGAAGTTGCTGTTTATAAACGCTCTCTGTCCAATCTGACAGAGCTTGAGCTGTTTTGAAAAGAAGAATGGGCAAAAATGTCCCTCTCTAGATGTGCAAAGCTGATAGAGACATCCCCAAACAGACTTGCAGCTGTAATTGCAGCAAAAGGAGGTTCTACAAAGTATTGACTCAGAGGTGCTGAATACAAATGCACGCCACACTCAGATATTTATAAAAAAATATTTGAAAAGCATTTATCATTTTCCTTCCACTTCACAATTATGTGCTACTTTGTGTTGGTCTATCATAAAATCCCAATAAAATATATTTACGTTTTTGGTTGGCACTGTAAACATGAGCTCTGGCACTAGAATTATAGCTCTCTGGCTGATGTTCGCAGTCATACCTCACATGTGTGGTGCAATCACTGTGTACATATGCGAGCAGGACTTACATATGCATTCGCATTTGAGCGTGAGCACAGGGGACGGGACACTTTGAATTTTAAAAAATTTTATTTACTTTTTCTATACTGTCTGTTTAATTTTTTTATTAACTTTATTGCTATCACAAAGTATGGACAACACCCCTTGTGATAGCATAGGCAGTGGCAGGTACTCTTTATGGAGAGATCTGGGGTCTGTTAGACCCCAGGTTTCTCCTCTGCCCTCTAAAGCAGCAAATCAAACCAAGATCAGTTTGATTACGCAGCTCACTGTACAAGGACAGAGGCAAGTAAGTAACTTTAATGCAGAAGAGGCAAAGCATTCTAAAAACATCCTGCTTGTTCGCCCATTTTCATTTTGTACATAAAGTTACACTTTAAAAAAATCCTATCTGCTAAGACACAGCTTTATTCTAAAGCTCAACAGAACATGAAAAATAATGGATTCTTAGATTGCCATTAACAATAGGATTGATGATCTCAACATGAATAAGGCCTGTTGTGACTACAGAAATCATTATTATGATTTTTTTCTAAGAAGGGCATCAGTCTTGTGCCCCATTGCAGCATTTACTTCATATACCAAAATAAAGCAGAGATTTTGGCTGGCCATAGATGGATCAGATCTTGGCCAATTCAGCAGGGATTGGCCGAGATTCGATCCATCTATGGGCAGGCTGGTTGTACCCAAGTCAATCCTATTGTATTTTTTAAATTTTTTTCTAACTTCAGTCAGCTGTTTTCCAGTAGAGTGGTTGGTCATTGGGCATCTGCCTGACTCATAGGCAGATTATTATCAAATTCAGATGTAACTCCTTCTAGGTTGCTTTTTTTTTTTAGATAGCGGTTGAGTAGCAGTTTGGGGATGACTCAGCCTGGGAATGACGTAGGAGTTCACCTCAGGACAGGCTGGGAGGTTCTACAGATCAGAGCTTCCGGAGCCCTCCCACCTTTCCAGAAACTAGAGAACTTTCTGGAACATGGGGAGGAGTAGGCTCAGGTCTGCATGTTTGAGGGACATTGACCAATCCCCTGTCATGAGGCTGTGTATGGTGACCAGGACAATCCTAAAATAGGACAGAGCCTGGTGAGCATAGGCAGAGTCGGGTGGAAGATGGATTAAGAGGAAATCTGGAGTGAGGAGCTTGGGAGACGCCCCAGGATGGGGAGCCTAACTACAGGCAGGTTGCTGGAAGGGAGGATCTCCTCTGTCCCACTGTCCACTCCTTGGGAGGACAGCCTGTGTAGCTGGGAAGGAGCCTGCCCAGCATAAAGCCTGAAGGCAGCCACAAACCAAGCAGGAAAGGACAGAGTGAGTACTCCTACACCCCCCGGATCAGATAAAAGGAGAGGATAGTCAGGTGGAATACCCAACTAGTCTTCATCTGGGACTGCTTAGTTGCAAGCTTCTGGGACCTCTTGCTCAGGGATACCCTCAGTACAGCTGGTTGAAAAAAAGGATTCATCTGGGGTCTGAGGAGGTGCACCAAAGGGGACTACAGCGCTCCTTAAAGGGACAGGGCTATTTTTTTGCTAGTCCACATTTTTTGTATATAACTGTAGTTGCTAAGAAGTTCGTCCTCAAGTTCTACAGTTCCTTGGGAATCCATATACTACTAGACCCAACCCAAGTTGTTAACTCCTTAATAAAAACAAATAAAAACCAGCTCAAGGACTGTTTACTGACTCTGAAGGTACAAGTGTGGAAATTTGTGTTGCCTGGCTATGCAGAGCATAGGGGGACCCAAACAAATCCAACGGCCCTTACGAGGGTAGTTCTACACAGACAAAAGAGTTCACTTCCATATTGTTCCTGGGCATCTACATCCTAATTTGTGATATATTCCTGTATCAAGGAGTAAAGGAGGTTTACAGCACACATGCATGTGCATCCATACCAGCAGGTATGCTTGTGAGAATACTTTTAAGTGTACATGTGCAGTGCATACCTAGTGTTGCCAAGCTGTTAATATAGTTATGGTGATAGTGAAGGCACTGGGAGCAAAAAGCACCAACTTTCAGCTAGTAATCACAGTCTTTTGACAGGGATCACGTAAAGGATAAGTTCACCCTTGGGAATGTTATATGCTCCCCCTTATTTAGGGTGGAACAAGTAACATGTTCCAGCTCCTGTTTCCTCTCCCCCAATTACCCCCTACCTATAACAGTGGGTGGGGATCTTCTCCCTGCACTTGTCACAATTCAAATACGGAGTTCTGTGAATGAATTATAGCTGTTGTCAGCCTCCACGACTGAAGATGTGCATTTATTACAAAGCCCAACAATAAAAATTTTTTCCTTGATGCTTTGCTTTTTAGAGTTGTTCTTGGGATTATTTAGGGCACTGATTCAGGAACTTGCATTAGCTAGAAAGCATCAGCTCTAGTTTCTTAGATATGGTTGATATTTATAAGATTTTTTAGTCAGTTTTTGGAAAAGATCTTGCTGATCAACTTGTTCTTCTGTTACCTGGTTTGTGTTTACATACTCATAACTGTACTTTTACATCAGAAACATTGGATTCTAAAGTGTAAGTTTTTAACTGTAATATAGTTATGATCATATAGGAGGTGTGTGTATATTGTCACTCATAACATTTCACTTTTGCAGATCGAGCACTGTAGAGGTTATTGCTACTAAAACACTATATTCAAATATCATGATTATTGAAGGGCAACGAGAGTGAAGAGTGGTATATGGCATGTATGCTGTATCTCAGAAACTAGAGCTGATAGGGAAAAATTGGTGCCATTTTTGCAATCAGTGGGTCAAATATACCCAGGAACAGGAACTTAGCCTTTAACCTAGTATGGTAGTAAAATACAGCTTTGTATACTGGAGGTAACAGATTGCTACAAAAAAAAAAATCAATAAAATCCTTCAAACCAAAATCACTTAACACACGGAAGTACAGAATTTCCCTGGTCCTAAATAGGTAAAGTATGAATATTTGCTCTCCTATAGGCAATATAATTTGGTAAATAGAGATTCCAGTAAATGTAATTGTGATTTTTCAGTTCAATAAACAGTAAAAATGTGCTTACATTCTAAAAATGTCACAATGTAATCATGATGTCAGCCTAACTTTATCTCTGCAGTGTGCGGGGGCTTAAGCAGGATTTAGGGTTTATGCTGAACTAGTTTCAGCCAATACATCACATAGCAGGAGTGATTTTTAATCACAGTTTTCAATAAACCAACATCATTAAAGTGTTCACTTACATAAATGAGTATCCTAAAATTCTGGTCACCCCTGGTCCACGTCAGTGCTTTGATGATATTGTCAGGGAAAATAACTTAACACAGCTTTTGCAAGTCTAAAACATAATTAGGTGCTAGTCCCCTTGAATAATCCCACCATAGCCCCACAAACTGGAATTTTCTGGTCATATGATCTCGGGCTTGCTGCAGGAGGGTGTGCAAGTCTTCCTTCTTTATGATTTTGAGGAAGACCGCACAATGACCGGAAAGCAAGAGAAGGGCAATGCCTGCCAAGCTACAGGCAGGGGACATAAGGCAAGAGCAACAAGAGGCAGTGATGTTCCAGCAGCTGGAGCTTACTGTAAGTGGGATCCATTGAAAAAAAGGGGATGAATGATGAGGTGGCAGACCATCCATGGGTGCCACAGATTGGAAAGGAGGAACATTCAGAGGGATGGGCTAAAGAGCACTGTTGTCCAGAAGCAGGGACACCTCACAGAGAACAGGAGGAAGCTGCCATCCAAATCCATCTAGTGGTATTGCCCCACAAGTACAGGCTGCTATCCACAGGGAAGATTCACAGGGCTCTACAGTGTGGGCCTTTTCAAATGTGTGCTGCTGGGTGAGCTGGTAGAAGAAGCACTTAAACATCGACATGTCCTCAGCAAAAGTTCTGCACTGCTCCTCGTTTTTCAGTTGCTCCTTCCCCCCTCCTTCCCAACATTCTCCTAGTGCAGCAACTTCAGTACTCAACAACACCATCTTCAGCAGCATCCTATCCATGGCATGGGTCACTTCCATGTCCAGCATCTGGCATTGGCACTGCATCTGCTATCAAATGAGCTTCTTCTGCTTTAAATTACAATGGCAGATACAGGTCCCAGCCATGTTATTTTGCCCTGAAGGGCATGCCTGCCTTGGTTCACAGTGGTGTGGTGAGTCTGGGGAATTGTTTTGGATTTACTTTAGGTCAGGCTGGAGTGCTCTAAAGGACAGGCCTCTGGTACCTCCCCCTGGTTCTAGAAGCGTTCAGAAGGTTTTAGAAGCTAGTGGGTGGAAGCAAAGAGGTGGTGATCTGCATATTTGTGGGAGTCTGACCAATCCCAGGCAGGAGGCCTGGCAGTGTGGTAAGATGGCCTATAAATATGAAAGAGCCTAGCCAGCAGGGGAGTTTAGTTATTGGGTGGAAGATGGAGTGGTGAGGATTGTGAAGCCTGGGAGGGGACCCCAGAGAAGGGGGGCGCTGCCTCCAGGCTGGAACTTAGGAAGGAAGGAAAGGAAACTGGAAAGAGGGATTTCCACTTCCCTCCAGTCTGAAGAAGGCAGCCTGCATAGCCAGGGAATGACTAGCACAGCAAAAGACCTGAAAGTAGCCTCTTTCAAAACAGTGGGATAAAAGAGACAGTGTGAGTGTCTCTACACCCCCAGAGAATACAAGGAAGGAAGCTGTCAGATGCATTATCCAGCAGGTTCTCATTGAGAGTGACCCAGAGCAAGAGATTTAGGTAGCTGTGTCTTAAACGCAGCCAGGTGGGCTGGTAGGATTGTTAACTTGGGCTTTGAGAGTTCATTCAAGGGGACTTGGTTCTCTCTAAACTAACATGGCTACTGATCCTTCAAGTTGTTTCCTCAAGTCAATCCCCAAGTTATTTAATAAAAAAACAAAAACAAGCTTTAAGGACTGGTAATTGTCTCCGCAAGAAAGTTGGAAAATGTGTGTTGCCTGGCTGTGCAGGAATAGGGGACCCAAAAACTCAGCAGCTTCTTACGGGGTAGTGTTACACCTGCATGTGGACAAAATGCATTGCTGGACCACACTGTCAGTGGTAAAGTACACATGGCCACAACACATGGTGAGTAAATGTGAACAGCGACATTATATCTTATTCACCATGCATATGGAGTCTCTTCTGGTGCTAGTAAGGATTCAGAAGCTAGTGGTGCAGCCTGTGTTAGGAGATGGTGTCAGGCAGTGCTGTCATCTGTTCGTCGTACCCCTTTCTCCTCAGAGACTTGAAAGTCCTTATCCTGAGTATGACCAACCCTCCAAGTGTCATAGAGTGTACACAACATTCTAGGCTAAATGCTGCCATGCTGTATTGCAGCTTGTATGTCTGAGTAACAGGAGCCACTCCGGAACAAATCTGTAAGTAGCTCTAGGACCAGGCCAAGAGGTGGCCGATCCTATGCCATCTTCAGACAGGCAGAGCTTATTTGTGTGAATGGTAATAAGTTACTGGCTGCTCTTCAGCTGTTCTTAGCCTGCCTTTATTACAAATTACCTTGGTTTCCTTGGTGTGCTTTGTCAGGACAGGAGCGTTTATGAACAATTTCTTCTGGCAAAAAATGCTGTGCCAACTGCAGGGCAATTTCTCAGCTGCTGGCAACCATCTCATCTGTGACAGGCTCTGGGAAAATTAAGTCTTTTGCGCCCTGGCAGTCGCTCATCTATACAGGATGCCTGGACCATTTTGGCCCCTTTTGAAGCTTTGATTTGGCAGGGATTAGTGACACAATACCTCTTGTGTTCATTTTAGAGCCCTTATGCGGGCTAATAGACTGTTATCAAAGCAGACGAATGAAGGGCTGGGCTCCTCCATCCCTAGAGCACTTTTCATTGATGGAAGTTATAGTACAACCTCTATGAAAGGAAGAGGGGGGTAGAAAGAGCAGTCATTATTGACGAGTGCCTATGAAAGGTCCAGTGAATGTAAAATGCTGTGCAGCATCAAAATATTACTGTTGCGGGGGTATGGGGAGTGGAAGATTTTAATTTGAACTAGGACAGTAACCACCTGCACAAAGTGGGAACCAATTTGGGAACCAATTACATAAAATGTAGCACTTCAGATATAATCTTGTATATCCATGCTCCCTTACATCCCACCTAAGGCTGTGTTCACATTGTAGAGACTCTGGGAATGTGTGTAACTCATATTCAGGCAGAAGAAGCTGCTTTTTTTCAGACCCATGGGGCGTCATTTTCCTACTCACCTGTATGGACCCACTACAGTAACAACCTAGCTAAGGTCCCAATATACACTATATTGCCAAAAGTAATGGGACGCCTGCCTTTACATGCACATGAACTTTAATGGCATCTCAGTCTTAGTCCATAGGGTTCAATATTGAGTTGGCCCACCCTTTGCAGCTATAACAGCTTCAATTCTTCTGGGAAGGCTGTCCACAAAGTTTAGGAGTGTGTCTATGGGAATGTTTGACCATTCTTCCAGAAGCGCATTGGTGAGGTCAAGCACTGATGTTGGACGAGAAGGCCTGGCTCACAGCCTTCACTCAAATTCATCCCACAGGTGTTCTATCGGGTTGAGGTCAGGACTCTGTGCAGGCCAGTCAAGTTCCTCCACCCCAAACTCACTCATCCATGTCTTTATGGACCTCTCTTTGTGCACTGGTGCGCAGTAATTTTGGAAAAGGAAGGGGCCATCCTCAAATCCCCCCTCCATCAAAGTTTACATTTGGCACAATGCAGACAGGCAAGTGCCATTCTCCTGGCAATCGCCAAACCCAGATACATCTGTTGGATTGCCAGGCAAAGAAGCATGATTTGTCACTCCAGAGAACACGTCTCAAGTGCTCTAGAGTCCAATGGGGGCGTGCTTCCCACACCGCAGCCAACGTTTTGCATTGCACTTGGTGATGTAAGGCTTGAATGCAGCTGCTCAGCCATGGAAACCCATTACATGAAGCTCTTTATGCACGGTTGTTATGATAATCTGAAGGCCACATGAAGTTTGGAGGTCTTTAGCTATTGACTCATGCACAGTTGGCAACTTCTGTGCACTTCAGCATGTGCTGACCCCGCTCTGTCACTTTACGTGGCCTACCACTTCATGGCTGAGTTGCGGCTATTCCCAGTTGTTTCCACTTTGTTATAATACCACTAACAGTTGACTGTGGATAATTTAGTAGCAAGAAAATTTTACGGTGGTGGCAACCTATTACAGTACCACGCTTGAATTCACTGAACTCCTGAGAGTGACCCATTCTTTCACAAATGTTTGTAGAAGCAGTCTGCATGCCTAGGTGCTTGATTTTATACAGCTGTGGCCATGGAGGTGATTGGAACACCTGAATCCAATGATTTGGAGAGGTGTCCTATTACTTTTGGAAATATAGTGTATATCCATATGTATCTCTAAAGCAGTGTTTCTCAACTCCAGTCCTCATGGACCCCCAACAGGTCATGTTTTCAGGATTTCCCTCAGATGAAACAGCTGTGGTAATTACTAAGGCAGTGAAACTTATCAAATCACCTGTGCAAAATAATGGAAATCCTGAAAACATGACCTGTTGGGGGTCCATGAGGACTGGAGTTGAGAAACACTGCTCTAAAGTGATGCAACACATTAGGATTTTAGAAATAGGTGTACCCTAACTTCCATAGTAGTACTCTTCAATCCTAGTACAGAAATGTCTCGTAGGGCAGTTAATGTACTATAGATTACATTAAGAACAAGCTAGTACATAAACCACATTTCTAGTTTCATGGTCAATAAAAGCTTGATGGGGAATCCCTCTCCTAAAATATAAAACATCTTTAGGTTTATGGTTCCACCTGCAATGTTTACATGTTGTAATACCACACTTGTAGGAACCTTACATTGACAACCAGGTTTTATTTTCATTAATTACGCTACGATTTTTTAAACAGAGCAGAAAAAATAATGAAGCTTAAAGTTGTATTTTTCCTATTAACAAATCTTCAACCTTACTTGAGTATTTCATGCAACTGTGGAGCTGCATATAATATAGGACGATTCCTTCTGATAACATGTTTATATTCTTTTGAATATGTGGTGACAAAAGATAGGACTGTTTCTAATGTCCTGTACAATATTTATTTTTTTGTTACTGGTAGTATTATACTGAATGATGTTTCTCCTAGACTTGATTAAGATAAAAACAAAATACATGCATTGTTTAATAAGACCTCCAGGATATCCTCTTGCACTTTAGTGATGCGATCACCGAAGCTTCACTTTTAAACAAAGCAACAAAAGGGAAGATATGAAGAGCCCTAACAAACGCGCCTGTAGGAATAGATCTGATTGTGAGGTGCAAGTAACAACTGGTTGGTCTAGGAGTTGAGTTACCTGAAATAGATTTATGAAATGAAGTATGAACAACTCCATTTATAGGATCTGTCAGTAAGGTGAGGTCCAAACATTTAATTGTCGGTACATCACTTTCTTGCAAGGAATAGGCTTGAACAAAGACTTGCCGAATCCACCCTGCCATGGTGGAGGGAAAAGCAAAAATCCCCTCAAAGAACTCTCAGGAAAGAAAAGGAGACAATCTGATTGCCTGAAGCCTACTGTAATTGAAGTAGAAACCTACACTGTATGGAGCACATCTACACAGCAGAGGGAACCGTTTTGTGATGTTTAGAAGCTTGACGAAAGGGAGAGAAGGGAAATGTAGTGGTTAAATGAGAAGTGTGGCCATATCAGAATGAAGTGCACTCCTGTGACCTGTTTTCAGATGACAGTGGGCTGAAGCCCACAGAGTCGGTCCAGGCTCTGAAAAGATCCCGACAATATGGTCGAGATCTGCCCAGATTTCGACAATATGATTGAGATCTGCTGGTTTACTGAACAGACCTTAAGACAAGACACAGGAAGGAGTTCACCAGCTGACCTCATTACCATACACCCTGCATCTGCCCTCCTCCATTCCAGTAGATCACTACCACCCACCTCCTCAGGTGCACGTTTTCCAATGAAATCAGTGAATAACGTTCTCACTACATATACAGCCATAGATCGATCATTTGGCAGAGTGTGCAGGAGCTGAGCGATCAGATAACAGCCCTAGTATAACAGCTGTAGTACTGAAAGCAGGAGAAGTATGTCCTGGGTTCTGTAAAGCTCACCATACACTTTACATCTACCATCAACTATGTAGTGCAGGGGCCTGCCTGAATGGATACAAAGTGATTGGAAAGATGGTGTGTCCTCCTATTATATAGTTTTGGTAAATCTAAAGGAGATTGTACAATCAGATTGTATGGTATATGGGCACTTTAGGGGAAGAAGTAGAAAAGTGGTTAGAAATAAAACAAGAGGTAGCAGTATATCAATGAGGAAGGTGTGGTCCAGACTTATAATATATGCCCTATAACACCCTTTTCTGTGATGCAACAACACAGTGAATGATGGAGATGACCTACAGGAAGTAATGCAAGCAGAAAGAATTAAAACTCTCACAGAAACATGAAATTCCAAACCTTCTGTGGATGAGGTAAGTGAGAGATAAAAGCATTGGGATGGCTGAGCCAGAAATGATATTACAAAAAGGATTCTATTGATTATGAAAAATGTAATTCTGCTTAAAAAAGGTGAACTTAGCCTTTTTTGCCAGCATTTCTATTTTATTTATTTTTTTAGTGGTACACCTTGGTGGGGTTTTGACAGTATCTCCAGCTTGGATCCTCCAGAGATTTCCCGATTCTCTCCAGCCCCCCTGGACTCACTGGCTTCCACAGCTACCTCTGTCTCCCTGACCCTCTCTTGGTCTGCCAGACTTTCCCAGTCCTTGGGCCCAGAGTCCCCCTCACAGGGTTTGTAGTCTCCAACAGGGACTCACAGCTGTCCCGACAAGGTTCTGTCTTCAAGCAACCCCAACTCCCACCACCTAGTGCTCTCGCAAAGCCCATCATTAAAAGGGTAAAGAGAAAACAGGTGGCACACACACCTAGTGCATTATCCAAGGTTTATTGTAAGGAGTAAAAAATAAAAACATACTCACAGATGAAGCATGTATCTAAAAAGCATAGAAAAAAAGTGCGGTCAAATGTCTGATGCGTTCGGGGACGAATCCCTTTCCTCAGAGCTAATGACCAGCCTCTGATGCAGATGTGTAATGAATGGAAAGTGGGAGCCTTGCTGGTGATGCCTCACTAGCAAGGCTCCCACTTTCCATTCATTACACATCTGCATCAGAGGCTGGTCATTACCTCTGAGGAAAGGGATTCGTCCACAAAACGCATCATCCATTAGACCGCACTGACAGTGAGAACACCTTGCCTGCCGTTGTGGCCATCGTCATTTTTCTATGCTTTTTAGATACATGCTTCGTCTGTGAGTATGTTTTTATTTTTTACTCCTTACAATAAACCTTGGATAATGCACTAGGTGTGTGCGCCACCTGTTTTCTCTTTATCCAGTGGCTGATTTCCCCGTCTGAGGAGGGTTGCACCCCTGAAGCATTTCCTTTGGTTTTTGCTGTCCTGGTACCCTTGGCTTCCCTTTCGGCTGTGCATATCCTGAGGCGCTGGAGAGTACATACGACATCGTTAAAAGGGCACCTGGGCACACAGCCTGCTGATTGTCCACAACACCTGGGCACAGGGTGGGATATTTGATCCCGCTCAAGACTTTTAGGAATTTCCAAACTACAGAGCCCCATCCGGCAATACCAAGATCCGGAGAAAGCTGCAAAAGCAGTTTTCTCCACTCACAATCTGTGCACTTTAGTATTGCAGTCAGCAGATATGCAAACTTTGTCTTCTCCCCGGCCATTTTCATAGTGACTGAGCCTCGCACTGCCACATCCTCACTCTTGTTTCAATCCCGAGGGAGGAACACCTGCACCCATCACTGTGGTTGGGACATCTCTGTGCCAACCTCTAGCCACGTAGGCCCAGCCCTTTTTTCAGGTGTGCTTCCAGGTATGCCCTACCCTGAGTCTCAACAGGATTCTACCATTCCTTATTCCCAGCATTCTGCCTCTTCTTTTGGGGTCCCTGGGCTTATTCTCTCTTCCTGGGGAAGCTCTGCCATCCCTAATACTTCCTTTCAAGTCCCAGTCTGGATTGTGTAGGGAATCTGCGTCTGATGAGGAATCAACTTTTCCCCCACCTCTAGCAGTTTTACACTTTAGGTTCAATTGAGTACGGTCAGTGATACTTTTTTTATTTGCACTAACATACAATTTTAAGGACAAGCTTTCGGGGTATGTCCCCTTCTTCAAGGTCCAGTACTCAACTGCTTGGACCTTGAAGAAGGGGACATACTCCGAAAGCTTGTTCTCAAGATTGTATGCTAGTGCAAATAAAAAAAAGTATCACGGACCGTACTCAATTATTTCTGTCGCAAGTGCACTAATACGGCTGCAATTACCTCAGGTTTCTCTGGTTACTCATGGCAACCAAATAATTGTAAACCATACTAATCAATAATAGATCCCAAATTACCATATCATCAGTGCTTTCTTTCTCAGTGCTAGTTAGGACCAGACTTGAGGAGGGACCACACACAGGCGAGCGACTATACCCCATGGGACCATCACAGAGCTCCACCTCACCTGTTGTCCAGTACTCCATGGGCAGCTGTCCTAACAAATGACACTGATCCAAGCCCAAACCAATTCTTACTGCAATATTGCAGACTGGTGTACATATTACATTGTTACAGCAACCAATACTTTTATCACTTTGTCCCACGGCATCTCTGGGTACCTTAACTTGTACCTCTTGATGAGTGACAGAAAGCATCTCCACTAGTGCCACGTCTATTCCAGGCCCTTCCTTCTCATGAGGTCTCGCATGTAAGACTGTATCTGCACCCTCTACTGACCACTGCTCAGCAGCACCTCGGACCACACCAGCAGGAGTGTTCTTAGTCACAGCATCAGATGGAGAGACCTCTGATGTCTGCAGCAGTTCTCCTGAGCACCTTACACACCAAGGAGTAACTGGAAGCACCCTCAAAGGAAATCGGGAAATCATGTGCCAAACTGTTAATAAGCATTGGTCCCACCAATTCCAATTCCATTCTTGATCAAGGATATCCAACACAGCTTGTACCACCTGGCTCCACCCATTGGTACTACATAGTACCACCTGGCCGGATTGTGGTGGAGACACTCAGGTGTACAGCCAATGTACCTTTATCAGTTCCAGCATTTCTAACAATGTATTGGATATCTCAAAACATTCCACATCTAAATACATGACCACTTTAGGGACTTTATTCTTGTCAGAAACGTGGAAGGACTCATCTACTGAAGCTTGGGAGGTTGTGGATAACACATCCGCCATGCCAGTTCCCTGAACCAATCCCTCAGACTGGAGGTGATCAGCCTTCACAGGGGCTAACACACCCTCAACCACCAGCCATTCTGCAATCCCTCCGTTAGGCATAGCGGATGTTATGTCCACCCTGTTATTACACACCATAGTCTGGTAAAAAATAGTCACATTGTTTAGTATTATGAGTGCGTTCTCGCACTAACCATCCCAGTCACTTGTGGTTTCATTATGCATGCTCCACAGTGCTACATCATCTGGTCTAGATGGCCCCACAGGAAACTGGGATTCATTAGCCAAAACAGCATATTTGTCACTTCTATATACATCACCATGTGCCACCATGCTCTTATTCATATTACACTGAGATTCTGTATCTTCAACCAAGGCAGGCTGCAATACACAATTTTGACCAGCTTGCTATGGTGGCACTACCGACACATTCAGCTTTGTACTGTCAGCTTTAGCAGGCTGAGCTAACCTCTTATCAACCAAGTTACAGACATGGTTGTGGGGCTGCACCCACACACACTCACTGTGTGACATAGTCCCCCCTTGTTCCATCAGAGCAGCACCAGAGTCATCCTGGACAGCTTCCGGCTACAACACATGGAGACCCCACAAGACTTCCTTGGACAATCCTGTGGTTTTGCCTCTGGTTGTCACGGGAGATATCCCACCAACTTCATCATTATTATCTTTGCCAACATTATTCTCAGACGGATCATGACCAGAAATAAATTCCTCAATGTCATCACCATCAATAAAATTACATTTACCAATAGTAACCCTTTTATCGGCATGACCGTCAGCATTTTCCTAACATGCAGGCATGACAGTGGCTTTTGCGAGTTGTCTCTGTCTATTATCCACCTGGGCAGCCTGTGAGCCACCCCTCACAGCTTCCTCTCTCTTTAAAGGGGCACCATTTCCTATTTTGGCAGCTCCATAGCTGACCTGGGAAACCTTCTACTCCGTCCCTGCAGACACCTGGGTGGTTTCCCTGGTTTCTCTGCAGCACCTGTTACTAGGGAACATGGTACCAAGACAGTTTTGGTCACCCCTAGTTTAATTTCCCCAGCCATCTTCTGGATTATAGCAGGCACATGCAGAGTCGCTATATCCTTTTCTGTCTTTAGCCCTGCTGCCAATTGAGCTTCACCCTGTGCCTCCCCACTACTCAGGGTAGTAAATGAGATGGCTGCTGTGCTCACGCAAACTCACCTGCATGGACCCACTACAGTATCAACTTAGCTAAGGTCCGAATATACACTATATTGCTAAAAGTAATGGGACGCCTGCCTTTACACGCACATAAATTTAATGCCATCCCAGTCTTAGACCATAGGGTTTAATATTGAGTTGATCTACCCTTTGCAGCTATATCAGCTTCAGATCTTCTGAGAAGGCTATCCACAAGGTTTAGGAGTGTGTCTATGGGAATGTTTGACCATTCTTCCAGAAGCAAATTTTTTAGGTCAGGCAGTGATGTCGGATGAGAAGATCTGGCTCACAGTCTCCACTCAAATTCATCCCAAAGGTGTTCTATAGGGTTGAGGTCAGGACTTTGTGCAAGTCAAGTTCCTCCACTCCAAACTCGCTCATCCGTGTCTTTATGGACCTTTCTTTGTGCACTGGTGTGCAGTCATGTTGGAACAGGAAGGGGTCATCTCCAAACTGTTCCCACAAAGTTGGGAGCAGGAAACTGTCCAAAATGTCTTGGTATGCTGACGCCTTAAGAGTTCCCTTCATTAGAAAAAAGGAGACGAGCCCAACCCCTGAAAAACAACCCCACACCATAATCGCCCCTCCACCAAACTTTACACTTGGCACAATGCAATCAGGCAAGTACCATTCTCCTGGCAACTGGCAAACCCAGACATGTGCTTTGGATTGCCATACAGAGAAGAGTGATTAGTCAGTCCAGAGAATGCGTGTCCACTGCTCTAGAGTCCAGTGGCAGTGTGCTTTACATCTCTGCATATGACGCTTTGCATTGCACTTGCTGATGTAAGGCTTGGATGCAGCTGCTCAGCCATGGAAACCCATTCCATGAAACACTCTATGCACTGTTATGGTGCTAATCTGATGGCCAAATGAAGTTTGGAGGTCTTTAGCTATTGACTTCTGCGCACTTCAGCATGTTCTGATCCTGCTGTCATTTTACGTGGCCTACCACTTCGTGGTCGAGTTGCTGTTGTTCCCAGTTGCTTCCACTTTGTTATAATACCACTAACAGTTGGTCGTGGAATATTTAGTAGCAAGGAAATTTCACAGATGGATTTATTACTCAGGTGGCAACCTATTACGGTACCATGCTTGAATTCACTGAGCTCCTGAGAGCGACCCTTTCTTTCACAAATGTTTGTAGAAGCAGTCTTCATGACTGGGTACTTGATATATATATATAAATAATATACACACATACCACAGCCTTTGACTGAGGCTTCAGTGAGATTACAATAATAATTATGATTAGTAAGCGACTGATCCTTATGTGGTTAAATGTCTCCTTGATATTAATGTGTCAGAGCACTACCACGGTCTGCATTTCACTGATTAACCCTGTGATGCACTCTTTGGAGTAGAAAGACAATAGGGTTGGTTTAAAACGAAAACAAAAACCTGTATTTTCACTAAAATAAAGCATAAAGTGAATGTTAACTTGGCTCGGTGAAAAGGCTTCAATTAACTCAAATTAAGTGTAGGCAAAAATCTTACATTTAATTATTTTCACATGATTGGGTATTCAAAAGAAACATAGATCCACTGTATTCACAAAGTTAGACTAACTAAACGTTGTCTACATCCTTAACAAATTTGATGGGTGAAAGACTGCTATATTTCAAGTGAAGTTAGCCCTTGACAGTCAAGTACCAGGCTTCAGACAAAGCAAATATAACTATACAAGTGGACAAATATTAATATTTCTTAAAAATCAAGTTCAGAAAATGCACAAATTTCAGTGTGCAGCAGTTGCCAAAAAATAAAAAGCAGGCTTCTATGCCCACCTGATCTCCTGAGCCATCTGCCCCAGACTCACCATACCAGCATTGTGGCAGCACTCCTCTTTCTGGGTTGAATGATGTCCAGTGTCATTTAACCCAATTCCTTTAAAGCTTAGGACTGCAAGGCTCTGCCTGGACTCACAGGAGAATGCTGCACAGAGCAGTGCCAAGTCAATTACAGGTTTCTGGTCAGGATGGGAAGTTGTTTCACCGGGTGGAGGGGCAAAGGAGCTGAGCACTGAGTATCTGTACAGTTACATTATTTAAAGCAGTGGTTCTCAACCTGTGGAACCTCAGGACCCACATTTGTCCTTGGTCATTACGTTGCAACCCAAAAATAATGTAATTTCTGAAACATTATGCCACAAAACAGCTTGGGCAGTGAAAGCTGAGCAATGCCTCCTCTAACCTTTCACTCTCTCAAAGGCACAAAGTTAAGAGTATTAATGTCTTCAGTGGCTTTTAAATAAACAATATAGTTTGTGCAATATTTGTGTGTCAGGGTTTTCAGTCCCCATCCCCCCTCCCATTTCATGCACTTCATCCCCTGCTTTAGTCCACCCTTTCATGCCCCCCTTCCTTTCCCCTTTTTTTGCTCTTTCCTTATCCCACTTTCACACCCTCTTTTAATACCCACCTTGCCCCCTTCTCATGCCGTCCCCTTTCATGCATACTTTCAGCTCCCCTTTATCAACTTCGCTTTCCTGTTTTCTTTCATTCCTTTCCAAATGCGCTCTCTATCACCCTGCCATACCCCACGAAAAGTACCTAGCGGATACATTCCCTTGAGTCCAGTGGTGCTTATCTTCCCTCCTGGATGGCTGGCTGGAAGTGTAGTCATATGTCACTTTCTCCTAGCGCTGCTGCAGAATAAGGAGGAATGAGCGTGAGGGCTGTGGAACCTCTTTGTATGTGCACTGTGCGCACCACCTTAATGGGACCGGCTGGCCGCAATAATACAAATATTAAGCACGGTCATAGTTGCGGTCCTGGCTGTCTTAACATTTATATTAGTGCGGCCATCGGCTTTTATTAAACTATGTTTTAGGGCACTGGATGTTTTATGGGAGCATTAGACAGGTCTGGGGGGGCACTTGCCCAGCGCACCCCTGGTCGCGACCCATGTTTGGGTCATGACTCAGTACTCGAGAAACACTGAATTAATGTATATCTAAACTCAAAAAAATGTTCCCCCCATTTTGGATGGGGGGGGTTTAAAACTACTGTCAGATTACATCACCCTCCACCTTTCACATTAAAACCATAAAATACACCTGTGCTGGGATCCCGGTCCAGACCACGCGCACTCACACACACTCAATCAGCAAGTGATGACCTAGGACCACTAGGGTCATGTGGTGTTGAAGGAAGACTAAGTACGGCCAGAATATAGTGGAGATGGATGTAACTAAAATGATTGGAAGGATCAAACCAAGTAGCTGTGATAGCAATCTCAGTCAATCCTCAAAGGGGAGTACATGGAGGTTGATCCGGATATGAATGATAAATGATCCTCAATTCTCCCACATGAATGCTCTGGCCAACATAATTGACATAATATACAACTCTCATGTACAACATGTAATAGCCACCCAAACAGGGTATGTGTATAGCACAGCCAAATCTGTGCACTAATATGGCTAAGAGAGGTAGTCAATGGTCATGCATAAACCATGCAATTCAGTCCTTAGTCCCAATGGCAGACATATAGAAATGGTATGGCAGACTAGAGAAAGACCCACAAAAAAACTGTCCATGAGGATAAATTCCATTGATAAGTAAAAGCAGTGTTACCAAAGTGAAATGCTGAGCAGGTAAAGCAGAATGTACAGTGTGTACCAACAGAGGTGGGTGAGCTAGAGGAGCAGTGTTGTACCGCCATCATCCAACGTGCAGTTCAAAGTCAGTAAGTTTGCAATGGCTCAGCCGAGCCTTCGGCAGTGAATGGAGAGGCCCCGGTACATACAGTATATGCCTATTGTGGAACAAGATCCACTCACCCAACCTCATGCTTACTTAAGGATATATCTCTTCCTGCTGCTGAGGATGAGGTGCACCATCAAGCTGTATGTTATCAGTGGGTCAGGAGTTGCCTGGTCTGCCCAGTGTGAGGATGTGCAATGGGTAGCGGTGCAAGGTATCACCGCATGGAAGGGCCGGGAGGAGGACGTCACAACAATATGACGTCAACGCGTTTCTCCCAGAGTCACGTGAGCTTCTTCAGGATATGAAAGCCATAGTGTTGAAGACCTTTATAGATGACTTAAACATCTTTTCACAGGAAAAATGGCCACCAAGAGAGTACTCGGGTGAGTCGGCATATTCATTGTATATATTTAATTGTAATTCCATTGCAGGGGATCCCATTTTTAGCTTTTTGTTATACTGTCATTCTGAAGGGTGGCTAGAGCTCAGCAGACATCCATCCACTGAGCCTCCCACCTGTGTACACAGCAGGAAGTGACATATTGACTGCTCCTGGTTTGGAGCAGTCAATCACTAGGATCAGTCCCAGGGGGCTGTGTTCCATCAGCTGCAGTTGAGTACAAAGGAGACATCTAAAGATCTAACAGACCCTGCATGCCTCATAAAGGGAACTGGTCACTTATATGCTATCAAATAGGAGGCTAGTGGTCCCCTATGTGATAGCAATAGATGTAAACAAAAAAAAAAAACAAAAAAAAAAAATTTTCATTTAAAGAGCCACACACAAGAAAAACAAAAATGTTAGCGGCCCCCCACACAGACAAAAAAAAGAAAAGAAGCACGAGTTGGGGCGCCTACATACAAAAACAGAAATTACCCTACATCTCGGTGTTCATCGGAAAGAGAGCAATAATTCTACTACAGAGCTCGTGTGTATCACTAAACTGAGGACCTGTGGGTTCTTTTAAAGTGTTGCCAATGGCAAAATATAGGGTACTGATGTTTTTCATTGTTTCACAGGCATGCGTAATACTTGAAAATTTGGTAATAAATTGCATTTATGTGCGTCAAAATACACATTCGCCTGAGTAGACAAAAATGCTTGCACCATCCCTGCATATCACCTATTTACAGAGCAAACCTGACAGACATATTTATTTATTTCAGGTACTTACATAGCGCCCTCAATTTACGCAGAGCTTTACATATATATTGTACGTTCAGATCAATCCCTAACCATCAAGGGGCGTACAATCATATGGAGGATGCCCATTGCTGACCTCATTCATGAAGGCTTTTTGCCTGGCTATCTCCTATATTCATCTTCAATCTGTTATGAATCACTGACCTGGAACAATACCACAGACCAGAAATGTCAGAGTGAAGTGTAAACTCATGATCTGCATATTTGTTTTTGGTCAGTGTCTCAGAAGGTACTAAGGCTACAGATTCACCCCAACAGCTAACATTTTCACAATCATCAGGTCATCAATGGCATGTACGTTTGTAGCATAGGTACTGGTCGATAAAGCGGAGCGCCACCCAAAAGGGGAAGTTCCGCTTTAAGCCTTTGTCCCCCGCTCCCCATTAAGGATTGGCACCTTTGGCGAATTTGACAGATACCCGCTCCCACTTCTGCTGCAATCGCCTAGGTCAGTGGTCGGCAAGCCGCGGCTCGCGAGCCACAAGCGGCTCTTTACAAACTTAAATGCGGCTTTTCTGTGTGCCGGGCGCCCGCTCCCCTCCCTCCTCTCGGGCGGCCGCCCCAAAAGTCAGGACTCTGCAGCTGTCAGGATGTAGGCGGGGCAGCCAGGATGTAGGCGGGGCAGCGTGACGAACTCCTCTCCTCTCACAGTCCGCCCTGAAGACCAGAACGGCGCGGGAACACGGCGAGAAGAACGCGCGGAGCAAAGGTAAGTGAATTGACACAATATGTGGAATGAATTACTATAGGGGGGATGAATTACTATAGGGGGGATGAATTACTATGGGGGATGAATTACTATATGGGGGATGAATTACTATGGGGGATGAATTACTATAGGGGGGATGAATTACTATGGGGGGGATGAATTACTATAGGGGGGATGAATTACTATATGGGGGATTAATTACTATGGGGCAGTGGTCGGCAAGCCGCAGCTCGCGAGCCACATGCGGCTCTTTACAAACTTAAATGCGGCTCTTCTGTGTGCCGGGCGCCCGCTCCCCTCCCTCCTCTCGGGCGGCCGCCCCAAAAGTCAGGACTCTGCAGCTGTCAGGATTTAGGCGGGGCAGCCAGGATGCAGGCGGGGCAGCGTGACGAACTCCTCTCCTCTCACAGTCCGCCCTGAAGACCAGAACGGCACGGGAACACGGCGAGAAGAACGCGCGGAGCAAAGGTAAGTGAATTGACACAATATGGGGAATGAATTACTATAGGGGGGATGAATTACTATAGGGGGGATGAATTACTATGGGGGATGAATTACTATATGGGGGATGAATTACTATGGGGGATGAATTACTATAGGGGGGATGAATTACTATATGGGGGATGTATTTTCAGTTTTAAAAATGTGGCTCTCAAAATAAATTTAAATCGTGGTTTTGGCGAGATTTGGGTCAGTTGAAAAAAAAAGGTTTCCCACCACTGGCCTAGGTGATCGGAAGCAGAAGTTGTCCTCCACTCCTCCCTCCCCATAGTCTTCTGGGACATGTGACAGGTCCCAGAAGATTACGGGGCCATTCACAAAGTGCAGCACTTCTCGCGTATGCGGTGTGGGTACCCGGCTGTGAAGCCACAAGCTGTCACAGCCGGGTGCCCACACTGAAGATGCCGGTGCCAGGGAGAGAAGACGGCCGGTGAAACCAGTGGTGGTGAAGACACCGCTGGACCCAGGGACAGGTAAGTGGCTGTATTTTAAGTTTTTGTAGCTGCGGACGTATTTTTATTTTTTTAGGTGGAGCTTTAAGCTAGGTTTTATGTGACAACGGTTTCATATCAGTTTTTTTGCCTCACAATAATCTTACAAGACTACCTGCAACATGAAAAAAGTTTCTACTTGCAATGTCTAGTCAATGCAACCATGACAAATCATGGAACCAAGAATACACACTGATGTTACAAACTGAAACAAAAAAAAAAAAAAAATGAAACAGCATCTTCAGTAGGGATACTTCTGAAGTGTACATAAAAACAGAGACGGATGTGTTTTCAGATGATCATATCACATACCGACTAATGATGTTACAATATACAGCAAAAGTATCAATATTTCAGAAAACCTGTAGCTGGCATTAATATATATATATATATATATATATATAAAGTTCTTGAGCTCTAGCCAGGCTGGGATGTGTTGCAGTCTTCTGCAGGCAGAAGGAAACCTGACAATCTTAAGGTAAAAGACTGAAGCAGGGCTGATCTGTGTCAGATGTCACAGTCAAGGGGAGTACCATAATCTCTGTGAAAGGTACTCTAAATACCTAAAAAGTGTCATAAGGACACTACCTGGCATGCATGCTCTGATCATAAACAACATACATATGATGCTAGGTCCATTTTAAATATTATGCTGATTTAGCCATGAATAGCACAACCAAATATGTTATATTATGAAAATATTAAAACACAAATTAAACCAATTACTCTTCAACCATTAATAAAGTTATTTCCCTTGTAGCATGTTTCTCTTTGTTACAGATGCCAAAGTCCAATCAGTTAAGAGAAACAAGTTTTCAAATTCCTGCTGCAGAGGGCAGTGTTTATCTTTTTATTCTCAAACATTTTTTTCTTGAGATGGATAATTCTAAACTTGTGTATCAGTTATAGCTTGCAAATACCACACACACTTTTTGTTATCAAACTTTATTTCACCCGTAAACAACCTGTAAACAGATCAATTAATAAGCTTGTGATCACATGAAATGGAGTAATGAGGTAAAACAGTTTCAGGATAGGGAACATAAAGCTCCATAGTAAAAAAGTAGAATTATTCAAAAAACAGTAAAAACCCATAAGAACACAGTAAATTTTAGTTGTAAATGCAAACTTTTTTTTTTTTTAAATAAGAAAGCGGAAGACAAACTTTCAACATCTGAAAAATAAAGGTCCATAAAAAAAAAAAAGGAGTAGAAAATCCAGGTAAAACAGTCCAGTTTCATATTAAAATTTTTGCTGCATCCAGTTTAATACACAAATGGTACCAGGATTTTTCGCGATTTGGGATAGTTGTCAAATTTCTCAAGATACCATCTGAAAGACATGAAAAAAAGGCAATATGGAGTACAGTTTTCATCCAATAATAGAATACATTACATCACTTCTTAATTTTTATTAAATTAAAAAACCAAAAAAAAACAAACAATCATTTATTCAATATTCTCATCGTATGTACAGGGCTTAAAGGATAACTATTTAGTAAAAAATAATAAATGCAAATTTTTTGGCAGGTAAAAACATGTGCATTTATTATTTTTGTCTGCAGGAACCTGTAAAGCATTGCACCATCGATCAGCACAGCAGATCACTGGCGCCATGCAGGTCTCTTACAGAGCTGTCAGAATATCTGCTTGCTTGCACGGAATGTACGAGCAAGCAGATATACTGACAGGAAGAATCAATGAACTACCACGGGACTCCAAAACAGGATCGGGGGGGAGCTGGTCAGATCGTTACATGTTACACCCAGAATATGGGTGCAACGCTGCGAAAGGTGAACTTATCCGTTAAGATTGTAAGTTCCTTGAGGGCAAAGACTGAATAATATACATATATTATACACTATATTGCCAAAAGTATTGGGCCAGCCCTTCAAATCAATGGATTTGGGTGTTCCAATCAACTCCATGGCCACAGGTGTATATAATCAAGCACCTGGGCATGCAGACTGCTTCTACAAACATTTGTAAAAAATGGGTCGTTCTCAGCAGCTCAGTGGATTCAAGCGTGGTACCGTGATAGGTTGCAACCTGTGCAGTAAGTCCATCCATGAAATTTCCTTGCTACTAAATATTCTACAGTCAACTGTTAGTGGTATTATAACAAACTGGAAGCAACTGGGAACAGCAACTCAGCCATGAAGTGGTAGGCCACGTAAAATGACAGAGCGGGGTCAGTGCATGCTGAAGTGCACAGAAGTTGCCAACTGTCTGCAGAGTCAAAAGCTAAAGACCTCCAAACTTCATGTGGCCTTCAGATTAGCATAACAACAGTGCGTAGAGAGTTTCCATGGCCGAGCATCTGCATCCAAGCCTTAAATCACCAAGTGCAATGCAAAGTGTCGGATTCAGTGCCGTAAAGCATGCCTCCACTGGACTCTAGATATGTGGAGATGGGTTCTCTGGAGTGACGAATCACACTTCTGTCTGGCAATCCGATAGACGTGTCTGGGTTTGTTTGTTGCCAAGAGTAAAGTTTCGTGGAGGGGGGATTATGGTGTGGGGTTGTTTTTCAGGGGTTGGGCTTGGCTCCCTAATTCCAGTGAAGGGAACTCTTAAGGCATCAGCATACCAACACATTTTGGACACTTTCATACTCCCAACTTTGTGGGAACAGTTTGGGGATGGCCCCTTCCTGTTCCAACATGACTGAGCATCAGTGCACAAAGCAAGGTCCATAAAGACATGGATGAGCGAGTGTGGGGTGGGGGCACTTAACTGGCCTGCACAGAGTCCTGATCTCAATGTGATAGAACACCTTTGGGATGAATTCGAGCGGAGACTGAACCAGGTCTTCTCCTCGGACATTAGTGCCTGACCTCACAAATGCGCTTCTGAAAGAATGGTCAACCATTCCCATAGACACTCCTAAACCTTGTGGACAGCCTTCCCATAAGAAGAAGAGTTGAAGCTGTTATAGCTGCAAAGGGTGGACCAACTCAACACTGAACCCTATGGACTAAGACTGGGATGCCATTAAAAGTTCATGTGCGTGTAAAAGTAGGAGTCCCAATACTTTTGGCAATATAGTGTATGTACATATGTAAATGTATGGCGCTATACAAGTACCTGTAATAAATAATTTGTACCTATGGATAAAACAGCCCGTTTAATCAAAAGACAGCAATAAGGCTACTTTCACACTGATCTGTGCATATGCGTTTTTGCAGTGCGTTTTTCACAGGACATGTGACTCGCATCAACAACACAATGCGGTTGCATATTTGGTGTGTTTTTTTTAGCTACACCAAACCTGTGCCAAAAATGCAGCAAACAGTATTTTGCTAAACGAAGCAGACCCGCAACAGATGAATGTGAAGAGTTTCATAGGCTGACACGGTCAAAAGTTTTTCTTCCATTTTTTTTTCTGCTTTTTAAAATTAAAAAAAAAAAAAAAAAAAAAGGAAGAAGATGATAAACAGTGCACAGTGTAAAATGAAGAAAGACAAACAACTAGCATGGCACTACTTACCTTGCAACATAAATGTGTCATGGCTTCTAAGGGACTTGTACATTTTTTCTATTAACTTATATAATAACTCAAATCCAGAGCTCACAGTCTATTGTCTCAACTAAAGCCATATTTGTGCAAAAAAAAAAAAAACCAAAAAAAAAAAAACCAACAACATACCAGAATGTTACTTTTTTGGATGGAGAGAGGAAAGCAAAGTGACCTTAGGATATCAATAGAAAGCAAAAAGAATATGTAATATATACACAGTACAGTCAGGGACTACTATATTAGATACAGCTGATCACTAATACGAATACCAGGTCACGTGACTACAACTTAGCCTACAGAGCGGGCGGCCTCGCTGTGCTGGATGAAACTAAGATTAATCTGTACCAGAATGACGGGAAGAAAAAAAAGTGTGGAGAAGGCTTGGAACAGCTCATGATCCAAAGCACACAACATCAGCTGTAAAACATGGTGGAGGCAGCGTGATGGCATGGGCATGCATGGCTTCCAGTGGCACTGGGTCATTGATGATGTGACAGAAGACAGAAGATTCTGCAGTGTTTAAAGATAAAGGTGTCCGTTTATGAACCAGCAGTAATAGATCGCTGTTCAGTTCTCCGGCATTCTCAGAGAACACAGTTCTCCTGTGAATGCCTTTTATGAAGCAGTTCTCCGAACGAAGGGAGAACGGTCTCCAAACGCTGGAGAACGGCTCATTTTACTATAATCTCGCGAGATTACAGTAAAAGATCAGTTTACTAAGCAGAGGTAAATGATCTCTGCTTAGTTTGCGGTCCCTCCGATTCTCCAGCTCTGGGCTGGAGAATCTGTAGGGAGAACACAGATCTCCAGTGAAGGGCTGAACATGATCTCCTGAGTGTCATAAACTGTGAATGACCAGAGAATAGCTGCGATCCTCTCAATGGCAGCTATTCTGTGTCATAAATGGACACCATACTGTCAGCCCAGATTCAGACAAATGCAGCAAAGTTGATTGGACAGTGTTTCACAGTACAGATGGACAATGATCCAAAACACTGCAAAAGCAACCCAGGAGCTTTTGAAGGAAAAGAAGTAGAATATTCTGCAATGGCCGAGTCAAATCACCTGATCTCAACCCGATTGAGCATGCATTTCACTTACGCTGTAGAAGTTGAAACATGTTACATGTTCCACCCTAAAAAAAAAAAAAAAAAAATGGGTGGAGCATGTAACATGTTTCCAAAGGTGAATTTATCCTTTAAGACCAGGCCTTTTCTGACACTTTTTGTTTACATGTAAAGATCAGTATTTTTTGCTAAGAAGTTACTTTTTTTTTGCAATCACTTTCATTATTATCACAGGGAATATAAATATCCTCTGAGATAGCAATAGTTTGTAACAGGTACTCTTTGAGGAGAGATCTGGTGTCTCTTAGATAAATTTTATAACAAAGTAGAAAATATTGTTTTTTCTAAAATTTTCAGTCTCTTTTCATTTATATATGAAATAAAAACCCAGGGGTGTTCAAATACCACCAAAATAAAGCTCTATTTGTGTGAGAAAATTATGTAAAATTTAATTTGTGTACCACACAATTGCCGGTTAAAAGTAGTACAGTGCCAAATAGCAAAAATTGCCCTGTTCGGGAAGGGGGTAAAACCTTCCGGAGCTTAAAGTGGCTAAAGTGGTAATAAAAGGCCACATTTTTACATGCACCTACAGGTAAGCATATAATAAGGCTTACCTGCAGATAAAAAGTGAATATCTCCTAAACATGCACCATTTCAGAGATAGTCATATTTGTAGCAGCTGGTGATGTCACTAGTGCATGTACGCTGTACACTCAACAGACAGCACACTCAAGTGTACCATCCATTCAGAGCATTGGGCTGCGACCATGACTCGTATGCATCACAGCCTGGCCAGAGTGCAGGAACCTGTAAAGAAGCCAGCTGAAGATGAAAGCCCTGTCAGTGGTGACCGTGCACAGCTGGAGGGATCCACTTTACAGGCAAGTCTGCCATAATGGCTAGTATACTGGTGCAATATACTTTACCACTGCTTTAATACATGCAACATGCAGACAAAATAAGGCAGTTTAGATGTTCAACTACTGTAAACAGAATGGGGTAAGATGCATGATTTGAATGAGGATGATGGAATGGCTGTTGCCATTGCTGGTGAAAGACATGATGGTTGCAGCATCTCAGAGACTGAAGACCTTCTTTGATCTTCACAAACTATTGGCAGCCTTCAAAATGCTTATCCTCCCACAAATCCTTTATTTAGAACCCTGCATGTTTCCACTGCACATTCATACTCATCATTATCCTCTCTGCTTACAGTGTTAATTTGGCAGGTAAATAAATCTACTGTAGATGTTTCCACACCCTTCTCACAAAACTTAGGAGAGCAGGAGGAATGGGGATTGTAGATATCTTTGATTATCATACAGCAACTCATTCTGACCAAAATGAAACATTGTTTTTCTACCAATGAGGCTCCATTATGGGTTGATATCGAAAAACACCTCACTAAAACCGTTACATTAGGTCACTTGCTTCTCGCAGACCTTTGGAAACCAATCCCAATAGATAACTTGCCCTTCACCACCAAAGAGTCTATCCTGGCTTGGAGAACACTAACCAAATCCACCATTCACCTTCCCATACATGCTGACATTTGTGTGATTTCCTATTCACACACTGGAAATTTTAATTCCGAACCTATGAATACATGACTGGGAGAAATATGGTATCACTTGGGCTGAGAATTCTTACAGATGGTAACCCTGAAACTCCTGAAGCTATAATAAATAAGTTTAATTTACCTTGCACAACTTATTTCACATTACTACGTATTAGACACTTTCTAACATCTCATCCTTTACCTAGGATTTACCTTCACCCGAAAGTGTGGCGTTTCTTAACGTGCCTCAAGAAACCAAAGAGGTATATCTCTAATATACAATTTACTACATACTAAAATCTGAATTTATAAAAAATAACCCCATACTCAAAATGGGAAACAGACCTTAATATGTCCTTTACCAGCTCTCAATGGCATTATGCCATAAAATACACATATAATATCACCCACTGGGAATTGGCCTTAAAACTAAAAACACAAGATGGTATCTTACACCTTATAAGTTGGCTAAAATATATCCTGTGTGCTCTTCCCTGGAGAGGTTGTGGCTCTGTGTAATTTGTTTCATATAATGTGCAATTGTAAAAGTATCCGCAGCTTCTGGCGAAGAATATTTCAAATCCTGACAGTCATCTCAGGTGTACTTATCAACCCTAATCCTGGTCTAGCTATATTGAATTTAGGAATAGATAACTTTCCTTCTTCTCGCAAAACTATTGTCAACCTCCTGTTATCAGCTAAACTAACCATTATAAGAAATTGGAAAAAAAAGAACTAGCCTCTAATCCAGCAATGGGCAAACTATGGCCCGTGGGCCGTATACGGCCCGGCGCACCTTTTCATCCGGCCCGCGGAGCTAGGCTCCCGCTAGGCTCCTCTCACAGTCCGCCCTGAAGACCGGTGTAGCATGAAAATCTGTCTCCTATGAGGATCTGTCCCCCTCGACGTATCTGCGCATGTGCCGGAGATCGCCGATCGGCTGCTAATGCCTGAAACTGGCACATGCGCAGATACGTCGAGGGGGACAGATCCTCATAGGAGACAGATTTTCATGCTACACCGGAACGGCGCGGGAACACGGCGAGAGGAACGTGCGGAGCAAAGGTAAGTGAATTGACACAGGGGGGACTTGGGGACTTAATATGGGGAATGAATTACTATAGGGGGGATGAATTACTATATGGGGGATGAATTACTATATGGGGGATGAATTACTATAGGGGGGATGAATTACTATGCTTACTATGGGGGAATATTACTATACTTACTCTGGATGACACATACACATCATTCATCTACTCTTGGTCCGGCCCCCGGGTCCAATATATGAACCCATTGCGGCCCTCAAGTCAAAAAGTTTGCCCACCCCTGCTCTAATCCATCAGAAACTGTATATACTACCCAACACTACTACTCATATGAAAGATTACTAGCTTTCCAATTTGACACATTGCCTGCATTTGAGAAAGCCTGGAAACCTTAGCTTACATGGTATAATACTTAATTATGGTTCTAAGTGTTGTGCTTGATGGATCGCTTTCCCACGACTGCACTTATAGCCTATCATATATGTAGCTATTTACTTATCAGCTCCCTTCCCCCCCCCCCTTCTTTTTCTCTGACATGAGTGATACTTTGAACTAACACCTTAATGTTACAAGACATATATGTTTGACCTTCATGTATATTTACGTTAAGGACTAACTGTATTGCATTACACTCTGATTACTGTCACAATGTTATTACGCTGCTATGTCCACATCTTATGTATGTAACCTTTACATCATACCAATAAAAACAAAATGGTTAAAATAAATACTCTTTTTTTGTTTCCCATTTTTCATTGTGGTTCCATAAAGCCCCACCTCAGCCATCCTTCACTGTGGTTCCATAAAGCCCCACCTCAGCCATCCTTCACTGTGGTTCCATAAAGCCCCACCTCAGCCATCCTTCACTGTGGTTCCATAAAGCCCCACCTCAGCCATCCTTCATTGTAGTTCCATAAAGCCCCACCTCAGCCATCCTGAGTGTCTGCTCCAAGCTTGGACTACAACTGTATATCCAAAATGCAACGTAAGCCGGCACACACAGACAGCCTTGAAGACTAGTATTGCAAGACCAGCCCCTGCTCCTTCACCAATGGATTAGACTGACTGCAGCTGTTGAGATTAAGTTTATAAGGACAGGGCATGGGGATAGGAGGATAGGAATGATGGACAAGTAGTCCTAATGAGGGTGATCAAGTGACATCCTCAGTGTGTGTTTGACGAGGAAGTTCGGTGAACAGCTGCCGAGTGATCTGGAGACAATGGCTGTGAAAGTTACTAAGTGCAGGTGCTTCTGCACATATATAGAGACAACATCTATCATTGGTGGATATCAATGTTAAAAGTAAAAAAGGAGAACTCACTACTTCAAGACAATTAGTGAGCCTTTTCTAAACATTACTAGTTGAAAAAGCTGTTTTTCTATCTGGAAATATGAAAGAAATATACTGTTAATGGTCACCAGGAACTAGAGGTGAGAATCATGTGTGTTTACGAACATCTTAAATGAAATATTCTTTCCAAGGTATTTTATTGTTCAAGGTCTTGTTCACACCTGTGTTTGGAGCCGATTACAACTTCCTGTGGGAGACTCAGGGTGTTTTCTGTGGTCAGATGCAGGCTGGAACCTCCATTAAAGCAATGAGAGGCTGACAGTGACTGCAACCATTTGTTACCTGTGGATGATTTTCCCTGGATGCACACAGTTTGTGTCTAGGGATGATCATCCACAGGTAACTGCTACAAGTTCAATTACATGCCAATGGCCACAGGTGTTATCAACCTCGCATTGCTTTGAAAGGGGCTTCCGACCTGCAGCTGTTCACAGGAAATCTTGCTGAGTTTCCAGCAGGAAACCATAGTCAAATGGAATAAAATAAATCAGTGAGCACTTAAAATCAGCAGCTAATGCACTAAAAAGGGAACCAAAAACCTTCAAATAACATATAAGATCAGAGTGCAGCGCTATAAAATAATAATATAAATATGTTCAGTGTCAAATAAAATGCGTTTAAAATGATAAATCTTTGTGCGTAAAGTCCACAGTATGCAAAAAAAAAAAAAAAAACTGTAAATAAAGTGCAAACATATCATTTCAATATGTACTCTGAAATAAATCCATAAATAAAAATAGATGAATTAAAAGTCCATGTGATAGTGAAAACTATTATTCGTTAAATGTTATTGCTACACAAAGATCTGTGCTCAGGAGGTCACAAATACATTCCTTGTGCCAATTATATATTTGGTGAGGTGGCGGGGATATAGTAAAAGTGCGCACTCACCAGATGCGCATTTTAAATGTCACCATCACATGGACTTTTAATACATTTATTTATTGATTTATTTCAGAGCACATTGAAATTATGTTTGCAAAAAAACTGTAAATAAAATGCATACTGTGGACTTTACGCACAAGATTTATCATTTTAAAACGCATTTTGACACTGAACATATTTATAGGATTATCATTTTATAGCACTGCACCCTCTGATCTTATAGGAAACCATAGTTGGCTTAAAACAGGTGTGATTGAGCCCTAAAAGCATTTTCTTTTTAGATAAAAGAAATATGTAGTATAGCACATCAAGCTGATGCCTTCATCCTTGCGGCACCAAGTATGTAGGTTCTGACTTACTGTACCTGGCTGCATATTGCTTGCAGGTCAAATGACTCAGAGGCTGAAGCAAGTATGAGATTCACAGCCCAGAAATCGCACCTTTATAAAGCAAGTGTTTCCTTTAAAGTGCAGGTTTTACTAATGCAATACTTACTGATGATGCTGACGTGCACGGGATAAGAGACATAGCAAAGTAAATATGGCAAAAGCAGCTCCAGGTGCTGACCAGCCAGCTACTGCAAATCCTGACCATTCAACGATTTCACCAAAGAAATTTGCACCAGACACATATTCAAACAATCCGCCTATGAAATAAAAGGGCAAATATGTTTGCACTATAACAGCAAATATGTATGTATAATACAAGTATGCAGATCAGATGTTCTGACTTCAAATGATACATGCTGGTTCTGTGTTCAGCAATCAGAAAGAGGTCAGCAATGCAGACAACATATTTTTGAAGAGAAGGCTCTCTTTAAGGCCTTCACTACTCTGAACGATCATTAGGATAGAATTTTTCAAAAGAAAGCATCTGGCTCCTGTAACCCAAATTCAGTCAGTCAGTCATGTGTTTCTTGGAAGGCTCCCCGCTGGCAGAACACAACAGTGTTGAGGGAGGGATTCCCCTATCAACACTGTATTGGTGGGGGGGGGGGGGAAGAAATTTTCTTACCTGTAATGGAAGGAAAGAAAAGAAAAGTGCATACTCTATGGGCTGCTTAAGTTTAAAAAGATTTGTTGAAGGATATAACATTATACAGTGGGCTAATTTCCCACACAGGGGGTTCAAAATGTGACCATGCAGCAGCATGTTAAGAAGATAACACTAGAAATAATAGGTTTAAAATAAAATGTAAAAAAAAAGAAAAAAAAAAAATACGTGAACAAGCATTTTTTTTTTAAATTGACAGAACAGCAATTTAAAATGATAGTGTTAAACCTGTAACAAAAAAAAAAAAAAAAAAAAAAAAAATATATATATATATATATATATATATATATATATATATATATATATGAAACTTTTTTTTGCAGAAGAGACACTAATGTCCTTTGCAATGAAACCTTCTTAGCTTTATGTTTTCAGTTTTCTGTAAATTATGTACGGAGCTGCTCTTGCACAGTTCAGTGTATAGTATTGGCATGGCTTTGTACCAGGATGAATGAACTCCTATGTGCATACATCCACAGGGAGAAAAACTGTCAGCTCTGGCTAAGCCGCGTGAGGATGTTGCAACATTGAGCCCCAATTCACATATATGCGAATTGGATGCATTTTGAACCACATCCAATTTGCATGACGTGACCCAAAAGGCCTTTCTATGGAACCGGTTCACATACTGCATGTGTGGGCTGGCTGCAATGAGAGTTAAAAAAAAAAAAAAGAATACGGTACGATTTTCAGTCCGGTTCAGTTGCAATTTCCAATGTCATACACTTTAACAATTTGCAGATTCGCATTTGAACCGATTAACAAATTGCACCAGATTGGGCTTGAAATCACACTGCAAACCGGCCCCACACGTGAACTCAGGCGAATATCAAATAATTTACTTCTGCTTTAAATGCAACCAAAGTGGTGGTTCAAAACCTCTCAGCAGTGAAATCACCTAGGTTACATCTTAATAAGTTTGGGTTTCTAATGCTAGGCTTCCTGATGCAAACATCCCTGCAGATCAAGCCAAGGCTGTCAGGTCCTTTGTCTTTAGTGCCAAAATTTGTTCTGTAATTTTTATTGGGTTAACATTTTCCCATGCTGTGAGTCAGGAGTTTTAGTCCTGATAATTTATTGGCCAAAAACAGAATATCTGGGTCTGCTCTCATGCTGGGTGAGAGTCTCATGAAGGGGACTCTAGTAATTTCTGCACAATGGGCAGAGATTGCTCTGTATGGCAGTGATATTTATGGTTCACTGCCATGTAAGACAGCCTCTAAAGTATTATTCGGGAAAGACAATGGTGATTCGTTGGATCCTAGTGGGGTTATGTAGAACCTTAAAGGATAGGTTCACCTTTGAGAACATGTTACATGTTCCACCTGTTTTTAGGGTGGAACATGTAACATGTTACCATAGCCTCAGCCGCTGCCCACCCTCTCTTTCTCTGACAGATAGTACAGGGAGAAGTCTCCCTGTACTATCTGTCAAATTTGAAAACAGTGCCGCTGTGCGAGGCTCCGCCCGCACGGCAGCCCCGAAAGCCTTAGCAGCTCTCGGCTTGTAGTTTTCAATGAACTGACACTGTTCTGGGGTAGTTCATTGAAGCTTTCTGTCAGAATATCTGCTTTCCTGTACATCCAGTGCGGCTAGCAGATATTCTGACAGGTCTGCAGGAGACCTGCATGGCATCAACGATCTACTGATTGCTTGTACAATGCTTTCCAGGCTCCTGTATATAAAATAAATGCACATTTTTTTACCTGCAAAAAAATGTGCATTGATTATTTTTGTCTAAAAAAAAAGGTGAACTTATCCTTTAATGTCTCACAACTATGCAGGTTTCTAGATATTAATAGGGTGAAATTTAGATCATGTTCTAATATAAAGAATCATTAGGGCTTACACACTAGTTCAGTAGAGGGTACAGATTTAGGTTACCCTGTTATTTATACTTGGAAATGAATTGCGAGTGGCATATACAGTTGTTTTCAAAATAATAGCAGTGTGTTGAAAAAAGTGAATAAAGCTCAAAATCCTTCTAATAGCTTTTATTTCCATCCACACAAATGCATTGGGAACACTACACATTCTATTCCAAATCAAAACATGAAGAAAAATATATCAAATTTGTGTTGTTCCTCTAAAAAAATTGAAGAAAAGTGAATATTAGACTGTTCAAAAAAATAGCAGTGTTTGTATTCTTCTTTACAAACTCAAACATTCACTATATAAACTGAAAAATGTTTGAAGATTTTGCTTTCCTTTGAATCACTTAATGAATATTTCGTTGTATAAGCACTGTTTCTGAGAACTGCTGTACATCTGTGTTGCATGGAGTCAACCAACTTCTGGCCCCTGTGAACAGGTATTCCAGCCCAGGATGATTGGACTACATTCCACAGTTCTTCTCTATTTCTTGGTTTTGACTCAGAAACTGCATTTTTGATGTCACCCCACAAGTTTTCTATTGGATTAAGATCCAGGGATTGGGCTGGCCACTCCGTAACGTCAATTTTGTTGGTCTGGAACCAAGATGTTGCACGTTTACTGGTGTGTTTGGGGTCGTTGTCTTGTTGGAACACCCATTTCAAGGGCATTTCCTCTTCAGCATAAGGCACCATGACCTCTTCAAGTATTCTGATGTATTCAAACTGATCCATGATCCCTGGTATGCGATAAATAGGCCCAACACCGTAGTATGAGAAACATCTCCATATCATGATGCTTGCACCACCATGCTTCACTGCCTTCACAGTGTACTGTGGCTTGAATTCAGTGTTTGGGGGTCGTCTGACAAACTGTCTCCGGCCACTAGACCCAAAAAGAACAATCTTACTTTCATCAGTCCACAAAATGTTGCGCCATTTCTCTTTAGGCCAGTCAATGTGCTCTTTGGCAAATTGTAACCTCTTCAGCACGACTTTTTTTCAACAGTGGGACTTTGCGGGGGCTTCTTGCAGATAGCTTGGCTTCACATAGGCATCTTCTAATTGTAACAGCACTCACAGGTAACTTTACACCTTCTTTCATCTTCCTGGAGCGGATTGTTGGCCTTGCCATTTTGGCTATTCTTCTGTCCATTCGAATGGTAGTTTTTCACTTTCTTCCATGTCTTTCAGGTTTTGGTTGCCATTTTAAAGCATTTGCAATCATTTTAGCTGAGCAGCCTATCATTTTCTGCACTTCTTTATATATTTTCCCCTCTCCAATCAACCTTTTAATCAAGCTACGCTGTTCTTCTGAACAATGTCTGGAACGACCCATTTTCCTCAGAATTTCAGAGAGAAATGCACTGTAACCAGCATGTACAACATTTGCTGCCTTCCTTCCTTAAATAAGGGCAATAATTGCCACCTGTTTGTCAAAGAATGAATGACCTCACTAATAGAACTCCACACTGCTATTATTTTGAACATGCCCCTTTCAATTAGTGGTTCAATTACACAGAATCAGCAGCATGCATGTCATGACTGTTGGGTCTGTTGGATTTCTATTACTCTACTACACCTGCTAGTAAATTATTTGCCATGTAGAAATATAATTTCTACCAAAAACAGTGATTGATCAGGTTAGTGATGTCTGACTGCTATTATTTAACACAACTGTAAGTGTTTCCTCCGTTAAGAGTGCTGATATAGAATACTGAGGCAGTTTGTAGGATAGCAGGAAATGGGAGAGAAGCATAGCACACAGAACCAATTTTCTTTTTCACTTGACCAAAGTCCCCCCCATCCACCCCAACCTCCACTTCAGACAACAGAGGTAAATCCAGTGTAGAACCGTGTCCTTTGTGGTACTTAGCTCCTACCTCTGCTGGCCATTTGTTATTTTCCTCTACACAAACCCAGCAGCACATAAGCGGAGCCAAAACTAGTGTTCATTAAAATATATTTATTTATATTTGTATTCACCATATAGGGCAGGTGTTTTTATATATTGTGCTTTTAGGCACTCAGTTGAATTTGGTCCAAAACATTAACATACCAAGAAAAGCAACATCAAATGCCCCTGAATTTATATTTTCCCCTATCTGACAACTATGGAATTTTGTGCATTTAACACTCAGCAGTTTTCCTTGCTGAATGACCAAAATAATGGGCAACTTGTAGTATACAACTTTCCTGGTCTCTCCTATAGCACATAAATAAATCCTATTAATCACAAACAAAAACATACCAATCTTGGGTGACTACTTACCATAGGGAATTTTGTAGCCCGACTCCCCAGGTGTCCTCAAATTTCGTAATATGTGGTCAGAATAAATATTGATAGCCATTCCACAGAAAAACAGTGCCAAGCCTAAGAAAAAGTTGTCTTGCATTAGGACATGTTTTTTCATTTTTTTTTTTTAAAAAGAATTGCGAAAGTCATGAATAGCTGGTCACCAAATATTGCACACAATTGAAGAGACTGTTCTTTAAAGTGGAACTCCAGAAAACATTTTAGTGCAGGAAAAAGTGGACAATAATTAATACCTCAGTATCTTACAGCCAGCTGGGTCCCCACTGGTGAGATTTTCACTCACGCTTTGTCTGGATGACCACTTCCAGTAAGTTAGATCTCCCTAATAGGGCCCCCCTTCTTACCCTGGTGACCATTTTTAAGAAAATTGTATAATCTCTGTGGAACAAGACATGAATGTTCTAGGGGCATATGAGGCATTAAAAATAATGTGCACTTGTATTTCATATCCTACTGTAAACAAAACCAAAAGTTGTAAAACATGCATTAAAGATGAGGACAAAACCTTAAAATGGTAAAAATATAACCCTCAAGTCTCTGTGGAAATCTGAAATCTGTACTCAGAAAGGGTCATCTTATCCAGTTTAATTTTTGGAAATCCAATGCAATTATTCTATCCCAATTTTGATTTGATTTTTCATCCATGGGAATGAATAATTCACAACTTGTGATCGATCAGTGGCAATCAGGTTGAGGCTGTCGAGGAAGAAAATCTGATCACTTTATATCAGATTTCTTAACAGTGTACTTATTTTCAATTAATTACTAAGCAATTGCAATTATCCTTTCAATGTATAAAAACAAACTATCCATAAAATGGATCGTGGCTTGTTGGTCAGTCAAATTTCTCATTAGTAAATTGTCTGGGGGGAGTTTTAAATCACTTTTAAATGTATTAGCAAGCTAAAGTTTTTTAAAATGGTAGAAATTGCTACATGCATGGCAAACAGTGGCCTTAGCTGTGTGTGCTCTTTTGTTGACATATTTCCCTGCGACATCAGGTATGGCATCTTAATGTCTGGCTGTAAAGACCTTTATTGCTTTTTTGGTTGATGGCTGACACTCTGAGCTGCTGGAGAGAAGTAAAGCTGGCTACACACTAGGAGTTTTTTTTTTTTCTCTTAACCGAGCAGGCTGAACGAAAAACAAATAAATAAATGAAAGAAGGATTGCCGTACTAACACAGCTGATCAGATGCGGGTTGAATGCGGATTTTCTAGCATGCTCGATCGACAGAGGCCCATTGTGAGACTGGCTCCTGTAGAACAGGCAGCTGTACACATGGGCCAAAAGTTGGCCAGTTCCTGCTAAACCGACTGGCCTTACTGTATTGGCCTTAGTCGCTCTGACTGGTTATCAAATGAATACAAATGCCCACTGGTGACCGATTTTCTTTAACCACTTGCCCTCCTGAGGATTTCCCCCCTTCCTTACCAGGCCATTTTTTGCGTTACGGCACTGCGTTACTTTAACTGACCATTGCGCGGTCGTGCAATGATGCAACCAAATTAAATTTATGTCCTTTTTTCCCCCCATAAATTGAGCTTTCAGTGGTATTTGATTTTAAATAAAAAGGTATGCGCTAATAACAAACTTATACAAAGGTGTATATCATCATCCAAAAAACATTAGTGTTTTAAATAAATAATTATAGTGTCCAAACATAAATTAGTGTCCAAAATATATATATATATCTTCAGTGACTTGAATCAATTGTGAAAAATCCACCACCAAAGGAGATTAAATGAACTCACCAGAGCTAATGGCTGGTCAGATTATAAACCAGCAACAACGCTTGTGCTCTGGGAGCAATGAACCCGATGTCCAAATAGATATGGTGATGTTTCAGATACTTCCAGATAATAATCACAGCCAAACAACTTTGCAGTCCAAGCTCTTATGATGAACTTCTCCACTCTGTCTCATACCTCCATGAGAGCATACAGTACACTCAGGGACAAAAAAGAGAACATAATGGTGCAATACGTTTTTTTCATTTATCTCTTTAATAAAAAAGGTATAAGGAAACTCACAAACAAGGTGTCCAACAGACACCAGCTTCAATCGCAAAAAAGGGTTGAGATACAGTTAACGCTCACCGCGGATCTCTCCCATACAGCACAGAACAGCAAGGCTCTCTAACGTCCACATCGAGTAGGCTACGCCCAACCGGTTTCATCACACCGACGTCATCAAGGGGCGGTACAAAAGACTGCAACAATATTGACGGTGAGTTCAAACACTGAGTGACAGAGTTCATCAAAAGTAGTGCTTCTGTGCTCCGTGCCTCATGATGAAAAACTCAGGTACAATAATGCACTTACCAGAAGCACATATAATATAAGCATTATATGTATATGAATAAAATGAAAAAGCGAGCGCTCCTAAAATAGAAGTAAATAAAAGCAGCTAAAGCACTCGAGGGAATCACAACAGCCTTGCATCCTACAAATGGTAAAATATAAAGTGCAGCGCTAAAATGGATAATCATCAAAATATAAGTTCGTTTGAAAGTTCGTGCAATAAATCAACTTATGTGCGGTACCAATCGAACACTTCCCCAGCTGTAGATATCTCATAAAGGCTTTTGACAGAGGAAATGACAGAAATGCGCACTCACCAACCGCGCATAATGTATCCATCCACCAAGATGTAACACAGCGGGTACAGTATCCCTCAGGGAAAAGTTGTTATCAAGCAGTGATCAGCTGGGCTCAGAGGACTTCTTTAGGATGTGGGTAGACCGCCTGGATGTATGGCTCCCTCCTCTGAATGTTGAATGCAGTAAAGGCTGTATTTATAGATCTTTAGGTTGCAGGAACTCTCAAATTCCGCCTTATCTGTCATTTCCACTGTCAAAAGTCTTTATGAGATATCTACAGCTAGGGAAGTTTTTCGATTGGTACCGCACATAAGTTGATTTATTGCATGAGCTTTCAAACAAACTTATATTTTGATGATTATCCATTTTAGTGCTGCACTTTATATTTTACCATTATATGTATATGGTCTATGCGTTGTCATCCAGGTCTGGTCTGTAGTGACCAGGTCATCAGGCTCAAAATAGGACTCTCAGAGATGAGATTTGATTTAATTACACCCCAATGGAGAGGAGAACACAAAAGGAGGGCGGTGTCGCAATTAGAAACTAGATGGATTGTGGAGCTGAAATCCCTTACCCCTCATGGCCTCAACATAGATCTTGATATTAATTGTTTTAATCGATAATAGTTGATTTCTTTTATTTCTTATTCCATGTTTTTACATACTATTTTAACCATGTTGTTGGGAATGGTATTTGATTACAGGTTTTCTGGTGTTATTCTATTCATTGCCTCAGTACTTGTGTTTCATTTATTCGAATCCTTTCTCTTTATGATTATTACTCTTGGAGACCGCATCCTGTATATATTGAGATGTTATCATTGTGTCCCACTATGTTAGCCCCATTTTTATGCTCTAGGTCTTAGTGATATTTTAGTTTCTTTTATATATTGATGACATATGATTTTGTGCATTTTTATGTTTTTATATTAGTTTTATATTGCATTTCATAATACTATTGGGGGCATTTTATGCTTTTAGTTATTCCTGATTATTATATTTTTTATTCTATTTTTGAATTACTTTTAATGTTTTAGTGTGATCATATCCATGCTATCTAATTTATATTATTACTTTGCAGTATATATAATTTCAGTTGGACATGGAAGGTTTAATTAATTCCACTGAATATATAATCCAATATACTTGAATTGGGCTTATTCATTAATTTGCCAACAGTTGGGCCACAGCAATATGGAGTCCACTTATCCCCTAGGGGGTATAATCTCTCATGGTCTTCTATAATATGCCTCCCATTTATATTTATCTCTCAATTTGGGTATATTAAGTTTGACCACATCAGGATTACTATCCTTCCTGACCATGTCCTCTTGATAGCCTTCATTGCTATAATGTTGTATTGTATACCGATCTTTGCATAGCCGAGTGACGTATGTGTCGCCGGCTCTGTAGCTCGCGCATGTGCATCAGCGAGTTGTGACGTATTGATGCATGCGCACATGGGTCTGCGTGATGCGGCGATGGATCTGCTCGCGCACATCCTTCTGCATAATGCGGCGGATAACGTGCACACACATTAGCCTGCCTCTCCACCCGGTGCGCATTCGTACTCGTGCATGAATTATATTTTAAGAACTGGCGTCTGTGGGCAGTTCATACCCCTTTGAAAACGTGCTTGTTGCATGAAACATGTTAGGGGAACCTACCTAATAGACATCCTAGCTGCACATGGCCGTGAGGAAGGCCGGGCGGCCATTATTACTGATCGCATGTGAGTTTATTTTCAGTTTTTGTTACATTGCAATAAACATATTACACGATTAGTACCATTTCTGCCCATTGGCTTGGTCATTTCGAGCCTACAAGGTGGATCCGTTTGGGAAGCTGTTACCAGTGTGCTTAGTTTCCGTGAGGATTCAGTGATCGGAGGGGGACCCCTGAGTGTGAATACTTCCTCTCTGAGAGTCCTATTTTGAGCCTGATGACCCAGTCACTACAGACCAGACCTGGATGACAACGCATAGACCATATACATATAATGCTTATATTATATGTGCTTCTGGTAAGTGCATTATTGTACCTGAGTTTTTCATCATGAGGCACGAAGCACAGAAGCACTACTTTTGATGAACTCTATCACTCAGTGTTTGAACTCACCGTCAATACTGCTGCAGTCTTTTGTCTATAATAGACTTATACGTCACTACTTGACGTAATCACCATTGCACCATTTACGCACTACCACTAGTGCCCACTTTGAACAATTTCTATATATATTATTGCTGAGCGCTGCATAATGTTTTACATATACTTTTTATGAGGTGTTGAGGTTTGCCTTTTTTATGCTAGCTGCTCTTTGTGTATTTTTTTAGCGCTGCGCTCACATAATTTCTTGTTATACTGTGACACCCATTGTAAAAGCACAAAAAAAAAACACCAACAAAAGATTTGGGAGTTGTGCTTTAACATGAATGGTGTAAAAACGGAAAATCACAAGACTATTACAATCCAAGCCAGTGTTTTTTTTTTTTTTTTTCAACAGGACAAGCTCTCTTGCATTTATAGGGATGAGACAAACCATTAAACACTGACATAAAGTGTTACTAAACCCAGGACCCTGCATTCATTATATCCAGTCTCCCACAGTGCACACAACATGGAAATGCAATTATTTTAGTAAATATAAACTGCTAAATACTTTCTCATCATCAGAGCAGTCTTGTGACTTCAGCAGAGCACTGGTTAAAGCTTATGGGAGGAGTTTTCTTTCTGCTCTAGGAGGATGCAAAACCTCTGACCCTCTGTCGAGACAGCGCCGATTGGCCCTGTGCTGATCACATGCACTCTCCCAAGAAAAAAACAAAACAAAAAAAACTCTAGCAATACACACTAAACTGAGCATGTGCATGTGACTATGGGTTCAGTCTGTCTTATCAGGTGGACATTTAAACAAGAGGAGGGGCAGAGAAAACAGGACCAAACGGCATTTTTACACTATGTAGAGGATTAACCCCTTAGGTTCCACAGTGGGTATTGTGACGGTCGTGGCGTCAGACACCAAACTCGTGACCGAAGGACTAGCCAATCTAAAACCGCGCTGTCACGTACGTAACAATGCCACGCCCAGCTGCACCCTGCACAAAGATTTTCCAGCTAATGGACCACAATCTGTGTACTTACAGCCTGGGAGCGATTCTTACTGGGCCAGGTTAATTACGCAATTAACCCTTCACACTGCCACCACCTCCTTTTTGTACAGAAAAGAGGAAACTCGTCAATATCAGCAATAACACTATGATGTTGAATAATCGTCTGTATACCACTGTCACCGCAGACAGGGTATATAGAGGTTTAAACACACAGTAGCGCTCTTCAGAGACAGGGGTTCTTAGTTTGCATTAAAGAGCTTTAGAAACAGTTCAACAAGTTCAGAAAGTAAGATTTACTACTAAAAAAGGTCAAAAAGGTGCAATAAAAATAAATATTTACAGAAAAAAAAAAGATGTTTTATATATATATATATATATATATATACACATATATATATATATATATATATATATACACACACACATATACACATACATACATACACACACACACACACACACACACAGAGCAATAACACAGCAAAGAGATAACAGAAAGAAGTTTAGAGAGCTAGAGTACTTACCGTCAGCCCTGGTTTAGCAGATCAAGTTTCCTGAGCCAAAAAGGTGCCTTATCTCCCAAAGTTAGTTCCAATGTTAAAAAGGGAGAATCTTCCACTTAGCTCAACTCAGCTTAGCTTAACTCCAAGCATAACATCCTTTTTCTAGGAACTCAGCAGGGTGTCTCCTTAAAGCAGAGAACCAATCGCCTCATTTGGGGAGGGAGGTGTAGGTAGAAACCCCAGCTAGGACCAAAATCCCTCACAAGCTAATATCAGGGCAATAACTTTCCCCGGATACACATAACATTCTATCCACAAGTAGATTAATATGCAGAATCATCTGAACGTCTAGGTATGAAATATGGCATACCTGCTGGGATGGTTGAGGAGATATCATTTTCTGCTCTCCTGTAGCTGACAGCTAGGGGGTGTAACCTATCAGGCGACGTGTATTAAAGTAAGCCATCCGAATGTGTGCTCCATGTTTATGTAATCATTTCCAATTTGAAGATATAAAATTATATGGAAAACTGGGTTTTTAAATGTAAGTCTGTTTCACAGCTAGCTGGAATGTCTTTGAAGCTCAGTGAGGGCTTGGTTTATGGCTTTACGATCCCTTTCCAGCAAGAGTCTCACAGACATATGGGGGCCAGGCTAATTGGGGTTTATGACCATGAGCTCTCCCGCTGGGCCTTGATGCCTTTTTGAACTCAGCAACCAGGGACCATGTGTCACTCAACAGAGAGGGAGGGGGATGAGGGAAGCGGATTTGGGAGTAGAAAATTATAGAAGATGGAGGCCTTTGCCAAAATGGAGGTTTGCATCCATCTGTGTGCACAATTGCTACAGGTATAACAAGCTTTACTGCATATATACACACTGATTATACTGTTGTGGATTTAGTAACACTTTAAACGATTAGCTTTTATTCATGTAAAACCTTTATCCTTTAAAAAGGAAAAAAAAAAAAAACTAGGATTGCTGTAACTGACTAGAAAGTACAATGTTCTAACTGGAGTTTGGCTTCACTTTATTAGTGTAATGCTGCTGTCTAAATGTGCCCCCTGTGCTCCTTCATCCAGAATAGAGGCTCTCTAAACAAGGAGCTGTGTTATTGGCCAGATCACAAGGTTAAAACAGAGGGAAAGCAGTTATTTAGCTGTTAACTGTATTTCCAGGAATCTTCCAGGACAGCTTCACATGAGGGATAGGCTCCTTCTACCAGGAAACACCTGATTCACATTTCTTTAATAGCCTCTCCATCCTTCCTCAGTACAGGAATATAACCGAAGACCTAAGATCAAGCATAAGCAGAATATTTGCAAACATATGTCTAGTCCATTGCATGACAGAACACCAGCTCATAATTATACGTCAATCGGGAGGGAATTAAGCTGTCCTGGAAGGTTCCTGGAAATACAGCTAACAGGTAAATAACTGCGTTTTCCCATGTCATCTTTCAGGACAGCTTCAAATCAGAGGATTGAATAGGAATACGTACATTGGGGTGGAACTGCTGCATGCAAGACCTTGCTGCCAAATACCTGTTCCTTGTTGGAGATCAGGTCTAACAAGTAGTGTATGGCAAACATGCTGAAACTCGACCATGTTGCGGCCTTGCAGATCTGTCTGGGGGAAGCTCCAACCTTCTCTGCCCACGTAGCTGCGGTAACTCTAGTTGAATGTGCTTTCAGGCCAGATGGTGGTGTTAGTGCCATGCTTTGTATCCTTCTGAAATAGCTTCCTTTAGCCACCTTGCAATGGTGCCTTTAGAGGCTTTGTAACCTTTGCTTGGAACAAGTCAGAGGGTGGAAGAATTTCTCCATGCCTAATTGCGCTCTATGTACGCAATTAGGCATCTTCTTACATCGATTTTGTTATAGTCGACTTCTTTGGTGTTGCTTGGGTTTACGCAAAATGGTATTACAATCTCTTCTGTTCTGTGAAAGTTTGATGCAACCTTTGGCAGGAACGCCATGTCAGGATTGAGGATTATCCTATCCATTGGGATTGTGCTATTACTGACAATGCTTGCAATTCGCTGATTCTGCGAGCCGAGACTAAGGATACTAAGAGAATGGTTTTGAGGGTTAAATACACGAGAGAACATTTTTTCCAAGGGTTCGAATGGCTCACGTTGGAAACTTCTTAGAACTGTTCTTAAGTCCCAGACTGGGCATTTGGGCATATGTGGGTTGCTAGGTCTAGCGATGGCCTTCAGGAATCTGACTACCAGGGGATCCTCTGCCAACTTCAATTCAAGGAAATTAGACAAACTACTTGGACCTCAAGTGTACTAGCTGCTAGGTTCTGGTCTACTCCTGCTTATAGAAATTCAAGTACTGTGTTCAGAATAGCTGCTCCAGGCAACTTGTTCTCCGCCTTCCAGTAGGAAAACTTCCTCCGGATTTTGTCGTCAATGACATTTGTTGACTTTTTCTGCCCACTTAAAATGGTGGAGACCACATTCTCTGATAAGCTTTGGCCAAAATGGAGCAATTAGGATGATCTTGACACGAGATGTCTGTATCTTCTGTACCACTCTTGGTAATAGTCTGAAGGGCATAAAGAAGGTCCCCCGCCCATGTTTAAGCTAATGCATCTGTGCCTGCGCTTTGAGGGTCTCTTTGAAGGCAGAAATGCTTCCCTAGTTTTGCGTTTCTTCTGGTGGCCAAAAGGTCTATAGAGTGAGTGCCCCATCTGCTGCAGATTTGGGTGAATGTTGTGTGGCTGAGGCACCATTCCGAGTGAACGATTTTTTCTCGACTTAACTGGTCTGCTAGCAAGTTCACATGAGCTGCTGTGATAGACCTTAGGTTTCCCTCTGCCCAGCCAAAGGTGGTTTATGCCAATTCCATTAGTTTTGGTGACCTTGTGCCTCCTTGTCTGTTTAGGTATGCGACTGTCGTCATGTTGTCCGACAGGACTTGAATCCCTTTCCCTTTTATTTTTTCCTGGAAGGACGTACAGTCAGGTCCATAAATATTGGGACATCAACACAATTCTAACATTTTTGGCTCTATACACCACCACAATGGATTTGAAATTAAACAAACAAGATGTGCTTTAACTGCAGACTGTCAGCTGTAATTTGAGGGTATTTACATCCAAATCAGGTGAACGGTGTAGGAATTACAACAGTTTGCATATGTGCCTCCCACTTGTTAAGGGACCAAAAGTAATGGGACAATTGGCTTCTCAGCTGTTCCATGGCCAGGTGTGTGTTATTCCCTCATTATCCCAATTACAATGAGCAGATAAAAGGTCCAGAGTTCATTTCAAGTGTGCTATTTGCATTTGGAATCTGTTGCTGTCAACTCTCAAGATGAGATCCAAAGAGCTGTCACTATCATTAGGCTGAAAAAACAAAACAAACCCATCAGAGAGATAGCAAAAACATTAGGCGTGGTCAAAACAACTGTTTGGAACATTCTTAAAAAGAAGGAACGCATCGGGGAGCTCAGCAACACCAAAAGACCCGGGAGACCACGGAAAACAACTGTGGTGGATGGCCGAAGAATTCTTTCCTTGGTGAAGAAAACACCCTTCACAACAGTTGGCCAGATCAAGAACACTCTCCAGGAGGTAGGTGTATGTGTGTCAAAGTCAACAATCAAGAGAAGACTTCACCAGAGTGAATACAGAGGGTTCACCACAAGATGTAAACCATTGGTGAGCCTCAAAAACAGGAAGGCCAGATTAGAGTTTGCCAAACGACATCTAAAAAAGCCTTCACAGTTCTGGAACAACATCCTATGGACAGATGAGACCAAGATCAACTTGTACCAGAGTGATGGGAAGAGAAGAGTATGGAGAAGGAGAGGAACTGCTCATGATCCTAAGCATACCGCCTCATCAGTGAAGCATGGTGGTGGTAGTGTCATGGCGTGGGCATGTATGGCTGCCAATGGAACTGGTTCTCTTGTATTTATTGATGATGTGACTGCTGACAAAAGCAGCAGGATGAATTCTGAAGCGTTTCAGGCAATATTATCTGCTCATATTCAGCCAAATGCTTCACAACTCATTGGACGCCGCTTCACAGTGCAGATGGACAATGACCCAAAGCATACTGCAAAAGCAACCAAAGAGTTTTTTAAGGGAAAGAAGTGGAATTTTATGCAATGGCCAAGTCAATCACCTGACCTGAATCCGATTGAGCATGCATTTCACTTGCTGAAGACAAACCTGAAGGGAAAATGCCCCAAGAACAAGCAGGAACTGAGACAGTTGCAGTAGAGGCCTGGCAGAGCTTCACCAGGGATGAAACCCAGCGTCTGGTGATGTCTATGCGTTCCAGACTTCAGGCTGTAATTGACTGCAAAGGATTTGCAACCAAGTATTAAAAAGTGAAAGTTGGATTTATGATTATTATTCTGTCCCATTACTTTTGGTCCCTTAACAAGTGGGAGGCACATATGCAAACTGTTGTAATTCCTACACCGTTCACCTGATTTGGATGTAAATACCCTCAAATTAAAGCTGACAGTCTGCAGTTAAAGTACATCTTGTTAATTTCATTTCAAATCCATTGTGGTGGTGTATAGAGCCAAAAATGTTAGAATTGTGTCGATGTCCCAATATTTATGGACCTGACTGTAAGTGCTTTGAAAACTGCAAAAAGCTCCTCAAATTTCAAAGAATTGATGGCAGTCTCCAGGTCCCACTTGCCTTGAGCCAAGCAGCCCTCCATATGTGCACCCCACCCCCACGTTCTTGCATCTGTTGTAATTTGTTGGATTGGATGGTTTCGATCTCCTTCCTTGTTCCAGCATCTGTATGTTTCCCCACCAAGTCAGTGACTCCTTTACTTTATGCATGAGGCGAATGGAGTCCAGGAGGTGCTTGGTTGCCGTCCCAGAGGGAGAGAACATGATTCTGTATTGTCCTAAAGTGCACTTGCGCCCATTTTACACCAGGTTGCAGTTGACTGCAGTCCGATAAGCTTCATGGCATCTCTGATTGTACAGTCTGATGCCACCAAAACACTCTGTCTTGTAGTTTGAGCACCTTTTTTGGTGTCCGGTATAACCAGATGCTTGTTGAATTCAGAATATATCCCAAAAATGTAATTCTGTTGGAAGGGATTAGCTGTGATTTTTCAACATTTATTATCTATCCTAGGTATTTCAAGAAAGATATTGTATACTCCACATGACTTTCTAGCACCACTTTCGTGTCTGCAAACAAGAATAAGTCATCCAGGTAGGGGATAATGTTTATTCCCTTCAGCCTCAAGCTCTGTAGTGCTTCTACTAGGACCTTCATGAACATCCTTGGGGCTGAACACAGACCAAAGGGAAGTGCGTTGAACTGGAACAAGATTGTCCTCTCGGGCCCTATTACCCTATTAGCACAAACCTCAAAAACGTTGACTCCTACCTTATTGGGATGTGCAGGTATGCCATCTTTTAGGTCTATTGATGCCATGAATACTCCGGGGGAAAGTATTTCTTTCACTGTGTAGATTGTCTCCATGCGAAATATTTAACAAATTCGTATCATTCTGTACTTTCCTTAGAAAGAAATGGGAATAGAACCCCCTTTTTCTTTCTTCTTCCCCCAAATGACAGACTACATTCTGTTGGAGCATTTCTTCCAAAAGGTTCATGTGCTTCTGCCTTCTCCTCCTCCCTTGGCAGTGAAGTCGCAAAAAAAAAAAAAAAAAAAAAACGACAACAGGTGGGAATTGAAAAAAATTCTACCTTGTAGTCATTCTGAATTATGTCTAGAATTAATGCATTCTGGGTAGTCTGTAGACATTGTGTGGAAGCATCCCAGCCTTCCTCCCACCTGGCTCCACCAGTCATTTGGATTGGGTTTATCCTGGTCGGGGTTGAAGAGAAAACATTTCTTTGCAAACCTGCCTCTCTTCTGGCCTTGGAATTTAGCTTCTTTAGTGGAGCGCTGCCTCAAGAAAATATTTTCGTCCTGTTTGCCTATTGGGAACAGGGAAGCCCTTCTTTTTAATCAGTGGATCTCTTGAGGACCAAAGGGAACTCTACACCGAAGAGGAGATTTCCTTCAAAGGGCAGGCTGCACAGTCTGGATTTGGAAGCTATGTCCCCCTGCCAAGACTTCAGCCAAATTGCTCTGCTTGCGGAGTTTAAAAGCACAGTTGATTTTGCTGTATATTTAAATGGTTTCAGGTGATAAATCTGCAATGAAGGCCACTGCCAAAACCGGTAGTGATCTGATCATTTCATACTCCGATGTACCTTGTTCCAGGTGAGAACGGAGCTGACCTAACCATACATTCAGGAATCACAAGTTGTTGCTACTGCTGGTTTAAAGTTTACTGCGGGTGCTTACCATGCTCTTCTGAGGAATGTGTCGGCTTTTCAGTCCATCAGGTCCTTTAGGGAGCCCCCATCTTCAAATTATAAATCCGCGCTTCTTGAAATTTTTGAAAGGGGAGTATCCAGTTTTAGGCAGGATTCCCATAGTGATGCATCTGATAAACATTAATTCCAAATTCATAATGCGGCACTTCTATTGATGGAAAGCTTGCAAAATATTTGCTTTTTATGATTAATCATAATTAATATTAAAATGTGTGATTGGCCTTCAACAAATGACAGTGTTAAATTCTTCAGTTATAGCCGAGACAGAAAAATATGTTTGAAGCGAAGTAACTAGCTGAAAGCTGAGTATTCTATAGAAGGGCATAGCTGGTTAAAGGACTCTAGTGTAGAATGTCATGGGAGTCACTGTTTTTGGTAGAAATTATATTTCTACATGGCAAATAATTTACTAGCAGGTGTAGTAGAGTAATAGAAATCCAACAGACCCAACAGTCATGACATGCATGCTGCTGATTCTGTGTAATTGAAAGGGGCATGTTCAAAATAATAGTGTGGCATTCTATTAGTGAGGTCATTCATTCTTTGAAAAACAGGTGGCAATTATTGCCCTTATTTAAGGAAGGAAGGCAGCAAATGTTGTACATGCTGGTTACAGTGCATTTCTCTCTAAAATTCTGAGGAAAATGGGTCGTTCCAGACATTGTTCAGAAGAACAGTGTACCTTGATTAAAAAGTTGATTGGAGAGGGGAAAACATATAAAGAAGTGCAGAAAATGATAGGCTGCTCAGATAAAATGATCGCAAATGCTTTAAAATGGCAACCAAAACCTGAAAGACGTGGAAGAAAGCGAAAAACTACCATTCGAATGGATAGAAGGATAGCCAAAATGGCAAGGACTCAGCCAACAATCAGCTCCAGGAAGATCAAAGAAGGTCTAAAGTTACCTGTGAGTACTGTTACAATTAGAAGACGCCTATGTGAAGCCAAGCTATCAGCAAAAAGCCCCCGCAAAGTCCCACTGTTGAAAAAAAGACATGTACTGAAGAGGTTACAATTTGCCAAAGAGCACATTGACTGGCCTAAAGAGAAATGGCGCAACATTTTGTGGACTGATGAAAGTAAGATTGTTCTTTTTGGGTCTAGTGGCCGGAGACAGTTTGTCAGACGACCCCCAAACACCGAATTCAAGCCACAGTTCACTGTGAAGACAGTGAAGCATGGTTGCGCAAGCATCATGATATGGGGATGTTTCTCATACTACGGTGTTGGGTCTATTTATCGCATACCAGGGATCATGGATCAGTTTGATTGAATACATCAGAATACTTGAAGAGGTCATGCTGCCTTATGCTGAAGAGGAAATGCCCTTGAAATGGGTGTTCCAACAAGACAACGACCCCAAACACACCAGTAAACGTGCAACATCTTGGTTCCAGACCAACAAGATTGACGTTATGGAGTGGCCAGCCCAATCCCCGGATCTTAATCCAATAGAAAACTTGTGGGGTGACATCAAAAATGCAGTTTCTGAGGCAAAACCAAGAAATAGAGAAGAAGAACTGTGGAATGTAGTCCAATCATCCTGGGCTGGAATACCTGTTCACAGGTGCCAGAAGTTGGTTGACTCCATGCAGCACAGATGTACAGCAGTTCTCAGAAACAGTGCTTATACAACTAAATATTAATTAAGTGATTCAAAGGAAAGCAAAATTTTCAAACATATTTTCAGTTTATATAGTGAATGTTTGAGTTTGTAAAGAAGAATACAAACACTGCTATTTTTTTGAACAGTCTAATATTCACTTTTCTTCAATTTAGTTTAGAGGAAAAACACAAATTTGATATATTTTTCTTTGTTTTGATTTGGAATAGAATGTGTAGTGTTCCCAATGCATTTGTGTGTATGGAAATAAAAGCTATTAGAAGGATTTTGAGCTTTATTCACTTTTTTCAACACACTGCTATTATTTTGAACACAACTGTATGTAGTGTCCCCTCCCTTCAATGAAATTGCTCTAAGCAGTATTGTTTGCCATACAAGGTTCTAAGATCACAAATTATGACGTATACAAGCATCATAAAAATGCATCCCAAGAGATGCGAAAGGCGACACACACACACACAAAGATGCTATGAAACTCACAATATAAGTAGTTCAGATAGTAAATAGCAGCTTAGAGGGAGGGATTGCCCATATAAGCGCAGGAGGAGTTTTCCCAGATTATTTATAAAGATTCTATGGTTATTCACAGAACTGACAGACTGGAACAGGTGCATTCTCTAAGACAAGAACCTGTCACTTCCGTCTTCTTGCTAAAGACTCAGGACAAGAAGAACCACATGGAACAGCACATGAGACAACGGCCATGAAAATAAGGATGACACATCTTTATAACTTCTGTTTTGATATTTCTGTTTTACCTACACAGAACTGTTCATGATACATTTTACATTGTTATTTCAAGCCATTGTGTGATAAAATAAAAATCACACTTTATTTTTTACTTCGCCGGCTCTTTAATTATATGCAAATCGCCTATAGACACTAAAGAATTATTATATGTGTCTCAGAAAATTCTACAGCATCTTTAAATGGAAATTGCCTTTTTAGATTTTGAAGGAAAAAAGCTTTCCTTTCTGGCTCTTTCCATTCTCTTTTTATGGTAGTCCATAGTCTGGAATGGACTGGAAACGTGTGGCCACTTTTCTTTTGTAGCCCTGAATATAGCAGATTGTGCAATGAGAGATCCGGTTGTTCTTCCAGGTCCAGAGTGTCATAAATTACTTTTAAAAGGCCCTCCATATCTTATTATAAAGATACCGAGGTGCTGGGTTGAGGTTCATGTGGGGACCGCTCTTGCATTTGTTCCCTAAAATTCTGAAAGGTTTTGGACATTTCCTGTCATGGATTGTAGGAAATCTTTACAGAGGGACCCTGATTCTTTTCTAACCAGCTTGTCAATACATTTCTGGCACAGCTGCTTTCTACAAGAACTACAAAGTCTTTTCTTGCAGGTTGTACATTTCCTTTTTTTATCTCACATGGAGTCTCCTTCTCCTGTCTTTCCTCATGTGAGCTCATCCAAGAACAGGGAGAGAAAGAATACAGACCCCCCTGTAAGCCAAGGGCTTCTACTAAGAAGCCACCCGGAAGTGCCACCTGGAAAAAAGCCCTTGGGGTGTAAAAGAATGTAGACCCCCTACCAAGAGACAGCATGGAGCAGAGAGCATATGCATATATAACCCATTAAAAAAAAAAAAAAAAAAAAAAAAAAAAAAGGGGGGGGGGCCCTGCCAACCACCCGGCTCTTACTTTGATGCTGGCATCCTCCAGTTCTGACAGTTCCATCCTGGCAGCCTTTTTGCCCTCGGCTCTGATTGTAGGGTAACTGGGCCCCGTCCTCTCCCTGGGTCCAGTCGCACTGATCTCCCCCCCATCGCCGTAGTGGATCCAGGAGATGGCCATGGCGTGGGGTGAGCTTTTACTGTCTCCGGGCGCCCGGAAGTGACATCATCGCTTGTCCCAGAAGTGATGCTCCCTTCGGCCCCCTGCCTGCTCTGGCATCCAGACGTGACATTACCGCACCCAGCCACATCGATCCGAAGATGTTCGTGTCCTGCTGCCAAGGAAGGTATGGTACTCGCCCAACAGGGTTGCGGACCCCTGGTTCCCCAGGTCAACTTGCAGGTTCCTCCTCCCCCTGATGAGCCTGTCCAGGACCATTTTAGGCACAAGAAGAGGTGCTGTCTCCCCCAACTCTGCGTTTTCTTCAGAAGGAATGCCAAGGGAGCCCTGAATTAAGCCACCCCACAAGGTCCCTGCCTTGCTTAGTGAAGAAGGACTCATCCAGGAGGCCTCTGTACCCCACCAAACAGCCTATGTAAAATAACAAACGGGGGTAGTGTCAGTCGTGGCCATAGGAAACACCAATACTGAGGACCCCAGTGATGGAGAGGCTATTTATTAAAGAAAAGTGGATCAAGTGTTTTCTAGTAGGAGGAGCCCATTTCTCATATGAAGCAGTCTTGGAAGATGACTTAGGAAAAATATCTTTTAAAAAAAAAAAAAAAAAAAGAAAAGAAGAAGAAGAAAGAAAATTAATACAGCCAACGGCTAAAGACTGGTGCACTGCAATATATTATTTTGTCTGTTTTGGGTTTAATACTCCTTTAAGCCACAAAAACCAGGCACTTAAAAACACACATTTCCATTGTTGCTAAAAGCAGTATAATCTAACTTTATAAAGCCAGCTCACCTGCAATAAATCGTGGGTCATGTGTCCAACCAGAGGGAAAATCAGCATGCTTGCACAAGTAACTGCCTTGTAAGTATCCATTATAACAACAGAAAATAAATGCAAGAGCAAAGGGAACAAGCGGCGTAGGCTTTCCTCCGCGTATCAGAAATGGAAAAATGAGTGTCCTGTGGAAACATGATTAGACATGTAAATCCTTCAACATCTGCTGTCCTGTAAAGCTTTTATGCCTTTAGCTTCAAGCCTATTTTTTCTAAATAGCTAGAAAGGACTGCAAACATATCTTATAGTATGTACATATTTATGCAGTTTATACCAACAGAGGAAAATTGCATCTTTATTTAGCCTATAAGAATAATAATATCCAAGTATGAGAAATATGATCATAATTAGAAGTAATAGATCAATTAAAAATGTCATGTTAGTCTTACCTATAAAAAAAAAAAAAAGAAGGTATTTCTACAAATCTTCCAGGACAACCTTAGAGATAATTGATTTTATACCAACAGAGGAAACAAGGGACTTTGAAAATGTGTTATTACACGAAACGCGTTAGGAGAGATACCCTTTCTCATGGAACACTAACCACATGACCTACTATCTACCTCAGATGTAAGTGCTGGTTCTTCTCTTTTACCTGTACCTTGATGTTACTTTTTTGTGATTATTAAACATACTACACTATTGGAGTTCTTTCTCTCTGGGCTCATTTTTTTGGCACTGAGAGTCCTTATCCTGAAGGAACCTTTCTGGATTCCCATCTGAATGCATGATCCACCTGATGGCTGGAAATTGTACTGCTGGACGCAGTTAACCTAAGATGTGGAAACCTGCTTTGGATAGATGATAGCTGGTGAAGCATCCCCACCTGATGACCACATCCGCATGCAGAGTTCCCACCCCCAGAGTACAAAGGAGTAGGTCTTATACACTCCAATGCACATTAATCTGTGCTATCTGGTTAGTGCATAGTATGCTCATTGTTTCCAGCCACAGCAGTCACGAAAGTTAATCGTTGCTCATTGTGTCACCACAGTCACATTACTTCGCATGAACTATATCCAATAAGTTTTGTTACTGTGAGATACCATTTGTGTACTGTTAATACTATATAGCGCCGCATTTGTACTATTATTCTTGGCATTTCTTGGAGGATTTGAGGTTGTTTCCTCTTCTATGCTGGCTGCTCCCATCTGTGTTTTTTCCTGTTATCACCCAGCGCTCATATGTTTATTGTTTATATAATTCTATTAGTATAGTTTGGTACTAACATAATTTAAAATGTTGTTGCACTAGTTTTAACCTTCCTGCTCTCTGTTCCAATTGGCATTTTTCATTCTAGAAGTGTGCAGTTGAAATAAGAGGCAGACTGATGTTGACAACTATTGCATAAACCTAACACAACAGACATGAATTTAGAGAGAGTCGATATAAGACACCCACAAAGGTTCTCACTTGCCTCTTCCGATGTTTAGGTGCTCACTCCATAAATCTCATTCAGTGCCTGCACAACACTTCTTTTTTGATGTGAATGAAGCTGCACTTCTAGAGTGCAGACAGCAGGCAGCCTATTTATAACGGAGAGCAGAAAGTGCCATCTGTTCTCATTCTTCACAGTACTACTGCAAACTGCAGCCTGCATTTTATGAATGCATGCAGCCTGTAGTATTCTTTGATAGTGAGAGAGCTGACAACCATCAGTCACATGACTTCTCTCCCCTTCTAGACTTTTTAATCAGTGGGAAATCTGAGTCAGGGATGACGTGCCCAATCTTGATGAAAACCAGAGTTAGACTTACTGGTAACTCGTTTTCTAGAAGTCTTCCAGGACAGCCCCTTAAGATGTTGAGCTCCTCCCTCTGGGACAGGAAACACGCAAGCCCAGAACTTTAACAGGCGGACCTCCAGGCCTCCCTCTTCAGTGTTCCCAAGAACCACTGGAAGGCACTTAAAGACATAACCATTTATGCATAAACCATGTAATTTTAATATAACCATTTATGCATAAACATACATTACTGTAGAACACTAGGGTGGGAAATCTCGGCTGCCCTGGAAGAGTTAAAGAAAATGAGTTACCGGTAAGTCTAACTCTGGTTTTCTCAAAACCGTCTTCCAGGACAGCCCCTTGAGACAGTAATCAAGAAATTACCCTGTAGGGCTGGGCTACTGCCTGGAGGTCTTTGCGCCCAAACGCCTGATCCTCACTAGAAAGGAGATCCAGGCGATGTTTCACAAAAGGTAGAAAAACTGGACCAATTGGCCACCTTACAAACCTGTTCTGGTGAGACACCAACTCTCTGCCCAGGATGCAGACAAGGATCTGGTTGAGTGTGCATTAACAAATGGGGGCGGAATCTCTAATAAATTATACGATTCTGTGATAGCCATCCTAATCCATCTAGCTATGGTGGATTTGGAGGCATTGAAACCCTTCCGCGCTCCCACGAAAAGAACAAAAAGAGAATCTGATTTTCTTAACTCTCTAGACCTACTAAGATAGATGTTAGAAGGAGACTTTTGGCCTAACAATCTTTCTTTTTCCTTGCTTGCAGGAGCAGAACAGAAGGGTGACAAAATGATATCTTGGGACCTATGAAAGGAGGAAATTTTGGGAAGAATCCCAGGATCCGTTTTGAGAACAAGTCTATCCTCATAAAAAACTGACAAAAAGGGCTCCCTAATGGAAAGAACCTGCAATTCACTAACCCTACGGGCCGATGTGACTGCTACCAAAAATACGGTCTTTAGAGTTAAAAAAAAAAAAAACTTTATTGAAGACTTGTGCAGAGGTTCAAAAGAGACAAAGGACCAAAGCTTTAAAGGACTAAAAGACAGATCCCAAACTGGGCAGGACTTGACCACCACCGACCTGAACTTAGAAAGGGCCCTGAAAAAGTCCTGCTTGAGGGGGACCTGAAAGAAAACACTAAGAGCCGAGGCCTGCACCTTTAACGTACTAACCGAAAGGCTCTGATTTGCCCCATCCTGGAAGAAATTTAAGACTGCTGGGATATCCGGAGGGCTCTGACCCCTATTCGACAACCAGGAGTTGAATTTTTTCCAGACCTTAGTATAAATAGCTTTGGTTACTGGCTTGTGGCAGTTAACCAAAGTCCTCACTACCCTGTCCGAAAACCCCTGAGCTTTCAGGAGTTGTTCTTCAGTAGCCACGCTGCCAACCTCAAAGTCTTTACCTGAGGGTGCAGCACTGGACCCAGAGAGCCCAGATCTTCACGCTCTGGGAGAGGGAATGGAGGAACTGAGGCAAGGCTCCACAGCAGAGAGAACTATGGTCAATTCAGCCAAAACGGGGCCACCAGAATGAGGTTTTTTCCTTTCTGACAAAATTTTGCAAGACTGCTGGGATCAGCCTCATTGGAGGAAACTCATAACAGAGACTGAATTCTCACACATTTGAGAGGGCATCTACACCCAAGGCCCGATCCCGCAGATTCAGGGAGAAGAACCGCCTGACCTTCCTGTTTTCTTGGGAAGAAAAGAGATCCGCCTCTGGCACGATCCATTTCATAGTGATGGTCGCAAACACTTCCTGGTTGAGAGACCATTTGTCCTGCTTGACCGGATGCCGATTTAGGAAGTCCACTAGGGAATTCTGTGCTCCTTTCAGATGGATGGCATATATTAAACAAAAGTTTTGCTCGGCCAAAAACAGTATACTCTATGCGATTGCTTGGAGAGAAGGGCTTCATGTACCCCCGTTTGTTGATGTATGGACGCTGACTCCTCTCTGAAATGGAGGGATCACGCCAGGCAAGGAGGAGGTACTTACCTAGACAGGAGCCACAAGCACCACTCTTGAACCTAGGGCTCCTATACAGGTTCCTAAAGGTGTAACCTATCCTTCTGGAGGAAACACAAATACTGAAGAGGGAGGCCTGGTGGTCTGCCTTTTAAGGTTCTGGGCTTACATGTTTCCTGTCCCGGAGGGAGGAGCTCAACGTCTCAAGGGGCTGTCCTGGAAGACATTTTTGAGAAATTAACCTCACATCAGAGGCCCCCATCACAGAGGCCGAGGCAACTCATTACATCAGAGTCCCTCTAAAAAAATCCCCTCAATAACATCAGAGCACCCCCATAACAGAGTCCTTAACACATACAGTACATAAATGCATACCTCAGGTGCAGCTACGTGCAATGCTACAAACATTGTGCAACACATTAAATATCATTGTGCACACTGAAGTGCGAGCAGTAGTTCTAGTGTCATTATTCACAATTAACTCTACACGGATGAAACATTCAACATGTACAGGCCTAGTTTAACTGCCATGTACATGAACATGCTGTACATGAACAATTCCCTGTGGGAACTGTAGTTTCCTTTTACTGCAGAGAGAGAGGACAATATATGATGTAATCCCGGCTGGTACATCTCCTCCTTGGCAAAGCAGAGGCGGTTATCTTTTGAATTATAGAGATGAGTTCATGAAAGTTCAATTAGACTTTTCTCCTAAATAGTAAGGATTTTCTTATTAAATCTTATTAACTGTTTAGTGTAGAAAGGTGTACCATTCAGTGTTTGTTTGCCTATCCCGGAGTGCTTCTTTAAAGTATTAAGCCCCTTTCACACAGGGCAGACTCCATTTATAATCATCAGGGGATCTCTCTGCTGATCAGAGCAGACAGATGAAAGGTCTGGGTCTGCTCAGATTATGCAGCATGGACAGAGATGGCTCTCCTACTTGGGAGGCCAGATGTAAAGGAACTCCATTGTCTGTTTACACCCAACTATTGTCCAATCTACTCTGCCCAAACTGCAGAGGAGAGATCCCCTTTGGATTTGTTTATTGGACTGAATCTGACCTGGAGGTAGGCGGGTGTAAGTGGACATAAGTCTGTTTATAAATGGACCTTCTGATTGGGTCCGCCTAAAAAGCCGAAAGACACATCTGATCGGAAAAGCTGTGTAAAAGCTGCCCAATTAACTAGTTGCCGACCGCAGATAGCCGAATGACGGCTGCACTGCGGCCAGCCAGTTCTGAGTGGACGTCATATGACGTCCTCCCAGAACGCGCTCTCCTACGGACACCGCTGATCATGTGATGTGGTAAAAGGCCAATCACAGCGGCCTTTTACCACGTGATCAGCGGTGTCCAATGACACGCTGATCAGAGGGAAATGCAAGTGCCGGTTCTCGGCTGCACTTTCCTCACGCTGTCAGATCGTGAGGAAAGTACTGCCGAGAACCGGCAGTTGTCAGAGCGGGGATCGGCACCGATCATCAGGGCACTGATGATCAGTGCCCTGATGATCGGTGCCCAGCAGTGCCACCCGCAAGTTCTGCCCACCTGTGTCCAGCAGTGTGCCCACTAGCTCCGCCCACCTGTGCCCAGCAGATCACCCACCTGTGCCCAGCAGTGCACCCACCTGTGCCCAGAAGTGCCACCTACCTGTGCCCAGAAGTGCCACCCACCTGTGCCCACCCACCTGTGCCCACCAGTGCCACCCACCTGTGCTGCCCACCAGTGCCACCCACCTGTGCAGCCCAGCAGTGCTGCCAGTCAGTGCCCAGGGGTTGTGCCAGTCAGTGCCGCCAGTCAGTGCCCAGCAGTGATGCCAGTCAGTGCCGTCTCTCAGTACCCATCATCAGTGTCACCTATCAGTGCCGCCTATCAGTGCTGCATATTAGTGCCGCCTATCCGTGACACCTCATTAGTGCTGTCTATCAGTGCCGCCTATCCGTGCCACCTTATTAGTACTGCCTATCAGTACCCTTTAGTGCTGCCTATCAGTGCCCATCAGTGCTGCCTCAAAAACGCACATCAGTGAAGGAGAAAAAATACCTGTTTGAAAAATTTTATAATAGAAACAAAGAAACTTTTTTTTTCAAATTTTTTGCACTTTTTTTATTTATAGCGCAAAAAGTAAAGCGCCCAGTGGCGATTAAATACCACCAAAAGAAAGCTCTATTTGTGAGAAAAAAATGATCAAAATTTCATATGGGTACAATGTTGCATGACCGCGCAATTGTCAAAGTGCGGCAGCGCTGAAAGCTGAAAATTGGCCTCGTAAATAAGGGGGTATAAGTGCCTGGTAGGCAAGTGGTTAAGGGTGAAATTTATTTTTCAATGTTTGGATAGAGTGGAGAGGGATTAGAACACCAGTCCTAGCTCCCATAATGCTAGGCTCTAACGTGCATGTGAGCTTTTCATGCCTCTTTTTTTTTTTTCGGGAGGAGAAGGCTGCTTGTTCATCACAAAACCCTACCAAAAACACGCAAGTGTATTTTTTGAGAATGTGTGATGAACTTCTATTAACCATTTGTTTACCAGGCAAATTCTGACACTTCTCTCCTACATGTAAAATGTATCATTTTTTTTCTAGAAAATTACTTCAAACCCCCAAACATTATATATTCTTAGCAGAGGCCTTAGAGAATATAATTAGTGGGTGTTGCAATTTTTTTTTTTTATGTAACATAGTATTTGCGCAGTAGTTTTTCAAATATAAATTTTTTGGAAAAAAGCACTTACATGAATTTTAATGCATAAACACACAAAATAAATAACATTTTTTGGGTAAAATATAAAATATGATTTTACACTGAGTAAATAGATACCAAACATGTCGCACTTTAAAATTAGGAATGCTCATGGAATGGCGACAAACTACAGTATTTTAAATTATCCATACCTGACACTTTAAATACAGGTTACCAGTTAAGAGTTACACAGGAGGTCTGGTGCTAGAATTATTGCTCCCGCTCTGTCGTTTGCTGTGATAACTCGCATGTCTGGTGTGGTTATTGTTTACATATACTTGGGGGACCAACGCATGAGTTCCCCTTTCCGTGTGAGGACGGGGCACTTTATAGATTTATCTATAAATACCACTTCCTTAGATAATTTCAAATCAAACAGATAAATTCAAAATAAACTAAAGCAAAATCTTAAATCTCCATAGCACCTTCACCCTTGAAGATGTGCAACAGTGATATAAAAATGTGCCAAAATTATATAAGAAATATTTTTTAACTAGTGTTTATACAATCCACCCCATAAATCCGTACATTATTTGCTACAAGTGTTCGTAATATATACAAAAAGTCCAAAAAAAATATAAAAAATAAAAGTCCAAATAATAAAAAATAATAAAAATAAAAATGAAAGTCCTTCCAATCTTTCCAATCCTTTCTCACGACGATACAACCTCAAAGAAAGGAAATATCACATAGTGTATTATCTTTTTGATATATCAAACATATTCGTGACAACACTCTAGTGAATATCCAAATAGGAATATAATTTTTCCTTTTGGTAATTAGTGTAAAAAAGTGAATCAAGTGAACAAACGTGAATTCAAAATAGTGCAAAACACTGTGTATTGTGAATCACTTTTCAGGTCTCCAAAACAAATCCACACCGTGACACTTCTATTGTAGTAAGGAATGCATACCCTTACCAACACTCCTCAATAAACTTGCTTTCAGTATTATATAGTGTCAGATGGATGGTGACTCTCCTGTAGTGCTCTCCCAGATTACATTGTATTCAAAGCACTATTTGGGCAGGATGCTCCATGTCTCCATATAGTAGGCACCATATAAATAAAAACATATGAGGGACAAGAATAGTATAATACCGCCAGAGTAATATCAGCAAAGACACTTTATTCTAACTGCTCACATTGTTTGAAATTCAAAAACCGCTTTTAAATACCGTCATAATGCCACGCTACCATCCAGGAAACATCTAGGGACCAACACACAGTCTTTTTCCCTTTTCCAAAATGGCCACCGGTCAACTTACGTCACAGCCCTTGACGCGTTTCGTCATCGACTTAATCGACATGATTAAGTCGATGACGAAACGCGTCAAGGGCTGTGACGTCAAGATGCATACAGGAACTGGAAGTTGACCGGCGGCCATTTTGGAAAAGGGAAAAAGACTGTGTGTTGGTCCCTAGATGTTTCCTGGATGGTAGCGTGGCATTATGACAGTATTTAAAAGCGTTTTTTGAATTTCAAACAATGTGAGCAGTTAAAATAAAGTGTCTTTGCTGATATTACTCTGGCGGTATTATACTATTCTTGTCCCTCATATGTTTTTATTTATATGGTGCCTACTATATGGAGACATGGAGCATCCTGCCCAAATAGTGCTTTGAATACAGTGTAATCTGGGAGAGCACTACAGGAGAGTCACCATCCATCTGACATTATATAATACTGAAAGCAAGTTTATTGAGGAGTGTTGGTAAGGGTATGCATTCCTTACTACAATAGAAGTGTCACGGTGTGGACTTGTTTTGGAGCACTGAAAAGTGATTCACAATACACAGTGTTTTGTACTATTTTGAATTCACGTTTGTTCACTTGATTCACTTTTTTACACTAATTACCAAAAGGAAAAATTATATTCCTATTTGGATATTCACTAGAGTGTTGTCACGAATATTTTTGATATATCAAAAAGATAATACACTATGTGATATTTCCTTTCTTTGAAGTTGTATCATCGTGAGAAAGGATTGGAAAGATTGGAAGGACTTTCATTTTTATTTTTATTATTTTTTGGACTTTTATTTTTTTTGGACTTTTTGTATATATTACGAACACTTGTAGCAAATAATGTGCGGATTTATGGGGTGGATTGTATAAACACTAGTTGAAAAATATTTCTTATATAATTTTCACACTTTATAGATTGTTTTAATTTTATTATTTGTTACACTTTTTTAAAAAAAGTTTTTAGATCACTTTTGTTATGGTCAAAAGGAATGCAAACAGCTCCTGTAACAGCAATAGGCAGTGACAGGTACTCTTTATGGAGAGATTGGGAGTCTACTAGACCCCCCCCACCACCCAAGTCTCTCCTTTGGGCTCCAATGTAGCTGGCCTGTAAACAAAGAGCAGGAAATGGATGTGGCAAAGTCGTCACTTCTAGTTTCTGATGTCACACGTGGGAGGGACAACTTAAAGCGATTCTCCTCTTCTCAGCCTTCACAACCACTTTCAGCTCCTCTCACCATGTGCCGAGCTCCAGATGCCGCAGGTTGCATCCTTACCAGGCTCCCCAATCACTCGAGAGAGTCCAGTAAAGGTGGCAGCAGCAGAAGGGACCCCCTTCGTCACCCATAAAAGTAGTCCAGCAGCTGCTTAGCTGCTTGTATTACTTTTACGTGAAAGACAATTGCTGGCACTAAAAAACTATATCAGGATCATGGTTATCCACTTGCCCTCCAGAGGATTCACACCCTTTCTTGACCAGGCCATTTTTTGCGACATGACGCTTCTTTACTTTAACTGACAAGTGCGCGGTCATACAACGCTGCACCCAAATTAAATTTATGTCCTTTTTACCACTTTCTTTTGGTGGTATTAGATCGCCTTTGTGTTTTCTATTTTTTGTGCTATAAACAAAAAAAGTGACAATTTTGAGAAAAAAAAAATATTTTTGATATAAAACATATCCAGTAACAAAAAAAAAAAAAAAAATTAAAAATCAAATTTCTTCATAAATTTAGGCCAAAATGTATTCTGCTAAGTCTATGCAAAAAAAAAAAATCCCCATACGTGTAAGTTAATTGGTTTATGTGAAAGTTATACAAATGGTGGTATATATACTGAATTTTTTTTTTTTTTTATACTAGTAATGGTGGCGATCAGCGATTTATAGCGGGACTGCAGCAGGCTGACACTGGGGGGGAACTAACTGCCACTGGCATCCCCAGTGAAACGAATACAGTGATCAGTTCTATTAAAAAGCACTGACTCTGTACTAATGACACTGGGCAGGAAGGGGTAACATCTGGGCCAATCAAAGGGTTAACTGTGTGCTGTGTTTTACATTATGTGCGGTGTGCGTTTTCTACTAGGGAGACAAGCTGCTTTGAATTGCTCTGCTGTGCAGAGCAATACAAAGCAGCCTGTTTGCGCTGACAGGGGAGAGATCTGTGTTGTTTACATACAGACCTCTCCCCTGACGGTTTTCCTCAGCGACCGATGGGTTTCAGCTGGCAATCTTAGGCCGGGTCCCGGTGATCGACAGCTGTAACAGCCAATGGCGTTGCGTCCCCTACCCAGAAATGCCAAATTACGCACGCATGTGTGTCTATATACATACATACACATACGATTTTGCGCAGTTATAGTCTCAACCGTGATCCCAGTATAACCACTTCCCTACTAGGACGTATTTGTACGTATGGCGGTAGGGAAGTGGATAAAATCAATGGGTCAAAAAACCCCACCCCTTCATGCATGAAGAGAGTCCCTACATCTCTTCCAAAATCGCACTGCAGGAAACTACATAGGTGGGAACAGGACTCCTAGGAAACCATGGTAAATCAATTGTGTGCCCCTGCTCTTCTGAAACCACACAGGTGTGAACCTAGCCTTAGGGAGACCCCCCCCCTATCTGTCCTGTTTACATTCATCAATGAGAAAGATAACCCAAATCTTGGGTTATCACTGGAACCAGAATAAAGGGCGAATCTTCCAATGGGACCACTAATTCTGCTGACAACCAGGGATTCCCTCATTTGAGAGAGTTTTCCTCTCACTTCCTGTTTTGGCTATGGGACAGGAAGTGAAGGGAAATCTCTCCTATTGGCACAAATGGAAACCTGAAACACCTAAAAAGTCATGTTGTTAGCTGCACATGAAATGGTACACAATCATCAGAGCAGTCAGAGAAGCCTCCATACCGATGGCTGTAGTGACAGATGAAGAGTCCCATCAGAAGCAGGGCGGGTGTTGGTAGGCCAGGATGTACTGACACATAATACAAGGGCACAACCAAAGACGGCAGCTCTTGGATGAACCAAGCCAACCTCACAGGAACCGGCGGCCCAAACGCCGAGCTGGCAAAGCGCCCATAAGGCACACGGATACAGAACAGTAAGGCGAATGTTAGGAGTCCCATGAGAACCATAAGCAGCGACAGGAGGTCCAGCAGGCGGACCTCGTCTTCCACAAGCTCAGCCATGTCGCCGTCACCGCCGGTCTCCTAGTCAGTCAGTGGGCCCACTGCAGCCATACCATAAAACCCGCCGCTGCTAAGCAACCACCACTCACCGACGAGGGGGCGGGGACCTATGTCAAAGTCCAGCTAATCAGAGTCGCAGAAGACATAATGGGCGGTGACAGTGTTCACTCACACCCGGAAAGTTAGTGAGGCCAATGTGGTGTGCTCTGGACGGAAGCTGGCGGTCACCGCTGCTGGGCATTCCCTCTCATGCCAATGTGTGCCTTCCGAACAGCTAACAAATGCACAATAATACACACGTGTTTCTACCTCCATATACTCTACGTACCAAATATGATTTTTCCACTTGTTCCCTTTTCAAAGATGGTGGAAGGAGACAGTAGGTGCTTCAGCGAGAATTGCCCAGTGATTGGTTGGCAGCTCGAACTTCCTTTGCACGGTTTCTCACGGCACCCGTAGGTTTTACGTCACTTGTGCGGTCAGGTAGGAGTTTGGTGTGCGTACACGTGTGTTCCTGAGTGAGTACTCCGATGCATGCATGTATGTTGTTCTGATGGAATAGGAGTGCAGCTTCTCGGATCATATCCTCCTAACCGTGTACATGCTATGTGTCTTCCAATAGGAGGATATTCACACTCTCCGGGCTCTGTGTGCGAACTGTTAGCGTGAGGATGGGGCGCAGAAACCGGCGGAATCGGCACAGGGATCAGCGGCCTGCAGTGCAGAGGACCCCGGCTGAGGAGGAGGAGAGGCGCCGGGCCAGAGAGCAGGCGGTGAGTCGTGACAAATGTGTGCCATTGGTTCTAGCAATCCTGACATCAGCATCTCATTACTGTCACTAGGAGGCCTTCTACTTGTGTGCATCAGCCATTGGAAACGTTCAACCACTTGCCCTCCAGAGGATTTACCCCCCCCCTTTCCGAGCAGCCCATTTTTTGTTACGCTCTGTTACTTTAACTGACAATTGCGCGGTCATGCAACGCTGCACTCGAATGAAATTTACGTCCTTTTTTTTCCCCACGAATTGAGCTTTCTTCCAGTGGTATTTGATTGCCTGTGGGTTTTTTGCGCTATAAAAAAAAGACCGTTTTGAGAAAAGAAAATATATTTTTGTTTTTGTCCAGTAACAAAATTTAAAAAATCAAATTTTGTCATAAATTTAGGGCAAAATGTATTCTGCTACATGTCTTTGCTAGAAAAAATTCCAATACATGTAAACTAATTGGGTTACGTGAAAGTTATAGCGTTTACAAATGGCGGTATAGATACTGGGCTTTTTAAAAAATGTTTACTAGTAATGGCGGTGATCAGCGACTTATAGCGGGACTGCAGCGAGCATTCTGACACTGGGGGGAACTGACTTGGTGTCCCTGACATCCCCAGTGACACCAATACAGTGATCAGTGCTAATAAAAAGCATTGACACTGTCCTAATAGCACTGGACAGGAAGAGGTTAACATGAAGGGTGATCAAAGGGTTAACTGTGTGCTGTTTTACTATGTGCTGTGTCCGTGTGCTTCACTCTAAACACACTGCTTTGGATGGCTGTGCTATGCACAGCCATCCAAAGTAGTGTGCACGAGCTTGCAGGGAGGAAAACTGTTTTGTTTACAAACAGTTCGCCCCCCCCCCCCCCCCCCCCCGTCGGAGATGCTTGGCAATCACTGGGCGCCGGCGAGTAATCACTGGCGGGGGACCCTGTGAATGGCAGCACGGGTAGGGTGTGCGCCCCCTACCTGGAAATGCAAAATCACGTGTGTGTGTATGTGTGTGTGTGTGTATATATATATATATATATATATATATATATATATATATATATATATATATATATATATATATAATATGTGTGTGTGATTTTGTGCAGCCCTGTAGCAGTATTTCTGCTGTAAGGCTGTTCAGGAAGCGGTTAAAGTGGTTGTAAACCTGCAGTGCATGCAACATAAAAGGAAGGCACCCTATTAATGTGCCCACATTGCAAAAGCAAATCGCTGTACGTATCCCTTAACATTTTTATCCCTTGCGCCTGTCTGAGCCCTCAGAATATTGCCGATCAGTTCGCGTGTCTGCATACCGGAGGTCAGGAGGCGGAGTGATGACCTCACTGGAAGGGGAAATGTCACCAGCACACAGAGGATCACCAATATGGGTCCAAAAGTTTTAATGAACGATCACGATGGTCACTTGCCTGATGATGGGGTCCTGCGAGACTCTGAAACGTTGCCTTGCTGTAACTATGTGATCGTTCATTAAAACTTTTAGACATGTTGGTGATCCTCTGTGTGCTGGTGACATTCTCCCTTGCTGATTCTGTTCGGTTCCAGCCGACGGTCGCTGCAGCACCCACTTATACACACAGCCATTTCTAATGCAGGAACGTGTGCATTTGGATTATACACTTGTATTATGACCTCACTGGACTCTCCTCCCATCTCTGCACTCCCTCCAGCCAGACAGCAGGAACCCCTGGCGGCTTGCCATGCCCGCTCATGAGTACCGACCAATCGGAACTCATAGAAGGTACCACTTGACTTCAGCGTGACCAATAATGCTAAAGTGCGAAGCAGCCAATCGTGGGTGAGCCAGAGGAGGTAGGGGGAGTACTCTATTACTGGAATGCTGGACATAGGGCCCCTTCTGTTGTGCATGAGAGAATTGGGTAGTCTGTCAGTCACAGGAGGGGAGGGGATTCATGCACAGACAAAATCCGTACATGATACTAGTGGTGTGAATAGGGCACATAGAGATCAATTGATTTCATTGTGCCCTTGCAAACCAATCAATATACACTTGTTGGGTTTTTTTTTATTCAAAAATATAGCAGAATATTTTTTAGCCAAAATCTGCCAAAGAATATTGATATTCTAAAACATTTTTATTAGATATTCAGGGATGTGCAAATCATATCGCCCGATGCCCAGGACATGCAGTTCCGGGTGCCGGGCAAGTTGTGTTCTTTGACATTTAGCCCTGCTGTGGGCAAACAGATGATCAGCCTCAGGGAGCCATGCAACTTACTACAGGGGGAAACGAGCAGCTTAGTGTGATTGCTTGTCTGTATCTGCTGGGCTGCTTCCTCTGTCTGCAACTTGCAATGCCTTGCAAGAGCCGCTTCACACGCCAGACCTACCCCACTACTCTTAACCCCTTCACTGCTACACAGCTTCACACCCCAGACCTAGCCCACGACTCTTAACCCCTTCACTGCTACACAGCTTCATACACCAGACCTTCCCCACTACTCTTAACCCCTTCACTGCTACACAGCTTCATACACCAGACCTTCCCCACTACTCTTAACCCCTTCACTGCTACACAGCTTCATACACCAGACCTTCCCCACTGCTCTTAACCCCTTCACTGCTACACAGCTTCACACACCAGACCTAGCCCGCTGCTCTTAACCCCTTCACTGCTACACAGCTTCACACACCAGACCTAGCCCACTGCTCTTAACCCCTTCACTGCTACACAGCTTCACACCCAGCCCACTACTCTTAACCCCTTCACTGCTACACAGCTTCACACCCCAGACCTAGCCCACGACTCTTAACCCCTTCACTGCTACACAGCTTCACACGCCAGACCTAGCCCACGACTCTTAACCCCTTCACTGCTACACAGCTTCACACGCCAGACCTAGCCCACGACTCTTAACCCCTTCACTGCTACACAGCTTCACACGCCAGACCTAGCCCACTGCTCTTAACCCCTTCACTGCTACACAGCTTCACAGGCCAGACCTAGCCCACTGCTCTTAACCCCTTCACTGCTACACAGCTTCACACCCCAGACCTAGCCCACTACTCTTAACCCCTTCACTGCTTCACACGCCAGACCTAGCCCATTACTCTTAACCCCTTCACTGCTTCACACGCCAGACCTAGCCCACTACTCTTAACCCCTTCACTGCTTCACACGCCAGACCTAGCCCACTGCTCTTAACCCCTTCACTGCTACACCGCTTCACACGCCAGACCTAGCCCACTGCTCTTAACCCCTTCACTGATACATAGCTTCACATGCCAGACCTAGCCCACTGCTCTTAACCCCTTCACTGCTACACCGCTTCACACGCCAGACCTAGCCCACTGCTCTTAACCCCTTTACTGATACACAGCTTCACACGCCAGACCTAGCCCACTGCTCTTAACCCCTTCACTGCTACACCGCTTCACACGCCAGACCTAGCCCATTACTCTTAACCTCTTCACTGCTACACAGCTTCACATAGCTGTGTGCAGCAGCAATTCACATCCTTGTTATTAATTGTTTTTTTTAAGGGGTGGTCCTGTGTACTGGGGTTTGTCTTTATATTTCTATTGGGACTCTGATTTAGTCCCCAGACAAGTAGTTTTTTAAATTTCCACATCCCTGGATATGTTTTATAGCAAAATATAAAATGTTTTTTTTTTTTTTTCTTCAATTTTCGGTCTTTTTTTGTTTAGATTGCAAAAAAAAAAGTGATGATCAAATACCACCAAAAGAAAGCTCTGTGTGGAAAAAACGTATATAAATTTCATTTGGGTACAGCGTTGTATGACTGCACAATTGCCAGTTAAAGTAGTGCAGTGCCGAATAGCCAAAAATGGCCTGGTCAGGAAAGGGGTAAAATGTTCTGGAGCTGAAGTGGTTAACAAATTTTTTTTTCTTCTTTAACAGGCACTTGAAACGTTTTTGTTCTAGCAAACTCCCCCTCCAGCCCTTTGCCTCTACTCAGAGCTGGAAGAAGATTCTAGGGACTATGACTGCACTGATTACCACAGTTATAGTTCACTGAGAACTATGGTGGCAGACGAGACTTGTAGTTCGTCCATTCATAGGTCTCTGTGAACGAATGACCCAACTGTGCAGGCGGAGCATTGCCCAACATTTAAAACTTACTGGTTGGGGAAAAAACCCAAAAACAAAAATGTTATATATTGCACCCTAAAGCGGAACTAAAGAAATGAAACAAATCCTCCTACATAAGTTTTACTTGATTATCTGCAGTCTTCTCTTTTCTACATCCCTTCAAAAGGGCTGATTTTAGGTAAAATCCTTCTGTGTTTTCCAGTATCACAGAGGTGAGGGCAGGGAGCTACAGTTATAGCCCATGAGAGCTGATTGGAGGAAAGAGACACAGCCCCCATCACACAGCTTACAGGAGCTATGTTCTATATAGACAATATGCAATAAAGTGAGCGCTACTAATAAAATAAGCAAGCAGCTAATAGCACTAAAGATGATCACAACCACCTCCGGTATAAATAAAATATGCAAAGTGCAGCGCTTTATAACAAATTATGAAGTTTTGTATATCGATTGGATATACAAAACGCGCATTTCCTATGTGCGGTCGGTGAGTGCGCATTTTTGCCATTTCCCGGATCTGATATAAGCTGTGTTCACTAATAGTTTGCTCGATCCTATGAACATTTATGTGTGTGTATAGATCGATTTCCGATCGAACTTTTGAGGTCGAACTTCATAATTTGTTATAAAGCGCTGCACTTTGCATATTTTATGTTCTATATAGACAAGCTGTCTGCTGAGCTCTTCCCTGCATGGTTGCCAATTCGCTTAGATCTTCAGATTGTTCAATTAACCTTTGACAAAAAAAAAAGCAATTGGAAGCTTACTGGTTTCTTTGCAGAGTTGTGTCAGATTTTGCACTCTCCAGTTTTAGTAAATCGCTCACTGTGTTCATTCATAACTGAAGCATAGTAAACTGTATTTACTGTTCTTTAGTTTATGAATGAACAGATCACTTACTGTTCCTCTGCAGTGCAGCTGAGGCTGTAGAGAATGGAATTGAGGAATGTATCCTCCATTCCTTTTTCTGTCTCAAAAATAAGACCTCAAGAGTCTGTTTAGACATGTGATATTCCCCCCACAACAGAATTGTTGAAAAAAATCATAAAAAATTAAATATTCAGTTACAGAAGTTCTGACCCATACAGTGTGAATGAGTGGTTTGTGCAGCCGTACTGTGTGTTACTCTATGGGGATGCATTAGCTGTACGAACACAGCGATGGGTTCTAATTTGACAGGTGTGTTTAGAGCCATACACTTGCACTCAAATGGCTGTCAAATTAGAAGATCGCTGGCAATGTGCAGAGATATAGCTCCTGTATGGCCATTGGGTCCCTTGGTGGTATAAAATTTGCCTGTACCTACTACCCTGACAGCAGGCAGCTGGTTACATGGCATGTGGATATATGGTTACAACATGTCTGTTCTTATGCTATTATGCTCTTAATGTTTTGTTTATCTTGTGTTTTTTTTTTTTTTTTTGTATTCTGTCTTGAAAATTATTTTCAATAAAAAAAGAGATTATATGAAAAAAATGTCTGTCAAATTAGGACCTGTGGTTGTGTTCGTACAGCTCCTGCATCTCCAGAGCAAAAACATAGGCTGCCTTCACAAAGCTGCTGCAGGCTCCAATCACATAAACAAATCACTGATTCACACACAGCCCCAAGACCTCATTCTCTCACAGAACTTTATTAACTCCATTTTAGTTGTTAGTTTTGGCAGGAATTTTGTAAGTTGCATTTTATGTGAATAATGATTTCAGTGTATTTTTAGCGAAAATATTGTTTTATTATTTTCAAAGCGGACCTGTCAGGTGGGCGGTATTTGGCCCTGTGATTTCTAACAGCAGTCCTTTACCCAGGGTGGATTTGATTTAAATCAAACTGATTTAAATCACGATTTAAATCACTAGTCAGTAAGGCTTGATTTAAATCCTAGTTTTCTACATAAAGACTAATTCTTGCTGGTATAACTTTAATATGCAAGTAGATGAAGATTTTTAGAATAACAACTTTTCATATTAGTTTTTTTATCCGCAGTTTAATAGGTTAATCATTCATATTTGGACAACTTTTCTGTTGTACTTAGGAAGGAGAAAAATAATCATTACCTTAATAATAACAATTTAAATAGATTTATTCAGCTGAAACAATAACATTCCAGCATATGTTATTTGCCTAAATAAACATCCATGTTTGTTAACTAATTTGGCTAAACAAAATATATATATTTTAAGAAACTTAGACTGTCAGTCCCTTCCTCCTCACACTTATGCAGGCCATAGATGGGTCGAAAATCGTCCGATTTTTTGGCCGAAAATAAAATCGGCCGATTTTCGGATCGTTAGTGGGCTATTTGTTCGGACGTTTTTTGGTATTTTGGCCGTTTTTTTTTTCGGTAAAGTTGGAAAAAAAATCGGCCGATTTTGCCGATCGGCCGATTTTCGCGGCAATAATGGGCAAATCGGCCGATTTTTTTTTACCGATAAAAAAATCTGCGCATGAGCAGTGACCTGCAAGAGGAAGACAAAAAGAGGAGGATGGAGGATGGAGGGGGAGGGAGGAGGAGGAGAAAAAGTGTCCCTGCAGAGAGCTCCGCTATTTTTGACAGTTCCTTGACATTTACAGCGGTTGCAACAATGTATCTATTTGTTTCTGAATAAAAACATCTGTATCCTAAATGGAAACAAATAGATACAATGTTGCAACCGCTGTAAATGTCAAAGAACTGTCAGAAATAGCGGAGCTCTCTGCAGGGACACTTTTTGCCGGCTGTAGACGGGATGAAAATCGGCCATTTTTTTTTTTTTTTACCATTGATGGTAACGTCGGCCGCTTGAACGACCGATTTTTCGTTTTTTAAAAGAAAAATCTGCTGTTTTTCTCCCCGTCTATGGCCTGCATTAGTTTCACTTTCTTCTTGTGCAGATCTATTCCACCCCAAACAATCAGAAAAATATTGTTTCTATTCACTGAACTTCTTGAAACTTAGCACTGAAGGGGTTGATTCTGTATTCATAGGTTTGTAGAAGTTAGGATGAAGGTCTTTTTCTTAACTCTGTTCATGTTATAACATTTTTGCTGTGAAGAAGAGGCATGTGATCTCCGCTGAGTCAAATTCAGTTTTGAGAACTGCAAAAGTAAACCAAACATCTGTGATAATATCTTGTAGGCAGAGAAACTGCCCAATAATCTTACAAAAACCTCTGGAAGAGCATGACATTGTGAATGGATTCATGGAATTTATTTACCAAAAAAATTAAACATATACAGCCTTATTCTACATAATTAAAAAATTAATCTTTATTTCATGATGGAATAACCTTTGGATGGTAATATATTTTCTTTAAAAAGCATTTTATTCAAAAAAATCCTTTTTTTTTTTTTTTTTTTTAAATCATTGATTTTTATCCACCCTGCCTTTACCTATACGTGTGTATGCACTTAAATGAATGCACTCGGACATAATGCTTTTTGGTTTGTTTTTTGTTTTTTTTTTGTTTTTTTACTCATTGCTGTATTAAGCGCCTTGAACACGGAGTAAAAATGCCCCTTTTTTTTACTGATCTGAACACTGGTCCCTTGCTGTCAGTGGAAAAATGCACACAGCTACATATAGAGCAATAATACAGTGTTGAGTAATGAGCTGTACAATAATAAAAACTAAATTTTTATGTTTGAGTGCGGTAATTTACGTGCATACACTTGTATACAAAATTTGCACGCATCTATGCGAAGTGTTTCACTAATCATTATGCAGGAATTTTTCTCCTAGAAAGTACATGAAATACTATCAGTAAAATGTTCACTGCCAGATCGAGTCCCTAGAAGAAGATGGAGATTTTTACAGGACATACTTAACTGCATATTGGGATGATTGGATTATTGGCTGCAACACTCTCATTAGGTTTCAGTGTATTTTTACACACATATATGGTAATGACACACAATATGTTTTTCTTTTCTGCACTGCTTGATACTATGTTGCAAGCAGTAGTGGCTAATGTTTCTCTTTACTTGCTGATATATATGCAGCTGCACAATGGATTCATAGTAAATTATCCAGAAATAATGGAAACATTACTCAGTGTATTTCTAGGAATAGATTTACTGATGTTTTACAGTGCATGTATGTATAAAGCACTACATTTGTTTATTTCAGGTACTTCTATAGCACCGTCAATATACGCAGAGCTTTACATATGTATTGTACATTCACATCAGTCCCTAACCCTCAAGGGGTGTACAATCTAAAGTCCCTAACTCACATTCATACATACACATACTAGGGCCAATTTAGACAGGAGCCAATTTACCTACCAGCATGTCTTTGGAGTGGGAGTGGAAGGAAACCGGAGGAAACCCACGCAGGCACAGGGAGAACGTGCATATCCAGACAGGTGGTGCCGTGGTTGGGATTCGAACCAACGACCCTAGTACTGCCAGGCGGAAGTGCTAATCATTTAGCCACTGTGCTACATTTTGAACTGTTTTATTAGGAACCTAGAAAAAAGATGTTTTAGAAATGAGGATTATAAATTACAAACACCAAGTAAAAATGAATGCATTTCTGATAATGTAGTTATTATTAGTCTGCAAGGGGATTATGAATTGAATATCATGGTTACACATCCCACGTAATACATTTCACCTTTTTAGATAAGAATATAGGGAAAATTACTTTTACATAGGGGGGATTATAAGTGGAATATCATAGTTACATTTAAGAAGGAACACGTTTAACCACTTCAATAGCGAGTACTTTTACTCCCTGCCCAGGCCAATTTTCAGGTTTCAGCGCTCTCATACTTTGAATGGCAATTGTGCGGTCATGCAATATTGTACCCAAACTAAATTTTTATCATTTTGTTCACACAACTAGAGCTTTCTTTTGGTGGTATTTAATCACCACTGGGGTTTTTATTTTTTGCTAAATTAACAAAAAAATTTCAAAAAAAAACTAGTTTTTCTTTGTTTCTATTATAAAAATTTGCAAATAAATAATTGTTCTTCATAAATTTAGGCCAATATGTATTTTGCTACATTTATTTGGTCAAAATAACCTTAATCAGTATTTATTATTAGTCTGTAGGAAAGTTATAGAGTTCATAAACTATGGGATATATCTGAAAATTGATCAATCCTGAAGGAGTGACGGCTAATCTAATTTCTTCAGGTCCAAAAATGTCAGAACAGTACAGATATCCCCCAAATGACCCATTTTTGCAAAGTAGACAGTCCAACATATTTCATAACAGCCATGGCAAGTTTGTTGAGTAATTTTTTTTTTTCATTTTTTTGGAAAATGAAGAAAACATTTTTTTTTTAATTTCAATTTTTTTTTTTTTTTTTTTTTTTACATACTGTCACCAGTGCAGCACAGCATCATCATATAACTGGTGTGGCGGTGATCAGGGTCACTGACTGATGACAGTACAAAAAAAAAATCATACTTTTTTTTTTATTTTTTTTTTTACAATTTTCATATTACACTATGATCAAAGTAGTAAAATGTTACCATAGTGGGGAAGTAATCAGTATATTTGTTTTTTTACTCAGTTTGATTGCTTATATCAAAAAATTTCTTTGCTATAAGCAGCATTTAACTGATTGAAATCGATTAATTCAGGGTTTTTTGTTTTTTTTTGTGATTAGCTGTGATTTAGCCACGGCTAATCACATGACAGAGATGGGCTGTGATTGGCCCAGTCTATGCATGTGATCACTGTGGCCAATCACAGCTAGTGACACAATTGTATACAATGGATGGCATGAAAGGAAGCCATCCATTGTTTACAACTTGCATGTGACTGGCTGTGATTGGTCACAGCCGGTCACATGGTACTGGCATCGGGTGGTACACAGATCTGTCATCGGCTGTGTCTGAGGTACACAGCCGGTGACAGATCTCGCCACAGCATGGCCCTGTGGGCACGTGCAAGGCAGGGTCTGGAAATAATGTCGTATGACGCCCATCCGAATCGATGAGAGTCCTGCCCAGCCATCATTTTCCTATTGGCTGGGCGGGAAGTGGTTGATCTATTTCTGATGAACAAATGCATAGAAATATTTTCCGACATAGGAATTATGGGTGGAATATCATGGTTAAACATGCTTAGGAACACATTTGACATGTTTCTGATAAGGAGATGAATAGTTATTTTTCTACATGGGGATTATGGGTGGATTATTGTGAATACAAATGCCAAGAACCATATTTAACCTGTTTCTGATTGGAATAGGGGTATCATTATTTTTCTACATAGGGATTATGGGTGGAATATCATGGTTAAACATGTCTAGCAACACATTTGACCTGTTTCTGATAAGAATATGAGAATTTGTTTCTCTGCAAAAGCATTGAGTGGATTATTGTGAATACACATGCCAAGGACCATATTTGACCTGTTTCTGAAAAATTATGGGTATAGTTATTTTTCTACATGGGGATTATGGGTGGATTATTGTCGTTACACATGCCAAGGACCTTATTTGGTCTGTTTCTGATAACACTGGGTATGGTTATTTTTCTACATGGGGATTATTATGGGTGGAATATCATGGTTAAACATGCCAATTAACACATTTGTCATGGTTTTTGATAAGAATATGGGAATAGTTATTTTTCCACATGGGGATTATGGGTGGATTATTGTGGATACACATGCCAAGGGCCACTCTTCTGTTTCTGATAGAAATATGGTTATTATTATTTTGCTACATGGGGATTATGGGTGGAATATCATGGTTATACCTTCCAAGGACCATATTTAATCAATTTCTAAGAAGAACATTGGTATAATTATTTTTCTTCATTGGGATTATGGATGGAATATCATCGTTGCACTGCCCACGTAATGCATTTGACCTGTTTCTGATAGGAATATGCGAATAGTTATTTTTCTATATGGGGTTTATGGGTGGATTATTGTGAATATACGTGCAAAGACCATATATGACCTGTTTCTGATAAGAATATGAGAATAGCTATTTTTTACATGGGGATTATGGGTGGAATATTATTATTATACAGTGTTTATATAGCGCCTAAAGGTTTGCTCAGCGCTGTACATTAAAGTGGGGGGACAGTACATGAGACAATACAGTAACAATACAATACACGAGGGGTTTGAGGGCCCTGCTCTTTTGAGTTTACAATCTACGAGGGAGGGGGTAGAGGTACAGGAGGAAGTGGCTGAGGGGGATGGAGTGGTAGGAGGAGTAGAAGAGAACGGCTGTTAGGTGAGGGTGGGGTAGGCTTGCCTGAAGAGATGGGTTTTCAGGGTGCGCCTGAAGGTGAAGAGGGTAGGAGACAGTCTGATGGATTGGGGTAGGGAGTTCCAGAGGATGGGGGAAGTCCTGCAGTCAGGCGTGGGAGGAGGAGACCAGGGAGCAAGAGAGTAGGAGGTCTTGTGAGGAGTAAAGGGCACGGGTAGGGTGGTATTTGGGTATCAGATTAGTGAGGTAGTTTGGGGCAGCGTTATAAATGGCTTTGTATGTCAGAATTAGTAATTCGAATTTAATGCGTTGGGCAATCGGGAGCCAGTGAAGGGATTGGCAGCGGGGGGTGGCAGAAGTGGAGCGGTTGGTGAGGTGGATGAGCCTAGCTGCTGAGTTGAGGATAGACTGGAGCAGGGATAGAATATCATGGTTATCCGTGCCTAGGAACACATTTGACCTTTTTTTGATAGGAATATGTGAATAGTTCTTTTTCTACATGGGGATTATGGGTGGATTATTGTGGCTACATATACTAAGGACCATATTTGACCTGTTTCTGATACGAATATGGGTATAGTTATTTTTCCACAAGGGGATTATGGGTTTAATATCATTACACATACGTAACGTATTTTGACCCATTTCTGATAGGAATATGGGTATAATTATTATTCTGCATGGGAATTATGGATGTAATGTCATGGTTACACTTAACAAGGAACATTTAATCTATTTCTGATTAATATCCATATTCTATTTTTATTTCTCTACATGGGGATTATGGGTGGAATATCACAGTTACATGTTAACTTGTTTCCGATAAGAATATGGGAATAGTTATTTTTCTACATGGGGAACATGGGTGGATTATGGTAGGTAAACATCCCTAGGAATGCATTTGACTTGTTCCTGATAAGTATAAGGGTATAGTTATTTTTCTGCATTGGGATTTTGGGTGGATTATCATGGTTAAAAATGCCTAGGAACACATTTGACTTGTTTCTGATAAGAATACGGGTATAGTTATTTTTCTACGTGTGGATTATGGATGGGATATCATGGTTACACTTAACAAGGAACATATTTAACCTATATCTGATAAGAATATACATCTGATTGTTTTTCTTTGTTGGGATTATGGATGGAATATCATTGTTGCACATCCTACGCTATGCATTTGACTTGTTTCTAATAATATGGGTATAGTTGTTTTTCTACAGGGGGATTATGGGTGGATTATTTTGGTTCAACATGCCTATGAACACATTTCTGATTTAGAATATGAGAATAGTTATTTTTCTATAGGGGTTTATGGCGGGAATATCTTCATTACACATCCTACGTAATGTATTTGACTTTTTTTCTGATCGTAATATGTGTACAATTATTGTACTCTATGGGGATTATGGATGGAATATCATGGTTACACTTAACAAGGAACATATTTACCGATTTCTGATAATCATAGGCATATGATGATTTTTCTACATGGGAATTAAGGGTGGAATATCCTGGTTATACATTTCAAGGAATGTATTTAACCTATTTCTGATAAGAATCTGGGTATAATTATTTTTCTACATGGGTATTATGGGGGGAATATCATGGTTACACTTGACAAGAAAGATATTTTAACCTGCTTCCGAAAAGATTATGGTTTAATTCATTTTGTTCTGGGGATTATGGGTGGAATTGTATAGCTAAACATGCCTAGGAACACATTTGACCTGTTACTGATTAGAACATGGATGTGACTTTTTTTTCTTCATAGGGTTTATGGATGGGATGTCATGTATACACATCTAATGTTATACATTTGACCTGTTTCTGAAAGGAATATTAGTATAATTATTGTTCTTCGTAGGGATTATAGATAGAATATAATGGTTACACTTAACAAGGAACATATTGTATATTAATATTAAACCTTTTTCTGAATATGCTTTATAATTATTTTTCTGCAAGGGGATTATTCGCAATTACACATTCCAAGGAACAAATTTAACCTATTTCTGATAAGACTATGGGTAAAATTATTTTGCTACAAGGGGATTATGGGGGAATATCATGATTACACAATCCAAAAAATATACTTGACCTGTTTCTGATAAAAATATGGGTAAAATGACTGTTATGGGGGGTTATTGGGGTAAATCTTCTGCTTAAATTTAACAGGGAACTTATTTAACCTGTTTCTGAAAAGATTATGGGTAAGAAATTTTTTGCTACATGGGGATTAGGGGTGCAATATCGAGGTTACACATGGTGGCAATGTCTTTGTCTCAAATCCTATGAAACATATTTCACTTGTTTCTGATAGGAATATGGGGGTGTGTATATATATATATATATATATATATATATATATATATATATATATATATATATACAGTCATGGCCGAAATTGTTGGCACCCTTGATATTTTTCCTGAAAATCATGTATTTCTCACGAAACGTATTGCATTAACACATGTTTTGCTATACACATGTTTATTCCCTTTGTGTGTATTGGGACAAAACAAAAAAAGGGAGGAAAGAAAGCAAATTCGACATAATGTCACACAAACCTCCAAAAATGGGCTGGACAAAAGTATTGGCACCCTTTCACAACTGCGGATAAATAAGAATGTTACAAGCATGTGATGCTCCTGTAAACTCACCTGGGGCAAGTAACAGGTGTGGGCAATATAGAAATCACACCTGAAAGCAGATAAAAAGGAGAGACGTTCACTTAACCTTTGCATTGTGTGTCTGTCTGTGCCACACTAAGCATGGACAACAGAAAGAGGAGACGAGAACTGTCTGAGGACCTGAGAACCAAAATTGTGGCAAAATATCAACAATCTCAAGGTTACAAGTCCATCTCCAGAGAACTAGATTTGCCTTTGTCCACAGTGCGCAACATTATCAAGAAGTTTGCAACCCATGGCACTGTAGCTAATCTCCCTGGTCGTGGACGGATGAGGAAAATTGATGAAAGATTGCAACGCAGAATAGTCCGGATGGTGGATAAGCAGCCCCAAACATGTTCCAAAGACATTCAAGCTGTCCTGCAGGCTCAGGGAGCATCAGTGTCAGCGCGAACTATCCGTCGACATTTAAATGAAATGAAACGCTATGGCAGGAGACCCAGGAGGACCCCACTGCTGACACAGAGACATAAAAAAGCAAGACTACAGTTTGCCAAAATGTACTTGAGTAAGCCAAAAGCCTTCTGGGAAAACGTCTTGTGGACAGATGAGACCAAGATAGAGCTTTTCGGTAAAGCACATCATTCTACTGTTTACCGAAAACGGAATGAGGCCTACAAAGAACAAAACACAGTACCTACGGTAAAATATGGTGGAGGTTCAATGATGTTTTGGGGTTGTTTTGCTGCCTCTGGCACTGGGTGCCTTGACTGTGTGCAAGGCATCATGAAATCTGAGGATTACCAAAGGATTTTGGGTCGCACTGTAGGGCCCAGTGTCAGAAAGCTGGGTTTGCGTCCAAGATCCTGGGTCTTCCAGCAGGACAATGACCCCAAACATACGTCAAAAAGCACTCAGAAATGGATGGCAAAGAAGCGCTGGAGAGTTCTGAAGTGGCCAGCAATGAGCCCAGATCTAAATCCCATTGAACACCTGTGGAGAGATCTTAAAATTGCTGTTGGGAAAAGGTGTCCTTCCAATAAGAGAGACCTGGAGCTGTTTGCAAAGGAAGAGTGGTCCAAAATTCCGGGTGAGAGGTGTCAGAAGCTTATTGATGGTTATAGGAAGCGACTGATTTCAGTTATGTTTTCCAAAGGGTGTGCAACCAAATATTAAGTTAAGGGTGCCAATACTTTTGTCCAGCCCATTTTTGGGGTTTTGTGTGACATTATGTCATATTTGCTTTTCTGCCTCTGTTTTATATTTGTTCCAATACATACAAAGGGAATAAACATGTGTATAGCAAAACATGTGTTAATGCAATACCTTTTTTGTGTGAAATACTTGATTTTCAGGAAAAATATCAAGGGTGCCAACAATTTCGGCCATGACTGTATATATATATTTTTTTTTATTTTTTATTTTTTTACATGGGGATTTTGGATGGAATATCATGGTTAGACTTAACAAAAGATATTTAACCTGGTTTTTTAAAGGTTTATGGTTATAGTTATATTTCTATATGGGGACTGTGGGTGCATTACCATGGTTACACGATGCGTGGACCATATTTGACCTTCTGATAGGAATATGGATATACACTGCTCAAAAAAATGAAAGGAATACTTTTTAACCAGAGTATAGCGTCAAGTCAATTAAACTCTTGGGATATTGATCTGGTCAGTTAAGTAACAGAAGGGGTTGGTAATCAGTTTCAGCTGCTTTGGAATTAGCAACAGGTTGATTAATGAAATTAGCAACGGGTGCATTAGATGATCAACAATGAGATAACCCCCCAAAACAGGAATGGTTTTACAGGTGGAAGCCACTGACATTTTTTTTCCCCTACTCATTTTTCTGACTGTTTTTCACTAATTTTGCATTTGGCTAGGGTCAGTGTCCCTACTGGTAGCATGAGGCAATACCTGGACCCTACAGAGGTCCAACTCCTACAGGATGGCACATCAATACGTGCCATTGCCAGAGGGTTTGCTGTGTCTCCCAGCACAGAAAGGCAGTTACTCTAGGAAAGCTGGACAGGGCCATAGAAGGTCCTTAACCCATCAGCAGGACCGGTATCTGCATCTTTGTGTAAGGAGGAATTGGATGAGCACTGCCAGAACCCTAAAAAATTACCTCCAGCAGGCCACTGGTGTGAATGCCTGTTACCAATCAGAAATAGACTTCATGAGAGTGGCCTGAGGGGCTGACGTCCGCTAGTGGGCCCTGTGCTCACTGCCCGGCACCATAGAGCACAATTGGCATTTGCCATTGAACACCAGAATTGGCAGGTCCGTCACTAGCGCTCTGTGCTTTTCACAGATGAGAGCAGTTTCACCCTAAGCACAGGTGACAGACGTGAAAGGGTCTGGAGGAGCCGAAAACATTACGCTGCCTGTAACATTGTTCAGCACGGCAGTTTTAGTGGTGGGCCAGTGATGTTCTGGGGAGGCATATCCATGGAGGGACACACAGACCTCTGTAGGCTAGACAATAGCACCCTGACAGCCATCTGGTATGGGGATGAAATCTTTGGACCCATTGTCAGACCCTACTCTGATGCTGTGGTTCCTGGGTTCCTCCTGGTGCACGACAATGCCCGGCCTCATGTGGCGAGAGTATGCAGACCGTTCCTGGAGGATAAAGGAATTGATACCATTGAATGGCCCCCACACTCACCTGACCTAAATCCAATAGAACAAATCTGGGATATCATGTTTTGGTCCATCTGACTCCGCCAAGTTGCACCTCAGACTGTCCAGAAGCTCAGCGATGCCCAGGTCCAGACTTGGGAGGAAATACCCCAGGACACTATCCGACATCAGGCATGCAATCAAGCACATGGGGGGCCATACAAACTACTGAGTACCATTTTGAATTGGTGCAATGAAATTTCAACAAAATAGACTAGCCTGCTGCATCATTTTTTTTTCACTTTGTTCTTCAGGGTGTCTTTGAATTCAGTCTTCTGTAGGTTAGTGATTTTCAGTTCCATCAAACGATGGGGCATCCTTACATTCCTAACACATTACCCAGTCCATATCAGTATAGATATCCAGCATATTTTACCCCATTGAGATCTGATGTGTTTTCAAAGTGTTCCTTTAATTTTTTTTTTGAGCAGTGTAATTATTTTTCTACGTGGGGATTATGGGTGCATTATCATGGTTACACATGCCAAGGGCATTTGATTTGTTTCAGATAAGAATACGGGTAATAATGATTTTATATATGGGGATAATCGGTAGAATATGATGATTACTCATACCAAGGAGCATCCTATCAGAAACCAATTAGATATGTTCTTTTGATAATAAAGCTAAAAAATTATTTTTTTTAAAATAAACATTTAAAATAACAAACCCTTACCTGCTCTGTGCAGTGGTTTTGCACAGAGCACCCCGATCCTCTGCTTGGGTCCCCTTCCGGTGCTGCTGACCCCTCCCCCACCAATGCACCTAGTAGCAAGATGCTTGCTATGGAGGCACTGATGCTTGCTTGCTCCTGAGCCCCACTCTATGCATTCATAAGACACATAGAGCCATGGCTCAGCTATCCCCTGCTCTCTCCTCACTGGATGAGAGCCAGTTGTTCTCACTTCTGTGTCATTAATGAGGACAGAGAAACCCTGGACAGCCAAGGCCTCCCGTGCACATTGGTGGATCTAGAGGAGACTCAGACAAGCATTGGGGGGGGTGGGGACTGTTGGAGGAGCACATACATAGAATGCAAAAAGGTGAAAAAAAAAAAACTTCAACCGCTTTTAGGTGATTTTATATCAGAATCGGGTAAAAATAGATTTTGTGGTATGTGTAACAATGATATTCCACACATAAACTCAGTGATGAAAAATTATAGCTATTTTCTTATCTGAAAAAAGATCAAATATATTCCTTAAGTGTACCCACGATATTCCATCTGTAATACCCATCTAGAACAAAAACTATACCCATGTTCTTATCAAAAACCATAATATTTCAACCGTGATCTCCATGTATAAAAATAATTATTTCCATACTCCTATCAGAAAAAGGTCAAATACAATACTGGATATGTGTAACCCTGATATTCCCCATAATCTCTATTTTTAATAACTATCCCTACATTGCAAAATCATATACCGGTTCAATGTGTTCCTTGTCATGTGTAATCATAATATTCCACTCATAATATCCATGTAAAAAAATACTTATACCCATGTTCTTATAAAATGGTTAAATATATTCCTTGGCATGTGTAACTATAATATTTTACTCATCCATATGTATAAAAAATTAGATTTATATTCATATTAGAAACAGGTCAAATGTGTTCCTTTACATTTGTAATAATGATATTCAACACGTTATCCTCATCAATAAAAGTAATGTTACCCATATTGTTATCTAAAGAAGGTTAAATGCATAATGTGAGATGTATAATCATGATATTCCACCCATAATCCCCATGTAGAAAAATAATTATATGCATATTTCTATCAGAAACAGATTAATTATATTCCTTGTTAGATGTAACCATGATATTCCATCCATAATCCCCGTGTAGAGCAATATTTATACCCATTTTTTTTTTCAGGAACAAGTTAAATATTTAATATAAGTGTAAGCATAAGATTTCCCCCCATAATCCCCATAGACAACAGTAATTGTAAGCATATTATTATCAGAAACAGGCCAAATGTTTATTTGAATATGTAACCATGATATGCCACAAATCTCCATGTAGAAAAATAATTGTATGCATATTCTGATAAGAAATAGGTTAAATATGTTTGTTGTTAAATGTAACCAAGATATTCCATGATGTTCCATCCATAATCCCCATGAAGAACAAAAATTATACCCATATTTCTATCAGAAAAGGATCAAATGCATATAGATGTGTATCCACGATATTCCACTCATTATTCCCTTTGTAGTAAAAAAAAAATGATGACTTATCAAATCTGTTATCCGAAACATATCAAATGTGTTTCTAGGCATGTTTAGCCATTATATACCACCCATAACCCCAATGTATAAAAATAATTATTCCCATATTATCAGAAACAGGTTTAAATAAATTACTATGTAACCATGATATGCTACCCATAGTCCCCATATAAAAAATAATTATGTGCATATTCATATCAGAAATAAGTTAAATATGTTCCTTGTTAAGTGTTACCATGATATTCAATCCATGATCCCCATAAACAATATTTGTACCCATATTCTTTTTAGAATTTGTACTGATGATTTTCCTCCCATAATCCCCTTGTAGAAAAATATCTATACCCATATTCTTATCTGGCTCCGGTCAAATGTGTTCATACATATGTTTAACCACAATAATCCACCCATAATCCCCATGTAGAAAAATAACTATACCCATAATCTTTTCAGAAATAGGTCAAATGTGGCCCTTGGCATGTGTATCCACAATAATCCCCATGTGGAAATATAACTATTCTCATACTCTAATCAGAAACAGGTCAAATATGATCCTTGGCATGTGTATCCACAATAATCCACCCATAATCTCATGTAGAAAAATAACTATTTTCATATCATTAGAAGCATGTCCAATGTATTCCTAGGCACGGTAAACCATGATATAATTTCACCCATAATCTCCGTGTATAAAAATAACTATTCCCATATTCTTATCAGAATCCGCTCAAATATGGTCCTTGGCATGTGTATCCATTATAATCCACCCATAATACCCATGTAGAAAATTTAACAATTCTCATATTCCTATCAGCAAAATGTCAAATGTGTTCCTAGGTATGGTTTAAACACAATAATCCACATGTAGAAAGGACTATTCTCATATTCTTATCAGAAACATATTAAATGTTTTCCTAGGCATGTTTTTTCCACTATATTCCACCCATAATCCCCATGTAGAAAAATTGTTATCCTCATATTCTTATAAATGTCAAATATTATTATGCATGGGTTATTGTGGTTAAACCATATACTGTATGGTCTTTGTCATGTGTATCCACAAAAATCCACCCATAATCCCTTTTGTAGAAAAATAAATTTTCTTATATTCTTATCAGAAACAAGTCCAATGTGTTCCTAGGTTTGTTTAACCATGATATTCCACCTGTAATCCCCATGTAGAAAATTAACTATTTTCATATTCTTATCAGAAACGGGTCAACCGGGTTTCTAGGCATGTTTAACTGTGATATTCCACGCATAATCCTCATTTAGAAAAATAACTATTCTCTCCCTGTTCGGATTCCACCCCATATACTCCGTACCTTACAACGCCAAATTTTACGGTTTGTATGGGCTTCGGGATGTCCTCGTTTGTCTAAGAAGTTGCTTTACCGCCCACGTATTCAGGGTGGTCTTGGTCTTCTGAACGTTCACCATTACTATATTGCGGGCCAAGCTACTCCCCTTATTCAGCTTTTTTTCTCTAAAGGACTTACCCTTGTGGGCACTGATAGATACTTTGGATACACATCCCCTTCTGCCTTCAGCCTTGCCTTGGCTTCCTCCGTCCTCATGGCCTAAATTGTTGTATCCTGTCTTGACTCGCTCTTTAAAAATTTGGGACTCGTTTAGGTACTCATTGGTCTTCTTTCTCCGCATTTACTTCTCCTACAATTATTCAACTGTCCGCTTTTTCTCCCAGGGGACTGTGATAAGATGGCCTTTCGTTGGTGGATAACTCATGGTTTTACAATGGTTTACTCGTTGGTCAAGGTATGCGTACGTTTGCGCAGCTTCGAGAGAGTCATTCTATTCCTCCCTCGGAGTTATTTTTTTATTTGCAATTGCGTCATTTTGTTGTACCTTTGATTCGTAGATGGGATTCCCCTCTCACCTTTTCGGGTTTTGAATCACTTTGTAAGGCGTCGGCTCCCACTAAAGGTGCCCTATCTCAAATTTATCTGTCAGTCCGGAAGCAAGGGGTTTCCTGCTGCTCTCGTAACATACCGGCATTAGAGAACTCCTATAAAGTGATTTCAAGATGGTATTTTACCCCATCGCGATTAGTTAAATTTATACCAGATTATAACTGTGTTTTCGAGGCTGCTCTCTAGAAGGTATGATGCTCCACATTTGATGGACCTGTTCAGTGGCCCGCCGCTTCTGGACTAGAGTTTAGAATCTTATTTATTCAGTTACGTCCATTAACCTTAAAAAAGATCCGATTGAGGCCTTACTTTTTCAGCCACTTCATGGTCTACCTCGTAGATCCCGCTCATTGGTCAATTTTTTTTTTTATGGCTGCTAAACAGACTATTGCTGGTTCTAGGAAATCCCCTACTCTACAATTTGAGGAGGTCAGGTCCAGAATCCAAGTTTTCTTTATCAACGAAAAATTGACGGTGGTGTTTGAGGATAAAAATAATTTTCTCTCTGGTAACCATGGGTGGATTACCAGCCGGTTTCTCGTTTTACCACAAAACTTACAAATCTATGATGTGTTGGGTTTTGCCTCTCCACTCCCCTTATGTTGGGATCGTGTCTCCTGGTCTGGGTTTTGTTTTTGTTTTTTTTTTTTTGTTTTTTTTTGACCCCTTGGCCATCTCTGGTTCTATTTGATTTTTCTTTTTTTTTTTTTTTTTTTCCATTTCTCTCCTTTTTTTTGTATGGTTTGTTTATATTCGACCAATTTGTCTATCATTTATTGTCATCTCACAGGTCTATGATTCTCAGGGACCACATTGCCTCATGAGGCTTGGCTCTGTGTGTTTTCTGTTAAAAATATGGGTATAATTTTTCTACATGGGGATTATGGGTGGAATATCATGGTTAAACATACCTAGGAACACATTGGACTTGTTTTTGATAAGAATATATATTTTTCTACATGGGGATTATGGTGCTCGGCATGTGTATCCACCCTTAATCCCCATGTAGAAAAAAATTATATGTGTTTTACATTTCCAAAATAGGTTAAATATGTTTAAGTATAACCATGATTTTCCCCAATAATCCCTATAAATAAAAGTAATTTTCCCCATATTGTTATCTGAAAAGGTGAAATGTATTATGTGGGATGTGTCACCATTGTATTTCATTCATAATCCCCATGCAGATCAATAATAACCAAACTGTTATCAGAGATGCATCTTTTCTTTTCCTCGTGTTTGTAATTTATAATATTCATTCTTGAAACATCTTTTTCCGGGTTCCTAATAAAAGTTCAAAATGTAGTGCTTTATACATACATGTACTGTTTAATATCAGTAAATCTATTCCTAGAAATATGAGTAATGTTTCCATTACTTCTATATAATTTGCTATAATTACATTGTACAGCTGCATATTTATCGGCAAGTAAAGAGTTAAACATTAGCTGCTGCTTCTTGCAACATAGTATCAAGCGGTGCAGAAAATAAAAACATTTTTTGAGTAAAAACAGGGTCATTACCATATATGTGTATAAAAATATACTGACATTTAATGAGAGTGCTGAGCATTGCAGTCATAAATCCAATCATCCCAGTATGCAGTTTAGTACGTTCCGATTTTGATGCATAAGTATGTTTACTCAAGGTATTTATGGAACGTTTTATTTAGGATCTTTCAACCAACACGATCCTGGGTATAAACATTATTATGTCCATGTGCAACTGGCCTTGCTGATTTGTACGTAGCTGTGTGCACTGTTAATAAACAATAATGCAGCTGTGTTCAAATCAGTAAAAAGGTGGTGTTTTTTACTCCATGTTAAGGAGCTCTAAAGGGGGTGAAGGGGTTAGTATGCATTTCACTGCAGAAACATGGAACTGAGATATACAGAAGAGGGGGCAGAGTGAAAGGGTTAAAAATCCTACACCGTTTTGAATATCTGCTGCAGCTACTGATACAAATACTGAAACAAATCAATGATTCCTTTATTCATTAGTTCCTCTTTTCTCCTTTAACGACACTGTTTACAGGAGAGCCGATCACTTTTCTCTGAATGAACCCCAGGCATGCAATGACGCATACAGAGTTGAAATACAGTTTGTGAACTTTTCTTCCTGTTGAAGGGTTTATAATTTTGTGAAGCCAATCTTGTATTCAGGCCAGAAAGCATAGCCAGATTCTCAGCCACCAGTGCAGCAGCACATTCTACAGTAGACCATGCAATCAGATTGTAATGTACAGTATAATGTAAGTTTTTAGGGCTCATGATAAACAGACGTTAAAGAGCTTTTCTGCGTTTTTTCAGCAGCATCTGAACTCTCCCTAATGTTTTCCTATGTGTCCATGTACAATATGTGGTTTACAGGCAGTTCAGTTTACAGTCGTTTTTTTAACGCCCCATACTTGCGTTTAGGAGTAGATTTGATTTATCAGCGTTTCAAACGCCAAACACTTGTAAACGCGGCTAACTGCGTTTATAAGCGTTTGCTTTTAGAAGCATTTTTTTAACTGTTCCATATCCAAATGCTGTCCAGAGCCTTTTTTCATCATCAGAAATGCATGCAAAGCGTTTCCCATGTATTCAAATAGACGTAGCACACCAGCGCAGTCAGTTTCAGGTTTTGTGAAGAAAAAAATGGTAGAACGTGCCGCATTATGCTCATGATGGGATCCATAGTGACTACAACCAGAAAAGACAGGCCATCTCAACACATACTGCTCTCTCTGCTTCTCCTCTCTCTATTTCTCTCAAAATGTCTGGAATAGTTATTTGTTTACTATTTTTCAGGGCATTCTGGGCATTTTGGAAGGTCTGATGTTATCTTTAAAAAACGCTTCTAAGCGCAAACGTGCATGAATGCGGTATGCAAACGCGGCTAAACAGCTGTTTTTTGACCTACGTTTTCCAGAAGTCAGTTTCCATCCTCTAGAAGTATTTTCCAAATGTCTCGTGTACATGGAGTCTTGGACTACGCACCTTTTGGGAGATAGGGACTGCTAGAAATGGATCTATCTACTCTATCTCTTTTTTTAAATCTCATAAAGTAACATATTTTTACTTGGAAAGCTTGATAAACATAGTAGCAAATTTTTCATTGACCTTACAAAGAAATTGTTTCCACACAGGTTAGCGCTAGAAATTGTGCCGGCTGGTCCTTCGAAGACCATACTCTGTCTTCCTTTTTTTTCCCTAAATAGATTTTGCTTTGCTAAGTAAAATGCTTTAAATTGTTGTTCCACTACATGATGAAATACAGCTTAAGTTACCCTTTATAGTTTAAGAATCTGTTGCTTGCTTTAATCTATTACTTTGTGTTCTCTCTAAGGCCTGGGAAGGTGGCTATGCTGAAATCATAAAAGAAAACAAACTCTTTGAACATTATTATCAAGAACTGAAGATTGTGCCTGAAGGTGAATGGGAGCAGTTTATGTCTGCTCTTAGGGAACCTCTTCCAGCCACAATAAGAATTACTGGATACAAAAGGTACATGCGGCTATGTGCATAGAAATAAATTAAAACAAAAGAAGGAAAAGGGCCATAAGTGTAATATCCTGTATTTCAAACAAAAATTCAATACAGTTTCTCTCAAAACAGGTAAATGCTGTTTTGGGGAATTGCTTGATGCTTTTAAGCCATATAGAGAGTTTGTTTTTAGTTAGTTACTAACTGTATGTAAAACTCCATTGTTTCTGCCCCCCTTCCTCACATACATATAATACACTATGAGTAAGAAATGAGGTTCTTAAAACATTAACACAAATTCAACAAAAGTTGATAGCGTTCTTGCATATATGAAAAAAAGAAAAACACTGATAGCTTTAACCACTTCCCGACCGTTGTATATAAACGGCCGGACGGTGGCACTGCAGGGTCGGGTGGCCGTTTATAATGGCCTCCCCGCACCCTGTTTGTGCGTGCTCCCGCGATCCGGTGCCCGCTGTGTCCTCCGGACACAGTGAAACACCGTTCGTCGGACGGGACCTCTGTACGAGGTCCCGATCATGTGATCACTGATTGGCCAATCAGTGATCACATGCAAAGTAGTAAGCAAGATGTCACTTCTGACATCATTGCTTGCTACTTGTGAAATCTGTGAATGATCACAGAGGTCACATGGTACAAGGCTATTCACAACAGCCTTGTACCATGTGACAAGCTGTGACCAATCATAGCTCACTCAGTAGTTTTCAATGGCTGCAAAAATGCAGACAGAGAGAAAGAGAAATGATTGCTTTTACATCCTATATGGGTGTAAATGCAATCGGTGTAAAAAAAAAAAAAAAAAAATTATTTATTTGCAAAATTATCAGTGTGGACATTTGAACAAAAGGAAGGGCAGAGAAGTCCGGATCAAACTGCCTTTTTACACAATACAGATGATTAACCCCTTAGGTTCCACTGTGAGTATAACAAGCATGCTTTACTGCATATACAGACTGATTTTACTGTTGTGGGTTTAGTAACACTTTAAGAGCAACTTGGAGACAAGGTGCCTAAATAGGAATGCTTGTGTGATATGCATACTTACATCGGTCCAAGCTGTACCAGAGTAACTATGCAATAAATGTAATACCTGGATTTCAGCTTTAAAGCTTACCAATCAGTTTTCAGAGATTTTATAGCTCTAAATGTGATTTTAACTTGATAAAATTTTTTTTTTTTTTTTTAGCCATGCCAAAGAAATTTTACACTGTTTGAAGGAAAAATACTTCAAGGAGCTGCAAGATATTGAAGTGGATGGTCAGAAAATAGAGGCTCCCCAACCACTGAGCTGGTAAATTATTCACTGTCATAGAAAGGTTATTCCCAATTAGAAGCCATTTACATTCTTATACTACTTAATCCTTAGTCCAGCACATTAAGGCTGGACTTATAGTACGTTTATGCATTGCAACTCCTTGCAACAAGCAAATTGCTGTGTGGTGTCATCAATTTTTAACCAATATCCCAGTGCACTGTTAGGACCTATTCACACCATTGCATTGCGGAGTCATTTATTTTGAATGGCATCATAGTGCACCTCCAAATGCATGTACACTATAATGCACTCCTGAATGCCTCAGTGTAAAGGGTTCTATGCGGTCCTCTCCATTATGGAAAAAAAAATGCAACCTGCAACTTTGCAGCGAGTTGCAGCTTTCTCCTCTGGAGTCCCCCTGCAGCTCCTTCTTTTTTTTTTTTTTTGTTTTCTTCCATAGCAAGTGGCTTGCTATGGGGCGGATGTGCGGGCGCGATCCTGAGCTGGGCTATGTATGTCTATAGCTGCACACAACACAACTTGGCTTTGCCCCCCACCCTCTGCTAGGATGATTAGATTGACAGCAGTGGAAGTCAATGGCTGTCACTGCTGCCCCATCCTCCCATTAGTAGGGAAAGAGAGAAGAGAAGAATTGAAGATGCGCACAGTGCCCGAATGATACAGAACTTGGGTAAGCATGCAGGAAATGCATTAAGGTAAAACAAATAGCTTTTTAACCACTCTAAGTACAGGACACAGGGCTTGTAGTTATAGACCATGGTTATATGCACTTTATCTTCAGGTGACTTGAATAATGGCAAAAAAACCTTTTTGGGGCTGCCCCTGTATAGCCCCATACAGCCCCACCCGCTCTACTACCTTTTTTTCTTCACATGTCTGCCAGGATTTGACTTATTGACCTTGCCCATGGGCTTCTGAATCCGTAACTCCGTTTCTCTTGGAAACTGTGCACAGACCCCACAGTGTAGTACTGGCCTGTAATGTTTGCTTTGTTGCTTCTCAACTTGCATGTGTATTTAGCCACATGGTGCTATACAGGAAAAAGGTTGTGGTAGTTTCCAGACCCCCAAAGACCTCTTCATGTGTATTCTCACAACAAAAACCTGGACTCCTAATGGGACCAATGACATGGACAGGCTAAAACCGGGTTTCCCTGTAACTTGAACCGACCTGGATATGAACAACTTACATCGCACACAAGTACAGTGGGTAAAATAAGTATTCAATATGTCACCTTTTTTCTAGGTAAAATTATTTCTTAAAGTGCTGTTGACATGACATTTTCACCACTACAAAGAAACCAAAACAATCAAGTTCAGAAATTAAGTTGTGTAATAAAATGGAATGAAACGGAAATATTATTGAACACGCTAACTGAAATTGTTTTTAATTCTTTGCACAAAATCCTTTTGGTAATGACTGCTTCAAGACGCCTCCTGTATGGAGAAACTAGTCGCATGCATCGATCAGGTGTGATTTTGGCCCATTCTTCCACACAAACAGTCTTCAAATGTTGAAGGTTCTGTGGGCCTCTTGTATGAACTCTGTTTTGTTTTTAGTTCTATCCATAGATTTTCTGTTGGATTCAAGTCAGGTGATTGGCTGGGCCATTCTAACAGCTTTATTTTCTTTCTTTGAAACCAGTTGTGTTTCCTTGGCTTTGTGTTTGGGATTATTGTGTTGTTGAAATGTCCACCCTCGTTTCATCTTCATCATCCTGGCAGATGGCAGCAAATTTTTATCAATGTCTTGACACATTCATCCTTCCTTCACTGACATGACGTTTGCCAGTACTGTATGCTGAAAAACAGCCCCACACCATGATGTTCCCACCTCCAAACTTTACTGTTTAGTATGGTGTTTTTGGGGTGATGTGCAGTGCCATTTCACCTACAAACGTGTGTATTATGGCATCTAAAGAGTTCAATTTTGGTCTCATCTGACCAGACTATATTTTCCTAGTATTTCACAGGCTTGTTTAAATCCTGTGCAGCAAACGTTTAGCATGCTTCAACATGCTTTTTTTCCAGCAATGGAGTCTTGCGTGGTGAGCATGCATACAGGCCATGGCGGTTGAGTGCATTACTTATTTTCTTTGAAACCATTATACCTGCTAATTCCAGGTCTTTCTGAAGCTCTCCACAAGTGGTCTTTGGCTCTTGGACAACTCTTCTGATAATTCTTTAACTCCTCTGTCAGAAATCTTGCAAGGAGCACCTGGTCATGGCTGGTTTGTGGTGAAATGATGTTCTTTCCACTTCCGGATTATGGCCCCAACAGTGTTTACTTGCTTGGTTCCTTGCTGACAGCTGATGAGACATCCGTTGGATGCAGCACCCGGCTTCCTGGCCTGTTGCTTATCAACCAACTATTCACTTGTTGCTGGATTTCTAAACTTCTGAATGTTCCGGTAAGCACTGTGAGGGGATCCCTACGCCAAAATTAAAAAAAAATGGTGTGGGAGTGTCCCCCAAAATGCATGCCAGGCGACATGTGGATAAGGGCCTGGAATGGTTTTTGGGGGGACCATCATGTCAATTTTAATTTTGCCATGGGTTTCCCTTCAAAACCCATATCAAACCGAAGGAAAATCCCACGCCAAAAGTTGAGATTTTTTTTTAAAAAACACGCATGGGACCAAGCCGCCCTGTCTGTGTCTATAAATTCAGGGCAGCATGGTTGGGGAACGAGCCCGCACAAGTGCCCCCATAGACAACGGCAATTGCTTTTCCACCATGGATACATTGATTGGCATGGTGTGAACTAGTCTTTGCCTAGCAGCATCTTAATCTCCACAGCTCAAACAAGCCCCTATGGGCACTAAGTGTCAATGCTCTAGAAAATGTAAATCGCTAAGTATCTGGAATGACTCTTTTATATCTGTGCAGAATTTTGTGGTTTAGTCTGCAGAACCTGCTTGCATTAGGTACTTTTTAAGCATGCTGTTTGATGGTGAATGTCTATTTGGGGAATCCCTTGATAAATTAATCAAGAAAGTCAATGAGGAAAAGGCACTTTTACTACCAAAGAAGCCAAGGTCGTCTTCCTTCCTGGCTACTACAGTACGACTGCTCAGCAAAAGGGGCCCTTTCACTCTCCCAAGGGGTCAACTTCAAAACCAAGGCTTAGTACTTCATTTTGTCACAAGCCCTGGCCCTCAAGCCTACCCAGAAACCCTCCTCACAATGAGGGGGCACCCCCACTTGTTTGAGTCAGAGCATGTCTATTGACAGTTGCATCACTCCAGATCTGAGATGTCCTGGACCTCTGGGTCCAATCTGTCCATTCAAATTTGAATTTTTTTCTCTGCCCCCTCCCCGCTTCCTACCCACCAGCAGCAGCTGGCTGCCTTGCAACAACTCAAGTCACAAGGGGTCGTTGTACTAGTTCCTTCAGAGGAAAAGTTGCAAAGTTTTTATTCAAACCTATTCGGTCCTCAAACCAATAGAGGCATGAGCCCAATATTAGACTTCGTTTCTAGACAGAGATTTCTTTGTGTACCAAAATTTTTAATGAAATTGACAAGATCTGTCATTGCTTCTCTCAGACAACGTGAATTTCTGGCATCAGTGGATATACAAGATGCCTATCTACACATCACTATCTTTCCTTCACATTATTATTATTAATATTATTATACAGGATTTATATAGCTCCAACAGTTTATACAGCACGTCACAACATTAGGGCAAACTGTACAATTTAATACAGTAGGAATCGTAGGGCCCTGCTCCTTAGAGCTTACAATCTAAGAGGGAGGGTCAAGAGGTGCAAATGATAAAAACTGTGGGGAATGAACTGATGGAGAAAGAACAAGTGCAGTTGTTAGGCGGGGGCAGTGTAGGCCACTCTGAAGAGAAGAGTTTTCAGGGATCGTCTAAGGCCTCAAGCACACTGAGCGTTTTTTACAGCTGCTGTTTTGGGCATCAGACTTGTGGTTTTTTTTTTTTTAACTGCCCCTAAACTCCCCTACATGTTATTTTATATGTTCATGCACACATAGGCTTTTAGCGTTTTATGGCAGGAGAGTTTAGTGACAGAAAATACACCCTCTACCAGTGCTTTCTGGAGCAGCAGTGTTTTGGTAGAAAAAACCGCTGACAGCTCCTAAACTCTACTATCTTTCCTAAATGCTTTTGCCTAGTTTTTTAAGCGTAGGCTGCCGGCGTCCTTAGCCAGTGGTTGTTAAGGAGTGGGCCAGGAGGCTGGCCGCCGTGTCCTTAACAACGGATGAGTCATCAGTTGTCAGTGGGGTTCCCCGCTGACAGCTGAATGTAAAAAAATAAAAACCTTTGCTGACCATAAAAAAAAAATAATGTTGTGGGGATCCCCCTCCAATCCGTACCAAGCCCTTTGAGTCAGGTATGGATTGTAAGGGGAACCCCACGTCAAAATTAAAAAAAAAAATGTGGGATCTCCTGCAAAATCCATACCGGACACTTATCTGAGCAGGTAGCCTGGTAGGCCAAGAAAGGGGAGGGGGGGGTGAGCAAGCAGTACCCCGCCCCCCTTCCCTACTGGACCATACCAGGCCACGTACTCTGACCTTAAGGGGGGGTGCTTTGGGCCAGGGGGCCGTGTCCAGTTACCAGAAGGAGGCCGGCATATACTGTAACCATGGTCCATATTTATTCATTCTATTACAGGTACTTGTTTAGCACTGTCAATTTATGCAGCGCTTTACATATATTGTACATTCACATCAGTCCCTAACATTCAAGGAGCGTACAATCTAAGGTTCCTAACTCACATTCATACAAACAAGGGCTAAGTTAGACAGGAGACAGGAGTAAACTTGCACAGGTAGTGCTGTGGTTGGGATTTGAATCGACGACCTTAGTGCTGCTAGGCAGAAGTGCTAACCACTCAGAAGCCCTATGTATTGTACAGTACTCCAAGATGAGGAATTTACAAGTATGACAAAATGTAATTTTTTTTTTTTTTTTAGGCCCTTACATTTAAATTATGTTTCTTTTTTTCCCCTATAATTTTAGGTACCCTGATGAGCTTGCCTGGCACACAAACTTGAGTAGGAAGATAATTCGCAAGTCACCAGACTTGGAGAGATTTCACCAATTTCTTATCAGTGAGACAGAGTCTGTAAGTAACTTTAAGCTAAGTGTTCTCTGTGTGATAACTTGATATTGTGTCAGAAGAAACGTGTTCTGGGTCTCTTTATATACTCTTTTTAACTGCAATGTTAGGACCATTTAGGATTGGGTCCCAATCCTGGTAAAAGTTTAACCAAAACCATATTTAAATCTGAGGTGCTTTTAGGAAAGTCTGGGGCTTTTAAAAAATGAAAGGGGCTTTATGGCAACCTAAACTGTTAATGTATTTAACATTGTGCTGTTTATCTCTTACTCTCCTCCCTGCCTGTCTCCAACACTGCACCCGGGCAGTGTGACAAGCAATGATCAGGATTGGCTACCTTAACACTCAGCAGAGGCGCATCTGCTGAGCGAGTAAATGAAGCGCTGGCGCCAGTGAGAAAAAGAAAAAACTTTATTCCTTCAGGTTACCCTCGCATACTGGACATCCAGGCTCAGTACGAGTGCATGCTGAGCAGCCAAATCAAGCTTTAGTGTTCACTCTGGTAAAGGATAAGTTCACCTTTTAAATAAAATAATAATAAATGCCTATTTTGTTAATTTTAGAAGCCTGGAAAACATTGCACCGGTGATCAGCAGTTCAATGCAGGACTCCTGCAGACTGTCAGTGTAGTCTGTCTGTACATCATACATCATAAATCATACATCATATGAGCAGGCAGTTTCACACTGACTGGAAGAATCGAGCTACTAGAGTGCTCAACAGTGCTGGGGTAGTTCATTGAGAACTACAAGCCGACAACTGCAAAGGATGTCGGTACTTGTAGTTGATTCCCAAAACTCTGTAAATGGATGATGTGGCCATGTAGGTGGAGCCCTGAACAACCACGCTGTTTTCAAAAAGTGACAGTTGGTATGGGTACTTCTCCCCATACTTCCGTCACACAGAAGGCTTGGATAGCCGAGCCGCTGCAGGACTGGGAACATGTTATATATTCCACCCTTAAAACGGGCGGAACATGTAACATGTTCCCAAAGGTCAACTTATCCTTTATCCCTTTTCGCTGCAAGAGCCCTTTTTGTGTCGTTTGTGTTTTTTTGTTTTTTCTTTGTACACGTTAAAAAAAAAATTATTTTAGGCCTGAAGATTACATAAACCCCAGAAAAACATTATATATTTTCTAAAAGCAGAAGCTATAGAGAATTAAATAGTGGTAGTTCTAATTTATGTTACATATATCGTAAAAGTCTAGGAAATGAACAATTTCAGTAAAAAACACAAGTTATCTTAGGGCACAAAAAGTCATTAAATCACTCAATTTTTTTGTAAAATAAAAAAGATGAAGCTGCACCATGGAAATATATGCCCAACATGTCAAACCTTAAATTTTCATATGCTTTTGAAATTGTAACCAACTTTAGTACCCTATATTTTCTATAGGCAACGCTTTTAAAGCCCCTTTAGATCATCAGTTCACTGTTATGGAGGAGGTCTGGTGTTAGAATTATTGCTCTCATTCTGGCATGCAGTAGGCAGTATGTAACATGTATCATAATTGAGGTTTTCACGTGTTTACGTTTGTATGTGCGTTTATGTGAGGAGTTTATGTGCTTGGGTGTAACTAATTTTTTACAATTTTTTAAAAAAAAAAGTTTTTTCTTTACTTAAAGCGTTACTAAACCCATGACCCTGCATTCACTATATCTAGTTTTCCTCAGTGCACACAACATGCAATTATTTTAGTAAATATAAACTGCTGAATACCTTTTCTCATCAGAAGTATATAGCAGTCTTGCTACTTCTATCAGTGTCCAGCCGAGCACTAGTTAAAGCTTGTAGGAGAAGTTTTCACTCTCCCCTGATTGTCCTATGAAGCGGCATAATCCCTGACACTGTCTGGACAGTGCTTATCACATGCACTCTCCCATATAAAAACTCTCAAGCAATACACACCAAACTGACCATGTTCAGCTTGCCCTCAAGACTCTGTTCTATCAGCAGATGGATTGGGGACAGTAGAAGGGGAGGATCACAGAAGACCGGATTAAACATCCTTTTTACACAATGCGGAGGATTAACCCCTTAGGTTCCACAATGAGTATAACAAGCATGCTTTACTGCATATACAGACTAATTTTACTGTTGTGGGTTTAGTAACACTAACTTTTTTTTTTTCATCACATAGGGGACAAAAAGTATCTTATGTGATGATTTTTTGGTGACAGGTTCTCTGAGACATCTGGGGTCTAAAAGACCCTGCATGTCTCCCTTGTGCTCCAGTGAAGGTAATGCAGAACGCCCTGCATTACATTCTTACACATCACTTCTAGGTCAGGACAAGAAGGGCAGGAGACTGGGGGGGCCAGGGGCTGGCACTCTAGTGCAGTATGTGGACGCAATTTGGGCAGCAGCGCAGCATCAGCTACATTCAGTACAGACCCCTACTTGCGAATGAGCTCCTGGAATGGAACTCATTTGCAAGCGCTGATCTTTGCTGGACTTAAAAACAAAGACTATGGGAGCTGATCAGTGTGTTTTGGGGGAGGGCGGAGTAACCCTTTCACAAAGGCACTGAGGGGGAGATCGCTGCACCAACATTGCTTGTGTTTGGTGTGGCGATCTGTCAGTTTTTCTTCTTTCGTTCAGCCCCTTGGGTTAAACAGGAAAAACTGTTTGTACCCAGCTTTCAGCTTTACAGAATTGGATATGCGAACACATTTGCAGCTTAGAAAGTTCGCAAGTTCATTGATCGAACGTAGAGGGTTACTGTACACCGTGCTTTGTTTCAGCAGTGGTACAGGGACTTCCCGTCCTGTTTCCCAACAAAATAGTCAGGCTATTACTACATGGTCATTCAGAGGAAGCTTTGCATTTTTATGAATGCATATGCGGCTTCCCCTCATTGGCTGAGGTGGAGATCATGACATCATACACCTGCATCGCCACCTCAGTCAATCAGAGGAAGCTTTGCATTCTTTTATAAATCTACAAAGTTTCCTCTGATTCAGCAGCGCACAGCCTGACTTGATTTCATTCCAGGAACGGGGCAGGAAGTCCCCACAGTGATGTATACTGTATGTAGCTGATGCAATGTAGTTTATACAGCGCTCCCAGCAGGCACATCTGTTAGTAAAGGTAATAGATTGTTTGGACCATCTTGGGCCAGACTATTTAACATCATAGTAAACCTGTAGGTAGGTGTTAATGGTGTTTATCTCTACCTGGGAAACTGTTAGGACATAAGGCTCCAACACTCTAAATCAACCTCACTGCAGTTTACAGTGCCATAATGGGTGCTGGGAGAAAATTACTTTTGTTTGTAACCAATACGTGTTTTATGCAATTCTTTTTTTATTTTCAGGGTAACATAAGTCGTCAAGAAGCTGTCAGTATGATTCCTCCTGTTCTTTTGGATGTTCAGCCACATCACAAAGTATGTTTTTTACTATCCAGGAAACTTTGAACTTTGTTTTTTGCCTGCTTCATTTTGTTCATTGTTAATGATAAATTATTTAAATACTGTAATTCAAATTCCCCAGAGTAATATATTGATCGTTCTTTAGGGAATCATCATTAACCTTGAACAGGCATTTAATTTCTTCTTCTTGGTTTTCATCATAGATCTTGGATATGTGTGCTGCTCCAGGATCTAAAACAAAGCAACTTATAGAAATGTTACATGCGGACATGGATGTTCCATTTCCTGGTATGATCTGACTTAACACATTTCACACATTTTTGCTTGCAGCCCCTAGTTCCAGTTAGCTTGAGAGGTGTCAGAAGGGGCTGTGGGTTCTGTGTTACACAAGGCAGTCAGTTACACAGAGGATTTGTCTGTGTGTAACATTTTGTTTTACATTTGATGTCTGTGTATCCTGGTAACATATTCATGATAAAATGACTGCTTAGTCTAGAAGTTTAAGTTTCAAATATAGCCCAAATGAAACTGCTTTCTTAAAAAGAAACCCAGGTTTCAGTTGGCTGATTTGCTAAAAAGTTCACAACAAGCACTAGTGTCACCTGCAATTTTGATACTTCTTTGGAATATTGGCCTGGTAGACATGATTTCTAAGAAAATTCCAGATCTGAATATGAAAAAAGTTAATAGAAAAGTGGTTAGAATTAAAAAACTAACAGATAATCAATGGTGGGTGACTAGTAGGAGGACAATCATAGAATAAATTAGCATATGTTTGAGAGGTTTGGATCAAAGAGGAGAATATACTGAGACTTGGGCCTCTATTAATCATGGTGGTTAAAAATATATATAACTAATTGATGCTGCACTACTCGATAAACAAATGGGTGTGAGGTTATATTCATTTAATTATTTATTTTTCGTTTATTCATCCAAGTGCAGGAGTAGAGGACTAATGAAAAAACACAATGAGCAAAAAATTCAATCAATATACACAAAACTACACAGTGTATATGCAGTGCCAGTGATAAACTCAGTGTACTGGTGACCAAATGTGTAAAAAAATAAATAAATAATAATATATATATATATATATATATATATATAGATAGATAGATAGATAGATATAAGTGCCACAATATAGTTTAGTTTAAGTCCCAAATAAATCAATGTGGCGTACAGTCCCAATATATAGTGTACAGTCCCAATTGAAACTGTGTATCTTCAACACAAGCTGTGAAGCATCCAGTGATCACTGCAATGAATCAATCCTCCACCAGCTAGCATGCGTGCTCACCTCCAAACTGCGACCCACAAGTGGTCATAAGGCTTTAAATGCACTCAAAGCGATTGATATCCCTGTGTGTCTCCCTCGATAGTAATTTTTGGCTCTATACACCACCACAATGGATTTGAAATGAAACGAACAAGATGTGCTTTAACTGCAGACTGTCAGCTTTAATTTTAGGGTATTTACATCCAAATCAGATGAACGGTGTAGGAATTACAACAGTTTGCATATGTGCCTCCCACTTGTTAAGGGACCAAAAGTAATGAGACAATTGGCTTCTCAGCTGTTCCATGGCCAGGTGTGTGTTATTCCCAGATTATCCCAATTACAATGAGCAGATAAAAGGTCCAGAGTTCATTTCAAGAGTGCTATTTGCATTTGGAATCTGTTGCTGTCAACTCTCAAGATAAGATCCAAAGACCTGCCAATATCAGTGAAGCAAGAAAAAACAACACAAACCCATCAGAGAGATAGCAAAAACATTAGGCGTGGCCAAAACAACTGTGTGGAACATTCTTAAAAAGGAGCGCACCGGTGAGCTCAGCAACACCAAAAGACCCGGAAGACCACGGAAAACAACTGGTAGATGACCGAAGAATTCTTTCCCTGGTGAAGAAAACACCCTTCACAACAGTTGGCCAGATCAAGAACACTCTCCAGGAGGTAGGTGTATGTGTGTCAAAGTCAACAATCAAGAGAAGACTTCACCAGAGTGAATACAGAGGATTCGCCACAAGATGTAAACCATTGGTGAGCCTCAAAACCAGGAAGGCCAGATTAGAGTTTGCCAACAGTTCTGGAACAACATCCTATGGACAGATGAGACCAAGATCAACTTGTACCAGAGTGATGGGAAAAGAAGAGTATGGAGAAGGAAAGGAACTGCTCATGATCCTAAGCATACCACCTCATCAGTGAAGCATGGTGGTGGTAGTGTCATGGCGTGGGCATGTATGGCTGCCAATGGAACTGGTTCTCTTGTATTTATTGATGATGTGACTGCTGACCAAAGCAGCCGGATGAATTCTGAAGTGTTTCGGGCAATATTATCTGCTCATATTCAGCCAAATGCTTCAGAACTCGTTGGACGCCGCTTCACAGTGCAGATGGACAATGACCCAAAGCATACTGCAAAAGCAACCAAAGTGTTTTTTAAAGGAAAAAAGTGGAATGTTATGCAATGGCCAAGTCAATCACCTGACCTGAATCCGATTGAGCATGTATTTCACTTGCTGAAGACAAAACTGAAGGGAAAATGCCCCAAGAACAAGCAGGAACTGAAGACAGTTGCAGTAGAGGCCTGGCAGAGCATCACCAGGGATGAAACCCAACGTCTGGTGATGTCTATGCGTTCCAGACTTCAGGCTGTAATTGACTGCAAAGGATTTGCAACCAAGTATTAAAAAGTGAAAGTTTGATTTATGATTATTATTCTGTCCCATTACATTGGTCCCTTAACAAGTGGGAGGCACATATGCAAACTGTTGTAATTCCTACACCGTTCACCTGATTTGGATGTAAATACCCTCAAATTAAAGCTGACAGTCTGCAGTTAAAGTACATCTTGTTCGTTTCATTTCAAATCCATTGTGGTGGTGTATAGAGCCAAAAATGTTAGAATTGTGTCGATGTCCCAATATTTCTGGACCTATTTGTGTTATTGCACCTGCTGTTTTAAGCACATGTCACTCTATATTATTTAAACGATTGGAGTCTCACGTTTTAATTATTGCTTATTAATGTATATTTATTCACCTATATTTGTGTGTATATACACTGATTTGTTGCATTTGCATAGTGCTTCACCATTTTTTGTTATAAGTCCCATATATTCTCTGTGTAATGGTGCAGCTGACATATTTTGGCAATGGAAAGACCTGTCAAAGCTGTATTCTGGCATTCAAGGTACAGGTTGGAAAGGTCACAGAATGGGTGGATGTGTTTTATACAGCATGGACACCGCCTACTCAGCTCTAATGGCTGGTGTAAACTGACTCTGTTGTCTTCTTACACCCGACTACCCTCTGAACCGATCCACCCAAATCAGAGGACCGATCCCTTTCCTTTTTTTTTTTCTTTTCTGATGGATCAGACCTAGTGGTAGGCGGATGTAAGTGGACATAAATCCATTTACACCCTCCTGTCTATAGGAGTGAATACCATGCGGTCAGGTCCCCCTGAAAAACCGACAGGCAAACCTGATCGGACCCACCATGTGAAAGGGGCCTAATATCTAGTGTTCTACTTGACAAATTGTTGTTAATTGTATGTGAATTCTAGCACAATCCAATTTGTTACAATTGATGTAGCTGCTAGCTAACTTTTTTTTTGTTTTTCTGCAAATATTAGAGGGCTTTGTCATTGCTAATGATGTGGACAACAAGCGTTGCTATTTGTTAGTTCATCAAGCTAAGAGGCTAAACAGTCCCTGTGTTATGGTGGTGAACCATGATGCATCAAGCATTCCCCGGCTCCTAGTTGAAAATAACGGTGCTAAAGAAGTGCTGTACTATGACCGGATACTCTGTGATGTGCCATGCAGGTAACGAGATGAGGCATTTTATTCTAAATAATCCAAATGATTATTTTGTTATATTGTGGTTTTATGTTTACCCCCCACCCCATTGGCATCCGCTACTGTCAGTCAAAGCCAGTGAGTCAATGAGGAGAGAGTAGGGAGATGGGCTGAGACGTGATGTGTGTATGAATAGACATGCAGAGCAGTGGTTCGGGCGTAAGCCTCCTCTGTTGACTCCATAGCCAGCTGCTTGCTACAGGGGCACTCTGCATTGGGCAGCTTTGTCTTTTCTGTTTAATTTTCAGTGCTGTGTGTATATAAATTGATAATTTCCTGCAGGGAGAAGAAACTGCTAGATCACTGAACTGTGTACAAAACCCTGTGTGTTTGTAAACACAGGGCTGTGTGCTGTGATTGGCCACAGCCAATCAACAGGTTTCGGCCATAAATCATTGGCCAGGAACTGCTGACCAAGTCCCGTAGCCAGTGACCGTGAGAGTTGCATGCACACCCCTAACCCGGAACATGCTGAATGACATACATGTACGTCATCCAGCCTGCCCGTGCAGTACATTTACTTCTAGCGGGCGGGATGTAGTCAAGAGAATTGGTTAGAATCCTGCACTCCTTTTTAAGGCTATCAATCCAGTTTGTCATATAATTACAGTGGGTATAGAAAATAATCACCCCCTTTAAAATAATCATGTTTTGTTGCTTTGCAGCCTGAAATGAAGATCGACACAGTTTTTCTTTTATCCTGCTGTACTAACTCAGTGCAACTTATAGCATCCAAGTGAAGGATATAACACCAACATATCAGAAAAGAAAATCAAAAATATAATCACAGAGATGGAAAAAGGATCACCCCCTTGTGTCAGTATTTTGTTGAACCAGCCTTTGCTTTAATTACAGCCTTTAGTCTTTTGATTCAGGGAGGGTTTGTGTTGTACAAAATACCTTCCACTTCTTAATAGATTTCACTATGCTCCTAGGCATTGATAAAGCCTTTGAAATTTTTTTGTATCCAACTCCTGACTTGTGCCTGTCCACAACTTTATCCCGGAGATCTTTTGACAGTGCCTTGCCACCCATAGTTCATTGTTTGCTTCAGTAGCATTACCAGAAACTGAAATTCTCTTTCTCATTCTTCATGCTGAGCTAATCAAAGTGACCACAGTTTATCACAGTTGAAAGTCAAATGGCTCTGTGTGCCATTAAGAAACTGATTAGCTATACCTGATTCAGTTTACAAATCATTTTTAGGAGGGGGGGTGCTCTTTCCAAATCCATGATTCTGTTTTTGATTTAACTTTTTTCTGACATGTTTGTGTTACATCTTTCACTTGGATGCTATAAGTTGCACTGAGTAAACAAAACTGGGTAAAACAAAAACTGTGTGCCTTCATTTTAAGGCTGTGAAGCAACAAAATGTGATTATTTTAAAGGGGGGTGATTCATTTCTGTAACCACTGTATTGGGTGGCTTATTGCATGTGTCTCAGGAAACTGAACACACATCATTTAGTAGGAACAAAATTTTAAAATATTCTTAGATTAGTATACAGATAATCATCGAACCAATCAAGTGCCACCATTTGCAGTCCTGTGGTGCTTTGCTAAGTGTACTGCTCTTTAAAGTGTTACTAAATCCAGGACCCTGCAATCACTATATCTGGTCTCCCACAGTACACAGAACATGGAAATGCAATTATTTTAGTAAATATAAACTGCTAAATACCTTTTCTCATCAGCAGTTAGAGCAGTCTTGTGACTTCTATTAGTGTTCAGCAGAGCACTGGTTAAAGCTTGTTGGAGGAGTTTTCTCTAGGAGGATGTAGAACCCCTGGCCTCTGTCTGGGCAGTGCTGTTTGGCCAGGTGCTGATCACATGCACTCTCCCAAGAAAAAAAACTAGCAATACACACCAAACTGAGCATGTGCAGTGTCTTCACACTATGTCTTATCAGGAGATAAGAGGGAGACACTGGAACAAAGGGAGGATCAGAAAAGTCAGGATCAAACATCCTTTTTACACAAAGCGGAGGATTAACCCCTTAGGTTCCACGTATACAACAAGCATGCTTTACTGCATATACAGACTGATTTCACTGTTGTGTGTTTAGTAACCCTTTAATTATTGTGACCCATGTTCTTTGTTCAGTTACATCTCTGGCAGTTTCCATTTTATAGTATGTACCTTTTTCCTAAGGCTGTATTCACACCTAAGCAGAGCAATTTGCAGGTGTATTTGAGCATTTTGCACATGAATAGGGTTCTAGAATTGTATTTCACGTGTTTTTTACATGTATATTCAAGCTTCAGGAGTTTGGGTACAGAGTTGAGCCTCTAATGGCCATTTACATAAAAAAAAATTAAAAATGATACTTAAACATACAATCACTAACCCTTAAACCATAAATGCACTTCATCTTTCTGAAGAGCCATACACACTCCACAGAAATGCTGGTAGGGTAATTGGATCCTGTCTAAATTGGCCCTAGTATGTGTATGTATGAATGTAAGTTAGAATGTTATATATATATATATATATATATATATATATATATATATATATACGGTTGTGTTCAAAATAATGGCAGTGTGTTGAGTAAAGCTCAAAATCCTTCTAATAGCTTTTATTTCCATACACACAAATGCATTGGGAACAGTACACATTCTATTCCAAATCAAAACATGAAGAAAAATATATCAAATTTGTGTTGTTCCTCTAAAACAAATTGAAGAAAAGTGAATATCAGACTGTTCAAAATAGCAGTGTTTGTGTTCTTCTTTACAAACTCAAACATTCACTATATAAAATGAAAAATGTTTGAAGATTTTGCTTTCCTTTGAATCACTTAATGAATATTTAGTTGTAGTCGCACTGTTTCTAAGAACTGCTGTACATCTGTGTTGCATGGAGTCAACCAACTTCTGGCACCTGTGAACAGGTATTCCAGCCCAGGATGATTGGACTACATTCCACAGTTCTTCTCTATTTCTTGGTTTTGCCTCAGAAACTGCATTTTTGATGTCACCCCACAAGTTTTCTATTGGATTAAGATCCAGGGATTGGGCTGGCCACTCCATAACGTCAATCTTGTTGGTCTGGAACCAAGATGTTGCACGTTTACTGGTGTGTTTGGGGTCGTTGTCTTGTTGGAACACCCATTTCAAGGGCATTTCCTCTTCAGCATGAGGCAGCATGACCTCTTCAAGTATTCTGATGTATTCAAACTGATCCATGATCCCTGGTATGCGATAAATAGGTCCAACACCGTAGTATGAGAAACATCCCGTATCATGATGCTTGCACCACCATGCTTCACTGTCTTCACAGTGTACTGTGGCTTGAATTCAGTGTTTGGGGGTCATCTGACAGACTGTCTCCGGCCACTAGACCCAAAAAGAACAATCTTCCTTTCATCAGTCCACAAAATGTTGCGCCATTTCTCTTTAGACCAGTCAATGTGCTCTTTGGCAAATTGTAACCTCTTCAGCACGTCTTTTTTTCAACAGTGGGACTTTGCGGGGGCTTCTTGCAGATAGCTTGGCTTCACATAGGCGTCTTCTAATTGTCAGCTGTGACTAGTGGTGTTTGTTGCCTAAAGTTCTTTTTAGTTTCTGGTCTGCATTATTATGGTAAGTATGATCATTCGGGGCAGAGTTTAATTACATTTTGTTGCTTTGTTGCAGTGGAGATGGCACAATGAGGAAGAATATAGATGTCTGGAGAAAATGGACAACATTAAACAGTTTGCAATTGCATGGGTAAGAATATATATATTTTTTTTTTCAGAAACTCCTATGTGCCATTTGAGCATGTTTGATGGCTGCTGTTCTAAGCCAAACAGTACATTTAAAATGGACACAGCTGCAGCTCCCTATTTGACAGTTGTGTGAGTTCTGGAGCATGACCCCAAACGAGCATGGAATACCTGTGCGTTCCCATGTGGGTAAAAACTTACGTACACTATAGTATGTTTGTATTAACGAGGCTCAAAGCTTGTGGGTGTTTTAACCACTTCATGTCCGGACACTTTTACCCCCTTTTTGTCCAGGCCAATTGTCAGCTTTCAGTGCTATCACACTTTGAATGAAAAATGCGCGGTCATGCAACACTGTACCCATATGAATTTTTTAGCATCTTTTTTTAGACCGATAAACCTTTTTTTGGTGGTATTTATTCACCACTGGGATTTTTGTTTTTTTGTTTTTTTGCTATGTAAATTAAAAAGTCCAAAAATTTTGAAAAAGTGTTTTTCTTATAAAATTTTGCAAATAAATAGTATTTCATCATACATCTTGGCCAAAATTTATTCTGTTATCTTTTTAGTAAAAAAAAAAATAACCCAAATTAGTTTATAACCAAAAACCTTTATAATTTTTAAACATTTTTATTTTACATTTTTATTTTTGTTTAGTTTTTTTACATACTGTCACCTTAGAAGTACAGTGTCACCATGGTGACATTGTACTACTTGTGGGGGGTGCTGAAGATTTTTTTTTTTTTTTACACTGATTGCTTTTACACCCATAAAGGCTGTAAAAGCAATCATTTCTCCTTCTCTCTGGCTGCATTCTTGCAGCCACTGAGAACTACTGTGTGAGCTGTGATTGGTCACAGCTTGTCACATGGTACAAGGCTGTTGTGAACAGATTTCACACGTAGTAAGCAATGATGTAAGAAGTGACATCTTGCTTACTACTCGGCATGTGATCACTGATTGGCCAATTAGTGATCACATGATCGGGACCTCGCACAGAGGTCCCATCCGACGATCGGTGTTCCACTGTGTCCGGAGGACACAGCGGGCACCAGATCGCGGTGATGCGTGCTCCCAGGGAGCGCGCACAAGCAGGGTGCGGGGAGGCCGTTTATAAATGGCCACCCGACCCTGCACTGCCACCGTCCGCCCGAATGGGAGGTGGTTAACAGGGATATTAGCACACACTTCCTACCTAGTAGTATTTTTATACACAGTTGAGTGCAGCAGCATTGCGTGTGTGCGTGCGTGCGTGCGTGCGTGTGTGTGTGTGTGTGTGTGTGTGTGTGTGTGATTCATCTTATTAGAGTAATTGAACCTTATTCAGAGTTTGTTTTTTGGTGTTGTGTTTTTTGTTTTTAAAGTAAACCGTGACCACATTCGTTACACTTATAGCGCAGGTGCGGCTTGGCTTTTTACAGTGCAGAAACATATAAGTAATGTTGCTTTGAAGTGGCTTCATAACTTTTTTTTTTTTTCCCTTGTGCCTTGAGGAATGCAGGAATTCAGAGGCTGTCTGGTTATGCTGGAGTGGTCACTACCAAACAAAACAAAAAAAAATAGTGGCCCAACTCAGAATAATCTTTCCTAACCCCCATTCCAGCTTTCCTCTGTTCTTTTCAAGAGGGTGGTTGTCTCTTCTCTACTGAGAAAAGTCTAGCCTTTTTTATGCTAGCTAATTGTTTTCCTTCAGTCAGAATTCTTACTTTATTGCTTCTAAGATGGACTCTATACACAACTATCCAGATTGTTCTTTCTGAAGTCTGACTTTGGAACCTTGAGGATCACTGGGCTCCTCATTTCAGCATTTTCCAAACCTATGTGTACTGGTAAAAGTAAGCTGCAGAGTGCTATCAAGTCGAGAGCCATGGCTTTGCCACAGTCATACCAGCATTTGACCATCTCTGAAGACTCCCTTTTGTAAGTAACAGGTGGGGGCTGTTCTCTGGCAGCAGCCTTGTTGCAAGGAATGCTAGGCATCAATAAATTTCACTCCTGTCATCACTCGTATTGCAGAAGGGGGTTATTTCTGAGGAACTGAGTGCTGATATCACCTGCTGGATGGAAGGTCGGTTTGCTCTTTTTTTTTTTTTTTCCAGGTATTAAGCATTGATGCACCTTTCCAAGCACCTTCTGAGATGCTTGGAGCGTTTCATTCTTTGTCTCTGCTACCCACCTACAGTGTCTGTCGGTAGTCTGACTTTCTACCTGCTACCCAAGCAGCCTGGTTCATTAGTATCTGAGGTCTAGCCTTGTGTCCTGGGCTGAGTTGTGTGGCTGACTCTAGACACATGGAACAGTTCAACTGTTCTGGGTGCCTCCAACTCTGACTCCACCAATGGTTCTAAGTGCCTCCAACTGTGACTCCACCAATGGTTGTGGGTGCTGTCTGCCGTGCACCTGCTTGGATGCTGGATATTGACAGCCTGGTATTTTTCCTTGTGCTGGAGTTGATTTCATTCTCGGAATCTCAATGAGGGTAGTAGTGATAATGCGAACTGGGCACACCAAAAGCTGTGTGAAGAGACACAGGGCAGCCATGTTCAGAATTAATCATCAGACATGACATTTTCTTGGAATAGGAGACATGGCTGCTAGGATCCCCCCCCCCCCCTTTTAGAACATACCTATTACAGCAGGAGTGCATCTTCATAGCTAATTTAAAATATATATATAATACAAGGGACTGGAAACTTCAGTAGAACTGCTATCTCAATTCAGGAATGGCTATTGCCCATTCTGCTATACTAGTACTTAGAAAATACAGTACCTAATAAACAGATACTTTCTAAAGCTGTCATTCACTAATTCAATGCTTTATCAGGGGGATCTGGAACGGGTTGCTTATCTTAATTCAGAATTTATATTAGCCCGACATAAAGTGGTAAAAACATTTCAGTTCTGTCACTCTCTGAACCTCCAGGTAATTAAACCCATTAGAAGTACATGGCTTCCAAAAAAATGTCTTAGCCTGGGCTAATTGATACCATAAAAGCCATTTAGGCCTAATCTGTTCTGATGGCTATCTTATTCACCTTCTCTAATTCACAGTTTCAGAATCTGCGCATAATACATAAAATCAGACACGATCAAGTTACAGTATTATTGATTATATATTTGAATGTGGAAGAAAACACTGACCAGGTCAAGATCACACATGACTAAAGTATCATATACAGGAGGCGGATTAGATGTCTTCCACAGTTTATAGTAGGTGAAGGCTAGTTAGGATCTGGTTTTGCGCCATAGTCTTATTGACCATAGATCTCTTCATAAAGAGGACCTGTGACTAATTATTTCTATCACGGGATGCATACATTCCTTGTGATAGGAATAAAAGTGATTCATTTTTTTTTAAAGGGACAGTGTAAAAAATAATTAAATAATTAAAAAAAAAGTTTAAAGTGCCCCCATCCCCCCGTGCTTGCATGTAGTGGTGAACGCATATGTAGGCAACGCCCACATATATAAACTATGTTCAAACCACACATGTGAGGTATCACCATGAATGTCAGAGCAAGAGCAATAATTCAAGCACTAGAACTCCTCTGTAACTTTACATTGGTAACCTGTAAGAATTTTAAAATCATTTATAGGTTAATTTTTAAAAACTCTCCATTTCGGTTTTTTGGCCAAGTGCATCCTGAATTTTCGGGTTTCGATACCAGAATTTTCATTTCGGTGCACCACTAAACTAAATACAGTGACTTTAGTAGAAGGAGACCCTGGAAGTTACTACTTCAAGTTAGTTTGCACCACATCCGCTGGGAAGCCCACTGTAGTCTTCTGAGTCTGAGATAGATTTGCACCCTGCGACTCCTGGAGGACTCCTCTACAGAGTATTCTCAATCCTCTCCATCTTTCTCTTTCACCAGGGAGAATCCCCGAGAGACAGTCACACAAATCAGAAATGGCTGCAGAAAATTCCTCCATTGACACAAAGGAATTTATCGATTGTGCCCCGAGATTTTGAAAATATCAGAGCTAAGCTGACCCAGGCTGGGGGCCCATTCAAGGTGGACTCTGCAAGGGGTCCTTGCTACCTTTTTTGTAGAGGGATTGGGAACCCACCCCGCTGATCTCTCATATTGCCATGGCTTGCTAAGGACTAGCAGTCCTGTCAAACCCAAATGGGATTAGCCACCCAGCTGAGGGGGTGTCGGCTCAAGCCGGACACCTAATTGGTAGGTCCCCCCCATTGCAAGTATTCCAGTGCTTGTGGAATGCTGGTGCTTCTGCACTGTAAACTTGCTGTGGCTGTGCTGGAGCTGCACCTGGAGGTAGCTATCCTAGCACTTGAATTGGGTCCACTCTGTATATGGAAGCTGCCTGTCGCACATATTTCCATGCCAAGGGAACAGACATAATGGCGTCCATCATGTACGTGTGTCATGCCCAATTAATTCCTTTTAAAAGCTGTTATTGGGGTGTGTTGTTCCGCACACCATAACCATCCTGTACTGCCCCAAATGCATCAGGGTTCGCAAGGAAAAACTGCCACATGTTCCACCACAGAGACACTCACCATTCCTTGGTGCAGGGCCAGAAGGCCGAATCTTCACCTTTCTTGGTGGGAGTGCTCCGCAAGGACTTTAGACATTTAGTCTGTTCCCTTCTCTACCACCCCCACCCAAAGAGTTAATTGCCTTGGACTTGTACAGCACCCTGTTGTCAGTGAGGTCATGGGATTCTGTGCACCCTGGAGACTGCTACTCATGAGATCCAGCACTGACTGACAACGTTACACTCCGTAGCTGCTTTTGCATGGAGGTCCTCCAGGTACAGTCCCTCTTGGTGTTAGGGCCGTAGGCAATCGATGTGGATGAAGGCTTTCTCTTCCCCAGCAGGGTTGTTTAGAATAGGCTATATTAAATTTGGAACTAAAGTCCATCTTCAGAGATATCTGTAGCAACAAAGGTTATGTAAGAACACTAGCTGAAAACTAAGGCTTAGCTGAGCTGGGAGGAGTTTTGCCTGGGTAGGGATTCCTACCTTTTATTTATTTTATTTTTTGGGAGACCAGTATCCTTTCATCTGAAGGTGGTGGCATAACCCAAATAGTCATGAAAATGAGGTACCATGTGTCCTGTGATGTAAGATTTAAGAAACTTTGTCTTTGACTTTTTTCTTATCCATATGACAAACTGACTTAAGGGCTCTGGTTCCAGGTAAGCTTTGGTCTTTATCCTTATCTAAAGAATACTGTATGTCCCAATTCTGATATTCACCTGTGTTAAGATGAGAACCACACTTTTCTGGGAAAGTATGCCTGATACTTATTATTGAAGAAGCAGATTTTAATTAAGTTTACCGGAAAAACGAAGCACTGGTTTTTTTTTAAACCTTTTTACATGAATCCTGTATGTTTGCATGGCCTGGTTTATATACACCTTCAACCAGTTATTTGCTGTGCGGAGTTAAAGGCTTCGTCATTTGATACTGGATGAATAACACTTTTTCCATTTATGCTTATCTTCTTCTATATTCTCTTGCTGTTTGAGAGTGTTAATTTATTCTTTTAACTGATGTCTATGTAGATAAAAGAGAGGAAGCATGCCGTGTTCTCGGGAGAAGAATCTTTTGAAATTGAACGCAAGTTGTTGTTAACCTTCATTTTGCATTTTCTAGGTTACAGATTAGAATTGCTACCCGTGGTGTTGAGCAGCTGGCAGAGGGGGGAAGGATGGTGTATTCAACATGCTCTCTGAATCCTATTGAAGATGAAGCTGTTATATCCTCCCTGCTGGAGAAAAGTGAAGGCAAGGCCATGCATTCTCTCGTCACAAGCAGTACAAGACCCATTTAAATCACTAAACGCAGAAAAACAAAATGTTCTAGAGAAGCCTATTTAATTTCTTAGTGAGCAAAATGTTTTACATATATTTTTAGTAATCTGCAACCACTTTGTTATTGCATCAGTACTTTAAAATTGACCTCCTTCATACCTTTTTAGTAATCAAAACGTATATGGGGGGAAAAGTATCAGATTATACACTTGTACATTTTAGTCACTTATGCCCATCTTTTCATAAATAACCAAACTGTACAAGTAATAGGTAAAAAAAATATCCAAAATGTACATTGTCAAAGTTTTGCCTCTTGAGACCATTCCCTCCAGTACATTAACATGCTCTTGATCACAAAACTAGGCCCATATTTTTTGCCCTGTGCCCTTTGGCCCTGGTAGGTATTGCTGCTGGGATAAAGCTGTGATAGCAGTGCTGCCATCATCAAAGTCCACCTGTTTTTCAGAGCGCCTGTAAGGTGCATTGGAAGCTGCGTGGTCAAAGCAGGTGTTGCAGCTATTGACAAATGGAAATAACTGAATATTTTATATTTTGTGAATCTGAGAACATTACTAGGTGAGCAGTTTTTGGTACACACTGGATATGGGTCTTTACTATTAACTTTGAAGTGCCCCCTCATGATTTCTTCTGGCCGAAGGGACAGAACAGGTCAGAATATGCAAATCCTGTTTTACAGTGTTACATGCCCTCTCCCCTTCACACTCACAGCAACATGCTCATAGTCATTCCTATTATTGCCATGCCAGTGGAATCCCTCACTGGCTGTTCCCCCAGCTTTCACAATGTTCGTTTTAGAGGCTGAATGGGAGTTTGCTCTATACCCATTCTCGCTTAAAACACTGCTAAAGTAAAAATGCAGTTCGGAGATGATGACAGGCTCTATAACACGTGTCCGGCCTCCTATGCTGCTGTCTAGTGAATCAGTGTTGGGTCTTGTATTAGGTGGGTGACTGGTTGAAACTGCTGGATTTAGGGCTTGATGAGAAGAATAGAGAATACTGGATAAGTGAATCTTTGTGCGTTTGGCAACTCATTGTTCATATATTAATTGATATGAATTGTAGGTTTCTTGCTTTTCTGCTATTTCTGGTCATCATAAAATACGACCTTTGTTCATCACTGAGCATAAGTACAGTCACCATAATCTGTGAATTAGGCCCGTTGTAAATTGCTGATCATTTACATTTTATCTATTTCATTAGCCATAATTTGCACATATAAAAGGTCTGCATGCTACAATTTCTCTCCACTTCTGTCCCTAGGGCTTTATTCCGCTGGTGTTTATGTAAAAGTTTAAGCACTTTCCTACCTTTCAGATAGAATGGTCTTGCATACACTTTTCTATCATGTTCTTGATATGAGAATCTATAAAAACAACTTTTAGTATGGATTCTGATTTTTTTTTTTTTTTTTTTTCACTCGCCTCTTCTTTTTACTAGGATCCCTTGAACTTGCTGATATTTCTTCTGAGATTCCTGGATTGAAGTGGATGCCTGGAATCACCCACTGGAGGGTATTTATCTTCAGTGTTGGGATTATCAAATATATTTAACTTTGATTTTTAGGCACTTAATGATCTTTCTTTCCTAGGTAATGACCAAAGAAGGCCAGTGGTTTGACAAGTGGGAAGATGTACCTACAAGTAGACATACTCAAATCCGTCCAACTATGTTTCCTTGTGACGAAGAAAAAATGAAAGGAATGAATCTACATCGTTGGTATGCCGAGTAGTCTTGATAGGTTACTTGTAGGGGGTGAACATCAGTTGCCATTTTAGGCTTGGTACATTCTAGTGCAACTGCGATTTTAATTTGATTTCCAGTGCTGTTATGTAGTGCAACAGTAGTACGACTTGGTTCGTTTTGATGTGTTTTTCACACAATTTTCATGCTATTGCAATTTCTGGAGGAGGGAGATAATAGTTTTTGCTGTAGTATTGTGTTTTGGTAGCTATGCCTAGCTTAATATGTGTAATGATACTTTCTTTTTCCTCCATTGAGGGGCACAGCAATTCAGAAACAGCTGGGATTATACTGCAGCCTTAAGAAAATGGAGACACTGGTAAACTGGTCGTAAGCCACCCCCCATATAACTTTCCTCTACCTGGTGTGCCCCAGTTACTCAGTTTTTTTGCTGTTATCCTATGAGGTTAACTTTTTTTTTTTTTTCCTTCAGCTCTGATGAAAAATCAAATTTTTTGCAACAGCGCCTCCATGCTGTACCCAGTTCTCATATTCTAAGCCAAAAGTCATCCCTTCCATTTGGCACAAGACTTGGAACACAAAATCCATGGCGTTTATACCAAACTTCTCTTCCCAATGAAGAAATACCCTCACTTTTAAGAACAGGGGGATGTCTGTTACAGGTTTTCTTTCTGTAGATTAGACATTCCAAATCTGTGGGATGAGTTGGTGATTTCAGAGGGGTAAAAGTAGTTTCAAACTCTAACCCCTCACCACTTCCCTCAAACCAACCAAAATCTGCTCAAGGACAATCAGTCTTGCGGTCTTCCCTGAGCCATTTCTTGTCCCTGGAATTGGCCCTTCCATTACCTATGGAGGACAGGTTCAAAGGATTCTTTTCAAACCTGTTCACAATACCAAAACCCAATGGTGGTAGTTGTCCTATCCTGGACCTAAAAGCCTTAAGCAAGTACCTTCAAATTTACAAGTTTTGTATGGAATCTGTAGATATTCAAAGATACTGATCTGCCATTTTATATGCCATTATCCATCTGTGATCAATGCTTTCTGCACTTAGCAGCAGGAGACAAACACTTTTAGTTTGTTACACTGCCATTTGAGCTATTCTCTGCTGCTAGAGTGTTCACTGCTCCTGAACTCTTAACTCCGGACGTTCAGGTCAGAGTATTTTTTTATTTTTTTTTAACAGTTTTGTTTATTGAAGATGTACGTTGGTACAGACAAACAAAGGTACATAACAGGTCAGAGTATTTAGAGTACCTTCTTCTGAAGGACTCATTCCCCTACCAACTATCTGCAAAAGCCCACAGGACTATTCAGTTTTCTCAGACCTTTGGTCGGGTACTTAGCTTTCACAAATCCCAGGCTTCTCCTTCTCCTGGAATACTTGGGCCTCATTATAGACCTAGCCCAAGAAAAAATCTTTCTTCCCCAAAAAAAAAAACGTATCCTTCCGATCTTGCGCTCGGGCCTTAAGGTCAAAGAGATATCTCTTGAGTTTCTCCTTGAGTATTCTGGACCTCACAGTGGCCTCCTTTTGAGGCTGTTCTGTTTGCCCATTTCCATTCAAGGCCTCTCCAACACAGCCGCTTGTTTTCATGGAACAAACATGCTACCTCTTTTGACCCCCCCATATGCTTCTATCCAGCCAAGCTAGGATTTCCCAGGCTTGGCAGATTTCCAACCCAGTCTTGACAATAGAGAAGTAATTTCTACTATATTAATAAAAGGTGATCACAGGTGCCGGCTGGGGAGGAGTGTCAGTCTCTCTCAATTCAGGGAATGTGGTCACCAAAGAATCCAAGCTCCCCATCAACATCTTGGAGCTCAGGGTGATAGAAATGTCTCTGCGCCACTGGGCCCACCTTCTTAAAGCATACCTGATCAAGGTGCAGTTGGACAATGCCATGGTTGTGGCCTACATCAATCACCATGAGGGTTTGAGAAATCCTGTAGATTTTAAAGGAAGCTAGCCTAATCATGTCTTGCAGAAATACTGTCAAGCGATCTCTGCTGTTCACATCCCAGGAGTGGACAGTTAGAAGGCAGATTACCTGACCACCTGGACCAAGGACAATGGGCCCCTCACTCAAATATGTTCAACCTAATGGGAACGCCAGATGTGGATGTCCTGGCCTCTAGGTTCAACAAGTTACCTCTGTTTGTGACCAGGATCAATGATCCTCTAGGACAGGGGTGTCAACCTGTGGCCCTCCCTCTGTTGCGGAACTACAAATCCCATGAGGCATTGCAAGGCTGGCAGTTACAAGCATGACTCCCAAAGGCAGAGGCACGATGAAAGTTGTAGTTCCTCAATAGCTGGAGGGCTGCAGTTTGACACCTATTCTCTAGGACTAGCTTTGATTGTTCTGATAATTCACTGGACTCATGCTAATTTTCAGCCTTTCCTCCAGGGGGACTTCTGCCTTGACAGCCCCACAATATAGAGCACCAGAAGAAACTAGTAATTCTGATTTGCACAAAACTGTCCTAGAAGAACCAGGTACACAAGATTTACTGTGATCTCTAGGACTCCTAGCCTCTTCCAGACCTGCTGTCTCAGGGTCCTCTTTTCTATCCTGCCTCTCAGCCACTAGTTTTAAGGGCATATGACTGTCCAGGTTTTAAGAGACAGAGGGGTTTCTGAGTCTGTCGATCTATGCTAAAAGCAAGGAAAGTCACCTCCAGAAAGACCTACTATAATATCTGGAAATTCTTCTTTGCCTAGTTCTTTGGTTATCTCTGTCCTAGAGAAACCACTCTCTGAACCCATCAGGGAACTCCTCTTAAAAAAATCTCTCTTGCAAGGTAGCCTTGATTGCTGTCACCTCAGTGAGAAGTGTCTTTAAGTTAGCAGCTCTTGTAAGGAGCCATCCTTCACACTTCACAAGGAAAAAGTAGTCTTGCACCAATGACACTCCTTTCTTCCTAAGGTGGTGTCAGTCTTCCGCCTTTTGTGAAGATGTAAAAGCTACAGTTTCTATAAGGAAACCAGAACCTCTATTTGTCCTACTCTGAGAACCGTGCAAGAGACATCCTGCTTCAAGCTCCACCATTGCTAGGTGGATAAAGACTGCACTTCTCAAGAGCTTAAGCCGGCCAGATATGGGTCAAGTCTTGCCCGGTTCAGCAGAGACCAGCCGTGATTCGATCCATGTATGGGCAGGCTGATTGTGCCTAAGTTGATCCATCAGTCTACTTGGGTACAACCAGCATGTCCGTTTTCTAGCATGCAATTATTGCCAGCGGCTGTTAATCACTGTGTTCTCCCAGCAGGGACACCTCCCCATGACTCCCCGGATACACTGAACCCCCTCAGTCTGCATCCATTCTGTAATTACCTTGTAGCAAAGATCCTTATTTAGCAGTAGTGGATTCCACGTCTAGAATCGCTGGGTATAAACACCTGTAAATGCTCTTCTGCATCTCCTCCCCTTGATCATCTTCAAACATTACCTAAACTGCCCAGTGCACTTCCATTTGCAGAAGGGAGACACTGACTTTTTAGTAGTGGTTATAGGAGATTTTTCACCACCAAAATGTTGTAACGTTAATACTTCAGCTTTTGTACACATGCTGTCCTTACTGGATTCATTCATTGCTCAAGCCACACACATTCTGAGCACGAAAGGCTATTCCTATAAAGCTTTACCTATTCTTGCTCAAGCCAACTGAAGTTTCTATCATGATTGGCCCAACTCTGAGAGGATTTTTCATTCTCCAGATAATTTTCATGTTTAAAAAGCAGTGAAGTATTCCCACAATGTTTCCACTGATGGCAGAGCATCCTTTAAGGATTCAGTTGATAGGTATTTGGAGGCCCTTTCAAGTCTTCATTTTCTTTGACAGGTCCTGCCCTGCAACTGGCTATTGCCACTTTGTCAGTTACTGCCACGTTGTATTTTCAGTTTTTCCATATGCCACTTTGTCAGTATCCACGCCACTTGGTGTTGGCCTGTCCTGGTGTGACGTCCTCTCCTGCGCTCCACAGTGGTTCCACTACATCCGGTTCCGGTCCCCAGCGCTTCCCCATTGGTTGGTGGCAGCTGGAGCGGCCCTCAGCTACAGGAGGACTCGTAGGCTCATAGTGGGTCTCCGCATAGGATTTGGCCACACTTTTATGATGAGCAATATACACTTTTACCGCAGTGAGTTGCAAATTGTCTGTGTCAATAAAAATGGCTTTTAATACCAGACTTAGCTGGCTGCTCCTGCTTGTTCCTTCTATATTTGCAGATTAGCTTCAATCGGAGTGTGGAGCTGCTGCTATCATCAGTTCCCCTTGCATTTATTTGTTTTTATTAAGTACTATCCCACTTATGCTTTAAAATATTTTTCTATCCTTACCCGTTCCTTTGTGAAATTACCTCCTAGTGCCATTATGGATATTTTTTCCAAATAGTTATGTGACTGCTCTACAGACTCTCACCAAGAGATCTATAATTCCCTGATATTCACTAGTTAGGCATGTTCCTGTCTTTTAAATTGGTTGCCCTTCATTCATGAGGACATGCATGTTGCGCCCCCCCCACCTTCCCCCTTAGTACTCTGTAAACTATCATGTGAGGTAGTTCTTACCTAGTGTTAAGATAGAGGAACCCCTTCCCAGAGATTGTTCACTTTCCTCATCCTGCAACTTTTCATTTGAAATCACAAAATACCTAGCCCTTGGTACCCACCCAGCACGTCTTCGTTTGGCCTTGTATAACCACCTTAACGCCTTTTGGCTTTTGTACTCCTTGTGCACCCCCTTTTGCAAGAAATTGCTCCTCTTTGTCGTTCGTTGCAGCTTCCTTTTTCCCTCCGGGGGCCTTCCTCATGTTCTCTTTCCCACACATTGCCCTCTCTTTGTGTTTAAAGGAGTAACTCCCTTAAAAGGGCCTCTGCAAGAACAGGACTTTTTTCTTGTCATTAACTTTGACAGCAGTTGCTTGGTTCTCAGATGTGTTCTTCTTTTGTGCCTCCTTTTCTTATACTACATGAGGACAGAATCCTGGAAGCCAATCCTTCTTGCTTCCCTGGGACCCTTCTTTTTGCACTTTTTGTGGAAACATCATTCTTCCTTCTTTTTCTTCCAACTGGCTTTCAGAAGTTGGTAGGTATGAATGAGTTTTTTATTTTTTTTTTTAAACTTCTTTCCTAGGACTTCTGCACTTGCGTCCTTCTCAACGGCCACCATCTTTTTTTTTTTTTTTTCTATTTACATTTTCCAAACAGTTGTTTGACAGCTGACTTTGAGCCTCTGCTGATCTTTGCTTCAGCTACAAGGTGCTCATGCCATAATCTGTCTGTTCGGATCCATTGACCCCTCTTTCCTGTAGGCCTGTTTTTGATGCACACCCCTTCAATTGTTTTAGGACATTCCATGACCCAAGAATTGACTCCCATATCCTGAACTGTATGATAAAGATAATAGGAAATTTGACATACTTCTAACTTCAATGCCCAGGAGTACAAGACACGAGGTCCCGCTCCTTTTTTCCTCTGTGATCTCCTTACTGATTGCTAAAAAAAACTGTATCCTTGTGGGGTGCGGGGAGGGGCACCTAATCAAATACATGTCAGTGACTCCTTGACACACATATGCCTTCCTATGAGGATTCAGTACTGTGCTGCCTCAAAGAACCTGCAGTGTTCTGAGTATCCTTAGTTATGTATGAAATGTTTTTGGTAATCCAAAGATTGCACCTACAGTATACAAATAAAAGGTGGTATCAAAAAGTTTCAAGCCCAATTTAGTTTTGTAACACGCCAACAGATGGCAGCGCAAGGATGCATGCACAGTCACAGGGAGCACCAACCTTTATATGTCAGTGTACCAAAAGACATCATCCTGTGTACAATGAGTTGTGAGAGGTGTTTTGAATGGCTCGCGTGCTTCAAGAGCGGAAGATCTTGACCCCCAAAAATGTGGAGACCGTTTGGCAACTTATGCATGGTGATTGTCTGAGAACAATCCACAACATTGCTGCCATTGTCTGTGTGTCATACGGAACAGTCCAGGCAAACCTCATGATTTGAACATGCGTCGTGTTGCTGCCAGATTCGTTCCCAGGCTGCTGACCCAGGAGCAGAAGGTACGCCACATCTAAGTCTATCAAGAACTCCATCAGTATGCTGTGGATGACCCAACCTTCATTTCGAGGATCATCTCCAGTGAAGAAACTTGGATGTACGGGTTTCACACACAATTTCATGTTTGCTCTTCTAACTTGATGTCCATGATGGAATGGCAGACGCGGTAATGCGTGTCGTCAGAATAGCACCAGTTGCACATCCTCCAATATACACAGGACGATATCTTTAGGCACACTGACTTATGAAGGTTAGTGCTTCCTGTGACTGTGTATGCAGCCTTGTGCTGGCATCTGTTGGTGTGTTACAAAACTAGTCTCAAAACCATTTGATACCACGTCCAAATATCTCTAAAAACAAAAGTTGACCTAAAACCATTTTTAATTCATTTTACAAAGAAAGAGCATATGTTTTTATCTTAAGAGAACTGTTTTGATTAATTGGGTCCAAAAGCTGCTCTAGAAGTGTAAAGACAGCAGTGTGTCATGGTTTGGTGTGTTACTTACTCTTCAACTACCTTTTTTTTCCCCCTGTAACAGCTTGAGAATACTGCCACATCACCAGAATACTGGAGGTTTCTTTGTAGCAGTATTGGTAAAGAAAGCTCCTATGCCATGGAACAGGAGACAACCCAAGGTATATATTTATATCTCATTAGAAAAATACATGACTCTGGAGCACTTGCCTGTGATAAATCCATCTGACTTGACTCCTAGATTGTAAGTTCTAACGAGCAGGGCCCTCTGTTTCCTCTTGTACCAAATTTTATTGTAACTGTAATGTCTACCTTCATTTTGTAAAGCGCTGCGCAAACTGTTGGAACTATACATACCCCGTATAGTAATAATAACTTGCTTTCATTACTGATCCTTGGAGTCCTAAATGCTGACCTCTAAACTGTTGAACTCGACAAAGGGGTCAATTTTAGAAATGCTGCAGCATGCCATAATTACGTGTAGAAAGATGCAAGATAAAGTATGCTTTTATGCTACTGTGTACACAGTATAATAAAAGTATTAAATTCCAATTCAAATGGCTTTGGTAAGCAAAAAAACAAAAACAAAACAACATACTTTTGAGGAGGTAAAAAAGTGACAAGGTTAGAAAGTGAGGTGTTAGAGGAAAAGGTTGTGAGTTTAGAATATGAAAGAGGAAAAGGTTGTGAGTTTAGAATATGAAAGTGAGAAGTCTGGGTAGCATTGTAAGTTTTTTGGGTTTTTTTCCACTCAAAATGTATTAAATATAGGCCCTCTTTCAACTTAGTGTTACTAAATCCACAACTGTAAAAATCAGTTTATATATGCAGTAAAGCTTTCTCGTTCTACTCGCTGTGCTGTACATTATGCTGTTTGTTCAGCAATGTTTTCTAACAAACCTCTGATGGCTTCACAGAACAGCTGTATTTATACTGAGGTTAAATTACACACAGGTGGACTCTATTTACAAATTAGGTGAAGGCAATTGGTTCCACTAGATTTTAGTTAGGGGTATCAGAGTAAAGGGGGCTGAATACAAATGCACACCACACTTTTCAGATATTTATTTGAAAAATTTTGAAAACCGTTTATCATTTTCCTTCCACTTCACAAATTTATGCCACTTTGTGTTGGACTATTGGATAAAATCCCAATAAAATACATTTACATTTTTGGTTGTATCATGACAAAGCGTGGAAAGTCTCAAGGGATATGAATACTTTTCAAGGCACTGTACAAGTGTTCACTCAAATTTTTCTAGCTGATTTGGTTATTGGCTTTAACGTGGTTAAAGCATATCTACATGAGAACGAATAAAACTACGCGAAGACTCTGTTGGATGTCAAAAAAACATAGCAGCTAGCACGATACCATAATACTAAGTATGTTAAACGTCACAAAACAGTGCAATGCTAAGATAAATTAAAATGTATGTGCAGTACAATAGTGTATTGCAAATATATTAAACTCTTATGTGTCACCACAAATTGAAAAAAATGAAGGAATCCAAATGTGAAGCCAAAAACTGTGAATTCAGTGGTTCTTCAATTTATGAGGAAATGACAGATGTGGATACCAAACGCCACCAAAACTTCTTAACGGTGAATCACACAGCACCTCGGTGTACAACAAAGGGAGGCTTACCAGAATCATATGACCCCCAATTATGGTGGTCAACCGACACTTGTGTATCAAGCCAAGATATCCAGCTTTCCTCAAAACCACATGTCAAACGCTAGAATTTTCAGAAAGTACAGAAAATACCTCATGGTCTTCTCAGAAATGGTGTCTTTGTCACTTTCTGTAAACTGAAAAAGCACGGAACTTTATCTAACTGTGTAAACTACTAGTCCCATAAACCCATTATGTAATGAAGTTGAACAAAGCCAAACCTGTTTGAAGTCCATCCTGTATGACAATTGTTGTTGCCTCAGTTTGAAAAATTATTCTCATCTATATGAGTTTAGAAATGTCCTCTAAATGCATGTTTAACAGTGCCAGTGTGAATGAGTCCTCAATGCAGCTAAATTCATCTAAGCCTGCTTTAAATCAGGGACATCTAATCGCAGGCAAAAGTGTTCTAGGAGAAATAAAAGTTATTCATACATCTCAGGTAACTTCTGTGATATACTGTATATTGCGTTTTGGTTTAAAGATGTTTTTAGGCTTGATTGCCATATAGCGGTTTGGCGGTTGCCAGGATAATGGTATGTGGCTGACTGCATTGTGCCAAGTGTAAAGTTTGGTGGAGGGGGAATTATGGTGTAGGGTTGTTTTTCAGGGGTTGGGCTTGGCTCCTTAGTTCCAAAGAAGGGAACTCCTAAGGCGTCTGCATACTGTATCAAGACCTTTTGGACAATTTCATGCTCCCAACTTTGGGGATGGCCCCTTCCTGTTCCAACATCCTGTGCATCAGTGCACAAAGCAAGGTCCACAAAGACATGGATGAGCGAGTCTGGGGTGGAGGAACTTAACTGGCCTGCACAGAGTCCTGATCTCAACCTGATAGAACACCTTTGGGATGAATTAGAGCGGAGACTACGAGCCAGGCCTTCTTGTCTGAGATCAGTGCCTGACCTCACAGATGCGCTTCTGGAAGAATGGTCAAATATTCCCATATACATACTCCTAAACCTTGTGGACAGACTTGCCAAAAGAGTTGAAGCTGTTATAGTTGCAAAGGGTAGATCAACTCAATATTGAACCCTATGGGCTAAGACTGGGATGCCATTAAAGTTCATGTGTGTGTAAAGGCAGACGTCCCAATGCTTTTGGCAATATAGTGTACATCCGCTGCCACAATGGCATACTAGCAAGATGGAGACACATAAGGCCAGCACATGATGACTTTTGAAATCCTCTTTTTCTCTTCAGAATGTCTGTAGCATGTTCTTCCTCCCGGTACCATTTTAAATGCTCAATCCTTTGTGAGCTTCTTGGAACTAACCACTGTTCAACAAAATCCTAGCAGATTGTGTGTGATCCATAAAAATACTAGGCATATAAACATAAGTAATTACTATTGGTATGTTTGTATTAAACCTGAACTACAGGTCAAACTCAAAAAATTAAAATATTGTGCAAAAGTTCATTTATTTCAGTAATGCAACTTAAAAGGTGAAACTAATATATGAGATAGACTCATTACATGCAAAGCAAGATAGTTCAAGCAGTGATTTGTCATAATTGTGTTGATTATGGCTTACAACTCATGAAAACCCCAAATCCACAATCTCAGAAAATTGTGAAAAGGTGCAATATTCTAGGCTCAAAGTGTCCCACTCTAATCAGCTAATTAAGCCATAACACCTGCAAAGGGTTCTTGAGCCTTTAAATGGTCTCTCAGTCTGGTTCAGTAGGAATCACAAACATGGGAAAGACTGCTGACCTGACAGTTGTGCAGAAAACCATCATTGACACCCTCCATAAGGAGGGAAAGCCTCAAAAGGTAATTGCAAAAGAAGTTGGATGTTCCCAAAGTGCTGTATCAAAGCACATTAATAGAAAGTTATGTGGAAGGGAAAAGTGTGGAAGAAAAAGGTGCACAAGCATTAGGGATGACCACAGCCTGGAGAGGATTGTCAGGAAAAGGCCATTCAAAAGTGTTGGGGACTTTCACAAGCAGTGGACTGAGGCTGGAGTGAGTGCATCAAGAGCCACCAGACACAGATGGATCCTGGACATGGGCTTCAAATGTCGTATTCCTCTTGTCAAGCCGCTCCTGAACAACAAACAACATCAGAAGCGTCTTACCTGGGCTAAAGAAAAACAGACCTGGTCTGTTGCTCAGTGGTCAGAAGTCCTCTTTTCTGATGAGAGCAACTTTTGCATCTCATTTGGAAACCAAGGACCCAGAGTATGGAGGAAGACTGGAGAGGCACACACTGCAAGATGCTTGAAGTCCAGTGTGGAGTTTCCACAGTCTGTGTCATCTGCTGGTGTTGGTCCACTGTGCTTCATTAAGTCCAGGGTCAATGCAGCCGTCTACCGGAAGATTTTGGAGCACTTCATGCTTCCTTCCACAAACGAGCTTTATGGGGATGCTGACTTCATTTTCCAGCAGGACTTGGCACCTGCCCACACTGCCAAAAGCACCAACACCTGGCTCAATGACCGTGGGATTACTGTGCTTGATTGGCCAGCAAACTCGTCTGACCTGAAATCCATAGAGAATCTATGGGGCATTGCCAAGAGAGAGATGAGAGACATGAGACCGAACAATGCAGAAGAGCTGAAGGCCGCTATTGATGCACCCTGATCTTCCATAACACCTCAGCAGTGCCACAGGCTGATAGCTTCCATGCCACGCCGCATTGAGGCAGTAATTGCTGCAAAAGGGGCCCAAACCAAGTACTGAGTACATATGCATGCTTATACTTTTCAGAGGTCCGATCTTGTTCTATGTACAATCCTTGATTTATTGATTGCATGTAATATTCTAATTTTCTGAGATTGTGGATTTGGGGTTTTCATGAGCTGTTATCCATAATCATCACAATGATGACAAATCACGGCTTGAACTATCTTGCTTTGCATGTAATGAGTCTATCTCTCTATATTAGTTTTACCTTTTAAGTTGCATTAGTGAAGTAAATGAACTTTTGCACAATATTCAAATTTTCGAGTTTCACCTGTAGATGTTTAAAGGATTATCAAAGTTTATTTTCCGTAGAGTTCATTTGGCAAATATTTGCTTTTCTCCTGTCTAAAATCCCTTTTCCCTTACTGTTCTCTGAAAAATAACCTAAAACATGACCCCTTTTCTTGCAGCTGCTTCGGAGGCCCCCCACTGTTGCGGTCAATGTGCCAGTTGTTAATGATGCTGTTGAAGATGCGACAGAAACAACAGATGAACCAGCTGTGGGAAGAGATAATGCAGAGAATGAGGACGGAAGTGCCAAATCTTCCAGCAATCCTGAGACTGATTCTACTAATAAGGACAATGTGTGCGGGTAAAGTGGACTATATACACTGGCTTAATTTGTTTAAATTATCATTTAACTGATGCTTGTATACATGCCTCTTGTTTTAAATCATTTCCTCTAGTGTTGAATGTCACTCCACTTTAGTAAAGTTTATTGCTTGTTATGAAAATTAGAATTCACCCTGATAGGAACTGTCATTATCAGGATTATCAGGTCATAATGAAGTTCTAAAAGAAAAAAGTACATCTAAAACTGGTAAAATGTTGGACTATATTTTTGCTTTTAGATACATTTTTAAATGGTGAAACCAGTGACTTAGTCAAAGACTGTCGTTAACCCCTCCTGCTCTACAGTGTCCTGTGGGTAACCTACTTTTTCTTTTTTTTTTTTTTTTTTTTTTTTTATACTGTACATGGTTTTTACAGTGCCTCTGGTGACTTGCCAAGCATGAGCAATAAGCCCACAGCTTTGCATTGTTTTGTGAACATGTTTTGTTAATGTCTCATTATGCACGGTCATACCATGTATAGTGAAACATTATTAACAAACCTCCATTAACCTCTTCGACTCTGCAACAGGTCTTTGCGTAATCCTTGTTGGTGCAATCTTACTTCTGTATAGAATTAGATATTTATATATACTGTTGACTATTTGTATGTCATCTTGCCATGTGAGCCATCTCCTATCATGTGTATTGCGATCATTTTACCTCTCCCTATCCTCCTGAGTCTAATTGTCAAAGTGTACCATATACCTTCAGATGAGTTGGTATGTGAGCGAGTTTTAGTCTTTGGCCATTACTCATATCCTAGAGTCATCGGCTGTTCTAGGCAAGTCCAAGTGCTTAAAAGTCTTCAACCTTAAACTGATCCCAGAAGTTTCAGACATTGGGTTTGTCACTTTTGTTTTGGCAAAACTTTACGGTGCTCTGACACAGACTCTCTTCCCTTGAATCTTGGCCACAGGGGAATCTGATACATACTTTTCATGCAGGACTTATGCATCCAAAGTGAAAACGGACAGGTCAGTCATTGCTTCTTCCATATGGGGGACCTTACAGCCTCTGTGGAACTCATGGAATGACTACTGCATGTCTTCATTTTCGTTCAGTAAGTGCAAGGTTGATTAAGGCCATGGTCTCTTTTCTCCACAAAGTGTTTCTATCTTTATTCACCTTAGCTAGGACAGGGTTATGATTTTCCTCTGACCTGCTCCTGTAGATCCTCTGGAAGCTTTCCTTCTATTGTATGACTGTGGTACACACTTCTGAAGTTTATATCCCAGCTGCTACTCCTTTTAGTTTGTCCAACTCTCTAAGGTCAGTGTCGGGTGTAAGGTGCTTCTTGTTGCTCTCAATTTTGTTGAGCCTTTCCGTGAGCCATTGACACATGGGTCTGTTAGTGTTTTGCTTTGTTGCCCAGCCCTTATTTGGACTTCCTTTGGGCATCCTAAAGGTAGATCTAAGAATCCTATACTGTACAATTAAGAAAATTGAAATTATTTACCAGCAAATTATTTTTCATGGAGTACAGTACAGGACACTTGTCTCTTCCCTCTTCTTTTGATCTCCATTTTGCATGATATTAAACTGAAGCTGACTGGGAGGGACTATATGGGTGATGTCTCTTTACCTTTTTTAAATCCATATCAGATCATCTAAAGGAGGCACTATAAAACCATGGTTAAGACTGAGAATACTTTCTCCTGTACTGTGCTTCAAGAAAAGGACTTTACTGGAAAGTCAGATTTTTTTTTTTTTTTTAGTAATATTGTTAGGACCTCCAGAATCTTTGCTGGGATTGTGATTTATTTTTATTTATTTTATGTTACTCTTTTTACTTTGATTTTGTTTTGTGTGTTATCAGTGGATTCTTCAATCAACTGTCACAAGCTGGTTGATAATGATCCATATATTCCCCACAGACTGAACATCGAGCACATGGCAACCCGCAGGTTTGACTGTGACAGCTCTGTCTTCAGAGCAGCCTTTCTCGATGGTGGGCCAGCCAGTCAGTGTCCCCATACAGGCAGGCAGCTCCCTGTATGCAGCCAGAGGTGGCCCTCCTGGATGACTGCATGAGCAGAATAAAACTTTTCTTCGATCCAGATCCCCCTGTGTGGGCCTATGAACATGGGCATCCAGTACTTTTATAGCACTTGCCTGTAAATAAGGGGTGTGGCAATCAGTCCTTCACATCCCTCTGTTGGTGATTCCTGAGCTGCTTTCCATGGGTGCACGGACACATGATCGAGCTGTATGATAATTGAAGTCATGGCTTTGTGGCCTGTTGGAACTGGAAACTGTGGCATTCTGTCCCTCCCTGATGTCACTTCTGTCCACACTCTACTACATTCCTGGGCGTGTGGAAGAGAAGGACTCTGCTACCTAAAGAGTACTGGTAGAGGCTGCTGTTAGGCCCTATGGTTTTCTCTGGACATGTGGACACCCTCTATAGGAGTTCCAGTAACATGATAAGGATAATAAGCCCACCAAGTGCCCTGCTACCGTGGGAGCCATGTGTCCTTGGCGATCCATATTCCCTAAGTGTACACAAAGCGAAGTCTATCTGTGCATGAAGGTTTGCCCCCACCACTGGGAGGTGATTCCTACCATGAAGAAGAAAAGAAAAGAAGCGCCTCTAAGTGCAGTATAAACCACTATTTAATAGGTGTCAAATGTAGAAAACTCCTGTTTATTTGTGATAAAACAGGCTCATAAGGTGCAGTCTCATAGAGGTGGAAGAACGGCTTTGTCCCAGCTATGACAGCCGCGTCTGCGCTCAGGGAATCGTAGTATCAGGAGAAGAAAAGCTGGCCGGCATGTGGAGTCTCCTAAAGATGGTGTCTGGAACGCACATTCAGGCGCGACATCTGTGTGACGACGTCAAGGACTAGCATGCATAGCGGCATGTTTCAGAGCATGCACTAACCTCTGAGGGCAGAAGCGCGCTCCTTTTTCAAACCAGAACCATGCTCAAAGCTGGTAAAACTTTATTGTATGGTGTGTATCCCTACTGACTTCTCTGCAATTATATTCTGTGGCCAGGATTCTGGCTTTCCTGCAGCATGGTATCGATAAAGGCTTGACCTTGAGTACCAGCAAGAGTCAGTTTTCGGCCTTGACCATTCTTTTTCAATGTCCTTTGGCTTCTAATACCCTGGTTCCTACCCCCTCTTTCTTCTTGTCAGGATCCCCTCTGATGCCATGTGATCTGAACGCAGTGCTTTCCATTTTGCAACAACCTTGAGAGGTTTCCTTAACACTTTTCCAAAAGTTAGCATTTTTGTAGTTGTTACCTTGGATTGCAGGGTTTGGGAGCTGCTGGCCTTGTTGTGTAAGTCTCATAGTCTGGTATTGTATAGAGACAAAGCTCTGCTCTGAATCTTTTCTTCCTGAGGTAGTTTCAGCTTTTCATTTGAATGAGAATATTCTTACCTCTGTCCTAAACTGGTTAATTATAAGGAGAGAGCCTTACATTTTTTTGGTTTTTGTTTGGGCAATAAATGTTTACCTAGATGCTGCAGCATTGTTTCATATAACAGACTTTTTTTTTTTTTCCAACGTTGGGGACAGCTCTTGGAAGAGTTAGTCTGCCTATTCTGCTACAATAGCTGGATAGATCAGATAGACTTTTGCCCTGGCCTATGCTCTTGGAGAACCAGGAAAGAAGGGTCCTGGTTTCAAACAGATCGGTGAGAGCTTTGTGGGTTTTCTGTCATAAGGCTTTAGTATCTCACGTGTGTAGAGCAGCTACTTGGTCTTCTGTTCATGTTTTTTTCCAAGTTTTATTAGATTGACTTGTTTGCATGTGCAGATGCCAGTTTGTGGCGCAAACTTTTGCAGGGAGCAGTGTAAGTTATGCCTTTTTTTTTTTTTGTCTTTGGAGGGTAGGTCATATTCTCTAATTTGGCTCACACTGCTGTAGACACTGCTCTGGACTTTACAGATATAGCTTCTTTGCTGAGTGCTTCAGTGAACAGTAGACTAAATAGGGTTTTGTTTTGTACTCACCACCATAAAATCCTTTACTCTGCCTTCATTGAAGGACACAGCTCCTGTTCTCTAGGTATGTTTGCCATTATTTCCTCCTTTACTGTTTGCCACTAAGGAAAGTGGGAAAATCGTTCTGGGCCCATAAGGTTATTTTATTGGTATTGCTGCCCTAAAAAATTGATAATATAAATGAACAGTTTTTTTCTGGCCCGTTAGCGTCTACACCCCAGTGTTTGATAATATAAATAAACTGGTTCCCTGCCCTTCTCCTTCTACACACACCCCAGAGTATCTTCGTGGTCTCCTTGCTTGTAGTGTAATGAAGCAAAAATGGAAACTGAAGTGCTACACCACTGCTAAGAGGTCCAGATACAACTTTATGCCAATAAAAGTCAGGTGGACAATCCAAAGAGTATCAAATGCAAAACCAGCTGCTGACAAGGCCTGTGTTTTTTAATTACACTGGAAGAAATGACCTGAAAGGTCCAGTTCATTTTTAGATACAGTTCACATTGTTTTCAAAGAGTTCTGGACGAGGGTTTTTTTTTTTTTTGCTCCCCCAAAACGTGTAGGTTTCTGGATTGTCCCCTTGACTTTATTGGACTAAAGATCTATCTGGACCTCTTGGCAGTGGTGTGGCGCTTCCATTTTCATTTTTCTGTTATTAACTTTGGCTGTTTCAGCCAGCAGACAGGGACTTGGCCCTGGTTAATAAAAAAAAAAACACAAAAAAACCCCCACAATAATATATTTCACTATAATCAATAGTTTTTTTGTAATATAAAAGATGAGACTGTTTCCAGTTAATAAATACCAAATATGTCAAACTTCAAAATCATGTACTTTCAAAATGGTGCAAATCTATGCTATCCAACATTTTGAATAGGCTGCGGATTTAAAACCTTTACAGCCCATCAGTTTACAGTTAAACCGAAACAGTGGGCCCTTAAATTAATTCTGTACTTGTTGCACATGTGCAATAAATTTGCATTTATGTGTGTGCTCTACATTTATGTTTATCTGTGAATGGGGCATTTTACATTTTTTTTTTGTTTTTTATATTTTTTCCGAATCATACATCACAGGACATGGAGGACTTCATATTCATAACTGCGTAGGTTATGCTACCACCCACTTGTGAATGGACACTGATCAAAAGAGGCAGACATTACCCTTGCTAGTGTCCTTAGGTGATGTGCTTACAGCTGTCTCTCTGAAGATCTCCATTCAGGTTCTTTATTCCTGCTTTGTCTGGCCTATTTCCTAACAACCCTGCTGGGATAGAGTAGGGCTTCATCTGGATCGGTCGCTGCAGGCCGATGGGCAAGAAGGAATGTACCCATACACCGCATGAAAGCGTGGCAGCTGCCTATTAATGTTCTCAGTTTTCACTGGATCCTGCGAAAAAACATGTGACTCCCTAGACCAGAATGGCTCTGAAATGGTGGTTACCTATGCCGAACCTGGATACCAGAAAATCCTTCCGAAGATGTGGAAGGTCTTGATGACATATGCCAGCCTAATGGGCTGGGAAAGATGTTTTGGAGAATGTCTCAGTTTAGGGGATTTGGTGTCAGAAGCAGAAGTTGCCAATCACAACATCCTGGAACTTCAGGCAATTTGGCTTGCTCCTCTACACTGGTTTGCCTGCCTTCAGGGTCTTGCTATCAGGGTGCAAATGCACCATGCCATAGTGACATACATCAACCATCAAGGAGGGACAAGAAGCAGACCTGATCATGTCTTGGGCAGAATTTCACATTCTGGTCCTCCCCACAATGCACATTCCCAGCACGGAAAATTAGCAGGCAAACTTTCTCAGCCATTGGCAGCTGTGAATCACAAGGATGTGTTTAGAGATTTGTCTTTGGTGGGGATGCCAGATGTGGAACTTGTGGTGTCCAGATATAACAACAAACTGAACAGGTTTGTGTTTTGTACCACCGTTCCTCAGATGTTATGCAGTAAATGCTCTGGTGACTTATTGGGATTAGTTTTCTGTGATCAATATCTTATTCCACTACAGCTGCTTTGCCTGTTGGGCAGGATAAAGATGGAGGGTATTCAGGTTATTCTTATAGCACTTGCCTGGCCAAGGCCATGTCTGTATGCAGACATCATAGTTCTTCTGGTGGACGAGCTGTGGGCTATTCCGGTTTGGTCAGATTTGCTGTGTCAAGGCCTGATCTTCCATTATCCAGTGTCAGGCTTTGATGACATGGCTGAGGAATAGGGATATTTCTGACTGATTCTTACTATCCACAAGTGACGTACCATCACAGGACAGATCTCCGCTTTGGCCATTCTGTTTCAGAGACCTATTAAGTTTCATTCCTTGTTCAAAGCCTTTGTGCAGGGTGTCGCACAGATTTTTCTACCTTTGCAGACACTCTGGAACCTTAATTTGGGCTTGTCCATTTTGCGAGCTTCTTTTTGAAGTTCTTCAATTGATTCCTTTGTTGCTCCTCATTCGCCAGGTTTTGGTAGCCATTACCTCCCTTTCTGGTTCGTCACCCAAGTCAGGACAGCTGAATTGCCCTTTTTTTTATATCCTAATCCTAAGTATCCAAAGGAGAAGATGTTTGGTTCTTTGGATGTTGTTTGAGCTGTATGAATATATTTGAAGTCTACAGTTTTTGTTTCAACAGTCTGATCCACTGTTCTGCTTGTTCTTACAAGGGTCAGGCTGCTTCTCTTTCCACTATTTCCAGATTGCTTTATCCACTCATTTCTCAGGCCTGTGGTATCAAGAGCAGAGTCCTTTCTTGGTCGCTAGGAATGTCAGTGCATTTTTGAACTATCCTCACACCTTATTATAAGCCTGCTACTTGGTCTTCTCTTTACACTGTTATTACGTACTACATGTATTGTTTGATATCATGTACAATTTAGGAAATTAGAATTTTTGGTTTACCTATAAAATGACTTTCTTGGAGTACATCAAAGGACACAGAGATCCCTCCTCTCTTTTCTGATTCTCACTATAATACTCCAAAACCAAGACTTCGCTGAGCTGGAAGGGGTTATGCTTGGGCTGGGTTTCCTGCCTTTTTTTCTTTTGCCAGTAGCAGGATAACCCAAGTAGCTATTAATATAAAGTCCTCTGTGTTCTGTGATGCACTCCTAGAGCGAATTTTACAGGTAAACCAAAAATCCTATTCTTTTTAGACATTATTAATATTTAGAGAAGCAAACATTTTTAACTTTTTGTTTTTTGTTTTTTTTTTTACAAGTCAACCAAGAACAAACAATGGTAAACAGAGTACCCAATGATGGTTGCAGAATACAGGCTACAGACAATTATTCAATTGCTAGTTTACAGAAGCAACAAAAATCGAGTACAGTCACATCATTGTTACAATACAACAAGAAATTATTTAACTGGTGAATAAGACGACAAATACAAAACATAAATCAAAAATAAGAGGGGGCTCTTACTCCTTCTCCTTCCTTTCCCCTATGGCTTCCCCTAAGGAGTGGTAGAGCTACAGGAACCTCATGCCAGTAGTCATCCTGTAGTGTTGGGAGATGAGATTGCCACTGCGTTTTAAGTTTTTCTGCCTGGGGAGTTTGGAGGGGTAACAGTAACTGATAATATGTAGATATCAACTTGGAGTTTTCCTTTCCCAACAAAGCAGCCTCCAGTGCAGATGTCTGAAGAGCCACTTCCCTGAGGCCAAATTGGACTGCAAATGTATGGCGCAGTTGAAGGTAGAAATCAGAATAAGTAGTGGGTATATTAAGTTCAGCCCGCAAGGCAGAGAATGACTTAAATGCCCCGGAGGAAAATAAATGAGTGTATTTGAGTCCAAACTGAGCCCAACGTTGCAATTCAGGATTATACCACAGAGGAGCATTAGGGGAAAGTGTCAATGGAGTGCCCTTTATTCGTTGATTACAAAGATGGAAGATTTTATAGGAGTATTTTAGAATGGCAGCTGCTGTGGAGGGATACGGACTATTTCTGAACAACATATTGATTAAATCTTCATAAGAATACATAAAGGCTGCCTGAGTCGTCACCGTGGCATTAGAATGGTCAGGGAAAAAACACTCATGTATATGGGTCAATTGGGTTGCCAAGTAGTAACATTGTAGATTAGGTAAAGTAAGCCCGCCCCGCTGAGTGGGCAATTGAAGAGTTACCAGGGATATTCTAGGTGGGCTAGATCCCCACAGGAAAGACGTTAACAACGCCTCTATTTCCACAAAGAAATTTTTAGGAATGTATACCGAAGCATGCCAGAAAACATACAGAAATCTGGGTAGAAAAGTAGTTTGAAATAAATTTGTTTCCCAAAAGAGTTGGGGGCAATGTTGGCCACGTTCCTAAACTGTCTTTTAACTGCTTCACCAGCATCACCAGATTATGAGGTATATAATGTTGGAGAGGCAACTGGATCTCAATCCGTAAGTATTGGAACCGGGAGACAACCTGCAGAGGAGTTGAGTGGGGAAGTAGAAGCGTATGAGGGGTGTGAAATGGGAAAACACTGGATTTACCCCAGTTCACTTTAAATCCAGAAAATTCACCAAATTGAGAAATAACCTGCAGGGCCGTATGAAGGGAAGAATTATAATCCACCAAGTAGAGAAAGCATATCATCAGCATATAATGTTTTTTCCTCCAGGTCATTAATCATGCAACCTCTGATATCCTATATTTTTTCTTATATCTCTCGTCTGACTGGACGGGGCTGAACTGCACACCCAATTTTTGTTATCTTGGTTCAAGGTACAAGCTCATACTCGTTTGGGGATTATGAGCAGTGTGGGGGGGGGAGGGGGGGATTTGTTGGTTCTATTTTATATGTACTTGTGCATTTTTTATGGGAGTTAGTAGTTTGTCGTCTTTTTTTCCTTGTTTTTGGGGTTTACCTTTTTTTTTTTTTTTTTTTCTGTACTTTGGAAGATGGCTACGCAGAGTGTAATGGTAGTCTCTTGGAATGTCTGGGGCCTTAACTATGAAATTAAACACTCATTGGTCTTTCAATATATACAGAAGCATAAACCTTACCTGATATTTGTACAGGAAACCCATCTTATTGGTTCTGAAGTGATGGCTTTGAAATGTACATTTGTGGCCTACACTCTTCAGTACATGTACTCTAACTATTCTAGAGGGGTTACGATGTTAATCGCCAAATCGTTGGGGTGTTCCATTGCCACTGTGGTTACAAATCCATTTGGTAGATATGTTGTGGCAGTCTTGCAGATTAATAACTCAGCTTACACTTTTGTTGCTCTTTATATTCCTTTTCATTTTACTGTGACCTTTTGGAATCAAGTAATGGCGCGTGTGGCAGCAGGCCTCATACGTTTGACTGGAAATTTGAATATGGTACTCTCCAAGCATTATAGGAGAGAGTTGCAGAAGGTCTTGAGATTATGCTCTCCTGCTGTTTAGAGTCATGAAAGTTCCTCCAACCCAGCAACCTCCTCATCAAGATGGGGAAAAAAAAAAAAGGAAAGGAAAGAAGACTGAAAAACCAGAGGGATGAAGACAGCTGCTGGGCGGCAGATGGAAGTTCAAAACAAGAGAAAAAGCTACGCCATAGCAGCCGTAAAGAGTCCAGGATTTGCCTAGGGATTCCAGCCAGCGGTCCTCCTCTGCTGGAGCAGTGAAGAATTGAGTCTTGCCATTATGGATCACAGCAGCCTAGCCGGGTATAGCATGCTGTAAGGGAGGTGATCCTGTAGCAGTTTCTTCACACTGAAAGGCAGCATGCTGTTTCTGTGTCACAGCAGAAAAATCAGGGAAGATAGTGATGACATTATTGTCGTTAACTAGATCAAGATAGCTCATGGGCCTTGCGGACTGCAGCATCGCGATCCCTCAAATAAAGGATACATGCAAGCAGCTGTCTGGCCAGGCCTCCCGGAGGGGGCTCTAAGAGGAATTCGGTGGGCTTTTTCAATAGCGAAAAGCAGGGAAAAAGTGTTGGTTCCCAGAGAGTTTGAACTATTCTGTAAGAAATTCCTCTTGGTTTTTGTCTTCCACCCCCTCAGGGAATCCCAGAAAGCTGAGATTATTCCATCTAAGGTGGTCCACTAGATCCCCCAGTTTAGCTGCATGAACTCTTTGCTCAGCCTGAAATTCTCTGCTCTTCGGGGGCAGCATCAGCAGCTCAGAGGGTCAGCCGATGGTCGGGGAGCAGAGTCCAACCAGTCCTGGTAACCCATTTCCCAGAGGGGAGCATGCGGCTGCGCCAGAGGTCTGACGGTTACAGGCGCCATCTTGGGTCGCATAAGCAAAGGGGACCTGCTTCTCGCTCGGAGACACAGAACGGACTTTCCCAATCTGGACCATCATCAAACGCCGCATGGGAACTTCCCAAGCACAGAGAGAGTTCTAGATCGGAGGTAGCAGCACTGGCTGAGCAGGATTATGTGGCAGGATGGTAGTGGGAGCACTGAAGAAGAGCTGCTCACATACTGAAAGTTTCACACGCCTCACAAACATTTTTAGATCTTTATTTATTTTTTTTATTAATTGCTTTATTAGAATTACAAGTGAACAGTACCCTTTGTGAGTGTGCATAGGAAGTGATGGTAAAGAGAGCCTGAAATTAAATAGAATAGAAGTTCTATTGGGGTCCATTGACACCACCTGCAGTTACACACGATGATGATGTGTTGGTGTGCTGCTTTGGCAGCCATTGTGAATGGCTCCCATACACACGTGTGCTGATACACACCAGTGTCCTTTAATATACACTGGACGAAAATGCAGTCTACACTCAATTGCCCAAAGTAGTGCGCCTCATTACACATGGACACAGAGTTCTATTGTGAATGGGCCCATGATGCGTGTGGTTTTTACTTTTATCTAATTTTTTTTAAAGGAATCAATTTGTAGAAATATAATCTTGGAATTCTTGGAAAAATCTTGGAGTGATTTTAAGGCCATGTTTCAGAAATTTGATAAATACTATCTTGCTTTTGATATAGGTTCACTGAAACTTGCCTGCATTTGCTTGATTTACTTATTTATTTACAGTCCTCCACCTTCTAAGAAAATGAAGTTGTTTGGATTTAAAGAAGACCCATTTGTGTTTCTTTCTGAGGATGATCCAATATTTCCCTCAATAGTGTAAGTATTTTTTTAAAGGTATGCATATCGTAAGATATGGGTTCTACTTGTTTTCTTGGTGAGTCCCTTATTTCCCTCCTGTAATCTGCAAACATTTTAGGTTGGTTAAGACTGTGGCTGACAGTGCGTTATGAACATTTTATGTAGAACAAATTTGAGCATTGCCTACAGTAACTAGATTTTATACTATATGAACTCATGCACTAGGGCACATTCTCTGGTACAAGGTAAACAAACTAGCATATTTTGATGCCCATAGACATGAATGGTTGCACACGGCTGTACGCAACTATGAGCCACTACTTGTTTAAAGTGGCACTTGTGCACAGATATAAGTTCACAAACAGTTTATCTGCTGTGTACACCTGTCTGTAATCATTCATGTCTGTGGGAGGTTGCATGCAACACTGGGAGCTCCCAGACACCAGAATACACTAGTTTATGCTGTACTGGAGAATGCACCTAGGTGCATGAGTCCTAAAATTAACCACTTGCCTACAGGCCAGTATACTCCCTTCCTGCCCAGGCCAGTTTTCAGCTTTCAGCGCTGTCACACTTTGAATGACAAGTACATGGTCATGCAACACTGTACCTATATGACATTTTTATCATTTTTTTTAAACAGAGCTCTCTTTTGGTGGCATTTAATCACCTCTGGATTTTTTTTTTATTGTTTGCTAAACAAACCAAAAACTGAAATTTTGAAAAAAAAAACACATTTTTTTATTAGTTTTTGTTATAAAATGTGTTTGTTATAAAAAGTGATTTTTCTCCTTCACTGATGTGCGCTAATGAGGCTGCACTGATAGGCAGCACTGATGGGCGGCAATGATGGGCACTGAGAGGCGGCACTGATGGGCATTGACAGGCATCACTGATGAGCACTGAAAGGCAGCACTCATATATGGCACTGTTGGGCGTCACTGACTGGCACTGTTGGGCGTCACTGACGGGCACTGATAGGTGGCACTGATGGGCAGCACTGATAGGTGACACAGAAAGGCAGCTCAAATGGGCACTGGCAGGTGGCATTGATGGGCACTGACAGGTGGCAATGCTGGGGCTACACTGATCATCAGTGCCCTGATGATCAGTGTACATGTCCCCTTCGAGGAATGTCTCTCCTCTCGATCTGTCAGCGTGACCGCTTGTGAGGAGAGAAATGCCTATAACCGGCATTTCCCTATTTACATGCAATCAGCTGTGATTGGACGCAGCTGATCACATGACCGAGCTGACATCTTTGGCTCTTTCCGTTGATCCGTGATTTGCTGTGGCCGAGGGACACAGTGCACCACCGACTGGCGCGCTGAGCGCTCCCGGAGCCGCGCATGCGTGGTTGGTGTGAGAGAACGTCATATGACGTCCTCTCCCAGAGCCGCGCATGCGTGGTTGGAGTGAGAGAACGTCATATGACGTCCTCCCAGAACGAGAGAACTGCCTTTCCCCTGTCATTACCTTATATGGCGGGTGGGAGGCGGTTAAAGTTGGGTAACATTAGTTACCTTCTGGCATGCCAGAGAATGTATGCAATCCTCATGTTGAGATCTGCCTAATATCTTATAAAAAGTAATGTTCATTCTGTTTGTCTTAGAGCTGGAAAAATTATGATTTACAAAGATTCATCTAAAACTGATACTTCAGTGGTTCGTGGATCTTATGGGGGGGGGGGGGGCGGCTAAGGAACACAGAAAGTGGCTTTTTGTATCCCTTAGGAACTCTAGTACTAAGATCTTTCTTAGAAATTTCAGAGTCTATTCCACTTATTATAGAGCCCATTTGTGTAGTATGATTATAAGATGCTGAGTGGTGGGGGGTTGGAATCACTGTCAAGTTTTGTATTGATGTCTGCTGCCTATTAGGGTGATTTACATTCAGGTTTCCTGCCCATTTGAGCAGGTTGCTGTACCTGAAGAGATTACAGGGCAAGGGTCCCAGCACCTTTTCAAAATTGCAGCTGCATGGAAAGTGGATGGTGCTTTTGCAACGTGCAGTTTCATGCACCTGGAAATACCCTAGGTTTTCAGATGTGTAGGGACTCAATTATTATTGAGTCCTATTGGATAGATCACCTCACTTTCTGTTACGTTTACAGGTCAGGAAGTGAAGGGAAATAATCCTGTTTAGACATGTATGACAAAAAAAAAGCTGGCAGCAGATCTAACCCTCCATTACGCTTTGGCTTTAGATATACTTTAATCCAAACTTGACATAAAACTTGTTCAGTAAAATGTTATATTAAGTGAAACTAGTTACAGTAGATGTCTATCTCTTGAATCTGGTGAATCACTGTGATGTTTTGGGAGAAACCTAATTACAGCAATGTTTGCAGGAAATTTTATGGCTTAAGTTCATCATTCCCAAAGACAAATCTCTTAACTCGCACTCAGGAAGGGAAGAAGAAACAATTGTATGTGGTCTCAAAGCAGCTGAGGAACGTACTACTTAATAATAGTGAGAAGATGAAGGTATTTTTGTTTTATAAGATTTACATGAACCAACTGCTTTGTATCTTCGATCAGCTTGCCATATTTCTGCCATATATGCAACACATGCAATGATTTTATCTCAATGTATATATTATCTGTGTTATAATGTTGAACTATACTTTCAAGTCCATTCATTCTGTATTCAGTCAAGTGGAAAAGTAAATCCCTTGGAAATTTCTCAGCTTATTTTGAACAAGCAAAGCTAGATTTTCATTTGATACATTTACCAACGCTTCAAATCTATGAAATAAGAATTGGCTGTATGTAATTGGAACCTCAGATTTCAAAGGTCTGGTGTTCTCTTTGGTGTAGGTTGTGGATGCCACAGAGTCTAGCAAGGGATTTAGAAAGGTTTGTCAAGGACTGGCCAGCCCAGCAAATTCAGCCCATGCTCCTCATTTATTGGTTTATTTTGGGATCAGCAGTTAACAGTTGTCAAACAATCAGATTGCATTAATGTAGTCTTTATAGGTGGTGTGCCATGAAAACATTTTTGCTGTCAAAAAGAACTTTAAACCTAGACTACAGTTGCCCTATAGCAATTTGCATGTAGGCAAAGAACAGACCTTTTGGACAGTGTGCTTTGGATGGATGATTTAAAGATAGTTGTTTGACCACAGTGACTTAGACATGTTTGACCAAGAGAAGAACCTCATACCAAATGTGAATTATGGTGATGGAAATGGTACGGTTTAGAGTTACTTTGCTACTTTAGAATCTGAGCAGCTTGCAGTCATCAGGTGAATTATGAATTCTGCATCATAGCAAGTGTGAATAATAAGAATTTGATGCCATGTGTTTGAATGTTGACGTTGCACCAGAAATGGATTCTTCAAAACAATATTGATCAGAAGATTAATTAAGCCTACCAAGGAATATTTAAAAAAACAAAAAGCTTCCATGAATGGAAAGTTATCTGTGAATAGAGAAGTGGCAGATGATTGATAGCTCCGTCTTATCCATCATATACACTATTTTGCCTAAATTATTGGGACACCCCTCCAAATCATTGGATTCAGTGGTTCCAATCACCTCCATTGCCACTGGTGTATAAAATCAAGCACCCAGGCATGCAGACTGCTTCTACAAACATTTGTAAAAGAATGGGGCGTTCTCAGGAGATCAGTGAATTCAAGCATGGTTCCGTAATATCTTGCCACCCGTGTAATAGGTCCATCTGTGAAATTTCCTTGCTACTAAATATTCCAGAGTGGGGCAGCTCATGCTGAAGCACACAGCGCGCAGAAGTCGCCAACTGTCTGCAGAGTCAATAGCTAAGTACCTCCAAACTGGGGGGCCTTCAGATTAGCACAACAGTGCGTAGAGAGTGCTTCATGGAATGGGTTTCCATGGCCAAGCAGTTGCATCCAAGCCTTACATCACCAAGTGCAATGCAAAGCGTTGTATGCAGTGGTGTAAAGCACGCCACCACTGGACTCTAGAGCAGTGGAGACGTGTGTTGTCTGGAATGACGAATCGCGCTTCTCTGTCTGGCAATTTGATGGATGTGTCTGGGTTTGGTGGTTGCCAGGAGAACGGTACTTGCCTGACTGCATTGTGCCAAGTGTAAAGTTTGGTGGAGGGGGGATTATGGTGTGGGGTTGTTTTTCAGGGGTTGGGCTTGGCCCCTTAGTTTCATTGAAGGGAACTCTTAAGGCGTAGCATACCAAGATATTTTGGACAATTTCATGCTCCCAACTTTGTGGGAACAGTTTGGGAATGGCCCCTTCCTGTTCCAACATGACTGCACAAAGCAAGGTCCATAAAGGCATGAATGATCAAGTTTGGGGTGTATGAACTTAACTGGCCTGCACCGAGTCCTGACTTCAACCCGATAGAACACCTTATGGATGAATTAGAGCGGACACTACGAGCCAGGCCTTCTCTTCCAACATCAGTGCCTGACCTCACAAATGCGCTTCTGGATGAATGGTCAAACATTCCCATAGACACCTAAACCTTGTGGACAGCCTTCCCAGAAGAGTTGAAACTGTTATAGCTGCAAAGGGTGGGCCAACTCAATATTGAACCTTATGGACTAAGACTAGAATGCCATTGAAGTTCATGTGCATGTAAAGGTAGGCATCCCAATACTTTTAGAAATATAGTGTATCTTATTTAATTCATAGAAGCTGTCCTACCGCCTTTGTAAATGGAGTAGCTGGCCGGAAAGGTTGAGCATAGTCAGTCTTTCTTAAGGATATTTTGTGACCAGCCCCTTAATTCTATTAATAAGCCCCCCACACTACCAAAAGATTAAAGTGGGGGGGAGGGGGGTGTAAGTGTATACATGGGGGAGGAGTGGTGGTGTTTTGCAGGATCACCAGGTTAAAATAAAGGAAAAAAGCCTGAAAAAGATATGGTGACTTCACTGGTAAGCTGTGGTCGGGTTTAGGTATGCTTTAATATGCAACATAATTTCTGAGAACAGGGACTACTGTACACATTTTTGATTTTGAGCTGTCTTTCATAGACATATTCTGAACTGAACAACTTGCATTTTAGCAAGACTATTGAGAGTACATTACAGAGCGTGGATGACATGTTTAATTGAAGGGTAAAGATAAGATGAAATAACTGCAGCTTGTTTGCATATCTAGTTAAGATTTAAATGTTAAGCGCCTATGAGCTCCCATTATGTCATTAGAAAACAAATCCAAAAGCGAGAAATCTAATTTAGCATATTTACAGCCTGTGGAAGATTTACATTTGTGCTTTAAAAGTTATTTTCTGCAAAGACTGCCTCTATGCTGCAGGATTGTAATAAACCATGTTGTTGCGTTCATTCTTACAGGTAATAAATACTGGTGTAAAAGTTCTCTGCCGGAATAATGATGGACAACAATATAGCTGTGCTTATAGATTAGCTCAAGAGGTAATTGTGTTTGTTTGGTTTTTTTTTTTTTGTTTTTTTTTTGTGCTTATAGTCACAAATGTGTTACTGGTCTGCTAGAAATAATGGTTTTGTTTAATTAAATGTTAATGTAGGGCTGTAGAGATAATCAGAGTAGGCCTCAGTGCTGTGTAATTGAGTTCATCTTTGTGTTATATGTAAAAGGATCCCCCTTTCTATATCTGCAGGGCATCTATACATTGTATCCGTTCATCAGTTTGAGAATTGTGACTGTATGTGTAGAAGACATTAAGGTACTTCTTACCCAGGAAAATCCCTTCCTAAGTAAATTTAGTAGTAAAACCCAAAAACAAACTAAAGATTTAGGTAAGTAAATTTACAATGCTTTCAAAATGTCATGTACTTTGAAGCACCTGATGCTTACGATTTACATTTGAATGAATGGGGGACTTGTAGTAATTTTATATATATATTTTTTTTTATTTAATCAAGCCTCCGATGTGATAGCATAGTGCAATTGACAGTTTCACTTTAAGAAGACATCAGGTAGTCCCCTAATATTAACCTCTGCACTTAATGGAGCACAAGTCATGCTCAGTTAGCTTTTTTTCCCCAGCCCCAAGGGCCATGAAATGACAGCGCTGAACACCGTTTTATTGTTCAGTGATTTTTTTCTTTTTTTTTTTCGGTGCTGACAGTAATGGTTTTATCTTAATTGTATAGTACAGGACACAGGCAGAGTATAGACCTTGTATCCGGTGATTGGACAGCGGCAAAGCTTTTGAGAATAGGCACCTCCCCTATAACCCCCCCTCCCCCTTCCCCCCAATGTTTCTCTAGTGTCCTCTACAATGATGGGGCACCCTCTTTCTTAAGAGTGGGGTATATCCGTTACAGTTTGCCTCTCCTTTAACCCTCAGACATCCCAGACCTGTGGGTTCAAACGGTAATTTAAAAACTCTACCCCTTCACTGCTTCGTTCACTCAAATCAACCAAAATCTGCCCAAAGACAGTCAGTTTTTTGAAGAATGCCCTGAACCGCCTCCTTGTCCCAGGGAGTAGTTGTGCCAGTACCCCCACGTGGCAGGTTCAAAGGATTTTATTCAAACCTATTAATTGTACCAAATCCTGGTGGGGTTATTCCTCCTATTCTGGACCTAAAATCCCCCAAACAAATACTTCTCAAATTCCAAAATTTTTGCATGGAATCCGCAAGGTCAGTTATTGCTTCTTTGGGAAATGGGCAATGCCTGGCATCCAGAGACATCCTAGATGCCTATCTGCAAATTCCCGTTTTTATCAAGCTTATCCGAGTTTTCTATGTTTTGCAGTGGGGACAACACCATGCCAGTTTTTCCATTTTGCACATCCTCTTTTCCCAGTGTATCAGCGTACTCACACGGACTTGCACCCCTTGCCTTTCTATGAACTCAGGGCATCCAGGTCATAAGTTATCTAAACCATGGGTTGACAAATCCCAGGTCGCCATGACAACTATGAATTGCATCCTGGCACCTGGACTTTTGCCAGCCATTCAGTGTCAGGCACTGGGGCGCCGCTTCACTGATTTTGTCCCCCTCCCCTGTGTACGCCCCGCACAGCTCTCTCAGGTAATCCACTCCGTACGCTAGTTTGGCAGAGCATGCTGACCGCACCCCCAGGAAACTGACCACTGCAGTGCATCCCCAGCTGGACCACATGGAACTACACAGAGCTCTGGCTGACTTCAGTTTCCTGAAACACAGGCTGGAGGGGGAGTGGACATCACGGACACGTAACTGCCCCATGTGACCTCCTGCTCGATCTGAAATTGAAGTGTAGGAAAGTGTGCAGGGCGGGATGACTGAAGGAAAGAGGCTCTATAATTGGGCATAGAGTGTATCAGTTTGTTTACTTTTATTACTTGCCTGTTCGCTCTCTTCCATCCCTAATTCCCACATTCTGAATTCTTACGTGTCTGAACATCCTTCCTACTGAAGTGTCTGATCCCCTCCCCCACCCCCTTTCTTTTCAGATGTCTAAACCCACTCCCCCTTTTCATCGTATGTGCTTTTCTTGTCTTTTTTTTCTTTCTTTCCCCACTTTCATCTCTCATATGCCTTTTCTTTCTCTTTCTCCTGGGCAGCTGATCTAAAAAATAAACTGGCTCTTAGATTCAAAGTAAATATGTCAAGCCTTTACCTAGTCAGCCTTTTTCCTAAAGGACTCCTCTTCCTTCCAGCTATCTGCATACATCTTGGCACAGGACAGTTCATACTGTATGCTGTGATCGGCTTCCAGAAATCGAAATCCAAGAGTTCTGGGGTGGGTGTTTGGGTAGTTTACCATTCAGGCTTCCTTTTCAACCCAAGGATTCTTGGTCATGGCCTTAGGCACTGTGTCTCGCCCTGCATATCACCATCTCTCTCAGGCAATTCTTGTCATGTAGAACAATGGCAAGTGGGTACCCATCTTTGCCATCATCCCTCTCTTTCTCTAAAGAGACTTGCTAAGTAAACTGTGAGCAGGACGGGTTGTTCTTCCCCAGTATGTGCCCCAGTTTTTTCTCACAGCATTCCCTTTGTGATGGAATTTGCTCATGGTCCAGCACCATAGAGCTCGATTGGTATTTGCCATTCAATTTGCCAGAATTGGCAGGTCCGCCACTGGCACCCTGGGCTTTTCACAGAGGAGAGTAGGTTCACCCTGAGCACATGTAACAGACGTGAAAGGGACTGGAGAAGCCGTGGAGAACGATATGCTGCCTGTAACATCATTCAGCATGATCGTTTTGGTGGTGGGTCAGGGATGGTCTGGGGAGGCATATCCGTGGAGGGAAGCACAGACCTCTACAGGCTAGAAAATGGCACCGTAACTGCCTTTATGTATCGAGATGAAATCCTTGGACCCATTGTCCGTTCCTACACTGGTACAGTGGATCCTGGGTTCCTCCTGGTGCATGACAATGCTCTGCTTCATGTGGCGAGTTTATGCAGTCAGTTCTGGGAGGATGAAGGAATTTATACCATTGAATGGCCCTCACGCTCGCCTGACCTAAATCCAATAGAACACCTCTGGGATATCATGTTTTAGTCCATCCAACGCCGCCAGGTTGTACCTCAGACTGTCCAGGAGTTCAGTGATGTCTTGATCCAGATCTGGGAAGAAATACGCCAGGACACCAGCCATCATCTCATTAGGAGCATGCCCCAACGTTGTTAGGCATGCATACAAGCACATGGGGGCCATACAAACTACTGAGTACCATTTCGAGTTGCTGCAATGAAATTTCAGCAAAATGGACTAGCCTGCTGCATCGTTTTTTTACTTTGATTTTCGGGGTGTCCTTGAACTCAGTCCTCTGTAGGTTGATAATTTTCATTCCATCAAACGATAGGGCATCCTTACGTTCCTAACACATTACCCAGTCCATATCAGTATAGATATCCAGCATGATATATTTCCCCATTGAGATCTGATGTGTTTTCAAAGTGTTCCTTTAATTTTTTTGAGCAGTATATATGTGACTCAGTGCTATGGGAAACTACAACTGATAATAGCTGCTTGCACCTAGATTACTTACCTAAAACAGGTGGTAATCAATAATGAAAATCAGATTGGTACTGCGCTTATTTTCAATTAAACACTCATTAAAGGGTCATGGTATGTATGTTATCTCTCCATAAAGTGCCAAATACTACATAAAAGATCTAAAATCCTCTATAACTATCACTATTTACTGAGCTACTCAGTACTTGTACAATTCCCACACAATAGAAAGTGCTTATTTGCTCCATAACAATCCAGTGCAAGTGTGCACCAATATAATGGGCTCTTAGTTAATATGCACTCCTATGCAAAGTATGCTGATCTCCCTACAGGGTCTGCTGATCTGTAGGGGATTGGCATACTTTATATAGGATTGCACATTAACTAAGAGCACATTATTTTGATGCATATTTGCATAGGATTGTTACTAAGTAAATAAACACTTTATATTGTGGATGAATCATGTAAGTATTGAGTAGTTCAATACGTAGTAATAGTTATAGAGGTTTATACATTTAATGTAGTGTTTGGCACTTTATGGAGAGATACAGTTGTGTTCAAAATAATAGCAGTGTGTTGAAAAAAAGTGAATAAAGCTCAAAATCCTTCTAATAGCTTTTATTTCCATACACCAATGCATTGGGAACACTACACATTCTATTCCAAATCAAAACATGAAGAAAAATATATCAAATTTGTGGTGTTCCTCTAAAAAAAAAAATTGAAGAAAAGTGAATATTAGACTGTTCAAAAAAAATAGCAGTGTTTGTATTCTTCTCAAACATTCACTATATAAACTGAAAAATGTTTGAAGATTTTGCTTTCCTTTGAATCACTTAATGAATATTTAGTTGTATAAGCACTGTTTCTGAGAACTGCTGTACATCTGTGTTGCATGGAGTCAACCAACTTCTGGCACCTGTGAACAGGTATTCCAGCCCAGGATGATTGGACTACATTCCACAGTTCTTCTCTATTTCTTGGTTTTGCCTCAGAAACTGCATTTTTGATGTCACCCCACAAGTTTTCTATTGGATTAAGATCCGGGGATTGGGCTGGCCACTACATAACGTCAATCTTGTTGGTCTGGAACCAAGATGTTGCACGTTTACTGGTGTGTTTGGGGTCGTTGTCTTGTTGGAACACCCATTTCAAGGGCATTTCCTCTTCAGCATAAGGCAGCATGACCTCTTCAAGTATTCTGATGTATTCAATCTGATCCATGATCCCTGGTATGTGATAAATAGGCCCAACCCCGTAGTATGAGAAACATCGCCATATCATGATGCTTATGCAACCATGCTTCACTGTCTTCACAGTGTACTGTGGCTTGAATTCAGTGTTTGGGGGTCGTCTGACAAACTGTCTCCGGCCACTAGACCCAAAAAGAACAATCTTACTTTCATCAGTCCACAAAATGTTGCGCCATTTCTCTTTAGGCCAGTCAATGTGCTCTTTTGGCAAATTGTAACCTCTTCAGCACATGTGTTTTTTTTCAACAGTGGGACTTTGCGGGGGCTTCTTGCAGATAGCTTGGCTTCACATAGGCGTCTTCTAATTGTAACAGTACTAACAGGGAACTTTAGACCTTCTTTGATCTTCTTGGAGCTGATTGTTGGCTGAGTCCTTGCCATTTCGGCTATTCTTCTGTCCATTCGAATGGTAGTTTTTCGCTTTCTTCCACGTCTTTCAGGTTTTGGTTGCCATTTTAAAGCATTTGCGATCATTTTAGCTGAGCAGCCTATCATTTTCTGCACTTCTTTATATGTTTTCCCCTCTCCAATCAACTTTTTAATCAAGGTACGCTGTTCTTCTGAACAATGTCTGGAACGACCCATTTTCCTCAGACTTTCAGAGAGAAATGCACTGTAACCAGCATGTACAACATTTGCTGCCTTCCTTCCTTAAATAAGGGCAATAATTGCCACCTGTTTTTCAAAGAATGAATGACCTCACTAATAGAACTCCACACTGCTATTATTTTGAACATGCCCCTTTCAATTAGTGATTGAATGACACAGAATCAGCAGCATGCATGTCATGACTGTTGGGTCTGTTGGATTTCTATTACTCTACTACACCTGCTAGTAATATATTTGCCATTTAGAAATATCATTTCTACCAAAAACAGTGATTGATCAGGTTAGTCATGTCTGACTGCTATTATTTTGAACACAACTGTACATAGTATACATACCATGTTCCTTTTAAAGAATGTTTAACTGAAAATAAGCACCTCACCAATCTGATTTTCATTGTTTGAGCAAACTGCCTGGAACATATGAACCATAGCTGGTGATAAGGCTTTATCTAAAGAGTGTGTTAGAGGCCCAGTCCCTTGTGTTTATGCCTCTGCAACACTGATGTACAGCTTTATGAGTTAATTTGCAGACATTAAAAAAACTGACCATAATAATGAGCCACAGTCAGTAATGAGAGGCTTCATTCTAGGAGTGTGTTAGTGCCCCAGCCTCCACTTGTAAACATTAAATGCACACAATTTCTGTTGGATAATTCCTTTTTTTTTTTAAGTAAGTCTTCTAACAGGTTTTAACCCTGTGGATTATTCAGTATATGGGTATGTGCACCTTCGTTTGTTTTTTGAATGTTGGGCTGCCACAGTGAGGGTTGACATATTTCACATATTAGGCTTTTTATTTTATGTACCAGGGACTGGTTCACCATCCTATTTCTCCGATCACCTTCCAGGACGGTACACCTGAGAGATGAGGCTCCTCCCTACCAGAAACACAATCAATTTACAGCTGTTATAAGTTACCAGCCTTCCCCTTGCCCCTCAGTATTGATTGTGTTTCTCCCTGAAACGGAACGTTTGTTGTTTTCTTGTGACCAGAAGACCGGGGAAGGTCGGATGGTACCCCTGTGGGGCAGCCATCGGGAGGGCTGAACTAACCTGCAGGCTTGTCCTTTCTCACAGGTCGCCCCCAGATTGGCACCAGCGCTCTGGTCAAAGGAGTATGGTCTGCCGCTGTAGTGGTCAGAAAGCTGCCCGGCTGCTGTCTTTCTTCCCCCGCATGGTTTCCACACTTAGCGGCTTGCAAGGAAAGAGTGGGTGGGGCTGGGAATATTACACGATCCAGAAGAGGGCTGAAAGACGCCATAGGACACCAGAATGGGAGAGAGACAGCAGGATAGCAAAGAACGAATGATAAATGATAAATTGTGTCGCGCTCCACCCAAAAATATATTCCTTGTGATAAATTTTAATAATATAAAGCCTCCCACACAACCGTGCAACTGTTTACAATCTTAATAAAGATTTTCAGTGGGTATAACCTATTTATCCAATCAGAAATGAAAAGTAAGATGCCATGCCAAAAACCATGATGACAATAATATAATATTAATAATGCAAGTGAAATATACCAATCATGTGTGACATCAAAAAATGTATTTTAAAATAACAGACTAAAAAATAAAAATGTATTTCTCATTTTTATTTATTTTTAAGAGTTTCAAAAAATAATAAAAACTAAACAATTGAAAAAATGAAATGAAAAATATATAAAAGTCCTCTTTGTGAACTCACTGTGTTGACCTCACTCTATAGCCCGACCATAAAGGAGGCTATATAAGCTATCAGGTCTTTAGTTAAACCAAATGTAAGATGTCCGTGCTACAATCAAATATAAATACTAGTGGGTAAACCGTGATAGTAATCTCCTTCCACTGGGGGTCTCCTGATATCCTTTCTTGGCTGTGAGGGATGGATGGATGAGGATTTCTCCCCTTGTCCTACAGGGGTCTGTCTCCTATTTTCTCCTCTCCCCTTTATTCCTCCAGTTGAAGCATAAAAGACATACATTTCCACATAGTGCCTTATCTTTGGTGATACATTTTATTAAATGCAGAGACAAATGCTCACTCACATTATAATAAAGATAAAATCGCGTTTGTTGTATCAGTGTGTGCTCGTGCACACTAACCGTACTCGCTGTTCTGCTGACTCGTATGGCGTCGTGACGTCAGAGCCCCTCCCCTACGCGTTGCGCCACCGGGTCACGTGGCTTCCTCAGGTTAGTTAATTAGTAGATACACCCTGCTGTGTACAGTACACAGCGGGGTGCGTCTACTAATTAACCTGTGGAAGCCACGTGACCCTGTGGCGCAACGCGTAGGGGAGGGGCTCTGACGTCACGACGCCATATGAATCAGCAGAACGGCGAGTACGGTTAGTGTGCACGAGCACACACTGATACAACAACCGCGATTTTATCTTTATTATAATGTGAGTGTGCATTTTGTCTCTGCATTTAATAAAATTTATCACCAAAGATCAGGCACTATGTGGAAACGTATGTCTTTCATGCTTCAACTGGAGGAATAAAGGGGAGAGGAGAAAATAGGAGACAGACCCCTGCAGGACAAGGGGAGAAATCCTCATCCATCCATCCCTCACTTACAGCCAAGAAGGGAGATCAAGAGACCCCCAGTAGAAGGAAATTACTATCACAGTTTACCCACTAGTATTTAGATTTTATTGTAGCACGGACATCTTACATTTGGTTTAACTAAGGACCTGATAGGTTATATAGCCTCCTTTATGGTCGGGCTATAGAGTGAGGTCAACACAGTGAGATCACAAAGACGACTTTTATATATTTTTAATTTCATTTTTTCAATTGTTTAGTTTTTATTTATTATTTTTATTATTTTTTGAAACTCTTATTTCTCATTATTATTTATATTTTTTTATTTTTGATTTTGTTATTTTTAATCAAATGTTTTGATGTCACACATGATTGGTATATTTCACTTGCATTATTAATATTATATTATTGCCATCATTTTTTTTGGTATGGCATCTTACTTTTCATTTCTGATTGGATAAATAGGTTATACCACTGAAAATCTTTATTAAGATTGTAAACAGTTGCACGGTTGTGTGGGAGGATTTATATTATTATTTATCACAAGGAATATACTTTTGGGTGGAGCGTGACACAATTTATTATTTGTTTACTATACACAGTTTTATGAGTGTCTACCAGTGTTGATGCACCACTTTAATAATTTATTTTTTAATAGGTAGTTTTTTGTTAATACCACCTTAGTAGCTCACGAGTATTTTACTCAACCTTTCAGGATGGCAGAGAATGGTTTGCTGGCGTATCAGAATCTCTGCCAGTAGCAGTTGAGACCGGGCCGAACCACCTCATGGGGAAAGAGGAAGGGATGGCAGCACCGGTGACTGAGGGCAAGTCTGAGTCGGGGCTCAGTGAATGTCTATCTTGGGGGGGAAGCAGGGAGGCCCAGATTGATCCTGTTTGGTCTTGGAGTTAGCTGCCTTGTTCTTTAAAGAACCTTTCCTTGTGTTACACTGGGGTAAGGTTGTCCCAAAGTGGTTTCTTCCTTCCACCTTAACAGGACACTGTTCTGCTTTATCTGTCCTGCTCCAAAACATTCCAGAGAAATTTTCTGTACACTGTTTGGAAGTGGCATGTACCGTGCGACTCTACCTCTCAACTGCAGACTCTTTTAGACATTCAGATTCACTCTTGGTCATTCCTGAAGGTCCCCATTAGGGGCATCCTGACTCTCATTTTACTAATGCCTGGTGGATTAGACAAGTTGTCATTTATTCTGAAGGATAAGGTTCCTGCCCTTCCTGTTTAGGCACAATCTACTAAATCTGTTCGTGCTTCATGGGATTCCTAGCATCACGCATCTGTCTCACATTTGCAAGGCTGCCACTTCATTTTCTGTTGACAAGTCTTACCAGGTGAATGTTAAGGCCTCTCCTGATACCAGTTTCAGGTGTAAGGCTGTATGTTACTTAGGCCTGTTTGGCATGTTTGCTGTGTTGCCCACCTAGACATCTGGATATCCCAGTTGTCTAAGACTCAGATTCTGTGTCCTGTAATGTACAACTAAGAAAATAGATTTTTTTTCTTTTTTTACTTGTAAAAATCCTTTTCTTAAAGTACAGTTCAGGAGACTGGTCTCTCCACTCTGTTCTTTTTTCACTCCTTATTGCTTGCTGCTACACTGAGGCTTGCTGAGCGTTGAAGAGGTTATGCTAAGACTTTGCCATTGTTCCATCACCTGAATGTTACTACAAAACCTAATCGTCTAAAACTAAAATCCTGTGTCCTGTAATATACTTCAGGAAAAGGATTTTACAGGTCGGTCAAAAATCCCATGTTTATAATGCCGTGTGGTTGATATCTCTCTACCAGCAAAGTTGTATTCTTATAGCAGCTCCTGTGGGACTTTTCCCACCTCACTTGCTTTTTTATCTAAAGAATTGAATGGTAAACTGTTTTCCTTTAAAATATACTGCACTTAAACCCTGCCAGTTGCCCTCCTAGGAGGAGGGACTCCTGAGCATCTTGTTTTTTTTATTAATATGTCTGTACAGGAGGTGGCTGTAGTTTAGGACAGTTAAGAGTAGCATCTGCAGTGTACAAAGAAACATGCTCTACCACAGATTATCTGGGAGACTAGGAACTGATGCTCTGGCCCAAGTGCCTTTTTGAAATGTAGCAATAATCCTCTAAAGTAATGAGGCTTGGTGATATCCATTGGAACGATTCTTTTTTGGCTACATAGCAGGATATTGTTATGTGCTAACGTTCCCGCCAAAGCCTTACTCCTAGCATTTGAGTAAAACTTTAGGTGGAAATGCGTTGGCATGTTACTACTGTATCCTACTATGTAGCCAAGAAAGAATTGTTCTAATGGATGTCAGAGAGTAGCCGACTTCATTGTATCAGGGCAACTGCAGTGTGACTTCGAGGATGGGCTTAGTCAGTTCTCCACCTGTCTTTCCTATTTTGAAACTCCCAGAGCCATGTACCTGTTGTTTGCAGTCAAAATCTCATAATTCACAAGTCCCCAAACTGCAACCCCATAGGCTGGTTGCCAAGAACTGGCCCTTGCAATGGGAAGGTGCTGCATGCTGGGCCTCCTCATTGCCTGATACCTGTGGTAGAACATTATTTAGAGTATTCAGTGAGGTATGGGGGGGCCTGTTTTTTTGTTTTTTTTTTTGTTTTTGTTTTTTTTAAGCAATGCTGACCACAGGCAAAGGAAACTTTTTTTTTTTTTTTTTTTTTTTAATACTCTTACTGACCAACAGTGAAATGTATTACTCTTTCTGTACACCAGCTTAAGGGAATGTATTACTCTTTTTCTGAGCACCAGCTCTGGGACATTTATTACTCCTACTAACCACTGACATAGTGGGAGAAACAAAAAAAAGTCTATCTGCAAAAACCCCACTGACTTTCAATGCTGGGGCATTTTTATATACACAATTACCACAGGTCAGCCCACAGTTTATCTGTTCTTTTGCATAATAGTTTGTTGACTCCTGATTTAAGTCTTTAAAGCTATCATATGGTACAATAAGTTTATTATTTGGAACTTTAAAGGTTTTTATGAACTGTAACTTGTCTTGTGTTTTCAAACTCATGAGTTTCTGAAAGGTTTAGCATATTCAGTAAATTATCACCACTGTCCATACTTGACGTTTGCGTAACACATTAAATTTGAAGGCTTAAAAATACAGCAGCAGAAGGCTGGGGGATTAAGAAGACAGACCAAATCTATGTTTCATTTTCTTGAACATGCCACATGCACTGCAATTCAAGCACTGGCATACTACCAGACTCTCTCTATCACAATGTACTCTAATTGCAGTTTAACTCCTCTATTCATGTAATATAATCTGCTCTCACAACGGTGCACATGTATTTGTTTAGAACATTTTAATCCTCACACTGTGAATAGTTTGTGTTGGCTAGGAGAGAACTGCACTATAAATACTTGAGGGTTCTACAAAATATTTTTTTTTTTATCCTCAGATATGGGAAGCATTGTTCTAAAATTTGAGCCTGATCCACAGTAAGTAATTCTCAATTATTATATTTAAGTGTGCCATTTTATTGACCGATTAAAATGTTTATAAGTGCATGTGATCTCCATGCGTAACAAGCGAATAACAGATTAATTTGTTATATGCTGATACAAGTTAAAAAAAACACTACATTAGCATTGTTTGCATCTTAACTGTCTTTGCAGCATAACCCATTTCTGCTTGCAGTATTTATATTAATATTCACCACATACTGCCCTGTGCTAAGAATATGTATATAAATATCCTCCCTTTGAAAGCCTCCAGCCAACACTTTGCACAGTTGGTGGCTCTGAATCCTGGTGGTTTCTGATCATGGGATCATTATGCCAGCCATGACATAGTAATCACAAACAGGCTGTAGGTGTCAGTCAAAAGATAAGCTTTCAGCCCACAGATACCTGCTGCCTGAATGGGATGGTGTTCTTCTGTTTAGTACTGTAATTGTTAAATACAATTGCTGTGTTTAAAAAGAGAGCTGGGATTTTGTGTGCATTAACCACTTGCTAATCGCACTATAGCCGAATGACGGCTACAGCGTGGTTGTCCAGTTCTGGAAAGGCGTCATATGCTGTCCTTCCAGAACGCGTCTTCCTGCTTGCCCCCAGCGGCACGCATCCGGCGATCTCTGTGATTGCTGAGTCCTATGGACACAGCTGATCACATGATGAGATAACAGGCCGCTGTGATTGGCCTTTTACCTCATCACGTTATCAGCTGTGTCCAATTACATAGCAGATTACGGAATAGATACAGTTCCCGGTTATCGGCAGCACTTTCCTCACACTGTCACAGCGTGAGGAAAGTACTGCTGATAACTGGCAACTGTCACAGAGCAGATCGGCACTGATGAGCTGTGCCCCCCATCAGTACCTAGCAGTGCCACCCATCAATGCCCCCAGCTTTTGTGCCCATGAGTGCCGAGCAGTGCCCGTCAGTGTCGCCCATCAGTGCAGCATCATCAGCGCCTCCTCATCAATGCCCACCAGTGCCACCTCCTCAGTGCAGCCTATCAGTGCTGCCTATCCGTGCCACCTCATTATTATTGCTATTATTATTATTCAGGATTTATATAGCGCCAACAGTTTGCTCAGCGCTTTACAATACAGCAACGATACAGTTCATTACAAGAGGGTTAGGAGGTCCTTGCTCTTTGGAACTTACAATCTAAGAATCAGTGCTGCCTATCAGTGCAGCCTCATCAACGCACATCAGTGAAGAAGAAAAATTACCTGTTTGCAAAATTTTACAATAGAAATAATGAAAAACTTTTTCTTTTTTTTTTTCAAATGTTTTGCTTTTTTTTTTGTTTATAGTGCAAAACATAAAACCACCCAGTGGTAATTAAATACCACCAAAAGAAAGCTCTATTTGTGTAAAAAAAACAAAACAAAACCAAAATTTCATATGGGTACTGAGTTGCATGACTGCGCAATTGTCATTCAAAGTGCAACAGCGCTAAAAGCTGAAAATTGACCTAGGCATTTTGGTATACGAGTTATTCAAAGTTAAAGCATGATGATGTTGCTGAATTTGGCCTGGGTATCTAGGCATCAATTTCCACTGGTCACAAAAGGGATAAAGACCACTACCATTATTTGCATGCTGATGCTGTTCAAGGTATACACTGTTATAGCTGAGCAGGTCTGACCTACAAAAAACCTCTTATGATTCATTGAGCTGAATAAGCTATATAGTCAGCGTTTATGTTGTATTGGGAGGGTAGGAAACAGGCATTAAGTATTTGAAGATGCACTACACTTTTCACTTTACAGATTATCTTAAACTGTGTTTTTTTCTTTGCATAAATGGGTGTATAATTAAATTGCTTACTATATATAAAAGTAGCACTATTGATATTTTTGAAATGCACTCCAGATTTGTGAAGCCAGGTGCATTGCTCTGTTGCAGGTTACAGAACATCAGAGCTAGTAAATACTGCTAATCCCTGGAATTCCAGTCCATAGTAACTGAGTGTTTTTGTTTTACAAAAATTGTATTTGTTTTTCAAGTTTTACTATAGAAAAGTGTTTTGAAACATAAATGCACTGTGCTTAACTTTTTTTTAGGTGCAAAAGCCTGGAACAGTTTAATACTGATTGATTGTTTGGTTAATGTGTTTTTTGTTTTTTTGTTCTTTTATAGGAAACCTGAAACACTTCAGTGTCCTATTGTTCTGGTAGGTTGGAGAGGTAAAACCTCCATCCGTTCCTTTGTTCCAAAGAATGAGAGATTGCATTACTTGAGAATGATGGGGGTGGAAATTTTTAAGGAAAAAAAAGAAACCACCAGAAATACTAATACGGAGTCAGAAGCAACCCTTGACCGGACAGAAGTTGAGGATATGGAATGCATAACAGAAGGTGAAAGCCTGCCAAAGAACAAGGACTCAGATGCAAATGATATTACAGATCATGAGGAGGGTAGTGCCACAGATGAAGAGAATTTGGCATCCCTGAAAAAGGTTTAAACAGATAAGGAGGATGGTTCATTCATTGGTGTGATGAACGAAGAGGCCCCAGCATGCCTGGAAAAATCCAACATGGATTGCTCAGACAGTGATTTATAAAGAATGTTAGCAGTTAACAGACTGCTGGGACTAATAGCCATGTTTTTGATTGTGACTTGCATTTAACGAAAATTTATACTGAAATACAGAGGCAGCAATTGCTGATTTTCTTTTGAAAATGCTTGTATTTTGAGTCACTGACCTCCATTCAGCTAGTGATTTTAAAAGTTGGAATTTCTGATCTGCATACATGTTTTAAATCAATAGCTTGTCAGTAACAAGTGTTTGCAAGTGAGGACTTCGACAGCAGCTTATGTATTTTCTCAGTGTACAGTATGTTTCTTTTATGTTTTCTGTAAGTATCAGCCTGCAGAATTGGGGATGATCACATTTATTTTTTTTTTTTTATATGTAAATTCCAGTGTGGAATATATTTCCTTTTTAAGAAATAAAGTTCCTTAATGAAAAAAAAATGGATTTACAGATTTGTTTATTCAAGATGTACGTTGCCATTCAGTTTACGTTCCATATCAGCGTGTGTTGAATGTTTTGAGGTGTTTTTTTTTTTTTTTTTTTTTTTTTTTTTTTGCACATCTTAAAATGCACAGCTAACTTGGAACCTCCAAAACGTGATATATTTTCTAAATGCAGTGACCCTGTAGAATAAAATATTGGAAGTTGTATTTCTTTGTCACACCATATTTGTGCTGCTATTTATCAAATATAAAAATTCCAAACATACATTTACATTTATTTATGTCCTTTTTTCACACAAATAGAGCTTTCTTTTGGTGGTATTTGATCGCCTGTGCGGTTTTTATTTTTTGCGTTATAAAAAAAAAAGGCTGACAATTTTGAGAAAAAAAAACTATTTTGGACTTTTTGCTATAAAACATGTCCAGTAAAAAAAATTAAAAATCAAATTTCGTCATAAATTTCGGCCAAAATGCATTCTGCGACGTCTTTGCTAAAAAAAAAACCCAATACGTGTAAATTAATTGGTTTACGTGAAAGTTATAGCGTTTACAAATGGCGGGAAAGATACTTGGATTTTTAATTTTTTTTATACTAATAATGGCGGCGATCAGCGACTTATGGCGGGACTGCGGCAGACATTCTGACACTGGGGGGGAACTGACTTGGGGTCACTGACATCCCCAGTGAAACCAATACAGTGATCAGTGCAAAAAAAAAAACACTGACACTGTACTAATGGCACTGGGGAGGAAGGGGTTAACTTTTTTATTTACAGAAAGGGCTAACTGTGTGAAGGGAGTGTTTTACTAGGGGGCGGGGGAGTGTACTGCACGGGGACACGCTGATCGGGAAAGATAAACTCTTCTCTCCGGCTCAGCATGTCAGGAGCTGACAGGGAACTGACAGAAAGCAGAGCTACTGCAGCCCTGCTCTCTGTCAGTGATTGCCGCAAATTGGCAGGACACAGCCGGTAACAATCGGCTGTGACCCAGCAACTGACATCCGCGGCCGTGATCGGCGGGACAGGTAGGACGGTGGCGCGCCTCCTACCTGTTTTGCAAACACACGTTTTAAAACGTGGTTTTGCCCAGCCGTGCCGCCCTATTTCTACAGTGGCTGGGTGGCATGTGGTTAAATTATTTATTTCTCGCACAAGCCATGGGTATATGTGGAATTACACCCCAAAATACATTCTGCTACTTCTACCGAGTATGGGGATACCACATGTGTGAGACTTTTTGGGAGCCTAGCCACATACAGAAGCCTGAAATCCATTTTAAAAGCCTGAAGGTGCGTAACTTCCTCACTACCTATCAGAGGTTTGAAGGCCCTGACAAGCCAGGATAGCACCAACCCCCCCCCCCCCCAAATGACCCCTTTCTGGAAAGTAGACACCCCAAGGAATTTAAAAAGAGGCATGGTGAGTATTTTGCAGATCTCATTTTTTCTCACAAGGTTTTGAAATATAAAAAAATGTTTGTTTTTTTTCTTCATTTTCCAAAAACTTGTGGCAACAAATGAGATCTGCAAAATACTTACCGTGCTTCTTATCAAATTCCTTGGGGTGTCAACTTTCCAAAAGGGGGTCATTTGGGGGGGGGGTAGGTGCTATTCTGGCATTTCAGGACCTCCGAAACTGTGATAGGTAGTCTGGAAGTGTAATGAGGAAATAAAGCCCTTTAAAAGCCTGAAGGTGCTTATTGGATTTTGGGGTTCTGTACTTGGCTAGACTGCCAAACTGTGTCTCACATGTGGTACCCCCATACTCGGGAGAAGTAGCAGAATGTATTTTGGGGAGTAATTCCACATATACCCATGGCATGTGTGAGCAGTAAATAATTTAAGTGACAATTTTGTGTAAAAAAAAATATATATTTTTTTTTTTGTCATTTTCCAAAAACTTGTGGTAAAAAAATAAATTCTTCTATTGATTCAACATGCCACTCAGCAAATAGTTTGGGGTGTCTACTTTCCAAAAAGGGGTCGTTTTGGGGGGTGGGGGCATTCTATGCCCAGCATTAGAAGTTTATGCCACACATCACTCACTCTTCTAACCACCTGAAGACCAAGCCTTTTCTGACACTTTTTGTTCACATGAAAAAAATCAGTATTTTTTGCTAGGAAATAATTTAAACCCCCAACATTATATATTTTTTTAAAGCAGACACCCTAGTAAATAAAATGGCAGATACTACAATTTTTTATGTCACATATTACTCGCGCAGCGATTTTTCTAAAGCAAATTTAAAAAAAAATACACTTTTTTTACTTTTAATGCACAAAAACACAATATGTTGGCCAATTATTTAGTAAAATATAAAAGATAATGTTATGCCGAGTAAATAGATACCAAACATGACATGCTTTAAAACTGCGCAAGCTCTGTGCAATTGCGACAAACTGCATACATTTTAAAAGCTACCATTTTAGATTTACAGAGGAGGTCTAGTGTTAGAATTACTGCCCTTGATCTGACGTTCATGGCGATACCTCACATGCATAGTGCAACCGCTGTTTACATACCGGCACAGGGTCAAGGCTTGTGCACACAGGTGTGTGCGCATGGGAGGGGCGATTTTTTTTTTAGTTATTTTGATTTTTTTTAATTTTTACATTGTTCCTTTCATATTTTTTTTTCTTTTGATCACTTTTAATGCTATAACAGGGAATGCAAATATCCCCTATAACTTCAGTGGGCATTGTCATATATTCTTTTTTGAGAAATCTGGGGTCTATCAGACTCTGGATATCTCCTCGGCCCTTACATTATCTAATCAAACCAAAATTGGTGTGATCAGATGCTTTCCCAATTTACGAATGGCGCTGTTTATATCCTGCGAAACTGAAGTGATGAAATGCTTGTAGCTTCCAAATTCTTAGACTATAGAGATGATTGGCACCACTCTGGTCTCCAATCAGCTCTATAGTCAGCTGGCAGAAACACCGGCTACATTCTCAGGTTCCCCCGATGGCACGAGAAGGCCATGGAAGGCAGGGGGGGAGGGGGGCATCATCTCCCACTGCTTGTAAAAGCAATCCTGCAGCTAATTAGCCACTAGGATTGCTTTTACATGAAAGCCGATCGCCGGCTGAAAACAGTCGATACCAGGATTATGCCTGCAGCTGTAGGCATCATCCTGGTATAACCATTCAAAATCCAGTGATGTGCCAGTACATCGCTGGTCCTTGTTGGTTATATATGCTATGTTCTTTTAATTTTGTATGCAGCCTGTGGACTGAATGAAAAAAAGAGAAGAAATCTCTGCCAGAAAAAGTGTGTGGTATGCCCACCATTAGAATATACCGCCCTGCATCCACCCACTTCTAATGGTGGGCACACATTAGGTCACACTTTGCCACAAGTGCCAGTTCCAAGATTGAATAAATGTCTAAATAGTGGCACGCTTGAATAAAAATTGTCCACGTATAAGTGGTACCCCATATGGAGAAAGGATGACACCAAGTCCCAAACTATCTTGCCACTGCTCCCCATGTAGTCTGGGCATCCAGGGGGCTCCATGTGACTATCTTTTCCCTGGTAAATCCAAAACTTATAAGTATAACTTGTTGTCCTCTCACAGGTCTTCTACATCTTGACCCCATATCTGGCACGCTTGCAGGGGAGAAATTGTTTGAATGCGAGGCGGCCAGAAAAATTAATGAGGGACTCATCAATGCAGATGTTTTGCCGGGGAGTATAGACATCTGCAAATTTTTGGTTAAGGTGATTTGCGAGGAGATGAATTTTGTGGAGCCGGTCAAGTTTAGGGTTACCCCGAGGATGACAGAGTGTATTGTCGTTGAAATGCATAAAACACATTATACTCTCATATCTGTGCCTGGCCATGGCAGCAGAGAACACGGCATATGATGAATCGGGTCTGCGGACCAATACAACCGCAATTCATTTATTTTCGTAATGCCCATGTTGAGGGTTAGGCCCCCAAAAAATGTAAATTCGAAAAGCGTAATGAGTTTCCATGCGAATGGTCTGGCAAAGTTTGAATTTGGGTTGGCGGTGATAAATTGTTGTGCATATAAATTGCTTTGATCCACAATCAACGCATACAGATATTCCGTGAAAAACAGCTCCAAAAATCAAGGAGGTATGTGAAAGACCAAGATGTACTAGACCGCTGATACTCACCAGTTCACCAAAATGTAGAGCGGCACTTGTACTGGCACTCTGCTGCATATGAGAGTCATCAAAATTTACCGGCAAGTGCTAACAGAGATCAGGCCTGATTCTGCGAACACTGCGGTTTTGTGTGCAATGTATCAAGTGACAGTGACCTACTGACATTGCACTTGCTGGGGGAGAAGGGGGGGGGGGGGGGTAAGCGTAGGGGCTAAACACAGGTGCTGGCAGGTGCCTGGGCTGATCCCGCTAACGCTGCGTTTTTGGGGGCACTATACTAATGTGAACGCTGGTATAGTGCTGATCTGATCAAAGATACAGTCATGGCCGAAATTGTTGGCACCCTTGATATTTCTCCAGGAAATCATGTATTTCTCACGAAACGTATTGCATTAACACATGTTTTGCTATACACATGTTTATTCCCTTTGTGTGTATTGGGACAAAACAAAAAAAGGGAGGAAAGAAAGCAAATTCGACATAATGTCACACAAACCTCCAAAAATGGGCTGGACAAAAGTATTGGCACCCTTTCACAACTGCGGATAAATAAGAATGTTACAAGCATGTGATGCTCCTGTAAACTCACCTGGGGCAAGTAACAGGTGTGGGCAATATAGAAATCACACCTGAAAGCAGATAAAAAGGAGAGACGTTCACTTAACCTTTGCATTGTGTGTCTGTCTGTGCCACACTAAGCATGGACAACAGAAAGAGGAGACGAGAACTGTCTGAGGACCTGAGAACCAAAATTGTGGCAAAATATCAACAATCTCAAGGTTACAAGTCCATCTCCAGAGAACTAGATTTGCCTTTGTCCACAGTGCGCAACATTATCAAAAAGTTTGCAACCCATGGCACTGTAGCTAATCTCCCTGGTCGTGGACGGATGAGGAAAATTGATGAAAGATTGCAACGCAGAATAGTCCGGATGGTGGATAAGCAGCCCCAAACATGTTCCAAAGACATTCAAGCTGTCCTGCAGGCTCAGGGAGCATCAGTGTCAGCGCGAACTATCCGTCGACATTTAAATGAAATGAAACGCTATGGCAGGAGACCCAGGAGGACCCCACTGCTGACACAGAGACATAAAAAAGCAAGACTACAGTTTGCCAAAATGTACTTGAGTAAGCCAAAAGCCTTCTGGGAAAACGTCTTGTGGACAGATGAGACCAAGATAGAGCTTTTCGGTAAAGCACATCATTCTACTGTTTACCGAAAACGGAATGAGGCCTACAAAGAACAAAACACAGTACCTACGGTAAAATATGGTGGAGGTTCAATGATGTTTTGGGGTTGTTTTGCTGCCTCTGGCACTGGGTGTCTTGACTGTGTGCAAGGCATCATGAAATCTGAGGATTACCAAAGGATTTTGGGTCGCACTGTAGGGCCCAGTGTCAGAAAGCTGGGTTTGCGTCCAAGATCCTGGGTCTTCCAGCAGGACAATGACCCCAAACATACGTCAAAAAGCACTCAGAAATGGATGGCAAAGAAGCGCTGGAGAGTTCTGAAGTGGCCAGCAATGAGCCCAGATCTAAATCCCATTGAACACCTGTGGAGAGATCTTAAAATTGCTGTTGGGAAAAGGTGTCCTTCCAATAAGAGAGACCTGGAGCTGTTTGCAAAGGAAGAGTGGTCCAAAATTCCGGGTGAGAGGTGTCAGAAGCTTATTGATGGTTATAGGAAGCGACTGATTTCAGTTATGTTTTCCAAAGGGTGTGCAACCAAATATTAAGTTAAGGGTGCCAATACTTTTGTCCAGCCCATTTTTGGGGTTTTGTGTGACATTATGTCATATTTGCTTTTCTGCCTCTGTTTTATATTTGTTCCAATACATACAAAGGGAATAAACATGTGTATAGCAAAACATGTGTTAATGCAATACCTTTTTTGTGTGAAATACTTGATTTTCAGGAAAAATATCAAGGGTGCCAACAATTTCGGCCATGACTGTATTGACCCGTTCAGACACTATACTAGCAATGGAGGTTTATTGTGCATGAGCGTGTTCCTGGCAATCAAGGGGTTAAATGTGATGACTGGTGTACTGACGGGCAATCTGACGCTATCTGGGAGGGGCGTGAAAACCACGGGAGCACGAATCATGTGTATATATATATATATATATATATATATATATATATATATATATATGTGATTTTGCTCACCCGTGCCGCCCTGTAGTAGTATTTCTGCTACAGGGTGGTCAGGAAGCGGTTACAGAAGTGGTTTGTGTTACATCGCTGCGTTAATTTAACTGACAATTGTGCGGTCATGCAACGCTGCACCCAAATTTAAATTTACATCCTTTTTTTCCCACAAATTGAGCTTTCTTTAGGTGGTATTTGATCGCCTGTGCGTTTATTTTTTGCGCTATAAAAAAAAAGGCTGGCAAAAAAAAACAATATTTTGGACTTTTTGCTATAAAACATGTCCAGTAAAAAAATTTAAAAATCAAATTTAGTCATAAATTTCTGCCAAAATGCATGCGACATGTCTTTGCTAAAAAGAAATCCCAATACGTGTAAATTAATTGGTTTACGTGAAAGTTATAGCGTCTACAAATGGCAGGAAAGATACTGGGATTTTTTTTTATTATACTAATATTGGCGGCGATCAGCGACTTATGGTGGTGATCAGCGATTTATGACAGTGATCAGCGACTTATGGAAGGACTGCGGGACTGTGGTGGACATTTTGACACTGGGGGGGAACTGACTTGGGGTCACTGACATCCCCAGTGACACCAATACAGTGATCAGTGCAAAAAAAACAAAACAAAACACTGACGCTGTACTAATGGCACTGGGGAGGTAGGGGTTAACATTTTTTAGGTAATGAAAGGGTTAACTGTGTGAGGGGAGTGTTTTGCTAGAGGGTGGGGGTGTGTACTTCATGGGAACACCCTGATCCCGAGAGATAAAGTCTTCTCTCAGGTTCAGCGTGCTCTGAACTGACAGATAGCAGAGCTGCAGTGTAAACACTGCAGCCGTGCTCTCTGTCAGTGATTACCGGTAATCGCCGGGACCTGGTGATGGACACCCGCTGCCGCGATCAGCGGCACGGGTAGGGTGGGCACGTGCCTCGCGCGCGCCACCTACCTGTTTTGCACAGCGACGTTAAAAAAAACGGCGCTGTGTGCAGAGGTGCTGCCCTGCCGCAGTAAAAACACTGCGGCTGGTCGGTAACCAGTTAAGTATGATATATTGAAATGCTGCACAGTCCTGAGAGAGTGGTGAGCACTTTAGGTGCAGCTCTACATCATCAAAAGGTTCCACAAAATCATATAAAAATGTTAAACAGCAAAAATTCCAATATGTCAGAACAAAAGTAACTTTTGACATGAATTTAATATTTGTACACAGACACGGCCTGTGGAAACAGCTGACTCAATTCTGATGTTGTAGCACTTATAACAAGTGAATAAACACCATCATCTTTCAGTGAGGATATGACACAGTGTTATAAATTGCAAAAGAACATGAATATTATTCCATAATTCTGAGCTGGCCTACGCAACAGATTTTAGATTGTAAGACTGTAGCCTCCTGCCAGTATCATGGAGGAATGCTATTTATTTACATGGTGTTTTTAAGACCTCTACAGCTGGTAGAACACTGAAGATACCCCCTGGCATTCAGGCTAATTATCATTGCTCTATGTGCCATCATCCTTCTTTCTAGTAAAAAGCCATTGATGTAGTAAATGTTGAAGATTCCTGGTAGACAGGAGTCTGCATGGGCAAGCATTGGCATAGAATACATAGATGAAGTTGGTGCAATGGTACGGGTGACAAGGAGGGTCCATGGGCATAACATCAGTGACACCTGGATTTCAGACTCATAAGTAACTCAAATATCTTGGATTTCAGGCACAGGGTAGAAGCTGTCGGTCACAAATGTGTGAGGCCATACTGGGAGGCATCGAGAGGTCTGTGTGTGAGGTTCAGAGGGAAAGTAAGCAGGCCAGGTTAGCTTCAAAGCTGGGCAAAGAATTATTCCAAACACACCAAACCTTCCTCTTCATCTCCTCCACCACCTTGATTGCTGAGAGTGAAATTTATTAATATCTTCTTCATTTCTTTACCAGCCTTAATTTAGAAAAGAATAATGCATGCATTATTTTAATTTCTGTGCATTTGTAAATTTTAAAAATAACCTTTTTGTTTTTAATTCACTAGACGTTTTACTGCACATATCTGCTGTTATAGTGAACTCACATTGTGACAGTATTTGCTTCTACAAATCCTGCTAGACGGTGTTTTGTGTTAAAGAGACGCTGTCACCTTGCCTATGAGGACAATGTCTCTACAAAAGGCCCTATACTTACCATGATAGCACCCCCCGCCACTACTTTCTTCATTACAGTGCACAGGTATTTGGAGGTTCCAGGTAAGGGGAAGCATGTAACCAACTCTACTGTGACAGTGATCGGACCTTGCACCCAATTACTAGGCTGAAGTGCTGTCATATGTGGAATGGTGTCACCACTACCCAACACCAATGGTTTCAGCGTCACCTGCAGCATGGGTCAAGGGGGTGCAGGCAAGGTGAGTATGAAGGTTGGGTAATTCCATTTGCAGGAACACTGTCACTTTGCCCTACACGAGAAAGATAACAGTGTCTCTTTAAAGCCCAACTCCAGGAATTTTCCAGGACAAATTATTTCTTTGCAGTGGGGCTTCCCTCCACTGCAAGGGTTAAATGTTTGATATGTCCAGGGGTGCACAGAAACAGAGTTAATGCTTATTTCAGTCCTGGCTCCAGTAGAATCCCTCTGGCACTGTGACCAGTCCCCCACAGCCTGCTCTGTAAACTGTGACCTGCTTCTATCCTCCTCAGGATACCATACAGGACTCATAGTCCTATATTGAACGTGATGATGCTGAGGTTCCACCCACAGATCAGAGCTTTGGGAAGAGGAAGAGGGTGCCAGAGGGGGGTATAAGTTAGTGCACTGTGCACCCCCAGACATAAAGGGCATTCAAACCTTGGGGGCCCCACTGCAAGGGTGCATTTTTTTTTTAAATTTCTCAAGTGGGCTTTAATAGTGAGCTTCTGTAAGGTGTTTATTAAAGAGTGCATAAAAATAAAACATAGAGACATTCAATATGGTGAATCTCTGCAGTGCACTAGTAACACAGCCCTAGTCACACTGCAGTATCGCTTGCTGAAAGCAACATGCTACTTGATATTTCACTTGGCTGTGAGGCAAATTCTGTGTACAGCCCTGAGCTACTGCATGTCCTAGATTAAATGGGTGATCAGGGGAATTGTAAAACCATTGCTCAACCGCCTGCTTTTACCACCCCCTGGTTACCCATGTGAGCGGACCCTAAGACTATATCATTCTTGCTCAAGTAAGCTCCTTCTATATACATTCAAAAAGTTGTAGGACTGCACCATCATTGAGTAAGTCAGGCTATTTGCTATTTCTCTAATTCTTCACAGTGCTGTAAGACTACACCATGGTTACCCAGGTAAGGTCAGTCCTTCCTTATTACTTCAGCAGCTGTTTGCCTACATGAATGCCATGAATCCTGACTGTGCAGGTACGCCCTCGCTCCCTATGTTGGTTGCCAGACTTGATCAGCAGGATCTCTTGTTGGATCAGTTGGCTCAGGCGTTGGAGACGCTGCTGGCACGCACAGCGCACCTTACTCCTGGTGCTTTAGGCCGGTTGTCACTCCTGTGGTCGCTCCCGCTGTTGCTCCGGTTGTTGCGCCTACCTCTGCATCTGCTGCCGCAGCTGCGGTGCCCAGAGGTATGACTGGTTCAGCCCCCCTTCCACAGCGCTTTGGGGGTGAGCCGAGTCAGTGTCAGGGTTTCCTTAACCAAGTGGGCATATATTTTGAATTGATACCCCACGCTTTTCCTACGGAGAGGTCAAAGGTGGGCTTCCTAATCTTGCTGCTCTCGGACAAGGCCTTGGCCTGGGCAAATCCCTTATGAGAGAACGATAACCCTGTGATTCACAAGTTTGCCGGTTTTGTTGCCTCCTTCCGTACGGTATTTGATGTGCCTGCTCGCTCTGCCTCTGCTGCTAAGCTGCTCATGTCCATGCATCAGGGTTCAGGAACCGTTGCCGAGTACGCCATAGAATTTTGTACCCTGGCGACAGAGGTGGGTTGGAACAATGAGGCTCTGGTGGCTGCTTTCTCTTATGGTCTCTCAGATGCGTTGAAGGACTGCCTGTGGAGCTCGAAGCACTTATTTCCTTCCTAATCCTGGTTGACACTAGGCTCAGGGAGAGGCCTTCACTTAAGGAGCATCTGCGGAGGCCTCCTAACCGATTGGCACCTACGTTTTCTGTTTCACCCGTTCCTCCCTCTCCTCCCATGCCTCCTGGGGATGGCTTGTCTGGCAGTGAGCCCATGCAGCTGGGGTTTGCTCGCCTTTCCAAGGGGGAGCGGGCCTCTCGGCGTCGGGAGGGTCGCTGCCTGTACTGTGGTCTCGGTGGGCATTTTCGGCAGTCCTGTCTGGTCCGTCCGGGAAACGCTCGCACCTGAGATCCTGTCGGGGGCAGATCTTGGGTGGAGTTTCCTCGTCCCCGGTTTCCTGCAAAGATAAACTGCTAATCACCGTTGTCCACTCTTGGGCGGAAGGCTCGGTGTCGGCCCAGGCGTTGGTAGACTCTGGTGTTGGCGGGTTGTTTATGGACAGTTTGTTTGCTGCCCAGTACTCCATTCCTCTGCAGGCTTGAGTTACTCCATTGGTCCTCGAGGTGATAGATGGCAGTCCCCTGCACCCGATGCAGGTTACCCACGAGACCCTGACGGTTGAAGTAGCTATTGGGGCTGTTCACAGGGAGTTGGCCTGTTTCCAGGTAATTTCTGTGTTGCCTACTGACTATGGGGAGTACCTGGACGTGTTTGACAAGGTGCACGCCGATGCCATAACCTTACAACCCGGTGCCACTCCTCCGTGTGGCAGGGTGTATCCTCTTTCGGTTGCGGAGAATCAGGCCATGGAGGGGTACGTTGCGGATGCGCTTTCCCGGGGGCACATTCGCAAGTCTACTTCTCCAGCAGGAGCTGGCTTTTTCTTCGTGAAAAAGAAGGGCGGTGAATTGAGGCCTAGCATTGATTTTAGGGGTCTCAATAGAATCACGATTAAGAATGATTACCCAATTCCGTTGATTACCGAGTTGTTCGACCGCCTCAAGGGAGCAACGGTCTTTACTAAACTCGACCTTAGGGCTGCGTACAACCTCGTACGGATCAAGGAGGGAAGTGGAAGACCGCGTTCAACACCAGAACCGGCCACTATGAATCCCTGGTTATGCCCTTCGGGTTGTGTAACGCGCCTGCGGTCTTTCAGGAGTTCATTAATGATGTCTTTCGTGACTTGTTGCAGCAGTGCATGGTGGTTTACTTGGACGACATCCTGGTTTACTCTGCATCTATGGAGTCTCATATCCAGGATGTTAAGCGGGTGCTGCAATGGTTACGTGAGAACGAGCTTTTCTGTAAGCTCGAGAAGTGTGAATTTCACCGATCCCAGGTTGCCTTTTTGGGCTACATCATTTCCGCTGTGGGATTTTCCATGGACCCTCAGAAGGTTTTGGCGGTTCTGCAGTGGCCTCGTCCCAGTGGTCTTCGGTCCGTTCACCGCTTTTTGGGATTCGCCAACTATTATCGGAACTTTATCAGGAACTTCTCCACGCTGGCCAAGCCTCTCTCAGATCTGACCAAGAAGGGCAGTAATCCCCACGAGTGGTCATCCGAGGCCAACTTAGCTTTTGAAGCTCTGAAATCCGCCTTCACTTCGGCTCCGATACGGTCTCATCCCAATCCTGGGTTGTCTTTTGTCCTCGAGGTTGATGCATCTGAGACGGGAGTAGGCGCCCTCCTGTCTCAGCGTCGGTCACCCAATGGACCCCTACTTCCCTGTGGGTTCTACTCCAGGAAGCTTTCCTCCGCAGAATGCAACTACCAGATTGGAGACAGGGAGTTGTTGGCCATTATTCAGGCTCTTAAAGAATGGAGGCACCTGCTCGAGGGTTCTGCGGTTCCGGTCCTCATTCTCACTGACCACAAGAACCTAATGTATCTCTCGGAAGCTAAGAGGTTGACGCCCCGTCAGGCCAGATGGGCTCTGTTCTTGTCGCATTTAACTATGTGGTCTCCTATTTGCCTGGCTCCAAGAATATCACGGCTGATGCCTTGTCGCGGCAATACTCTGAGCTGTCTAGGGAGGACTCTGAGCCGACCTCGGTCATACCTCCGGATCACATCCTGGTTGCCATTTGTACCAGCCTGACTTCTCCCCTTGGGGAGCAGATTTTGGCGGCTCAAACTGATGCTCCCTCTGAGAGACCGGCTGGTAGATGTTTCGTACCTGAGGGATTGCGCACCCGCTTGCTGCGTACCTACCATAATTCCAAGACTGCCGGTCATCCAGGGAGGAACCAGTTGTCCTGGGTCGTTTCTCGTTTATTCTGGTGGCGATCTCTCCATTCCGACATCGCCTCATATGTAGCGGCATGTTCTGTCTGTGCCCAGAATAAATCTCCTCGGCATCTTCCATTGGGCCTTCTGCAACCCATTCCCAATGGGGAGCGTCCCTGGTCACACCTGGGCATGGATTTTATTGTAGACCTCCCTGCGTCTCCAGGCCATACGGTCATTCTTATGGTCATTGATCATTTCTCCAAGATCTGCCATTGTGTTCCGTTCAAGAAATTGCAGACTGCGCAAGAACTGGCTACGGTTTTCGCCAGGGAGATCTTTCGCTTGCATGGGTTACCTAAGGTGATTGTCTCGGACCGTGGGAGCCAGTTTGTGTCCAGGTTCTGGTGCGCCTTCTGCTTCCAGTTGGGTATCAAGCTCTCCTTCTCTTCGGCCTACCACCCGCAGTCCAATGGGGCTGCGGAGCGTTCCAACCAGGCCCTGGAACAATTCCTTTGCTGCTATATCTCAGACCATCAAGACAATTGGGTCGATCTCCTGCCATGGGCAGAGTTTGCGAGGAACTCGGCTGTCAACTCCTCCTCTGGGATGTCTCCCTTCATGGCCAACTATGGGTTCCAACCCACTGTATTGCCTGAGTTGTTCTCGCCACAGGACATTCCGGCTGTGGATAACCATCTTGCTGCCCTGCGTTCCTCGTGGGGGCAGATCCAGAGGTCCTTGAAGGACTCAGCTCAGCGGCAGAAGCTCCAGGCTGATCGTAGACGATTGCCCGCTCCTTCATACCAGGTCGGAGATCGGGTGTGGTTGTCTACTCGTAACCTTAATCTTCGGGTGCCCGCACCGAAACTGGCTCCCCATTTTGTTGGTCCTTTCCGTATCCTCCGCAGGGTGAAACCGGTTGCCTATGCCCTTGCTCTTCCTCCTGGGATGCGTATCTCCAATGTCTTCCATGTATCCCTGTTGAAGCCTCTGGTCTGTAATCGCTTTACTGCCTCTTCGCCTCGGCCTCGTCCTATCTGGGTTGACGGTCATGTGGAGGATGGGGTTTGTCCGCGGTCGGGTGCAGTTCCTGGTCCATTGGCGTGGTTATGGTCCCGAGGAGCGTTCCTGGGTTCCTTCCGTGGATGTTCATGCTCCTGCCCTCCTCCGCGCTTTTCACGCCCGCTTTCTCCAGAAGCCTTATGTTGAGCAGCAGAGGGGGAGGGGCCCTTGAGGAGGAGGTACTGTCAAGGTCCTACCTTTCCCCAGGGCTTGTGCTGCTCCATGTGCTGGCATCCATCTTAGGTGTCTGCAAAGCATTGTGGGATCCTTTATGCTTTCAGCCCCCTGCGGCTCCTCCCCCAGGAGGTTGCGGCTTATCACATATAAGTCTGCTGTTTGTAGCTGTCCATTGCATTTGTGTCCTGTCTGTTGCACAGCAGCAAGCTCCTGTTTAGTTTCTCATTGCTCTCCTGGATACCGACTCGGCTTTGGCAAGACTGGCTTCTGATCCCGGCTCTGGCGACCATCCTTCCTGGCTTCTGACCCCGGATCTGGTGACCATCCTTCCTGGCTTCTGCCCCCGGCTCTGGCGATCATCCTTCCTGGCTTCTGACCCTGGCTCTGGCAACCATCCTTCTTGGCTACTGTTCTACCAAGTCATCTGCTGTTGGACTAGCATAGACTCTGTCTTGTTTTTGTATAATAAACCTACCTTTAATTGCACCTCCTTGTGTGTCTGGCTCCTTGCTCCCTGACACCTCCTGAGAAAACAATTCCTTGCCTTGGACCAAGCAAATGGTGCAAGGGACATGGTAACCATTGGTAATTTTAGAGATTCCAAACTGGACACCCTTGTGTGCGCAGAATAAGGTTTCTGCAATGCCAAGCAAAAGAGTACTGTATCTACAAGTGTGGAAATTATTTACTTCAACTTAAGGGAGACTCATGATCCGAGGCCTCTGATGCTGGGGAGTCCTTCTCCTCTCTATCCTCCTCTGGAGATTCACCAGGTTCAATAATAAAGTCAAAGACTGAATCTGGAGGGCAGGCAGAGGTGGCACAACTATTACTTAAGTTGCCCAGGGCCTCAATAAGGCCCGAAATGCTGCCAATGAACTGGAAAGAAAGGGAGAAGATTTGACATGCACTCTAGCAGCATGGCCTGAGATGGACAGGGAATCAGAAAAAGGGCAGTTGTGAGAGGATAATGCACCTGGCGTATGTACAGTAGAGCTGGCAACCCCTATGACTGACCGGAGTTAGTGGGACCCCTGGGGCCCTCGTCCCTTATTTGAACTGCCATGCTACAAAATTATGCCCCAGAACGAGTACTCATGATTCCCACTATAACGAAGTGGGAAGGGGAATGCCTTGGTATGTTACTTATTGGCCACCACCCAGGATGTACATATCACCATCACCGTTGACCTGTGCCTCATACACCAGCAGATGTGTCTTGGTCCTTGCCAGTAGCAAACAAGGCAGAAAGAGCCTGCAAAAGTATAGAAGCCTCTTTGAAAGAGAGTCCACGCAGGTGCAGTGCACTCCACAAACCAGGCATGCAATATTGCCACAAGGCATGTGCCCTAGCTCCACAGAGTCAATATCCAAACTCAACAGCCACCACCTCAGACGCCCTCCAGAATTAAACCCTTTATGTCTATAAAATTTTAATTAGATAAAAATTACTTTGTAGTTGAACATTATTTATTCGTGTCATGAAAATGGATTTTTGATACATATCTAAGCCATTAATACACATAAATATCTCATGCTTCAAATAGGCATGAAATGAAATAGTTTAATCATATGGCTAGTTGAACTGTGCAGAAGACAAAAAGTATGTCATATAATATCCACATACACTGCTCAAAAAAATTAAAAGAACACTTTGAAAACACATCAGATCTCAATACGGAAAAATATCATGTAGGATATCTATACAGATATGGACTGGGTAATGTGTTAGGAACATAAGGATGCCCCATCGTTTGATGGAAATGAAAATTATCAACCTATATAGGACTGAATTCAAAGACACCCAGAAAATCAAAGTGAAAAAATGATGCGGAAGGCTAGTCCATTTTGCTAACATTTCATTGCACCAACTCAAAATGGTACTCAGTAGTTTGTATGGCCCCCACGTGCTTGTATGTATGCCTGACAACGTCGGGGCATGCTCCTAATGAGACGATGGATGGTGTCCTAGGGTATTTCCTCCCAGATCTGGACCAGGGTATCACTGAGCTTCTGGACAGTCAGAGGTGCAACCTGGTGGTGTCGGATGGACCGAAACATGATATCCCAGAGGTGTTCTATTGGATTTAGGTCAGGCGAGTGTGGGGGCCATTCAATGGTTTAAATTCCTTCATCCTCCAGGAACTGCCTGCATACTATTGCCACATGAGGCCGGGCATTGTTGTGCACCAGGATAAGGTCTGACAATGGGTCCAAGGATCTCATCCCGATACCTAATGGCAGTCAGGGTGCCATTGTGTAGCCTGTAGAGGTCTGTGCATCCCTCCATGGATATGCCTCCCCAGACCATTACTGACCCACCACCAAAACGGTCATGCTGAACGATGTTACAGGCAGCATAACGTTCTCCACGGCTTCTCCAGACCCTTTCACATCTAGCACATGTGCTCAGGGTGAACCTGCTCTCATCTGTGAAAAGCACAGGGCACCAGTGGCAGACCTGCCAATTCTGGTGTTCAATGGTTAATGCCAATCAAGCTATATGGTGCCTGGCAGTGAGCTCAGGGCCCCCTATAGGACATTGGACCCTCAGACCACCCTCATGAAGTCTGTTTCTGATTGTTTGGTTAGAGACATTCACATTAGTGGCCTGCTGGAGGTCATTTTGTAGGGCTCTGGCAGTGCTCATCCTGTTTCTCCTTGCACAAAGGAGCAGATACAGGAACTGATGATGGATTAAAGACCTTCTACGGCCCTGTCCGGCTCTCCTAGAATAATTGCCTGTCTTCTGGAATCTCCTTCATGCTCTTGAGACTGGGAGACACAGCAAACCTTCTGACAATGGCATGTATTGATGTGCCATCCTGGAGGAGCTGGACTGCCTGTGCAACCTTTGTAGGGTCCAGGTATCACCACATGCTACCAGTAGTGACACTGACCCTAGCCAAATGCAAAACTAGTGAAAAACAGTCAGTTTCTCCTGTCTATCTATCTATCTATCTATCTATCTATCTATCTATCTATCTATCTATCTATCGTATCTCTACTCTCTATCTTATCTATCTATCTATCTATCTATCTATCTATCTTACCTCACCTCTCCTATCTGTCTATCTATCGTATCTATCTTATCTCTACTATCTATCTATCTATCTATCTATCTATCTATCTATCTATCTATCTATCTATCTATCTATCTATCTATCTATCTATCTATCTATCCATCTATCTATCTATCTATCTAATCTCTCCTAATTATCTACAGTGGGGCAAAAAAGTATTTAGTCAGCCACCAATTGTGCAAGTTCTCCCACTTAAAAAGATGAGAGAGGCCTGTAAATGGCATCATAGGTAGACCTCAACTATGAGAGACAAAATGAGGAAAAAAAAATCCAGACAATCACATTGGCTGATTTGGAAAGAATTTATTTGCAAATTATGGTGGAAAATAAGTATTTGGTCAATATCAAAAGTTCATCTCAATACTTTGTTATATATCCTTTGTTGGCAATGAGAGAGGTCAAACGTTTCCTGTAAGTCTTCACAAGGCTGGCACACACTGTCGCTGGTATGTTGGCCCATTCCTCCATACAGATCTCTAGAGCAGTGATGTTTTGGGGCTGTCGCTAGGCAACATGGACTTTCAACTCCCTCCAAAGGTTTTCTATGGGGTTGAGATCTGGAGACTGGCTAGGCCACTCCAGGACCTTGAAATGCTTCTTACAAAGACACTCCTTCGTTGCCCGGGCGGTATGTTTGGGATCATTGTCATGTTGGAAGACCCAGCCACGTTTCATCTTCAATGCCCTTGCTGATGGAAGGAGGTTTGCACTCAAAATCTCACGATACATGGCCCCATTTATTCTGTCCTGTACATGGATCAGTCGTCCTGGTCCCTTTGCGGAGAAACAGCCCCAAAGCATGATGTTGCTACCCCCATGCTTCACAGTAGGTATGGTGTTCTTTGGATGCAACTCAGCATTCTCTCTCCTCCAAACACGACGAGTTGTGTTTCTACCAAACAGTTCTATTTTTGTTTCATCTGACCATATGCCATTCTCTCAGTCCTCTTCTGGATCATCCAAATGCTCTCTAGCAAACTTCAGACGGGCCCGGACATGTACTGGCTTAAGCAGGGGGACACGTCTGGCACTGCAGGATCTGAGTCCCTGGCGGCGAAGTGTGTTACTGATGGTAGCCTTTGTTACGTTGGTCCCAGCTCTCTGCAGGTAATTCACTAAGTCCCCCCCGTGTGGTCCTGGGATTTTTGCTCACCGTTCTTGTGATCATTGTGACCCCACGGGGTGAGATCTTGCATGGAGCCCTAGATCGAGGGAGATTTTCAGTGGTCTTGTATGTCTTCCATTTTCTAATTATTGCTCCCACAGTTGATTTGTTCACACCAAGCTGCTTGTCTATTGCAGATTCAGTCTTCCCAGCCTGGTGCAGGTCTACAATTTTGTTTCTGGTGTCCTTCGACAGCTCTTTGGTCTATACCATAGTAGAGTTTGGAGTGTGACGGTTTGAGTTTGTGGACAGGTGTCTTTTATACTGATAACAAGTTCAAACAGGTGCCATTGATACAGGTAATGAGTGCAGGACAGAGGAGCCTCTTAAAGAAGAAGGTCCAGGTCTGTGAGAGCCAGAAATCTTGCTTGTTTGTAGGTGACCAAATACTTATTTTCCACCATAATTTGCAAATAAATTCTTTCCAAATCAGCCAATGTGATTGTCTGGATTATTTTTCTCATTTGCTCTCTCATAGTTGAGGTCTACCTAATGATGCCAATTACAGGCCTCTCTCTTTTTAAATGGGAGAACTTGCACAATTGGTGGCTGACTAAATACTTTTTTGCCCGACTGTATCTATCTATCTACCTTACCTATCTTATCTATCTATCTATCTATCTATCTATCTATCTATCTTATCTCTCCTAATTATCTATCTATCTATCTATCTATCTATCTATCTATCTCTCTCTGTCAGGAATGGACTGGCCAGCAATGGTGGGACTCACCTGCCTTTTGATCTGCAGTACCAGGGTTGGCCAGCGGATGCTCCCAGCAATCAGAGACTCAACTTTGCAGCCAGCTAACACCTGGAACTGATTATGCTGGGGTATTTAAGGGATGGCCAGACCCACAGACTCTGCCTTGGTGTTGTGTTTGTCCTGGGCCCTGTATCCTGTTTCTGAACCGCTGCTGACTTCTCCTGCTCTGATCCCGGCTCGCTCCTGACCATCCCTCTGCCTGACCCTCTGTACCACGCTGCTTGCTACCTGTTCTGATCCCTGGCTTGTGACCCTGACCATCCCTCTGCCTGACCCTCTGTACTACGCTGCTTGCTACCTGCTGAACCTGGCCTGTGACCCCGACCAATCTCCGCTTGCTCCCCCTGTACCTACCTGCCCTATTGATATTGACCCGGCCTGCCTGACGACGCTTGCTTGTATGTACTGTTATCTGTGGGTGGTTGGTTTGGTTGCACTGTATTATGTTTTAGTATTGCACTGCGTTTATGTTTGTATGGTTAGTGTTAATAAATTATATTCAAGAAAAACAAAGGATAAGTGAGCGCTTATGTGATAGTATATAATGTATAATAAGCGGCAGCTGTACACCCAAAAGGCACCGTATCAAACCTTCAATAGCATATATGTGAACAGGGAGGTGCAGCGCTGTATAACCAAACAAATAATAATTACACAATAGTGAACAGTGACTGTAAATTAATAATGCCACTATATAGTGGCTCCAGGTGAAGAGAGTGAAAAACAGTCCAGTGAAGGAGTGCTCTTAAGATCCAGGGTGATCTTCAGACGTCCAATATACAGGACCATCAGGTGATAAAATATAAAGACTGCGCACTCACCAGATACGCAATCTTTATGCGCATTTGTGTAAAATTATCACTAGGCCTCCTGTATCATCATCCTGGTCTGGTCAGATCTGGTCAGCATATCCCTCATATCCCTACAAAAAATACTGACCCAGGTATAAATCAAAGATGGCCGCCGGGGCCCCTCGTGGCGCCGGCGGTGAAGCGTCCAACCTGCTGTAGCTATCCCTGACGCGTTTCGAGCGAAGGCTCGTAGTCATAGGGGTGCAGCTTGCAGCCACTGTGTAGTATTTTTTGTAAGTTGGATTTTCTGCTACCCTGTGTCTTCAATAAAGATACCTGAGGATATTACACTATGTGGCCCTTTCTATTTATTTGAGTTCTGGTGAGAACCGGCCAAGTCTACGGAACAGCTGCATCCATCCAGTTACCGGGCCATGAGGGATATGCTGACCAGATCTGACCAGACCAGGATGATGATACAGGAGGCCTAGTGATAATTTTACACAAATGCGCATAAAGATTGCGTATCTGGTGAGTGCGCAGTCTTTATATTTTATCACCTGATGGTCCTGTATATTGGACGTCTGAAGATCACCCTGGATCTTAAGAGCACTCCTTCACTGGACTGTTTTTCACTCTCTTCACCTGGAGCCACTATATAGTGGCATTATTAATTTACAGTCACTGTTCACTATTGTGTAATTATTATTTGTTTGGTTATACAGCGCTGCACCTCCCTGTTCACATATAATAAATTATATTGTTTATAACATATCTGAGGTCTGTGTTTCCCTGCGTCAGCCACACACCTCTGGTCACACCTGGGAGCCCTGACATTACACCAAGGCCAATCCTGACCAGAAGTGGCTGCACAGGGAAGCCATCTTGGCTTGTTGCTGGGAAGGATGGATCTGGATGAGGTTGTGTATTTAAATCTGCTAGTGTTTGATGACAGGGAGTATGCTTATCAAACTCTGAAGGAGTATCCCAGGGATCAACTACTAGAATGTATACGGCTCGCTCATGTTCTAGTAGATCAGGGCACAGAGTTCTCTGAGGTGCAGCCTTTGATTGAGGTTTGTGCTGAGTTGGTTTCATCTGGTTCCCCCGAATGCAGGGATGAATTTTTGCCACCATTTAGTGCAGACCAGGTAGAGTCCCTGGTGTGGTTATTAGAGGATGATGTGGGTTACTTTCTGGAGCGTTATTCCACATGTTCACCACAGACACTAAGATATTGTATAAACGCAGTGCAGTCATTGACCAGACAGGCTTTGTGTAAGCTCAGATTTGTTCAACCCATACTGCAGACATGGACAGATTTGTTGCACCCAGCCTCAGTCAGCTTACAAAAACCCAGTCCTGCTTCTAACTCTACTCCTGTATTCCCACCAGCTCCTCCAGTTACAGCCCAGTATACTTGGCTATCTACCGCATGTCAGTCCCCTGTTCCCACTCGCTGCACCTATCCTGCCTTTAACCCTGTAAAAAAGCCCTCTGTAGCAACTGCTCCCTCTCCTGTTCCATCCTCCAGTTTTTCTCTGTCTCCAGCTGCTCCATTCGTTTGCAGACCTGCGTTTACTTGCAGTGCTCCAGTAGTTAAAACCAGAAAAAAGCGAAAATTCTTTCCAACCAATACCATCCTGCCAGTATCCAAACCGGTGAACCTGCCTTCCGTGACTCAGCCTGAAGCCTCTACTCAGCCTGAAGCCTCTACTCAGCCTGATGCCTCTACTCAGCCTGATGCCTCTACTCAGCCTGATGCCTCTCTTCTGCCTGATGCCTCTACTCAGCCTGATGCCTCTACTCAGCCTGATGCCTCTACTCAGCCGGATGCCTCTCTTCAGCCGGATGCCTCTCTTCAGCCTGAAGCCTCTACTCAGCCTGAAGCCTCTACTCAGCCTGAAGCCTCTACTCAGCCTGAAGCCTCTACTCAGCCTGATGCCTGCATTCAGCATGATGAACTGATCCAGCCCGACGATCCTATTAGGCCAGTTGACTCGATGCCCGCTGTTGATCCAGATGATCCGGTACCTGACCCAGTGCCCGCTGTCGTGCCAATTGACTCAGAGCCCGCTGTCATACCTGGTGACCCGGTGCCCACTGCCTTGCCAGATGACGCGGTGCCCGCTGGCAAGCCAAATGACCTGATGCCTGGTGACCCAGTGCCCGCTGTCATACCTGGTGACCCGATGCCCGCTGTCGAGCCAGACAATCCGATACCTGATGACCCGGTGCCCACTGTCGTGCCTGTTGACTCGGAGCCCACTGTCTTGCCAGACGACTCGGTGCCCGCTGTTCCGCCAGTCGACTCGGTGCCCGCAGTCTTGCCAGACGACTCGGTGCCCGCAGTCTTGCCAGACGACTCGGTGCCCGCAGTCTTGCCAGACGACTCGGTGCCCGCAGTCTTGCCAGACGACTCGATGCCCGCAGTCTTGCCAGACGACTCGGTGCCCGCAGCCTTGCCAGACGACTCGGTGCCCGCAGCCTTGCCAGACGACTCGGTGCCCGCAGCCTTGCCAGACGACTCGGTGCCCGCAGTCTTGCCAGACGACTCAGTGCCCGCAGTTCCGCCAGTTGACTCGATGCCCGCTGTTCCGCCAGTTGACTCGGTGCCCGCAGTCTTGCCAGACGACTCGGTGCCCGCAGCCTTGCCAGACGACTCGGTGCCCGCAGCCTTGCCAGACGACTCGGTGCCCGCAGTCTTGCCAGACGACTCGGTGCCCGCAGTTCCGCCAGTTGACTCGATGCCCGCTGTTCCGCCAGTTGACTCGGTGCCCGCAGTCTTGCCAGACGACTCGGTGCCCGCAGTCTTGCCAGACGACTCGGTGCCCGCAGTCTTGCCAGACGACTCGGTGCCCGCAGTCTTGCCAGACGACTCGGTGCCCGCAGCCTTGCCAGACGACTCGGTGCCCGCAGTTCCGCCAGTTGACTCGATGCCCGCTGTTCCGCCAGTTGACTCGGTGCTCGCAGTCTTGCCAGACGACTCGGTGCCCACTGTCGTGCCTGGTGACTCGGTGCCCGCCGCTTCGTCTGGGGGCCCGAGACCTGTTGCTCCGCCTGAGGGCCCGAGACCTGTCGCTCCATCTGGGGGTCCGGCGCCCGCCGCTCCGCCTGAGGGCCCGAGACCTGTCGCTCCATCTGGGGGTCCGGCGCCCGCCGCTCCGCCTGAGGGCCCGAGACCTGTAGCCCCGCCTGGGGGTCCGGCACCCGCCGCTCCGCCTGGGGGCCCGAGGCCTGTCGCCCCGCCTGGGGGCCCGAGGCCTGTCGCCCCGCCTGGGGGCCCGAGGCCTGTCGCCCCGCCTGGGGGCCCGATGCCTGTCGCCCCGCCTGGGGGCCCGAGGCCTGTCGCCCCGCCTGGGGGCCCGAGGCCTGTTGCCCCGCCTGGGGGCCCGAGACCTGTCGCTCCATCTGGGGGTCCGGCGCCCGCCGCTCCGCCTGAGGGCCCGAGACCTGTCGCTCCATCTGGGGGTCCGGCGCCCGCCTCTCCGCCTGAGGGCCCGAGACCTGTCGCTCCATCTGGGGGTCCGGCGCCCGCCTCTCCGCCTGAGGGCCCGAGACCTGTCGCTCCATCTGGGGGTCTGGCGCCCGCCGCTCCGCCTGAGGACCCGAGACCTGTCACTCCATCTGGGGGTCCGGCGCCCGCCGCTCCGCCTGAGGGCCCGAGACCTGTCACTCCATCTGGGGGTCCGGCGCCCGCCGCTCCGCCTGAGGGCCCGAGACCTGTAGTTCCGCCTGGGGGTCCAGCGCCCGCCGCTCCGCCTGGAGGCCCGAGGCCTGTCGCCCCGCCTGGGGGCCCGAGGCCTGTCGCCCCGCCTGGGGGCCCGAGGCCTGTCGCCCCGCCCGGGGGCCCGAGGCCTGTCGCCCCGCCCGGGGGTCCGGTGCCTGTCGCCCCGCCCGGGGGTCCGGTGCCTGTCGCCCCGCCCGGGGGTCCGGTGCCTGACGCCCCGCCCGGGGGTCCGGTGCCTGTCGCCCCGCCCGGGGGCCCGGTGCCTGCCGCTACGCCCGGGGGCCCGGTGCCTGCCGCTCCGCCTGGTGGCCCGCTGCCTGCTGCTTCTCCTGGTAGCCCGATGTGCCTCTGCCCGGAGTCCAGCCCGATGTGCCTCTGCCCGGAGTCCAGCCCGATGTGCCTCTGCCCGGAGTCCAGCCCGATGTGCCTCTGCCCGGTGTGCCTCTGCCCGGAGTCCAGCCCGGTGTGCCTCTGCCCGGTGTGCCTCTGCCCGGTGTGCCTCTGCCCGGAGTCCAGCCCGATGTGCCTCTGCCCGGAGTCCTGCCCGGTGTGCCAGTCTTTGATATCCCGCCAGTTACCAGACCCGGGCGGTGGAACATTTTTCCCTGCTAGGACTGTTTGGAGCGTCCTGAGGCCGCTCCTTGAGGGGGGGGTACTGTCAGGAATGGACTGGCCAGCAATGGTGGGACTCACCTGCCTTTTGATCTGCAGTACCAAGGCTGGCCAGCGGATGCTCCCAGCAATCAGAGACTCAACTTTGCAGCCAGCTAACACCTGGAACTGATTATGCTGGGGTATTTAAGGGATGGCCAGACCCACAGACTCTGCCTTGGTGTTGTGTTTGTCCTGGGCCCTGTATCCTGTTTCTGAACCGCTGCTGACTTCTCCTGCTCTTATCCCGGCTCGCTCCTGACCATCCCTCTGCCTGACCCTCTGTACCACGCTGCTTGCTACCTGTTCTGATCCCTGGCTTGTGACCCTGACCATCCCTCTGCCTGACCCTCTGTACTACGCTGCTTGCTACCTGCTGAACCTGGCCTGTGACCCCGACCAATCTCCGCTTGCTCCCCCTGTACCTACCTGCCCTATTGATATTGACCCGGCCTGCCTGACGACGCTTGCTTGTATGTACTGTTATCTGTGGGTGGTTGGTTTGGTTGCACTGTATTATGTTTTAGTATTGCACTGCGTTTATGTTTGTATGGTTAGTGTTAATAAATTATATTGTTTATAACATATCTGAGGTCTGTGTTTCCCTGCGTCAGCCACACACCTCTGGTCACACCTGGGAGCCCTGACACTCTCTCTATCTATCTATCTATCTATCTATCTATCTATCTATCTATCTTATCTCTCCTAATTATCTATCTATCTACCTTACCTATCTTATCTATCTATCTATCTATCTATCTATCTATCTTATCTCTCCTAATTATCTATCTATCTACCTTACCTATCTTAACTATCTATCTATCTATCTATCTATCTATCTATCTATCTATCTATCTATCTTATCTATCCTATCTATCTATCTATCTATCTATCTATCTATCTATCTTATCTCTCCTAATTATCTATCTAACTACCTTATCTATCTATCTATCTATCTATCTATCTATCTATCTATCTATCTAGCTATCTTATCTCTCCTAATTATCTATCTATCTATCTATCTATCTATCTATCTATCTATCTATCTACCTTACCTATCTTATCTATCTATCTATCTATCTATCTATCTGTCTATCTATCTGTCTATCTTACCTTTCTTATCTCTCCTAATTATCTATCTATCTATCTTACCTATCTTATCTCTCCTAATTATCTATCTATCTACCTTACCTATCTTATCTATCTATCTATCTATCTATCTATCTATCTATCTATCTATCTACCTTACCTATCTTATCTCTCCTATCTGTCTAATCTCTACTATCTATCTATCTATCTATCTATCTATCTATCTATCTAATCTAGCTTATCTATCTATTTAGCTGTTTACTACAGTAGAGTTTATATTCAGAACATCCATTTTATGAAAGCAATAGATTATCTATCTATCTATCTATCTATCTATCTATCTATCTATCTATCTATCTATCTATCTATCCTCTCCTAATTATCTATCTATCTACCTTACCTACAGTGGGGATCGAAATTTTGGGCACCCCAGCTAACAATTTGTATTAATGTGCATAAAAAAGCCAAGGAAAGATGGAAAAATCTCCAAAAGGCATCAAATTACAGATTAAACATTCTTATAATATGTCAACAAAAGTTAGATTTTATTTCCATCATTTACACTTTCAAAATAACAGAAAACAAAAAAATGGCGTCTGCAAAAGTTTGGGCACCGTGCAGAATTTATAGCATGCACTGCCCCCTTTGCCAAGCTGAGACCTGCCAGTGTCATGGATTGTTCTCAATCATTGTCTGGGAAGACCAGGTGATGTCAATCTCAAAGGTTTTAAATGCCCAGACTCATCTGACCTTGCCCCAACAATCAGCACCATGGGTTCTTCTAAGCAGTTGTCTAGAAAACTGAAACTGAAAATAGTTGACGCTCACAAAGCTGGAGAAGGCTATAAGAAGATATCAAAGCGTTTTCAGATGTCAATATCCTCTGTTCGGAATGTAATTAAGAAATGGCAGTCATCAGGAACAGTGGAAGTTAAAGCAAGATCTGGAAGACCAAGAAAAATATCACACAGAACAGCTCGCAGGATTGTGAGAAAAACAATTCAAAACCCACGTTTGACTGCACGATCCCTCCAAAAAGATCTGGCAGACACTGGAGTTGTGGTACACTATTCCACTATAAAGAGATACTTGTACAAATATGGTCTTCATGGAAGAGTCATCAGAAGAAAACCTCTTCTACGTACTCACCACAAAAATCATCGTTTGAACTTTGCAAATGAACATATAGACAAGCCTGATGCATTTTGGAAACAAGTTCTGTGGACCGATGAGGTTAAAATTGAACTTTTTGGCCGGAATGAGCAAGGGTACGTTTGGAGAAGAAGGGGCACAGAATTGAATGAAAAGAACCTCTGTCCAACTGTTAGGCATGGGGTTGGATCAATCATGCTTTGGGGTTGTGTTGCAGCCAGTGGCACAGGGAACATCTCACGAGTAGAAGGAAAAATGGATTCAATAAAATTTCAGCAAATTTTGGATGGTAACTTGATGCCATCTGTGAAAAAGCTGAAATTAAAGAGAGGATGGCTTCTACAAATGGATAATGATCCTAAACACACCTGGAAATCCACGGGGGATTACATCAAGAGGCGTAAACTGAAGGTTTTGCCATGGCCTTCACAATCTCCTGACCTCAACATAATTGAAAATCTATGGATAGACCTTAAAAGAGCAGTGCGTGACAGACAGCCCAAAAATCTCAAAGAACTGGAAGACTTTTGTAAGGAAGAATGGGCAAAGATACCTCAAACAAGAATTGAAAGACTCTTGGCTGGCTACAAAAAGCGTTTACAAGCTGTGATACTTGCCAAAGGGAGCAGTACAAGATATTAACTCTGCAGAGTGCCCAAACTTTTGCAGACGCCATTTTTTGTTTTCTGTTATTTTGAAAGTGTAAATGATGGAAATAAAATCTAACTTTTGTTGACATATTATAAGAATGTCTAATCTGTAATTTGATGCCTTTTGGAGATTTTTCCATCTTTCCTTGGCTTCTTTATGCACACTAATACAAATTTTTAGCTGGGGTGCCCAAACTTTCGATCCCCACTGTATCTTTATCTATCTATCTATCTATCTATCTATCTATCTATCTATCTATCTTATCTCTCCTAATTATCTATCTATCTACCTTATCTATCTATCTATCTATCTATCTATCTATCTATCCACCTTACCTATCTTATCTCTCCTATCTGTCTATCATATCTATCTTATCTCTACTATCTATCTATCTATCTATCTATCTATCTATCTATCTATCTATCTATCTATCTAATCTAGCTTTTCTATCTATTTAGCTGTTTACTACAGTAGAGTTTATATTCAGAACATCCATTTTATGAAAGCAATAGATTATCTATCTATCTATCTATCTATCTATCTATCTATCTATCTATCTATCTATCTAATCTCTCCTAATTATCTATCTATCTATCTATCTATCTATCTATCTATCTATCTATCTATCTATCTATCTATCTATCTATCTAATCTCTCCTAATTATCTATCTATCTACCTTACCTATCTTATCTATCTTATCTATCTATCTATCTATCTATCCATCTATCCATCTGTCTATCTACCTTACCTATCTTATCTCTCCTATCTGTCTATCTATCGTATCTATCTTATCTCTACTATCTATCTATCTATCTATCTATCTATCTATCTATTTAGCTGTTTACTACAGTAGAGTTTATATTCAGAACATCCATTTTATGAAAGCAATAGATTATCTATCTATCTAATCTATCAAATCTATCTATCTATCTATCTATCTATCTATCTATCTATCTATCTATCTATCTATCTATCTTATCTCGCCTAATTATCTATCTATCTATCTTACCTATCTTATCTCTACTATCTATCTATCTATCTATCTATCTATCTATCTATCTATCTATCTATCTATCTATCTATCTACCTTATCTCTACTATCTATCTATCTATCTATCTATCTATCTATCTATCTACCTTACCTATCTTATCTCTACTATCTATCTATCTATCTATCTATCTATCTATCTATCTATCTATCTCTGTGTGACCCCCTGTGTCTATGTGTCTATCACTCACCACACAATGCTTAGACCTTAACCAGACAACCTAATGCAGTTTTATATAGTAATTCACTTCTTATCACAGTTCAAATGGACTTATTACAATGCAGTGAATTGCATTGTGCTGGAAAACAAGTATCACACAGCTCAAAGACAGCGGTGACACAGGGACATGAAATTATACTGTAGAACTGTGAAATTTTTAAATATTTTTCAGTACTTATAAAATGTTGATTTACCTGCATATTATAGACATTGGCTTTAGAGGGCAGTGTTGTTTTACTCACAGTGTAATTCAAAATCATTATTCATTCCAAAGGTGTTCGGATGCTTGAATGAGCGTGTAAGGATTTTACGTTCCGTCATATTTATGCGTACTCCTGATTTCTTTTTTTTCTAGTGATGTAAGACATAGTGATCTTGTTAATGAAATGTGAATTACGTTAACAGATAGCATGTTAATAGGGCAGTTTAATTTCTACTGACGCATGTGCCATGTTTTGAAGAGGCTAATGTGTACAAGGAATGCATCAAAGGTTGCAGAGAATAAAGATAATACTGCATCCAGCATTGTTCATACTGACCTTTGCTGCAGGTTTGTAATTATCTGTCAATACTCCCTGTTCTTTCAGAAACCCACACTGATGACAAGTTGAAGGTTGTTCATAAACTGACCTTGATACATTATGGAATAACCTGTTTTTTTTCCACTTAAGGTATTTTCAAGAGGCACCTACCAAAGGAAATGAGAAAAAAAGGGCTTTTTACTTAAAGGTGAATTATCTACATGTTTACATATTAACGTTTTCATAGAAATATGTTTTTAAAAATTAGGTTCTTGCATTTAAAATTTATTACAGATTTCAACAGCCTGCCAACCCTCAAGAATATTACCTCTTAATTTTTGTTCCCAGTCAAATGAGCATGGCAAAAAACCTTTATCCTATCCTACCCTATCCTATATCCTATGCTATACTTATTGTAAAAGACCAATACAGGAAATAAAATGGAGTTTTCATTTCCCCATTAGTTTCAGCCGAATATAGAGATTGCACATTCCGAATAATAATCTAGAAGATTCGGTAGTTCAGGAGGAGCAATAACAAATAATGATGCTATATTTCAAATAAAATGCTTACCTTGAAATTAAAAGAAATAGAGAATAAATTGAACATCTAGAAAAATGGCTACTTTGGGAGGGTTCTGTAATAATGGTGGTGATGGGCACCTAATTGTTTGGCTTCCCTCTTCCTCTCAGCCCTGAAGTCTGCAACTTTTCCCCCTTCCCTGGGAACAAACAAAATGTGCACAGTGCCCCCAGAGACCAGAGGACTAACCGGCCTCTACAGGCTAAACTGGGGAAGATGTGACATCACCAGTGGTCAGAGAACTCTGAAACTCAAGACTCAGCCTCTCCTCCTCTCAGCATGTCCCGGCAAAGGTTGCAATGGGGTGCAGGGAATTGGGGACAATTGTGGAGTATGCAGTGGCAGAGTTGCTAACAGATAGAAAAGTGCAGTGTCACGGGTCCTGGAAAGCAGAGACGTTCAGAATCAGGGGTGTAGCATGAGGGGGTGTAGTGTTAGCGGTTCTGGGTAGCAAGGAGATGCAATGGCAATGTGCCATGTGTACTGGGTTCTTCACAGGCCAAAAAAAGTTGTCTACTTGTAAGCCTGCAGGAAGATTGCTCCCAATAAGCACCATCCGCCGCATGCACATGGACCTCATCGCCTGCTGATCTAAGATAAATAAAAGGGGGTTTAATTATCATGGGGAGGAAGGTCATTAGGATTACGTTATAAATAAATAACTTTTTAGACCTCCTTCAGACCTAGGCATTGCATCAATTGCCTTTTAGGTCAACTGTCCATAGCAATATTCCCAACGCGCACATTCCTGAAAATGGCTGAAGAGTGGGTGGGTGCTGTTGCAACTACCACCTGGAGACCAGAAAGACTGCAAGGCAAGGAATATGTCACCAGCACACCAGAGGACTCAATAAAAGGGTCCAATGCTTTACTTGAATTATCACAATTATGAATTATCTCAGCAATGATAGCCATCTTTTCTGTGATGTGATCTTTCAATAAAGCATTGGGCTCTTTTATGTATTTTCCTTATGTGCTGGTGACATATTTCTTGCCTTTCACATCAACACACAGCACCATTGATTTAGAATGTCACCTAATCCACAAGTACAGTGGGTGCCAAGAAACTCAAAATTCAGTGCACCAGAACACAAAAGCCTTGTATTGGCAAATGCTACATTAAGATACCGTATTGGTCTTTTCTGTCATTAGCGGTTTTCCTTGCCTGTCCATGTTAATGTACACTAAGCTCATATATGTGGGAGTAACATCATTCCTAACCCAGAAGAAAGACTGGGGGAAGACGGAAGTGCCCTCTGAATGAGCTGGAAGGGATTATTTGACAGCTAAGCATGCCATAATGTGCTAATAGGCAGTGCATACTAGTACATTATGGCTTACAGCTCCTGGAGGCCCATTTTGTAAGAAAACATTACAGAGTTTAATTCTGCCTAAATTCTGCACAAATTGTGCAGTGATGCACTACAATGAATCGGTATAATGTCAAGGGGGTCTAAATCTTTTGATCTGCTCTGCTGACCAGATGTGGGGACTATGAGAACTTAGGAGGGGGCTTCCCAAATGGCAGGCAGTATATGCTTTAATTGTTTAAAGACTCGCAATGCAAAATATGGAAAAACACAAATTGGCGTGATGGGGGTACTCGAATGTGGCACTTGCTGACAAACTTTGAGGATTTGGCGCAAATGTATTACATTGTCTCTCTACCTGGATCACTCCTCACATTCAAAAATGAGGTGAAATTTTTCATATACACCACTATATGTGTTGGGATCCTGCCTTATCAGGACTTTCTCAGAAAGTACTATTTTACTGAAAGAGTAGTTGATGCTTGGAATAAACATCTTCAACCTTTCATTCTCCATGGGCACCTTTCCCTCCCTGCTCAAACATGCACTGGTTACACCCATACTCAAAGAACCCTCACTGGACCTCTCCTGTTTGAATAACTTAAGACCCATCTCCCTGCTCCCGTTTGCCTCCAAGCTTCTCGTGCACCTTGTTCACAACCGAATGAACTGTTACCTCACCGACAACAAACTTCTTGATCTCCTACAGTCTGGCTTCCGCCCACAACATTCCACTGAAACTGCCCTACTAAAACTCACTAACAACCTACTAACTGCTAAAGCCAATGGCCATTACTCCATACTCATACTACTAGACATTTCCGCTGCCTTTGACACAGTCGACCACCCGCTCCTCCTCAGTAAACTCCACTCCAGCCTCCGTGACTCTGCTGTCTCCTGGTTCTGCTCTTACCTTTCTCAGCAAACTTTCAGCATCACATACAACTCCACCTCCTCCGCTTCTCTCCCTCTTTCCGTTGAGGTACTCCAAGGCTCTGTCCTTGGGCCCCTCCTTTTCTCTCTCTACACCTCCTCCCTGGGCCAATTGATAACCTTCCATGGCTTCCAATACCACCACTATGCTGATTACACCCAGATATATCTCTCCACTCCCCAACTCACCCCCTCAATCTCCTCACGTATCACAAATCTACTAAGCGACATATCAGCATGGATGTCACACCCTTACCTTAAACTCAATCTTTCCAAAACTGAGCTTGTAATATTTCCTCCTCCCCGATCCCCCACTCATGACAACACAACCATTGGTCCTTCCCCTCATGCCAGGGTGCTAGGTGTAATCCTAGACTCTGATCTCTCCTTTGAGCCCCACATCCAATCAATGGATAAATCCTGCCATCCTCCGGAACATTTAAAAAATCAGCCCCTTTCTGACCAATGACACCACAAAACAACTTATCCATGCCTTGGTTTTATCCCTCCTGGATTACTGCAACTCCCTCCTCACTGGTCTACCGTTACACAGGTTATCTCCCCTGCAGTCTGTTATGAATGCTGCTGCTAGACTCATACACCTTACCAACCGATCAGTGACTGCTGCCCCTCTCTGCCAATCCCTTCATTGGCTTCCACTAACCCAACGTATAAAATTCAAAATACTAACCACAGCTTACAAAGCCATCCACAACACTGCCCCTAGCTACAGCACTAACCTCATCCAAAGATATTGCCCAAATCGCCCGCTCCGCTCCTCCCAAGACATCTTCCTCTCTAGCTCCCTCATCACCTCCTCCCATGCTCAACTCCAGAGCCTCTCCCATCCTCTGGAACTCTCTATCACAGTATGTCCGGTCAGCCCCCACTCTGTATGCCTTTAGGCAATCTTTGAAAACTCACTTATTCAGGGAAGCCTACCCCACCTCCACCTAAGAACTGTACTTGAATCACCTCCACCAGATCACCCCCGCAGCTATCACCTTTTGTATCACCTCCCCCTTCCTTTAGATTGTAAGCTCCACGAACAGGGCCCTCCTATTCCTTCTGTACTGAAATGTATTGTAATTGTATTGTCTCCCTTATATTGTAAAGCGCTGGGCAAACTGTTGGCTCTATATAAATCCTGTATAATAATAATAATTTCCAGCAGAGGTAGTGAGCCAACAGTCAAGAGTAAATAGCTTCAAACATGCTTGACACAAGCATAGATCCAAATTGAGATAAAAAAAGTTAACAAAAAAAAAATATAACTCAACTAAAAAAAAACGAACAAAAAAACCACCAAAAAACACAACCCCGCTCCCCCCCAAATAAATGCACATAAAAAAACAGGCAGACTCGATGTACCACTGTGTCTTTTTCTGCCATTGCTTTTCTATGTGTCTATAGTGCCTTGAAAAATAATTCACACCCCTTGAAAATGTCCACATTTTGTCATGTTACAACCAAAAATGTAAATGTATTTTATTGGGATTTTTTGTGATAGACCAACACAAAGTAGCACATAATTGTGAAGTGGAAGGAAAAAGGTTAAATGGTTTTCAAAATTTTTTGTATGAAGGTGTGCACTTGTATTCAGCCCCGGTAGAACTTTTTACTTTGTTGAACCACCTTTCATTGCAATTACAGCTGCAAGTCTTTTTGGGGATGTCTCTACCTGCTTTGCACATCTGGAGAGTGACATTTTTACCTATTCCTCTTTGAAAAATAGCTCAACCTCTGTCAGATTGGATGGGGAGCGTCTGTGAACAGCAATTTTCAAGTCTTGCTACAGATTCTCAATTGGATTTAGGTCTGGACTTTGAGTCATTCTGACACATGAATATGCTTCAATCTAAACCATTTCATTGTAGCTCTAGCTGTATGTTTAGGGTCGTTGTCCTGCTAGAAGGTAAACCTCCGCCCCAGTCTCAAGACTTTTGCAGACTCTAACAGGTTTTCTTCTAAGATTGCCCTGTATTTGGCTGCATCCATCTTCCCATCAACTCTGACCAGCTTCCCTGTCCCTGCTGAAGAGAAGCATCCCCACAACATGATGCTGCCACCACCATGTTTCACGGTGGGGATGGTGTGTTTAGGGTGACGTGCACTGTTAGTTTTCCTCCACAGATAGCGTTTTGCTTTTAGGCCAAAAAACTTTCCCCCGTATGGTTTCTCGCAAACTGCAAACAGGACGTCTTATGGCTTTTTTTCAACAATAGCTTTCTTTTTGCCACTCTTCCATAAAGGCCAGATTTGTGGAGTGCATGACTAATAGTTGTCCTGTGGACAGATTCTCCCACCTGAGCTGTGGATCTCTGCAGCTCTTCCAGAGTTACCATGGGCCTCTTGGCTGCATCTCTGATTAATGCTTTTCTTGCCTGGCCTGTCAATTTAGGTAGATGGCCATGTCTTGGTAGGTTTTCAGTTCTACCATACTCTTTCCATTTTCAGATGTTGGATTGCTCCGTGAGATGTTCAAAGCTTGGGATATTTTTTTATAACCTAATCCTGCTTTAAACTTCTCCACAATTTTATCCCTGACCTTTCTGATGTGTTCCTTGGCCTTCATGATGCTGTTTGTTCACTAATGTTCTCTAACAAACTTCACAGAACAGCTGTGTTTATACTGAGATTAAATTACACACAGATAGATTCTATTTACTAATTAAGTGGATCCTGAAGGCAATTGGTTCCACTAGATTTTAGTTAGGGGTATCAGAGTAAAAGGGGCTGAATACAAATGCACGCCATACTTTTCAGATACTTATTTGTAAAAAAATTTGAAAACCATTTATCATTTTCTTTCCACTTCACAATTATGTGCCATTTTGTGTTGGTCTTTCACATAAAATCCCAATAAAATACATTTTAGTTTTTGTTTGTAACATGAAAAAATGTTGAAAATTTCAAGAGGTATTAATACTTTTTCAAGGCACTGTATGTTTCTAGAGTGAAGTTCCGCTTTAAGGCTAAGATAATTCTTTATTATTAGCCAAAATTATTACATTTCCAGCTTGGGTAAAAAAGTAAGCAAACGAAAAAGGATCCCCCAGAACTCCCTTAAAAAAAAGCTTTGGCTCACTGAGCCACTGCTGCTCCTCTTCCATGTTAAATAACATCATCATTCAGCCCACTCCCTGTGATCCTAGGATACCAAGGCTCAACCCACCATTCTGAACACAAGTAGAATTCTGTAGAGAGTGGTACTACACCATATGGCACCATTCTCTGCAGCATTTAGGATTCATTCATTGAAAGATAGTGAACATCACTGGATTGAACTAAAGATACCTGATATAAAGATTATTTTTCTTTCTTTTGTCACAAATTGCAGCATCCCTCTCTGGGCTCATTATTCAAAATAGAAAAAAGCTGTAGCATAAATTGTCCATAAACTGTAGTATAGGAAATGGTGTTTAAATAACAAATGACTAACTGTATAACCAATTAATACACCACTCATCCTATCTATAGCAATACAAAGCCTCTTTATGGGATGAGAACAAGAATGCTGAAATGTTAAATTCATGTTCTTTATACAGTATAAGACATCTAAAGATAAGGACCTTGGAATAAAAGGGGATATGAAAATAATTATTACTAATATGATAATGTAATTTCAAGAGGCAATTATTCTACTATATTTGGGTGAAATACAATTATGTTAGCAAAGAGTAAGTTAGTTTATAATGTTAGTGCCCAATCAAGTGGGATAGTTTTGAATTTAGATTATTTATTCTTGCTGTATAGAACATCATATTGTAAGTGCCGGGGGCCATACTATTTTATAGCTTCTTTGAAAACACAGGAGCTAACTGTCTCAGCTCCTTGGCCTTTCTGTGGGTCCCAGCTGACAGGGACCGGCAGTTTCAGCTCTAATACAAGCAGAGGCCTGCAGGAGTCCAGGTGCCCTTTTAAAATGGTACTGGAACAAACAGCTGCTGTCCCTAATGTATTTTAAAAATGGCAACTGGGAATACATTTTAAAAAAATCTTATTTTTTTCCAGGTAAATACTCTCAGGTAAGGAATTCTAAGAGCTGATTGAAGGTAAGGGACATACCCTCCTCCACACAGCACACAGGAATGATGCACAGTTGAGGATATCAATCACTGGCTGTGCGCTGGAGCTCCCTCCCCCATCACCTTTTTGTCACTTGGAGTTAGGAAAACCTGTCAGAAATTACTCATACAGATAGCAGAGGAATTAGACAGCAGAGAAAAATGACATTCAATGCTGTGGGTAAAAAATATAGAAGTATATGCTTTGTTCATAAAAAAATAACCTAACTGCATTAAAGGGGGGTGTTTTATACCTATATACTTTCTCTTGAACACTACATTTTCACTTTTTAAATTGTTATTGTCCAAAGTATAGGTTGAGGTAATCCAGGCAATAAATGCTGTTTCTCAAATATACACTTTCAAATTCACACTAATATCTCATTTTGAGCATGAAATTTGAAGTGTAGGGCTGCCACTAAAGAATGTGCAATGCCCAGCTTGTCCCCATCCTAATATGCAGCAGAGTACAGATCTCACAAATTGTCCAATTCTGCTGAAATTGCAAATATCAGACACTATCTTATATCTTATATATCCAACTTATTTATCCTAGTAATTATTCTTTGCTATTGGTCATCAAGCAGATCAATGTTTAAATGTCTGTATACTGTTTGTTAATAACCTTCCATGTCATAAAGAATACCAGAGTACTTCTCTTGGTTCACGCTTTTCTGAAATCTAATTAAATGCCATAATAAATAAAAAGTGAATTAATTTCAAAATACGATCTTTTCACTAATCATATTCAAATACATTATTTATTATATTTCTACAGAATTAAAACCTTGTCATGTGCATGTTTGGATGGAACAGATTGTTCTTATCCAAAAGAACATTAACTTAGCAACAGTTTTATTTCAACTGTGCACTTAATATGAAATATATTGATATTTATAGCAAAATGCATAGTAATTATACCTGCGTTTATGTCATAAAAATAGCTTAAATACGTATATGAATAAACGCAGTCCTTCAAATAGGTCTCCTGATGACACTGATACTCCCAATGAACTTGACATTCTCAGGTGGTGCAGAAAATGAATAAAAGGCGCACTCATCAGATGCGCTTAGAATGAGCGCGTTGTATCATATACAGGTTGCTTTATCAGGTGTCCCTTCACCGAGCAGGTCTGGATACGGCCTGGGGGCAGTCAGCACTCCATTTAGTCTCAGGAAAGGGCAGTCAGCCGGGGTTCTTTTTGTGGAGATGCATTGATAGGTGGCACTGATGGGCACTGATGGTCACTGTTAGGTGGCACTAATGGGCACTGTTAGGCGGCACTGATGGATATTGATAGGTGGCACTGATGGGCACTGTTAGGTAGCACTGATGGTCACTGATTCAATTAATGGGCACTGATTTAACTGATTGGCACTGATGGTCACTGATTCAACTGATGGGCATTGATTGCCAGCACACATGGGCACTGATGGGCACTATTGGCTGCACACTGATGGGGCTACACTGATCAGCAGGACACTGATGATCAGTGCCCTGATGATCAGTGTAGATTTCTCTCTGTGAAATGCCACTTACAGGCTCTCCTCTCCTCATGCGCTGTCAGTGTGAGGAGAGAACTGCTGATAACCGGCATTTCCTATTTACCCTGTGATCAGCTGTGATTGGACACAGCTGGTCACATGGTAAAGGTGGCTGTGATTGGCCCGTTTCTTAGTCATGTGATCAGCTGTGTCTGAAGGACCAATGGACTCAGCGATCACAGATCGCATGGTGGGTTGCACCCCAGGGGGTGAAAGGGGTGTGTGGTTCTGGTAAGACATCCACGGACGCCCTCCCAGAATTAGCCAACCGTGCTGTAGCTGCCTTTTGGCTATAGCGCAGTAGGGAACTGGTGAAATCTTACAAATTATTAAACTTGATATTTTATGTCCGAGGTGCTCTTGGTTCAGCTTCTACCCCAGTTGAAAGGGAAAAAAACATTTGTTTGCACTGGGGCTACTGCTGGCTTTCAAAGCCTTGGCCACCCTCTTAAAATTCTAGCTGCCTGGCATCCATAGAACGATAGACATATCTTCAGCATTTATCAGAGTACGATGGTTCAAAATTATCTCTAGATGACTCCTCTTCAGATATTGATTGCTCAGGGAAAGATACATAATCTTCATAATCTGCCAAGAGTTCTGACCCAGAAAACTTGTTTTGCAAACAAAGCATTCACCATGTCTCAGTCTAGCAACTTTTAATAAAAACTGTTAAAAACATTTACAGCAACAGTAAGAGTACAAGCTCATCTGTGTGTCAAAGTAGCGGGGCTCCTGTCACTATGAAAGCAACCCGTAGTGCCAGCCAGCAGTTGCAAGTGGAGCCCAGGGAGTGCTGATAAGATGGCTGCTGCTCTTTTGGGACCGCTGGAAGGAATGCACGCCAGAAGCGTGGAGCGCAAAACGGGAAGTTAAGTCAAAGTGGGCGGTAACGCAATTCGGAGCATGTGCGGGATGCTCCTTCTTCATGACCATGCCCACAAATGAATAGAGCCAGGTAAATAAGGGAAGGGGGCAGGAATGGGGCAGCACTAAGGAATGAAAGAGGCTGGGTGGCTAGGCAACGATGGATGCAATAGGCAGAATGGACCGATGATAGATTAAAGGAATAGCTACAACTTGCTAGACTGGCCACCAAGTGAGGAGAACCAAAAAATGGCTAAATTAAGAGCAATAGGATGAATGAATAAAATAATTAAATCAGTCAGGGGACACTTGGCACTACACTGTGAGTTAGATAACATTAGTAAGTGAAAAAGTGGTTGTTAAACAGTGACAGAAGTGCCTCCTAGGTGGCATTACAATAAACAACGGCACTGTTTGAAGATGCATACATGTATGATACAACTAAAATTAGCAATAATGTAATAATATACAGTATATATATACAGTATATATATATATATATATATATAAAAAATATCATAGTACATATATAAAAGAATCCTGATTCTGAGATGACTCAGACATATCCTGTGTGTTCTTAAAAGAAAAAGTATACGAAAAGTATACAAAAATATAGTATGTAATTATATATAAAATTATGTATGGAAAAAGAGGGAAAACAACTTGGTAGATGAATCAGTTGGGCAACTAAATGGAAGGGGACACATCACGACAATGTGAGATGAGATAATTAGTTCATGGGTAGCACTAACTATGGAATGATATCATCCATATGTATTAACCCCGGGGGGGTCTAAATGAGGACCTCAAAATCAACACCATTATATAGAGCTGATGCCATTACATGATATAATTATTTACACAATTGTATATTCTCATTTCTTCTTCGTTTCTTTTTTTTCTTTTGCATATTACAGTGCCTTCACCACCACGGGTGAATGCTAGGGTTTGTGCCTTTGGTTTGGTCAGTCTCACCATTATTATTCCATAGTTATTACTACCCATGAACTAATTATCTCATCTCACATTTTAGTGCTTTGCCCCCTTCCATTTGGTTGCCCAACTGATTCATCTACCAAGTTGTTTGCCCTCTTTTTCCATACATAATTTTATATATAATTACATACTATATTTTTGTATACTTTTTCCTTTAAGGACACACAGGGTATGTTTGAGTAATCTCAGATTCAGGATTTTTTTATATATGTACTATGGTATATTTTATATACATGTATATTTTATTACATTATTGCTAATTTTTAGCTGTATCATACATGTATACATCTTCCAACAGTGCCGTTGTTTATTGTAATGCCACCTAGGGGGCTCTTCTGTCACTGTGTAGCAACCTTTTTTTTCACTTACTAATGTTATCTAACATCTATCTCACAGTGTAGTGACAAGTGTCCCCTGACTGATTTAGTAATTTATTCATCCTATTTCTCTTAATTTAGCCACTTTTTGGTTCTCCTCACTTGGCGGGCGGTCTAGCAAGTTGTAGCTATTCCTTTTATCTACCATCGGTCCATTCTGCCTATTGCATCCATCGTTGCCTAGCCACCCAGCCTCTTTCATCCCTTAGTGCTGCCCCCTTCCCTTATTTACCTGGCTCTATTCATTTGTGGGCATAGTCATGAAAAAGAGCGTCCCACACATGCTCCGAAATGCTTTACTACCCAGCTTGACATCACTTCCAGTTTTTCCCTCCATGCAGCTGGCTTGCATTCCAGCAGTCCCAGAAGAGCGGCGCCCATCTTATCAGCACTCCCTGAGCTCCTCCTGCAGCTGTTGGCTGGCACTAAGGGTTGCTTTCATAGTGACAGGAGCCCGCTACTCTGACACACAGACAAGCTTGTGCTCTTACGTTGCTGTAAGTGTTTTTAAACTTTTTTATTAAAAAGTTGCACAGTGCTTAGTCCATTGTTGGATCACATCAGCTGTCATCTCTCAGATTAAGGTTTCCGGAGCAGAAGCGCCCTATCCACTCTCCTTATGTCTCAGTCTAGTTGAACTGATGGAATCCTGTCTGCTGGGAGCAGTTGTTCTCCTCCCAGTTTCAAAGACTCTGTTCCTAAGAGACATATTTTTGCTCTTTCACCCAGGTTTATGAACTTAAACCCAGAGAACATTATTTCATTCCTGTTAGCTGTCTCCAATTTGCTAATGAATCCTTTCTGCTGCGGCCACCACAGTAACCTGGTCATACCATGTTGCCTTTTTTTTTTCTTTTTGAAATGGATTGGTTTGACTGAGTGGAAGAAATGTTTGATTTCAACTCCAAATTGTGTGAAGATCCCATAACATTTATTGAATTCATACCCATCGCAAAGGACCTTTTTCTGATTTCTCCCTTCCTCTTTTTAGAGATGGCTTCAAACCTGTTCTCATTCTGAGAGTCCAGACACTGAGTGTGCCTCTGAAGTTCTGGACCCCAAGTTTGCCTCTGAGGTTCTGTACCCTGAGTTTGCCTCTTAGTTCCTGCATCCCAACTTTTTTCCTGAGGTCCAGTGCCTTGGGTCAGCTTCCCCTGTGTTTAAGATGGAAGCCTCCTACTACAAGCTGGATTGAAAGCAATCCTTCCTTTATGTTTTAATCCCTCATCTGTTTTCCCCTTAGCATAGTCTGTGATCCCTTCTTTTGTGCCTAAGTCTGCCTCTTTTGTGCCTATGTTCGCCTCTTTTTTTGTCAGTGACTGAGTTGGCCTTTTCTGTGTCTGTGCCTAAGCTGGTTTCTTCTTTGGCTGTGCCTGAGTTTGTCACCTCTATGCCATTTCTGTCTGTTAATTTGTTGTGCCTGAACCCAAGGTTTGACTAATGCCATATCCTCTAAAGCTTCCCTATGGTGCCAACACAGAACCTGCTTACTCGACCTCTATTGCAGTTTTGATCCTCTTACCAGATTTTGATACTTGTCAAGTTCTGGTTGGAGCATCCCAAGTCTGCTCCTGCAACTTTGCTGCTGATCTGTCACTTCTATTCTCAAAGAGCAGCAGGCATGCTAGTACATATAATTCCATGGCTTTAACTTGTAAGGTTCTACCTGGTGTCCAAAACAACTTGTGATAAGTTAACTCTGCTGTTGATTCAATTAGCTACATTCCCAGGCCCAGCCAGGCTATCTGCCTATTTAAGATGGGCTAAATGCCTAAGGCAGCCCATACATTGATATTTTTTTTGTTCAACCAGTTGAGTGAAACCCCCCCCAAAAAACTCAGATTCCCTCATCCACACATGTGAGGTGGATGGGGAGGGGGGGGAATCTCTCCCACTGTGGTATTACATTGTGACAGTGAGAGTCTATCAGAATTACTGGCTATAGCCAGTGGCATTGATCGGGGAAAATCTAACAGGATCAGCTTGTGTACAAACAAACTGCAAATACATGGATAGAAATATGATGTCTCTAGTGCCAGGATCCCCAATGTCCTAGTGTTCCCCAATTTTTCCTAATGGAGAAGAGTCCTAGTGTTCCAAAGTGCTTCCTAGTGAAAAAGATTCCTAGTGATTCCTAGCGTTTCTGCTTCATGAGGAGTGTCCTATTTTTTGAAAGACTCCTAGGCCAGTAAGGGGAAAGAGGCACTCTAGTGGGAAACTGGATTAGCTTTCTTACCCGAAACTGTTTCACACTGTAGTGGCAGGCACTGGATCCCCTGCCAAGGGATTCACCCAGAAAAACTGGTTAAAGAAGTATCAGGGATCTGGGGTGGTACTACAGGAGATGCTGGCTAGCTCTCCACAAGAGTTTCTGCTGTGTAAAGACTTGTTCATAGTTGCTAACTAGTTTGTCCTCTGATGCCATTACCCTTTTTTTTTTTTTTTTTTTAAATTTAAATATTTATTAATTTTTCACATTATTACAAAAATTCCATAAGAAGAGACACAATACATATAAATATCAATACATTTCTACTCTGTCCCTTCTATTTACCTCTTTTCTTTCCCTTCCCTCCCGACCCACCATTTCCCTCCCTCCCCTCTGCAAGATCTCCAATCTCTCTAGGCCCAGTAACTTCAAATAACTTCCTAGTTTAGAGTTTTCTATATTTCTCTTTCAATCCCGATTTTTCCCATTTTTCCCATCGTGAATAGTATATTTTCATCCTGTCTTCCTGAATATGATAAGATTTTTCCATTCTGCTAATCTGGTTAACCCTATTGATCCAATCCTCCTCCGTTGGTACCTCTGTCTTCCGCCAAAACTTGGGGATCAACCCTTTTGCAGCACTTAAGTAGTACCATACACCTGATTCTTTATATTTATTTACTGTTGTCTCAACACTATGTAGGAGACATATGGTTGGGTCTAATCCTATGTCATTTCCAGTTATTATTTCTATTAATTTGACTATTGTCTTCCAGAAAACCTGAATTTTTGGACATTGCCACCATATGTGAAACACCGTGCCCTCTTCCCCACATCCTCTCCAACACATTTTTGAATTCTCCCCCCTCATCCTGTGCTCAGTGCTCGGTGTAATATGCCATCGTGTCAAACATTTATAGTTAATCTCAACGTCTCTCATACTAACACTCTCGTGAACTAATCTAAATATCTTATTCTGTTGGTCTTCATCTATCCCCACCCCCATATCTCTTTCCCAGTTTGTTATAAAAATTAACTTTGTGTCTGTGTCTAGTTCTGTAAGTATTCTATACATTTTTGTAATTCCGTGTTTCCCATCTCTACGTGTTTCTATTAGCCTTTCGAACATATTCCACTCCTATTTTAATCTCAAAGGTTTTGGGAGAGTTCCTATAAAACATTTTAATTGATGATATTTCCACTCATCTATTTTAGTAAACAAATCTCCTCCCATCTCTTTTAATTCTTTAAATGTTCTCAATTCCCCCTCTACCAATACGTCTCTCAATTGGATATCTTCCTTTTTAAACCATCTCCCTGATATCTCATCTTTTCCTGGAGGGAAAAATTCTGTGTTTGCAAGAGGCATTAATATAGAGTTGAATTCCCATTTCATGTGTTTATGTAAATTATCCCATATCCTTAAGACAATTAAAGTGTAAGTGCTTGTGCCCTCTTTAATTCTTCTATAATGTGCTGGAACCCATATCATCTTACTCAAATTAATTCCACTCAGATCATTCTCTATTTTTACCCAACTTTTCCCCTTATGATTAAAAGTCCAATCATAAATTCTTGCTAACATTACTGTTTTGTAATATCTCTTGACATCAGGTAGTCCCATCCCCCCTTTCTCTTTAGTCCTACTCAGTGTTTCATATGATACTCTTGGTTTTTTATTCCTCCATATATATCTTGTTAACATTTTTCTCATTATCTTAAAAAAGACCTCTGGGAGTTTGATCGGGATCGTTTAAAATCTATAGAGTATTTTAGGTATGATTACCATTTTAATTAGGTTTATTCGTCCTAACCATGATGGATTTCCTCCTTCTAATCTTTTTAGTTCGTCCTTAATCTCATTTATCAGAGAAATATAGTTTAATCTATACAGTTGTTTATCTGAGGTAGCAAGTTTTATTCCTAGGTATTTTATATCTTTTTCTCTCCAGATAAAGGGGTATTCTTTTTGTAGCCTTTCTTTTTCGCTCTTTGGTATATTAATGTTCAAAATCTCCGTTTTTGTTTGGTTAATTTTTAGATTAGATAGTTCACCGTATTCCTTCAGGATCTTCATTATATTTAGTAGTGTTATTCGGGGATTGCCTACATAAAACAGTAGGTCGTCCGCAAAGGCCGCTACTTTGTGTTCTATATTTTCTATCTGGATTCCCTTTACCGCTCCACTATTCCTTATTATTGATAGGAGGGGTTCCAATGTCAATACATACAGCAAAGGGGACAATAGGCATCCTTGCCTTGTTCCATTGGACATCCCAATGGGTTCCGACCTCTCCCCATTTACCGTGATGATTGCGGTGGGCTCCTTATATAGTTTACCTATCCATTCACGCATTCTCTCTCCCATCCCCAACACTTCCAAGTTGTCCATCATAAAGCCCCAGTCCACTCTATCAAACGCCTTTTCAGCATCAATTGACAAGAGCACCACCGGGGCTTTCCCTTTTCTACTTTTCTGGATAAGCATCAGAGTTCTCAAACCATTATCTCTACCCTCTCTCCCCTGGACAAAGCCCACCTGGTCTCCATGGATCCATTCGGGTATTAAATCTTTCAGCCTGTTTGCTAAAACCTTTGCGTACAGTTTAGTATCAGTGTTTAATAATGAAATTGGTCTGTAACTAGAGCACTGAGAGGGATCTTTTCCCTCCTTATGGATGAGAACTACATGGGCCTGGAGGGATTCCCTCCTCCCCTCCATCCCACCTCCCAAATCATTCATATATTTCTTTAACTTTGGTAACAATACTTCACTAAATTTTTTATAGTACTTAACAGTATAACCATCCGGGTCTGGGCTTTTCCCTCCCCCTGTACTTCTTAATGCTGCTTCTATTTCTTCCTGAGAAATTTCTACATCCAAAGAGTTCAGTTGTGTTTCACTAAGCTTTGGCATTCCCGCATTTTTTAAATATATCCTCCTTTTTTCGTTAATACCTTCTCTAATTTCTTTTGGTGTTCCTTGGTGGCTGATGTTATACAACTTTCTATAATACTCCGTGAATACTTTAATGATTTCTTTAGTTGAGTGGACCATCTCCCCCTTAGGGCTTTTTATCTTTTCTATATAATTCCTGTTCTTCTTCTTATTCAGGGCTCTCATTAAGTATTTTCCTGGCCTATCACCCCATCTATATCTTTCACTTAATACTTTATTATATACTCTTCCCCTCTCCTCTTCCATCAATCTCTCTAATTCATCTTTTTTATCCCTTAACTTCTGTCTTGTTTCTATTGTTATTTTTTTCTTATGTATCTGCTCCAATTCCAGGATTTCCGTTAAGAGTCCACTAACCCTCTCTCTTCTTTCCTTTTTTCTTCCTTGCTCCCATCGCAATCAGGATTCCTCTTATATATACCTTATGACTTTCCCATACTGTAGCTGTCGATACTTCCTCTGTTTCATTCTCCTGGAAATATACCTTAATCTCTTCACTGATCTTCTGCACAATATCCTCATCCAATAGAAGAGCCTCATTTAACCTCCATCCTAAACCTCCCGTCCACCTTTTTCCCCATCCCATTTTCATTACGACTGGGGCATGGTCCGAAAAAGTTCTTGTCTCTATTTCTATTTTAACCAGCATTTCAATGAGTTGATGATCTATTAAAATGTAATCCAGTCTCGAGTATATCTCATGTGCATTAGAGAAGAAGGTATAGTCTCTGTCCTTCATATGCATTATTCTCCAGGTGTCCACCAGCTGGTACTCGTGGATCACCTTCCTCAAAGCTCTCAGGGACCTACCCCCTTCTCTCTGCACAAGGGAGGTTGCATCCATTTGTGGGTCCATACAGAGATTCAAATCTCCTGCTATTATCAAGCGCCCTTTTTTAAAGTCTATCAATTTTTTTAGCAAACCCTTTAGAAAGATCTCCGGTTTCTTATTGGGGCAATATATGTTGGCTAGTGTACATTCAATTCCCTGTAGTTTACCTTTCAAAAACAGGAATCTCCCTTCTGGGTCTGTCTTTCTGTAAGGGACCGCCCGGCGGTACTACTAGCACTCCACTGAATAGGCGTCCCCAGCGCACGGAGTCTAAGTCCCAGGGTGCTTGTTCACCAGGGCCCCTGATGGTGGGGATGGACTTGGAGCTCCCTGAGACCAGGTCGTGGCTACTGGGTGCGCCCGTCAGTGGTAGTAGTATGCGCAAGGGGCTCCCACGGGGAAGAGTCTGATGTGAGGAGGTCAGAAGACCCCACTGCACGGGATGGATGGATGGATGAGCAAGGTCAGACGGGCCGGGTCGGTAACAGAGAGGGCGGCAAGGTACAAGGCAGCGGGCATAGAATGGTCGGGTCACACGCCAGGTCAGCAACAGCAGGTCAAATCCAATAGGGGGCATTCAGGAGAGAGGTCAGGCAAAGCAAGGGTCAGAATAGGAGAAAACAGCAAGGTCAGGTATAATCCGGGTCAATAACTTACAGGGTACAGGTTCACAGGATACAGGATGCAGGAAAGACCAGAAGGCACTGAATGACAGCTCAGGGTCGTTTAAATATCTCGCCCTGCGCTGCCATTGGTGCCCAGCGGGCGGCCGCGGCTTCTACTGCGCATGCGCGAACTCGAACGCCGCGGCCGGCCCGGACCCAGTGCTCGAGTCCCTGCGCCGGGCGGCATACTGCGCCTGCGCCGGGACCAACGCGGCGGGGATCGAGGGGATCCCTGACATTGCCCCCCCCCTACGGGCAACCTCCGGATGCCCACCCGATCTCTCCACCACGGGTGATCGCGAAAGAACCTCCGGACAAGTCTGGGTGCATGGACATTATGGGCTGGTTCCCAAGAATTGTCCTCAGGACCATAGCCCTTCCATTTGATAAGGAATTGGGTCTGGCCTCCCCTCCTTCGACACTTCAGGATTGTTTCAACCTCAAACTCTTCTTCTCCTTCGACCGTTACCGCTTCCGGGGGTCTAGATTCCCGGTCAGGGAAGGCATCTGGGACCACTGGCTTCAGCAGGGACACATGAAAGACCGGGTGGATCTTGAGCGTGTCAGGGAGGGCGAGTTCGTAGGCTACTTCGTTAACCATCCGTTTAATGCAGAAGGGGCCTATAAATTTGGGTCCCAATTTCTTTGACGGGCAAAGCATCTTTAGATTGGACGTCGCCAGCCAAACCTTCTCCCCAGGCCGCAATACCAGATCTCCTCTCCGTTTCCTGTTGAATGCTTTCCTGTAGTCTTCCTGGGCCCGACTGATGGCCACTTGAAGCTTCTTATTGTTCGCAGCGAAGAACGATACCACATCTTGTGTTGCTGGTACTGGGCATTCCGACACCAAATCCGGGAGGAAGACTGGGTGAAAGCCATAGTTGGCAAAGAACGGGGACTGCCCTGTTGCTGAGTGGCGGGCGTTGTTATACGCAAATTCCGCTAAAGGAAGAAGTGGCAGCCAGTCATCTTGAGTAAACGAGGTATAGCATCTTAAGTATTGCTCCAAGGTCTGATTGGTCCTTTCGGTTTGACCGTTAGTTTGAGGGTGGAACGCAGAGGAGAGAGATAATTTGATGTCCAGGGCTTTGCACAGTGCCCTCCAGAATCTGGACGTGAACTGGACCCCTCGGTCCGAGACGATGTCTTCAGGGACCCCATGCAACCTGACTACCTCACGAATGAAGACTTGCACGGTCTCGGCCGCCGAGGGGGTTTTCTTCAACGGGATGAAGTGGGCCATCTTGGACAAGCGGTCCACGACTACCAGGATTGCCGTGTGGTCTCGGGATGGCGGAAGCTCGACTATAAAGTCTAGTGAGATCTTTTGCCAAGGCCGTTCAGGAATAGGTAAGGGTCGCAGCAGACCCCAAACCTTGTTTGTTGCTGGCTTGTTCTTCTGGCAGGTGACACAGGACCTGACATAGCCCTTACAATCCTTAGCCATGTCTGGCCACCAGAATGAGCGTCGGAGAAGTTCCAGGGTCTTTTCTGGGCCAAAGTGCCCCGCCATTGGGTGGTCGTGGCAATGCCCCAAGACCAAGGTTCGGGTTTCTTCCGGCACCACAATTCGGTCTTCCCTCCATAGGAGTCCCCCCTTGTTCCGGAGTGGCCCTCCGCCTGGGGTAGAGAAGTTTGTGGATGCCTCCATTAGCCTGGAACGAAGATCCGACTGAAGGGTCAAGAAGTTACCCGAGGACAGGATGGTGTCAGGTACTGGGGTTTCCTTGGCGTCTTCGTACATCCGTGATAACGCATCCGGCTTAGTGTTCTTTGATCCCGGCCGGTACGTAATGTGGAAGTTGAATCTCGAAAAGAATAGTGCCCATCTCGCCTGTCGCGGGCGTAGACGCTTGGCGGTTCTCAGATACTCTAGGTTCTTGTGGTCAGTAAATATTAAGATGGGGTGCACCGCACCTTCCAGCAGGTACCTCCATTCCTCTAACGCCGTTTTGATCGCTAGTAGCTCTCGATCACCGATATCATAGTTCCTCTCCGCTGGGGTCAGCTTCCGTGAGAAGAACGCTACAGGGTGGAGCAGTTCCTTGGTGCCTTTTCGTTGGGAGAGGATGGAGCCTACCGCATTCTCCGATGCATCTACCTCCAAGATATAGGGCAGAGCGGCGTCTGGGTGACCCAAAATGGGTGCCGAAGTGAACAGCTTCTTTAAGACTTCGAAAGCTCCCTGCGCTTCTGGTGTCCATCTGAATCGGGTTCCCAGCTTGGTTAGCTGAGTAATGGGGGAGACCAGACCCGAGAAGTTCTTGATGAACTTCCGGTAAAAATTTGCAAAGCCGATGAATCGTTGGACGCCTTTCCTATCTGTGGGTTCAGGCCAATCCAGTATTGCAGCGACCTTCTGGGGATCCATCGCGACCCCCGCGGTGGAGATAATCAGGCCCAAGAAGACAATGCTGGATTGTTCAAAACAACATTTTTCTGCCTTGGCGTACAACCCATGCTGCCGCAACCGCCCCAATACTTTTGCTACATGTATTCTGTGTTCCCCCAAAGACGGGGAGAAAATCAGAATGTTGTCTAAATAAACGATCACGAAGACATCCAGAAAGTCCCTAAAAATATCATTCACAAAGTGTTGAAAAGTGGCCGGAGCATTGCACAACCCGAACGGCATGACCAGATATTCAAAATGACCGAAGCGGGTGCGGAAGGCCGTCTTCCACTCGTCCCCCTCCCTTATGCGAATCAAGTTGTACGCCCCCCTCAGATCCAGCTTGGTAAAAACCACTGCTGACTTTAAACTTTGGAACAGCTCAGGTACTAATGGTAGTGGGTAACGTTTTTTTATCGTGACCCTGTTCAATTCCCTGTAATCGATACATGGCCTTAAGGTTTTGTCCTTCTTTTCAACAAAGAAGATTCCCGCCCCCGCCGGTGAGGTGGAGTGGCGGATGAACCCCTTCTGGAGGCTGTCCTCGATATATTCCTTTAGGGCCCCCAATTCGGGCTCTGAAAGGGGGAAGATTCGCCCAAAAGGAATTTCTGAGCCGGGTAACAGGTCAATGGGGCAGTCATAAGGGCGGTGGGGGGGTAGAGTATCAGCTCCCCGTTTGCTGAACACATCTAAAAACCCATGGTAGACCGCAGGGATTACTTGTTTTAATTCAGCTTCCCCCTCAGAGCACAGGAGGATTTGGGGGGCCCCCGGGCCCGAAGTGCGGCAGTATATCCGACAGTATGGGGAAGGGAACGTGATTACTCCGGTCTCCCAGTCAATCTGGGGGTTATGGGCCCGTAACCATGGGAGCCCCAGAATGACTGGGAAGAGGGGTGAAGCTATAGCATCCAGGCGGAGGAATTCCTGGTGCTGGCCGGCAATGACAGTGGTGATGGAGGGGGTTTCCTGGTTCACTACCCCCGATTTTATTCGGGAACCGTCGGCCAAATAAATATTGAACCCCTTCTGTTTCAATTGAAGGGGAATACCCTGCTGGTGAGCAAAATTAATATCCACAAAGCAGCTGCATGCCCCAGAGTCAATTATGGCCGATACTTCCACGGTCCTTTCTGGAAGCTGAAAGGAAAGGGGTACCACTAAGTATTGGGATGGACCAACATTGCCAATGGATAAGGAAGAAGAGGTGCACTTACTCAGTTTCTGCGGGCAGGAACGCGCCATATGACCAGCTTCGCCACAATAGAGGCACAGGTTCTGGGATCGTCTGCGCAGATGTTCCTCTGGGGATAGTTTAGGCCGTGCCAGGCCGAGCTGCATGGGTTCGGGGTTATCTCCAGGTGGCCGGTTTTGGACGACTGGCCTAGGTGTTTGACTGGGACCCTGAAATGATCCCCAGGGATTTCCATGACCCTGGCCGGACCTCTCAAACCTGCGTTCCCGCAGTCTACGGTCAATTTTAATGGTCAGTGCTATTAAGTCCTCTAAAGTCTCAGGTACCTCCACCCGGGCGAGCTCGTCTTTCAGGCCATCTGATAGGCCAATACGGAACTGATGCAGGAGTGCGAACTCGTTCCAGCGAGTATCCCCCATCCATCGCCTAAATTCAGCTGCGTACTCCTCCGCCGCTCGGCGGCCTTGCCGGAGCGTGTACAGAGTAGCTTCAGCAGAAGCTGCCCGCTGTGGGTCATCATAAAGGATGGCCATAGCATCAAAAAAACTGTCAACCGAACTGAGGTGAGGGTCGTTTTTTCCCCGTAATCGATGGGCCCAGTCTTGGGGTTCACCCTGCAGGAGGGAGATGACGAACCCCACCTTCACGGATTCAGTCACGAAGGTTCGGGGTTGTAGCTCAAAATAGAGGAGGCAGGACTCGCGGAATGATCTAAAACGTGTGCGGTCCCCGTGGAAACGTTCCGGTAAGGGTACTCGGGGGTCGGCCGCCGGGAGTGGTGCGGATGCCCCAGACACCAGCACAGGGGCTGCTACAGCTGGAGATGTGGGGACCGCGGCCTGTGGGGCGGGAGCGGATATAGTGCAGGCCTGGAATTGAGTTTCAATCCGCTGACATCTATCCTGCAGGGCCGATACGGTCTGTGTCAAATTGGACAGGTGCCTGCAGATCTCCTCCAGCGGCGAGGGACCTCCTCTAGACTCAGTCATGGCCTTCTGGTACTGTAAGGGACCGCCCGGCGGTACTACTAGCACTCCACTGAATAGGCGTCCCCAGCGCACGGAGTCTAAGTCCCAGGGTGCTTGTTCACCAGGGCCCCTGATGGTGGGGATGGACTTGGAGCTCCCTGAGACCAGGTCGTGGCTACTGGGTGCGCCCGTCAGTGGTAGTAGTATGCGCAAGGGGCTCCCACGGGGAAGAGTCTGATGTGAGGAGGTCAGAAGACCCCACTGCACGGGATGGATGGATGGATGAGCAAGGTCAGACGGGCCGGGTCGGTAACAGAGAGGGCGGCAAGGTACAAGGCAGCGGGCATAGCATGGTCTGGTCACACGCCAGGTCAGCAACAGCAGGTCAAATCCAATAGGGGGCATTCAGGAGAGAGGTCAGGCAAAGCAAGGGTCAGAATAGGAGAAAACAGCAAGGTCAGGTATAATCCGGGTCAATAACTTACAGGGTACAGGTTCACAGGATACAGGATGCAGGAAAGACCAGAAGGCACTGAATGACAGCTCAGGGTCGTTTAAATATCCCGCCCTGCGCTGCCATTGGTGCCCAGCGGGCGGCCGCGGCTTCTACTGCGCATGCGCGAACTCGAACGCCGCGGCCGGCCCGGACCCAGTGCTCGAGTCCCTGCGCCGGGCGGCATACTGCGCCTGCGCCGGGACCAACGCGGCGGGGATCGAGAGGATCCCTGACACTTTCTATCTTCCAACTCAAATCTCATATTCTTTGCCAATCCTATTGCCACCCCTTTTGCTCTTTTAATTGGAGAGTCAGCGTAAAACCATGTTGGATAGTATTTAGATTTTAATTTCACATTTGATTCTATCTCAAAATGTGTCTCCTGCAAAAATACCACTGACGTTGCCCTGTGATGTAACTCTTTAAACAACTTAAATCTTTTCCCAGGACAATTCAACCCATTCACGTTATATGTTATAAACTGTATTTCTTCCATCCTTCTTGATTTTATCTTTCTCTCTTCTAGTCCATCTATTAGGCCCGAATATCTTGCAGAACATTAACCCCACACCCCCCCCTCCCCCTCTCTCTGCCCTCCCCATCTCCCCCCCCCCCGTAGCTCCCCCCGACCGCCCCCCCCCAAGGCCTCCTTTGCCTTTGGATCATAATCCACCTCTGATCCCTACTTTGGAGGTTCGGCTCCGCTCATGACCGCACCCCTTCCCCCCCCCCCTCCCCGAGGTCCCTTTATCTAATAACTCTCTATTTACTCTTCCAACCAGCTGCCACTTTCCTTCCCTACTGGTGTATAAATCTCCCTCCTCCACTTCCCAGCCCGGTATCTCTAGTCTCTGCAGTCCGAGTCCCAGCCAGGCTATCTGCCTATTTAAGATGGGCTAATTGCCTAAGGCAGCCCATACATTGATATTTTTTTTGTTCAACCAGTTGAGTGAAACCCCCCCCAAAAAACTCAGATTCCTCCATCCACACATGTGAGGTGGATGGGGAGGGGGGGAATCTCTCCCACTGTGGTATTACATTGTGACATTGAGAGTCTATCAGAATTACTGGCTATAGCCAGTGGCATTGATCGGGGAAAATCTAACAGGATCAGCTTGTGTACAAACAAACTGCAAATACATGGATAGAAATATGATGTCTCTAGTGCCAGGATCCCCAATTTCCTAGTGTTCCCCAATTTTTCCTAATGGAGAAGATTCCTAGTGTTCCAAAGTGCTTCCTAGTGAAAAAGATTCCTAGTGATTCCTAGCGTTTCTGCTTCATGAGGAGTGTCCTACTTGTTGAAAGACTCCTAGGCCAGTAAGGGGAAAGAGGCACTCTAGTGGGAAACTGGATTAGCTTTCTTACCCGAAACTGTTTCACACTGTAGTGGCAGGCACTGGATCCCCTGCCAAGGGATTCACCCAGAAAAACTGGTTAAAGAAGTATCAGGGATCTGGGGTGGTACTACAGGAGATGCTGGCTAGCTCTCCACAAGAGTTTCTGCTGTGTAAAGACTTGTTCATAGTTGCTAACTAGTTTGTCCTCTGATGCCATTACCTTTGGGCATCCCATACACTCCTTACCACATCCAAGTTGAATTCCCCTAATAAAATCCAAAAAACAAGCTCAAGGACTGGTTACTGTCTCCTGGATGCACGTCTGAATGAGGGAAATGCATGTTGCTTGGCTGTGCAGGACTATCGGGGGACCCAAACTTTAGCGACTCCTAAGGGGGTAATGCTACACTTGTAAATGTTGTTACACCTGTGTGCTTGAAAGCCAAGCATTCCACCTCTGCAAGATGCCCAAGTGCTGTAAGTAGCTGTTGTTAGTACTCTTGCTTGACAGTACTGCATGATACTCCTTCCATTTCTTTGAGTCCAATATTCTGTGCTTTCCCAGATCCTCATTTCTTGTGCCTGCTTGTACCAGTTCAGCTGTAGCCTGTAGGGGTGCGTTCCCTGGGCACACTGCCATCCAAAGTGCAGTCTGCACAGAAGGTCCAAGATCTCCAACCAATCATAATAGCCCCATCCATGATAGCTAGCTTCGTGAATTGGGCCTATTGCTTATTTCTTCTATATGACACTTTGAGGTGGTGCAACAGGATACAGGATGCAGGACAGAAACTGATGCCAGGTAGCATCACAAAGGGCCTTGAGGTAAGTGAAAAAATATTAGCAATATGTTCAAAAGTGTGGCATGTTCAGTGCTCATCACCAAAGTACCAACAGTCACTTTTCAACATTCAAAATAATCGAACCTACAGGCCATTTATCAATCCTGTCACAAGGTAAAACAATGCTAAACAGGAGCAGTAAGACACATTGTAAGACAGATTTATTACAAGGTTATAGCTTAAGTCATAAATTGCTTCTTTGGCTGCTCTAAAGTTGCACTTCCTATGGAATAAAACTTTGTCTATGGTCAGTCCTTAATTATGTGCCTGTTTAGTGGAAATCTGTCTTATCTTCCGTAATAAATCTGTCTTTGAACTTTGCAAACTGTCACACTTGGCTGCCCAGGAATATAGACGCACAGGTCAGTAAATTTGTTTCAGAGAGTTTGCTGATGAAGAAACAGTCTAATTTGCAACTAATTGTGTCACTAATTTGCTTGACAAATGTTCCTCACAGTATGCGGTGCACAATATAATTTTGCTTAAAGCTTATCTCTTGGAAAAGGAAAAATTCTCTCTTGCAGATGGGTTGCTGTTTCACTGCAAGGGTTAAATGCTCATTTATGTCTAGGGTCAAATGCTCACATTCAATGCAAAGCTATGGGCCGTGCATTGTACTTGATGACATTAGAAGACCTGCTACTACAAGAGCTTAGGGGAGAAGAGGCTGCGGGGACTGACCTCGCACTGTGAAGGGAACCTGCAGAAGCAATGGATTAGATAATTAAAAGTGCTTTTTTGAGTACCCTAGATCTAAATGAGCATTTACAGTTACCCTTGCAGTGCAAAGCAGCTCCACTGCAATGGAGGATTTTTGTTTTCAATGGAGTTCAGCTTTAAAGTTCATCTATGTCCAGGCTAAGGACAATAAAATATTAACATTCCCGTCAGTGCTGGATCTTGCCTCTCTGATCTGAGGGTGCAGGAAAAAACAGTCAGGGGCATAATGACAACACTGTGCAAGTCACTGACAATCTGTCAATACAGTGTCACAACCTGGTAAATACTAGTATGTATTAGGCTGTCATTGGATTAGGGTGATTAAACAGAGCCTGTGCCCCCTTATATCAGATGTACCTATAAGAGTCCCCATTTACATCAGGAGTCCTCATCAGCATACCCCTTTATTTCAGATTTCCACCAGCGTACCCCCTTATATCAAGGTCCCCATCAGTGTTCTCTCATACATCAGGGTCCCCATTAGAGTATCCCCTTACATCAGATGTCCCAGAGTGCCCCCTTACATCAGGTTTCCTAATCAGAGCACCCCCTTACATCGGTGTCCCCATCAGAACACCCCCTTACATCAGTGTCCCCATCAGAGTGCCCTCTTACATTTTATTCCTATCAAAGTGCCCCCCTTACATCAGGTGTCCCCATCACAGCTCTCCCTCAAACGGGTTGTCCCCATCAGTGTGCTTCCTTACATCAACTGTCTACATCAGGCTGACTCATGGATCAGTGAATGCACCCTCAGAGACCTGGGGGGGCATGATTAAAATTTGGGGGTGGAACAGCCCACTGCAGCACCCCCTAGATCCGGCCCTGATTCCCATGCACACTAATCTCATATTCATCTGACATTATCTTAACCTATTTGTGAACAAAATTGCCTGATTGAAGTGTTAAGTCACTGCTTTTTAGTGCAAAATGCAATGGTCATCTATGGAGATTTTTTTTTCCATGTAGACGAAAAAAACATGCACAGCCCCACTTCCCAGAACTTACCAGCTTGGCTCACTAGGCATGAGGAATGATATCTCAAAGGGGATAATGAGCATGCAGCCCCCCCCCCTCCCCGTTGCGATACTAGCCATGCTCTGTTTTCAGTGTTGGGGTGGTGCTTTACGAAAGTGACCCAAATTTTTTGGGGGACCTCTGTCAAAGTACCAGCATCCAGATGCTGAGAGGCTGCAGACTGGGGAGAGCTTGTATGAGGGGCAAATAGTTTTCCGTCTCCTCTGCAGTGAACTGGCTTTAGGGTTTTCTTGGTTTGTGCAGATAAGACATATAAAGAAATAAAAACACAACAGAGTTTAAAAAATAGATTAATAATTCTAAATGTAATAATCTTTCTCTTTCAGGTTCCAGATGTGTTCACATGTGTCCTTCTATGTGCAGGATCCTACAGGAAATAACATATAGAACTAGGTGTGTGGGGAATTCTGGGGATGTGTCTTTCTGGAGTTCCCTGTAATATCACTGGCTATATTTGGACTTGGTCCAATCATGGGAAGTAGCATACTGTGAATGTAACTGTGACATGCCAGTCAAATGCTGTCAAATGTCACTTAGATGTATTGACTAAAGGATTCACTTGAAATGGCATGAATTTCAAGTAAACCCCTAAAAGCCAGACCCTAAAATAATACTGTAATGAAGTGAAGTATCATAATGCTAAAGGGGCACATAAACAATAGTTTCAACTGGTACTCTCCACTCCTCTCCAACAGTCTGGGTTATGGGTGGACCCCAGCCTCTTTACTCACAATGCAGGACATGATGGTGTCAGACTGCCTGCAACCAACTGAAGGACAAAGAGGGGCTTTGGAGAACCAGTCACACAGCTGGGATTAAGCCCGTGGGAGCAAGGTAAAAGGTAAGTATAGCTGCTGTTTATGTTCCCCTCTAGAAAAAGGAATGTGCATTTAACACTTGCAGTGCAAGAGTACACCCATTGTAAGAGCAAACTTTTGATTTTACCTGGAGATCAGCTTACACAAGTTTATGTTTATGGCCACATTTACTTTTTAGATATGTTTGATGTGACTGCACACAGCCTAGCACAAAGTGTCTAAACATCTGCTGCATTAAATGCTTCTTTTAGCGTGAAGTCAAGCAGAGGCTAAATTACTGTATATAATTTTGATTGAGAAGTTTAATTACTATTTATTAATTCAGTAATTAAAACTTGCTTAATAAAGATGCAGTGGTTATAGCTATGTACATTAACCCATTATTCAGTGGTATATACAATATGCAATTTTACAATTTAAATTGGCATTGCTGTGAACCAACTGCATTTGGTGCAATTTCAAAATTTGTTTTGCATCCTGCGCTTTTCATAAAGCTGAATTTGGGGCAAACAGCTAAATACACATATAGCACCCTCCTAGTTTAGCTAGGGGGAGCTAGACACTAATGGTTAGTTAGGAGCTGATTAGCAGCTCAAATGAGATAGCCAGAGGGGTCAAATTTTGGTCAGAACTGAGAGACTCTGCAGGCCAGTCCTCTGGAGTTTCCCCCTGCACTGAGTCTTTCGGAAAAAAGACTTGGAGGCAGTGGGTGGATCTGAGGCATGGTTGGTTCCACTCTCGAAAGACCTCAGCCAATCCCCAACAGGAGGCTTGGCAAGCAGCTGGGACTCCCTTAAAAGTGTAGGAGCCTGCTCAGTAGCAGGAGTGTGATGCTGGGAAAGGAGTGTGGAGCAGGAAGAGGTGAGGTTGGAGGAGAAAGGCTGCCAGGAGGCCTGGTGGGATGGGACCTGCCTGCAAGCCTGGAGCTGGAAAGGAGAAAAACTCAGGACTCACTGGCCCCTTGAGAAAGGACCACCTATATGGCAGGGAAGGGGCAGCCCAGCTGATAGACCTGGCAGCAGCAGCCATCCTGCAAGCTGTACAGGAAAGGATCTGAGTGAGTACACCTGCACCCCCTGGGCGGAGAGGTGAAAGAGCACTCTGGTGGGAATTAAGATTAGCCCTCTGCTAGTGACTGTGCACCTTATTTAGAGGAACATGAGCCAGATCCACTGCTCAGGAAGGAAATCCCCACTTTGCTGGGTGAAGAGGAGTTCATCTAGGGTCTGTAGTGATACAACCAGGAGCTGCTGGCTAAGATTCCAACAGAGACTGGGTCAGAGAAAAGAAGCTGTGAATAGTTTAGGAAGTTGTCCTCAGACATCGGTTCCCTTTGGCTTCCTATACACCCCTTACAATATCCAAGTTCTAATCCCCTCAATAAAAAAAAAAAAACAACGCTCAAGGCCTGATTTTTGTCTATGGATGAAAACTGTGTGGAAGATGCTAAATGACTGGCTGTGCAGGACTATAGGGGAGCCCAAATTCATCAGCAATCCCTAATTGCTATAAACAGTTAAATGCATGGAAACATTCTTACATGCCAAGAGATATATAATTTCATTTAAACTGTCCTTTTAATCCAGACACCCTTGTCAGACAACATACAGTAACTAGATCCATTTTTTTCTACGGCAGATAATGCACACAGCTTGGTTTAGGACTCATATTATAGCCCTTCTTGTCCTAGTCTAAGAGTTACTAATAAAGGCTAAAACAAAGGCAAATACAGGTACAAATTGTATATAAATACATCTAATCGTTATTAGTACAAAACTAGAATTAAAGTATAACTAAAGACAAAACTTTTTTTTTGTTTTGGACAGAGTGGAGAGGGATTAGAACACTTGTTTTTATTGCTGTCTATGGCCCCATTAGGGAGATTCACCCTCTTTACCATTATCACCAAGAATGAAAGAAAATCCCAAATGGTGGTTTGTCACCAGAAGGGGAATAGAGAAGAAATCTAATAGGGGCAATACTTCCAATGACAACCAGGGATTCCCCTTATTTTGTAGAGATTTCCTCTCACTTCCTGTTTCAGCTATGAGATAGGAAGTTAAGAGGAATCTCCCAATGAAACACAGATAGCAAGAACTGACCGGGGTTATAACTCTCCTGTACTCTATCCAAATTGGAAAAATAGTAGCCTTTAGTTCTATTTTATTGTTATTTATACAAAAGTTCAACGTAAACTGCTGTTTCTGTACAAATACAGTATCAGGTAAACTGATTTTAAATATTTGTATTTAGAAATTTTACCACCATTAAAACTGTTAATCTATTTCTCCTCCTTATAAAATAGGATAACTACAAGCTAAAATGGCCTTGTAACACTTTTCATATTGGAGAATCAAGACATCACATGCCTCTAAACATTTATCTTATAATGTTAGAAAGATAAAAACCTCTGGGGTACCATGACATGAAGAAATGTCCTTCCTTCTGATAAATAACAGGCTGTGAGCTCATTAAAGTTCCTCTTGAGAGATACGCGTAGTGAAAGTTTCTTAAAAATTGCTTCTACTGTCTATTTAACAGTGGTCCAGCATGAAAAAAGTTTGAATGGATGTTATTCTGTCCTCTTCCTTACATTATTATTGTGACACATCCTTTTGCTTGACTCATTTTTCACTTGTATTTCAGACTTTCTTTATAACTAACTTGCAGTCTTAAAAACTGTGTGCTAATAACAGCCTACCTATGCATTATAAGACTTAAATGAAACCATTAGTTGCGTCTATTGGTGTACTTCAGGGACAGGGGCGGAATGACAATTCATGGGGCCCCCAGGCAATAGGGGATCATAAGTCTGCTGTGCACTTGCCCAAACTCAAAAAAGCCTATGAAAAAGGTACCAGGGGCATCTCATGGGGCCCCCTACTGACCCCAGGCCCTCGGGCAGTGCCCGAGATTCCAAATGGTCAGTCCGCCCCTGTTCAGGGAAATTGGTTATGGGTTAGCATTCTAAAATGTCACTTAGACAACACAGTGAAAGCTATAGGAGTAATTAATTCACAGATCAGAACCAAACACTATAACATACATCTATGTACAGTTGCAAGAAAAAGTATGTGAACCCCTTGGGATTACGTGGAGTTTTGCATGAATTGGGCATAAAATGTGCTCTGAACTTCATCTAAGTCACAACAATAGAAGAACACAGTCTTCTCCATTTGTAGACAGTCTGTCTTACCGTGGACACATGAACATCAAGGCTTTTGGAGATACTTTTGTAACCCTTTCCAGCTTCATGCAAGTCGACAATTCTTGATCGTAGGTCTTCTGAGAGCTTTTTTCTGCGAGGCATGGTTCACATCAGACAGTGCTTCTTGAAACCAGTAAACCCAAAACAGGTGTGTGTTTTTTAAGGGCAGGACAGCTGTCAGCAACACATCCAGTATCATCACACTGATTGGAGTCAAGGTTGGCTCACTCCTGGCTCCAATTAGCTCTGGGAGAAGTCATTAAGCTAGGGCCTCACATACCTTTTCCTCCCTGCACTGTGAATGTTTACATGTTATGTGTAACTAAACCATGGCAACATCTAATGTTTGTGTAGTATTATGTTCAGCAGACTGTGTTCTTCTATTGTTGTGATTTAGATGACGTTCAGAGCACATTTTATGCCCAATTCATGCAAAACTCCACGTAATCCCAAGGGGTTCACATACGATTTCTTGCAACTGTATATACTGTACATAATAAAATTTATATATAACTTTTTAGGTGCCAAAACAAAGTACAAATTTAGTAAAAAACATACTTTTTATTATTATATACGTTTAAAAAAAGTTTTTCTTCTGTAAATTACTAGAAACATCCAATATTCCACAGCTTACTCAACATCTGGACAACCTCCTGAAAACATGGACCTTTACCTATATATCATCACTACATAACTTGAGGATATCTAAGAAAACATTATCGGGTGATTATAACATAAACCTATATACAGTTTGCTTGAAGAGGCGAGGCAGGGGCAGTGTCTTTCTTCAAGAAGTGTCATAATGAGCTTTATCAGGAAGGCAGAGGTGATCTGTGATATCGTATAAATGTTGGTAAGTGTTATAATGAAATCAGAACATGTAAGGAATTACGTATCAGTAAAACACATAAACAGTAATTAGATATAGGTGAACTCACATGTTTATTTGTTATGTGCCACATATTATGAAAATGTTTTAATTTATAGTCTATTTAATTTAATCATAGAGTCCTTGAGCTAAACACCACAATTGAATAGAGTGCATCCTAGATCTGTATTTTTTTTTTAATTTAAATATTTATTTATTTTCCATATAAAATACATATTTCATCATTGTTCTCATACAAAAACCATAATCCAAACTATTAATTACATTTCTTCCTATCTTTTATTCCCATTACCTCCCCCACCCCTATCTAATACCCCCCCTCCCTCCTCAAAATACCCACCCTTCCCACTAATAAACCCTCCCACTCTGCATTATTCTATTACCTCTTTTCCTAGATAGTGTATACAAATACTTCCTCCTCTTTCTCATTACTACTTCGTATATCTCACCACAAATTCTTCCCATTTTCTCCACTTCTTATAGAATAGCCCCATCTTGTCTTCCTGCGTATAATACAATTTCTCCATCTTACATATCTGATTCGTTCTCTCTACCCAATCCTCCTCCCTCAGCGCCTCTGGTCTATGCCAAAACCTAGGAATCAGACCCTTTGCTGCATTCAGGTAGTGCCATACACCCGAGTCCTTATATTTATTTACTGATAAATCTGTACTATGTAGTAGACACACCTCTGGGTCCAGTCCTATCTTTATCCCAGTGATTGTCTCAATTAATTGAACCATTTTCTCCCAGAAACCCTGGATCTTTGGGCACTCCCACCATATATGATATAACGTACCTATCTTTCCACATCCCCTCCAACACTCTGGTGTATTTTCCCCACTCATCCTATGCTCCACATTCGGTGCAATGTGCCCCTAGATCTGTATTTATGCTAGCTTCCTGCATAGCAGGCTTGACAAACAGAAGGAGGGACAACCAATCAGGCTCTATTGTATGGCACATTGCTGTCAATCTAACCCTAGGATCCACTGATGGAAGAGGGAAGTGAAGAGATAGCAAAGTAATGACCCCATCAGTGTCTGCTGCTGTTTCATTTCTGATCATCAGGTTGGAGGCATGCTGTATTGCTTAACTACACAGAGGAAAGTGAGGTCACCAACCTAACTATGCTGTCAAGCCTGCATCACAAGACCAACTTTAACATGCCTGTTCATTCCAGTTATGGAGTCTATTGCAATAAACAGAACTTTATTATTCAGAAATGGAAAACGGTTGACAAACCATTTTCTGAAATAATTTTAATTGATAGAATAAATACATGTTATTACTAATTAAATGGAAGCCCTTCATGAAGGAAGCAAGGAGGATGGAAGCCAAAGGGAGTGCCTGGTGCTTTTAACAGAAATCTGTTAAATGGAAACATATGCAATTGCTTGGAGTTTTTCGGCAGCATGTGCAATAAGCAAATGCAGAAACTAACATAATGGCACTAAAGAATATTTGCTATTTTTTGTATTAGATATGGTACATAGGCATCATAGGGCAGGTGGTACTGAGGTAAAACTAAAAGGAAACTTTTTTAATTTTGGATAGAGTATAACCCATGTCATGTTTTTTTTGCCATCTGTGTCCAGTAGAAGAGAATTCACTTTTACCTCCTGTGGCATAGCCAAAACAGGAATGAGAGGGAATCTTTCAAAAGTGAGGAAATCCCTGAATGGCACCAGAGTCTCCAAAAGTAGTGTCACCATTGGAGGATCTCCCCACTGTTACTGTTCTGGGGACAACCCAAAATTTAGGATTTTCTAAACCATAACATTTTTGGTGATAACAGTAAACAGGGCAAACAGAGAGGGAGTCTCCCTAAAGAGGGCACAGACAACAACAACAACAACAACAAAAAACCTGACAGGGGTTCTAGTCCCTCTCAATGGAGTCCAAAACTCAAGAATTTTTTTGCCTTTAGTTACAGTATACTTCAATACTCTTTTATTGTAACTGAAAACCTACATAGGCATCATAGAGTAGATGGTATTAAAGTGTTACTAAACCCACAACAGTAAAATCAGTTTGTATATGCAGTAAAGCATGCTTGTTATACTCACTGTGGAACCTAAAGGGTTAATCCTCCACATTGTGTAAAAAGGATGTTTGATCCTCTCTTCTCTGATCCTTCCTTTCTTCCAGTGTCTCCAAAATATCTCCTGATAGAACAGAGGCTCGGGGCAAGCTGCACATGCTCAATTTGGTGTGTAGTGCTAGAGAGGTTTTTTTTTTTGGGAGAGTGCATGTGATCAGCACAGGGCCAATCAGCACTGTCCAGACAGAAGTCAGGGGTCCTGCATCCTCCTAGAGGAGAATGAAAATTCCTCCTACAAGCTTTACTAGTGCGCTGCTGAACACTGATAGAAGTCATAGGACTGCTATATACTGCTGATGAGAAAAGGTATTTAGCTGTTTATATTTACTAAAATAATTGCATTTCCATTTTCAGTGTACTGTGGGAGACCAGATAGAGTGAATGCAGGGTCTTGGGTTTAGTAACACTTTAAGACACCTCTAATATACAGTAGTTGAAACTAGGTGGATTTTCTATATTAAAGCAACCCAATAGCCTTGTTTTAATAAAAATCTGTATTTCTGACCCTTTTTTCAGCATATAAAAAAAACTTTATATTATTTGTGCTTGTTTATGTTTCTTTCATTATCATGATGGAAGCTATTACCATCAATCTACGACTGAGGAAACTGAGATTTTTTCAGTTACATCTTCTCTTGCAAATAAACAGTGCTGTTGTATTCTGATATGCTATTGCTGATTTGCAAGTTAATTCACTCCTTTCCTGTTATATTTTCACCCTCTTTCCTTTTATGATTTTGGCCCAGACTCTGTATATTTTGGGTGGGTTAATATTTGTGAAGGTATTCAAAACATCCATACAATCAGAATGAAAATTTGCTGTATTTTCTATAATAAGATTAGTTCCTATATCATCAGTGCTATCTAGTAGCCATAATACAAATTTTCTTCCTGACTGATGTATTTCTGGAAAGAAAATGCATTATGGTTTGATGATATAGGAACCAATCATATTAGAGAAAATATGAAAAAGTTTTGTTTGGACTGTGCGGATGTTTGGCACATTTTACAGTGATTGTTTTCTACATAGACGCTCAAATGTGAACCTTTGTTCAAACATTTCTAAAGCCTGTAAACCAAATAACCTTAGATAACATGCACAGTTTAGAATGTCTGTACAGCAGGGGCGGACTGACCATTTGGGAACTCGGGCACTGCCCGAGGACCCGGGGTCAGTAGGGGCCCCATGAAATGCTCCTGGTACCTTTCATAGGCTTTTTTGAGTGTGGTTTGAGTGTGGGCGAGGACACAGGGGCCCCATGATCCCCTGATGCCCAGTGGCCCCATGAGTTGTCAGTCCGCCCCTGCTGTACAGTATTTAATATATTCACCCGCTACATGGTTTTTCCCTTTACAGTTCTGTACCTTACTAAAATTCAGTATCTCTTAAACTGTTTTACTTGCTGTGTTCTGATATGGAATCTTGCAGATCAACCACAACCATATATTCGTTAGGGAGATTCTCTTTATTTTCCTAGAGGCTGCCAGGACAGAAAGCTAGTGGAACCCACAAACCCTTCCCTATAGTCTTTCCAGACCCTTCCAATTCTATACAGAAACTAAAAAAGGCTGACTTACATTTTTTCCTGTTTTAACAGTAGGCTGCATGCTTGCTAGCCATTTGAGAACATATTTTGCTACGAAATGCATTAGGTAGAGTCTGTGCTGACATCATTGCATCCACTAGATGCTGCATTTTTTTTTTGCATTCTATAATGCCTATGAAAATGTGGTGGCTTTGGACCCTTTGTTTCTTGGGTAATTATTACAATAAAGCATTGTTGCCCAAATGCCAGGGGCATGAGAGGTGACTGATGTCATTTCTCTAAGCCAAAGGAACAGAGTCACGATATTCTGCTGAGAGCAAAATAAAAACCTGTTTGTGGAAATTGAACGTGTTTATGGCATTTAGTATGTCACATTAGAAGATAAAACCTGTTTAAAAATGTCTACCTGCTTGAGAAGTTAGATGAGAAGAAGTTTGGGGTAGGTGAGAAGAAGTTTAGAGTAGATAAGAAGCAAAAATGTTACTTTTCAGATAATGATGTGAGATCAATATGGTGGTTGAATGTGACTCTGTTATCCTCGCTGAACCCTTCCGCTAGCTCCTCCTCTGGTGGGTGTGGCGCCCGCCCACTATTGGACAGTTTCCAGAAAAATGGTTTAAAAGCCGGAGGTCCAAGCGAGATCAATTCATGAAAGCCATTCCATGCATGAGGGGACGCTCTGGTGCTGGGATTTTTGCTAAGGCTATATGGGCTCATCGATTGGTTGTGCTTTCGGCTTCCCATGACCCCCTGGGCAGTATGGTTCCGATGGGATTTGTTTCTTTCAGCTTCTAACATAGCTTTGGAAATGTATTAATTCTATTCTGTGACGCTGTCAAATTATGTATCTCTTTCATGCTGTAATGGTCACATTATTATTGGTGTGTGTTATTATGCAGATTGTGATGACTATAAGATATATTCTCCTGTGTGTCGTGTTATAATAAAAGTGAAGGTTTTGACAGTGCAAGAATATTGCAGTTGGATTCTGTTATTTCTTGGTGAATGCTATGATGTGCCAGGGCAGGTGTTCATTTGGTAGATGGTCTTTCACATGCGCAGAATATGTAATAGTTTAAATGCTGATTAAAAGGTACCTGCATGACTACATGTTGATTGTGTGCATGTATATGACTTGCTTTTAGTTATTGCACCCAGCATTTGTCTTAACACATGACTTATATGTTTTGCTCTAATGTGAGTACCTTTCCATTTTTAAAACAATTAAATGTAGAGGTTTTACACATACCAGGACCCTGTTGAATATTTGTGTGGTTTATGATCCTACAGGTGGTCATTCTGGAGGCTCTCTAAAATATATTGAATGCTTTAGACCTCTCATTGCATGGGGTCTTTATGTCTGATGAGCAGCTGATGTAATTTATGGTGATGGAACTCACAAGGTACAAAGCCAGCCATACATGGGTTGAATTCCAAAAGAATTTTCTTTTGAAAATCTTTTATAAGAATTTTAGTTCGAATTTTGCACCATTAGTGGGTCACAGCAATGGCCAATTTTCAAGTGACCATCGAATTTGAGTGATCGGGCATGTTGGAAATTTTTAGAAAAATTAACAAATTTCTAATCAATGATGGGAGAATCGTGCGAGAAATGTAATCGAATAATAAATCAGCATGAGCTGTGACCTGGAAAGAAAAGAAAATTCTTGGCCACAAAATTTCTTTTCTGTAGCAACATGAGATGAAATTAAAGGCTTGGTTGGTCAAATTTCTAAGTCAGTGGTGGCACCATCGGATTACAAAATGCACAATATTTCTGATTTTCTTAAGAAAATTCATTTGGAATTCAACCCATGTATGGCCTGCATAACAGAGGATTTGAAGTATCACTCAAGTCACGGAATGGACTTTGATAATTACACTTTTCGGTGTTTGTATATTTTCACTTATTATTTTATTTTAAGGGACTGTGAAACAATTTTTGTTTTAAAATACCAGCCCACATACCTAGGTTGCTGGAGGTCATACATTTTTTAAGAATTTTTTTTCCAGAAAAAAAATGTTACAATGTATCTTGTTAGTGCTAAAACTTTGAACGGTACTCAATTTCAGCACTATGGAGAGCAAATTTGCTGTCTAGTGAAAAGCTGTGATGTTTATCAGTATACTGTATATGTTGTAATGATTAACATAAGAAATCTGTTGCATTTGGAGGAAATTGGAATGTCCTATAATGTTGGGCAGACTTCCATTTTTGACCTTTTGTGTGTCTGGGGACACAGTCAGCAATAAAAACCTGACAGTAATGTTGTCCTTGACACAGTATCCCAAAAAAAAGTTTTGCTTGAGTTACTTACAAATTTGGACAAATAGAAGCATGCACCAGTAAGGAGAAGGCCACAAAATAATAAAAAAAAAGTGGAACAATGTTGGACATGGAGAAGAAAAGGGGAAAATGGAAGATGGCTGGAGGGCTGGGTATGAAACTGTATTGAGGAGAAAGAGTTAAAAATCTTGATAGCATTTCCATCAGAGTTCAATTTTGCTGATCTACCCTTCAGCTGAGGTTACTTCATGGATAGTCACTAGAGGTTACCAGATCAGCAATTTCTATGACAAATGTTGATCCTTTATGACTTTCAAACAGCTGAGTGGGCAGTGTAACAGAGATGATGATGATTATTATTATACAGGATTTATATAGCGCCAACAGTTTGCACAGCACTTTACAATATAAGGGCAGGCAATACAGTTAAAATCCAATTCAATACAGGAGGAATCAGAGGGCCCTGCTGTTTTATAGGATAATAGACCTGCTTTCATAGTGTAGGTTAGGAAATTGTGACCAACGTTCCAGTGTTCTCAATTGTTAGTGCGGGTACAAGCTGATTCTATAGTGCATTCTGTGGATGATTTTAGACTAAACAACACATGTGCATGTCAGGTGAAACAACTTATTTAAAAGGAGTGAATTACATATATGGATACTTTAGGATATAGCATGCCATGTTTGCATACTCTTTTTTTTATTTAACAATTTAAAAATGTTTAAGACTTTCATTTTCCACTCCTTTTTATCTTTACAAAAACAAATTAGATGAAGAACTAGGAAAGAATTACTGATCCGATTGGCATCTTGTTGTAGTTTACCATGTACTATGCTTTTTTCTCCATTGCTATCCTGGGGACTTTCTGTTTGACTCTTCACTCCATTATGTCTTACTATTTTTTTTCTCTCTTCATTGCCTTTTTCTAGTGCTTCTGGCAACAATCACGATGTGATCTGTCTGTGACTTGAGCCTTTTTTGTCCCTAAACACTGTTGATCATGCTCCACTTTTCTTCAATGGCATTTACTGTCACATCGAGTCTATAATCCTTTCCCCTCTGATAGTCTTTTATCAGGACCATTCAACCTGTTCTGTTGCCTTTTTTTTAATCTCAGATCTCTTATCTTTTCTTGACAGATGACAATAATTCACTAAGATGCACATTACTTGTTTCTTTTCTAAGCCAGTGTTTTAATGTAGAAATCTATTTAAATGGAAGCTTATCAAAGATAATGTGTTACATTTCTGCCTCATGACTCTTTATTCATAAAACAGCTATTTTTTAAATTGGATTACAGTATTTATAGTAAATGAGTAATCAACTGCCTGAAAAAAGACAAGTCAACATTGTACTGAATTAATTTACATTTAAGCATCCAGTAGTGTAATTAATAACTCTTACTTTGCCAGGTTTGTGTTCATAAAGCATGCACAGCTTCCAGGTAATGAAATTATTCTCATGTTTTCTTAATTAATGCTTATAGTGATAATCAGCAGAATTTAACTCAACCAAAGAAACCCTAATCATATATACTGAATATATGTTTTACTACTAATTCAGAGGTTCCTAACCTGGGGTGCATGGACCCCAAGGCTGGATTCACACTAGAGCATAGCGTCTTTGTGTTTTGCGCAAGTTTTTTTTTGCGTGCTGTTGCACATTTATACGTGTTTTCATATATTGCTTATCAGGTGTTTTTGAGCTTTGCCGTTTTTTTTGTTAGCCAATAGAGAAAAATATCATCTGTTGCATCATTTGTTTGCTAGGTTTTTCAGCTTTTTTAGCTTTTATTTCTGTTTTTATTATTATTCATTTCTAATATTTTTTTTTGTTAGGGTTAGGATGTTAATAAAAATAATAATAATAAATAATAATAATTAACCCCTAACCTTAACCCCTTAACCCTTTAAAAAATTGAAATACAATAATAATAATAACATAATTATAAATAAACACCTTAACGATAACACAAAATAAATAATTTGTATTCATTTTTTTGTTTGGGTTTGGGTGTTTTTTATTATTATTATCATTATTATTGTCCATAACTTATTTATTTATTTTTTAGTTTTAGTTGGTTAGGGGTTCATTTTTATTTATTTATGATTTTTTGTGTATTTATTTTATTTAACGTTTGGCTTCAGAAAACTTGGAGTGGAGTTTGAAACCATTTCCATTGAGAATAATTAATTTTTTCTCCTCAAGCGTTTTGGAGCTTTGAGCTACAAATCATCAATTGTTAATGGGGCCTAAGTGGTCCATGGATGGGTTTCAGGGGGTCTATTAGGGGCAGTTAAAGATAACATTTTATTCACTATTCAGCATTAAAGAAACTAACCCTGCTTATAGCATTGATGTTTATGTCTTCTGACTTGCTGGCCCATGTTTACCATTTAAATTTGTATTATCCTTCTCTGCACAACTGCTATCTTGCATCACTCCATAATAACAAGTCCTGATTCTCATTTTCTAGCAGTAGCAGTAGTAGCATTAGTAGAAGACTTGAGCAGAATTAAAATTGTCTTGTCTAATTTGAACAAAATGATTGTATTTCATTTTTGTTATGAGTGGCCATTACTTTTTTGCATGAAAAGTAGTAAGTTTTGTTAAGTTTGTTTACTTTATTCAGACTTTGTGTGTCATGAGGCAATCAAATTTAAAAAAATGTAAGTACTTGCATGCAAAGTTGTGTTTCTGTGAATATTTCTGAGGAGGGAGTCCATAACTTTCACTAGGTTCTTAACCACTATAGTCAAATGACGGCTGGGCGAACACCTCGTCCCTGCAGGAGGGCGTCATATGACGTCCATCCCGGATCGCGCTTTGCGTGTGCCCGCAGGGCCGCGCTGTGGAGAGATCTGTCACCGGCTGTGGACCTTGGACATGACCAGTGACAGATCTGTGGACCAATCACAGCAGATAACATGACAGTTGTATACAATGGATGGCTTCCTTTCATGCCACTCGTTGTACACAAGTGTGTCTAGCTGTGAATGGTCACAGCAATCACATGCGCAGGCTGGGCCAATCACAACCCATCTGTGTCATGTGATTAGCCAGGGCCAATCACAGCTAATCACAACAAAAAAACCTGAACAAATCGATTTCATTCAGTTAAATGCTTGCTTATAGCAAAGAAATTCTTTTCTATAAGCAATCAACTTGTGTAAAAAAAAAATACTGATTACTTACTGATTATGGTAACATTATACTACTTTGGTCATAGGGTAATAAGAAAAAAATCTTAAAAAGAGAAAAAAATGTAATAAAAAAAATAATAAAAAAATTGAAAAAAATGATAAATTTTTTTTTGTACTATCACCAGTCAGTGTCCCTGATCACCGACACACCAGTTATATGCTGATGCTGTACTGCACTGGTGACAGTATATACAAAAAATTGTGAAAATCATTTTTTTACTTTCTTCATTTTCAGAAAAATTATGACAAAAAAATTAAAACTTCAAAAAACTCACCATGCCTCTAATGAAATACTGTCTACTTTGCAAAAAGGGGTCATTTTGGGGATATCTGTACTGTTCTGACATTTTTGGGCCTCAATAAATTAGATTGGCTGTCAGTACTTCAGGACTGATCAATTTTCAGATATATCCCATATTTTGTGAACTCTATAACTTTCCTACAAACTAAATAATAACTACTTATTTGGGTTATTTTCACCAAATAAATGTAGCAAATACATATTGGCCTAAATTTATGAAGAACAATTATTTATTTGCAAACTTTTATACCAAAAACAAAGAAAAAAGTGTTTTTTTTTTCAAAATGTTCGGTCTTTTTTTGTTAATTTAGCAAAAAATAAAAACCCTATTAGTAATTAAATACCACCAAAGGAAAGCTCTAGTTGTGTGAATTGTAATTTGGCTACAGTGTTGCATGACAGCGCAATTGTCATTCAAATGTGAGAGCGCTGAAACCTGAAAATTGGCCTGGGCAGGAAGGAAATAAAAGTGTTCGGTATTGAAGTGCTTAAAGAGGTCCATGACTCAAAAAAGGTTGTGAAACCACTGTTGTAATTGAAAGTCCAAAACCTGCAGGCCGTTAGCACTCCACCTACTGGGTATATACCAATTAGCCATAAAATATGCTGTGGTATGTGGCACTGAGCCATCAGTAACAGATCCATTCATTTCTGTAAGTTTTGAGATAGGGACATCCATGGATTGGACTTGTTTTTTCTAGCACATCACACAGATGTTTGATTGGATTGCAACTTTTCCTTTGTAACGGGTTGCCAACCAGTAATGATACTTCTCCTTGATAACACAAATTCTCGGGTCCTTTTGCAGACTTTGCAGAACCTTGGAGCCCATGCAGCGTACGTTTGGGGAGGCATGAGATTCTGAGTTCTCAGGGTCACTGAATGTGACACTGTCAGGAACTACTTCCTCTCAGCTACGTACTACTCCTGGCTGGGTTTCTGAGTACTGAAAACATCCCTTGAAGACTGCCATATGTTATCCTCTACTTCCATGCTGCCACTATCCTCCTCCTTCTCCTCTTCCTCCTGTCTGTTCTGTGGCCCTGCAGGAATGGTATCTGCATAAAGGGGACCTTGAGTGGAATGTCCTCCTTTTCCTCCTGCTGCTGCCTCAAGTGCCCTGTCAATGATTCCACGCAGCGTGTGCTCCAGCAGGAATACTAGAGGGATAGTGTCACTGATGCATGAATTGTTGTGGCTCTCCATCCTTGTGGCTTCCTCAAATGGTGACAGGACACTGCATGCATCCTTTATCAGCAGCCACTGGTGTGGCAAAAAGAAGCCAAGCTCTCCTGAGCTTGTCCTTGTGCCATACTCACACTGGTACTCATTAATGGCCACTGCAGCATTGCCAATGTTGAGTTCCACCTGGTGGGCATGTCACAAATGAGACGGTTGGTGGGTAGATTGAATTCCAGTTGAAGGTCAGCCAGCCGAACACTGGCCGTATATGACTGCTGCAAATGGCCACAGACGTTTCTGGCCTGCCTCAAAAGATCTTGCCTAGGTACCTGTTCAAGAAATGCTGCACCAACAAATTCAGGATGTGTGCCAAGTATGGAAAACGTGTCAAGTGTCCCTGTCGGACAGCAGAAAGAAGGTTGGTTCAGTTGTTGCATACAACCATTCCTGGCTCAAGATGCCATGGTGTCAACCACCTCTGAGCCTGCCCCTGCAGAGCAGAGCAGCAGATTCTCTGCCCCGGTGTAGCTCTAGTCACCTAGACAGACCAGCTGAAGCACCGCATGGCATCTTTTAGCCTGACTGCTTGCATAGCCCCATGAACGCTTAGGGAAAACTGCTGGTTCGGAGGATAATTCAGCAGAAGAGGCCATAGAGGAAGAGGAGGGAATGGAGCAGACAGATGTGGCAGAATCACCACTAGCTTTCTGGAGGTGTGGTGGCGGAACAAACTGCAGCACTGAACCCTGCCCTACATCCTTGCCAGCTGCCAGCAGAGTTACCGAGTGCACCGTGAAGGAAATGTAACACCTCCTGACCATGCCTGCTGGACCACGTGTCAGCAGTAATGTGGACCTTGCTGCTGACTGCCCTGTCCAACAAGGCAAAAATATTGCCTTCCACATGATGGTACAGAGCTGGAATGGCCTTATGTGATAAGAAATTTCTTTTCGGAACCTGCTACTGTGGTACAGCACATTCTGTAAATTCATGGAAAGGCAGCAGTTGTAAAACTAGCAATTTGGCCAAGCTAGCATCTAGACACTGAGCATGTGGATGGGTGGGACAGTATTTTTTTTACGGTTCAGCAACTTGGGTAGTGAAATTTGCCTGGTGAAATCAACAGGTGGTGTACTGGTAGCAGATTGGGTGCAAGGACCTGTGGCACCCAATGCAATGCCATCATCCCTCAGAAAGCCAAAAAAACAAAGGAACCACTGCTAACACAGAAGGAGGAACACCTGTGATGCAGAAGGGGGAACAGCAATTATGACCAAAATATTTTTAGTGGTGCTGCTGTGGAAAAAAAAATAAAATAAAAATGAAATTACATTTAAAAAGAAATTCAAAAAGCCAAAAAAAAAAGGGAACCACTGCTGATGCAGAAGGAGGAACACCTGCGATGCAGAAGAGGGAGCAGCAATTATGCCTTAAATATTTTTAGTGCTGCTACGGCAAAAACAAATAAATAAACATTAAAAAAGCAAAAAAAAACACCTGTGACACAGAAGGGGGAACACTAATGATGCAGCAACAGAACCTGATGCTGCAAAAATTTAAAAAAAAAAGAAAAAAAAATGGGAACAGTGGTAACGCAGAAGTGCTGTAAGAACACTGACACTTCCCTGACACCACTACACTGCTCTTCACAACACCACACTACACTGACTACAATACACTGTCTCCTTACACATCACTAACTAACTTCACTAAGCTCCACAAACACACTACACAAGGCTGTAAGCAATCTTATATAGTGTGGGGCATGTCACCCAGTCACCGAGACTTTGGCCAATCATGGCTCTCACAGTGCATTGTGCTGTGATTGGCCAAAGCATTGCACCTGACCCATTCGGCGAACAAACTGCCGAATGCCCTTACCGTTTGTGTGGTCACCGAACACACAAATATACAATGTTCAAGTTGAGCTTATGTTTGACTCGAACATCAAGACCAACCCCAATAGTTAGGAGTCCTTATGTACTTAGTAATATTTTCTTGGTGTTGCACAGATCTGTTGGCTCCCTTATTCCACAGGGATATTCCACAATCTGCGACTTTTCCTACACAACCCTTCTGTTGGACATGGGGTAGAGACCCTAGATGCCCCCACTGTCAATTATGTCCCCCCTATCAAGTTAACCCCCATTGTTGACCATGGAGGAGAGGGTCAGTATGCTTACTTTGCTCCATTTTGTGACCACCTAGCCTGCATGCTTGTACAAGTGTGTGATTGAAAATGTAGTAACACAAAAAGGGTTATTATTCTGTTACTTTCATCAGACTACATTGTACTGCTTTGTAATAGAATGTCAATTTTCAAGGCATTTCCACAGCAAGTTATTTAAAGGATTTATGTTACAAAATGTTTTACCTTCAAGCTGCATAAAAAAGGCCTGCTCCTTGCTGGATGTTTTTCTGTTTAAAGTATACCTCTAATTCCAATTTTTTTAAAGGGCGTACTTGCTAAAGCTTACAATCCCTTTAATTTTTAACTTCTGTATAGGTCTTTATTAGTGAGACTTAAGCTCACTTTTTGTTCTATTGACACAATTATTGTCAGATGGGAAGTGAGGGAAATGCTTCAGTACCAACATAGTACATAGAAAAAAAGATTTTTTTTTTAGTTATCTCTTTCTCTGTTGCATATTTTCCACCCTCTCTATTTCAAATGCATGGAAGGACTCCATTATTGCGATTTGTCCTGATTTCCTGTTCTGCGCAACAGGAAAAAGAAATTGGGAATGCATGAAGATAAAGATGTGTAAAGATACATATATTGACATCAAATCCACAAAATCCAAACACCTTTACCAAACATTTTTTTGTTTATTTGAACTAGGAAAAACAATGCAAACTGAAAATGTCCATTGCTCCTGTCCAGCCACAGTTTTGTCCACAAATATGGTTAGGTACCATTAGTAGATTCAATAGCCATAATCTGGCAGCACATAACTAATATGTGCCACCATCAGAGAGGCGTTGGAGTTGACTTACCAAAAACTGGAGAGCGCAAAATCTGGTGCAGCTCTGCATAGAAACCAATCAGCTTTGTCAAATCTTATTTGAACAAGCTGAAGTTAGAAGCTGATTGGCTACCATACACAGCTGCACTAGATTTTGCACTCCAGTAAATCAACCCCAATGAGTTTATTGGAAATCTAACATTTCTGTGAGACATCTTTCTAAAAGTGTTTGTAAACATTTACATATACCACTGAGACTGCCTTCAGGTGATACACAGAGATGAAACAAATCCCCCTAAATTGTACCTGTTTATCTGTAGCCCTCTCTCCTCTACATCAGTTTGTAGTTAAGAATTTTTTACACCATTTCTGAGCTTCCAGAGGCAGATGGAAGGATCTGATGTCACACGCTGCACAATGTTCACATAGGAGAGCTTAGTGTAATCTGAGACCCGAGTGGAGGGAATGGACACACCTCGTTTACACAATCTCATTGGGAAACATGCACAGCTGAGGCTGTCAATCACAGCTCCGCTCTCCTGATCCCTTGGAGTTGACACAACCTGTCAGAAATGTCTCATGTTGATAGCAGAGGAACAAGCCAGCAGACGTAAATCACATTCTGTGCTTTGGATTACGGTACACACAGTACACCCAATAGAAAGAAATGCTTTGTTCACATTTTTCATGTCAGAGATTTACAATTACTTTAAGACCTATATAAAATTATCAGCAGCATCAGATGCTAGATATACAAAGAGTTAATATAGTGTATTTTTAGTGAAGAATACATTTTTGAAGATTCCTTGAAAGCAATTTTAGCCAATTTTTGGAAAAATGTTGAGACAATGTAAGGGTGAGACAATACAATTCACAAAAAAAAATAAATTAAAAGGATTATAGACTTAAAGAGATCACAGACTGCTTTCAGTCTATATTGTATAAAGCTTTTCAGAACTGCCTATCTTATATTATCTGGCGTTGTGTAGTGCCCTATGCTATAAAACATGCTTCGCTTTAATCGCCTGTAGAGATTACAGAACAAAACAGTTACTCTTAAGATTATAAAAGTCAAAACCTTTTTTTTTTAACTCCTTTACAATGAAAACATGGTCAGACAAAGCTTCCAATTTCATTATGCTATTTGATTAAAACTGAGCTTCACTCTCTATGAAAATGTCCCATTCTAATTGTAGACTACTAACAAGTAACAAGTAACTTTTTCAACTTAGAAGGTTTGTTCTCTTGGGGCCAAAATTTACCATATCTATACTAGGCTCTGATGAAGAATGAACAGCCATAGTAGACTTGAGTGGTTCTTCCTATGTAAAAGGCTATGTGCATTGGATCTCACATCTCTGGATTTTGTATTTCTTTAGGAGCTTACATACTGTACACTTGTGTTTGTGAATAAAACTATTGTCTTTATTTCATTAATAAATGGTTTACAAAAATAATTCACTGGGTTGGTGAGCCTTCTTTTCGTTTTCTAGTACCTTTGTTATCGGGTCTTCCCCAGTTGTAAGAGGGCAGCAAGACATGTTGGTCTAACATATCTCTGGAATGGAACAGTCAAGGTCCATCAGTCTCTGAACACCACACTAGAGCGCAAGAGGCAGGAGGTTGTTTTTGTTCATCTACCACATCCATGGCAGATGCACACTTCACTATAGTTTGACATAGAAGCTTGCACTGGGAATTCACTCCTAGCATCACTTCAGCACATTTAGATGGCTGGAGACTGGGAAGGAATGTATTATGAAGCAACGTGTCAAGCCTTTTTGCCCCTTCTATTGCTGTGAAACAAGTTGATGAGTATAATATTTCACAGTTCCACTGCAAGTCACCTCCCAATGTAATACTGCAGATGTCCTGGTGCTGAGCCTACACAAAGGAGGGGGAGGTAACGCTAGTGACTACTGTTATGGAACATTATTCCAAGCAGTGCCATCTAGCCCAGGGAGAGGGTGGTTTAATTATCAGGAATAAGAATCAGTTTCACAGAAAGTGAAAAAAAAAAAAGACTTGTACATTGCAAAGGAAGCTATTAGTAGGGTTTCAGGGCATTAATTAACTTTGTCATTGGAGCTCAGCTTTAACCCCCTAATGTTGGTGCCTCCCAGGTTTCTGATACTGGGAGGTTTCTGATCATGTGACCACCAGGACTAGCTGTCACAGCAGTCACATGATTGGAAAACTCCCGATCACAAGTAGAGATTGGGAGCATTCTGTTGGCTGGTGACCTTTAAGTAAAGAAATACTCACTATGAAAAGATACTATACAAAGGCGCACCTAGCATACAGTATCTCATCTCACTTAATCAGGGAATTCTTTATTCTTGTGTTGTTTACTGTCAGGATTGCTAGGATTTCTTTCTTTTTTTTAAACTGATTTGATATTATTAAGTAAAATTTTAAGGCAGCAGTATCATTCTGAATCCATAGCTCCCAATTTTGGAACCATATCCCTTTCCTACTTTCTTCTTCATTTTTCCATATTTTTAGCCTGATGTATAGATGTCTATCAAAGTATATTTAACCATGAAAATTGTTTTACTACTCTAAACTTTTTATCTAACCTTTAAATTATTCAATTTGTTTATTTGAAAAGCCAAACAAAGATGAAGTAGTGATGAAAAAAAAAATTGTGCACTAATCCTCCATTACTGGGTCCTTTTCCTGCATACTTAATTGATACAACGTGCCACTCTTTTCCATCTCACAAAGTTGGGAGTTGCATTTAGGGTCCCTGTTACTATGGAAGTTTATACTTGTTTAACTTTTCATTATCTTAAAGTGAACCAGTGCGTAGACTATGCACACATTTCAGTATTAACATATTCTGACAAAAGTCATCTTAAAGTGTACAGTAGAGCACTATTTCTTTATTACAGATACTTACATAGTTCTGTCAATTTGTGCAGCACTTTACATATTTATTTCACATCAATCTCTGCCCTTTTGTACAGTCTAAGGTTCACATTCAAACACATACTAGGGCCAATTAACATGCCATCATGCCTTTGGGAGGCCACACAGTCACAGTGAGAACATACAAACTCCAGGAAGGTAGGGCCATGGTTGGGATTCAAATCGATGACCCTAGTGCTGCTAGGTGGAAGTGCTAACCATTTAGCCACTGTGTTGCTCTTTAAACACTTCCCGTCCAGCCCATGTGTATAAACAGCCGGATGGGAGCAGTGCAGGAGCTGATTGCCATTAATAAACGGCGCCTGCCATTTTAGCCTGTGCGCACTCCCTGGGAGCGCACGGCACCGCGATCCGGTGCCGTTGTGTCCTCCGGACACAGCAGAACACCGATCGATGCACGGGACCTCTGTGTGAGGTCCCAATCATGTGATCACTGATTGGCCAATCTGTGATCACATGAATAGTTGTAAGTAAGATGTCACTTCTGACATCATTGCTTACTACTAGTGAAATCTGTGAATGATCACAGAGATCACATGGTACAAGGCTATTCATAACAGCCTTGTACCATGTGACAAGCTGTGACCAATCACAGCTCTCACGGTATTTTCAATGGCTGCTAGAATGCAGCCAGAGAGAAAGAGAAATGATTGGTTTTACAGCCTTTATGGGTGTAAAAGCAATCAGTGAAAAAAAAAAAATCTTCATCACCACCCCCCCCCCCCCCCCCCCACAAGTAGTGTACAGTGTCACTATGGTGATACTGTACTGCTAGGGTGACGTAATGTTAAAAAAAAAGAAAAAAAAAAAAAACATAAATAAAAATATACAAAATAAAATAAAAATGTAAACCTTTTTTTTTTAATTATAATTTTTGGTTATAAACTAAGTTGGGTTATTATTTTTACTAAAAGGATAACTGAATAAATTTTTAAAATAAAAGATTTATGAAGAAAGATTATTTATTTGCAAAATTTTATAAGAAATACACTTTTTTTTCAAAATTTTTGGACTTTTTCATTTATATCTAAAAAAAAAATAAAAATCCCAGTGGTGAATAAATACCACCAAAATAAAGTTTTATCTGTTTAAAAAAATGCTAAAAAATTCATATGGGTACAGTGTTGCATGTATGCGCAATTGTCATTCAAAGTGTGACAGCGCTGAAAGCTGCAAATTGGCCTGGACAGGAAGGGGGTGAAAGTGTCCGGACTTGAAGTGGTTAAACAGCATCTAATATCCTTGAAATTTCTATGAAAATGAATCCTGACAGTTAGCTAGAACTCTACCATGAATACACATGAATACACATCAGGTGTTTCTACGCTGCAAATAACCAACTGAAATCCAACTTTTAAGACTTTGTTGTGATTTTTGAGAATTCATTACTTCACAGTACATGATTGTAGAGGTCAGCAATTGTCTGCTTTAACCTCCCTGGTGGTATTCCCGAGCGTAGCTCGGGGTAAAGTTTCAGTACCACAAGCGGTAACCCAGAGCTACACTCGAGAATACCATGCAGCGTTGCTCCGGGATCTCTTCTTCACTTACCTTGTCCTGCGCTCCCGCGATGTCCCTCCTGCAGTGTCTCTGGCAATGTCCTCCAGCCGATGCCGATATCTGTCTTCTGGTTTCCGTTCCCTGCGACGTCGGGACATACGGGGGACAGATCGGTGGAAAATTTAAAAGTTGTAAAAGTGACATTCACTAAATTCACTAAAATCACATAGTAAAACATTACTGTATCAAACCATTTCACATACATTTTGTCCCTACTGCTTTGTCCTGTGCCCTGCCTGCATTTTTACTGTTCATTCTGCATAGAAACTGAGAAATGTCCATGGCGTCCAAAAAGCGTCCCTTTAGGTCAAAAGCGGTTTTAAACTAGCTAGAGAACAGCGATAGTAAATCAGAACCACTTGCAGAATTGAGTGATAATGATTCGTGGGGAAATTCTTTATCAGACACTGAAAACGATTTTGCGACTTTGCTCAGTGATGTGTGAACTTGGCGCTATATTTCAAATTTCAGTGTTTTTGGTTTGATTATATTATTTAATTAAATTTATTATTATTATATTATTATTTTTTATGATTATTTATTAAATTATAATTTATGATTTCGTGTTTCAAATTTTATCATACCCGGGATGTTTACTAGACTCTTGTTCGGACAGATTTCAGTGAGTTATTCCTAAGAATTACAGGCCTACAATAAAAAAACTACCGTATTTTTCGCACCATAAGACGCACTTTTTTCCCCCCCAAAAAGGGGGGAAAATGTCAGTGCGTCTTATGGAGCGAATATATAGCGGCCGGTCCGGTATTTTTGCGGCCACCATGTCAGAATATCGGGCCGGCCGCTCAGCTGTTCTCTCCTGCAGGGCCTCACCTGTTCCTCGCTCCAGCGCTGCACAGTCTTCCCGTGCTGGCTTCTGTGACAGCCGGGTGCCCACTGCGCATGTGCTGCGCTTTGTGAATGATCCGGTGTCTTCTGGGACACATGAAAGGTCCCAGAAGGCGCCGGGCCATTCACAAAGCGAAGCGCTTCTCGCACCTGCGCAGTGGGCACCCGGCTGTCACAGAAGCCGGCCCGGGAAGAAGAGGGAAGGCAACTCCGCGGAAGTGGGAGCGGATACCTGTCAAATTCAGGTACCCGCTCCCCCTCCCTCCCCAAAGGTCAGCAGTCTCTGGTCATCCCCTTCACTGTCTGCAGTCTCTGGTCATTCCCTGCACTGTCTGCAGTCTCTGGTCATCCCCTGCACTGTCTGCAGTCTCTGGTCATTCCCTGCACTGTCCGCAGTCTCTGGTCATTCCCTGCACTGTCTGCAGTCTCTGGTCATTCCCTGTACTGTCTGCAGTCTCTGGTCATCCCCTGCACTGTCCGCAGTCTCTGGTCATTCCCTGCACTGTCCGCAGTCTCTGGTCATCCCCTGCACTGTCCGCAGTCTCTGGTCATTCCCTGTACTGTCTGCAGTCTCTGGTCATTCCCTGCACTGTCCGCAGTCTCTGGTCATTCCCTGCACTGTCCGCAGTCTCTGGTCATTCCCTGCACTGTCTGCAGTCTCTGGTCATCCCCTGCACTGTCTGCAGTCTCTGGTCATTCCCTGCACTGTCTGCAGTCTCTGGTCATTCCCTGCACTGTCTGCAGTCTCTGGTCATCCCCTGCACTGTCCGCAGTCTCTGGTCATCTCCTGTACTGTGTCCGCAGTCTCTGGTCATCTCCTGTACTGTTTCTGCAGTCTCTGGTCATCTCCTGTACTGTGTCCGCAGTCTCTGGTCATCTCCTGTACTATGTCTGCAGTCTCTGGTCATCTCCTGTACTGTGTCCGCAGTCTCTGGTCATCTCCTGTACTATGTCCGCAGTCTCTTGGTCATCCCCTGTACTTTGTCCGCAGTCTCTGGTCATCTCCTGTACTATGTCCGCAGTCTCTGGTCATCTCCTGTACTGTGTCCGCAGTCTCTGGTCATCCCCTGTACTGTGTCTGCAGTCCATTGGTTCAGAATATTTTTTTTTCTTGTTTTTCACCTCTAAAACCTAGGTGCGTCTTATGGTCAGGTGCGTCTTATGGAGCGAAAAATACGGTACATATTTCCATGCAAAAAAATGTACCTCTTTGAGCACAGAAATACTGACATAATCAGACCGCTAGGGAGGATACAGCTTTTTCACTGCTTATTATGGTGCTGAATTTTTTAATATACAAAAGTATAAAAATGGAACAGAGAAATTTCCCATGCAATGTCAAAAACAGCAAACATATTATTTAAATAAATAGAAATGAAAAATGGGGACATTTAAAATTGACTATGCATATTGAAACGGCAATATTATAAAACATTATTCTAATAAATCATTTATAAATAGAAAAATATATCAATATTATGCCCAATTTATAAAGCAATTGAGTATAGCAAAGATGACATATTATTTTAAATAGTTAAAATTAGTTAAAATCACTAGTTAAAATTGTTTATAGTTTTTAAAAACTTACTGTATCATAATCATGTCATTGTTGCCAGTTGCCATTGTTTAAATAAAATACTAAAGTGGGATGGATTCTATGCCGTAAGTAGCTTTTTATTTTTCTGGAGTGAAAGGGCTAGCATACATAACATGTTCTCCATATTAGACATTCTTCTGCATTATGCAATAGAAATGCATGAGAAATTCTTACTATTTTTTGCAATTATTTAAATATATTATCTCATCACTTTAAAAACATTATATGCGCATTCTGCCCCATCCCCCCCTTTCACTACTAGAACCTCTTTCAGAAATAATCAACCCAACACACAGGGCAACTTGGCTTGTAGGGATGAGCTGACGGTCCGGTCCCAATCTAGGTTTAGACTGAACTTTGGCTGTTCAGGCGTTTGGATGAAGGGTGCTTGCATTCAGCTGGTGATACTGTGGAGATCGGTCACATGTGGTTTTTTTCTGACAAGTCATCAGCTGGTAGGCATTGTAAATAAAAATGGATGTACAATTATAGATATTTTGGGGGTATTTTCATTTTTCTAATAAAGGACTTGTCAAAGGTTTGGGTTTTGGGAGTTTCTAAGTCACAACTATTTTTTGTGAATGAGTATGGGTACTATGTTTACAGTTGCTGGTTGCAAATTCCTTGCTAGTTCCTAATTAGTTTATTGAGGTCCTCTTTCAGGTAGGTTCAGACAAAGTATTAGCTGTCTGTGTATATTCTGTGTAGTAAAAAACATATATAATGGAAGATTATCCTCTTTTAAAAAATATTATTTGTGCCAGGGTTTATGTGTGTCTGTTAGACCAGGAAAGTAATTAGGCATATTTTATGGGTACAGAGACTGCAACACATGTGCAGTGTGTACAGCTAAGACCCATACTCTGTTTTAATATATTCCTGTTAAGACACTCCTGCTAGTAAGGGCAAACTCTAAATGCCCACTACTCTTTACGGTGTGCTAAGCATGCTACAGGCTTGCTCTTTCTTACTGTGCCCCAAGTCTTTCACAATCCTAGCAACACCCATGCAACAGAGTTTGCATTGAACTTTCCCTAGCTAAAAAAGCAATGGCTAAGGGGATTCAGTGACTTATCAGTGGCCCATGGAGTAATCCTGTGGCTCCCAACCCTTAGTCTATAGCAAGGGTCTCCAAACTTTCTAAACAAAGAGCCAGTTCACTGTCCTTCAGGCTTTAGGAGGGCCAGACTGCAGCCAATGGGAGTATAAAATGCCCTGGTGTCAGTGGGAATAAAAAATGCTCCATTATGGGTTTTAGTGGGAGAAATAGTGCCTCATTGTTGATATAAGTGGGAGGACTAATGCCCCATGGATGGTGTAAGAGAAATTGTGCCCCATCATTGGCATCAGTTGGAGGATAAGTGTCTTGACGACTAGAAATAGGCAAGCAAAGGGCCACATCTGGACTCCGGGCCACAGTTTGGAGAGCACTGGTCTATAGCACTGTCAGGCTTCTTGGACTCAAGACTCGGGTTACTTCTAACAGGAAGGAGAAGTGATCTGGAAGAGCTTGCAGTGTTGATATGGGATGGAGTGTCTGACTACTACTTGCCTTTGTACTTTTCAACATGTGACTGAGTTTTTAAACAGATATCTGGCTTCTCTGTGCACTTGTAAGATACTTAGATTATACTATCATCCTGACACCAGTGATTGCCACCTCCTCCTGGCTCTTTAAAAGGATCTAAATGCTGGGTGGAGGTGGGCATTCCGATCATGTGACGATTGTGATTGGCTGCCACAGCAGTCACGATTAAAAAGCTCCCGATCACAAGCATGCATTGGGAGGTTTCCAGCACCCCACACATCACTGTGCTGGAATCAGGGAGCATGCTCTCAGTACCGTAAAGTGTTTACCTAGGGCCGCATATATGCAACCGCTCAGCGTTACAGTACACCCACCAAGAGGCCGCATATTTGAACCAGGTCAGCGAAAGTGGTTAAGCCACTAATTTAGCAACAGAACCAAGCAGGGGGAGCAATAATAAATGGTAACCTACAAACCTCCCAATTTTAGGTTTTATTTAACTGTTTAAATTTAAACTCAAGTTGTATTTGTGTTTCAGTTGCTTCTGCTATTGCATCTCTACCTGCAAAATGATTCCTATTTACCAGTCGGTCCCTCAAGGTTCCGTCCTTGGACCCCTACTCTTCTCCATCTACACCTCCTCCCTTGGTCACTTGATAAACTCCCATGGCTTTAAGTACCATCTCTATGCTGATGACACACAAATCTATCTTTCTACCCCTCACCTCACCCCTTCAGTCTCCTCTCGCATTACTAACCTACTAAGCGACATATCGGCATGGATGTCACTCCACTTCCTCAAACTCAATCTTTCCAAAACTGAGCTCTTAGTATTCCCTCCAGCCCGTGCCCCCTCCCCTGACTTCTCCATCAAGATCAATAACACAATCATCAGTCCTCCCCCATGCCAGGGTGCTAGGTGTAATCCTAGACTCCCATTTGTCCTTTCAGTCCCAAATCCAATCGCTGTCCAAATCTTGTAGACTTCACTTCCGCAACATCTCCAAGATATGGCCGTTCTTAACCTCGGAAACCACTGAGCAACTTATTCACTCACATGTTATCTCTCGCCTTGACTATTGTAATTCCGTCCTCATTGGCCTACCTCATCGCAGGTGTCAGGAATCAAGGAGTGACCAGAAAGGTGTGGACTGACACAGGGAAACGCAGGTAATATAATACAGTTTATTATTAGCCACCCAGATATATATCTATATAAACGCACAGTGAGCAAACCAACCTTCCACTAATCTTTAGGAGGTGCAGGAACACAGGCGTAGTCAGGGCTGGAGAGGTGGAACGGTCAGGCCGGCCGTAGGGTTCTGTAATGACCGTTTGGTGGTACCTCTAGCGGTCCTCAGGGCAGGATTCCCCAGGGCGCGGAGTCTAAGCCCCAGTCTGCCTTTTCACCAGAGCCTCTGATGGTGGGGATGGAATTGGCGCAGGACTGAGACCAGGTCGCGGCCCCTGAGTACACCTGCTAGTGGTAGAGGGATCCGCCAGAGGTATGTGCAGGTACGGCTGGATCCGTGCAGGATGGATGGATGGCAGAGTAGTAGCGTGGTCAGACAAGCCGGGTCGGTAACGGTGGAGGCAGATCAGTACAGAGCAGCAGGCAAAGAGTAAACGGGTCACAAGCCAAGGTACAGCAACAGGAGGTCAAACAGCATAGGAGTAGGCAGAAGAATAGTCAGGGATGAGCCAGTAGTCAGAACAGGAGACGGTCAACATAGATCAGGATCAAGCCGGGTCAGCAACGAAGCAGGAACACAGGATACAGGTACAGAGGCTCATGGGAAAACATACACCAAGGCCCAGAGCACAGGCCTGGTCATGCCTTATATACACCTTTCTACAATCAGCCCCAGGTTTGGCTGATTGTGAGCTTCTAGCTGCTAAGAGCACCCGCTGGTCAGCTCTGGTACTGCAGCCCACACGGCAGGCGAGTCCCACCACCAGTGCTGAGTCCATTCCTGACAGCAGGCTATCCCCTCTTCAATCGATCATGAATGCTGCTGCCAGACTCATCCAACTTGCTAACCATTCTGTATCAGCCACCCCTCCCTCCACTGGCTTCCCGTTGCCCAACGGATAAAATTCAAAACATTAACAATAACATATAAAGCCATTTATAACTCTGCCCCAAATTACATCACCAATCTTGTCTCCAAATATCACCCAAACCGTACTCTCCGCTCATCGCACGACCTCCTGCTCTCTAGCTCCCTTGTCTCCTCCTCCCATGCTCGTCTCCAGGACTTCTCCAGAGCTGACCCCATCCTCTGGAACTCTCTACTCCAATTTATCAGACTATCGCCTACTCTGCTCACTTTTAGGTGATCTCTGAAAACCTATTTCTTCAGGGAAGCCTATCCTGCCCTCAGCTAATAATGGAATCTTCTACTCCTCCTACCAGTCCATCCCCCACAGTTACTACCTTTTGTACCACTAGCCCCTCCCAACTAGATTGTAAGCTTCAAGGAGCAGGGCCCTCCTATCCCTTTTGAATTGAACCGTATTGTTGCTGTATTGCCTCCAGTTATATTGTAAAGTGCTGAGCAAACTGTTGGTGCTATATAAATCCTGTATAATAATAATAAAGTCTGGAGGCAGAGGTTTGTCATGTACAAACAGTGTAGTGCTTTACTATACACACCGTTGCCACATTGCTAACATTTGTTTTTCTGAAGTGTACACATTTGTACATAATCTCTGTTCACGATATATATTAATGTAAGCTGTTCTGCATGCGCCAACACATGTTATTGATTAATAATAAGACCTCATGCACAAAGGGCATTTTTGCAGCCACTTTTAGGGGCATCAGGCATTTTTTGGACTGTTATTCTATGTGTCCATGCACATAAAGACTTTAAGAAGCATTTAATAGCAGTAGTGTTTACCAGAAGGAAAAAGAAACCCAGGACCAGCATGTTGAGGATCAGCAGAAAAAAACGATAGCTGTGTGTGAGCGCGGCTAAACTTGCTTGAATGTGTGTTAACGCTAGGCGCATTTAGCGCTTGAGAATTAATTCATTTCAAAGGCACTTTATTTCATTTAATTCTTGCCAATTAAATGAAATAAAGGTGCCTAAATGCCTGTAAAAGGTCAGGTGTCAGGTGTTTTTTCTGCCAAAACGTTACTACCAACAGGAGCGTTTTTAAAACCTTTTAAATATTTATTGATTTTTAAGATAAAAAAGTTGTACAAACATACTCTTTAAAACATTAACACATTATCAATACAGATCCTAATCCCTATAAAAGAAGAAAAAAAGTGTTGTCATGTTATTCTATGTTAGTCCCCCATAAACTCTATAATTAACTTTAACTTTTTAAATTCCTCCCATTTGTTCCATCTTATATGATGACTCTCCATCTTATCTTCATTCATATGGTAAAGTTCCTCCAATTTACATATTTGATCCACCCTGTCAACCCAATCTTTTATTTTCGGAGCCTCCTGTCTCCTCCAGAACTTGGATATCAATCCCTTTGCTGCATTCAAATAATACAATAAACCAGACTTTTTATATTTTTTGACTGAAAGCTTGGTACTATGAAAAAGGCAAGTCTCTGGGTCTAATAGAATATCAACCTCTGTAATTTTCTGAATCAAGCTTACTATTTTCTCCCAATACTCTTGTATTTTAGGACACTCCCACCATGTGTGATACATTGTGCCTCTACCTCCACATCTCCGCCAACATAAAGGTGAATTATCTCCACTCAATCTATGTGCCACACTCGGTGTAATATACCATCTTGCCAAACATTTATAGTTCATTTTTACCTCCTGCATATTTATATTTCCATGGATTAATCTATACATTTTCTTCTGTTTTTCCACATCTATTATTACTCCTCTATATCCCTTTCTCATTTTTCTATATATGGAGGCCTTATATCTGTGTTTATTTCAGTGAGAATCTTATATTTTTTAAAAGTTCCATGTTTCCCATCTCCTTGTGTGTCTAATAAACGCTCAAAGGGGTTCCAATCCTCTCTTGTTCTTAGAGGCTTTGGGAGCTTCCCTATAAAGTGTTTCAATTAAAAATAATGCCACTCATCCATTCTTGTGAAAACTTCCTTTTTTTTCAATTGCTTAAGTGAACCCATTTCCTCCCCCACCATTATATCCCTTAATCGTGCATCTTCCTTCTTAATCCACTTCCCTGTGATACCTTCTTTACCCTGGGGGAAAAACTCTGTAGACCCTAAGGGCATTAACAGTGAATTGAATTCCCATCCCATCTGTTTGTGTAAAACATCCCAGACTCTTAAAACATTTAATGTGAACAAACGTGTGCTATCTGCTAATCCTCCGTATTGTGAAGGTAACCATACAATTCTACTTAAATTGATATTACTTAGTATATTTTCTATTTTAACCCAGCTTTTCCCTTTTGCATTATATGTCCAGTCAAAAATTCTCACCATTATTACCGAGTTATAATATCTTTTCAAATCTGGTACTCCCAGTCCACCTTTCTCTTTATTTCTACATAAAATTTCATGGCTTATTCTTGTTTTTTTATCCCTTCAAATATATCTTGTTAACATTTTTTTAATTGTTCTGAAATATACTTCTGGTAGTTTACTTGGTATCATTTGCAATTTATATAAAATTTTTGGAACAATCACCATTTTTAGCAAATTTATACAATCTATCCATGAAGGGGTTCCGCCTCCTAATTTCCTTAGTTCATCCTTGATCTCATTTAACAATGGGATATAATTTAATTTATATAAGTTCTTGGAGGATACAGTTAATTTTATTCCTAGATATTTTAATTCTTTTTCTCTTCAAACAAAGGGAAATTCCTCTTGTATTCTATTTTTCTCTCTATTTGGAAGGTTTATATTTAAAATCTCTGTTTTTGTTGGATTCATTTTTAAATTTTATATCTCCCCATACTCTTTCAGTGATTTCATTAAATTTGGTAATGTTATCCTTGGGTTCCCCACATAAAACAACATATCATCTGCATAAGCTGCCACCTTATGCTCTGTGTCTCCTATCCATATTCCCTTTATATCCATATTATTCCTTATTGTAGCCAATAGAGATTCTAATAACAAAACATATACAAGTGGAGACAGAGGGCATCCCTGTCTTGTTCCATTTAGCATCCCGAAATTCTCTGATAAATCCCCATTAACCATGATTGCTGCAGAGGGTTGACTATATAACTTCCTTATCCATTCTCTCATTCTATCTCCTATCCTCAGTACTTCCAATGTATCCATCATATATCCCCAATCTACTCTATCAAATGCCTTTTCAGCATCAATCGAGAGTACCACCGCAGGGGTTTTCTCTTTTCTGCTTTTTTGTATGAGAAACAGAGATCTCAGTCCGTTATCTCTACCCTCTCTCCCTGGGACAAAGCCTACTTGATCTATGTGTATCCATTCCAGCATTAGGTCTTTCAACCTGTTTACCAGAACTTTTGCATATAATTTAGTATCTGTGTTCAATAAAGAAATTGGTCTATAACTTGAGCAGTGAGTAACATCCTTACCTTCTTTATGAATGAGAACTACATGTGCTTGTAGGGATTCCCTCCTCATTTCCATCTCTCCCCCCAATGCATTCATATACAGTGGGGATCAAAAGTTTGGGCACCCCAGCTAAAAATTTGTATTAATGTGCATAAAGAAGCCAAGGAAAGATGGAAAAATCTCCAAAAGGCATCAAATTACAGATAAGACATTCTTATAATATGTCAACAAAAGTTAGATTTTATTTCCATCATTTACACTTTCAAAATAACAGAAAACAAAAAAATGACGTCTGCAAAAGTTTGGGCACCCTGCAGAGTTAATATCTTGTACTGCCCCCTTTGGCAAGTATCACAGCTTGTAAACGCTTTTTGTAGCCAGCCAAGAGTCTTTCAATTCTTGTTTGAGGTATCTTTGCCCATTCTTCCTTACAAAAGTCTTCCAGTTCTTTGAGATTTCTGGGCTGTCTGTCACGCACTGCTCTTTTAAGGTCTATCCATAGATTTTCAATTATGTTGAGGTCAGGAGATTGTGAAGGCCATGGCAAAACCTTCAGTTTACGCCTCTTGATGTAATCCCCCATGGATTTTGAGGTGTGTTTAGGATCATTATCCATTTGTAGAAGCCATCCTCTCTTTAACTTCAGCTTTTTCACAGATGGCATCAAGTTACCATCCAAAATTTGCTGAAAGTTTATTGAATCCATTTTTCCTTCTACTCGTGAGATGTTCCCTGTGCACTGGCTGCAACACAACCCCAAAGCATGATTGATCCAACCCCATGCTTAACAGTTGGACAGAGGTTCTTTTCATTAAATTCTGTGCCCCTTCTTCTCCAAACGTACCTTTGCTCATTCCGGCCAAAAAGTTCAATTTTAACCTCATCGGTCCACAGAACTTGTTTCCAAAATGCATCAGGCTTGTCTATATGTTCATTTGCAAAGTTCAAACGATGATTTTTGTGGTGAGGACGTAGAAATGTTTTCTTCTGATGACTCTTCCATGAAGACCATATTTGTACAAGTATCTCTTTATAGTGGAATAGTGTGCCACAACTCCAGTGTCTGCCAGATCTTTCTGGAGGGATCGTGCAGTCAAACGTGGGTTTTGAATTGTTTTTCTCACAATCCTGCGAGCTGTTCTGTCTGATATTTTTCTTGGTCTTCCAGATCTTGCTTTAACTTCCACTGTTCCTGATGACTGCCATTTCTTAATTACATTCCGAACAGAGGATATTGACATCTGAAAACGCTTTGCTATCTTCTTATAGCCTTCTCCAGCTTTGTGAGCGTCAACTATTTTCAGTTTCAGTTTTCTAGACAACTGCTTAGAAGAACCTATGGTGCTGATTGTTGGGGCAAGGTCAGATGAGTCTGGGCATTTAAAACCTTTGAGATTGACATCACCTGGTCTTCCCAGACGATGATTGAGAACAATCCATGACACTGGCAGGTCTCAGCTTTGCAAAGGGGGCAGTGCATGCTATAAATTCTGCAGGGTGCCCAAACTTTTGCAGACGCCATTTTTTTGTTTTCTGTTATTTTGAAAGTGTAAATGATGGAAATAAAATCTAACTTTTGTTGACATATTATAAGAATGTCTAATCTGTAATTTGATGCCTTTTGGAGATTTTTCCATCTTTCCTTGGCTTCTTTATGCACATTAATACAAATTTTTAGCTGGGGTGCCCAAACTTTCGATCCCCACTGTATATCCTCAATTTAGGTACTAATAGTTCTTTATATGTTTTATAATACCTCACAGTATATCCATCTGGACTTGGACTTTCCCAGATATGGTACTTTTTAGTGCTAGTTGTATTTCTTCCTGTGTTATTTCTAATTCTAGGGATTTTAATTGTTCCTCACTTATTTTCGGTAATCCTGCCTTTTTTAAGTATGTCCGTCTTTTTTCTATTTTTCCTACAACATCTATATTTATAGAACTGTGGGGGATAATATTATACATGTTATAGTATTCTTTGAACACTTTAGCTATATCTTTAGTTTTATACACTAATTCTCCTTTGGGATCTCTTACTGTTTCTATATAGTTCCTGGATTTTTTTTTCTCTGAGCCCTCATTAAATACTTTCCTGGGATGTTTCCCCATCTATATCTCTCACTTATCATTTTATTGAATACTCTTCTCTTATCTTCTTCCAGAAAATTATGTAATTCTTCTCGTTTATTTATTACCCTCTGCATAATCTCTTTTGTTACTCTATATTCGTGTGTCTGCTCTAGCTCACAGAGATCTATAAGAAGCGTATTCATTTTCTTTTCTTTCCCTATTCTTCTTTGCTCCAATCGCTATTAGGATTCCTCTAATATAGGCCTTATGAGCCTCTCACACCGTTGCTACTGACACTTCCCCTGAATCATTTTCCTCAAAAAATTTCTCTATTTCTTTTTTAATTTTTTGATCCGTCTCTTGATCCTGGAGAAGTGTCTCATTTAACCTCCATACTTTTCCCCCAATCAACTCCTTTCCCCATAATAATTGCATTGTGTCAGGAGCATGGTCCGATATTGACATCACTTCTATTATTACTTTAACCAAAGACTCAATAAGTCGATGTTCCAGCAATATATAATCCAATCTTGAATACATCTCATGTGCATGGGAGTAAAACGTATAGTCTCTGTCCTTTATATGCTTAATTCTCCATTTATCTACCAGTTGGCATTGATATATCATTTTTTTCAAGGATCTCAGAGACCTACTTTCCTCTCTCTGCACAGGAGACGTCATGTCTATCTGAGGATCCATACAAAGATTGAAAACTCCTGCTACAATTAAACTGCCTTTTTTGAAATCCAATAATTTTTCAGAGTATTTTTTAGGAATATCTCCGGTTTCTTATTAGGGCAATAAATATTTGCTAATGTACAATCTATTTCTTGTAGTTTTCCCTTCAGAAACAGAAATCTCCCTTCAGGATCTACCAATCTGTTTTCCAACTTAAACCTTATATTTTTCGCAAAACCTATTGCCACTCCCTTAGCTTTTCTAATTGGGGAATCTGCATAAAACCACAATAATAATAATATCTGGAATTTAATTTCACATTTGTTTCTTGCCCCAAATGTGTCTCCTGTAGGAAAACCACTGAAGACAATCTATGCTGAATCTCTTTAAATATCCTAAATCTCTTCCCAGGGATATTTAATCCATTAACATTATAAGTCATGAAGTGAATCTCTTCCATTCTCCTCTTATTCTCCTATCCTCTTCTCCATCTCCACTCTCCACCTCTCTTGTCCATATTTTCCCCTTAGTTTTCTAGGACTTCTCCAAACTAATATATCTCCTACTATATCGCAGAGTCTTAAACTACCTACCCCCTCCCCATACCCTCTGCCCACCCACCCCCCTCCCCCGTCCCACTCCCCTCCTCCTCCTCCCTTTCCCACCCCCTCCCTCCCATCTACCCCTCCCCCCCGGCTTACTTTAAGCCTTGGAATCTGACGAGAGAAATCCCTACTTATGATTCCTTGTTTGGGGTGAAACTCACAGCATGACCACCTCCCCTTCACCTGGACAGATAACATTCCTGGTTTGAAGGTGGCCATAAACTGAGTCTCCACAGATCGCCAACCTGCTCTATCCCCTATGTCCCCCCTACTCCCTCCTCATAGATCTACCTTGAGGGATGGAGACCCATGAGGGACAGCGGTGTTCTAATGCACCCCAGCAAAATCATGGGAAAGATGAAGAGAGAGGAGAAGAAAAAAATAAAAAACACCCTACAACTCCAAACCCCTCTCCTTTCTCCCATGATCTCCCCTGTACCACATCTTCCTAAATCTTCTTCCTAGGTGTCTATTGCCACCCACCTAAACCCTGTTTACCCTTCTCTCTAAACCCATTCTGACCATCCCTTGATATTCACTTTCTGTAAATCTAATTTTTCACAAAAGTCACTATAATCTTCAAGGAATCTCAGCCTTGCCGACCTTCCATCTTTCCACCCGACTAGGCATGTTGGGAAACCCCAATTATATCAAACTTTTTTCTCTCTCATATGATTTAGCAATGGTTTTAGTGCTCTTCTCCTTGCCAGTGTCTCTGGGGAAATATCAGGGAACATTTATATAGCTGTTCCTTCAAATTTTATTTCAGCAAAGTCCCGCAACCTTTTCCATATCCAATGCCTATCTCCAATGTCCTGAAACCTAGCAATCACATCTCTGGGACTTTCTACTGGAATTCCCTTTGGCCATCTAACCCTATATGCTCTGACCATATTTAATTGGTCTGTCACTGATTTTCACATTATTGGATTGCAAATCTTTTCCAGTTTCCCCAATAAGTCCTCTTCCTGCTCTTTTTCTTCTGGTAGGCCTCTAAACCTCAGGTTATTTCTTCTATTGCGATTCTCCAGGTCCTCCATTTTAAATAGTAATTCTCTTTGTTCTATCCGCCTTTCTTCTACTTGCATTTCCAGCTTCTTAATTTGTGGAATATTTTCCTCTGTTCTTTTCTCTATTTCTTCCATTTGAGTTAATATATGTCCCAAATCGCTTCGAAGATTCCCAATCTCCTTCTTCACTACCATCTCCATTTTTGCGAACATTTCTATCGGGTCTTTTTTTAGGACAGTATGAGCTAAGGGCCTTTCCTGTTCCTTCTCTCTTTGTTCTCCTGTGCTCTCCATACGCAGGCTTTCTTTATCTTGGGTCTCTTCCAAATTACCAAATGACAACCTGGAATATTCACCTCCGATAATAATGGAACTTTCACTTTGGTTCTCCTGGGTTTGTGACTCTGGACTTTTTCTCCCTTGTACCGGCAGATACTTTTTTATCGTAGAGGAATTCGCATTTACTTGGGGTGTTTTAGAACCACCTCCTTTAGTCTGTCTACTTCTCTTTTTTTCTTGGGAGTTTACCACTTTATTTTTCTTTCTTTTTTTTCTCTCCCTCTTTTTCTCCCTTTCTCCTCCTTTCCACTTCCTCCTCCACCTCCCTTCTTCTTTTCCTTTACCTCTTAACCTTCAGGTTTTTACACACTGCAACCTTTAAGGTCCTCTTTACCTTTCCCATACTGCAGGACCACTAAGCAGTCTCTTTTACTCCATAAAAGATATTATACTTTTAGATTTTAATACAGATTGATGCCAGTTAGTAATATGATGGATATAGTGAATAGCCCCTTTATTCCGTACGTCTAGAAGGCCCCTCGATTTTAATAATTCTTCTTCGAACAGCAAACACTTAATATGATTGTACAGTTGTGGCCAAAATTATTCAACCCCCAATGCTGTAAAGGGGTTTAGGGACTATAGTGTACATTTGGAATTGTATTCAGAATCAAATCCTACAAGGACGTTGTAACTACCCAAATGCAACTAAAATGACATCAATTGTTTATGTAATACAGTAGTAAATGGTTCTTATGTGGTTTCTTCATTGCCACAATTATTCAACCCCTTAAAGACTACCACTCTGAAGAACAGAGGTTCATACAGGTGCTTTCCATCAGGTATTGAAAACACCTGTGGATGTCACCGAGCAGCAATCAAGCATAATAAGCACCAATTAGGCAGCTTTAAAATGACTGTGATACTCAGCTCCTTCTAGACATTTACTGGTGTGGTTACAAACATGGTGAAGGCAAGAGAATGGTCCAGGAAGACAAGAGAAGAGGTGATTTCTCTTCACAGGAAGGGCAATGGCTATAAGAAGATTGCAAAGATGTTAAACATACCAAGAGACACCTTAGGAAGCATCATTCGCAAATTCAAGGCAAAGGGCACTGTTGAAACGCTACCTGGTCGTGGCAGAAAGAAGATGCTGACTTCGACTGCTGTGCGCTACCTGAAGCGTAGAGTGGAGAGAAGTCCCCGTGTGACTGCTGAGGAACTGAGAAAAGATTTGTCAGATGTGGGTACAGAAGTTTCAGCCCAGACAATAAGACGCACACTGCGTAATGAAGGCCTCCGTGCCAGAACTCCCAGGCGTACCCCCTTGCTGTCTCCAAAGAATAAGAAGAGTCGACTGCAGTATGCCAAAAGCCATGTGGACAAACCACAAAAGTTGTGGGATAGTGTTCTGTGGACTGATGAAACAAAATTAGAACTGTTTGGGCCCATGGATCAACGCTATGTTTGGAGGAGGAAGAACAAGGCCTATGATGAAAAGAACACCTTGCCTACTGTGAAGCATGGTGGAGGGTCAATCATGCTTTGGGGCTGTTTTGCTTCTGCAGGTACAGGGAAGCTTCAGCGTGTGCAAGGTACCATGAATTCTCTTCAGTACCAGGAGATATTGGATGGAAACGTGATGCAGTCCGTCACACACCTGAGGCTTGGGAGACGTTGGACCTTTCAACAGGACAATGATCCCAAGCATACCTCCAAGTCCACTAGAGCATGGTTGCAGAGGAAAGGCTGGAACATTTTGGAGTGGCCATCGCAGTCACCAGACTTAAATCCGATTGAGAACCTCTGGTGGGACTTAAAGAAAGCAGTTGCAGTGCGCAAGCCTAAGAATGTGACTGAACTGGAGGCCTTTGCCCATGAAGAATGGGCGAAGATACCCGTAGATCGCTGCAAGACACTTGTGTCAAGCTATGCTTCACGTTTAAAAGCTGTTATAACTGTAAAAGGATGCTGTACTAAGTACTAAGATTGAATGTCACTTGGGGGTTGAATAAAACTGATAATGCTGTGAGCACAGAAAAGACATTTGTGGTTATTTCATTATAACTGTTATGTTATATTTGTCTGACCTACAAGTGCCTCTTTAATGTAAATGTAAGCAAGATGACTGAATGATCAAAAGCAATGTCAAACTGGCCAAAACACTCAATTTCAGTGGGGGTTGAATAATTTTGGCCACAACTGTATGTTGCAGATATATAACAGTTCATAGATATATATTATTTATTCCTGCTGCAACTCACCCTCCTCTATGGGTTTCTTCTGTGTTGCTGTCCTCCTCTTCCACTTTAAATTGCGCCTGGGTCTCCTCCTGGTCCTGTGTCCTAAGCACTTTTATTCTCTCCCAGTGTGTTCTTAGGAGAGCTAGTAAATATGCTTGGTGTGAGTCTGCTATATGGTACTTGATATAGATCTGCTACATAGGACTTGGTGTAGATCTGCTGTATATGACTTGGTGTGGTTCTGCTGTATAGGACTTGATGTGAATCTGCTGTATAGGACTTGGCGTAGGTCTGCTGTATAGGACTTAGTGCAAGTCTGCTGTATAAGATTTGATATAAGTCTGCTGTATAGGACTTGGTGTGGGTCTACTGTATAGAAATTGATGTGGGTCTGCAGCCTAGGACCCGATGTGGCTCTGCACATATGACCCTATTGCAATGCTTCCCAGGGAACCCTAGGCTCCGGTCCCACTGCTGCTACCCATTTCTCACCTCAGCCAGACCTGCTGCGGCTCCTCCCTCCCCCCCCCAGCCCCGTTTTTAAAACGTTCTGTGTGCATGAGGTCTAATAATGTTTTAGGCTGCTTCTTTTATGATACTTTTCTTGATACACAAAAGAAGGTGTATGCTGTACAAAAACATATAAGCAACAAACATAACAGAATTAAATTGTCTTACTAAAGACTTCTGCATGATAGTCTAAACAAGTACCAAATCCCGGTCCTATGTGATGCACAAACCTCATAACATAAACATGTTTGTTGTATTATACTGCACAAATACAATGCCATGTTAAGGCAATGTAATAATTACTGGTAGAAGTGTGTGTATGCAAACCATAAAATACTTTTCGTAGTGTGTAATTTTGTAAGCAAGTTTGATTTTTCGTCAATTAAAGTAGCTGATGAATTCTGCTGTGTTGCACATGTTGTCTCTGCATCTCCGTGTCCTACTTAATGGCTTTTGTCTTTGTAGGTCTGATTGACTAATTGCCTTATAAGTATAGGCTAGATTCAGAAATGACACTGTACGGCTTTTGTCTGGAGTGGAAAGGTTAAAACACTGGTCTCCTCCTGTTTTGCACCTGTGTTTTCCTGGATCTGTTAGACCATAAATGTCTCAGAGGAGCTGTGTGACAATGACCTACATATATCAGAGATGACATTTATTACTCTGTTTGTAAAGAGGGCAGCTCTGGGCTTAATCATGCATAGGTCACTACTTATTCACAGCCAAGAGGAGGGGAGAGTTACACATATAATTTTCCCTTTTCTGTCTTTTTAAAATTGAGGCTCAAGGACCACGGTTTAAATTTTGATTCCAACCTAAGAGTTAAATGTGCTAAAAATAAAATTACATACAACGGTATAGGACAAATTAAATTACCACTGCCCATGCTCTGTAAGATGGAATAGTCATTAGTCATCCCACCAAACCTTTATTTCTTGGTTTGTAAAGGCAATATATTATGTAAATTAAAGGTAAATTAAACAATCAATCATCACCAACATATTCAAATAGGGCATACAGCTCTTCAGTCCAACAATAGCTGAATTATCTTGCACAGCTTAATTTCCCGTCTGTCACTCCTTCATTATTATAGTTGAACTCCAGATGACTTCATCAAATACATCACCATTGTAACCTGACTATACTGCATTTTCATCTAGTTACCTTATTCTTTAACATATATAATATGAAAAGTAGTGATGTAGCCAAGGGCTATATTTGTTTGATTTATTAAAAAATAAATGACTACTTTATAGAAAGATCTATATGTGACCTAAATAATACCTACAGTATATCGAAGGTCAATATAAGGTTTGGCAAAGACTGCACAAAGAACAAGATGACATCAGTTAATTATTGTGAAAAGTACATTTTACCATTAGAATAAAAGTTCTTTCTAATTTCCTTAAAGCCCAACTGAATGGAAACTGAAGCTTTTATGTTTATGTCCACATGCACACTGGATGTTTTAATAGCTACTGTTTTTGGCTTTTGGCGTTTTTTTCTAGTAAACTCCCCAGAATGTTATCCTGTGTCCATGCACACATAGACTGTAATCAGCATTTTTTGGCAGGGGCATTTTTTTGGCTGGAAAAACCCCCCAGAACTAGTGGGTTTCTAGAGGCGTTTTTTAGCTGTAAACATGCTCTAGTGCTGAAAAACGCAGTAAAACGTGGCAAAACGCCACTTAACGCTAATGCAAAAATGCTGAAAAACTCATGTTTTTAATGCGACTTTACACAGCTAACATTACCAGCGTTATTAAAACGCCCAGTGTGCACGGAGCCTATTACTACAGTGCAATCATGCTGCATATACAGTGGTGTTTTCTTATTCCCTTTTTCTTACTGTGTGCTGCATCACATGTTAAAATACTCCACGCTAGCAGCACACTAGGGAGTCAAACCGCTACTCAACACAAAGCACACAGCATGGGTCTCCTGTGGTCTTACATGTCCCTGCCCAGTGCTCTAATCATCATTGCTCATGCTCCCTGATCAGTGCTACTGATATTGACACTGGGTAGGGGGAATCAGTCTGCTGGAGGCTGATGTGAAGTGATTCTCTATAGTGCTGCTAGTACAGGGTATTTTAACCTGTGCTGCAGCACACAGTAAGCCCCTTTCATACAGGCAGTTTGATCAGGTCCGCCTATCAGTTTTTCAGGCGGACTTGATCAGATGTTCCATGTTAGTCCATGGGTGGTCGGATGTAAAAAAAAAACTTTCATCTGTTTACATCTAGTTACCTCTGAGTATGTTCAGGTTAAAAAAAAGGACATTTTTATACCTAAATGTGATGGAGGTAATCAGATGTAAAAGGACACTAGTCTGTTTATATCCAGCTGCATATAGATCTAATATGGGCCTGAAAAGCTATGGTTTTTACACCCAGAAAAAAATAAACAGACACGGATGTAAAAAAACTAACATCTGTTCCATTCTGCTCTGATTCAGAAGGGGATGTGTTCATGGGTTCCCTTTTGATAGAACCAGACACATTCCATGTAAAGAGGCCTTTCAAGATCCAAGGTTTCAATAACCTTGCTGTGAATTTAATATGTGCATACAGATTTAGAGGTCAGGGATTTTTTAAACAGTCATTTACTGTATATAGTACTTTGCATATTGTATAGCACTTTGCATATTGTACATTCACATTAGTCCCTGTCCTCAAGGAGCTTACAGTCTAAGGTCTCACATGCATACATTCATGTACACACATACTACTGCCAATTTAGAAAGGGGCCAATTATCCTAGCTCCATGTATTTGGATGGTTTGTTTTTAAGTGCTTTTATAGCTTGTTTAGAATATATCAATACTTTTAGTGTGTTTGGTCTGGGCACAGATTCATTTTTAGTTTTGCAGGTAGAAAATAAGCTTATGTACCGGCCTGTTTATGTTCTACATTTATTTGCCATTCAGTTCCAAGCACAATATGGTTTACCAAGAAGAGGCCAAGGTAGGGTGCTAACAAGGTGAGAATCAGTGGGTTGTCAGTGGAGTGACCCCTTTGTATAAGCACTGTCAATGTGCTATCAATAGGCAAGGTGAGAATCAGTGGGTTGTCAATGGAGAGACCCCTTGTATAAGCATTGTCAATGTGCTATCAATAGGCAAGGTGAGAATCAGTGGGTTATCAATGGAGTGACCCCTTTGTATAAGCACTGTCAATGTGCTGTCAATAGGCAAGGTGAGAATCAGTGGGTTGTCAATGGAGCGACCCCTTTGTATAAGCATTGTCAATGTGCTATTAATAGGCAAGGTGAGAATCAGTGGGTTGTCAATGGAGGGACCCCTTTGTATAAGCACTGTCAATGTGCTATTAATAGGCAAGGTGAGAATCAGTGGGTTGTCAATGGAGCGACCCCTTTGTATAAGCATTGTCAATGTGCTATTAATAGGCAAGGTGAGAATCAGTGGGTTGTCAATGGAGCGACCCCTTTGTATAACCACTGTCAATGTGCTATCAATAGGCAAGGTGAGAATCAGTGGGTTGTCAATGGAGCGGCCCCTTTGTATAAGCATTGTCAATATGCTATTAATAGGCAAGGTGAGAATCAGTGGGTTGTCAATGGAGTGACCCCTTTGTATAACCACTGTCAATGTGCTATCAATAGGCAAGGTGAGAATCAGTGGGTTATCAATGGAGCGACCCCTTTGTATAAGCACTGTCAATGTGCTATCAAAAGGCAAGGTGAGAATCAGTGGGTTGTCAATGGAGCGACCCCTTTGTATAAGCATTGTCAATGTGCTATCAATAGGCAAGGTGAGAATCAGTGGGTTGTCAATGGAGCGACCCCTTTGTATAAGCACTGTCAATGTGCTATCAATAGGCAAGGTGAGAATCAGTGGGTTGTCAATGGAGGGGTCCCTTTGTATAAACACTGTCAATGTGCTATCAATAGGCAAGGTGAGAATCAGTGGGTTGTCAGTGGAGTGACCCCTTTGTATAAGCACTGTCAATGTACTATTAATAGGCAAGGTGAGAATCAGTGGGTTGTCAATGGAGTGACCCCTTTGTATAAGCATTGTCAATATGCTATCAATAGGCAAGGTGAGAATCAGTGGGTTGTCAATGGAGCGACCCCTTTGTATAAGCATTGTCAATGTGCTATTAATAGGCAAGGTGAGAATCAGTGGGTTGTCAATGGAGGGACCCCTTTGTATAAGCACTGTCAATGTGCTATTAATAGGCAAGGTGAGAATCAGTGGGTTGTCAATGGAGGGACCCCTTTGTATAAGCATTGTCAATGTGCTATTAATAGGCAAGGTGAGAATCAGTGGGTTGTCAGTGGAGGGACCCCTTTGTATAAGCACTGTCAATGTGCTATTAATAGGCAAGGTGAGAATCAGTGGGTTGTCAGTGGAGGGACCCCTTTGTATAAGCATTGTCATGGTGCTATTAATAGGCAAGGTGAGAATCAGTGGGTTGTCAGTGGAGTGACCCCTTTGTATAAGCATTGTCAATGTGCTATTAATAGGCAAGGTGAGAATCAGTGGGTTGTCAATGGAGTGACCCCTTTGTATAACCACTGTCAATGTGCTATCAATAGGCAAGGTGAGAATCAGTGGGTTATCAATGGAGCGACCCCTTTGTATAAGCAATGTCAATGTGCTATCAATAGGCAAGGTGAGAATCAGTGGGTTGTCAATGGAGCGACCCCTTTGTATAAGCATTGTCAATGTGCTATCAATAGGCAAGGTGAGAATCAGTGGGTTGTCAATGGAGCGACCCCTTTGTATAAGCACTGTCAATGTGCTATCAATAGGCAAGGTGAGAATCAGTGGGTTGTCAATGGAGGGGTCCCTTTGTATAAACACTGTCAATGTGCTATCAATAGGCAAGGTGAGAATCAGTGGGTTGTCAGTGGAGTGACCCCTTTGTATAAGCACTGTCAATGTACTATTAATAGGCAAGGTGAGAATCAGTGGGTTGTCAATGGAGTGACCCCTTTGTATAAGCATTGTCAATATGCTATCAATAGGCAAGGTGAGAATCAGTGGGTTGTCAATGGAGTGACCCCTTTGTATAAGCACAGTCAATGTGCTATCAATAGGCAAGGTGAGAATCAGTGGGTTGTCAGTGGAGTGACCCCTTTGTATAAGCACAGTCAATGTGCTATCAATAGGCAAGGTGAGAATCAGTGGGTTGTCAATGGAGCAACCCCTTTCCATAAGCATTGTCAATGTGCTATCAATAGGCAAGGTGAGAAGTTTTTTTTTCAAGTTGAACACTGGGCAGATATAAAAGACACAAAAGAATCTAACTCTGTAATCATTATTACATTCTTAAAGGTATTTTTTATTATGTGACTAGTGTAAGTACCTGATTTGACTTTTTACCAGCCTCTTGCAGTCCCTGTACAGCAAAGCTAAGACTGGGGGAGGGAGTTAGAGAAGACTGAGAACTCCTACTCAAAAGGACATGCTAATAAAATAGTCATAGAAAATAAAAAATGCTAACTGAAATACTGCATGAAACTACAATATTCACAGTGCCAGAACAGCTGCACAGCCCCATGATACAGTCAGGTCCATAAATATTGGGACATCGACACAATTCTAACATTTTTGGCTCTATACACCACCACAATGGATTTGAAATGAAACGAACAAGATGTAATTTAACTGCAGACTGTCAGCTTTAATTTGAGGGTATTTACATCCAAATCAGGTGAACGGTGTAGGAATTACAACAGTTTGCATATGTGCCTCCCACTTTTTAAGGGACCAAAAGTAATGGGACAATTGGCTTCTTAGCTGTTCCATGGCCAGGTGTGTGTTATTCCCTCATTATCCCAATTACAATGAGCAGATAAAAGGTCCAGAGTTCATTTAAAGTGTGCTATTTGCATTTGGAATCTGTTGCTGTCAACTCTCAAGATGAGATCCAAAGAGCTGTCACTATCAGTGAAGCAAGCCATCATTAGGCTGAAAAAACAAAACAAACCCATCAGAGAGATAGCAAAAACATTAGGAGTGGCCAAAACAACTGTTTGGAACATTCTTAAAAAGAAGGAACGCACCAGTGAGCTCAGCAACACCAAAAGACCCGGAAGACCACGGAAAACAACTGTGGTGGATGACCGAAGAATTCTTTCCCTGGTGAAGAAAACACCCTTCACAACAGTTGGCCAGATCAGGAACACTCTCCAGGAGGTAGGTGTATGTGTGTCAAAGTCAACAATCAAGAGAAGACTTCACCAGAGTGAATACAGAGGGTTCACCACAAGATGTAAACCATTGGTGAGCCTCAAAAACAGGAAGGCCAGATTAGAGTTTGCCAAACGACATCTAAAAAAGCCTTCACAGTTCTGGAACAACATCCTATGGACAGATGAGACCAAGATCAACTTGTACCAGAGTGATGGGAAGAGAAGAGTATGGAGAAGGAAAGGAACTGCTCATGATCCTAAGCATACCACCTCATCAGTGAAGCGTGGTGGTGGTAATGTCATGGCGTGGGCATGTATGGCTGCCAATGGAACTGGTTCTCTTGTATTTATTGATGATGTGACTGCTGACAAAAGCAGCAGGATGAATTCTGAAGTGTTCCGGGCAATATTATCTGCTCATATTCAGCCAAATGCTTCACAACTCATTGGACGCCGCTTCACAGTGCAGATGGACAATGACCCAAAGCATACTGCAAAAGCAACCAAAGAGTTTTTTAAGGGAAAGAAGTGGAATGTTATGCAATGGCCAAGTCAATCACCTGACCTGAATCCGATTGAGCATGCATTTCACTTGCTGAAGACAAAACTGAAGGGAAAATGCCCCAAGAACAAGCAGGAACTGAAGACAGTTGCAGTAGAGGCCTGGCAGAGCATCACCAGGGATGAAACCCAGCGTCTGGTGATGTCTATGCATTCCAGACTTCAGGCTGTAATTGACTGCAAAGGATTTGCAACCAAATATTAAAAAGTGAAAGTTTGATTTATGATTATTATTCTGTCCCATTACTTTTGGTCCCTTAAGAAGTGGGAGGCACATATGCAAAGTGTTGTAATTCCTACACCGTTCACCTGATTTGGATGTAAGTACCCTCAAATTAAAGCTGACAGTCTGCAGTTAAAGCACATCTTGTTCGTTTCATTTCAAATCTATTGTGGTGGTGTATAGAGCCAAAACTGTTAGAATTGTGTTGATGTCCCAATATTTATGGACCTGACTGTATCTGCACTCCAGTGAACTTAATTGCTAGGAGTTTGGTTTATTTCTCTCACACTATCTTAGTTTTCATGTGATGGCCATTCCTTTTTCTCTTTTTATACATTTTTATATGACAAATACAGTGGCAGTGAATGCTGCTCAACCATTCACATGAAACTTTGTATTTTCTGAATGAATTCAAAGCTTCCTCTAATTGGCTGAGGTGAAGAATGTGATGTCATCCTCCTGCCTCTTTACCAATCAGAGAAAGCCTTGTATTCATTCAGAAAACATACAGCTTCATGAGAATGGCTGAACAGCTCTAAGCTGAATGTAATATTGTTCCAGGAGGGGGAAAGGAAATCCCTGTCCCACTGCTGCTAGAACACTACGAAACTGAGGCTACATACTGTTTATACACCACTGATAGCTGCTACAAGTAAAAACAGAAACCAAACAAACTATTTACAGTTCACTAAAACATAGAGTTAGGCTTTAAAGGTTTCCCTTAGTTGCCCTGAAAAGTCTCACAAAAACCTGTTGATCTGCCAGTGTCCATCTCATGCAGCTTGTAGGCAGGTGCAGTCTGTGTCCTTCACTGTAGGTAGCACTTGACCCGAGTGGTACCACAGCCTGGAGAGGAAGTCAAGGGAATCCTTGTTTCTCTATGGATTCTGGGTCCCTGAAGACAGCATTTTGGTTGGCTACTCTGCATCCAGGTGACCCCTGATGGCCATCTTGGGTCAGCAGCGTTTTAATGGGTCCCTGCCCCCAGGTTTTGGCGTTCATTTGCGAAGTGTCGAGAGTAGGGAAAGAGCACCCATCTGTCGGGGAAAGTAATAGAGGCAGAGAAACATTCTAGATGAACAGGGACAGGCCAGGGGCTTGCAATCATTTACGGAAGCCTTGCCTTTTGGTCAGCGCTGGCCAGGCTACTTTCTGCCCTCTGAAGACAAATGCTGTTGGTGCATCCTTTCCTGCTGTATCCATGCATTGGACTGAATACTGAGTGTTATCCATAACAGTGCTCTCCCACTGGGGTTATTTGTATCCTCTGCAATACAGGTTCTGTGCTTACCTGCAACTGGACTCTGTCTTTACTGCCGCCTCACCATGATGCACCTGCTTACAAGCTTCCTGTTATGGGATGACAATGCTACTGCATTGCTCTTGAATTCAGTTATCATTCTCATCTAGACGAGAAGGCCTGGTTCGTAGTCTCCGCTCTAAGTCATCAGTTAGGCTGTGCCTGCTTGCAGTACAGTGGGATAGAAAGCTGTTGTGGGGGACGTTGTTATCAGAATTGTCACTGCCGATTCACAAGCATGTAACTTGTCAATCTGCAGTGAGCCACACCTAAGACGGTCATAGACAAATCAAATTTCACTAGAACCAGACAAATTTCAATCCATCGATGGACATGCTGGTTGTACAGAAGTTGACCATCAATCAACATCAGTACAACCAGCCTGCCGTTTTTGTCTTCACTAAGTCACTGCTGGCAGCTACAGCCTCCGGCATCAATCATTGTATTCTGCCCAGGGGGGAAGCTTCCCGCGCTCCCTGCTGGCAAAACACAACAGTGCTGCAAAAGGGATTCTCCCATGCCCACTGACTGTGTTGATGGGGGAATCAAGCAAATTTCCTTCCTCCAACCTATGGTTTAAGGAAAGAAAAATGTATAATGTATGGCCTTCAATAGTCCTGTACACTGCTTTCCAGGTAGACATCACTGCCTGTGGAACCCCCCACTTTGTTTTTTAATTGATGAGATCTGATGTATATCACATGGTAAGCAGATGCAGTACTTGCTTAGAATGTCACACTGGAGCCTTTAGTTGTACATTTTAGATTGACTGTGTCATGTAGAGTCAGTCATTTCGAAGTACCCAAGAACATTAACCAGGTTAGCATTGTGAGCATCTGAATTATATATATATATATATTATTATTATACAGGATTTATATAGCGCCAACAGTTTGCTCAGCACTTTACAATATAACGGGAGACAATACAGAACAATACAAGAGGGATTTGAGGGCCCTGCTCCTTGGAGCTTTCAATCTAGGAGATATATACACACACAAACACTATATTGCCAATAGTATTGGGGATGCCTGCCTTTAGATGCACATGAACTTTAAAAGCATCCCAGTCTTAGTCCGTAGGGTTCAATATTGAGTTGGCCCACCCTATGCAGCTATAACAGCTTCAACTTTTCTGGCAAGGCTGTCCACAAGGTTTAGGAATGTGTCTATGGGAATGTTTCACCATTCTTCAGAAGTGCATTTGTGAGGTCAGGCACTGATGTCAGACGAGAAGGCCTGGTTCATAGTCTCCTCTCTAATTCATCCCAAAGGTGTTTATATCGAGTTGAGGTCAGGACTCTGTGCAGGCCAGTCAAGTTCCTCCACCCCAAACTCGCTCATCCATGTCTTTATGGACCTTGCTTTGTGCACTGCTGCGCAGTCATGTTAGAACAGGAAGGGGCCATCCCCAAACTGTTCCCACAAAGTTGAGAGGTATTATAACAAAGTGGAAGCAACTGGGAACAACAGCAACTCAGCTGTGAAGTGGTAGGCCACGTAAAATGACAAAGAGGGGTCAGCGCATGCTGAAGCGCATAGTGCAACTGTCTGCAGAGTCAATAGCTAAATACCTCCAAACTTCAGGGGTTTAGTACATTGACAGTGCTTATACAAAGGGGTCACTCCACTGACAACCCACTGATTCTCACCTTGCCTATTGATAGCACATTGACAGTGTTTATACAAAGGGACCCCTCCATTGACAACCCACTGATTCTCACCTTGCCTATTGATAGCACATTGACAGTGCTTATACAAAGGGGTCGCTCCATTGACAACCCACTGATTCTCACCTTGCCTATTGATAGCACATTGACAATGCTTATACAAAGGGGTCGCTCCATTGACAACCCACTGATTCTCACCTTGCCTTTTGATAGCACATTGACAGTGCTTATACAAAGGGGTCGCTCCATTGATAACCCACTGATTCTCACCTTGCCTATTGATAGCACATTGACAGTGGTTATACAAAGGGGTCACCCCTTTGTATAAGCATTGTCAATATGCTATCAATAGGCAAGGTGAGAATCAGTGGGTTGTCAATGGAGTGACCCCTTTGTATAAGCACAGTCAATGTGCTATCAATAGGCAAGGTGAGAATCAGTGGGTTGTCAATGGAGTGACCCCTTTGTATAAGCACAGTCAATGTGCTATCAATAGGCAAGGTGAGAATCAGTGGGTTGTCAGTGGAGTGACCCCTTTGTATAAGCACAGTCAATGTGCTATCAATAGGCAAGGTGAGAATCAGTGGGTTGTCAATGGAGCAACCCCTTTCCATAAGCATTGTCAATGTGCTATCAATAGGCAAGGTGAGAAGTTTTTTTTTCAAGTTGAACACTGGGCAGATATAAAAGACACAAAAGAATCTAACTCTGTAATCATTATTACATTCTTAAAGGTATTTTTTATTATGTGACTAGTGTAAGTACCTGATTTGACTTTTTACCAGCCTCTTGCAGTCCCTGTACAGCAAAGCTAAGACTGGGGGAGGGAGTTAGAGAAGACTGAGAACTCCTACTCAAAAGGACATGCTAATAAAATAGTCATAGAAAATAAAAAATGCTAACTGAAATACTGCATGAAACTACAATATTCACAGTGCCAGAACAGCTGCACAGCCCCATGATACAGTCAGGTCCATAAATATTGGGACATCGACACAATTCTAACATTTTTGGCTCTATACACCACCACAATGGATTTGAAATGAAACGAACAAGATGTAATTTAACTGCAGACTGTCAGCTTTAATTTGAGGGTATTTACATCCAAATCAGGTGAACGGTGTAGGAATTACAACAGTTTGCATATGTGCCTCCCACTTTTTAAGGGACCAAAAGTAATTGGACAATTGGCTTCTTAGCTGTTCCATGGCCAGGTGTGTGTTATTCCCTCATTATCCCAATTACAATGAGCAGATAAAAGGTCCAGAGTTCATTTAAAGTGTGCTATTTGCATTTGGAATCTGTTGCTGTCAACTCTCAAGATGAGATCCAAAGAGCTGTCACTATCAGTGAAGCAAGCCATCATTAGGCTGAAAAAACAAAACAAACCCATCAGAGAGATAGCAAAAACATTAGGAGTGGCCAAAACAACTGTTTGGAACATTCTTAAAAAGAAGGAACGCACCAGTGAGCTCAGCAACACCAAAAGACCCGGAAGACCACGGAAAACAACTGTGGTGGATGACCGAAGAATTCTTTCCCTGGTGAAGAAAACACCCTTCACAACAGTTGGCCAGATCAGGAACACTCTCCAGGAGGTAGGTGTATGTGTGTCAAAGTCAACAATCAAGAGAAGACTTCACCAGAGTGAATACAGAGGGTTCACCACAAGATGTAAACCATTGGTGAGCCTCAAAAACAGGAAGGCCAGATTAGAGTTTGCCAAACGACATCTAAAAAAGCCTTCACAGTTCTGGAACAACATCCTATGGACAGATGAGACCAAGATCAACTTGTACCAGAGTGATGGGAAGAGAAGAGTATGGAGAAGGAAAGGAACTGCTCATGATCCTAAGCATACCACCTCATCAGTGAAGCGTGGTGGTGGTAATGTCATGGCGTGGGCATGTATGGCTGCCAATGGAACTGGTTCTCTTGTATTTATTGATGATGTGACTGCTGACAAAAGCAGCAGGATGAATTCTGAAGTGTTCCGGGCAATATTATCTGCTCATATTCAGCCAAATGCTTCACAACTCATTGGACGCCGCTTCACAGTGCAGATGGACAATGACCCAAAGCATACTGCAAAAGCAACCAAAGAGTTTTTTAAGGGAAAGAAGTGGAATGTTATGCAATGGCCAAGTCAATCACCTGACCTGAATCCGATTGAGCATGCATTTCACTTGCTGAAGACAAAACTGAAGGGAAAATGCCCCAAGAACAAGCAGGAACTGAAGACAGTTGCAGTAGAGGCCTGGCAGAGCATCACCAGGGATGAAACCCAGCGTCTGGTGATGTCTATGCATTCCAGACTTCAGGCTGTAATTGACTGCAAAGGATTTGCAACCAAATATTAAAAAGTGAAAGTTTGATTTATGATTATTATTCTGTCCCATTACTTTTGGTCCCTTAAGAAGTGGGAGGCACATATGCAAAGTGTTGTAATTCCTACACCGTTCACCTGATTTGGATGTAAGTACCCTCAAATTAAAGCTGACAGTCTGCAGTTAAAGCACATCTTGTTCGTTTCATTTCAAATCTATTGTGGTGGTGTATAGAGCCAAAAATGTTAGAATTGTGTTGATGTCCCAATATTTATGGACCTGACTGTATCTGCACTCCAGTGAACTTAATTGCTAGGAGTTTGGTTTATTTCTCTCACACTATCTTAGTTTTCATGTGATGGCCATTCCTTTTTCTCTTTTTATACATTTTTATATGACAAATACAGTGGCAGTGAATGCTGCTCAACCATTCACATGAAACTTTGTATTTTCTGAATGAATTCAAAGCTTCCTCTAATTGGCTGAGGTGAAGAATGTGATGTCATCCTCCTGCCTCTTTACCAATCAGAGAAAGCCTTGTATTCATTCAGAAAACATACAGCTTCATGAGAATGGCTGAACAGCTCTAAGCTGAATGTAATATTGTTCCAGGAGGGGGAAAGGAAATCCCTGTCCCACTGCTGCTAGAACACTACGAAACTGAGGCTACATACTGTTTATACACCACTGATAGCTGCTACAAGTAAAAACAGAAACCAAACAAACTATTTACAGTTCACTAAAACATAGAGTTAGGCTTTAAAGGTTTCCCTTAGTTGCCCTGAAAAGTCTCACAAAAACCTGTTGATCTGCCAGTGTCCATCTCATGCAGCTTGTAGGCAGGTGCAGTCTGTGTCCTTCACTGTAGGTAGCACTTGACCCGAGTGGTACCACAGCCTGGAGAGGAAGTCAAGGGAATCCTTGTTTCTCTATGGATTCTGGGTCCCTGAAGACAGCATTTTGGTTGGCTACTCTGCATCCAGGTGACCCCTGATGGCCATCTTGGGTCAGCAGCGTTTTAATGGGTCCCTGCCCCCAGGTTTTGGCGTTCATTTGCGAAGTGTCGAGAGTAGGGAAAGAGCACCCATCTGTCGGGGAAAGTAATAGAGGCAGAGAAACATTCTAGATGAACAGGGACAGGCCAGGGGCTTGCAATCATTTACGGAAGCCTTGCCTTTTGGTCAGCGCTGGCCAGGCTACTTTCTGCCCTCTGAAGACAAATGCTGTTGGTGCATCCTTTCCTGCTGTATCCATGCATTGGACTGAATACTGAGTGTTATCCATAACAGTGCTCTCCCACTGGGGTTATTTGTATCCTCTGCAATACAGGTTCTGTGCTTACCTGCAACTGGACTCTGTCTTTACTGCCGCCTCACCATGATGCACCTGCTTACAAGCTTCCTGTTATGGGATGACAATGCTACTGCATTGCTCTTGAATTCAGTTATCATTCTCATCTAGACGAGAAGGCCTGGTTCGTAGTCTCCGCTCTAAGTCATCAGTTAGGCTGTGCCTGCTTGCAGTACAGTGGGATAGAAAGCTGTTGTGGGGGACGTTGTTATCAGAATTGTCACTGCCGATTCACAAGCATGTAACTTGTCAATCTGCAGTGAGCCACACCTAAGACGGTCATAGACAAATCAAATTTCACTAGAACCAGACAAATTTCAATCCATCGATGGACATGCTGGTTGTACAGAAGTTGACCATCAATCAACATCAGTACAACCAGCCTGCCGTTTTTGTCTTCACTAAGTCACTGCTGGCAGCTACAGCCTCCGGCATCAATCATTGTATTCTGCCCAGGGGGGAAGCTTCCCGCGCTCCCTGCTGGCAAAACACAACAGTGCTGCAAAAGGGATTCTCCCATGCCCACTGACTGTGTTGATGGGGGAATCAAGCAAATTTCCTTCCTCCAACCTATGGTTTAAGGAAAGAAAAATGTATAATGTATGGCCTTCAATAGTCCTGTACACTGCTTTCCAGGTAGACATCACTGCCTGTGGAACCCCCCACTTTGTTTTTTAATTGATGAGATCTGATGTATATCACATGGTAAGCAGATGCAGTACTTGCTTAGAATGTCACACTGGAGCCTTTAGTTGTACATTTTAGATTGACTGTGTCATGTAGAGTCAGTCATTTCGAAGTACCCAAGAACATTAACCAGGTTAGCATTGTGAGCATCTGAATTATATATATATATATATTATTATTATACAGGATTTATATAGCGCCAACAGTTTGCTCAGCACTTTACAATATAACGGGAGACAATACAGAACAATACAAGAGGGATTTGAGGGCCCTGCTCCTTGGAGCTTTCAATCTAGGAGATATATACACACACAAACACTATATTGCCAATAGTATTGGGGATGCCTGCCTTTAGATGCACATGAACTTTAAAAGCATCCCAGTCTTAGTCCGTAGGGTTCAATATTGAGTTGGCCCACCCTATGCAGCTATAACAGCTTCAACTTTTCTGGCAAGGCTGTCCACAAGGTTTAGGAATGTGTCTATGGGAATGTTTCACCATTCTTCAGAAGTGCATTTGTGAGGTCAGGCACTGATGTCAGACGAGAAGGCCTGGTTCATAGTCTCCTCTCTAATTCATCCCAAAGGTGTTTATATCGAGTTGAGGTCAGGACTCTGTGCAGGCCAGTCAAGTTCCTCCACCCCAAACTCGCTCATCCATGTCTTTATGGACCTTGCTTTGTGCACTGCTGCGCAGTCATGTTAGAACAGGAAGGGGCCATCCCCAAACTGTTCCCACAAAGTTGAGAGCATGAAATTCTCCAAAATGTCTGACGTCTTAAGAGTTCTCTTCACTGGAACTAAGGGGCCAAGCCCAACCCCTGAAAAACAACCCCACACCATAATCCCCCCTCCACTAAACTTTACACTTGGCACAATGCAGTCAGACAAGTACCGTTCTCCTGGCAACCACCAATCCCAGACACATCAATTGGATTGCCAAAGAGAGAAGCATGATTAGTCGCTCCAGAGCTCTAGCATCCAGTGGCAGTATGCTTTACACCACTACATCTGATGCTTTGCATTGCACTTGGTGATGTAAGGCTTGGGTGCAGCTGCTCAGCTATGGAAACCTATTCCATGAAGCTCTTTATGCACTGTTATTGTGCTAATCTAAAGAACCCCTGAAGTTTGGAGGTATTTAGCTATTGACTCTGCAGACAGTTGCACTATGCGCTTCAGCATGCGCTGACCCCTCTTTGTCATTTTACGTGGCCTACCACTTCACAGCTGAGTTGCTGTTGTTCCCAGTTGCTTCCACTTTGTTATAATACCACTAACAGTTGGCCGTGGAATATTTAGTAGCAAGGAAATTTCACAGATGAATTTATTGCACAGGTGGCAACCTATCATGGTACCACACTTAAATTCACTGAGCTCCTGAGAGTGACCCATTCTTTCACAAATGTTTGTAGAAGCAGTCTGCATGCCTAGGTGCTTGATTTTATATACCTGTGGGCATGGAGATGACTGGACCACCTGAGTCCAATGATTTGGAGGGGTGTCCCAATACTTTTGGCAATATAGTGTAGTTTTAAATGCTAATGACTCATATTATTCCTACAATCTATATTTTATTTTTTACTGGACAAAAAAATGTCCCTAAAATATTGCTTATATATATATATATATATATACACTCAACGACCTCTATATTAGGTACACCTGTTCAATTGCTTGGTAACATAAATTGCTACACAGCCAATGACATGGCAGCAACTCAATGCACTTAGGCATCTAGACATGGTGAAGATGACTGGCCTGCACAGAGTCCTGACCTCAACCTGATAGAATACCTTTGGGATGAATTAGAGTGAAAATTGCGATCCAGGCCTTCTCGTCAAACATCAGTGCATGACCTCACAAATATGCTTCTAAAAGAATGGTCAAACATTCCCATAGACACACTCCTAAACCTTGTGAACAGCCTTCCCAGAAGAGTTGAATTTGGTATAGCTGCAAATGGTGCATCAAACCAATAATGAACCCTACGGACTAAGACTGGGATGTCATGTGCATTCATACATGCAAAGGCAAGAGTCCCTATATATTTGATTATATATATATATATATATATATATATATACATATATATATACATAAACCTCAGTCATCGTTAAATTCTAGAAAGGCCCCAGAAACCATTATTTATGCACCTACTCTCTATGTAAAACGTGGTGCCAATGTATTCTCTGTCCCAGGACAACAAGCACAGTGGAGAGTTAATCAGAAATTTTCCAGTCTGAATGACTTAATTTTAGTTCTGTTTTGGTGTACCAAGGTGGCAAATAAATTTACATAGTTGATTGATTTATGTGAAATTGTTTTAAGATTCAACATGACATTTTAAATGGATTATGTAGTTACAGATGTAAGAAAAAAGGAAACAAAAAAGTATGTCTGTTGGGGTTCAAACACATTTTCAGTATATGAAGTTAGTTAAGCTCAGAAACTCCCAGCACCAGAAACACCGCTTATCTTAGCAAGTCAGTAATTGTCTGTTTTGCAAAGAAACCCCCCATTCTTATGCTGTGCTGTGCTTTGTTTGGAAGACATAGAGAGATGGCTCCGCAGACACCAGTTAATTAAGTTTATTTCACAGCTGTAGCTCCCCCTCCCCTATCATTAAAAGAAAGACTCTGTTCAAATGAAATTCTAGGCTACTTGTACTGATTTAGAGCTTAATATGATTTTAAACATTAAAGAGTAACTCATCAAAGTTTGGATCTGATGTGCCCATATAATATAACCTCAATGGTATTTCAGAAAAACAAAGTCCCATTTTCTAAAAAAAACTTCTAAAAAAAACACAAATTTCCCAGTGAAAGTGTATGTACATTTTTTTATGCATTTCTGAGCACACAGGGCAAAAAAAATGAATGGCCTCAAGCTATTTCCTGTACTAATTGAATGTTTTTCATTGATTAAAACCTGAGTAAACCACATTTGGCCACTAGATGGTGCTCAGTATCATAAGAAATGCCTATGATACTGAGTGCCATCTAATGGCGAGATGCAGTATTTTATGTTTAAATCAATGAAAAGCATTTGGCCAGAAGAAGGAATAGCCTACTAACATTTTGCCCCATTTGCACAGAGCAAATGCACATGATCTTTTATGGGGGGTGGGTTATGCAATTTTTTTATGATTGCTCTAAAGCTACCCACAGACTAATGAACACAGTTATCCAATGTGGTTTCAGATAGTTGACCATACTTGGGAATAATTAGTTTAAAAGAGAAGTATGGCCAAAGCTTTTTTTGGCCGTACTTCTCTTCTGGGTTAAAGGAATGCTGTTATTTCTGGACTCCTGTGACCCAGATTCAGCCAGCAGTGGGCTAAAACCTCTCTGTTGGTTGATGTCACAGAGCTGCTTTAGTCTCTCGATGTATCCCAACAATAATGTCATGATCCATTCAGGTGCCTGATCTGCAGCTGGCTTAGTCTCTCAGTGGACGTCTGAGAGCCTGAGCCAGCCACTCTAGCTCCATGTACAACCTGGGGCTTCAGTGAGCGCTGAAGGGGCAGAGCAGACAGTCACCACTCTCTGCTCAGTTAATTCTGGGAACTGAGCGATCCGTGGTCATGCGATTGCTCAGTTCTTGGTATTAAGCTGGCTGGGGACAGCTGCAGCATCAAACTGATACTGCAGGCACATAGGTGTGTATAGGTGTTTATTTTTTGCATATCCCACACTTTTCCTTTAACAGGTTACAGAATGTATTCCAACTGCTATTGTTTCTCATTGCCCTCTTTTCATCAGATTCTAGAGTGCTACAAACATCAGTTATCCTAATATACAGTTGCAAGAAAAAGTATGTGAACCCCTTGGGATTACGTGGAGTTTTGCATGAGTTGGGAATAAAATGTGCTCTGAACATCATCTAAGTCACAACAATAGAAGAACACAGTCTGCTGAACATAATTCTACACAAACATTAGATGCTGCCATGGGTTAATTGCACATAACATGTAAACATTCACAGTGCAGGGAGGAAAAAGTATGTGAGGCCCTAGCTTAATGACTTCTCCCAGAGCTAATTGGAGCCAGGAGTGAGCCAACCTTGGCTCCAATCAGTGTGATGATATTGGATGTGTTGCTGACAGCTGTCCTGCCCTTAAAAAACACACACCTGTTTTGGGTTTACTGGTTTCAAGAAGCACTGTCTGATGTGAACCATGCCTCGCAGAAAAGAGCTCTCAGAAGACCTACCATCAAGAATTGTTGACTTGCATGAAGCTGGAAAGGATTACAAAAGTATCTCCTTGAGCCTTGATGTTCCTGTGTCCACGGTAAGACAGACTGTCTACAAATGGAGAAAGTTTAGCACTGTTGCTACTCTCCCTAGGTGTGGTCATCCTGTAAAAATGACTGCAAGAGCACAGCGCAGAATGCTGCATGATGTCAAGAAGAATCCCAGAGTGTCAGCTAAAGACCTACAGAAATCTCTGGCACATGCTAACATTTTTGTTGACACATCTACAATAAGGAAAACATGAAACAAGAATGGAGTACATGGGAGGACACCACGGAGGAAGCCATTGCTGTCCAAAAAGAATATTGCAGCACATTTGAAATTTGCAAAAGAGCACCTGGATGTTCCACAGCACTACTGGCAAAATATACTGTGGACAGATGAAACCAAGATTGAGTTGTTTGGGAAGAACACACAGCACTATGTGTGGAGAAAAAAAGGCACAGCACACCAACATCAAAACCTCATCCCCACTGTGAAACATGGCGGAGGGAGCATCATGGTTTGGGGCTGCTTTGCTGCCTCAGGGCCTAGACGGATTGTTGTCATTGATGGAAAAATTAATTACAGAGTTTATAAAGACATTTTGCAGGAAAACATACGACCATCTGTCCGCCAACTGAAGCTCTGCAGAGGATGGGTGATGCAACAGGACAATGACCCAAAGCATACAAGTAATTCAACAAAACAATGGCTGCAACAGCACAGAATACACCTTCTGGAGTGGCCAAGTCAGAGTCCTGACCTCAACCCGATTGAAATGCTGTGGCATGACCTTAAGAGAGTGATTCACACCAGACATCCCAAGAATATTGCTACACTGAAACAGTTTTGTGAAGAGGAGTGGTCCAAAATTACTCCAGATCATTGTGCAGGTCTGATCTGCAACTACAGGAAACGTTTGGTTGAGGTTATTGCTGCCAAAGGAGGGTCAACCAGTTATTAAGTCCAAAGGTTCACATACTTTTTGCTCCCTGCACTGTGAATGTTTACATGTTATGTGCAATTAAACCATGGCAACATCTAATGTTTGTGTAGTATTATGTTCAGCAGACTGTGTTCTTCTATTGGTGTGACTTTGATGACGTTCAGAGCACATTTTATGCCCAATTCATGCAAAACTCCACGTAATCCCAAGGGGTTCACATACTTTTTCTTGCAACTGTACCTCTCTATGGAGTTTTTGCCTATACTTCTAACTGCCCTGTAATGTTTATGGCCATCCTAAAGCTGGCCATACATGGATTGATATTTGGCCAGTTCTTGCTGTATGAGAAATCGATCTATCGATCCAAGTCTCACAAACAAGACTTCTGGAAAATTTCAGTTTGTTCAGTGTTTAACAGGCTGCTGTGCTGATCTATGTATTCTGATGGCTGGGAGGTGGGGATGTCTCCCCACTGTTAGAACAGAAAGACACAGAGGAGGGGATTCCCACATTCACACTGAGAGTATGCATGGGGGAATCTTCAGCCTGGCTGAACTGACTGGCTGAACAAAAAACTATGTATGGGCAGCCTACGTGTTACAAACGTTTAAAAAAATAAACCATTTTCAATATCCACTTTGCCATTCAGTGTGGAGGAAGGCTACAGATACAGGACACCTCCCACTCATTACCAGTATTATTGAAGTGACCCTTTCCTTTGCCCATGTAGGGAAAAGTAAAAAGAACCATTTTAAAATTGTAAAGTAAACCAAAACTGCAGCACTGACGAGGCTAATCAGGCTAACAAAACGGGTTAGGTGTTTTGGCTATCAGCCTCTCCACACTCATGCTGGAGATGTACCTTTTGGAAAAGACTTTTCAAATGATGAATATCATATGCATGCACCTACGCTGACTGTGGGACACATGGCCTACTGTTTAGAGATCTGTGCTGTTTGGAATTATCTACATCATTTGTATTCTGTTTGAGTCAATGGACGTAATCTATATACTAGTGTCACATCCCCTGTGGAGTACAATTACTTTCAGGACACTATCAAGGAGGCATCCAGGGCTTGATGCATCTATCATGTCTATATTGTCCTTTAGTCTGGATTCACTTGTATAAGTGAGGATATTGTTACACATGTTTCATATGTAACATTGACTTTGATTGTTTTGAAAACATTGGAGCAAGTGGATGGTGGGAACATTTGGCAGATATTTCAAATCTGAAAAAAGCTGTTGATGGGGAAATTGGATATTTCATATTTACTATAAAATTGTCTCACAATATCAAAGAAAGCCTCCAATATCCTGGTTACTTTAGCTGACTTCATGTCAAAGGAATGTCATTACAAGCTGACCAAGTCTTTAAAAGGTCATGTTGCTCCAAGGGGGGTGGTTTGGCCATTCCTTACATTCAATTCCTATATACTGTACTACAGCTAAAACTGGTAATATTTGTCTCACCTCAGAGCTTCCATCGTGCATGCTTATGATTCTGATACTGTATTCTGTGCCACGTCATATAAAATGGAGGGATCCGTGGCAGAAACAGAATCTTTATTTAAGTAATAAACGTACTTCTTGTGAGCTACTATGGTGTATACTATACAGTTGTGGCCAAAATTATTCAACCCCCAATGCTGTAAAGGGGTTTAGGGACTATAGTGTACATTTGGAATTGTATTCAGAATCAAATCCTACAAGGACGTTGTAACTACCCAAATGCAACTAAAATGACATCAATTGTTTATGTAATACAGTAGTAAATGGTTCTTATGTGGTTTCTTCATTGCCACAATTATTCAACCCCTTAAAGACTACCACTCTGAAGAACAGAGGTTCATACAGGTGCTTTCCATCAGGTATTGAAAACACCTGTGGATGTCACCGAGCAGCAATCAAGCATAATAAGCACCAATTAGGCAGCTTTAAAATGACTGTGATACTCAGCTCCTTCTAGACATTTACTGGTGTGGTTACAAACATGGTGAAGGCAAGAGAATGGTCCAGGAAGACAAGAGAAGAGGTGATTTCTCTTCACAGGAAGGGCAATGGCTATAAGAAGATTGCAAAGATGTTAAACATACCAAGAGACACCTTAGGAAGCATCATTCGCAAATTCAAGGCAAAGGGCACTGTTGAAACGCTACCTGGTCGTGGCAGAAAGAAGATGCTGACTTCGACTGCTGTGCGCTACCTGAAGCGTAGAGTGGAGAGAAGTCCCCGTGTGACTGCTGAGGAACTGAGAAAAGATTTGTCAGATGTGGGTACAGAAGTTTCAGCCCAGACAATAAGACGCACACTGCGTAATGAAGGCCTCCGTGCCAGAACTCCCAGGCGTACCCCCTTGCTGTCTCCAAAGAATAAGAAGAGTCGACTGCAGTATGCCAAAAGCCATGTGGACAAACCACAAAAGTTGTGGGATAGTGTTCTGTGGACTGATGAAACAAAATTAGAACTGTTTGGGCCCATGGATCAACGCTATGTTTGGAGGAGGAAGAACAAGGCCTATGATGAAAAGAACACCTTGCCTACTGTGAAGCATGGTGGAGGGTCAATCATGCTTTGGGGCTGTTTTGCTTCTGCAGGTACAGGGAAGCTTCAGCGTGTGCAAGGTACCATGAATTCTCTTCAGTACCAGGAGATATTGGATGGAAACGTGATGCAGTCCGTCACACACCTGAGGCTTGGGAGACGTTGGACCTTTCAACAGGACAATGATCCCAAGCATACCTCCAAGTCCACTAGAGCATGGTTGCAGAGGAAAGGCTGGAACATTTTGGAGTGGCCATCGCAGTCACCAGACTTAAATCCGATTGAGAACCTCTGGTGGGACTTAAAGAAAGCAGTTGCAGTGCGCAAGCCTAAGAATGTGACTGAACTGGAGGCCTTTGCCCATGAAGAATGGGCGAAGATACCCGTAGATCGCTGCAAGACACTTGTGTCAAGCTATGCTTCACGTTTAAAAGCTGTTATAACTGTAAAAGGATGCTGTACTAAGTACTAAGATTGAATGTCACTTGGGGGTTGAATAAAACTGATAATGCTGTGAGCACAGAAAAGACATTTGTGGTTATTTCATTATAACTGTTATGTTATATTTGTCTGACCTACAAGTGCCTCTTTAATGTAAATGTAAGCAAGATGACTGAATGATCAAAAGCAATGTCAAACTGGCCAAAACACTCAATTTCAGTGGGGGTTGAATAATTTTGGCCACAACTGTAAGTGAGAATTAAATAAAGTGAATATATACATAAAGAAACCAACTGGTTAACGAAATATCACCCTGTGTTTGGTGTAAATGAAAAATAAATACAATGAAATATAAATCAAATGAGCTGGTGTATAAAATTTTAAATGAATGATTAAATAAATGAGTGGGTCGCCTACACTAGGCACATATTCATACTAGTGTGTCAAAATAAATCAAAAACCAATGGTGTCATGCTCCACTATCAATAATGATATATGACCATATATATATATAGGGATAAAATTAAATGCATTAAATAGATGAGATTATATTAAATAAATTAAATAGAATAAAAAATAAGTGAATATGACCAACATTAATTCAGCAGCGTGATATTACAATCATGCTTGTGCTGCATGCATGTTTTTGAATAATCCATGATTTTGAAGTGTCTTCTAATGATGTAATACAAAGTAAATAACGTATAGTCCACCAATCTTAACCCCTTCACGCCTAAGGGTAAAACAAATCTAAATGCCTAAGCACAATTCTGCAACATTGACGTGTTAGTAAAACCGTACATATCGTCACAACTACTTTGTACATCCAGGTGGATTATACCTTGTTTTTTTCAGGACAAATTGGGCTTTCATTTGGTGGTAAATGGTCATGGATAGCTCCTATTTTTTTTTTATTATTAAAGGAAAACTGGGCCAAAATAGTAAAAAAAATCATTTTTTTAAATTTAACTGTGTGTTTCTTGTTACGACCATAACCTACCACCAAAGAACAACTCAAAATACATTCTCCAGTTCTTGACGATCGCAGCGATACCATATATGTGTATGTTATTTGTTGTTTGTACCCGTAGTACAGTCCAGAAACAACAGTGCGCATTTTGTTTTTGTCTTTTTTTTTTATATAAAACACACTGTCACTGACATTGACATTAACACTAACTGACACTGATACCAATTTTTTTTTTAAAATCCTGACCTTTGACCCTGACCTTTGCCCTTGACCCTGACCTTTGACCCTGACCTTTGACCCTGACCTTGACCCAAACACTAACCCTGGTACTGAACTAGATCAAACCTTGATCTAGGTATTTTTCTTTATTTTTTCTTTTATTTTTTAATATTTATTTATCTTTTTTTTTTTTTTTACAAACTTTTTTTTCTCTCTCTGTGTCAGGAGTTCGAGAGATACAATGTATCTCTCTTCTCCATTCATAGAGAGAGAGAAAACAAGGGGGCCGGGCTGCACAGTGATTGATCACTGTGATAGCCAATCAGAGGCTATCACAGCGATCACGTGACCCGGAATCGGGAGTCCCGGGTCCCGATCGTTAGAACGGGACCCGGGGCTCTCAGTGACACCGCGGTCTTGGTGCTGGGAGCGCGCCGAGCGGCGCGCTCCCAGCACAAAGACAGGTACGCAAATATGCGGCCCCACGGAAAAAAGCCCAGGTCCGTGAGGCCGCATATTTGTGTTACGTCGGCGTCAAGGGGTTAAATAGTGTGCTCCTTCACCAGTTGTGCTCTCACCTGACGTAGGAGTACACTATTTAAGATTGGTGGACTATACGTTATTTACTTTGTATTACACCATTAGAAGACACTTCAAAATCACGGATTATTCAAAGACATGCATGCAGCACCAGCGTGAATGTAATATCACGCTGCTGAATTAAGGTTGGACTTATTCACTTATTTTTTATTTAATTTAATTTATTTAATATAATTTCATCTATTTAATGCATTTCATTTTATCTATCTATCTACATATATATATATATATATATATATATATATATATGTGTGTGTGTGTGTGTGTGTTCATGTATCATTATTGATAGTGGAGCGCGACACCATTGGTTTTTGATCTTTATTTAAGTATTCTTGTTATATTTTCTAATATTATTATCTGTAGCTTTCATTACTCAATTAAATGTTATACCTGCAAGTGTTTGTGTGATCTCTCTTTGCACATCTAAAATAAAACCCCAAAAACATAAACTATCAAACTATAAACTGACAAAATAGCTGCTATACTTTTATATGTTGCTTTGAATCTATTCTGCATATTGGCATGGATAGATTTTTCTATTAAATCTACTACCATAGTCGAATACAGCACTGAAGAGTTGCTGGAGTAAGTTTGAATATATGAATATTTATTTCACCACATAAAGTGACACGGATGTTTTAAGCATTATGTACCTATGTGTGGTACCTGTGTTTGAAGACAGAAGTTGTTGTACCATCTTCACATCTGTATGTGTTTGACTAATCCTCTCTTGGGACATTGTATATAGACCCTCAATAAGAAATCCTGTTTTGAGGATGATATTTAATATATTTATGTGTATTACAAGCTTTTTCCCCACCATCTAGAAAAGAAAAAAAAAATTGATGTGTCTTGTGTTTCAGGTTGGTATCACCCAGGGGAGGCTGTCCATCATCTTAGTTTTTAATTACAAGAAACTGAAGGTATTGATTGCTGGAGGATTAGAACTCAGCAGATCAGATTGTGGTAGTGGTTTAGATAAATTTACAGCAGAGGATTTTTCGCAATTTGCTTATCTCTAACTCCTAACAATTATGGGTTAATCCCAAATTAAATGTCAGACCGTGACATAGACTTAAAAGCATGTACCTTCACGGTGACATATTAATCTTTGGATGCATATACTGGTTTTGAATACACATAGCCATGAATATTAATGCTGACAAACTGAGTAGATATTGCTTATATTAAAAGAAAAAAAAGCATTGTCTACCTGACTGAAATTAGTTGCCTAAATCTGTAAGTTTCAACAAAACTGAGGCAATCATTAATGTTTGGGCCAGTATCGATCACCAGCCAGTCATGTTGTAAAAGCTTCAAAAAAGCTTCCTTCAAAACAGGCAAAACAGAGTAGTTTTCTTTGGCAGACAGAAATCAAACAGTCTATACACTTCTAGTGCAAAAGCAAAGAAATGGCTCACCGTCAGCATAAACCTTGTCCAATAACTGCCTGCTCCAGGGTTCACAAAGAAGAGGTCTCCACTACTTAGCAGTATCTCAGTTACAGACAGCACACCACTCTTTCTCACAGGTGTGTCTTGCTCCACATCACACCTCATGGACATCTGCTGACTGCTTTTTGCCCTTTTCAGCCCTCTCCTGCAGGACGGATAACGGTTTTGGGACCACAGTACTCGTAATCAGGTTTGGAGGCTCTTTCCTACCTAAAATCTCTCCAAACCTCCAAATTCCCATATAAGGACTTAACAACCTTGTGAAATCAGTAAATCAAGTTCCTCTCCTTACCAGATCACTCTGAAACCCATCACCTTGCATCAGTAAGAATCCCAGAATATTCCGCAGTATTTCTTTTTGACCCCCTTAAAGGGACCTCAACCCAAATAATGGAGACACATACCTTTTATCCAGGACCCAACCCTGGTGTCATGTACAAAAAAATCAATATACTGTATGCATAAGCTCTGAAGAGAAGTATATTATGCACACAAACATGATATTGGTGGGAAAAGTAACAAATGTGAGTTGAGACCCCGTTATGATTACAGTGCTCATGTTTTAAGTGTATGAATTGTCAATACAGTTTGGGTAGCATGGTCCATTTGCATTTATGGTTGAAATGAATGATGTTTGGATTGTTTGATCACCTCCTATTTAGGTAAGTGAGCAATCGGAGGTACAACCCATCAAAACTCAACACAGGCAGGATTTTAAATGTTTTTCAGCAAATATAATTAACTTTTAGATATCATTATCTGTAAAAAAACATGAGGTTATTATTTAATATGAGCAGAAAAAAATGGAACAAAAGGAAAGCAGTGCCTATAACAAATTATCAGGTTTACCACTCATGCAGCACTATAACATACATTAAAGTACATGCAAAGCAAACCAAATAATTGTACTCTCACAGTATAACTATGCATGTGGAATGCACACAAAGATGTGTACAAAAGCATACAACATGTGACAAGCATAGACATGTGATTTGTGTGTCTCTTCCTCACTCCCACAAAGGTGGTAGTTCTTAGTCCTGGTCTAGTACTGGTGTAGCACTCTTAAAGACATATGATCGCTGCTCAGTCCAGGTGTACTGTGAGTCCAGGCCAGCTTGGGGGGTGTCCATGATGAAATGAGCTTTCAGGCAGTGAAGTGAAGGATGCCGGATGTCATTTAAACCCCCTTAAATGCTCTTTCTCTCCCTGATGCAGTAGCTCTGAGCTCAGCATTTGAGAGCTCACTCTTGTGAGGGTGAAAGCAGTAATGACTAGGTCTCACTTAGCAAAGTCCTATAAATGTCATGGGAATTTTCCAGTCAGGCTTTGGGACGTATGTAAATGGCTGTTTTGCTTTGTTGTTTAGTAAGGTTACTTTGCGTTATAAGCAAGGGAGCTTAAACCTCTATGGTATATTAATGTGTTTTTACTAAACAAAAAATGTATACATAGAAACAATTACAATTTTAGGAATAACAGCAATATAAGACTGACAGATACACCTATAACAGGAAAAATTCTACCTGCTTCCTAGCAAAACTATGTTCTGTATACAATAGTAATACTCTGAAAAGTTACTTAGCTCTGATTATAGAGGCTTCACAATCTCCATAGGCAACGCGGACATCAGGCTTGCTCTAAAATGGTTGCAGGAGATTGGGCTAAATGCGTCTTCAGGTTCTGGCAGAGATCTTCCTTGGTGTTAAGTCATCTTATAGTCCTCCCTTTCAGCATCTGTTGTTGGCTTTTATTTGGAAAGTTTTACCATCTTACATGGGTATGGCTCCTTTCGCAACAATGTGTTTCAATGGGAGAAACATTCTCCAATTCGATCTCTAGGTGGCACTGCTGTATCATACATGCCATAGGTCATATATGTCAAGCTATTGTTAACTATTGATTAACTTGACTTGTTGATTTCAGTTACATAATTAAATGTAGAACAATAGAAAAGCCCAACATACCACAATGATATCTAAGTTCTCATTGTTGCAGAAGTTAGCTTGTGTAATTTGTTGCCAAGGCATTTGTTTGAGAAGTCCATTCAAACAAACTTGATGTCTGTTTCTAAGTCAAACGTATTCTTATATATACAGTAAGTCTGAGAATTCAATCAGAAAACACACATGCACACATATATTTTTTTTTCATAATTTCTTTTTATATCAAATGCAACACAATGACCTACACCTTTGTTTTTATCTACAGACACCCCTTACCTGCATAGGCAGTTTTTTTGTAAAGGTGAACTAACCCTTTAAGGAGGACTGACACTGGATTCCAGAGCAGGGAGTCTGGAGGGAAAAGTCCCCACAAAGAGGAGATGTCTCAGCTGTACTTTTTTTTTTTACGTTTGCTAGACTGGTTATATTCTAATTTCATTAGAAAAGCAGAGTTGGGCTTTTTTGCAAAATATCAGTATGTGCATAAAAAAAACCCGTTATTTAAATGTTCAGTGCACACTGCAATAAGGGAAATAAAATGAACAAGAAAATGTATTTGCCAATATTCCTATAATGAAAAATCTACTTTCTTAATAAAATAATTATAGGGCATATAAAATTGCCACACAAGCCATTTTTAAATGTAAAGTGGCATTAAACCCAAAACCAAAAATGTAATATTTGCAGCTTGCTAGTCATTAATTGTGCTGGCCTCATTAGTTTTCTTTTTTAGGCTTTTTACCTCTGTTTTGAACTGGCCAGTAACACATCTCTTGTAGCAGAGTGTCTCCACTCTGGAAGAAGGAACACAGGAGGTGCAACTGAATAGCAGCATTGTTAGTCGAGGGGGGTAGGGGCTGGGGTGGTAGTGGTAACTATAACGGCAGATTTTGATTGAAGCCAAACTCCAGCTCACACTTTATAAGCGGTTAAAGCAACTGTTTTCTTTTCCTTTTGGAATAAAAGTTTATATAAATTACTGTAATTAAACTGAATATTGTAAGCACCCATGCCTGTGATGAATGGTTTGTCTCATCTCTGTAACTTATACATCTGCAAGAGTGCTCCTTCTTTTTAAAAGCAACAGAATTACTGGCTGGATCACCAGATGAAAGAAATCCTAAAAAAAGAAAACTAATACAGTCATCACATCTAAGAACTGGTAAGCTGCAGTATAATAAATGTTTGCTTTGGGTTTAATATTGCTTTCATGCTATTAAAAATGTAATAAAACATTTATAATAATATGTATTAAAAATCAATAAAAATCTGTAGTTGTAATTTTCTAATACTGTCAAAAAATAGATGCAATCTGGCAACTTGAAAGCGTTTTGTACACTGCTGGTGTAGAGAACACCTCCAGAAATGTAATTTTCTGCTCCTACGGTTGGTTCACACATGCAGTGCGGAAGTCTGAACTAAGATACAAGTAACATTTATTTTTAGACATCCCCTACAAAATAATTATTTTTTGGGGTGAGATACTTTCTAATGTTAGCCTACTAAAAGGATTCATACACTGCAATTAACGTCATTAGAATGCTGAGATTTTTTTCAGGTGGTTATATCATCAGTTTGAAAAGGATATGGTTACTCAAATAGCTTTTTCTGCAGAACAGCAAAAGGTGAAAAGAACATTTAAAATCTTTGTGTAGCACCCTCCTAGATAAGTGTTAAGTTAGATTTAGTGCTGGCTCACTGTGTGCAGTGGAGCTGGGTATGTTTTGTTAGGTAAATTTAGCTTGCCTTGCTGTAATCAGTATGGATGCAATTGATTAGTTAGATCTCTTTAGTGTTCCCAGTTGCTGCCATTCTGATAGCTCCCTCTGCTCTTCAGGAAGCTGTGAGAACTTTCTGGATCATGGGTTATGAAGATGGCAGCATGAATATTTATACATCCCTGGCCAATCCCAGGGAGCTTGGCCCTGATGGCATGCTGGGCAGCTGTATATATTTTCTGAGAACACTGAGTTTTGGGTCTTTTCCAGTAGAAGAAGAGCACAGCCTAGGGACCTGTTTGCTCCCCTAGGCAATTCTGCCATATGCTTGCTGTTCGAGAGGCCTGAGGTAGGCAACCTGAGGGCCTGGATGCTGAAGATAATGAGAGCTGACTGAGGAAATGTCTGCTGGAGATCTAGTCTGGTATCACTGGAGAAAAGTGTCGCTTGGAAGTTGGAAGGAGGCAGCCAGCTATCCCTGAACCTTTCGTGAATACAGATGGCTGAGAGATCTATGAAACTTTTTGGGCTGCTGCCAGCCCACCCCTCTGGTGCTAGAGAGTCATCCCTGTGTTTACTAAAGGGGAAATCAACTGGTGTCCTGAAGAGCTTAGTCTGCCTAGCTGTCTTGAAGGGACTCTGCTCTTGTTTTACTCTAAAGAAAGTAGCCTGAGTGCTTTTACTGGTCTTGTTGCCCTAAAGAAGGAAGCCTGAGTGCTTTTACTGATCTTGTTGCCCTAAAGAAGGAAGCCTGAGTGCTTTTACTGATCTTGTTGTCCTAAAGAAGGAAGCCTGAGTGCTTTTACTGATCTTGTTGCCCTAAAGAAGGAAGCCTGAGTGCTTTTACTGATCTTGCTGCCCTAAAGAAGGAAGCCTGAGTGCTTTTACTGATCTTGTTGCCCTAAAGAAGGAAGCCTGAGTGCTTTTACTGATCTTGTTGTCCTAAAGAAGGAAGCCTGAGTGCTTTTACTGATCTTGTTGTCCTAAAGAAGGAAGCCTGAGTGCTTTTACTGATCTTGTTGTCCTAAAGAAGGAAGCCTGAGTGCTTTTACTGATCTTGTTGCCCTAAATAAGGAAGCCTGAGTGCTTTTACTGATCTTGTTGTCCTAAAGAAGGAAGCCTGAGTGCTTTTACTGATCTTGTTGTCCTAAAGAAGGAAGCCTGAGTGCTTTTACTGATCTTGTTGTCCTAAAGAAGGAAGCCTGAGTGCTTTTACTGATCTTGTTGCCCTAAAGAAGGAAGCCTGAGTGCTTTTACAGATCTTGTTGCCCTAAAGAAGGAAGCCTGAGTGCTTTTACTGATCTTGTTGCCCTAAAGAAGGAAGCCTGAGTGCTTTTACAGATCTTGCTGCTCTAAAGAAGGAAGCCTGAGTGCTTTTACAGATCTTGCTGCTCTAAAGAAGATAGCCTGAGTGCTTTTACTGATCTTGTTGCCCTAAAGAAGGAAGCCTGAGTGCTTTTACTAATCTTGTTGCCCTAAAGAAGGAAGCCTGAGTGCTTTTACTGATCTTGTTGCCCTAAAGAAGGAAGCCTGAGTGCTTTTACAGATCTTGCTGCTCTAAAGAAGGAAGCCTGAGTGCTTTTACAGATCTTGCTGCTCTAAAGAAGGAAGCCTGAGTGCTTTTACTGATCTTGTTGCCCTAAAGAAGGAAGCCTGAGTGCTTTTACTGATCTTGTTGCCCTAAAGAAGGACGCCTGAGTGCATTTACAGATCTTGCTGCCCTAAAGAAGGAAGCCTGAGTGCTTTTACTGATCTTGTTGCCCTAAAAATGGAAGCCTGAGTGCTTTTACTGATCTTGTTGCCCTAAAAAAGGAAGCCTGAGTGCTTTTACTGATCTTGTTGTCCTAAAGAAGGAAGCCTGAGTGCTTTTACAGATCTTGCTGCTCTAAAGAAGGAAGCCTGAGTGCTTTTACTGATCTTGCTGCTCTAAAGAAGGAATCCTGATTGCTTTTACTGTTCTACTGCAAGCCAAGTCCACATTTTGCTATATGCAAGGACTTCTGCTTCAGCCTTACAAAAAGGAGTTCACTGTCCTCAATTTTTACTTAGTTTCTGTTTTTGGAGTGTCCAACTCAATTCCCTCATCCCTATCCAAGTTATCCAAAAATAAAAACAACATCCCTAGACTGGTTATTGAGGAAATGTGTGAGGGCATTTATATGCCTGGTTGTGGGGCAAAGAACCTGGGCAAATTTCCAGTAGCTCCTACAAGAGTAAGCGCTACATAAGCAATGTACAAAAATCACCTAGAGGTGATTGTATTTTTTTTTTTATCTCCCCAAAAGTGCAGTGTTCTCTGGGTATGCAGAGGTTCATTACATGCATGCCAATTGTGTTCATAGCCATTCTGTGAATTTTTTTTACGTTTACCATGCCTAATGACTCTGATGGGTTGGTATAGCTCTGGTTTTGCTCCAGTATTTTTAACGGATCCCTTGTTAATCTGATAAGAGAAAAATGTTTTAAATTATATATATTTTCAGATGTATTTTACATGCAAGACAAAAAGACTATAGAAAGCAAGGAGCCTAGAGCTAAAAAAAAAATATCAATCAATTATTTTCATACCTCAGATATACAGTATTTACGCAGCCTTTCATCTGAGTCAAGCTAAAAAAAAAATATCTGGTACAAATAAAATAATAATTATAAATGTTCTTAGTGTTCCAGGAAATATGTCTCAAACACAGATTTGAGACTATTATGCTGTTAAATTCCTATTAAGTCTAAAGATACCGTGTCTGGTACATCCAAACATTTAGCCCACACCTTCTGTCATCTTGATGAGCATCTCCTGCAGAAGTATAGAAATATTTCCAGGCTAATGATAGCATTATGTGCTGATTTTCACAAAAAAAAGCAGACAGACAGCTGTAAAAGTACACTTTAACCAAATAGTCTTTAACCACTTGCCAACCGAGCTATAGCCGAATGATGGCTACAGTGTGGTTGTCCAGTCCTGGGAGGGTGTAATATGATGTCCTCCCAGAACGCACCCTCCCATGCGCCCTCCGGGGGGCGCACACCCCGGCGGTCTCCGTGATCTCTGTGTCCTATGGACACAGCTAATCACGTGATGTAGTAAAAGGCCAATCACAGCGGCCTTTTACCACGTGATCAGCTGTGTCCAATGACACAGCAAAACAGTGGTAAATGCAGTTTCCGGTTATTGGCTGCACTTTCCTCACACTGTCAAAGCGTGAGAAACGTACTGCCGTACTGCAATTGTCAGAGGACGGATTGGCACTGATGATCAGTGCCCAGCAGTGCCACCCACCAGTGCCTCCCAACTTTGCCCAGCAGTGCCTCCCACAAGTGCCCAGCAGTGCCACCCACCTGTGCCCAGCAGTGCCTACTGTAGTAGTGCCACCCACAAGTGCCCAGCAGTGCCCCCCATCAGTGCCAATCAGCAGTGTTGCCCAGCAGTGTCACCCATCAGTGCCAATCAGCAGTGTTGCCCAGCAGTGCCCCCCATCAGTGCCAATCAGCAGTGTTGTCCAGCAGTGCCACCCATCAGTGCCCAGCAGTGCTGCCAGTCAGTGCCACCCATCAGTGCTGCCCATCAGTGCCACCTATCAGTGCCCATCAATGTTGCATATCAGTGCAGCATCATCAGTACCGCCTCATCAGTGCCAGCTCATCAGTGCCACCTATCAGTGCTGCCTATCAGTGCCCGTCAGTGCTGCCTATCTGTGCCACCTCATCAATGCCGCCTATTACTGCCTATCAGTGCCCATCAGTGCTGCCTATTAGTGCAGCCTCATGAACGCACGTCAGTGAAATAGAAAAATGACCTGTTTGCAAAATTTTGTAATAGAAACAAAGAAAAACTGCTCTGGGCAAATCGAAGTAGATCCTTACGTAGCTATATATTGATCACGAACAGAACTATACTAGTGCCTCCTTAGTATAGTGTTCCCAAAAATGCAGTGTTAGCAGGATCAGCCCTGTAGCTGCCAGCATTAGTGTTTCATCTCTCCACTATTTTTCACAGAAGATTTGTATCAATTGGCCTCTTGGCCTCAGAGACTCCGCTCTCTCCTGGTTCTCCTCCTATCTATCGCAGCACTCCAGTTTTACCTATAACGCTGCCACCTCCTCTTCACTCCCTCTCTCTGTTGGGGCCCCTCAAGGTTCTGTCCTTGGACCCCTTCTCTTCTCTATCTACATCTCCTCCCTTGGTCACTTGATAAACTCCCATGGCTTCAATTACCATCTCTATGCTGATGACACACAAATCTATCTTTCTACCCCTCACCTCACCCCTTCAGTCTCCTCTAGCATTACTAACCTAATAAGTGACATATCGGCATGGATGTCACTCCACTTCCTCAAACTTAACCTTTCCAAAACTGAGCTCCTAGTATTCCCCCCAGCTTGTGCCCCCTCCCCTGACTTCTCCATAAATATCGATAACACAATCATTAGTCCATCCCCTCATGCCAGGGTACTAGGTGTAATCCTAGACTCCCATTTGTCCTTCCAGCCCCAGATCCAATCGCTGACAAAATCATGTAGACTGCACCTCCTCAATATCTCCAAGATACGACCATTCCTAACCCCGGAAACCACTAAGCAACCTATTCACTCCCTTGTCATATCTCGCCTCGACTATTGTAACTCCCTCCTCATTGGTCTACCTCATCGCAGGCTATCCCCCTTCAGTCTATCATGAGCTGCTGCCAGACTCATCCACCTCACTAACCGCTCTGTATCTGCCACCCCTCTCTGCCAATCCCTCCACTGGCTCCCAGTTGCCCAACAGATAAAATATAAAACTCTAACTATGACATACAAAGCCATCCACAACACTGCCCCAATTTATATATCCGATCTTATCTCTAAATATCACCCAAACCGTACACTCCGCTCCTCACAAGACCTTTTACTCTCTAGCTCCCTTATCTCCTCCTCCCATGCTCATCTCCAAGACTTCTCCAGGGCGTCACCCATCCTCTGGAACTCCCTACCCCAATCTATCAGACTATCACCTACTCTACTTACCTTTAGGTGATCATTAAAAACCTGTCTCTTCAGTGAAGCCTATCCCACCCTCTGCTAATACTGGAATCCTCTACGCTTCCAACCACTCCATCCCCCACAGTTTTACCTATTGTACCACTCACCCCTCCCTCCTAGATTGTAAGCTCCAAGTAGCAGGGCCCTCAATTCCCTCTTGTATTGAACTGTATTGTTACTGTATTGTCTCCCACTATAATGTAAAGCGCTGAGCAAACCGTTGGCGCTATATAAATCCTGTATAATAATAATAATAATTGATTGTGAGCCAAAGCAATTTATAAGCACACAATATATCACTGCCCACCCAAATTCAGCTCTTGCCAGAAAATTTGCATGGTAACATATCACAGTTTTTGAATTTCAAACATTTTTGGGCCTAACCCTCAACATGGGCATTACAAAAAATAATTAATTGCAGTCATTTTGGTCCACAGACCCAATTCATCATATGCCCATGTTCTCTGCTGTAACATATATGTCCAACAAGGACCAGCAATGTACTAGTAGGTCACTGGACTTTGAGTGGTTATACGGGGATGATGCCTGCAGCTACAGGCAACGTCCTGGTATTGTTTTTTTTAGCTGGTGGTTAACCTTCATACAAAAGCAATCCCAGTGGCTTATTGGCTGGTGGATCATTTTTACAAGCTGCGGGAAGGGACTACGCCCCTCCCCCGCCTTCTATGACTTTCTTGGGTTCTCCCGTCCCACAGGAAAATCCGAGAATGCAGCGGCAGTTCCACCAGCTGACCATAGAACTGATTGAAGACCAGAATGGCTCCAATCATCTCTATGAATTAAGAAACTGGAAGCTACAAGCATTTCATCATTTCCGTTTCACTGGATATTAGCAGCGCTATTTTTATATTGGGAAAACATCCGATCACACCGATCTTGGTGTGATCAAATGCTTTAAGGGCAGAGGATAGATCTAGAGTCTAATAGACCCCAGATTTGTCAGAAAACAGTACCTGTCACTGCCTATTGCTATCACAGGGTATAGTTACATTTCCTGTGATAGCAATAAAAGTGAGCCAAAAAAAGAAAGGGACAGTGACAAAAAAAAAAAATCAAAATCAAAAACATAAAAAAATTACCCCTGCCCCCCTTCCCGTGCTTGTGCGAAAAGGTGAACGCAAGCGTTGGACCTGTGTTGGTATGTAAACAGAGATTGCACCATGCATGTGTATCACATGGAACATAAGATCAAGGGCAGTAATTATAGCACTAGACCTACTGTGTAAATAAAAAGTGGTGACCTGTAAAGACTTTTAAAGCGTTGCCTTTCGATATTAAAAATTTGCATAGTTTGTTGCCGTTGCAAAGGTGTACACAATTTTAAAGCATGTCATTTTTGGTATCTATTACATCATATTTTATATTTTATCAAACAATTTGGCAATATATTGTGTTTTTGTGCATTAAAATTCCAAAAAGTGTATTGAAAAATCGCTGTGCAAATAGTTTGTGACTTAAAAAATTTAAACACCCACCATTTTATTCTCTAGGGCCTCAGTTTAAGAAATTACATAATGTTTGGGGGTTTTTTTTTAGCAAAAAAAATTTTGGCATAAGCTTCTAATGTTGGCCCTGAAATCCCAGGATAATAGAAGCACCCCACCCAAATGACCCCTTTTTGGAAAGTAGACACTCCAAGGTATTTGCTAAGAGGCATAGTGAGTATTTTGCAGATCTCATTTGTTGCCACGGGTTTTTGTAAAATAAAGAAAGAAAATGAACATGTATTTTTTCTTTTTCAAAACCCTGTGACAAAAATGATATCTGCAAAATACTCACCATGCCTCTTATCAAATTCCTTTGGGTGTCTACTTTTTTCAAAAAGGGGTAATTTGGGGGGGCAGGGGGGGTTGTACTATCTTGGCATTTTAGGGCCTCCAAAACTGTGATAGGTAGTGTGGAAGTGACATGAGGAAATATGCCCTTTGAAAGCCTGAAGGTGGTCATTGGATTTTGGGGGCCTGTATGTAGCTAGGCTGCCATAAAGTCTCTCACATGTGGTATTCCCATACCCAGGAAAAGTAGCAGAATGTGTTTTGGGGTGTTATTCCACATACAGTATAGCCATTGCATGTGTGAGCCATGTATATTTTAAGTGACAACTTTGTGTAAAAAAAGAAAAAATTTGTGATTTTCCAAACATTTGTGGCAAAAAATACAATTTTCCATGGACTCAACATGTCTCTGAGCAAATTCCTTTTCCTTGTCTACTCTCCAAAAAGGAGTCATTTGTGGGGCTTTCATACTGCCCTGACTTTTAACACCTCAAGAAATAGACAGTCAGAAAGTAAAAGTTGTGTAGACACTATAACTCTCAAACAAACCAATTAATATACACGTATTGGGAGTTTTTTTTTACCAGAGACATGTAGCAGAATACATTTGGGCTTAAATTTATGACTAACCTTGAGTTTATTGGATATTATTTTATAACCGAATGTAGAAAATATTGTTTATTTCCCAAAATTTGCAGTCTTTTATTATATTTGGTTTCTATTAACCTGATGCAACCCCACCTTTTCTATTATACCAAGGCATTGTGTTTGTCTGCATTCAAATTCATTTTAGTGTATGTAGTATAAAAATATATGTTAAAATTACTTCTTTATATGTAAAAAAAAATCTGAAAAATATATTTAAAAAAAACAACGCATTTCAACATGCAGTATATTTTATATATATATATATATATATATATATATATATACACTGCATGTTAAAATGCGTTTTTTATATATTACAAAAAGTATGAAAAATATATATTTTTTAAATATATTCTTCAGATTTTTTTTAACATAAAAAAGTAATTTTAACATATATTTTTAGATATATTTGTAAATGCATTCCAAAAATGTAGATTTGTATTTTTAAAGACATATGCATTTCAACATGCAGTGTATATATATATTTATTTATTTATTTCAGGTACTTATATAGCGCCGTCAATTTTACGCAGTGCTTTACACATATATTGTACACTCACATCAGTCCCTAACCTTCAAGGGGCGTACAATCTAAGGTGATATATATATATATATATATAGATATAGCTATAGATATATATATATATTTTTTTTTTTTACATATATTGAATACAGACAAAATTGTAGCATTTCGAATATATGGCAATAATATTTGGGAAGAATATTTTAAAAATATATTTCATCAAATATATTTTTCTTCCATATGGGTGAGATCGGAATATTGCATAATTGTGAGAGTGACATAAAGCCAGTGTCTAGACAGATATATACAAAAACACAGATTCATGCAGCTACATAATCATAATAGATTACTGAATTTATTTTTATAAATGCAAGTAGTGAAAGTCCCTGAATTTGGCCTAATGCCGTCCCTGTACATCAGGGCTGCAGTGTGAGAGGAAGAAGCAGTACAAGCAACCCATCAGTTCAAGAAGCGTGCTGATGGGAGGAGAAAACAAAATGCAGTGATGAGTTGCTATTCGGCTTTTCCTTTCCTGTCCAGTCACAGGCTGGCTTGGGCAGGTCCTGGATAACCTGGGCTCAGAGGATGTGGAATGAATGACACTGACCATCTTCCTGATTGGGCAGAAAAAAAGGAACAGATTAGAAAAACATGAAGGTGAAACAGTAAAAGCTGGTCATATTATTTTACTGTATCTTTCCATGGGCTATTTATTTTTATCTTGTTATTTTTCACTAGAGTTCTGCTTTAAAGTCAGACATTGTAATAAATATGGAGGAGAACAGAATTAAACAGGAACACTAAATTTGTGTATAAGCTGTCCACTTCAAAACAATAAGAAGTACAGTATATGCATATTTAGAGAAAGACCATTTTTGAAATGACAGTACTTTAAATAGAATGGCTGTCGGCTTGTGAACTCTATTTAAGGTAACAGCAGAAGCAGTTAGTGTACTAAACTAATTTATAAGCTTTGAGACCCCCTAGATAGTACCCAAGTAACATGGAAAGTTCACTTATTAATTATTAAATGCGAGAGCTCTTGTCCGTAGTCTGAGAATCTAGAGTATAACACAAATGCGGTTTATTCTTCTTGATATCATGCTACGTTTCGTCCAGCTGAGTGACATTTACTTAAAACAAAATGACATTACAGATTACTTAAATAAATTAGCTAAAATAAGCCACTCCTGGGAGACGGAGTTAAACCTTCTCTGAGATAAATTTAGTTACTGAAATCTATGCTACTGGGATATCAAATCAAGTACACTCTGGTTGTCTATGTTCTCTCATGAAAAAGAAAAGAAAAACATTAGAGCTGATTAAAGCACTAGCTTGCCAGATTTTGAGGACTGTTCAAATCCATAAAACGCAAGTGCTTTAAAACTAGAAATGTAATTTTCAGCATTTGTTTTGATGAGTTTTATTTAACAAGGTAAAGTCCATTCAATGCTGAAATATTTTAATTATGTGCTTTGTACCAGCTATGTTTGTGTTTCTTGAGGACATTAGCATTCTAAGTGCTAATTCACACAGTGTGCGGTGACAGACGTTTTACTGCATTGTAAAATTTCTGTCACCGCAAGGACACAGAGAAAACAACTGTTTCCTATGTGTTCCATTCGGATACTTGGGCACTGCCCGAGGGCCCGGGGTCAGTAGGGGGCCCCATGAGATGTCCCTGGTACCTTTCATAGGCTTTTTTGGGTGTGGTTTGAGTGTGGCTGAGGACACAGGGGCCCCATGATCCCCTATTGCCTGGGGGCCCCATGAGTTGTCAGTCCACCCCTGGTTCCATTTACACTGCAATGCAGCCTACGATTGTGCTGCAATATGCTGCGATAAAATGCAGACATGCTGCACTTTATCACAGTTCACCTTGCAGTACAGCCTGGTACTGTATGGCAGCGCAGCACATCAAGCTGCTGTATAGGGCCATGAATGAAGAGTACATTTTGTACACTTCAAATAAAGTCTGTACACAACAAAAATAAATTGGAGCTGTGTGATGCACTGAACCATGCACTATACTGCCCCCTACCACAGCTGTGAATGGACAGCTACCGAAGCAGTAAAACGCTCAAGTACTTGTCTACTAAAGTGTGAATTCATTCTAACTGTTTGTTTCTGCTCATTTCCCATAACTCATGATCTAATGTGAGACTTTAACATCTGCCAATATTTAAAGAGTTCCCCACTGCGTTTATAGGGCTGAAATATTTTTCAGAAGCAGAAAATAATTATTTTTAGGCTATTCAAAAAGGTGTCTATAGCAGGGTTTCGCAACCTTGTTGCCTTGGAGGATCCCTTGGCAAAACATTTGAGATCTCGGGACCCTTGGAATAAATTTCAGATCTGCAGCTCACAAAACATTGGTGTGATCAGGGAGCCGTTGATACATTGCTCAACATAAATGAGTACATCCCAACAGATTTGTCAGAAAACTTTTACTTTTCTTTCAGAATCAACATTTTCTATGGGACACTATACTACAAAAAACTCCCACAAATGTGGGCCATTGATTGCAAACAAGAGTTGTTATTTGCACACACAAAAAAGTATTTTTCCGAACAAATTCTGAGACCATGTTGCAATAATGAATACACCCCAATTAAAGTTTTAGGAGAAAAGCTACATTTTAGACAGCAATATCCTAATTAACAAGAATTCAACTACAGGTGAGTCTAATTATTCATTAAACAGGTGTGCAGCAGACAGTTGATTATAAAAGGGAGGTACAAAGAAAACCTCTTCCCATTTCATGCTGACAGCAATGGCACCGCCTGGAAGAGAAATGTCACAAGGCCTGAGAAAGAAAATAATTTCTTTACACAAGAAAGGTGAAGGCTACAAGAAGATCAGCAAAGCTTTACTTATCAGTCAGAATACTATAGTAAAAGTGATACAAAAATTTAACAAAGGTGGAAATGCAACCATCTTACAGAGATGTCCTGGCCATCCACGGAAGTTAACACCTCGATAGGTCTTCTGATGAGAAGGATTGAAGAAAATCGCCATGCATGTTCACTGCAGTTGGCTAAAGAAGTTGAAAGCCAAACTGGGGCGATTGTTTCCCGTGACACAATACGGCGTGCACTGCAGAGGAGTAGCATGCATGGGTGTTGTCCACAAAGGAAGCCTCTCCCAAAGCCCATGCACAAAGAAGCCCGCCTAGAATTTGCCAGGACCCATGCTGAAAAAGAAGAAGACCATTGGGAGTCTGTACTCTGGAGTGATGAGACCAAGAAAAATGTTTTTGGAACTGATGGCTTCAAAACTGTATGGCTTTGCAAAGGTGAGGAGTACAAAGAAAAATGCATGGTGCCTACAGTGAAACATGGTGGTGGCAGTGTCCTTCTGAGGGGGTGCATGAATGCTGCTGGTATTGGGGAGGTGCATTTCATTGACAGTATCATGAATTCACAGATGTACTGCTCTATATTGAAAATGAGAAGATCATGAAAGTCAGCATGTCAGGGCACAGGGGGATCACCAGGGCAGCCCATGGGGAGGAGGGGCTTACCAGGGCACAGCACAGAGGAGGCAGGAATCAGTGGAGTATATTTAGGTATGCCTCCCCAATGCCGCTCTGCGGATACACCTACAGTATTACACAGTTCACTTATTGCATTCACCTTGCTACAGCAATTTCCCTTGCTGGCATCAACAGGCACTGATGAGGGAGGGAGACAGGATGTTTCTCACATGAGTCTCACTTTCCTTTAGACCCCACGATGTCACAGTAACCAGAACTACAGGGAGAGCATTGGGTATCAATGTACCCTGGCAGTATTCACTGTCAGTGTACATTGTAACCACCATTGGGTGGATTTACATCCGCCACAATGGTGAATTGCAACAGAACCTCTGGAAACTTCACGCAGAACCCTAGGGTTCTCCTGGTGAAAAAACCCTGGTTTATAGGAACACCTATAAAGATCAAGGTCATTGAGGTAAATTATAATGTGCGTGGTCACCTAACAGCATTTGCAACATCAGCATTTTGGAAGTGAAAACAGAGAAAAATAAGAAAATGTATTATAATCAGTAAAATCTTTTATATTTTTATTAGAGCATGGAAAAAGTATATTGAAGCATGACACATTTCCAGTGTTGAATCAGAAGGGGAGGCCATCTTTTTTGTTTTCTCCTTGAAAAATTTGCAGAGTGTGATGGCATAATGAACTTCGAACTATGAAGGACCACCAACCACAGAGCCAATTACAAAAAGAAAAAAGAAAAGAAAGACATTTCCAGGGTGCAGCAGCACCACTGCCACAACATACCGTCATGGTTCTTCAAATTTCAGGCCTACCAGCTCTAAGACCAGTCAGACAGATGATGATAAAAAAGAAGACTTTTTTCATAAGATTCTGAGAGGAGGATCTCTAGAGAATCAATATACAGTACCCATAAAAAAACAATTAAAAACATTTAAGATGTTTTTTTTTTATTAATATACAGCAAAGCATCACAATGAACTTTAACCCATGGATAATTTTTAAAGTGGGAGTAAACTTCCTTTGTTGTTTTATACCTACAGGTAAATCTATAACAAGGTTTACCTGTAGGTACAGGAAATATTTTCGAAATGTGCACCATTTAAGGAGATATTTACATGTGAAGCAGCCAAGGACATCACAGGCACATGCGTACTGCGCTCTCATGCTGTCCATTGAGAGAGCTGTGTAGCAGCCGTAACTCCCTCACGCATGCATGGGAGTGATATAATCATGGCCCAGCCATTCAAATGGCCAGAGCTTGTTACCTTGGAAAGAAGACTGGGTGAAGATGGAAGCCCTGTCACCGGTGAAAGGGTGCGCTGGAGGACCTGTTTTTTGTTGTTGTTGTTGTTAAACATGGTTTACTGTCACTTTTGTGTAAAAGATTTATTTGGATTACATTACACCATTATCATTGCTGCACTTTTACTAATGGAGTGAATAGGGTGCCCTGTTATCAAAGATTGCTTATTTAAAAAATAAGGTGTTCTTTATGCATAGGAGAACAATTGCAAAGCATAAAGGATCATAATCTCTGCCCACTGACATAAAATAGCTCTGTGCCAGAAGAACTAGGGAACAGCGCTGGGCTTAGGTTCTTCCCAAAAGCAAAGCATATATTTTATTGGCTGATAGATTTTTACACATAATTAATTAGATAATACACTTACCAGCCACTTTATTAGGTACACCTTGCTAGTGTCAAGAAAATATCCCCCACACCATTAAACCACCACCATCAGCCTGAACCATTGATACAAGACAGGATGGATCCTTTTAAGTTGTTTATGCCAAATTCTGACCCTACCATCTGAATGTGACAGTTGAACCAGTTTGCCCATTCTCCTTTGACCTCTGAGCTCAACAAGGCATTTCTGTCCACAAAAGTACCGCTCACTGGATATTTTCTCTTTTTCCAGACTATTCTCTATAAACCCTAGAGATGGTTTTGCGTGAAAATCCCAGTAGATGAGCAGTTTTTTAAATACTCAGACCAGCCACTCTTGCACCAACAACCATGCCACATTTAAAATCATAAAATCCCCTTTCTTCCCCATAGTGCTCAGTTTGAACTTCAACAAGTCGTCTTACCGTGTATAGATGCCTAAATGCATTGAGTTGCTGCCATATGATTGGCTGATTAGCAATTGGTGTTACCAAGCAATTGAACAGGTGTACCTAATAAAGAGGCCAGTTAATGTAAATTTGGTTATCTAAGCTCTGTCACATTATCAGAAAAACTGAATTAGTGGCTATTGTCATCTGATTAGTTCAAAATCACTGTTTAACCAATTGGATTTGACTTTACAGTAGTCAGTGAGTACAGTCACTTAATATTATGTCTTATTGGGCCACATTGGTTACTAAGCATGTACTGCAAATATTAAGAAATAGCGTTTTTAGGGAAAGGAAATGAGGGAAATTAAATAGAGAATTAACCTATTTTCTGATATGGTTTGCTCATTTGCATTCTGTGACCCTAATTTGTATTTCTTACTAAGTTCCATGATTGAATGCTGTTTGAAATTGTCTGGAAATCCCTGCATGAATAGCTAGCTTTAGTGGTAATTAAAAATATTTCAACTTACTCTAACACTTATTCATACAGTCTCTATCAGACATGTGCAAAATGAAAAAAATCGTTTCATTTTGTTTAGTTTCAATCTGTTATTTGACTAAGTTTATTTAGTTTGATTTATTGAATTCATTTAATTTGTTTTTGGAATTCGTTCTATGTAATCGAATTCGACCGAATTCGAAATTTCCAATGGATTAAAAAATAATTTTAACGGATTAAAAAATAATTCTAACGGATTTGAAAAAATTATTCTCACGGATTAAATACTAATTCTAACATTACAATCCATAATCCGCAATTCATACGTGTTTTTGATGGTATAAGGGCTACAGTATATAAAGAGGCGTGCGAACATACTGGAATTTTCTATTTTATCAACAACATTTTCACAGTGCCTTTGTTGATCACTACTCACATAACCATAGCACAGCTCACATTTATTATTGTTTTATAAAGTTTTCTATTGTTTTCTATTTTTTTTATGTTTCAATAGTTTTATTAAGTTTTTCAGAGATAAACAGGGAAAAAACATGGACAAGAGATATGGTTCGTTCATACATACAATATTGCAACAGACAAAATATAGTTGATTATTTTTGTTGTAGTTCCGCCCATTGGACGGATGAGGTGTTGGTCTTGTTTAGCAATATCATCAGAGGTATTCGTGTGCATATGATGAACCTTGGGGAGGAGTTTGGGGTGTTAAGGGGCTTTGGTGGAGAGGTGGGGGAGGATAGGATTGAGGGGAGGAGGGATGTAACTGGGTATTTGAGGAGATACTAGTGTTGGTATGGGGTGTGATTTCATCCCATGAAATGTCATCAGGGTTGTACTGAGCATTTTGGGTGATTTAGCCATCGGGTCCATTGGATATTGAATTTGTGATAGGAAGAAGTGTTAATTGCGGATAATTTTTCCATTTGACATTGAGTGTTAAGGTCTGTAATTAGTGAAGTGATTGAGGGGGTATTGTTTGTGTTCCATAATCTAGTGATATTAATTTTGGTGGCAAAGAGTATGTGGGTGATAATTGTTCGGGAGTGAGGAGGGAGTTTCTGGATTCCGATGTGTAGGATTGCTAATGAGGGATTCCGGGCTATTGAAATTTTGTTTATTTCGAATATTCATTGAAAAGTAGTATTCCAAAAGGATTAAAGTGACTTGTATGACCACAGAATATGTAGTGTTGAGCCTGGCTCACCACATTGTCTCCAGCATGTAGTTAGTTTCGGGTAGTAGATGGAGAGTTTGACCGGGGTTATTCTATTCTTTTTTATTATTTTATATTTTATTCTAATGTATTCTATATGAATTTTAATTCATTCTATTGGGAATTTGAATTTCTGAAGACAGTTATATTGTTTTTATTTTATTCCATTTTATTCTATTGTTTTTCTATTTTATTCTATTCTTTGTTTTTCTATTCTATTCCTTTTTATTTTATTCTTTGATTTTCAATTCTATTCTAATTGATTCTCTTATTTTATATTGTATGCTATTCCTTTATTTTCTATTCTATTTTTTTCTGTTTTACTCTATTTGTTACTATTGTAATTCAGATACATCCAAATAATGTAAAATCCGTCCGAATTTCGATTCAGAACAAACAGCACATGTCTAGTCTCTACCAATTTTATGGAAATATACAATCCTAAGTGAGCACACACACTGAACATTTATGGACTATGTTACATTCTATGTTACATATTGTATGATCCAGTTATGGGTCTTTATTTTTAGTTACCTCACTTGATTCAGGAAGCATTAGGTGTTGATACATACAAGGAAAGAATAATGGAGAATGCAAATAACATACCTACTGTAAATATAAATGGAACTTCAGTTGGATATTTTTACTTGAAAATGTATTTCAGGCGAAACCTGCAAACTGACCACATTTACATGCAGGCTACGCTATGCAGCAAAGGTGACAGTGACATATTTATTTAACATATTAATGGTCCAGTGTTTATGTATCTGTAATAGCTCATCCAAACCCTCTGGTGAAGGGAACTCATATGTTGGTTACTTGGTCTCATGTACATCCCTCTGTCAAGATTGCATTACCATATGATTTGAATCAATGCTGTCAATCTATTACCCATCACACAGCATAGCAAGTAAAGAGGAACAAAAAGTCTTAGCATGCCCTTCAATTCTTAATAATATTGTTCTTTTTTGTGTTGTAATGAAAAGATAGCCCTTGAATGGGATGTGTCCATGTCTCCACAGTTAGGTTCCGTAAATTTAGAAAATGCAGTGGAGAGATGAAGAGTAAAAGCATCAATACATTTTTTTCTTTAGCTTCAGATTTGCTTTGTAATTCCTGAAAGCTTGTGCAGGCATTGGGAAAGATTTACTAAAACTGGAGAGTGCAGAATCTAGTACAGCTCTGCATAGAAATCAATCAGCTTCCAGGTTTTCTTGTCAAAGCTTAATTGAACAAGCTGAAGTCAGGAGCTGTGCATGCACAGATGCACCATATTTTGCACTCTCCAGTTTTGGTAAATCAATCGCATAATCTTTTTAATTACTTGAGCATAAAAACAGGCCATGATTTTGAATGTCTTAAATGACTGCTACATTCTGGAAAAAGTTTCCTAACTTAAGAAATTTAACTGACCTAGTGTTTTTAAATTAAAACCTTTCCGTAAAGCAATTACATTTTTTCCTTGGCTTAGTAATTTAATATACATAATTAAATATGTATTTCCACATTTATTTTTTAAAAAACTTTTTTCTGTTTTGCTATACATGTCTTTACAATTTGATAGATATTTATAAAACGGTGGGGCTGATTAACAAAAGGAGTACAGTATTTACAGTTTCAAAATAAATGTTTCTGATTGCAAGGGAATTTCACTTATTTCAGTGAATGAGATTAAATAAAGTAAAACTCCAAATACCCAGTCATGTACAAAGAAAACTAGAAAAAAACTGGATTTTTGCTTGTAGGTCAATGATTAAAGTTAGCACAACTCCGTCTCATTGATTAAGTAATTTTTTTTTTCTTTAAAAGGTTAATTTTCTGTTGAGGTAAATTACATGAGGTCAAGATGTGCTGACTTTCAATTATGTGCAAGCAAAGACCATGCTTTTTAAATTGTCCTTGCCCTTGATTGGGGATTCCTTTCAAAGTAAATTTGCACGTTGCTTGCCTCATTTATCAAGATAAGTGAAATTGTCTTTGCAAACAGAAAATTTGCTTTGAAAGTGAACATATTCTAATTCTCTAATCGGGGTCATTGCATTGTGTTTCTTTGGCATCTCTGATAACATTATTCTATTCTCCAATTCATTATCATTTTGTATGCATTCTTTATTAAATGTCACTACCTATGGTGACCCTTCTCATGACAAATGGCAAAAGCTTACACTCTGTATTTATCATCTATTCTAGGCAGCTTTACCTTTAATGAGATCTTCCTTAACCACTTGCCCTCCAGAGGAATTACCCCCCTTCCTGACCAGGCCATTTCTTGCAATACGGCGCTGCCGTTACTTTAACTGACAATTGTGCGGTTATGCATTGCTGCACCCAAATGAAATTTATGTCCTTTTTTTTCCCACAAATAGAGCTTTCTTTTGGTGGTTTTTGATTGCCTGTGTGTTTTTTATTTTTTCAAAATTGTCGGTGTTTATTTTTTTATAGCGCAAAAAATAAAAAACGCACAGGCAGTCAAATACCACCGTAAAAAAGCTAAATTTGTAGGAAAAAAAGGACATACATTTCATTGGGGTGCAGCATTGCATGACCGCACAATTGTCAGTTAAAATAACGCATCACCGTAACACAAGAAATGGCCTGGTCAGGAAGGGGGGTAAATCCTCTGGAGGGAAAGTGGTTAAACATGTCCAGTAAAATCTAATTTTGTCATAAATTTAGGCCAAAATGTATTCTGGTACATGTCTTTGCTAAAAAAAAACTCAATACGTGTAAATTAATTGGTTCACATGAAAGTTATAGCGTCTACAAATGACGGTATATATACTAAAGTTTTTTTTTTTTTTAGTAGTAATGGCGACGATCAGCTATTTATAGTGGGACTGCGGCGGTCATTCTGACTCTGGGGGGAACTGACTTGGTGTCACTGACATCCCCAGTGACACCAATACAGTGATCAGTGCTAATAAAAAGCACTGACACTGTACTAATGGCACTGGACAGGGAGGGGTTAACATGTGGGGCAATCAAAGGGTTAACTGTGTGTTGTTTTACTATGTGGGCTGTGTGTGCTTTACACTGTAAGCACACTGCTTTGTATGGCTCTGCTGACAGGAAATAGATCTGTATTGTTTACATACGGAGATCGCTGGGTGCCGGCGGGGAATCACTGGCCAGGACCCGGTGATGGACAACCGAGGCCACGAATGGTGGCGTGGGTAAAGCTCGTGTGCGCCCGCTACCTGAAACTGCAAAATCATATATATACCTGATTTTGAGCACCAGTGCCGCCCTGTAGCAGTATTTCTGCTATAGAGTGGCGCAGAAGCGGTTAAACATACTATTTTGTTCCAAATCCCAAACAGGTTCTTTTCTGTTACCTTCATCACTGTTAGAAATTGCTATATTAATGATGTGCAGATTTAAACATGGCTATTCATGAGACATAATTTTGCACAGTGCAACACTTCATTTGAAAATATGCAATCCACTCTATTAGGGAAGCTTGATAGAATAGTGTCAGCATCACAGTAGAACCAGGACCTTGGAAAGAGGTTGATCCAGTTATTAATTCCTTTTTGTTTATAAAGTGAACAGGGCACACCAAAGCTTTGCCACATGGAGAGAAAAGGCTTAAAGGCCAAGTTCAAGCTTTGGAGTACCCATTTCACTTTTTAAGCAAAAAGGAATTAAAGTGTTACTAAACCCAGGACCTGGCATTCACTATATCTGGTCTCCCACAGTACACAGAACACGAAAATGCAATTATTTTGTTAACTATAAACTGCTAAATACCTTTTCTGATCAGCAGTTATAGAGCAGTGTTATGACTTCAGCAGAGCAGGTTAAAGTTTGTAGTAGGAGTTTTCTTTCTGCACTAGGAGGATGTGAAAGTCCTGACCCTCTGTCTGGACAGTGCTGATTGGCCCTGTGGTGACCACTTGCAGTCTCCCAAGAAAAAAAAAAAACCCTCTCTAGCAATACACACCAAACTGAGCATGTGCATGTGACTATGGATTTAGTCTGTATCAGGTGGTCATTCAACAAGAGGAGGGGCAGAGAAGAAAGGATCAAACAGCCTTTTTACACAATGCAAAGGATTAACCCCTTAGGTTCCACAGTGAGAATAACAAGCATGCTTTACTGCAAATACAGACTGAATTTACTGTTGTGGGTTTAGTAACACTAATAACTGGATCAACCTCTGTCCAAGGTCCTGGTTCTACTGTGATACTGACTTTTTTTTATGAATTCCAGCTCCCCTATGTACCAACATACTTTAAATGTGCCTCTGTTGCAGAAAAGAAATAGCTTTCTCTGTCTTTTAAGTCAGGCTTTACGTCAGCCCCTAGTGTGTTCATAGAAAACTCCTCCATTACTTCCTACTCCATCCTGAAATACGGTATTTGGGATGAAAAACAGTTAGAAGGAAGTAGCTCAGCAGCTGACCTCATTAACACACCCTGCACCTGTCCACCCCCTCCAGGAGATTGTTCCCACCCACCTCTGTACTCACATGCAATCATTACCAGTCTATATATCATTATCTGTTACACTAAATAAACAGCCAGTGACTAGTTGTTTTTGTTCCTTTATCTTGCACAGATCGTTCATTTAGCAAAGTGTGCAGGAGCTGAGCAATCATATACAAACCTATGTGGAGCAGAGCTGTAGTAAAGAAAACAGGAGAAGTGTGCCCTGGAAGTCTGTAAAGCTCATCATACACTATACAATCTGATTGTACCATCAACTATATAGTGCAAGGGCCTGCCTGATTGGATACACAGTGATTGGATGGATAGGTATGTCCTCCTGTTATACAGTTTTGGTATATATAAAGGCGATTGTACAATCAGATTGTATAGTGTAAGGCCACATTTACACACCTAAAATGAACTAGTTGCACTTTCAGTGCCATTAATTGTTTTGCAACGTGAGAGCGACAAATGCAGCAAAACACACGGTAAAAAATGTGCACACCGCAACACGCCAAAATGTCCCATAAACTCCCTTGCCACATGTAGGGCAATCCATTAAGATCAATTGGCTGCATTATGCATGTCTCGGGAAAGACAAGCCATAAAACGTGCACTCCCACTTTGCTAGGTGTGAATGGGGCCTGAATGTGAAATTGGCACAGAAAACACGCATGTTGCCTTGCAGTGCAATTAAATGTTAATGGTGCCCCAAGCACGAGTGCCAGGCGTGCGTCTCCTGTGCAAGTGCACCAAAAAGCGCACTAAAAAATGTTCTGGAGCATCTTTTGGGCGTTTTTTGCACATAGGGCAGCCCAATCAAGTGAAGGGGTTGCCCTATGCGTGACAAGTGGAAATGCTTCAAAAAGCCTCCCAAAAAATGCACGCAGGAACATGAGTTCCTGCTACAGGGAGGTGGGAACGGGGTCTGACAGCTTGGTGTCTCTGTCCGCTTCCTCCTTCTATGTATAAAGATACATTATGCAATCTGATTGTACAATTTCCTTTCCTTTTCTACATTTACCAAAACTATGGAACAGGAGGACACAACTGAACAATCTATTCAATGCGTATAAAATCAGGCAGGCCCTTGCACTACATAGCTGATGGTAAAGGAGATTGTACAGAAAGTGGGTGGAAATAAAACAAGAAATGGTATAGTAATGAGGAAGGTGTGGTCTAGAGAGACAAGCACGCCCTATTCTGTAATGCACTAAGGCAGTGCATGATGGGAGATGATCTACATAGAGTGATGGAATCAGAAAGCAGTTTTTAAAAATTATATATAACATTACATATATGCCCAACAAGGACCAGAAATGTACTGGTACGTTTCTGGACTTTGAGTGGGTATACCAGGATGATACCATGCCAGTATAAAAATAAATCCCAGAACAGTATAAAAATAAAAAAGAAGCAAATTAAATAATTAATAATAAAAAAAACTCACACCCCCGCCCCTCTTGCGCACGCACAAAGGCGAACACAAGTAAATTCTAGCACTAGACCTCTTGTGTAAATCTAAAGTGGTAACCTGTAATGGCTTTTAAATCATTGCCCATGGATATTAAAAATTTATGTAGTTTGCAATTTTAAGCATGTCATGTTATGTACTCTTTGTAACATCATCTTTTTATATGTTATCAAACAGTTGGGCAATATATTGTGTTTTTGTGCATTAAAATGAAAAAAAGTGTATTTATTCCCCAAAATTTGCTTTTGAAAAATCGCTGCTCAAATACTGTGTAACATAAAAATTGCAACATCCACTATTTTATTCACAAGGGCCTCTGCTTTAAAACAAATATACAATGTTTGGAAGTTCAAAGTCATTTATGACAAAAGTGTCATAAAACGCTTGGTCTTCAAGTGGTTAGAAGAGTAGGTGATGTGTGGCATAAGGTTCTAATGTTTGCCCTGAAATGCCAGGATAGTAGAAGCACTTTTTAGAAAGTAGAAACTCCAAGGCATTTGCTTAGGGGCATGGTGAGTATTTTTCAGATCTCATTTGTTGCCACAAGTTTTTGGAAAATGAAGAAAGAAAACAAACATGTATTTTTTCTTTTCTTTTTTTCTTTTTCAAAACCCTGTGACAAAAAATTATATCTTAGAAATACTACCATGCTCTTATCAAATTCCTTGGGTTGTCTACTTTCCAAAAAGAGGTCATGGGGGGGGGGGATGTTGTACTATCTTGACATTTTAAGGCCTCAGAAACTGTGATAAGTGAGTGACATGAGGAAATATGCTCTTTGAAAATCTGAAGGTGGTCATTGAATTTTGGGGGCCTATATGTGGCTAGGCTGCCAAAAAGTCTCACACATGTGGTATTTCCATACTTTGAAGAAGTAGCAGAATGTGTTTTGGGGTGTTATTGCACACGTGAGCAATATATCATTTAAGTGACCACTTTGTGTAAAAAAGAAAAAAACTTTTTTTATGACATTTTCCAAAAATTTGTGGCAAAAAAATTAAATCTTCCATGGACTCAACATGCCTCTCAACAAATTTCTTGAGGTGTCTACTTTCCAAAAAGGTGTCATTTGGGTTTTTTTTTGTACTGTCCTGACATTTTAGCAGCTCAAGAAATGTGATAGGCAGTCAGAAAGTAAAAGCTGTGTGAATTCCAGTATACAGTATATTAGATATACTTGCATTGCCATCACCAAGTTCTTTAAACATTTGTTTTTCCATTCCTTAGGCCTAGAAATTACCTATTAGTTTTAATTTAGTGTATTGTTTGGTCAGTGACATATGGAAGAAATACATAACGTTAAAGGCAATAGAGATTTTATTTTTTAGATATATTTAAAAATACTTTTTAGAATACTCAATATTTAGAAAAAAATATTCAAATACTTACATGTTAGTCGAGTCAGGTTTTACCCTTTAGTTAAAACAGCTTATTTTAGAATTCAACTGTCATATTATTAAGTAATTTTTTATATGTTTGATCATTACTCTGTAACTTTTCCTTTTCTTTTTATAACCACTTTTGTTAACTAAAACCTCCCCTCCCCCTTTATCAGTTGATTTTATAATGAAATCTCTTTTTATTCAAAAGTTCCCTACATACTTTTTAATCTTACCAGCTTCTCTAGATCTTTTCACCTCTATTTTTGATGTTATCTAACACTACGTTTTTAAAACCTCAGTTGAGTGGTTGCATGTATTAATAGGGTCAAAAGTAAATCCATTTCACAAACCCGTATGAATAAAATTCTGTTCCTTCAAGTATTGGAATGGAATCTAATTTAAACTTTTAGTGCTGAGAGTGATGGATTCTCCAATTAGGGGAGAAAGCAATATTTTAGGGACATTTTTTGGCCAGTAAAAAATAAAATATAGATTGTAGGAATAATATGAGTCATTAGCATTTAAAACTACACTATATTGCCAAAAGCATTGGGGCACCCCTCCAAATCATTGGATTCAGGTGTTCTAATCACCTCCATGGCCCCAGGTGTATAAAATCAAGCACCTGGGCATGCAGACTGCTTCTACAAACATTTGTGAAAAAATGGGTCACTCTCAGGAGCTCAGTGAATTCAAGCGTGGTAACGTGATAGGTTGCCACTTGTGCAATAAGTTCATCCATGAAATTTCCTTTGTTACTAAATATTCCACGGTCAACTGTTAGTGGTATTATAACAGCAACTGGGAACAGCAACTCAGCCACGAAGTGGTAGGCCACGTAAAATGACAGAGCGGGGTCAGCTGAAGTGCACAGTGCACAAAAGTTACCAACTGTCTGAAGAGTCAATAGCTAAAGACCTCCAAACTTCATGTGTCCTTCAGATTAGCACAACAGTGCATAGATTGCTTCTTGGAATGGGTTTCCATCGCTGAGCAGCTGCATCCAAGCTTTAAATCACCAAGTGCAATGCAAAGTGTCAGATGAAGTGGTGTAAAGCACGCTGCCACTACTGGACTCTAGAGCAGTGGAGATGTGTTCTCTGGAGTGACGAATTATGCATCTCTGTCTGGCAATCCGATAGACATGTCTGGGGTTGGCAGTTGCCAGAAGAATGGTACTTGCATGTCTGCATTGTGCCAAGTGTAAAGTTTGGAGGAGGGTGGGGGGGTTTTGGTGTGGGGTTGTATTTCAGGGGTTGAGTTTGGGCCCCTTAGTTCCAGTGAAGGGAACTCTTAAGGCATCAGCATACCAAGACATTTTGGATAATTTCATGCTGCCAACTTTGTGGGAACAGATTGGTGATAGCCCCCCCCCGTTCGAACATGACTGCGTGGCAGTGCACAACGCAAGGTCCATAAAGACACTGATGAGCGAGTTTAGGGTGGAGGGACTTGACTGGCCTGCACAGAGTCCTGACTTCAACCTGCTAGAACAGCTTTGGGATGAATTAGAGCAGAGACTGCGAGTCAGGCCCTTTCGTCCAACATCAGTGCCTGACCTCACAAATTCACTTCTGGAAGAATGGTCAAACATTCCCATAGACACTCCTAAACCTTGTGGACAGCCTTCCCAGAAGAGTAGAAGCTGTTATAGCTGCAAAGGGTGGGCCAACTTAATATTGACCCCTATGGACTAAGACTAGGATGCTGTTAAAGTTCATGTGTGTGTAAAAGCAGGTGTCCCAATACTTTTGGCAAAATAGTGTATAAACAGGTGAAAATGTTAAAGTAAATATACTCATTAATTCTAACAGATTTATAGTCACATATGTTAGGGTACCCTTATGGCCTTCCATATATAGACAGAACAGCAAGGGGACTTAAAGTGCATATATTGGAGGTCTGGATGTCATATTAGAAGATTCTGAGGCATACATAGTCTTTACCTTCATACATCATAATTTGTTGAGTGTTTTGTGAAGCATGCATCTTCTGAGGGAGCATTACAAATCTGTACAAAATGTTTCTGGTAATGTGAGTACTGACATTCATTATAAATATTTTAAAGAGTAACAGGTGGACACTTATCTTTCAGCTGCTGACCCTATTGACACTCTATAGAAATAGCATTAGACAGCCTATTTACTTTTCATTTGAATCTTATAGTTGTACTCTCTTTTTTGTATATACTGTGGAAAAAACAGCACCGTGGCATATAAACAGACACAAAATTTCAAGTGGGAAACATTGGTAATTTTTTGAAGTCTTAAAACATTGTAAAGAAGGCTCTACAGTAAATGGAGCAACAAAGTGATTTGGTTGATGTTGGCACATGTGTACCCCTGTAAGATCTTTATATTTATGTGTGCCTTAATGTAGTATGGGAAACCCACCAGGCGTCACCCCAGCATGACTTTAGCAAAGTGTACTAATGTAAATTGAGTCTCAAATGTAAAATTAAAATATTAATTATTTCCAATCCAGCACAACCCCCAATGGTCTTCATCTTTCATAATAGATATAACCAAGGATTAGAACACTGGAGAAAATATAGTAGATAAAAACGTAAATACACTACACTCAGCGCTGCATGTTGATATATATATTGTATTTAGAAGGTTCTGAGGTTATTACCTTTCATGCTAGCTGCTCCACCCACATAGATCTAGCGCTCATTTTTTCATATATTAAACAAATAGTCATTGTAATCCTGTAAAGTCCTTCAAGAGTTATAAACACCTCATAAGCCACACAATCTCAGATGGGTATTCTGTACCATTGCATTACCTAACTGTACCTACAGTGCAGGACAGAATGAATAGGGCCATGTATCATGAGATTTTGAGTGCAAACCTTCTTCCATCAGCAAGGGCATTGAAGATGAAACGTGGCTGGGTCTTCCAACATGACAATGATCCCAAACATACCGCCCGGGCAACGAAGGAGTGGCTTCGTAAGAAGCATTTCAAGGTCCTGGAGTGGCCTAGCCAGTCTCCAGATCTCAACCCCATAGAAAACCTTTGGAGGGAGTTGAAAGTCCGTGTTGCCCAGCGACAGCCCCAAATCATCACTGCTCTAGAGGAGATCTGCATGGAGGAATGGGCCAACATACCAGCAACAGTGTGTATCAACCTTGTGAAGACTTACAGGAAATGTTTGACCTCTGTCATTGCCAACAAAGGATATATAACAAAGTATTGAGATGAACTTTTGATATTGACCAAATACTTATTTTCCACCATAATTTGCAAATAAATTCTTTCCAAATCAGCCAATGTGATTGTCTGGATTTTTTTTCTCATTTTGTCTCTCATAGTTGAGGTCTACCTATGATGCCAATTACAGGCCTCTCTCATCTCTTTAAGTGGGAGAACTTGCACAATTGGTGGCTGACTAAATACTTTTTTGCCCCACTGTATGTTTCTACCTCTCCTGGTGTACTTATGTACAGCTAAGCAAAACAAAGCTGTGAATGAATTAAAGTAAATATTATAGCCCTAGAGAGGATAAACATGTAGATACAGTTGGCACCCACAAGAGGAAACAAGGGACTTAGCATCAGCAGACTTTGGTTTTGACTTTGTGGTTTCCTCAGGGAAAATGTTTAATACCAGAGAAATGAAAAAAGTGCTGGTCAGTAGTGCCTGAGCTGGATTTGGAGGACTGCAGCAGTGCCCAAAGTATGAGAGTACTGTCATGACTCAAAGCTGCAGTTAATAGAGCTGCAGATGACCAGAATTATTCTGATGTACCAGATCTCCAGACCACATCAACCAGAAGATAAGTGTCAGGGTAACATGTTATACTGTCGTTCCTTGTATGCAGTAGAATCTTCCCTTTATGTTGCAGTAGGTCACATATGAGTTATTCTGCTACTGTATATTCAAAGTATGTGTCCCAGTGTCTTTTTCTAAACCACTCAACCATGCCCACTCTCAGATCTCTTCAAGATGGAGACTAATCATTCTGTAGATGAAGATAAGAACCATGAAGGGACTTTGAGATAACAGAGGACATGTGCAGAGGACACAGGGCAGCTCTGAATTTCTGAGAAAATCAACAGTTTTTATTTTTTTTGCACTTATCAAGCAGATGTAACAAAACACTTACAATGGTACTGTATATTAAGATCAAAAGGGAGCAATTAAAAGAGGTTCGTTGTTGGGGTTCGCATACACTTTAAGGGATCTAGCTTTAACAAAACTGCATAGCTATTCATCAAGTAAAACTGCATGTACATTAGTTCTGTGCAAATGAACCAGCATTCACTCATTAGTTTTAGGAATGTTCTTAAGGTATTTGTACTCCTGCCTGAAAGTCACTAAGCGCTGTCTTTTGTGGTGGTGCCTAATCAAAGAAATTTAACATTGATCTTGTGCCTTCTGTGTGGTTGCTGGTCAAAGTTATTGATGGATATTGGACGAGTGTTATGCTGAAATAAATAACAATTAACAATTATTGTTTTTTGTGTGTCTGCATTTCCAGAAAGTGTGTTGGGGATGTTAATGTGAACATGTGGGGAAAATAAGTGTAAATCAGAGGCATACAGTAAAGGTTTCACATATTGTGATAAAAAATTCAATAGTAAAAGGTTAATGCATACTGAAAAAAATGTTCATTTCATGGCATATAAAAGCAAATGGGAACAGCACATGTATGTCTTACAGAAAATAAATCAACATAGTCAGTTGATCTGTGTAATATATGCGCATTTCCAATGCTTTGTCTCCTTTCACAAATACGACAAATAGAAAAATCAAAAATCTAGTGAGCTCTTAGTATCCTGTGGTAAGCTGACAACACTGCCTTTGCTACACTAAAATTCCAAGAATTTTTGCCAGTCCTGCTTGAGTTCTTCCTTGCTGGACTACAGTACACCTCCTAGTATGAGTAGACAGAGGTATTCTGTAGTCCAGAATAGGATAACTCAGGCAGGGCTGACAATTTTGAGTGGGATTTTTGTGAAACAGAGGCAAAGCTCTCACCCATCATCAGAACATAAGGAGCACACTGAATTTCTAGCAGGATCAACAGGCACTTTTCTGTACTTGCATCATTTATAAAGAGAAAAAAACATATATGTATGTATTGCAGAGACGTACTGCATAGCTTTATTATTTTGCCCAGACATACACTTATGTAATACTAAACCCACAACAGTAAAATCAGTCGGTGTAGGCAGTAAAGTATGCTCTTTCTACTCACTGTTGAACCTAAGGGGTTAATCCTCCGCACTGTGTAAGATAACTGTTTGATCCTCCCCTTCTTCCGCAGTCCCCAATAGATCTGATGATAGTACAGAGCTCTGGGAGTTACTCTGCACATGCTCAGTTTGGTGTGCATTGATAGAAAGTTATTTTTTGGAGGAAGGGTGGATGTGATGGACACAGGGCCAATCAACACTGTACAGACAGAGGATCAGGGATCATGCAGCCTCATAGAACAGTTTATTTATTTCAGGTACTTATATAGCGCTGTCCATTTCCACAGCACTTTACACATATATATATATATTGTACATTCACATCAGTCCCTAACCCTCAAGGGGTGTACAAAGTAAGGTCCCTAACTCACATACATACACATACTAGGGCCATTTTAGATAGGAGCCAATTAACCTACCAGCATGTCTTTGGAGTGTGGGAGGAAACCAGAGTACCCAGAGGTAACCCATGCAGGCACAGGGAGAACATGCAAACTCCAGGCGGGAGGTGCTGTGGCTGGGATTCAAACCAACAACACTAGTACTGCCAGGCAGAAGTGCTAACCATTTAGCCACTGTGCTGCCTGAGGAGTGCTGCTGCAGTTAGAGGAGAATGACTACTCCTCCTACAAGATTAACCAGTGCTCAGCCGGACACTGAAATACTGCTGATGAGAAAAGATATTTTGCAGTTTATATTCACTAAAATAATTGCATTTCCATGTTGTGTGTACTGTGGGAGACCAGATATAGTGAATGCAGGGTCCTGGGTTTAGTAACACTTTAAAGACTTAAGTTATTGTTGTATATTAAATGGGAAGACAACAGTTAATGGATAACAGAGAATGAATGGAAAGAAAACACAAAAGAGTACATTTACAGTGAAATGTTTTAGTAGCCAGGTATAGCAATTTAGTGTCAACTGTAGAGCAAACTGTCAATGCAAGAGTTTATGAAGTTTAATTAGAAAGATGACAAGAGATTCGAGAGAATATGAAGATTAGAGTGAAGAGTTAATAAAGTACTTTGTTACATTTGTATTTTAGATTCTCAGCCTCAGTATTAATTTTCTTGTCTCTGCAGTCACTGTATTAAAAGCACATTAGCGAGAAAGGTGAAAAATACAAGTGAGAGGTGGGTACACAGATATCAATCATTCTTATAGCTGTGTCACTTGGAAGTCTTTGAATAAATCACCTGTTCATGCTCAACAATTAGTTTTAGAGTAGATTTAACAATCTCCCCGAAAATGCCAGTTACTTTATAGCTGCATTACTAGACCACAGTTTAATTTTAAAGGTAAATATATAGCATAACTATACTGTATATAGTTTTTCCATATTAAAAACTGGAAAAATATAATATATTTATAATAATACTGTATGATGTGATTATATACATATATATTATAAATGCATTAAAATATATAAAATTACTGAACCACATTTTTATATTTTAAAGTTAACCTGTGCCCAGAATATGTGCCCTAAAGTATTTACAAATTCTGTAATGGACTCTTGATAGAGAGGTTGGAGTGATTAATGTGTCCTGGCACACCACACCCCAGTCATAATTGTTATACATCAATATACAAAATATAAAGATAATATATATATATTACGCAAGAAACATACTGTATGCTTACATATACAACCGCCTGGCCAAGCATCTGACTCCACAGTGAGGAACAATCTGGGATTCCAAAATCAATCTCAAAAGTCTGGAACTTTAGTAGAAAATATGTATATCTTACAAAAAAAAGAAATGTTTTTATCCCGTCAGGTTAGGTTTAGATTGGCCCATGCTTAAAGTGTTACTAAAACCACAACAGTAAAATCAGTCTGTGTATGCAGTAAAGTATGCTTGATATACTCACTGTGGAACCTAAGGGATTAATCCTCTGCACTGTGTAAAAAGGCCGTTTGATCCTTTCTTCTCTGTCCCTGCTTTTCTTCAAATGTTCAGGTCTTATCTCCTGATAAGACAGATTGAACTCATAACCACGCCCACATGCTCAGTTTAGTGTGTATTGCTAGAGAGGTTTTTTTTCTTGGGAGAGTGCATGTGATCAGCACAGGGCTAATCAGCACTGTCCAGACAGAGGTCAGGGGTTTTGCCTCCTCCCAGAGCAGAAAGAAAACGTCTCCTACAAACTTTGACCAGTACTGTGCTGACTTCACAAGATTGCTGTAACTGCTGATGAGAAAAGGTATTTAGCAGTTTATACTTACTAAATAATTGCATTTCCATGTTCTGAGTACTGTGGGAGACCAGATAGAAAGAATGCAGGGACCTGGGTTTAGTAACACTTTAATTAAAAATAGACTTATTGTTCATTGACAAAATATAAGGATGTCTTTGTGATCTCCTAAAAGCACTCAGAGGTTGTCATGGATAGAATCTCTGCTGCTATTTTTTTCCTGAGGGTTCAATAAGTACAACGTAGTATGGTAAATTGTTTTTGGTGTCCCAGGTGGCTCTTTACTACGGGATAGGATGCTTGACCAGGCAGCTTCCCTGAAGTATCTATCATGGGTCAAAGCCTGCCAAATAAGAATTTGTACTTTAGTATGCTTGCATCAATGTATAGTTGTGTATATTATGCTTTTATCTAATTAACCACTTGCCTACCAGGCACTTTTACCCCATCCTGCCCAGGCCAATTTTCAGCGCTGTCTCACCTTGAATGACGATTGCGTAATCATGCAACGCTGTAACCATATGAAATTTTTTTTTTTCACACAAACAGAGCTTTCTTTTGGTGGCATTGAATCACAACATGCAAGGCAGTGGATAAGGGAGTTCCACCAGTCCTTCTGCACGGGGCCCAGGCTAGCAGGGGGGCCCAGGCAACAGGGGGGTCAATTTGATGTAGGCAGGGAGAGTGATCAGCAGGGCAGGGGGGGAGCAATTACTAGAATCGATCCCCTGTATGACTTTCTCTGCAGCAGCTGAAAGCTGGCTTCTTCTCCCTCCCACTGGCTTTCAGCTGCTGCAGAGAGAACCATACAGAAGATTGGTTCCAGTAATTGCCCCCAGCCGCATTCATCACCCTCCCTGTGAGCCATATGTTTTCCCTCTGCTTCCAGGGCCCCAGTGCTGCCAGCTTCCCTCCTTTCCTTCTCAGTGGCAGCTGCAATCATACAATAGGATCCTTCAGGATGGAGAGTGGGGGAAAGGTCTGGTAAATATGTCACATTTACCATCCCTTCCTTTCCTGAATGAACACAATGAGTTATCCTTACCAGTCATTCACAGTGTTCATTCATAACGGAAGCATAATAAACTGTTTTTGTGCTTGTGTGTGTGAGGGGCTGGCTGTATGGGGCCCCATGGTTTTTAACAGCAGCCCTGACAACATGCGTTTGATCTTTGCAAACCTACTTTCTTAGGAGAATGACAAATTTGGGTCTATAGTTTCACAAAACATACTGTATATGTCAGTTAACTACTTGCTGATTGCACTATAGCTGAATGACAGCTACAACGCAGTTGTAAAAAAAAATCTAATTGGCATGAGATAAAATATTAAAAAAGATATTTCTCATTATACATAGGTATTAAAAAAAAATAAAAATAATATATATATATATATATATATATATATATATATATTTGTTTTTTTGGTGTGTGTGTATATATATATATATATATCAAAAAGAAAAATGGATTGCTGCGCACAAAAGAACTTTAAAAATATAGAAAAATCACTATACAGAAGAGTGATCAAAAATGGACAAAGCCATACATAATAGTGTTCAACAGTTTCAGGCTATTATGTTAATGCTCTTCTTCAGATCAGAACACATATTGAAGTGAGAAATACCACTATGATCAATTTATACAGACATCATAACTGGAATCAATTATATAATTAACCACAAATTGGAAACACATCAGATAAGCATCTTCTAATAAATGTGGCTGTTTGAGAGTGAAAATTCTGTCTAAAAACTCATTATATACAAGATACAAGATTTTCTGAATAAAATTCAATATTTCAGTTTACCCCCGATTCTATACTTGTCACTTGGGATGTAGCGAATTTATATACAGCAATCCCACATGAACTAGGGATTGAAGCTTGTAGACAATTGTTATTTTCACTCAAAAAGTTATGATTCTTCGCAGATTTCCTTCTTGTCACAACTTTTGACTGTCATTTTGGAGGATAACTTCTTTTTATTTAAACAGAATTACTATTTAATAATGGATTTTAATGTTGATCTTCCATATGCAAATGTTTTATGGATATGGTAAAGAATGCGTTTATATATTTTGTTGCACGGTATTGTCTATGTTAGTTTAAATTCATTGATGAGGCATTTGCAGTATGGACAGACGACTTAGAATCTTTATCCTTATTTAATATCTATTTATATTCTTTAATACCAGGACTTAAGTTTAATATGTCAATTAGCACAAAGGAAATTCCTTTTTTGGACATTCTTTTGAGAATACACAATGAGCATATTGTTCGTGATATATATATTAAGTCTACAGATTGTAACCAATTGTTGCTATTTTCCAGTTTTCATCCTCCCGGGGTTTTTAAATCTCTAAACTGCAGTCAATTGACTCATGTTTCCAGGATTGTCAGTGACCCACAGGTTCGGGAGATTAGACTCAATGAGATGGAAGGCAGGCTCTGTGCATAGGGTTATCCCACTGATTTAGTTAAAAAAGAAAGGGATGGTTTGTCCCAACAGAAAAATAGATGGTTTAATTCCTGCAGATTTCCTTTCATCTCTCAATTTCATCGTTATTCAAATCATGTTCTAAACATAATTAAACAATATTGGTAAATTCTGAGCACTAATTATCTGTCCATACCTGAATTTAATCTCCCCCCATTACCTTCTTATTGTCGGGGGAGAACACTGCATGATAGATTAGTAAGATTAGATCAAAATAATCCACCTGCATTTCCTTTAACTCTCTTAGGTCCTCGTAACATTGGCTCTTATCCTTGCCTTAGTTGTATACAATGTAATAATATGGTGAAGGGAATATCTTTCCCCCATCCTCATTTAGGCTACAGTATTTCCATTAAGGACCATTATACATTTGTGGTATATATGATAAAATGTCCATGCGGTTTGTTACATATTGGTGAGACCACCCAAAAGGTGAAGAATAGAATAGCTAGAAATAAGTATTCTATTAGAGATAAACTAACTAAGTTACTGTTAGCTAGACATTTTGTTGAAAAATGTCACATGGTTTCTCAACTTAGTTTTATGGTTGTTGATGGAATTTCTAAGAACAGATGTGGAGATAACAGAGAATTACAATTTAGACAATGGGAGGTTCAATGGTTCATTGTTTGGATACACTAACCCCTAAAGGGTTAAATTCGGATTTTGATTTCATTATAATTACAGGTACTTACGTATATAGCACCATCAATTTACGCAGCGCTTTTCATATCTATATATTGCACTTTTCACAATCTAAAGTCCCTAACGTACATTTAAACATACACATACTAGGGCCAATTTAGACAGCATCCATTTACCCTATCAGCAGAGTGTGGGAGGAAACTGGAGTATCCAGAGGAAACATACGCAGGCACAGGGAGTACAGGCAAACTCCAGGTATGTGGTGCCGTGGTTCGAACCAACAACCCTAGTACTGCCAGGTGGAAGTGCTAACCATTTAGCCACTGTGGATTTTGATCTGTGTTTAATTTCTTTAAAATAATTTTTGGATGGATTTAGTTTCCTTTATTTTGTTTATATATATATATATATATACAGTATATATAATATATATATATATATTTCTTATTTACATTTCTTTTTTTTATTTTAAAACAAATTTGTTTTTCTTTAATGTATATATGTGCTTTTTATAATAGGTACTTATATTCCACATCTTTGCTATGGGGACGTTTGACATTCTTGACAGAATTTTCACTCTCAAACAGCCAAATTTATTAGAAGATGCTTATCTGATGTGTATCCAATTTGTGGTTAATTATATCATTGATTCCAGTTATGATGTCTGTATAAATTGATCATAGTGGTATTTCTTACTTCAATATATGTTCTGATCTGAAGAAGGCCGTTAACATAATAGCCCGAAACTGTTTGTTGAACACTATTATGTATGGCTTTGTCCATTTTTAATCACTCCTTTGTATGGTGATTTTTCTACATTAAAAGCTCTTTTACGAGCAGCAATCCATGTTTCTTTTTTCTATATATGGCCTTTGGGAGGGCCTGATTGCTATGCACAGTGATTGATCACCGCTGTGCACTTCACCTATGGTATCTGTCTCTGTCTCTCTCTCTCTTTATATTGGTTCAATGGGGTAATTCAAACAATTTCATTCTCCTTGTAGACAGTTATATGTTTATGATTGTTACTTCAATACAGTGGTGAATTTTAATGCCTTTGTATAATGACAAATATCCTTTTTATTATTTTATCTCGTCCCATTTAGATTTTTTTTGTATGTGTTGGTTATAATATTTACACATTCTGAACAAGCAGTACACTCTTTTTAAAACAAGCCCTTATTTATCTATGTAGCTCTAGGTATCATGGAAAAATTAACCTTAAAAATTCACAGCAGAAGCACTGAAATATTTTTTTCCTATTACTTACTATTGCAATAGAATCTTGTCAGCCTGACAGCCATCCAATGTAATGAACACAGGTTCAGACTGAACTTTGCTTTTTCGGGTGTCTTTCCAAACACTGGACTTTCAGCCCATTCTTCAGGAGCTGTATATGATGTATAGCAGCGGGTTTTTCTCCCACTACTATATATGAGAGCTCTCTTCATTTGCTGTCAATGGTGACCATCAACCTAAGCACTAGTATGTTCAACTATGGAATATATGAAACTATGAGGTTTAAAAAAAAACAACTCTTGTACTTTTTCAAATAAACAGGGTCTATATACATTATGATTTATTATGGCTAACAGAATACAATATTTTGCTGTAGAGAAATTCTAAAAACTTTGAAATGAACTCAAGAACCATAACTGTGCAGGCCTGAACTGAACACTTGAATAATGTGTGTTTTGTTTATATTGTGTCTTTATGTACAACAATTAACACTTTTAAATATTTCCAATGTTCTGGGCTTATAAGCCTCCTTCCCCTTTTTATGGCATTACGGGGTGATACTATATTTGGGGGATCAGTCTCTCCTCCTTGCATTTCCATTTATATTTTGCTAACTACCCCCTCTTATATAAACGGCTAAGGGAACATTTGACCACCTGGTCAATGTTTGATCTGTCTTGGATTTGCAAAATTCATGCAATTAAAATGACTATATTGCCTAAGGGAGGGAGGAGGTCTGATCTATGCCGGTCACCGTACGGCGGTCCCCCGGGGTTCCTTCAGGAGATAGAGCTGGTCTTAATATCGGTGTATGAGCAGTTGTAAAAGGAGAAAGAGGAGAGTACAGGAGTACCTACATCTACACCTTGGCACCTTGGCACATCTAAATACAGAGCATTAACCCACCGATCCAGGAAGGATCAAAAAGTCTATTTGCCTGAATTCATTCAGGCAAACATTAAGGTGAGCACATAGGGAGACCATAAGGCACCTGGCGAGAGGGAATAAGGAATCACCTGCACTCTGGCACTTGTTTATAAAGACTTTATCTATTCATTTATGTATTACACTAATGCACGTGCACATTGGAATATATTTTTGCACTAACATTGCTGGATTGATCACATATAATTAGAGTGGCACTAATTATATTTATATTTTATTCATCTATTTATTTATTTATTATTCACATTATATCAAGGTCCTATATTATTTATCACACAAATTTAGGTTGTGAATGTGTGTATTGGCAATATATTGTTAATTATTCAATCATATTAGTTTATGGAATATCACTTATCATTATGATTTATATTTGATTTTTATTGTTATCAATTGAATAGAATGAGTACAGATTGGATATAGAGATACATATGCATACAAATAGGAGCGCGGCACTATAAATACCTTATATACTGATCTGACACTACCAAGTGAGTTTGTGTAAGTGCCAGCACACCAAACACAAAAGACTAGCAAAGAATTGTTTAACACCCACTGAATGCCTCATTCTTAACAGCTCACAAGGATTCACACTATATATAAGACTATATTGCCTAAGCTTCTTTTTTTTTTTCCTTGCTGGTTCTGCTACTAGGAGTTCAGCTAACGACTGCCCAAGCAAATGTTCCTTGCATCATTTGGGGCAAGAAAGGCCATCAATTAGCGAAGAAAACTCTGCCCCAAGTTCTCAAGGAGGGCTAGGAGTACTCAATTTACGGAGCTACTGTCGGGCTGCTCAATTAGCAAAACTTTCTATAGCCTACACTAAATGGGAAAAACCTGACTGGGTATATATAGGACTGGGTATATATAGAGCAACAGGCTATTAGTCACTAAAAGACAGATTACTTGATGTGGAGATCCCCACCGAGACTGACCTCCAATGCTATCACATTTCCTTGCCCTCTGGGACCAATTACACTTCCCTTGTTTCACACTTCACCCTGCTTGCTCATATTTTTATTAATTCCAAATTCCCTCCTGGTGCAGATGTAAAACATTTCAGTGGTGGATAAACAAAGGCCTTTATTGGACTTGCCACTTTTAAACTCATGAAGGACCTTTTACCATACAGCACTTCCTTACCAATCTTGAGATGCCCCAATCAAAGCATTTTCATTCTTATCAAATCTTTTATTTTCTGAAATCTCTCTGATCAAACCCATTAGAACCTCCCTCTTTCATGGAACACTAAAAATGGTGTACTAAAGATCAGGGCTTAAGGAGGAAGGTATTTCTGTAATTCTGTAATATATGGGCTTCTACTCACCTCCTCCCAACAATTACCGTATAAGACAGAGTAGGAAAGGGATCTTTCTATGGACCTCGAGTTAGAATTTTGGTGCATTTGCCTCTGATCCTCATTCCAGAGAGTCCTGAATGTCTCACTGATATAGGCCAATGGTAAAGTTTTAACTAGGTGGTATTTTGTCCCTTCTCACTTACCTAAAATGTATCCTAACACCTCACTGTACTGCTTTAGAGGGAGTTCAATGCAAGGCATTATGGTGGGACTGCCCCTTATTGTGAGGCTTCTGAAATAGGGTTTTTTCCTTGCTCTGATGAGTCACTAGTATTTACATCAAGCTGCAACCCCAAATTGCACTGTTGAATGAACCTATTCCTCGGATTCTATCCTTTAAATGCATGTGCCTCTACTATGGGGGCTCTCAAATTTGTAGAGTTAGGACCACAGAATACCAGGGTGCCATGATGTGGCTCTGTGGCTTACCTATGTATTTGCAAATGTGTGCTAACTAAACCCCTGTTTTTAACGCATACTGTTAGACAGGTTAATTTGGTTGTTGGCAAGCTGGCTGGTGAGTTGATTTTTGAACCCCTTTTTTTATTTTCCTTTTTTATTGACATGTGTTGCCCGGTTCACGTAGTCCTTGCTTCATAAGCCAGTTATAGACTGGGGCAGGTGCCATGTTTTACTTTACTGTTGATATTATGGTGAGTGAGTGCACTGGGCACCCTTGGCTGCCATTGTCCTACATGCTGGGTGTCCTTTGCACTCCTGTACCTTTAAGAGGGGTGGGCTCCCTGATGTGCACCTGCCCTTGATCTATCCTTTAAATGCATGTGCCTCTACTATGGGGGCTCTCAAATTTGTAGAGTTAGGACCACAGAATACCAGGGTGCCGTGATGTGGCTCTGTGGCTTATGTATGTATTTGCAAATGTGTGCTAACTAAACCCCTGTTTTTAATGCATACTGTTAGACAGGTTAATTTGGTTGTTGGCAAGCTGGCTGGCGAGTTGATTTTTTAACCCCTTTTTTTATTTTCCTTTTTTATTGACTTGCAGCTCTCAAAGATTGATCTTCTTTATCCTAATTGCTGCTAAACTTTCCATAGTGGGAGCATGGAAAAAACCTACTTTCTTTGAAGACAGTGAAATACAAGATTTCTTGGATTATGATCCATGAACAGATTGCAAGCAAGATTAAGGCTAAAATTCAATAATTTGAGAAAACATGGGAGCCTTGGGCTAAATATATGTATATTCCATTGACCTTTTTTCAGCGATAACCTCATCATCTCAAAGAAATACCTAAGTCCATCTCTTCATTCCTCTCTCTCTATCTTTTATTCTTTTGCTTGCCTTTTCTTATTTCCTTCCCATTTCTTTTATATTTCCCTCCTAAACATCCTCTTATTACAATCTATACTTAGTTGGAATTGTGGTTACTAAACATTTGGACTAGCAGTGTTATGTCAAACTGCTTTACACCTATCAAAAAAATAAATGATAATTGCTTTTTTTATACTATTTGAGGCCAAATTAAGAGGAGTAACTTCTGCTGATATGTTTTCTGATGTACATTATTTGAATACAATATTCTATATGTTTCTATTTTATATATTAGTCCTTGCTGGATAAATGTCAATGACTGAACTATATCCTTTTTCTTTTTCAATAAATATTGAACTTTAGAATATTTCCAATATATTCTTGCTTTTTAGCAAGACACATATAAATACTGTATATGAATGTTTCATTTTTACCACTTACTGCCAGCAGGTGGTGGAATTAAGTTTGTGTTGGTATTTGCAATTGTTTGTTATATTGTTAATAGACTACAATTAAATCTGCTATTAACAAAACATACCCACAACAAAATGAATTAGAGAAAGGACACCTCACAATTTATATATCTGTGTGTTTCAGGTTGAACAGAGATAAACATAAAATGAACAGCTATTGCTGGCCTTTCTTTTTGGAAAGCCCAGCATGCATGACAAATACTTATTTTCCATATTATAAAGGCACCTTAAACAATTGAGTACTGTCCATGATACTTTTTTTATTTGCACTAACATACAATTTTGAGGACAAGCTTTCGGGGTATGTCCCCTTCTTCAAAGTCCAAGCAGTACTATTACAAATCACAAAATTTAAGCAGAATGTTAGAAGGGATGTACTGCTTGGACTTTGAAGAAGGGGACATACCCTGAAAGCTTGTCCTCAAAATTGTATGTTAGTGCAGATAAAAAAAGTATCATGGACAGTACTCAATTGTTTCTGTCGCAAATGCACTAATACGGCTACAATCACCTCAAGCATAAAGGCATCTTGTAATCCATGTTCATCTTTAACATTATATAAGTAATAAAAAACAGTAGAAGTTCTTAAAAAAAAAACTATCATGTTGGAAATATGCTTTTGCAGATCTTCTTTTTAAGATGCTTGTTGCTTGGCATTCTCTTGTGAATCATTGACTGAAACCAAGCAAATAGCAAGTGAAATCAGAGTGAATTCAGTAATCCCAATCTCCATACTTGTTTGAAGCCATTGACTTAGAAAACATTGAGTTCACGGTATCTCTTTAACCCCCAGACAGTTAGCATTTTCAGAAGGGGAGACAGCAAATATGCCTCCATATTTCTTCTATGACAGGTTCTGCTTACAAGCCATTCTGCAGCTTCTAGGATCTTTAAGGCTAAAACAGTTTTGCAGGGATTAGAGTGATTAGTGATTTTCAGCTAATTGTAACTAACAATACAGCATTGTTCTGTATGGCTCACACAAAAAAATATTAAGTACTCATTTGTAGGACTGAGAGCTGGAAAGACAGATTATTCTATGTATCAATGAAAAGTGCCACTCATTTAGGCTATATCAGTAATATTGACACAGATGGCAGTCAGTTGATTTCCTCTGGGAAATTAAAAGCAAAGCATGCCTGGGCTATTCGGATACTCGGGGGAAATCCATATCATGGACCAAGTATGATTAAAAGAATCTCTACAAAGAAATAGTTGTACTTTGATATGACTAAAGGGAATAAAGTGTATGTAGGAACCTTGTCATTTTGCAGATATGGAAAAAGCCCTTTAAAGAAGCAAAGAGGCAATAAAAACACAGATTTTAGTTGAGTGGAAAATGGTTTGAACATTCGTTAGATTTTTGTCACACTTGTTCCCACCAATAAAATCCCCATGTACATTTGTAGCATTTAAAATAGAAGGATCCTATTCTCTCTATCTCTTGACCCCTCCCTCCCATCCCCTACCTCCTCTCCCCCACCTTCTCTCCCCCACCTCCTCTCTCCCCTCCTTCTTCCCTCCCCCACTGCCAGAGCCCTACAAAATTACCTCCAGCAGGCCACTGGTGTGAATGTCTCTGACCAAACAATCAGAAACAGACTTCATGAGGGTGGCCTGAGGGCCAAATGTCCTCTAGTGGGCACTTTGCTCACTGCCCGACACCATAGAGCTTGATTGGCATTTGCCATGGAACACCAGAATTTGCAGGTCCACCACGTGTGCCCTGTGCTTTTCACAGATGAGAGCAGGTTCACCCTAAGTACATGTGACAGATGTGAAAGGGTCTGGAGAAGCATTATGCTGCCTGTAACATCATTCACTATGACCTTTTTGGTGGTGGGTCATTGATAGTCTGGGAAGGCATATCCATGGAAGGATGCAAAGACCTCTACAGGTTAGACAATGGCACCCTGACTGCCATAAGGTATCGGGATTAAATATTTGGACCCTATGCTGGTGCAGTGGGTCCTGGGTTCCTTCTAATGCATGACAATGCCCAGCCTCATGTGGCGACAGTATGCGGGCAGTTCCTGGAGGATGAAGGAATTGATACCATTGAATGGCTCCCACACTCGCCTGACCTAAATCCAATAGAACACTTCTGGGATATCATGTTTTGGTCCATCCGACTCCGCCAGATTGCACCTCAGACTGTCCAGGAGCTCAGTGATGTCCTGGTCCAGATCTGGGAGGATATACCCCAGGACACCATCCGCTATCTCATTAGAAGCATGCCCCGACATTGTCAGGCATGCATACAAGCATTTTGGGGCCATATAAACTACTGAGTACCATTTTTAGTTGCTCCAATGACATTTCAGCAAAATGGACTAACCTGCTGCATCATTTTTCCACTTTGATTTTTGGGGTGTCTTTGAATTCAGTTCTCCGTACATTGATAATGTTCATTTCCATCCAACGATGGGGCATCCCTACATTCCTAACACATTATTATTATTATACACTATTTATAAAGCGCCAATAGTTCGCTCAGCGCTGTACATTTCAGAAGGGGGACAGAACATGTGACAGAACAATACCAATACAATGCAAAACATGAGGAGATTGAGGGCCCTGCTCTTTCAAGCTTACAATCTAGGAAAACCCAGTCCTCATCAGTATAGATATCCAGCATGGGATTTTTCCCTATTGAGATCAGATGTATTTTCAAAGTCTTCCTTTAATTTTTTTGAGCAGTGTACAATAAGAAGTAGCAGCCACTATAAGTCTCTATGTCTACATTAGATATTAAAAATAGGCTGTGATATTACTTTAAGGATGAAAACAAAATGTAAATAAAAAATGGACTCAGCTTTGCTTTCCTTACACTATTATTGCAACAGACTAACAATGGCTAAGAAACTGTAACATGCAAAATGTTATTGTTGTCTAACGAGAACATGGCTCATAAACATGATATCAAAAAGAATTATATTGCACTGGATACCAGTATAGATATCCAGCATGATATGTTTCCCCATTGAGATCTGATATGTTTTCAAAATGTTCCTTTAATTTTTTTGAGCAGTGTAAAATAAGCAGGCGGTGTAAAACTCATCAAAAGTGCACATTTTTTTTCTGTGACTTATCTGTCTTAAAAGAAGCTAGCATTCTGTTTCTGAACCAAAGCATGACAGTTATTTGCCAATGAAATAAAGTGGATTTTTGTGGCCCTAAAAATACAAACAACATAGGACAAAAAAATCTGCAAAAAAAAAACTAACTGAAGAAGGGAAGGAGTTAATAACTAATTAACGTTATTAAGAACTAATCAGGGTTAACTAAAGTTTTAATAAGGTTAAAAAAAGGAACATTATTATTAAAAAAAAACTAAAATCATTTTAACAGTATTGAAACTAAAAAAAATGACAAGAACTTGATGCAATGGCTTTATAATAAAAATGTTCAAGGCCATAAAATGCAGTTCTGTAATGATGAATACATGCCATATGGTTTATCTGCCTGTCAGATGTTTGATGTCAGATAGTGCTTGATCTCAGTAACACTTTTTGAATACATAATATATCATTTTATCAGTATTGCTGTATTTGTACTAGATCTAGGACTTGTGGCTGCAAATACCTTTCTCAAACTGAACAATCTTTTAAAGCTCATCAGTAAGGCAAATGTGGCCCAGAATTTTAAAGTCATACTTGAGTAATTTGTGGTTAACAATGTAGTAAGATGGACAGCAAATCAATTGATTCTCCTGTTTGACATTGCAGCAATTCATTTTAAACCTTTGATCTTGAGAAATTACCATAATATGGGCCCATTTTATCCAAAGCTCTCTTTTTGAATATGCATTTTGAATGAATCATTTAAACTGCATACCGCACTTTGGATTCTACAGATCACTACTGTTGAATTTCATCTAAAAGAATAGGACACAACTTTTTTTTTTTCAATATTGTGGATATTATTATATTATTATACAGTATTTATATAGTGCCAAAGGGTATGCTCAGCACTGTACAATAGCAAGGGGGATAGAACATGAGACAAGACAGTAACAATACAATACATGAGGGGTTCGAGGGCCCTGCTCTTTCGAGCTTACAATCTAGGAGGGAGGGGAAGGTGGCAATGGAGGAGATGGCTGTGGGGGATGGAGTGGCAGAAGGAGTGGAGGAGGTTAGTTGTTAGGTGAGGTCGGGTGTTAGGTGAGGTTGGGGTAGGCATCCCTGAAGAGGAGGGTTTTCAGGGTGCGCCTGAAGGTGAGGAGGGTAGGCGACAGTCTGATGGATTGGGGTAGGGAGTTCCAGAGGATGGGGGAAGTCCTGGAGAAGTCCTGCAATCGGGCGTGGGAGGAGGAGACCAGGGAGCTAGAGAGTAGGAGGTCCTGTGAGGAGCGGAGGGCACAGGTAGGGTAGTATTTGGGTATCAGGTCAGTTATGTAGTTTGGGGCGGCATTGTGAATGGCCTTGTAGGTCAGAGTTAGCAGTTTGAATTTGATGATGATATGATACAACTGTTTCAGGTTTTTATTCCTGTCTGTGTCCTTGCTGGAGGATTCACTCTTTCTATTTGTCCTGGTGACCATATTCTGAATAAGAAACTGAAAGTTTTGGATTTTTTACAAGAAAAGAATTTGAAGGGAAATACTCCAATGCAGGCACCTGTTGTAGTGACAGCAGTATTTCAATGAAAAAAAATCTCCCTAACAGGACATACCTACCTAATGGGGTGTTAATCATCCCCTACTCTATCCAAAATGTAAAATGTGCATTTGTATGTGTGCATGTGTATATATATATATATATATATATATATATATATACACATTGGTAAGTGAAAGTTACCAATATATGGTGCTGGCTTGGAGTCCATAAATCCTTAACACATAGCTCAGTATTATCCAAAGGAAAAGCTGCACACCGATTATGTCTTCATGGTCTCACCTCCAGGACCACTTCTCTGACATGATTTAACCAATGGGCTTAAACCCACTGGATGAAACCTATCAGAGGTAAGGTCCTGGAGAATGGACCATGTGATGAAGCTTGTCAGCTGATTAAAGCTTTGGCTGTGAATAAATCATCAGTGTGTGGCTTTTCCTTTAGATTTTACTGACCTCAAAAGACAGGAAGTCCAGTTTTTTTTTCTTATGAGGTTTTTGTTATTATTATTCAATACTATTCAATACTATAATTTAAATAATCTAAATGTAAATAAAAATTTAATAGTGTAATCTAAAAAGTTCCATGGCTATACTGCTGACAGAAGTAATGTTTCGCCTACTTAATCGTCCACACATTTCATGTACTTGCAATTTACTTTTTTTTCTATTTCCTCTCTTTCTTATATTAATATAATTGTATGTATTGTACTTTTCAAAAGTGCCTTATTTTGCTGTTAATATCATTTGAAACTGTACTGTTGTTTTACAGTCTATTTTGCAAAATAAAAACGTTTGTAAACAAAAAAAAAAAGTTCCATGGCTCTTCTTGCTTTTTAATTTAGGAAACAAAATTAAGCAATATTAAAATGTACTATTGAATTCAGTTTTTCTATTCATCCGTTGTATAAATGTCTATCTTGCAATTTAGGCTGGGTTCAAATGCTTGCAATAATGTGCATTGTGTTGACTCATAGAGGGCTATGTATTTGTGCAATCACATCAATACCCAGATATGGTCATCTCCATTTTTGGTCAATGACTTAATCATGATTCATGTAAATGTGTATCGCAGGACTAGAACTACAATGTGGGGCATTTTTCTTTTTTATTAAAAATCCCCCTCCCCCCCTTGCCACCTGCAGACCCCCACAACCATCGAGCCAGGATTATGGAGAAGAGGCCCTTGGCCTCATCAACATGGGGACAAGATGCTTTATCAGAGGGAGTTCCCCAGCAAAGTACCTTCCATGTCTATGGCATGAAGCCTGGTGTATTTCAGGTGGTGGTGGTGGTGGTGCATGCTTGAAGGGCCTGGTATGAGTTTTGGGGATAAGTAAGCTCCATTTTTTTGTTCTTTTTTGTGGGGTTACCTTTAAATCTATACTAGAATTGAAAGGCCTGTTTTGAATTTTGGGGCCAAATCATTTTTTCCACACTGTCCCAGAGCCCTTGTTTGCATTTACATGTCAGCCAGGAGTCCCTGGCTAACAGCTAAATGTGCCCTAAGCAGGAAACCTTCATTACTAGCAGTGGTTGCTAAATGTTTCAGCTCCTGATACAGATGGAGGTTCAGCTTGACTGAACACCTATTTGACTGTTTGCTGAGCCTCCCAAAGAGTGAATGAACCCGGAGCTCATAAACACTGTGCACTGTGCAGAGATTTCATATTATTTTCCCTTCTGGTTGAATAGACTTAGCCTAGAGTGATATGCTATTTACTCTGTTGGTTGAATGTTAGAATTGAACATTAGAAAATCTTACATTTGGTTTGTCAAAGGCAATAGAAACTGACATTTCACACATATTACAAACCTTACGGGTATTATTTTTGAGACATTTGCAATGCAAATTTTTTATACTTAGATAACAATGTGTTTGAGTGTTTTGAGTGTGATTTAAAAGGCCAACAGATTAAAAATTCAGCATACAGGATTTTTCACAAAGCATGCCAACACAATAGGGTTCATTTACTAAAACTGGAGAGTACAAAATCTGGTGCAGCCCTGCGAAGAAACCAATCAGCTTCCATTTTTTTTTTCGTCAAAGATTAATTGAACAAGCTAAAAGTTAGAAGCTGACTGGCTAGCATGCACAGATGCACTAGATTTTGCACTCTCTAATTTTAGTAAACTCACTCCAATTTATCCTATTTTAATTTCTCTTGTCTCAGCATTTAACTTCAGAATGAAGCAGCACATCCATTTTAAATAAAACCACAGTCACATGTGTGCTTAGAAAAAAAAAAAAAGTATTTACAGTATAAGAGCAGTAATGTTTCTATCACATGACCCATCCATTTAGGACTTCCAGAAAGTACACCAGATCTTGGGATTGTGTTCTACTGGCTTGCCGAAGGTATGATGCTAGCGTTATCACTATGCCTGGCCACTGCCCACACTTTGCATTGCCCATAGCCCTATGATGGTTGTGCATGACACAAATGCAAATAGTTGATCTTCTACTCTCTTTGCAGCTGCCAGGGATATATAATGTCACTGCAGCCTGTCAGAAACAATGAATCTGGGAGCTAAATGGGGAATAAGATAAATAAAATGACCGCTCTACTACTAACAGTTTTTTTATTAATATAAAAGGAAGAGATCTGACCATTTGCTATGGCATCCTATATGATTTACAATATTGGGAGTAACTGATCATATTTAATGCAAAGGCTACTATCTCTCCATCTCAGCAAAATCTGACTCGGATGTCTGTTAATGTGAAGGGGCCATTACGCTATAAAGTGGTTCTAAAGGCTTTTTACCTTCATGTATTCTATTCATTAAGGTAAAAATCTTCTGTGTGCAATGGTTCCCCCAGCTTCCCCCCAATCCTTAACTGAGCCCCCTTTGGTCCAACAATGTTGCTGCCAATTTGCTCCTGCTGCTGTCAATCACAGCCAGAGAGCCAATGAGGAGAGGGGGGGGGGGCAAGGCCAAGCCACGGCTCTATGTGTCTTATGGGATGAGCATGCAGTGGTGCCCCCAGGGCATACAGCTTTTCCTCAGGGCACTGCTCAAGGGAGAGGAACCAGGAGCACCGGTGAGGACCCAATAAGAAGAGGATCTGGGTAAGTGTAACATGTTTGTTATTAAAAAAAAAAATGAAGCTTTAGTGTCACTGTAAGCTTCACTGTTGTTATATAATATTCACCTTGTAGGTATGTTCTCATGAATCATACCATACTGTGCCAGCTATAACATCTGAATGAAGCAAGAGAGGTTGCTCTACATGTTAGGCTCCATTGATGCTTGGCTTTTCCAGAACATGTGACAAAGTGCACAGAAAAAGCACGTTTTGCCGCACGTTTCAGAAACATACTGCAAATGTGCGTTGTGATGTAAAGGAAAGGGACAATGCTTTACATGTAGCATGGAAGCTTCACAAGGTTGCTTGTACATGGATTTGGGTATATATTTTAGAGTGATCTAAGAGGCATTATCTTACAGGTAGGTGGTGACAGTATAATACAATGTAAGCAAATCCTTAACAGATGAGTGTAAGTTCAGATTTTCAAATCTGGTCATTTTGAGGCCCAGGAATACTTTTTAATGTCCATTAGACTATTTTCTTTTTTAATGTTCAGGCAAGATCAAATGGGCCATGCTGATTCTTGGTGTTATCCCCCTCCAAAAAGAGGAGTTGAACAATATCCATATGCACTGATGGACAGAAGACAACCATATGGAGATTGTTTGCATAATGTAAAATAGTCTTGTTGTCATGTTTGTTTTTAGATTAACGGCCCCCCCAAACCAGGGATTGTTGTGGTTTTATTTGTTATGTGTCACCTTTTTTCCGTATTGTCAGTGATAAGACATTAATTTCCTTTAGTACAGTAAGCTAGGCTTACTAAATTAAATTATCAGAGAAATGTTTAACATCACTTAGTGCAATTAGTTTTAGGAGTCTATGTTTCTTATGTTTTTCTCATAAGATGATGTTACACAATCAGATGTCGATTTTCTTCTCCCTTGTTTTTTGCCCTTTACTCACCCCCAGTTCCTCCCACTGACTCTCCTTTGATTTGTCACAAACTGAAGCAGCATTAGTCAGTGAAAACTAGACCTTTTGAAATCTGGAAATTGCAACTCTTTGTATTTATCAGATGGCAGGCTAAATGCAATGTTTCTAAGACACTAAGTACATCTATTGATTCTTTTCAGAGTGTGTGGCACTGATTACTGCTTTATTACCATCTACTAGTTCTTTATTTTCATTGATGTCAATAGAATGTCTATGCAAACAACCTTCAGTTTCTTCATGGATATAAAATCACCAATGCATTACCGATCATTTTTCACTCTGTATGATCATTCAAAATTTATAAGAAATACAATGAACATAGAAGAGAACAGTCCGATCAAGCAACAAGGTTGAAATACATTGTGTGTTATCATACATTATTAGCCCATTTCAGTAGCTAGGATAATTTGTATACAGTTGTGACCAAAATTATTCAACCCCCAATGCTGTAAAGGGGTTTAGGGACTATAGTGTACATTTGGAATTGTATTCAGAATCAAATCCTACAAGGACGTTGTAACTACCCAAATGCAACTAAAATGACATCAATTGTTTATGTAATACAGTAGTAAATGGTTCTTATGTGGTTTCTTCATTGCCACAATTATTCAACCCCTTAAAGACTACCACTCTGAAGAACAGAGGTTCATACAGGTGCTTTCCATCAGGTATTGAAAACACCTGTGGATGTCACCGAGCAGCAATCAAGCATAATAAGCACCAATTAGGCAGCTTTAAAATGACTGTGATACTCAGCTCCTTCTAGACATTTACTGGTGTGGTTACAAACATGGTGAAGGCAAGAGAATGGTCCAGGAAGACAAGAGAAGAGGTGATTTCTCTTCACAGGAAGGGCAATGGCTATAAGAAGATTGCAAAGATGTTAAACATACCAAGAGACACCTTAGGAAGCATCATTCGCAAATTCAAGGCAAAGGGCACTGTTGAAACGCTACCTGGTCGTGGCAGAAAGAAGATGCTGACTTCGACTGCTGTGCGCTACCTGAAGCGTAGAGTGGAGAGAAGTCCCCGTGTGACTGCTGAGGAACTGAGAAAAGATTTGTCAGATGTGGGTACAGAAGTTTCAGCCCAGACAATAAGACGCACACTGCGTAATGAAGGCCTCCGTGCCAGAACTCCCAGGCGTACCCCCTTGCTGTCTCCAAAGAATAAGAAGAGTCGACTGCAGTATGCCAAAAGCCATGTGGACAAACCACAAAAGTTGTGGGATAGTGTTCTGTGGACTGATGAAACAAAATTAGAACTGTTTGGGCCCATGGATCAACGCTATGTTTGGAGGAGGAAGAACAAGGCCTATGATGAAAAGAACACCTTGCCTACTGTGAAGCATGGTGGAGGGTCAATCATGCTTTGGGGCTGTTTTGCTTCTGCAGGTACAGGGAAGCTTCAGCATGTGCAAGGTACCATGAATTCTCTTCAGTACCAGGAGATATTGGATGGAAACGTGATGCAGTCCGTCACACACCTGAGGCTTGGGAGACGTTGGACCTTTCAACAGGACAATGATCCCAAGCATACCTCCAAGTCCACTAGAGCATGGTTGCAGAGGAAAGGCTGGAACATTTTGGAGTGGCCATCGCAGTCACCAGACTTAAATCCGATTGAGAACCTCTGGTGGGACTTAAAGAAAGCAGTTGCAGTGCGCAAGCCTAAGAATGTGACTGAACTGGAGGCCTTTGCCCATGAAGAATGGGCGAAGATACCCGTAGATCGCTGCAAGACACTTGTGTCAAGCTATGCTTCACGTTTAAAAGCTGTTATAACTGTAAAAGGATGCTGTACTAAGTACTAAGATTGAATGTCACTTGGGGGTTGAATAAAACTGATAATGCTGTGAGCACAGAAAAGACATTTGTGGTTATTTCATTATAACTGTTATGTTATATTTGTCTGACCTACAAGTGCCTCTTTAATGTAAATGTAAGCAAGATGACTGAATGATCAAAAGCAATGTCAAACTGGCCAAAACACTCAATTTCAGTGGGGGTTGAATAATTTTGGTCACAACTGTACATATTAAATGTGTTGATCTGTGTTAAATTATACTGTATTTAAAGGATACTTTTTACATGATAATTAACATTTAGGTTTCTGTTATCTTTATATCTTATGACGAGAACTGAATTAAAGTGTTACTAAACCCAGGACCCTGCATTCACTATATCTGGTCTCCCACAGTACACACAACATGGAAGTGAAGAATATTTAAACTACCTTTTGCTTTGCTTGGACTGGAAATGATGGAAAACAATGGGGAAACAGACAATAATTAAAAATTGACTCTTTCAAAAAGAACATTTTTACTGTTCCATTTTAATTTTCTGTTTTACCCATGATCTGAGTTTTCAGTCATTATTACCCAAGAGGTTGTGAACAGACCACACCATAGGTTATTAAAGTTTACTTAACTATTAGTTGAATTGGGACATTTTTAAACCATCACTGTGCCATAAAATAGAGGTTTGCCAGCACAAATATCAAACAATAGAGGGCATAGAATTCCCTCAGAGAACAGTAGTTTAAAAGAGAACCAACAGTGGTGTAAATAAAACCAATAGCTTTATTATACTTCACAAAAATTGGGTAATAGACCTATTAGGTCAAAGGATCCTCCATTCACATCAAAAAAATGGATAACGTTATCACTTTAAAATGGCCCGGGCCACACTTACTCAGAATATAACATAGTACTACTACCTTGCGTCTTAAGTGAGCATAATACAGGGGTCAATAGGCCAGAGTCTTGCATAGTGAACTTGCCACTCAAATCAGTAAGTCAGAATCCAAGACTCTGGAGAAAACACTCTCCAACAAGGACATGGTCCACCATAGATCGATGGCACTTGTAAATGAAGAAAAAATTGGGGCAAAATAACTCATTGAGTTTGCCCAGTGTAAACCACCAGATTGACAAGTTACATCCCATAAGGAATGGCAGTCACAAAAAAATGTCATGGATTCAGACAGGAAAAGAGAGTATCAGATAACACAATTTATAAACTGTGCCACAACTCGGGTCCTTTATATTGAGTGCCCTTGTAAAAAATACTATGTAGGAAAAACAAAACGCCAACTTCACATTAGGGTAGGGGAACTTCTGAAAAGTATTAAACTAAATGAAAACATGCCGTTGGCCCAACATTTTTCTGAACATCATGGAGGCTAAATAACTGGCCTGAGAGTGAAAGGATTTTTCGCTCTTAAATTGTCATCCAGGAGAGGCGACTTCAATACAGTACTATTGAAGAAAGAGAAAAGTTGGATTTTTAAATTAAAAACTTTGGCACCATTTGGGTTAAATAATGAAATGAGCCTTTCTTGGAATCTTAATTCATGAGATCCTCCCCCTCCTTAGTATCAATAAAAGCCTGCCCTTTTCTTATTACAAATAGTGATTTTTCACTATGCATCCCAGCATGAATACCTTTGATGATTGTATGGGGATTTTCCTAAGAATTACGAGAGTTGGGAATTTTTTCAAATGGAATGTGCTAACATACAATTATATAAACACATTGGATGTTTAAAAGGTTTTTTGAAACTAATTGAGAATATGTAGAATGGCCTTGTGGCAAAACCCACCTATTATCTTTTAAAAGTAACGATTTAGCGAATATATAAGCGCTGTCCTGTAAATAGGGGACCTCCCCCCGGCCCCTCTGATTACTTGAACGGGACATCTGTCTTGTCAAAAGGCCGGGTACGTGAACGTCCCGACGTCCTGACGAAGCGCACTGTCACGTGTGCAAAGCATGTTGACATAGGCAGCGCCAGCCAGATCCTGGGCCACACCTACGGGAATGGGCGCGTGCTGATCTGCTACACGCCGCTCTCAGCGGGGCGGTAAATGTGCACACCGCCTCAACTACACTACCGGGAATACCGCTGTGAGCTGCTACTATTATCATTACCTATATGGGGTCACTCTTTCCAGCTTGGTTCTTCTGTTTGGAGGACACGGATGATCCGGTTATCCAGATGTACGCCAAGTCGTCATAATTTTACTACGTGAAGTCTGTTATGCTGATACCGTACGCTTACAATTACCCTGGAGTGGTGAGAGCCTGTGGGCACAATTTTTTCAGCAGCAATGGCCGTATCAGCAATTTATTGAGAACTTCTCTATACACGGTCCGAGTGTTCACTTTGACATATAGGGGTTTATTTACTAAAGCTGGAGAGTCCAAAAACAGACTCACTTCTGCATAGAAACCAATCAGCTTCCAGGTTTCATTGCCAAAGCTTCATTGAACAAGCTGAGGTTAGAAGCTGATTGGTTTCTATGCAGAAGGGAGTCTGATTTTGGACTCTCCAGCTTTAGTAAATAAACCCCATAGTGACTCCACAAGTGGTCAATGTTGACTTTGGACACTACTTTGTTGCACTGTTGATCAAACGGGACTGAGTTAACTATACTGGATCACATATCCTTCAATTCTTTAATATTAGGCTATTTAAGCCTTTATCTCAATTGGAAGTCTATGAGATCAATACACCTGGAATTGAACGGGACTCACTGGTCTCATCATATTGGAGTTATTAATCTTCTACTTTCATTATTATAAGGCTATTAGCATCTATTTCAAGCGGGAAATCAATGTCATTTATGTCAAGATAGTGATTTGGAGATTATCAAATCACCTATACCTGGGATCAGGTCAAAGGGGCATCAACCCTCATTGTTTCATCATACAATATTGACATTTTCACCCATTGATGTCTGTTGAAGCTGGATGCTTTAATTTTTATCTCAATTCACTTGTGATCAGATGAAGTGGATTTTCTGAATGAACATACCATTAAGTCACCCAATATGCAGTACCCAACTATGAGATATTATACCAATGTGGTAAATGTTAACAATTTTTGTGGCTGCCATTCCTTATAGGGAAGTTAATTTGACAATCTAAACAGTTATTAACTGTGAGGTATCATACTAATGTGGTTAATATCAACCATTTTTGTGACTGCCATTCCTTATGGGATGTAATTTGTCAATCTGGTGGTTTACACTGGGCAAACTCAATGAGTTATTTTGCCCCAATTTTTGTTCATTTACAAGTGCCATCGATCTATGGTGGACCATGTCCTTGTTGGAGAGTGTTTTCTCCAGAGTCTTGCATTCTGACTTACTGATTTGAGTGGCTCGTTCACTATGCGAGACTCTGGCCTATTGACCCCTGTATTATGCTCACTTAAGACACAAGGTACCATGTTATACTCTGAGTAAGTGTGGCCATTTTAAAGAGATATTGTTATCCATTTTATTGATGTGAATGGAGGATCCTTTGACCTAATAGGTCTATTACCCAATTTTTGTGAAGTATAATAAAGCTATTGCTTTTATTTACACCGCTGTTGGTTCTCTTTTAACCACCTCCCGCCCACCATATAGTCCAATGACGGGCGCAAGGTGGTTCTCTCATTCTGAGAGGACGTCATATGATGTCCTCCCATTCTCACCGCGCATGTGCGGCTCAGGGAGCGCGCAACGCAGCGATCGGCGGTGCGCTGTGTCCCTCGGACACAGCGGATCACCGATCACGGAAAGAGCCGAAGATGTCGGCTCGGTCATGTGATCAGCTGTGTCCAATCACAGCTGATCACATGTAAACACGGAAATGCTGGTTATCGGCATTTCTCTCCTCTCGAGCTGTCGAGCTCAAGAGGAGAGCCAGTAATTGGCTTTCCGCGGAGGGGACATGTACACTGATCATCAGGGCACTGATGATCAGTGTGTCCTGATGATCAGTGTAGCCCCAGCAGTGCCACCTGTCAAAGTCCATCAGTGCCAGCTGTCAGTGCCGATCAGTGCCACGTGCCAGTGCCTATCAGTGCCACATCAATGCCGCATACCAGTGCACATCAATGCTACATATCAGTGCCCATCTGAGCTGCCTTTCAGTGTCATCCATCAGTGCCAGTCAGTGCCACCTATCAATGCCAATCAGTGCCACCTATCAGTGCTGCCAATCAGTGCCACCTATCAGTGCCACCTCTCAGTGCCAGTCAGTGCCGCCTATCAGTGTGCATCAGTGCCACCTATCAGTGCCAGTCAGCGCCGCCTAACAGTGCCAGTCAGTGCCGCCTATTAGGGCCAGTCAGTGCCGCCTAAAAGTGCCATATATCAGTGCCATGTATCAGTGCTGCCTTTCAGTGCCCATCAGTGATGCCTGTCAATGCCCATCAGTGCCACCTACCAGTACCTCCTCATCAGTGCCCATCAGTGCCACCTATCAGTGTCCATCAGTGCAGCCTATCAGTGCCCATCACTGCAGCCTCATTAGTGCACATCAGTGAAGGAGAAAAATCACTTATTTACAAAATTTTATAACAAAAACTAAGAAAAAACATTTTTTCCCCAAAATTTTCAGTGGTTTTTGGTTTGTTTAAGAAAAAATAAAAAACCACAAGGTGATTAAATACCACCAAAAGAAAGCTATATCTGTCAAAAAAAAATGATAAAAATTTCATATGGGTACAGTGTTGCATGACCGTGCAATTGTCATTCAAAGTGCGACAGCTCTGAAAGCTGGAAATTGGCCTGGGCAGGAAGGGGGGATAAGTGCCCTGTAGGCTAGTGGTTAAACTACTGTTCTCTAAGGGAATTCTATGCCCTCTATTGTTTGCTAATGTGTGTTGGGTTTCTGGAGGACCCCAACTTAATATGTCAAAGGTGAGTCGGTGATTACCATAGCATTGAACTTTAGGGCTCCCTAATTAAGGAGTGATAATAATAATAAAACATTTAAATATGTAGATTTTATTTTACGATTATTCTTGCCAGCACAAATAATTTCATCCCAGCCAATTCAGATGGGATGAAATAACACTTGTGTGTACAGCTTTTAATCGAATCTGCGCTACTACTTTTTTTTTTCGGAGGGGGGTTTGTGTTTTTTAGCCTTTTTGTCTAAGTATAGACTTATATTTTTCCAACGCACATTTAATTTTTCTTCATGAATACCACTTACTGGCAACAATAATACATATACAGTGTATATAAATATATATATTTAAAACGTTTATTACGGTCAGTTGCTTCCTTGCTTCTTATACTGTATATCTTGAAGTCTGCAAAGACTAGATCTTTCTTACATATTTCTTGGCTCTATCCCCGCTCAACTTGGAGTCTTGGGTATGCCTGTCAATTTTGAGGTATTCTCCCTTCCCCATTATATTTAGTAAATTTAAAGCTACTGAGGAGAAACTTACCACTAAAGCCCCATGCACACGATGAGAATATCAGACAAATGATCGTCCATTTTTTTTGCCTGCTAGTCTCATATCAAAAGTGAAGAGGTTACTAAAAATACAAAAATTCTCATGCGACAGAAGATTCGTAAGTGATGTAATGTATTTGTATTGTATTGTAACTGTACTGATTAAATGGAAATTGTACGGTCTGGTATCGTACGAGAAACATTTTTGTGCTTGTCCCTTCAAATAATTTTGGATGAAAGCTGTGTACTAATGATCAGATTATTTTAGGATCGCTTCAAAAGCGGTATTGTTTGCACGATTTTCTGGTCGTGTGCACTAGGCATTAATGACTGAAACACTTGGGCAAGTCTAGTAATGTGAATGCAAAGATTTATGTATAGAAATAGGAACTGATTAGTTTGTCTAAATGCTGGCCATACACTGCTATTTTTTTTTTATTGACCCTGAAGTCTGTTAAAAAAGAATAATAACAGAATCCTCCATCCCTACTACACAGCACAGATGGACGAATCTTTATCTGTGGCTATTGTACATTGGCAGTCAGCCTTGCCGGATGTCAAAATATCTGAACAACAGCTGAATCTGATTGGATGCAACTGCTGATCAGCTGAAAATCTTCCTTTTCAATAAAAGTTAATTGAATGATAAACATTTGTCAAACAGAGCAGAGCCACCCACAGAGCAAGTAACCACTGGTTCCACTAGTTCCTCCGGAACTGGCCAAAATGTTCATACTGTATGTTAAGCTCCAGTGTCTATCAAAGACTGAAGTATTAGGTTTAAGTGGATTGACCTTTTCAGATACATATACATTTTAGATAATAGTTGCTAAATTCTTGTCAATTTTAGCAAATTGGATGTGTTTTGGTTGCTTCAGATATATGAATTATATCCCCAACACATCTTTTAAATTAAATGCCTATAGGCTGAGTTAGATGATTCCAATCTACTACTTTTCTTGACATTACACAAACATGCAAATCAGCTTACTAATATGTACAGTAAGTTTGGTAGAGTAAATAGAGTTTCAGACAAATGGTTGAGGTTCCAGTTCAATTTTGTTTTAAATTAAATTGTATTCGTGTTTACAGATGAACACCAGTTAAATTTTTTTCATGTTAAAAGTAACAATAGCCAACATGTTTCTGGGATTTAACTGAGGCCTGTGATGATTGCGGCGTCGGACGCCAGCCCTTCTAACCAAACCTGTGACCGAAGGGCTAGCCAATCTAAAACCGCGCTGTCACGTGCGTAACAATGCCATGCCCAGCTGCACTCTGCACAAAGATTTTCCAGCTAATGGACCACAATCTGTGTACCTGCAGCCTGGGAGCGATTGTTACTGGGTCAGGTTAATTACGCAATTAACCCTTCACACTGCCACCACCTCCTTTTTGTACAGAGAAAGAGGAAACTCGGCAATATTAGCAATAACACTATGATGTTTGAATAATCGTTTGTATACACAATGTCACCGCAGACAGATGTATGCAGATGTTTAAAACACACAGTAGCGCTCTTCAGAGACAGGGGTTCTTAGTTTGCATTAAAGAGCTTTAGAAAAAGTTTAACACTTTTCAGATAATAGGATTTATTACTAAAAAGGTCAAAAGGGGGCAATAACAATATTTACAGAAAAAGATGTAGCCAATATATATATATATATATATATATATAAATATACAGAGAGCAATAATACAGCAAAGAGATAACAGAAAGGAATTTAGAGAGGTAAAGTACTTGCCAAAAGTCCTGGGTTAAGCAGCTTTCAAGTTTCAGAGCAAAAGGGTCCCTTATCTCCCAAAGTTAGTTCAACACGACCTACTTGCCTCATTGGGGAGGGTGTGGCAGGCAGAGACCCAAGCTAGAACCAAAATCCCTCGCAGTTTATATCATGGTCCATAACTTACCCTCGGGGCATGTAGCCGCCTAGCCACTAGTAGATTAATATGCAGCAGCATCTGCTGAACGTTTAGATATGAAATATGCTATACCTGCTGGAACGGTTAAGGAGATATCGTTTTCTGCTCTCCTGTAGATTTCAGCTCGGGGGTGTAAGATATCCGGCGACTTGTATTAAAGTGACTGATCTGAATATATGCCTGGTTTTTATGTACATCTTCCATATCTCCAGATATAAAAAATTATATGGAAAAGTGGATTTTTAAATGTCAGTCTGTTTTATGACTATCTGGAATGTCTTTGAAGCTCAGTGAAGGACTGGTTTTATGGCTTTACGATATCCCAGATTGAGAAGCTAACAGACATCCTGGCACCAGCTAGGTTGGGATTTATAACCATGGAGCCCTCCCACTGGGGCCTGTTGCCTTTTTAACTCAGCATACACACAGACCACATTCCTGAGGGAGGGGGGAATTGGAGGAGGGAGACTGATTTGGGAGTAGAAATGATACAAGATGGAGGATCCTTAGCAAGATGGGTGACCGCGTCCATCTCTGTATGCACAATTGCTACAATGCCCACTCACCAGTGCTTGTGCAGGTGAGGGTTGGAAGGAAACTGGACTGGAACCAGGTATCCTGGAGTGGATTTCTCAAGCATGCATTAAGGACTTAGAATTGGATATAGAATTTTCTTCCATGACAAAAGTAAGGGCCTGCTCTGGGTGTCAGTCCAACCTCCCTTGTGACCAGAAAAGGCCTTTAAGGCATGATAAAAAAACACTTCTTCGTGATATTAACTCTTAGTGCAGCTTCCTTCCGACCCTCACTGATGAAAAACAATTGAACTTGACCTTCAACTATACATCTGATTTTAGAGAGCAGACTATTAACTAACAAATTCACAGATCTAAACACCTGTCAAAATCCTAATTCAATACTCCACCAAAATATCTACAGTACATTTAAGTCAACTGATATGATGAAGACAAACCCATTAGGCAGAAATTAATACTAAAGAATGTAGCATCATAAATGATATAATATAAAAAATATCGCAAGTTAACTACAACGTACAGTCATTTTTAAAAATGAAAAACATTGGGGTAGGTCCTCTATATATGGTGAACTATACCAGTATTTTTGGGTGAATGGACAGTGAAGTTTGATTTTTACAATACGAATGTGTGTGATGTGTGTATCAATGCTGTTACTACATTTCCGAGAATAAACTGTTAATAATTCAGTTATTTTAGAATTCTGGTGTGATTTTTCTTTCAGAAATGCAATGTTACTAATGGATGTGTTAAATAGAATGACTTCTAGGTGAACCTCATTAACTACCCACTGAGTCCTCAATTAATAAGTTAAATGGTAGAACAGTCCTGAATTCTAATGTACTAATTAGTTTCTCTGTGCCACAGGATACATATCCTATCAAGCATTAAAAGGAATTACATAAATTTTATTAGGTTTGTTTAATAAAAAAAAAAAAAATCATACAAATGTTAAAGTGGTCTTCACAGACCACTAGCACTTTGCGGCAGATTTCACCAGCCTTTGCACCTATTGCATCACTGTGTTTACCTATTCAAAGGAGAAGCCTTACTGCCACAACTAATGAAAGTTTAATTATTCCGTAATTAATTATCAATATGCCTGATCTTACTAGGTTACAGTATTTAATAATGACTAGTGGAGTTATTACTTTTAAATACCGATGCTTGTTAACATATTAGGTATGTGAGTTTCATTTTGCTATGAATCGATTTTCGGAAGAAAATGAGATATGTACGAATCTCCGAATGGACATAGCAACAAATGCCAATGAATATGAAAAAAGTTATAACAAAATTAACAAATGCATTTGTTTCATTTGGATGACGTCAATTGAAAATTAAATTTACAAATTTGTTTGATAATTCAAATTCAAGTAAATTTGTGATTTAAATTGAATTTGTAATTGTCACAGTCAGTCAGCTCAGTTCCACAGTCTAATGCAATTCTTAGGTTTGAAAAAGTCAGAGCATCTGAATTTTGCATGATATTTATTCCATTATATCCGAAAATATAAAATAATTTTGATATATGAAGAATGAATGTACCCGAAATATTGAAACTGAAAACTAATACATATAGCAATCCATTTCTCTAAACCACCAGACCAACGAATATATGAAATGAATTCTGAAAATGAAGCGGTTCAACATAACGAATATGAATAGAGTTGCACAGATACTGTCCGATCTGTTCTGGGCTCACAGAATAAAACAGGGAGGCCTGAACTCATCATCTCTACAGGGGCATGCTGGAAGTCATTTTGTTCTGTATATTTGATTAGTATACAAGATTTCTGATAACAGATTCTAAGAGCATTCCAAGGTGATTACAGCTTAAGTTCCCAGGTTATAAATTTGGGGAGGGAATGGTGGTATCAGACAGCTACAAGATAAAGACTAGACCAGGAGCAGACTGACAACTCACGGGGCCCCGGGGCAATAGGGGATCAGGTGGCCCTCGTGTCCTTGCCCAAACTCACAAAAGCCTTTGAAAAAGGTACCAGGGGCATCTCATGGGGCCCCCTACTGACCCCGGGCCCTCGGGCAGTGCCCGAGTTTCCAAATGGTCAGTCCGCCCCTGGACTAGACACGATACCACGTTGTAAGATTAATGCATGAGTTCATGTCTGGATTGAACAAAGGACAAAAGAACTGTTCCAAGTTATTTTTTTTCCATAAACCTCTGGAAAAGTAGTGCATATTAGACTTTACAATGCATAAGGTGTTATCATTATTTGACAGGGATATTTTAATAAAAAATGTCAATTGTATTAGTATTATTAGTATTGCATGAAGTGAATACTTGCTTGCATAAGTAGTTCAGGTTTTATATTACTATATTCTAGTTCCATATACATATATATTTTATCTATATTAATTGGTTTTAACAATTAATACATAATGGTATATTGTGGATATTATGTTTTTAACATTATAAATGATTAACTTTGAGCTTCTGCTACAGAAGATGTGAATAATAAGAAACCTCAGTACTATACCTCAACATATGTATGTTATATATAGGTAATTTTTTTTTCTACAGAATCACTTAGGTAAACAGGGTTTTCCTGCTGACAGCTGAAGTGTAAACAAAAGAAAATTTGCTGTAAAAAAAGCAGCCTGACAATATTTATCAACATTGCTAAGCTGCTAAAACAGATAGATAAAAATAAGCATTGTTTCATTTTGTATCTTTCTGTTTATTCATCTGCAAATCACAGGGATGAACTTCAGTTAAAAGCAACCTGTCAGGTAAAAAAAAAGTTTTTTGAAAATATGTTCCTCTGTGTAAGCCCTTATTTACCCTTTAATAACCCTAACATTTACTCCAGCTCTAGTTATCTTCGTTATCTCCTTCCCCATTTAATTATTATTTTCTAGCTGATTTTTTCTTGATCATTTCATTACCAAAACTGGAGAGTGCAAAATTTGGTGCAGCTGTGCATGGTAGTCAATCAGCTTCTAACTTCAGCTTGTTGAATTAAGGTTTGGCAAGAAAACCTAGATGCTGATTAGCTACCATTCACAGCTGCACCAGATTTTGCATTCTCCAGTTTTAGTAAATCACCCCCAATATGTTTCAGACCAAAAAAAATTTAATGTTGCAATTCATTCAATAAACATGATGTATACAATATTATAGAAGGTGTATAGAGGAAGATATGTGTAAACCAATGAGCAAACTTGTTTTTTTACTTCACAATTCTTTTTTCAGAGTTCCTACTGTCCTCTAGATTTACTTAGCTCCTGCGTTTCTGTTTTCCTTCACTTTTTTTGCCATACTCCCATCTTTTCCAGCAGCTCGGTTCAATAGTGGTACATTTCCCAGCACAAGTCAAAACATTTTGTCTACTGGATAATGAGTCAAGCATGAAACTTATCATAAAAGGGTTGCATGTTCAGTGTTGAATATAGCCTGTGACATACGAAATTTCCCTACAATTACAATGCGATGCTTTATACAAGTCTAAGGCTTACCTGGGGATCAATTCTGCATCCTCTACATTTTGGGTAATACACTTTAAATAGGTGAACTAGACAGGCTAAAAAGGAGATAGAACATTCCTCTCTGATACAAATCCCAATATTCTGATTCATAAATCCATATTTATTCCACCAAACAAATACAGGGAAGAAATGACAAGTGATTCCCTTATAAAGCCTATTGCACGCATATGGCACAGCAATGTATCACAGCATTACGACCTTTGTGGCACATAGAACAGCTCTGACAATCACTGGAAATCTCACCACTAAAAACAGTATCTCAGTGAATCTGATCTCTAAACAGTTAAAGTATAAGTGTAGCTAAAACTTTTTTTTTTTCGGGAGTAATGAATAAGCACTGTCTTTAGCGTGAAACGCGTTTACCTGCCAGTCCCCCACTTTATTTCCACTGTCTGTATTAGAGTTTTATCTTGGTTCAATTAAGTGGATTGTTTGGAGTGCAGCCGATCAGACTTCCTTTGTTCTCATCTATACAGCACACGAGCTGGGCGAGCACCTGCAGGAGGAGTTGTGCTTGGAAATTACTACATTGAGAAGTGGCAAACATAAAACTTTTTTTAGTTTTGGATAGAGAGTGCAAAATCTGAACTGGATTGGAACCCTAGTCAAGTTTTTATAGTGGTTTGTATCCTGCCTAGGTAGACCCTCTCCATTTATCCTGGTGACCATTGTCACCGAGACAGAAAGTGATGGGAAATCCTAAATGTTAGCATTGTCACCAGAACAAAAGAGAATGAGAAAATCCAATATGCACACTGGTTTGTGAGGCAAGTGGTTAAAAAAGGGATTCCCTTCAATTTGTAGTTCTATTGCTTCTCTGATACAGATAGTAAAGAAAAGTCTCCAAAATGGGCCACAGCAGCAAAAAATAAACTGGGTTTTTAATTGTTTCCAAAAATATATATATGGTTTAGGTATACACCTTAACCTTGCAGTGCTACAACCAGCCTTCAGGGCAATACTAGGGAAATGCAATGGCATTTGCTTTGGGAATACCGAATTCTGGTAATCTTAAAAGCCCCTGTGCTAGAATGGGATGTGTATACTTGAAATACATGTTCAGTTTGTATTATAACTTTCTAAAGGAATTTCTAAATCAATATTAAACATTGACTGGAACCAATTCCCCGTAATCCATCATTGTCATTTTCTCCATTGGGGTTTTTGTTACTTTTAGGTTTTGCCTTAGTAGAAGAAAGTGTCCTTGGCAATGAACTAATCTTTTGGAAAGTATTTTAGCTGTTCCTCCATTTATTCCTGATAATGCATTAAGCCAAGGTTACTCCAATAACTAACTTCTTTTGTTCATTTCTACAAGTGTAAGTCTCCCCCTACATTATCTGGTCTAATTAACAAATGCAGGATATTTCTGCTAAGCCATTTTCCATTTCTGTAGTTGGCACTACTAAAATGTACATCAGTAAGTAGCATGACAGCACTGTGCTTTTTATGTGTCCTTTAAAGGACAGATGTTACAAATGGAAAAAAACTCAAGTTTGATATAGCCTTTTTTTTTCAAAATGTGCCTAAATCCTTTTATCACTTAGCCTAAAAGGGATATGTGAATAAGTGTCTGTAGCAGCATTATCCTGGTGTGAAAGGCAAACAGATACATTATTGGCATAAGAAAACATTTTTGAATATATAGGACATGTATATGCATAAAAATCTTTGTAACGCTTTTGATAGATAAAGAAAAGTACCATTATATCACTTTTATACACTTTTATATCTGTATTCATTGTAGTATATAGCATATACCCTGTCACTGTCTGCCTGAGTAGGCTAATTAATTGTCACACATCCTTCTGTCTCCAGACAGGTTTTTTGTTAGTATAGTTTGTCCCATAATCCTATCCAAGTTCCAGCAATTAAAGTCTACAACTTAAAGTGATTCTAAAGGTTCATTTTTTTTTGTGGAAAATAACAAACATGCTATACTTACCTACAGTGTGCAGTGGTTTTTCAGAGAGCAGCCTGGATCCTCCTTTTCTTGGGTCCCCCGTAGGCTCTCCTGACCCCTCCCTCCTGTTGGGTGCCCCCACAGCAAGCAGCTTGCTATGGGGCACTTACTGCTCCTTGTGTCTATTCACTCATGGAGCTGTGGCTTGGCCATGCCCCCTCTCCTCATTGGTTGACTGGCTGTGATTGACAGCAGTGGGAGCCAATGGCTCCTGCTTGCTGTCTTAGCCAATGAAGAAGCAGAGACCCGGGACAGCCGAGGCTGTCATTCACATCGCTGGGTCGAGATGGGGCTCAGGTAAGTATCGAGGGGGCTGGGGGCACTACTGTACATCCTTTACAACCACTTGAAGCAGAACATAGACGAGAGAAAAACTGATTGAAAATTCTTGTCAATAGTCAGAACAATCCTTTTTTCCTGCATCATAGTGTGCCAGCTGTGATATGTGACTTTCGCGCTGCAATCAAAAGTGCCGGTCCAACATGCTGGACCTTTTTTTTAGAAAAATACAACAAATGATGGCACAGTTGTATGCACCATTTTTTTTTTTTGATCGACAGAACATTCATTTTTAGACTTGTTTATGCCTAGCTTTAGGCTTGACATACATTAGATACCACAGGTCGAAGGAAAGAAAATCGTTCAATTCCCCCATCAACACATTCAGTGTTGATGGGAGAATCCCTCCCCCTGTGCTATTGCAAATTCTGACAGGAGGAGGTTTCCCCACTGTCAGAATACAATGATTACTGCTGATGGCTATAGCCAGCGGCAGTAATTGTATGAAAACACCCCCGGCAGGCTGGTTTTACTGAAGCTAATCGATAGATCAACTTCAGTGCAACCAGACTGCCCATAAATTTCAATCTGTCCATGGTTGGCTTTAGAACTAACATTCATTTTTTTCTGCTAATATCACCCAACAGTGATGCACTAACACAGTGTATATCCAGCATACATATGTGTGGGTGTACATACATTAAGAATATTGGACACACAGCTAAATTCAGTATCAGTAGTGGTTCCTGTTTTCTGTGTACATGCAACCAGTGCAATTTGTGGATGGATTCTGAGTGATATTAGCAGAAAGTCAAATCATTTCTTATCACATAGTATTAATGGTGATTTTATTAAGCATACGTATATGTATTACACAGGGCAGTATGTACCATTGCAAAGTAAGAAGCAGTATTTCATGTCTGCCAGGGGCAGATTTATAAAAAATAGTGCCTTTGGCAAGCATTGAAATTGCACCCTTGTCCAAACATCTGACACCCATATTTTACATAACTTTGCCATAATATCAACTAAAAAATGCAAATCAAACTTGTTAATTCACCTCTTCCTGCCTTTCTAGAGTCCTTTAACTGGCTTTGTATGCCCGAGGGATGGGAAGGTCTTCCTAGTCATATGACCACTGTGGCAAATGCTAGGTATCTGTGCGCACGTATGTGAATGGGGTCTTGAGATGCCTTCTATATGCCTTCATCCACCTTACCAACCGTTCAGTGTCTGCTACCCCTGTTTGCCAATCAGAGGCGTCCCTAGGGTTGGTGTCACTCGGTGCGGTAACACTTGGTGACACCCCCTCCGATCCATTATGCTCAATCCGCAGATCCGATCCATCCTGCGGGGATCGTCAGCTTTCTTTACTGCTTACCTTTTCTTGGAGCGGGTCTGGTGTCACTCCGTATAGGTTGCATCCCGACGATCCCCACAGAATGCGGGGATCGCCGGCATGCAACCTATACAGCAGACTTACAGTGGCTGCTGCTTTTTATTGTACACTGCTCAAAAAGTTAAAGGAACACTTTGAAAACACATCAGATCTCAATGGGGAAAATTATAATGCTGGATATCTATACTGATATGGACTGGGTAAAGTGTTAGGAATGTAAGGATGTCCCATCATTTGATGGAAATGAACATTATCAAAATTAACAACCTACAGAGGACTGAATTCAAAGACACCCCAAAAATCAAAGTTGAAAAATGTTGCAGCAGGTTAGTCCATTTTGCTGAAATTTCATTGCTGCAACTCAAAATGGTACTCAGTATTTTGTATGGCCGCCACGTGGTTGTATGCATGCCTAACGTCCGGGCATGCTCCTAATGAGACGATGGATGGTGTCCTGGGGTATTTCCTCCCAGATCTGGACCAGAACATCACTGAGCTCCTGGACAGTCTGACGCGCAACCTGGAAGCGTTGGATACACTGAAACATAATAACCCAGAGGTGTTCAATTGGATTTAGGTCAGGCGAGTGTGGTGGCCATTCAGTGGTATCAATTCCTTCATCCTCCAGCAACTGCCTGCATACACTCGCCACATTAGGCCGTGCATTGTCATGCACTAGGAGGAACCCAGGACCACACTGTACCAATGTAAGGTCTGACAATGGGTCCAAGGATTTCATCCCGATACCTAATGGCAGTCGGAGTGTCATTGCCTAGCTTGTAGAGGTCTGTGGAGGGATATGTCTCCCCAGACCCTCCCTGAACCACCGCCATCATGCTGAATGATGTTACAGGCAGCATAATGTTCTCCACGCCTTCTCCAGACCCTTTCACGTCTGTTACATGTGCTCAGGGTGAACCTGTTCTGATCTGTGAAATGCACAGGGCACCAGTGGCTCTTGAGACTGTGCTGGGAGACACAGCAAACCTTCTGGCAATGGCACATATTGATGTGCCATCCTGGAGGAGTTGGACTGCCTGTGCAACCACTATAGGGTCCAGGTATCGCCTCATGTTACCAGTAGTGACACAGACCCTAGCAGAATGCAACACTAGTGAAAAACAGTCAGGAAAGATGAGTAGGGAAAAAAATGTCAGTGGTCTCCACCTGTAAAACCATTCCTGTTTTGGGGATCATCTCATTGTTGCCCATCTAGTGCACCTCTTGTTAATTTCATTAACACCAAAGAAGCTGAAACTGATTAACAACCCCCTCTGCTACTTAACTGATCAGATCAATATCCCAGGAGTTTAATTGACTTGCTGCTATACTGTGATTAAAAAGTGTTCCTTTAATTTTTTTTTAGCAGTGTATTACAGTACTCCTTTCATCCAGATTATGCTGGTCCCCCAGCTGCTGGGCTCCATTTTTATGGTGGCTACTTCTTCTGACAAGGTTGTATGGAGCCACCCTAACAGTTCTGAGCTGGGATACACATTTGTGCTCATGCAATGCCTACTGGGACATGCAGTCCCTATGAATACATCCTGGCAAATGGTTCTGAGTTTATGTTTGTGTGCTCCCCAAGAGGAAGTTTGGGGAAGTGCAACACAGGACAGTGGTGGATGCTTGGACCCAAAGGAGAAACGTACGTTTTTATAACCTAAGCAGAATGCAAATTATTACATTGCTATGCTAATTATGTTCATTAAAAAAATAAGAGTGTATTGAGGCTGAGCGTATTTTGATATCTGAGTGCCACAAGGAATTTTAAATAATTTGAAAGCTTGTTTTAGAAGTGTGATGTATGTGGACAAATATTTAAAGGTATCTGAAAGATCTACAGCACATTTGTTTGATGTGTTTTATTTATTTTATAGTTATATACTGTATATTTATGTACACGTACACTAGTGGTGTGGATATCTATCTATCTATCTATCTATCTATCTATCTATCTATCTATCTATCAGGGGTCTTCAAAATGTTTTCACACTTTTATATATACTGTATAATAGAGTTTTTAGTTTTTTTAAGGCCCTCGTATGTATATATAGTATATACAGTCATGGCCACAAATATTGGCACCCCTGTATTTTTGTCAGATAATTCACCACTTCGCCCAGAAAATTGTTGCAATTACAAATGTTTAGGCATTCTCATGTTTATTTCTTTTGTTTGTATTGGTATGACACAAAAAAAAAGTCGAGAAACAAAAAGCCAAATCTGACACGTTCCAAGCAAAACCCCCATAATGGACTGGACAAAATTATTGGCACCCTCAATTTAATATTTTGTAGCACACCCCTTGGAAAAAATAACTGAAATAATTTGCTTCCTGTAGAGAGGTTTCTTACACCTCTCTACTGGAATTTTGGACCACTCTTCTTTTGTCAACTGCTCCAGGTCTCTCAGATTCCTCAGGGTTCCTTTACCCAACTGCTGTTTTGAGATCTCTCCGCGAGTGTTCTATAGGATTGACATCTGGACTCATTGCTGGTCAGTTCAGTACTCTCCAGCGCTTTGTCTGAGACCATTTCTGGGTGCTTTTCGGTGTGTGCTTTGGGTCATTATCCTTCTGTAAGACCCATGACCTCTGATGGAGACCAACTTTCTGACACTGGGCCTTACATTACATCCCCAGAATTCTTTGGTAGTCTTCAGATTTCATAATGCCATGCACACGGTCAAGGCATCCAGTGTCTGAAGCAGCAAAACAACCCCAAAACATCAGTGAACCTACACCACGTTTGACTGTAGGGACTGTATTCTTGTATGATGGGCTTTACCAGAAAGCTGTAATTTTGTTTTGTCTGCCCACAGCAAATTTTCCAAAAAGGATTTTGGCTTCCTCAGATAAGTTTTGGCAAACTCCAATCTGGCTTTTTTGTTTCTGTTTCAGAAGTTTGGTCCTCCTGGATTTCCTACCATTGCATCCCTTTTTATTCAGATGGTGACATATACTGCAAGCCTGGAGGGTTACGTTGGTCCAAGCAACTGCCGGCTGAGCTTGGCATTCTACATGCCAGAGCCATCAGCTTACCACATTTCTTTTATGTAGGCAAAGCTTTATTTGTGTATTTTTATACATGGATGGGAATTTAATTTTTAATAAAAAAGAAGTCTTTTAGCGTACTTCACCATGTATGCACTTTTATCATCTGTCATTGAGGTCATCGATCTGCTGTGGTGCAGCTGGGTCCATACAACATATATGCTGATGCATTATGACCATTTATACTGTAGTTTTATGGTTGGTCTGGTGAGAGACCCTTTCGTATTGTGGTAGAGGTGATGGAGTCTTTAATACTATTTGGCACATCATTTAGCACTAAAGAGGCAGAAATCACAACTGGCACTTTTACATTGTGGACTGGATTTCCTTTGAGGAAAAGGGATTTAAACTGGAAGAGTTTTTTTGGGACTATTCTTTCCATGGACACTTTTTTGTCTTCTCTTTTTTATCTCACTGTCATATATGGACACTTTTTTTTGTCATATATGTGAATATTGTTTACACATTTTTCACATACAGTTGTGACCAAAATTATTCAACCCCCACTGAAATTGAGTGTTTTGGCCAGTTTGACATTGCTTTTGATCATTCAGTCATCTTGCTTACATTTACATTAAAGAGGCACTTGTAGGTCAGACAAATATAACATAACAGTTATAATGAAATAACCACAAATGTCTTTTCTGTGCTCACAGCATTATCAGTTTTATTCAACCCCCAAGTGACATTCAATCTTAGTACTTAGTACAGCATCCTTTTACAGTTATAACAGCTTTTAAACGTGAAGCATAGCTTGACACAAGTGTCTTGCAGCGATCTACGGGTATCTTCGCCCATTCTTCATGGGCAAAGGCCTCCAGTTCAGTCACATTCTTAGGCTTGCGCACTGCAACTGCTTTCTTTAAGTCCCACCAGAGGTTCTCAATCGGATTTAAGTCTGGTGACTGCGATGGCCACTCCAAAATGTTCCAGCCTTTCCTCTGCAACCATGCTCTAGTGGACTTGGAGGTATGCTTGGGATCATTGTCCTGTTGAAAGGTCCAACGTCTCCCAAGCCTCAGGTGTGTGACGGACTGCATCACGTTTCCATCCAATATCTCCTGGTACTGAAGAGAATTCATGGTACCTTGCACACGCTGAAGCTTCCCTGTACCTGCAGAAGCAAAACAGCCCCAAAGCATGATTGACCCTCCACCATGCTTCACAGTAGGCAAGGTGTTCTTTTCATCATAGGCCTTGTTCTTCCTCCTCCAAACATAGCGTTGATCCATGGGCCCAAACAGTTCTAATTTTGTTTCATCAGTCCACAGAACACTATCCCACAACTTTTGTGGTTTGTCCACATGGCTTTTGGCATACTGCAGTCGACTCTTCTTATTCTTTGGAGACAGCAAGGGGGTACGCCTGGGAGTTCTGGCACGGAGGCCTTCATTACGCAGTGTGCGTCTTATTGTCTGGGCTGAAACTTCTGTACCCACATCTGACAAATCTTTTCTCAGTTCCTCAGCAGTCACACGGGGACTTCTCTCCACTCTACGCTTCAGGTAGCGCACAGCAGTCGAAGTCAGCATCTTCTTTCTGCCACGACCAGGTAGCGTTTCAACAGTGCCCTTTGCCTTGAATTTGCGAATGATGCTTCCTAAGGTGTCTCTTGGTATGTTTAACATCTTTGCAATCTTCTTATAGCCATTGCCCTTCCTGTGAAGAGAAATCACCTCTTCTCTTGTCTTCCTGGACCATTCTCTTGCCTTCACCATGTTTGTAACCACACCAGTAAATGTCTAGAAGGAGCTGAGTATCACAGTCATTTTAAAGCTGCCTAATTGGTGCTTATTATGCTTGATTGCTGCTCGGTGACATCCACAGGTGTTTTCAATACCTGATGGAAAGCACCTGTATGAACCTCTGTTCTTCAGAGTGGTAGTCTTTAAGGGGTTGAATAATTGTGGCAATGAAGAAACCACATAAGAACCATTTACTACTGTATTACATAAACAATTGATGTCATTTTAGTTGCATTTGGGTAGTTACAACGTCCTTGTAGGATTTGATTCTGAATACAATTCCAAATGTACACTATAGTCCCTAAACCCCTTTACAGCATTGGGGGTTGAATAATTTTGGTCACAACTGTATGTTTATATTGATCATGTATTGATTCTTAGAACTGTTTTTTGTTTTTTATTGTCTGGAAGTTGACTGTAATGTCTTCAGTATGTACTGTACTGCATGGACAGTACTGTACAGTATGGGCATGGTGTTGCCTGCCATTCTTAGCTACCCTAGGCATTGCTGTTTCTCTGATGTTAAGCCCAGGTGGTACCATACATGACAACTGTCCCTGATTTTCAAGGACAGTCCCACTTTTTACTCATCTGTCCCTAGCAGGCTCTGTGTCCCTGAAACTGCTTGAAACTGTCACCTCTACCCAGCCATGCTCTGCTAGAGTACAGTATGCAAGTTCATTCAAAAGTAATTCAGGTAGTGCATTAAGATTTCAATTGATATGCAAATTTTCCCTTACATTGGTGGTCAGTGTAGATATTCCCTTTCCAATGGTGGTCAGTGTAATATTCCCCCTTACATTGTTTGACGATATACCTTGTAGAACCACGCCCATTTAAATTAATTTCTACCCCTAATTAACATACATTCTCCGCCTACAATGGCTTGCTGAATGCAGAGCAGAAAAAAGTGTCCCTGAAATTTTTTTTTAAAATGTTGGCAACTATGTGGTACTTGTACAGTAGTGTGACAATGTACAGTACAGTACATGTACTTTTTTTCTCGAACAGTACAGTAGTGTTGTGAGATTTGGGTACCTTATTCTGTATGTACTTTATTATGTACCCCTTGGCACGAGATGTCATCCAAACACAAAAGCGGGAATTCTGCAGGAGAAAGCAGCAAGAAAAAAATGAAGTCTATTGATCTTGAACTAAAAATGAAGATCATAAACGACTATGAAACTGGTAAAAAAAGTTAAAGCCATAGCAGAGGACTTAAATCTGGTGCATTCAACCATTTCAACAATCCTGAAGGATAAAGACAGATTAAAAGAGGCAGTGAAAACATGGACAGGTTTTAAAACCATAATAACTAGGCAGCGGAAAGGCCTCATTCATGAAATGGAAAAATTATTGGCAATGTGGTTTGATCGCCAGATACAAAAAAGAATGCCAATGAGTTTTGCAATCATTCAAGCCAAGGCACTCAGTATTTTCCAGACTGTGAAGGCACATGAAGGTGAAGCATCAATGGAAACCTTTACAGCATGTCGAGGATGGTTTCAGCAGTTTTGTCACAGGTTCAAGCTGCAGAATCGGAGTGTCAGCGGTGAGGCGGCAATTGCAGATGTAGAAGCAGCACAACTTTTTCTTAACCAATTTGATAAAATCATAGAGGAAGGCGGCTACTGTCCAGAACAAATCTTCAATGTGGATGAAACTGGCCTTTTTTGGAAGAAAATGCCTGAAAGGTCCTACATACACAAAGAAGCTAAAACAATGCCCTGCTTTAAGGCTTTTAAGGATAGAGTCACATTGTTGTTGGGAGGAAATGTTAGTGGGTTCAAATGAAAGCCTTTCCTCATCTATCACTCCGAGAACCCTTGTGCATTAAAGCATATTAATAAGCGCACACTGCCCACATTGCCTGTTCACTATAGAGCTAATAACAAGGCCTGGATGACTCAAGCATTATTTGAAGATTGGTTCAGGAACTGCTTTATACTCTTGGTGAAGTGTTACGGTGAAGAAAAGAGCGTTTCTTTTAAAATTCTACTGCTTGATAGTGCTCCAGGCCACCCACAGCATATTGATGATCTACACCGAGCGGTAAAGGTAGTATATTTACCAAAGGATACAACTGCTATCTTACAGCCCATGGACCAGTGGGCTATAGCTACCTTCAAAGCGCACTATTTGCACACAACCTTTTCCAAAGCTATAGCAGCAACAGAAAACAATGAAGTAACCCTTCATGATTTCTGGAAATCATACATTTTAGACTGCATTAAAAACATTGAAGCAGCTAGGGAAGGAGTGACGTAAATCTTTATGTGAGGCGTATGAAAATAATGCCTAAAAAAAGTTTGTGCATAACATGGAAGCATTTGACAAAGATGAAATATATAAATCTCATAAATGAAACAACTGTGGAGCTTGCTAATGTGCTTAATTTGGAGGTTGAAGTGCAAGATAACGAAGAATTAATGGAATATACTGAGGAAGAGCTGAGTGCAGGAGATTTAATAGAGTTGGAAGGACAGGAACACTTAGAAGAAGACAGAATTGTTGAAGTATCAAATAGGTTCACTGCAAAGGGATTAGCAGGTGTGTTCTCAAAAGTCAATGCAGCTATGTTAGAACTAGAGGCTATGGATCCAGATGTTGAATGGTTCACATAAGTTGAATGGCAAATGAGTGAACTTTTACAATGCTATCATGAAATTTATGAAGAAAAAAAGAAAATGACAAAACAGAGCACAATAACGGGATTCTTCTCACAAGCTACACCCAGGACCCCTACTTCTACTTCGTCATCTCCCTTACCCCAGCCTTCTACATCTCCTAATCATATGTCCACTGATGAGGACTTTGAAGGATTTGACCACTAAAATATTATTTTCAATGTCTTTTGTTTTTTTTTTTTATTCTCTACATCTTGTTTACAGAGCTTTACTGTTTTTTGATTTTTCTTTTGGGACAGTACACTCAATTTTTGATTGTTGTATAGTACAGGTATTATACAGTTGTTTTAAGTTCTGTTATAGATTTCAGTACAGTATGTTACTTCATACTGGGTAAGAGCTATGCCTATACAAATAAAAGCAAAGTTATCAAGTTGGAGTTTCTCTTGTCCATTTCTTTGTTCTGAATATTGTAATGTACATACTAAATACAATTGCTCATTTAATGATCAAACTCGCTTAACGACCGGTCTCTGGAACGTAACTCGGTCGTCATATATATATATATATATATGTGCTGTTTGAAATGTTATGTGCTGCATTAATCAAATCCATTCTTGTATCTATCACTATATATTCTGTACCAGTCTGTTTTCATTCAAAGGATTGGTTTAATATTTTGGTCAATGTAAGCAGAAAATCTAAAAATGACTGTGTACAGCACACGGTGTTCTGAAAGAGTAGGTCCTGCAAGCCTTCCTGTACAGCTAATATTCAAATGCTAATGTGCGCACAGTTTTCAGTGCAATCATGTGGTCATTACATTTTATATTACACAGAGAAATGAAAAGGGTGTAGCCTTGAAGCTTATTTTTTTCCTCTGTCCAGACATGTAAAGCTGAACGCATCTTTCATCAAAATGTTCTCATCTTCCTTCCATATGCAATCAGACTTAAAAGGATATTTAAAAATGTATGCCAGTCTGAAGGCTATTCAAATTGCTACTAGCCGCAAAGCCACTGTGTTTTGTTCACTCTAAATGTCATGTTGACTCTGAAAACTGTCATTTAACCAGTTTGCAGCTGCGGTTCATCTTTTATGTACGCTACCAAAGAATGACTTAGGATCAGTAAGTGCATCATTCCACTAATTATCTTAGAGCTCTAATTCAAGACATACACATTAATGACACACATTGGAGTTGTAAGGAAATGTTAGGTTTGTTCTCAACCTAAAATAAAACATTGCTCGCAAAGGGCTCAATTCTCTAATCTGTAATGGGTGCATGTGTTATTTGATATAATATTTATTATTATTATTGCAATACGGGATTTATAAAGTGCCAATAGTTTGTGCTTCACTTTCCAAACTTAGGGGAGACTGTACAGTTACAATATAGTTCAAGAGGGTTAGGATGTCCTTGCTCTTGAGAGCTTACAGCCCTCATTGATTCCTATTTCTGATAATAATGGTTTTAATGGCAAATAATAGTTGTTAAAACTTGGCAGAAGCCTGAAGTTTGTTAGCAGTATTTATGAGTAAAGTTTTTTTATAGTCTTTAACCACTTGCCTACTGAGCTCTTTCACCTCCTTCCTGCCCAGGACAATTTTCAGCTTTCAGTGCTGTCGCACTTTGAATGACAATTGCACCATCATTTTTTTTACACATATAAAGCTTTCTTTTGGTGGTATTTAATCACCACTGTGTTTTTTATTTTTTGCTAAACAAACGAAAAAAAGAACAAACATTTTGGAAAAAAAACGTTTTTCATAGTTTCCGTTATAAAATGTTATAAATAAGTAATGTTTCTTCTTCACTGATGTGCACTGATGAGGCTGCACTGATAGGTGGCACTGACAGACAGCATTGATAGGTGGCACTGATGAGGGGGCACTGACAGGCATCACTGATGGGCACTGATATGTGGCACTAATGGGCACTGATAAGCAGCAATGATGGGCACTGATAGGCGGCAATGGTGGTCACTGATAGGCAATGATGGGTACTAATAGACTGCACTCATGAGGAGGCACTGATAGGCATCACTGATGGGCATTGATAGGCATCACTGATGGGCACTGATAGGCAGCACTGATGGGCACTGATAGGCAGCATTGATGGACACTGCGAGGCATCACTGATGGGCACTGAAAGGCAGCACTGATGGGGCTGCACTGATAATCAGGGCACTGATCATCAGTGTAGATGTCCCCTCTAAGGATTGGTGCTTATCGGCTCTCCTCTCCTCTCCTCATGCATTGTCAGCATGAGGAGAGGACTGCCGTTAACCAGCATTTCTTGTGTTTGTGATTGGACACAGCTGATGACATGGTAAAGAACCTACGTCATTGGCTCTTTACTGCGAACAGTGAATCGCTGTGTCCGAGGGACACAGCGCACCACCGATTGTGTGCACCCCTCCTGGGATCGCGCATGCGTGGCTAGAGTGGGAGGACGTCATATGATGTCCTCCCAAAACAAGACAGCTCCTGCCTGATCATCATTTCCCAATACAGCAGGCAGGAGGTGGTGTATGCTGGCCAAATACGTATCAAAATTTTGCAGGTTCAGCAGGGACCGGCCAAATTTTGATCCATTTATGGGCAGGCTAATCGACTTGAGTACAACCAATCTGTCGGATTTTCTGCATGCGATTACTGCCAGCTGCTGCAGTAATCATTGTATTCTGCCAGCAAGGGAAGACTCTCTGTGACCCCCCCACCCCTTCACTGGCAAAGTACAATAGTACTGCAGGAGGCATTCAGTCGGTGTTGATGGGGGAATCGGGCGATTTTCCCGTCCCGTGATGGAAGGACATAAAATCAATTAATCTAAGGCTTGCTTTAGTCTCATGGGACCATCTTCTCACCTCTGTATAAAAACAGCCAGGCAGATAGGTTGAAAGATATATAGAGTGGTATAGAGTATAGTATATGTACATAAAGTAGGTCGATCCAGTCGATTTGCAAGTTGGGCAAAAGGAAAATCAAAGCAAAATGAAGATCAGTAAAACAAAAACAGTGCAACATATTGATATCGATAAAAATGTTAAAAATATCCAATAATAGATAAAATGGTAAAAAAATGATAAAGTGATTAGAAATACTGTCTATTCAACTCAAGCAGAATAAAAAGCTCTACTACAATTAGGTGATGAAAGTGAAATTCTCTGCCAAGGATATATTGGTATTTCAGTAGAAGTATGATGACATTATTTACACGAAGGCACAACATTTGTAACTGTCTTCCATATTAGTGAAAAAGATAACAGATGGCATCTTTCAGAGGAAAGATGGTTCCCAGCGGACCTCATTTTGAGTAGAGATCATTGGTAGAGGCCTGCTATTACCTTGCCAACATTTCATTGCCTCTCAATCTGTCACCTGAGTACCCTGAATTTCTATGCAAACTTTGGCATTTTTAACCACTTCAAGTCCTGACACTTTCACCCTTCCCGTCCAGACTAATTTTCAGCTTTCAGCACTATCACACTTTGAGTGACAATTGCGCAGTCATGCAACACTGTACTCAAATGAAATTTTTTTTTTAATAATTTTTTGATAAGATAGAGCTTTATTTTGGTGGTATTTGATCACCACTGGGTTTTTTTTTATTTTTTGCTATATAGATTAAAAAATACCAAAACAGTTTTTGTTATAAAGTTTTGCAAATAAATAATTTTTCTTCATAAATGTAGGCCAAAATGTATTCTGCTACTTCTTTGGGGTAAAAATAATACAAAACAGTGTACATTATTTAGTCTGTGTGAAAGTTATAGTGTCTACAAACTATGGAATATATAGTTGAAAATTGATTAGTTGAGACCCTAAAATGCCAGATGCTGGTATGATGTATGGAAGAGATCAGCACATTGATATGGTGTATTGCAGTGATCAGGATGTTGACATGAGGTATGGCGGTGATAAGGACACTGGCATGGCAGTGATCAGGACGCTGGTATGGGGTACGGGGAGATCAGGACACTGGTATTGGGAATCGTGGTAATCAGAATGCTGGTATGGGGAGATCAGGACACTGGTATTGGGAATGGTGGTGATCAGAACGGTGGTATGGGGTATGGTGGTGATCAGAACACTGTTATGGAGTACAGTGGTGATCAGGACACTGATATGAGGTATGACGGTGATCAGAACACTGGTATGGCGGTGATCAGCACCCTGATATTGCATATGGGTTGATTAGGATGCTGGCATAGGGCATGCAAGTGGTCAGGATACTGGTTTGGAGTATAGGGTGATCAGGATGGTGGCATGGGGCATGGCACAGATCAGGATGCTGGTATGGCATATGGCAATGATCAGGACACTGGTATGGTGGTGATCAGGACAGTGGTATGGTGTATGGCTATGTTATTGTGAACACTGGGACAACTGACAGGGGCTGGCTGCTTGTTTATTATTCACTATAATGGGCAATGATCAGGGACACTGGGGCAGTAATCAGGGACAATGGGGTGTCTGTCACTGCAGTCTATGATTCTACAAGCACTCTGAAAGGCTGGTGCACACTCACAGGCAGCTGCATCGCTTCTCTCGGATCTCACAGTGAGAGCAGAGAGAAATGATCTTTACTTTCACTTTCAGTGTTTACTGATTGCTGTAATTGGTCACAGCAATCACATGGTAAAACACCATGTGATTGCCTGGACACAGCGGTGATGGGATCTGCACGTGCACCCAGGAGCCCGGCGATAGCTATGTTGCCAGGACACAGCAGATCTCATCACCCCTGTGTCCTGGGGACATAGCGATCGCTGGGCTCCCGGGTGCATGTTCTGTGAGCTGTAGAGGAGCCACTGATAGGGGCTGATGTACAGGTATCCCGTCTGTTGTCTCTAGGCAATGGGCGGACGGAAAGCAGTTAAAGCCAAGCAAGCTCACCTACCCGTGTGAGAGTTCTCTGCTTAGGGACTGACACCAATTGCTAACTGCAGGAGGCAAGGGGGAGTTATCGCATATTCTCCCAAAATTCATGAGCTCCACTGGCAACACTGGTGGTGTGGGAACATTGACAAACTACCTTAGGGTACTTGCCATTGAGTACATGTTTACATGAGAGATATTTACATTTTTTTTGTAAAACTGCATTTGTACTTGTATTTATATGTCAGGTATGTACAGGTATTGTATGTACATGTCAATACCTTGTAGTTAGCACCTGTTTACAGTCATTCAAATCTGTTATTGGAGCATATTGAAGTACTGAAACCATAAACACAAACTTATTTTCTCTTTGTTGGTCTGTCATATATACTACTGATTTGTTATAGCTGTTTAAGTGTAAAAAAATAAAAAAAATATCTGATGATATTGCCAGAAATCCACGGATGCCCTGTGCACTCTACAATGTTATTTTAAATTATTTTATCAGAAGGGGTGTTAATGACTACAGAACAAATCCCCCTGTGTCATGGAGAAGAGGAAAAGGTGTTCTAAAGTGGCCCTTTCAGTTCTTATCCTAGGGTGACAACACTGTTCTTCCAAGTATGGAGTAGTGAAGTGAGCGTATCATGTCTACTTAGAACAGGAAGAGTGTTAGGCCCCATGTACACAGGACACTTCTGAACGATGGAAACTGACTGCAGGAAAACGTAGGTTAAAAAACCTCTGTTTAGCCGTGTTTGCAAAACGCGTTTATGTGCGTTTGCGTTTAGAAGCATTTTGTAAAGATAAGCACAGGAGAACCTCCCAAATGCCCAGAATGCACTGAAAAGTGGTAAATTAATAACTATTTCAGACCGTTTCAGAAACGATTGAGTACTGACATGATACTTGTTTTATTTGCACTAACATACAATTTTGAGGACAAGTTTTCGGGGAGTGTCCCTTCTTCAAGGTCCAGGCAGTACTCTTGAAGAAAGGGACATTCCCTGAAAACTTGTCCTCAAAATTGTATGTTAGTGCAAATAAAAAAAGTATCACGTCAGTACTCAATTGTTTCAGTTGCAAATGCACTAATACGGCTACAATCACCTCAAGCATACTGTTTCAGAGAAATACAGAGAGTAGAAGCAGAGACAGCAGTATGTGTTGACATTAGCTAGGTATGAGTTACTCATTAACATTTCTTTTGTTTCCAAGGGTGGGAAAGGTGTCTGTTGGTGTGAGTCATTAAGGCCACCTGGCTGGGGGTCTTCTTGAGAAATTTGAGGTGTGAATGGTCATTAACATATCTTTTGTTTCCAAGGGTGGGAGAGGACTGAGATGTGAATTGGTCATTCCAATGTGTGACAAGCTTGGTAGGAACATCCTATGTTCAGTGTTTTGTCCACTTGAGTACCTTGAAAATGCTTTGCATGCATTTTTCATGATGAAAAAGGCTCTGGACAGCATTGGGAACTGGAAGAGTTAAAAACATTTTGCAAACACTTATAAACGCGATTTGCCGCGTTTACAAGCGTTTTACGTTTGAAAAGCTGATAAAATTGACTGCTGAACACAAGTTTTCTGTGTTCAAAAAAATGACTGTAAACTCAAATGCCTGTAAATGACTGTAAACGATGATGTGTACATGGACACATAGGAAAACATTAGGGTGAATTCAGGGGCTACTGAAAAAAACGTTGAACAGCTTCTAAACGTGAGTTTATCAGCTGCAGTGTACATGAGCCCTTACTGACAGGATCACAAGATGAAAAGGGTTAAGGGAAAAAAGCCCGAGAAAGGAAACCAGTGCACCTGTTTTGTCTACATACTTGGCAGCTGCAATATATTACATTTTAGTTCTTGGGTTTAGATACACTTTAATGAAATGAAAAGGTATCTAGAGCATTAGTAATACCACTGCCATTAGCAAGAATATTTACCTTTTAACTAGAATTAATTGCCATGTAATTGGACAATGGTATGCAGATTTAATTTGTATGAGAAACAGCTGCACAAATTAGACATTTCAGTTCAGTGTATTGTACGTTTTTGAAGTGGCATTTTGCCAACTTTGCAGTAGATAGCAAGTAATCATAGAGTCAATCAACTACACTGTATTAGTTATTTTACATGTATCTAGTTATCATTTTCTCATCAAAATGCTCATTGTACATACATAAATATTTACTGTAATTTACTAAAGGCTTATGGCATTTTCACTTTAAGTGAATTATCAATTTGCCAAGAGAAAAATCCCCTTGCTTAACCACTTCCCACCCGGCCCATGTATATAAAAGGAGCAGTTCAGGAGAGGGTTGCCGTTCATAAACGGTGCCCACCATTTTAGCCTGTGTGCGCTTCCTGGGAGAACCGATCGCTGTACGGGACCTCTGTTTGAGGTCCCGATCATGTGATCACTGATTGGCCAATCAGTGATCACATGAATAGTGGTAAGTAAGATGTCACTTCTGACATCATTGCTTACTACGTGTGAAATCTGTGAATGATCACAGAGGTCACATGGTACAAGGCTATTCACAACAGCCTTGTACCATGTGTCAAGCTGTGAACAATCACAGCTCTCACAGTATTTCTCAATGGCTGCAAGAATGCAGCCAGAGAGAAAGAGAAATGATTGCTTTTACAGCCTTTATGGGTGTAAAAGCAATCAATGTAAAAAAAAAAATCTTCATCACCCCCCCACAAGTAGTACAGTGTCACTATGGTGACACTGTATTGCTAGGCTGATGGTATGTTAAAAAAAAATAAAACAAATAAATAATATATAAAAAAAATTAAAAAATTTAAATTTTTTTAGAAAAATTATAATTTTTGGTTATAAACTAATTTGGGTTACTTTTTTTTTTACTAAAAAGATAACTGAATACATTTTGGCCAAGATGTATGAAGAAAGATTATTTATTTGCAAAATGTTATAAGAAAAACCCTTTTTTCAAAATATTTTGACTTTTTCATTTATATAGCAAAAAAAAATAAAAATCCCAGTGGTGAATAAATACCACCAAAATAGTTTTATCTGTCTCAAACAAATACTAAAAAATTCATATGGGTACAGTGTTGCATGACCGCGCAATTGTTATTCAAAGTGTGATAGCACTAAAAGCTGAAAATTGGCCTGGACAGGAAGGGGGAAAAAGTGTCCGGACTTGAAGCAGTTAACCTCCCTAGCGGTCTGATTATGTCCATATTTCTATGCTGAAAGTGGTACTTTTTTTGCATGGAAATATGTATTTTTTTTATTGTAGGCCTGTAATTTTCAGGAATAACTCACTGAAATCTGTCCAAACAAGAGTCTAGTAAACATCCCAGGTATGATAAAATTTGAAACACAAAATCATAAATTATAATTTAATAATCATAAAAATAATAATCATAAAAATAATAATATAATAATAAATTTAATTCAATAATATAATCAAACCAAAAACACTGAAATTTGAAACAGAGCGCCAAGTTCGCACATCGCTGAGCAAAGTCGCAAAATCGTTTTCAGTGTCTGATGACGAATTTCCCCACGAATCATTATCACTCAATTCTGCAAGTAGTTCTCATTTACTATCGCTGTTCTCTAGCCGGTCTAAAACCGCTTTTGACCAAAAGGGACGCTTTTTGGACGCCATGGACTTTTCTCAGTTTCCAGGCAGAAAGAACAGTAAAAATGCAGGCAGGGCACAGGACAAAGCACTCGGGACAAAATGTATGTGAAATGGTTTGATACAGTAATGTTTTACTATGTCAAATTAATTTCTAAGAAAATGACAGTTTAAAAAATTTTTTAAATTTGTCCCCGTTCCGGCCCCCGTACATCCTAACGCTCGCAGGGACCGGAACACGGAAGCCGGATGCATCGGCTGGAGGAGATGGCCGGGGACGCTGCAGGGGACGCATCGTGGGAGCGAAGGACAAGGTAAGCACTGCGGGGAATCCCTGAGCAAGGCCTTATGGTAAGCCTGAGTGTAGCTCGGGGTTACCACTTTTGGTACTGAAACTTTCCCCCGAGCTACACTTGGGAATACCGCCAGGGAGGTTAAAGAATGAGGTGACGCTATTTTAACATAAATCATCCAATCAAGCAAAAGCAAAATCCTGTTTTCTGAATTTTATTGAATTGTTTTTTACAAAGCAAATGTTTTACTTTGTTACACCTTGTTAACTAAGGCCTGGTTCACACCTATGCGTTTTTGGTGCTTTTTGTACAAATGCACTGCAGTCCATTTAACATGGTTTCCTATGGATCACGTTCACATCTATCCTTTTTTCAGCCGTTGCATTTTTGGAAAGCACTTTTTTAAACGCAAACTGGTGCGTTTTTGGTTCAATAGACTTTAATGGAAACACTGCAGAAAAGACTGTAGTGCCTTTTCTGATACATTTTTTTAATCGTTTTTGACCCGTTTTGCATTTTTTAATCTGCCCAACAACAAATTTTCCAAAAAAAGCATAAAAAAGCAAAACACATTAAAAACGTGTCACAAACTCAAAACGCACCACAAAATGCACTGTAGAAATGGATCAAAAGCAAACTGCATATGTGTGAACCATGTCTAAGAAAAGTTATTTATCCAATTACTTTGTTAAGTTATGATGTTACTTTGAAAGTGAACATTCTCTATACCTTTAGTAAATCAAATGTGTAATTGTAAATGTGAATGTTACTTTTTCACTTGAACTAATTCGCTATTTCAAATTTTTCAAATTTTTATTCATGTAGAATTGAAGGGCTTTTTCAACTTTATTTGATCTCCTCTTTGAATAGCTTTGTTTTCCTTTCCTTGTAAATCCTAGGGCTGCATTCACTATTGTTGATTTTAAACCACGCTACAATTCTGCCCACGGTTTAAAATCGACAAGGGTGAATGCAGCCTCAGGGTTTACAAGGAAAGGAAAACAAAGCTATTCAAAAGGAGATGAAATGGTTCAAAATTGGCAAGTGCGCATTCCAAATCGCACTACAATCGTGGCAAAATGGACCACACATATTTGGGTGCAATTCATTCTTAATGGCTCCTAGAACGCAGTGCAATTTTCCTGCGATTGTCATGCAGCAATAGCTACATATCCTGCCAAAAAAGAGCAGGATCTTCCTTGGGTGACAGCTTCGCGTGATGTGTTTTTCCGTGATTTCTGTGCCATTCTATCACACTAGAAGATTGCACCGCATTGATTTCTATGCACATAAGCTCTGGATTCTTTCTGCTCCAGTCTTAGTAAATTGCCCTTACAGGTTCTCTCTTAGTTGACCTAGTTTAGTTTCTCTTAGTTGATCTAGTTTAGTTTCTCTTAGTTGATCTAGTTTTCTTTATGCAAACTCAGTGATTGAAAGCACCCTTTAAAATAGAAACATTAATTCAAGAGTCATTTAAAGCTATAGGTAGAGCCTGGTGGTTGAAAGGGTCTTCTCATATGTTTGAATGCTCCAGCAGTAAGATCTCTCTGTTATAAATTCCAGGTATGTTGCTGTCCACCTGGGAGTTTTGGGCCTTCTTGCTCACTTATACCTAGAGTAAGGTTTCTCCTGTTGTATTCTGCATTATAAAAACTACATACAAAAAGTCAAAAGTAGAGAGCAGGGTCCCCTCATGATGGCCAAAGCATGGTACAGACCCAGAAACACTCCAATAACAGTCAAAAACAGAATTATTCTGGATGGCATGAAACACTCAAAACAAGTATTGACCCCACCCTGCATCCACTTGATTCATTTTTGTCTTCACTTGGCTGAAGGCAAGAAGAGATTTATCTCGTTCTTATTTCCTTAGACTGTATTTTTTGAAATTTTCAATGTTTATTCCTCTCTCTAGGGTGAGTACAGGGGGATGGACAATCCTAAGTGGTCTTCCTATGGGGATGGAGACTTTTTCAGATTGGTCTGTTTCAGTAATTCAGTCATATTTAGTAACCATAAGTAACATGTCATCACTCAGCACACAGTTCTTACGGACTATTAGCAGTGTCCACCAGTAAATAATTAATGTGAACAGGAAAGAGGAACTCAAATTAAAGAGTGAATCGAACAAGGCTATTCGTGCAGAAACATTAGCCTCCGAAAATATTGGAATGAACCCTGCAATTGTCTGGCCAATGACATGTTCTCTCTGACTACCATGTAACATTTTGAGGTATTATGGCTACTAAAAGAGCTGTTTTACTTAAAAACAGTTCCCCAAAAAAAATGTTTTTAGTTCTGCAAAGAGTAAAAAGGCATTATTGTGGTGAGCTTATGTTTTCAGGACACTTCTCACTTTCTACTGGAAAAAAATGTTTTGCTAAAATTGGGCTTTAAGCTGCTATGCTTTATATTGTAACCAGTGAAATTTCAATAAAAACATCCCTGTTCCAAAAGAAGGTCGGCAACAAAGTATGGCATCTGCATAAAATCTTCTGTATTTACTTCACATCTATCCAGGTAGGGGAAACAAGGCACAAACATTGACACATTTTATGACTAAAGGCCACCTGGGCTGAAATGTGTCAGTATTTCTGTATTGTTCCCCCTAACTGGATGGATCTGAAGTAACTAAAGAAGATTTTCTGAAGATGACATGCCTTGTTGCTGAACTTCTTTTGGAAGATTGTATGACAGTGCATGTGCCTGTGGTCTGAGCACTGGTATTGTCAATTTTACAACTTTGCAAGGCAAAAGGGTTGCACCATCACACTTTCATTTTACAAACTAAGATATTCCTGTGCAGGGGCGGACTGACAACTCATGGGGCCCCCGGGCAAAAGGGGATCATGGGGCCCCTGTGTCCTTGCCCAAACTCAAAAAAGCCTATGAAAATGGTACCAGGGGCATCTCATGGGGCCCCCTACTGACCCCAGGCCCTCGGGCAGTGCCTGAGTTTCCAAATCGTCAGTCCACCCCTGTTCCTGTGCCAAATTTTGTTGCAAACACCAGGAAAAGAGTTGAAAAGCAGGGGAACAGGGAATCAACTCAGGGACTTAGGAGAAGTGCGGTGTCTGGAAAAGAGGAGAACAAACTTGAAGAAGAGTGGAGTCTGGGTGCAAAGAATTATTGAGGTGCCCGGGTAAAAAAGGCAAGGGAAGAGGAGGGGAGCGAAAGAAGGGTCAGAACAGTGCACAGTGGGAGAGAGTGGGAATAAAGTTCGGGGACAGGGGAAATGTTTGCAGGGTTAGGTATAAGAACAGATAAAAGGGCGGTGGGAGAAGTAAGTCAAAACAATGCACAGATAAACAAAATAGAAAAAGGAAAGCAAAGCAGCATCTGGACCTGAAGAGCAGAGCCACGTGGCACGAGGTTTGGTCCAATGCAGGGTTCGACCTTTACTTTCCATGTTCCATGTTTGCTAACCAAAAAAAAAAAAAAAATTCGGCTGGTTCGCCAGCTCAACCATCCTGCAGAATCAGCAAGCAAGGAAGTCAGTCATTTATTGAAAGTATTACTATTCTGCTGTATACCGGCTTGTGGGTTACATTACAATGCAGCACGCAGCAGTTAAATAAAAGTAGCGCACTTCCTAAATTTTTGTTACAGTGCAAACCACCACAAAATGATGTGCTTTTCAAATGTGTTTACCAATTTGCTTGCTTCAAGACTCCAAACAAAAAAAAGCAACGGGAAGAGGGTCTAGATACCCATAGCATGCTATAACCTTTATTAATTGCTATTTATTTTTGAAGTTGCCACCTGGTAAAATACCATATGTTTACCAATTTGCTTGCTTCAAGACCCCAAACAAAAAAAAAAGCAACGGGAAGAGGGGCTAGATACCCATAGCATGCTATAACCTTTATTAATCGCTATTTATTTTTGAAGTTGCCACCTGGTAAAGTACTATGTTTTCCTCTTATGGAGACGGTTGATTATCCCCATTTTACATTTAAAGTATATATAAACCCTAACAATGAAATTCTCTTATTTGTTCCCTTTTGGTCTGCTAAATACAGTATATAATTGAAAGTGTTTTATTATATCTGTTTGATGAATGCAAAATTACCTGGATACCAAGAGTTATTTTCTGTGCACTGTGTTTAAAAGGATAAAACCTTAAGAAAATGTGTATGTATTGCAGAGATGTACTATGCATTTTTATTTTACCTTGACACACTCTAATCTTTTTCATAGTCTCTGGAATGTGTCAGCCTAGTGTTGTTTAATGGCATAAAGATATTTTCCTTGACTTTTAAACCCCTGATATAAAAATGAAGTCATATATGCAATATGCCCACCCACCAACCAAGACTAGGTATAAGCAAAAATGGATTCTAAAATAGGAAATAAAAACTGAATAAAATGGAAACAGACAATACGAGCTAAGTGAATGCATTACAAGTGCTTCTCAAGTGCTGCCATCTATTCAAATTAAGATGATTACTGGCTTTTACAAGCATCTGCGAGATGTTGACACACAGGGAATGCAGCGTGCTGTATCTAATTTAACGCGACCTTGAAAGACATCACTAAAATACTAAAAGACACTTGTGTGTATTGGGCTGATAGGTAACACTGTCTCTGCTCCCCACGCTGAAATAACGTAATGAAGATTACATGCTAGAGTACACTTCCAATCACAATACAATCACAGTTCATAATTCAAAAAAGGACTCTGCCAGCATAGAGTATCTATGTTCTCCTCATGTACATGAGGGATTTCCTCTTGAAAGCCAAAAACATCCTGTGAAAGAGGAACATTACCTGGCTATGCAAAACTCAGGTGCTGTAGCTGACTTCTAGAAAGCACATACTTATCAGCCCATGAAGTCTAGTACTGGCTTCCTTACGCCCAAAGAGGGTTATTTACTAAACCTGCAGGTTGCAAAATCTGGTGCAGTTCTCCATAAAAACCAATCAGCTTCCAGGTTTAATTGAACAAGCTGAAGTCAGAATCTGATTGGTTTCTTTGCAGAACCGCACCAGATTTTTGTACTCTCCAGGTTTAGTAAATCTCCTCCAAAATGTCACTTTTTTTTAATTTAGTACCAGCTTGTAACTGGGTGTTGCTTCCTGATCATTCCTCTGATGAAGCACTGCTGCGTGTACATGAGATCAGCAGGCTGCGGGGAGACTGGAGCATCCTGGAATATGTGACCTAATATTTTGGGGGGCTGCTGGATACTGAGGGCTATGTAATCCTTGCCTAGGTGAGAAATGAAGAAGTGGGAGTGAATTTGCTTTCTAGAAGGTACAAAAAATGGCGTGATTTTGGGGCAGACGGGGGAGGATTAGATTGATGGTTAGAATTATGTTTGTGTAAATGCCTGCTTTAAATGAAATGGCTTAAAGCCAAACTGGCCCTAAAGAGTGTATGCAAGCACTTGCATGTGTAGCATGGGTATTATACTAAATTAAAAAAGAAAAAAGCGCCACTTACAAAAAACAGCAAAATGTCAGCAGCATATCCCACCCAAAATAAATTTTGGCAACAATAATCCTAATTAAAAGGTATGAGCTAATAACAAACTTATACAAAGGTGTATATCATCATCCAAAAAACATTAGTGTTTTAAATAAATAATTATAGTGTCCAAATTATTATGTTTGGACACTATAATTATTTATTTAAAACACTAATGTTTTTTGGATGATGATATACACCTTTGTATAAGTTTGTTATTAGTGCATACCTTTTAATTAGGATTATGGGTATTATACTAACTTATTTTGCGGCAGGGACCTAATAAATTGGTCTTCTCTATAAAACACTGCATAATAGGTTGGCACTGAACATGAACAAAAAATAAATTATAATACCAAAAGTGATGTCAAGTTAAGATTTTTTCCTATCTATATGTGTTAAAGTGTACGAACAGCAAAAACCTTTTCTTGTTTTAGATGGGGAAGGATTAGAAGCAAGTCAAGTTTACATCATTGTCTGTCTCCCGCGATGAAGATTCACCCTCTCTTTGTCGTGGTGACCATTGTGATGGGAAATCTAAACAATTTAAAGCTGTCACCAGATCAGGAATCTTCTGCTGGGGACATCTGTTCCACTGATAACTGTCTCAGGTAGGAATTCACCTTACTTAGTAGGGATTTGCTCTCACTTTCTGTTGCTTTTCTAGGACAGAAAGTGAAGGGAAATTTCCCCAACAAGATACACACAGCAAAAAAAAAAAGGTAGGGTTTTTAATGCTTTCACACTATCCAAAACTAAAAATAGCAAGGTCAGCTTACTCAGTTTGCACCCCCTCCACCATCTTAAAATGGAAATTTAGTCAAAAAATTTAGTCTTGATAGATCACTTCAGGCTGGCCACTTTTGCAGATATAAACATTAAAAATAGGTACATATACTGTTTAAAATCCTGTAATACACTGTCTCACCCTGCTTTGGACATTCTCAGTTGCTCTCTATTTTTTTTTTTGGCACTGTTGAAAATGTAGAGGTCAATCTGCTGACAGCCTAAAGATTTACAGCTGTTCAGGGGCCTTGGCCTTCAGTAAAATGGCATCCTCCAGCAAGATGAAACAGGAACAATGCTGGAGGCAATATACAGCACACACATTTTGGTAGCATAAATATTAATATGGAATGTATGCTCCTTGCTAAAGAACATTATTTTTTATCAAGTTGTTATGGGTAAAGTTCTGCTTTAATGAACATAAATAACAATATAAAAACAAATAAAACAAAACAACAATAAATAAATGACAACAAAATATATAAAAATAAACATGTGGGGGAGAAAAAAAGATGTATATCTTTTTCTTAGCTCCCGCTCATAGTGCCTGGGCATGAGTGAAGTCATCATCCTTCTGGAGAGATCCTGGAGAATGCCAAGTAGTCCAGATATCATGAAAAGACACTACAGCACTGTAATGCTTCTTGTGAGATTTAGGGTACTTGGCATATCCTTGGCTTTTGCCAGAAGGATGATATCATCTCTCACTGTAGGGAAGACAGGGGAAAAGTTAACTATATTTAACTTAAAATAACTTTATATTCCCCACAGGTGCATTTTTAAAAAATGTTCTGCAGAATACTAAGATGAGGGAGAGGGCCCTCACTAAAAAAGCAGAACTTGCATGAAATACAAGGCTAAATTTAACAGCCCCTATCATGCTTAGTAATTTTTTTTTCTTTTTAGGAATAGCAATTTGTATTTTTTATACACTCAGAATACACTTAACTCACTTTTAAGTGATTTTTATTTTACAATTGTTCCACACTATAATTCATTATTATTTCCACTGTTATATTTCGTCAGTTATCCAACACAGATCACATCGAACACAAATGAGGTCTAAAGTTTGAGTCACAGCGGACCACATCTCCACATAAAGACAAATCTTCAATGTTGTGTCGACCTGCCAGGAAAAGAGACAAAGATAAACAGCACAGCAAACATGTACCTGCAATGCACTGCTTGCCTATTAAATATTAACGGCTTCAATTACATTTACATAAACTGGGCAGCTGTGGATAGAACTTCCACTGCTGCATTTTGGCGCTGCTGTCATGGAAAGAAGCCGAAAAATCATGCGTCTAGAATGGACAATGAAGCAATCTCAATCTCCTCTCTATGGTGACCTGAAGACGATCGCTCATCAGTCTGGAGACATGATTGTAACACGACATTCGGTGGCAAATACTGCTTTCCTTCCATGTCTTCCAATGTAAACACTTGTGAACATCATAAATAAATTATGTCTTCCTGTCAATCACATTCTTTAACTGAAGCTGAAGTAGAAAAGGACAAATGGATGGATGATAATGTACAGCATTGAGGAGATGGCATAGCGATCTTTTTTTCTTAAATATATTCATATATTTATTCATTTTCTCGGTGAGGTGGTTCCCTTCCTAGAAGTCTGTTTTAGCTGGGTGTTTCATGTCAGCCGTCAGATACAGGTGGGGTGACCCAGCCGTACTTCTCGTGGGTCTTCACCAAACTCTTGAATGTTGCTTCTGCTTCTTTTCGGCTAAAGGCCTTTTTAGATTTTCCAGCTTTCCTGCAGATACGACCCTAGGGAAAAGAATGAAGAATCTCTTTAGAACTACAAAACTCAGTAACAGAACAGTAATAAATCATCTTCTCTTATGTATCAGTAATAACTATTCTTTAGAGAAATGCTGCAGAAAATCGAGGTTGTTATGCATGTGATTACTTCCTGACAGTCATTATGAACCATGGTACTTCAATGACATTTAAAGATGATAGACATAATTCGAAAACTGTGTACAAGAAAGGGACATTCCAATATACATGTTCTTAAAACAAGTCAAACTGTACAAAGATCTCTAAAAAGTAAAAGGAAAAGTTATACTTTAGTGTGCTCAGGGAGCATGTTCTAATCCTTATTTAGTAGCTTCTAGTTGATAAAAGAACTCCTCCTTTGGTATCTTGAAAAAAAGATATCACACTCAAGAGCCTTAAATTGTAAATCGTGATTGTAATTTCTCTATTTAAAGTAAGTAGAAAGACTGGCCAGGAGATTCCGCTATCCACACAAATGAGGTCCCCCTGGATCAATGTATTCCGATGTTCGGCACCTCTTGCTGTCAGAATACACTGATCAGAGGTTGAAGCTAATTGTCTGCAGCCGCTGATCACTGGAAAATTTTTCTGACATGTCCCTTCAACTGAAGAAAATTAAATAATCGACTTATGTTGAACGGAGGTGGTCACACACTGGTTGAAATTTGGCCAGTCCCTGCTAGACTGGCCGAATTTCAATCACTGTATTGACAGCTTAAGCCTCCTGATATCTTGAGTAGGTCCTTTTAAAACAACACCCAAGTACCAAAGCTTTTTGCAAATATTGCAATTTCCCTGATATATAGAATAATATATACATTTTTAAGGTTCCTATTTCATGGGTTCTAGTCCATGATAACTTTCACATCAAGTGGAGATATGTTGTTCAAAAAAATACTTTTACTTTTTGAACAAGGTAGAACAAAATGTTATATTAAAAAGTTAAAATACGTATATAAAATGTAATCATTTACTGTATATATGGATAATCTCACACACAGTCCAGGGTTCCAAAAAATGCATTAATCCATACAAAATTTTACAGCTAAAAGCCTGTGTCTGTCAACATGTTTTAACCCCAAAAAAAGAGTCCTAGCCATGATCACTAGGACCATTCATTTATATTCTGCAGCTTTGGTCTCGGAAAACTCACCCAGCACTAGGGCTCTTCCTCAGAACAATGGAGGTGGAGCATTAAATATGTAAGGTCTAAAAAAATTCAGAAAAAGCTTATGCTTTATATTTTTAAATCCCTTTGTCTGAGGGCTGCCTGGCTTTTACATGGAAGCAGTTCATATGCAAGTCATCAACAATCCACAAACTGGTGGTAGTAGCCAAGGGATTTATTAAAAGTGGAACATTAATCTTCCAATAAAACTGTGTCTACACAACTCCAGGGCAAAAAAACAAAATGTGGAAACAAATCATAAACAAATCATATACAGCCATGTATATGAGATTTGACAGTAGTGCTTTATAATTTCAGCATTTTGAGAAAGAAAGCACACTATAGTGTGTCATAATGTTTCCAGTGCAACAGTAAATCATCTGTAACCCTTTCCAGTTAGCACACAGCTAAATCAGTCTCACCAAGAAAATTACATATTTTCATGTATATTTACTATATGATTCATCTTTGGGTTGATAAATAGCAAATCAGCCTAAGAAAGAAGGAAAACATTAGCTCATCGCTATAGGCTTGTATAAATCTCTCCACTGAAAAGCATTAGGGAACAACAAGGAAGGAGCACACAGAGACGCTGCATGTGCAGCTTACAAGAATATATAACTCAACAGGGAAATAAATACTTCCATTTATGCTTCTTTAATATATACGAAATTGTGCTTTTGAAGAGAAAATCCACCATGAACCTGCAATAGAACATTATACTGCAGTCTAGAAGTATGTATTGTAAGTAGCTTTTTCAAAGAAGAATACTGCTACAGGTCATGGCTGATACTAAACAATTAAAAGTGTATATAATGTTACAGTTTAAAGTTACATCTTGGGAGGTTTATGGAAGAAGCATGTTAATATTTTAAAGAAGACTCTTCAAGCTAACCTATGTTTGGGTTTTGTTCTATGATTTAAGATGGTTAAACAGAGTACAGCCTAAAATGGATCTGACCCCCTACCAGGACACTTCTGTAATATTAGATCCATATCCAAAATGGTCTGCTATTGTATACCAATGTATACTAGCAGTAGCAAGTATACTAGCTGGGGCTATGACTGACTCCTGGTAAACATTATACTGAACTGAGCAGTAAAACAATAATTATTTAATATTTTGGTATTAACCTCCCTAGCAGTCTGATTATATCCATATGTCTGTGCTCAAAGCGGTACATTTTTTTGCATGGAAATATGTATTTTTTTTTATTGTAGGCCTGTAATTATTAGGAATAACTCACTGAAATCTGTCCGAACAAGAGTCTAGTAAACATCCCGGGTATGTTAAAATTTGAAACACGAAATCATAAATTATAATTTCATAAATAATCATAAAAAATAATAATATAATAATAATAAATTTAATTCAATAATATAATCAAACCAAAAACACTGAAATTTGAAATATAGCGCCAAGTTCGCACATCACTGAGCAAAGTCACAAAATCGTTTTCAGTGTCTGATGACGAATTTCCCCACGAATCATTATCACTCAATTCTGCAAGTGATTCTAATTTACTATCGCTGTTTTTTCTAGCTGGTCTAAAACAGATTTTGACCTAAAGGGACGCTTTTGGACGCCATGGACGTTTCTCAGTTTCCAGGCAGAAAGAACAGTAAAAATGCAGGCAGGGCACAGGACAAAGCACTCGGGACAAAATGTATGTGAAATGGTTTGATACAGTAATGTTTTGCTATGTGATTTTAGTGAATTTAGTGAATGTCACTTTTTGTCATTTTCAAATTTCCCGCCGTTCCGTCCCCATAAGTCCCAACGTCGCAGGGGACGGAACCCAGAAGACAGATGCCAGCATCAGCCAGAGGACATTACAGGGGACACTGCAGGAGTGACATCGCGGGAGCGCAGGACAAGGTAAGAGAACAACAGATCCTGGAGCAGTGCCGCATGGTAAGCCCGAGTGTAGCTCAGGGTTACCTCTTGTGGTACTGAAACTTTACCCTGAGCTACAAGGGAATACCGCCAGGGAGGCTACAACTAAATTCCAGGAATGATCTTTATTGCATACTTACATTGTTAACAGTTTGAACCATTGTAAGTTTACATATCTCATACCTGAGGGGCTCCTAGGGCAGCTAACAATCACTGTAGTAGTTGGCACTACTACAGTGATAGCCACTATATTCTGGTTATTTTGCCGAATGGCTTCTCCACCACATACTGACCACATAGGGTCACTCACTTGGCACTGCTGCCATTTACAGAAAGCCTTGTATTTTTTAATACAAGGCCTTCTTAGATGGGATGAGGTGGATAGGAGGGGTGGTGATCTCACAATCTTCACCTTGTCCAATTAGAGAACGTATTTTATTAAAAAACAAGGCATTCTGTGAATGCTGGCAGTACTGAGTGGACTTCCCGACCCCACCTGTGGTCAGTGTTTAGAGGGGAAGCTGATCAGCACAGGACCTGGAAGATTGGAGCAAACACTTAAGTAGTGCTGGCTATTAAAGTAAGTCTTAGCTTTCCTAGCAGATCTTCAGGTATGAGATATGCATACTTACAATGTTCCAAGCTTTACCGAAGTAAGTATGCAGTAAGAATCATACCTGGTGTTTCCAGGTTTAAATAATCTTGGAAATACGTAGGCTGGTGATTCTATGGAAGAAGTGCCAAGTTATCATGGAAAAACATTGGGACTCACAGACAGTGCTGTCATTACTTCCCAGTAGTGCACTTGCAATCAACTTGTTCTATAACTGAACTTCTTATTATTTACCATACTGCTGCTTTTCTAATGAGGTCTAGTACATAGTTGCGCATATAAATTTTGAACATCTTCACTTTCCATTTATGGCCCATAACTCAGGAATCTGGCATTTTTGCTAGTGGCTCCAATTAAACTATATCTTAAACACATGATATGAAACAATCCTTGCATCTTAGGGATGATATCTCTATAAATAATTGTGTGTAGGTTGTGTGGACTAGATGTCGCTGTACGAAGACATAATTACCAGATCTGCTGCTCATCTGTGTTCTCAGGTCTACCATCTCTACTCTGGTGACATGCAGCACTTTATGGAAAGAAGACAGATTTTTTAGGGAAATAGGTCTTATCTAATAACACAGCAGAATACTGTGCGCCACATTTAAAGGAAAAGTTCGCCTTTCATAACATTACACCCATATTCAAGGTTTAACATGTGACATGCTATATGAATACACTGGCCCCCACTCCCCCTGCTTTGACAGCTTGTAGGGGATCTTCTCCCCCTGCTAGCTGTAAAATTGACAAAAAAATCAGTCCTCTGTGAATGAGAAACTACAAGTCCCGACAGTGACTTAGTGGCTGTCGGCTTGTAGTTCTCAATGAACTACCATGGCACTGTGGACCGATGTGGTAGTTCATTGATTCTGCCTGTCAGTGTATCTGCTTGCCCCTACATCCCATACAACAAGCAAATATACAGACAGATCTGCAGGAGACCTGCATGGCACCAGTGATATGTTAATCACTGGTTAAATGCTTTACAGGCTCCTACAAAAAAAATAATAAATGCACATTTTTTTACTGCAAAAAAATGTGCATTTGCTATTTTTTAGCAAAAGGCAAACTTATCCTTTAATCACTTGCCCTTGAGCAACTGCAGGTGTGATTCACAGAAATGTACTTCTTTCAAAGGACAAGCAGTAAAACATTCATACTGCTATGTGACAAGCATACTACCATTTAAAGAGACACCGTTGTTAGAGATTAAATGCTTCTAAAGTCAAGACATGTTTTACCTTAATGCATTCCCTGCTTTGGGTAAAAAGGTCTTACAACTTGCTCCTTCCTCCCCTACCTAAACACATACTTGAGTCCTCTCTTAATCCAGTGCTGTGCCCATGTGTAACAGCTCTGCTCTTTCTCCCTTGTCTCAAAGAACACAGGGGCAGCAATGGGAGCCACTGGCTCCTGCTGTTGTAAAGCAAATTTCTGTGAAAAGGGAGGAGGGGAGCTTCAAGGGGCGCTATGTGTGTCTATGGATGACAAACACCAGCAGAGCCCATGCACCAAGCCATCCATGGCCTAAAACATAATTTTTATCAGAAATTTATATACAGTCAGGTCCATAAATATTGGGACATCGACACAATTCTAACATTTTTGGCTCTATACACCACAATGGATTTGAAATGAAAGGAACAAGATGTGCTTTAACTGCAGACTGTCAGCTTTAATTTGAGGGTATTTACATCCAAATCAGATGAACGGTGTAGGAATTACAACAGTTTGCATATGTGCCTCCCACTTGTTAAGGGACCAAAAGTAATGGGACAGAATAATAATCATAAATCAAACTTTCACTTTTTAATACTTGGTTGCAAATCCTTTGCAGTCAATTACAGCCTGAAGTCTGGAACGCATAGACATCACCAGATGCTGTGTTTCATCCCTGGTGATGCTCTGCCAGGCGTCTACTGCAACTGTCTTCAGTTTCTGCTTGTTCTTGGGGCATTTTCCCCTCAGTTTTGTCTTCAGCAAGTGAAATGCATGCTCAATCAGATTCAGGTCAGGTGATTGACTTGGCCATTGCATAATATTCCACTTCTTTCGCTTAAACTCTTTGGTTGCTTTTGCAGTATGCTTTGGGTCATTGTCCATCTGCACTCTGAAGCGGCGTCCAATGAGTTCTGAAGCATTTGGCTGAATATGAGCAGATAATATTGCCCAAAACACTTCAGAATTCATCCTGCTGCTTTTGTCAGCAGTCACATCCTCAATAAATACAAGAGAACCAGTTCCATTGGCAGCCATACATGCCCACGCCATGACACTACCACCACCATTCTTCACTGATGAGGTGGTATGCTTAGGATCATGAGCAGTTCCTTTCCTTCTCCATACTCTTCTCTTCCCATCACTCTGGTACAAGTTGATCTTGGTCTCATCTGTCCATAGGATGTTGTTCCAGAACTGTGAAGGCTTTTTTAGATGTCGTTTGGCAAACTCTAATCTGGCCTTCCTGTTTTTGAGGCTCACCAATGGTTTACATCTTGTGGTGAACCCTCTGTATTCACTCTGGTGAAGTCTTCTCTTGATTGTTGACTTTGACACCCATACACCTACCTCCTGGAGAGTGTTCTTGATCTGGCCAACTGTTGTGAAGGGTGTTTTCTTCACCAGGGAAAGAATTCTTCGGTCATCCACCACAGTTGTTTTCCGTGGTCTTCCGGTTCTTTTGGTGTTGCTGAGCTCACCGGTGCGTTCCTTCTTTTTAAGAATGTTCCAAACAGTTGTTTTGGCCACGCCTAATGTTTTTGCTATCTCTCTGATGGGTTTGTTTTGTTTTTTTCAGCCTAATGATGGCTTGCTTCAGTGATAGTGACAGCTTTTTGGATCTCATCTTGAGAGTTGACAGCAACAGATTCCAAATGCAAATAGCACCCTTGAAATGAACTCTGGACCTTTTATCTGCTCATTGTAATTGGAATAATGAGGGAATAACACACGCCTGGCCATGGAACAGCTGAGAAACCAATTGTCCCATTACTTTTGGTCCCTTAACAAGTGGGAGGCACATATGCAAACTGTTGTAATTCCTACACCGTTCACCTGATTTGGATGTAAATACCCTCAAATTAAAGCTGACAGTCTGTAGTTAAAGCACATCTTGCTTGTTTCATTTCAAATCCATTGTGGTGGTGTATAGAGCCAAAAATGTTAGAATTGTGTTGATGTCCCAATATTTATGGACATGACTGTAAAACACATGATATAAGGAGTATAAAGACGTCACAGAAAAAGCCAGGTAAGTGAACTTACTTAAAGGGCAATATGGGTCTAGAGTAGGGACATACTATTATAGTCCTGGAGGGTATATATATAATTATATATGAGCTACAGTATGCAGCAGGAGGCATAAAGGAGATTTTTTTGTGCTGGTGGAGGTAGTGGTGAATCAGGGCAGAATTTCTACCAGGCTAGACTGGGCACTGAGATGTGCTGGGCTATAGGTAGGCTGTCAGTAGCTGCAGTGACCCTTAGCATTAGTCCATACCTGTAAGTAGTGAGGTTTGGGGAGGATACTGACCCCCCATATACACTCCTCCATCCAGACAATAGAATTTTTTAACAGGTGAAAATATAAGTGCTGTCTGGTAACATGGTTGATTATTTCCTCTTGGATGGAGGTAATTATATATACCCTCCAGGACTATATTAGTATCTTTCTGCACTACTTCCATATTGCCCTTTAAGTAAGTCATATACCTGACAGTTTTCTGTGACTTCTTCTGTGACGATGCTGGAACCTTCAAATACTGGTAAGTGACACCAAAAGTGCTTCTAAAGGCTCAAGGTTTTTTACCTTCATGCAATCTATGCATGAAGGTAAAAAACCTTTTGTGTGTAGCAGCTCCCGCAGCCCCCCTCCCCCCCCAATACCTACCCCTCTCGATCCAGCGATGTCCACGGACTCTCACTCCTGATTGGCTGAGGCAGCAGAGGGAGCCAGTGAGCCTATCAGGAGAGGGAGGGAGTGGGGCATAGCCATGGCTCTGTGTGTTAATGGACACACATAGCCGTGGCTTGTGAGCATGCCTGCTTGGGTTCCCGGATCCTCCTCTTCTCGAGTCAACTGTCTGTGCTCCTGGCCCCTCCCTCCTGCTGAGTGCTCCCAGATTAAGCAGCTTGCTCTGGGGGTACCCAGCAGGAGGGAGGGGTCAGGAGTGCTGGTGGGTGACTCAACAAGAGGAACATCGGGGCTGCTCTATGTAAAACCACTGCACAGAGCAATTAAGTATAACATGTTTGTTATTAAAAAAAAATAAGACTTTAATATCACTACAAGTGCTCAAAATCAATTTTGTCAGTGTTATGCTAATGATACCCCTGTGGGGTGTTTAGGTGATAGTTGTGCACCGAGGAACCACCGTAATAACCTTGGGATGTGAAGACAATCTTTGAATGTAAAATAGAAGCACCTTTTATTCCCAATATTACTTGAGCAAAAGGGCCAACACATTTTGGGGGCCACATGTCACCCCTTATGAAAATAAGCTCTGTGGAAGGGGAGAATGTGTTGCCCACAGTACACCCATACATCTTTTGATATTTTTGTAGCAAAAATACTTGAAAAAGGCAGATTTATATTTAGTTTTTATTCAAGTGTCTGTGAGCAATGTTTAAATAAAGATCTAATGTTTGTCTTTTCAAATATGATGAAAAAGTCAACAATTTCTACGTGGTATATTTTTTCAAATTAATTTACGCTACACTCTCTCCTTACCATTAACCTATCACTTAACACCCTAAACCTAGCCTCTAACACTAGTAACCCATTAAAATGTATACTTACCTTATCATAGCTTCCTTTATTATTGTCTGTTTTTATATGAAGTATGTATTTTTCTTCTTATTCACCAACAGTATCGTACATAGCTGTATCCACGGGCACAGCTTGTACCATACCATACTCTGACTCCAAATGCAATTCTGGCCTTTTAATTATTTTCAAACACCCACATAAAAGTAATGGAATATTTCCACAGAATCATAAAACCATCTGGAGGTATTGCAAGAAACCAAGTAATGAAAAGCTGCCGGAAATTTGATCTAGGTTTTCCTAAATTGTGAAAGTGCTGTAAAAAAACAACTAGTTTTATACAACTTTGTTTATTAGAAATGACATAAAATAAAAGTGTTACTTTGAAGGTCATTTACCAACAAATTCACCTTACAACTTTAGCCAAAAGTATTGCACCTGATTTATAACTCTATATATTTATCGAAAGAAATTAAATGTATGTTGCCACTCTTGGGGTTGATTTACCAAAAGAATAGAAAGCGTAGTGCATGTTCACGAATCTTAACGAACAGGATAAAGCTGTGTTAATTTTTATCCTGCAATACCATGCAAGCAATATCCTATATTTTATTTTTAAACTTACACCTCAATTGATATTTGAACACTTAATTTACCAAGCTACATTTAGTTTGTTGAAGCTACCTTGTTGATTACCTTTGCTCCTGCGTTGGCAAGCTCCACCCAGATGCTGTGACATGGTCCCCAAGTGTCTTTTGGGAAACCAACACTTTTTTGAGTGTCAGGTTCCTCCTTCTGACCCCCACTCAGTACAGGATACAACAGTGACTAGAAGGTCAGCAAGAGAAATTAGTGAGACCCACAAGGGACCAAAAACAACAAGCACTTGAGGAAGGGCTGGTTTCCCAGTGGATTTCGGGGGACCAGTTAACAGCATCAGAGTAAAGTGTGGCAATGTGGGAGGCAGGAAATGTAAGTATTTACTATCTTCTTTTACAGGGAAAAGCATGCATATAAAATGTGCGTATAAACGTAGTGCTACCCCCGCAGGGGCCACTGTAGTTTAACTGGTTCTTTCCCAAAGCAGCACGGAGGCAGTCGGTTAAACAGCAGCAGTCCATTCACTCTGGTTCTTGAAACAGGAGAGGACAATGGGTTGTGGGATACTCCCAAAACCATATGTAGTCTGTAGCACAGGTGCAGGTAGGCTGGGGCAGTCTATACATTCATGGCTGGAGACCATGAAAACATTTACGGTGCAGAGTAGAGTCTCTCCTCACAAATCCTGGAACAGGATCAGTACATAGGTGCAGACCCTTGAAGAGTGCTCCAGGGGCAAGCAAACCCTGTGAAGATCAATGATATATTCCCTTGCAGAGAAAAAAATACCCAGTCTGCACAGGCTCCAGCCTATTTGCCACCTCTCTGACCACCTGCTGGGCACACCTCCTCAGGGATTGGCCAAAGCAAGGTAAATATTCAGCCTGGGCATTTGACTGGGCTCCGGAAGTTTTGATTTTTTGAAGATTTGATTGGAAACAATCAAATCCACAGTCTGTGGAACAAAAAAACATACCTAGGCAATCAATCTCAGATTCTCTGATTACAGAGCAAGCCAAACTAAGGCTGGCCATACATTATACAATTATCTGGAGATTTTTGGTTTAGATTTACCAAAAACCATATAATAGGAGGACAAACCTAAACAACACTTTCAGTTGTATCCAATTAGGCAGGCCCTTGCACTACACAGTTGAAGGTAAATCTAAAGGAAATTGGGCAGAAAATTGGAAGATAATTGTATAATGTATGGCCAGCCTAAGTTTGCCTAGCATCCTATACTAGGAGGGTGCTACATCAAACTGAGGTATACTATAATAAATCACCCTGTGCGCAGTGAGAATTACAAAAGTACCATAGCATTCTGCCAGCGTCAACTATCTGTTATTACTTCACAATGGATCTCATTTATGAGTACATGTATTGCGCTACAAAAACAAACACAAAAAAAAATCAGATGCTTCTATTCTCCAACTGTCTTTTTCACAACAGATTTTAATCTGATTAGCTGTTGTAATACTGAGAAACAGTTTTGTTCTTAAAGTGGAACTTTAGTCAGAAAATTAAGTCTATATAGTTTACTTCATGCTGGCCCATTAAGGCACTATGTCATCCTGCTCTGCACATGCTCACTTGGTCTCTATTCTTGGCAATGTGTAGATAATCAGTGAGTTATCAGAGGCCAACTGGCTGACAGCCTCAATATTTACTGCTGCTGAGTAGGGAAGGAAACAAGAGGAACAAAACAGACTGTGTGGCGGGAACACTGATTAGGGAGGGAGAAAAGAAAAGCAGGAGAGGTGACAGGCCAAACTCTGCTTCCTGGGAGACACAAAATAGTTAAACATTAACCACTTGCCGCCCTGCCACTGTAGAAATACGGCGGCAGCACTGGCAGGCAAAACCATGTTTTAAAATGCGTGTTTTGTAAACAGATAGGGGCGCGCGCGAGGCGCGCCGCCGCCCTATCTGTCCCGCCGATCACTGCCGTGGATGTCAGTCACCGGGTCACAGCCGGTCTTTACCGGCTGTTTCCCGGCGATCGGCGGCAAATAGTGACAGACAGACCAGCTGCAGTAGCTGTGCTGTCTGTCACTTCCCTGACAGCTCGAGGACGAGCTGATCGAGAAAGAAGAGTTTCTCTCTCTCGATCAGCCTTGTCCTGTCCAGCACACACACCCGCCCCCTAGTAAAACACTCCCCCTCACTCAGATAACCCTTCCCTGCAAAATAAAGTTAACCCCTTCCTCCCTAGTGCCATTAGTACAGTGTCAGTGTTTTTTATTTTGCACTGATCACTGTATTAGTGTTTTTGGGGTTGTCAGTGACCCCAAGTCAGTACCCCCCAATGTCAGAATGTCTGCCGCAGTCCCGCAGTCCTGCCATAAGTCGCTGATAAGTCACTGGTCGCTGCCATAAGTCACTGATCGCCGCCATATTTCGCTGATCGCCGCCATTATTAGTATAAAAAAACCCCTAAAAATCCCAGTATCTTTCCCGCCATTTGTAAACGCTATAACGTTCACGTAAACCAATTAATTTACACGTATTGGGTTTTTTTTTTTAGAAAAGACATGTCGCAGAATGTATTTTGGCAGAAATTTATGACTAAATTTGATTTTTGCATTTTTTTTTTTACTGGGCATGTTTTATAGCAAAAAGTCCAAAATATTGTTTTTTTTTCCTTAAAATTGTCAGCCTTTTTTTTTATAGCACAAAAAATAAAAACCGCACAGGCAATCAAATACCACCAAAAGAAAGCTCAATTTGTGGGGGAAAAAAAGGATGTAAATTTAATTTATTTACCGTATTGCATGACCGCACAATTGTCCGTTAAACTAGCCTGGTCATTAAGGGGGGTAAATCCTCAGGAGGGCAAGTGGTTAAAGGATAGTGTCTTCTTTTATCTCCCTTGCATTCTTTACTTTCTCCCTTGGCAGCTGCAGCCTGTGAACTTCAGCACTCTAAAGCTTTTGCACTGCTCTCTAAGCCAAGACATACAATCAACACTGGAAATACACACATTTGAATTAAAGAACGTGACATACAGTTTTTGAGACTAAAGAGAAGGAGAGAGTTTCCAAGAAGGAAGTGATTGCTTTGGGCTTCAAAAAAAAATGGTGGCCTCCAGCAAGAAGAAACAGGACCAATGCTGGGAGCAATTTACAGCACACATTCATTTTGATAGTACAGTTATTATTGTGGAGCATATCTTTTGTTAAAGAACATTAACTGTTATCAAACTGCAATGGGTAAAGTTCTGCTTTAAATGTCATGACACTATCGTAGTGTTATATGACCAGCAGATGAATCAAAGCACGATAAGCATGTAAGATAAAAAAAAACTGGCTAATAAAAGAACTAAAGGTCCAATTACTGACCTTAGTTCCAATGGTACGATGCCTACAACGTCCCTTGCTTGTATCTTCCAAGTGCCAGCCTTTGGCATGGGGGTACAGGCATCCCAGTATATTACATTGCACAGAGGATTGCATAGAGGCAGGTAAGTGTACTTTATTGTACTGTGTGTCTCTTCTCCAATAAAAAGCCTGCCTGCTTGCAATTTTTTACTTTTTATATTTAGTTCTGCTTTACGGAATTAAACCTCTTTTAAAACATTTTAAAAGATTTAAAAGGGCCCGCACTTAGTACTAATAATCAATGCCCTGACCCCTCAAAAAACCCCAAAAACCCAAAAAACTACTTATTACTTTCCAGTTTAAATAGAATCGCCTTCTAACATCAACAACAATAAAGTAAAAATAAAGGCATTTTTTTTTAAATTTTGGATAGAGTAAAGGAAGGTTATAAACCCCTGTCACATTTTCTTTCTTGTCATCTGTGTACCATCGGGGAGGTTTCCCTTTGCTTCCTGTCCCATAGCCAAAACAGGAAGTGAGGAGAAATCCCTCAAAAGTGCATGAATTCCTGGTTGCCTCCAGGGTCACCAGAACTAGTGTCCCCATTGGAAGATTTCCCCTTTATTACTGTTCTGGTAAACCACTCACAATTTGTGTTTTCTTTCATTTTTACTCTCAGCGATAACAGTATACAGGACAAAGAGAAAGGCTGAATGTCCACAATGGGGACACAGGAAATGTTAAAACATGAGAGTTGTTCTAATCCCTCTCCACTCGATCAACAGCTGAAAACAGTGTACCTTTAGCTATACTTTAATGACTATAGCCCAAAAAGACAGAATACAATGGATATCCTAGTAGGTGAAAACAGAGCATACATGATCTTTTCCAACAGATCTTGTAAAAATTGTAATCTCTAAAGTCTATTTTTTGAATTTTACACAGTGAGTAAAATACATTTTTGTTTTGTTTTTAATGTGATTTACTGCTAACATTCACTCTGTAGAAGGTGGACTTTTTGTGGTATGGTAATTCTATCCACTTGAATTACATTCATGTGCAGTTAAGCATTTGATATTGACTATATGAGATCTGTACTGCCAGGCACTTCCTTTTGCCTACGGCATCTGTATTAGTTTCTTTTGACAAGATCATGAAACATCTTTGTAGCAATACAAAAATTCTCTTGGGGTTATGGTGCCATTCATACCATATTATTCTTTGTGTTAAGTTTCCTCTTACCATCCGTTGATCTGTCATAGAATTACATTTCTTCTGTTAAGTAATGACATCCGTTTCACTTGATACATTGTGCTCAGAAGTTCAGTAGATGATGGCTTCATTTTAAATAAAACACGGCCCAGGAAAGTTCACATTTAAACTTATGTTCAACTATATCAGTCTTGCGGTATGTAAACCAGTCCATGCAAATGGTTTTATACATTGGCTTCCTGTAATCTTCAGCACAGCCAGTTCCGGGAGATGGAAGGTGAGCCTTAGACTCCAATCAGCATCTTCTGAAGTACACAGTGTTGTCGGTCTAAAACCATGAACATAATTACTGGAGGGGAGTTGGGGGATTACTTTATCAGTAAGCTGCTGCTGCTTCATTGCCCAATCAGCAGGCAGAGGGTGTATTAAGAACCAAGCTGTATATAGATTACCTGCTGGGAGGATAAGGACCTGGCTATGCAGTCTAGCAAGGGCATAAGACAATTTTGCTATACCTAATTCAACTGGATTTAACTGCTTGACTGGAAATTGCCTTTTGTTGTGGACAAAAGATATATTACAAAAAAAGAAGATAGTTTCTTGCTTTTTTTTCAGTTATTCAGGTTTTGATTTTAGTTTTTTTAGCTTTTTTTTTAGTTATTTTACAGTGGTGATGTTATAAGAAACCTAATGGTGGATGCCTCTGCAGATCTCCTTTTGCAAATAAAACCTGCCTGTCTGACTTCAGTACTCAATGAGCCTGAAGAAGTAAACAATCGAAGCTCCCAATCTACATAAATGTTCCAGGACTCAGAAAGCATTGAATTTACTGGATGAGCATGACAGCCAGGCAATAAACATTTCAAAAGGGCAGGTCGTCAAATTCAGCCTATATATTTAGTCTGTCTTCCATATCAGTCCATTCCAACATTCTAAACCAAATTCATCTCCTATTCTACTCTTCACCCACTAGTAGGCAGATCCTGTAAGAAGTTACATTGTAGAGCACGGGTGTCAAACTGGTGGTCCTCCAGCTGTTGTCAAACTACAAGTCCCATGAGGCATTGCAAGATTGATAGTTGCAAGCATGACTCCAAAAGGCAGAGGCATGATGGGTCTTGTAGTTTCGCAACAGCTGGAGGGCCACCAGTTTGACGCCCCTGTTGTAGAAGAATTTGGTTAAACTTGTAGTGATATTATTCCCCTCCCTCCTAGATTGTAAGCTCGAAAGAGCAGGGCCCTCGATCCCCTCATGTTTTGCACTGTATTGTTATTGTTCTGTCCCCCATTGTAATGTACAGTGCTGAGCGAACTATTGGCGCTTTATAAATACTGTATAATAATAATAATATTGCTGAAGGCAAGAATAAAAAAGGTTTAAAGTGATTGTAAAGGGTCACATTAAAAAAAAATAACAAACATGTCATGCGTACCTGCTCTGTGCAATAGTTTTGCACAGCACAGCCCTGATCCTCCTCTTCTCGGGTCCCCTGCTGGTGCTCCTGGCCCCTCCCCGCTGCTGAGTGCCCACAGACCAAGCCGATTGCTATGGGGGCACCTATGTGTGCTCTCTTCTGAGTCACCTCTGTATACTTATGAGACATACAAAGCAAGGCTCATCTCCGTCCCCCGCTCCCTCCTTTCTGGCTGTGATTGGGCCATTGGCTCCCGCTGCTGTGTCTCAGCCAATAAGGAGGAAGAAACCCAGGAGAATGTCTTCTCTTGTGTGCATCACTGGATCGGGACCGGGCTTGGGTCAATATAAGGGGGGAGGCATATGTGGAAGCTGCCCACAAAAGGTTTTTTACCTTTAGAACCATTTTAAGGCCCTGTTCACATCTAGTGATGGCAGAGTGTTTTGGTTTTAGCACATTTTAAATGAGTGTTTTTTTCCATGTTTTTGGAGCAGCACCGTTCATTCGAATGGGCTGCTCTGAGCTCCAAAAATGTGCCAAAGTAGCTCCTGTACCTTTTTTTATGCAGCTGACTTTAGTGTTTGTGGAAGACGCATTTTTGAATGTTTTAAGCGTGTTTTGTCCCGTGACAAAAAGCATGTTTCTTTTACACATTTGAGTTGCCATTAACAATAATGGCACCCAAATGCAATTTGCGTGTTTTACGGCAATTTTACCGTGTCCCTGAATCACAGGCAAACGTGCACAGTTCTGCCAGTGATTCTAGAACTCTTAGAGGTAAACACAGCTTGCTTCCAAAATGAACTAAAACAGTATGAGAACTAAAGAATATATCTACCCACGCTACCCTCTTCTTCACAGCAAAAAGTGTGATAACATAACAAGTACCCTAAAAAATATATTGTTAGTAATTAACTGAATTCATTTTGTGTTGGGATAGGGGTGAAAAATCAGCCCAGCCCTGACAAGAACATTGAATTTTGTGCAGTTTCCCTAGTACTCCTAATCTAGGCTGACCAGATGTCCCTGATTTCTAGCGACAGTTCCTATTTTCAGGAAGCTGTCCCAAGAAAACTGTGTCCCCAAATGTGTCCCAGTTTAATAAATGGAGTCCCTAGATACAATACTATTTGTTTAAATTGCTGTACTTGGCTGCTGCTCATGCTAGTGGGCTCGTTACTGATTACTGGTGGCATAGAGGGGCTGTGATGGGCTAGCCCACATTGTTGCTGGTACCAAGCTTGTGCTTTTGTCTCTGAAGTCAGTAACCCATTACTATGGATACCACTGGTCTGGGGGCAGAACGTAGCTGACCTGAAGCTTTGAAGGGAGCAGGGCTGCGTGTGGTACAAACAGACTCACAAGCGACCCATAGTGATGTTGATTGGCAGTGAATGCACAGGGAGACATGAAACAAGGCAGTTTATTTGCAAATAAAGATACAAACGTATACTAGATAACTGGATATTAGGCTGGGAGATGTATGCATTAGTGGGAGATATTTGCATCATGTTCCCCCGCAGGAGCATATTGGATCATGCTTTGCTGGGTTTTGTTGCCTTCCTCTGGATCAACTGTGGGTATAGGATTATAACTTTTTTTTATTTTTTTGTATGGTTGAACTGGATGGACTTTTGTCTTTTTTCAGCCAGATTAACTGTGTAACTATATTGCATTCCAATACTATGAGATAATGTTTTTTTCATGGCGGAAAGGGTTGCTTGGGAGGCACTCTATGCTTTACTTAAATTTGACCTCTGCCCTCTATGCGTTACACACTCCTGAACCCTGAACTCTGTGGGCTCCTTACTTTTGACTACTTCTGACCACTGCACCCATGCATTACACACTCCTGAACTCTAAGGGCTCCTTACATCTGACCTTTGCCCCCGTGCATTACACACTCCTGATCTCTAAGGGCTCCTTACTTCTGACCACTGCACCCGTGCATTACACACTCCTGATCTCTAAGGGCTCCTTACTTCTGACCACTGCACCCATGCATTACACACTCCTGAACTCTAAGGGCTCCTTACGTCTGACCTTTGCCCGTGCATTACACACTCCTGAACTCTAAGGGCTCCTTACTTCTGACCACTGCACCCGTGCATTACACACTCCTGAACTCTAAGGGCTCCTTACGTCTGACCTTTGCCCCGTGCATTACACACTCCTGAACTCTAAGGGCTCCTTACTTCTGACCACTGCACCCGTGCATTACACACTCCTGAACTGTAAGGGCTCCTTACTTCTGACCACTGCACCCGTGCATTACACAATCCTGAACTCTCAGGGCTCCTTACTTCTGACCATTGCACCCATGCACTACACACTCCTGAACTCTAAGGGCTCCTTCTTACCTTTGCACCCGTGCATTACACACTCCTGAACTCTAAGGGCTCCTTACTTCTGACCACTGCACCCGTGCATTACATACTCCGGAACTCTAAGGGCTCCTTACTCCTAACTAGAGATGAGCGAATTATTCAAAAATTCGATTCGGCTGATTCGCCGAATTTGAGGAAGAAATTCGATTCGATGCGAATTAATTCGCTACGAATTTAACTTATTAAAAGGGTTTCTAGGCTTCAGAGAGCCTTTAAATTAGTGCAGAACACTGTACCTTTAATTTAAATGCCCTTGGAGATGAGGAAGGACAAGGAGAAGGAGAAGGATAAGAAGAAGGAGAAGGAGAAGGATGAGAAGAAGGAGAAGGAGAAGGATGAGAAGAAGGAGAAGGATGAGAAGAAGGAGAAGGAGAAGGATGAGAAGAAGGAGAAGGATGAGAAGAAGGAGAAGGAGAAGGATGAGAAGAAGGAGAAGGATGAGAAGATGGAGAAGGAGAAGGATGAGAAGAAGGAGAAGGAGAAGGATGAGAAGAAGGAGAAGGAGAAGGATGAGAAGAAGGAGAAGGAGAAGGATGAGAAGGAGAAGGATGAGAAGAAGGAGAAGGATGAGAAGAAGGAGAAGGATGAGAAGAAGGAGAAGGATGAGAAGAAGGATGAGAAGAAGGATGAGAAGAAGGAGAAGGATGAGAAGAAGGATGAGAAGAAGGAGAAGGATGAGAAGAAGAAGGATGAGAAGAAGAAGAAGGATGAGAAGGAGAAGGAGAAGGATGAGAAGAAGGAGAAGGAGAAGGATGAGAAGATGGAGAAGGATGAGAAGAAGGAGAAGGATGAGAAGAAGGAGTTTCAACCGCTGTATGGAGTGAATGTCACAGAACTGTCAGAAATAGCCTATTTCTGACAGTTCTGTGACATTCCCTCCATACAGCGGTTGAAACATTGTATCTATTTGTTTCCATAAATGGAAACAAATAGATACAATGTTTCAACCGCTGTATGGAGGGAATGTCACAGAACTGTCAGAAATAGCGGAGCTCTGCAGATACACTTAGCGGAGCTCTGCAGATAGATACAGCGGTTGAAACATAGGCTATGTTTCAACCGCTGTATGGAGTGAATGTCACAGAACTGTCAGAAATAGGCTATTTCTGACAGTTCTGTGACATTCCCTCCATACAGCGGTTGAAACATTGTATCTATTTGTTTCCATTTATGGAAACAAATAGATACAATGTTTCAACCGCTGTATGGAGTGAATGTCACAGAACTGTCAGAAATAGGCTATTTCTGACAGTTCTGTGACATTCCCTCCATACAGCGGTTGAAACATTGTATCTATTTGTTTCCATTTATGGAAACAAATAGATACAATGTTTCAACCGCTGTATGGAGGGAATGTCACAGAACTGTCAGAAATAGCGGAGCTCTGCAGATACACTTAGCGGAGCTCTGCAGATACACTTTTTGCCGGCTTGGAATTCTTCTTATTTTCATCCTACTTCTTCTTCTTCTTCTTCTTCATCCTCATCCTCTTCTTCTGAGGATGAGGATGAAGAAGAAGAAGAAGAAGAAGAAATAGGATGAAAATAAGAAGAATTCCAAGCCGGCAAAAAGTGTATCTGCAGAGCTCCTCTAAGTGTATCTGCAGAATAGAGGAGCTCTGCAGATACACTTTTTGCCGGCTTGGAATTCTTCTTATTTTCATCCTACTTCTTCTTCTTCTTCTTCATCCTCATCCTCAGAAGAAGAAGAAGAGGATGAGGATGAAGAGGAAGAAGAAGAAGAAGAAATAGGATGAAAATAAGAAGAATTCCAAGCCGGCAAAAAGTGTATCTGCAGAGCTCCTCTAAGTGTATCTGCAGAATAGAGGAGCTCTGCAGATACACTTTTTGCCGGCTTGGAATTCTTCTTATTTTCATCCTACTTCTTCTTCTTCTTCTTCATCCTCAGAAGAAGAGGATGAGGATGAAGAGGAAGAAGAAGAAGTAGGATGAAAATAAGAAGAATTCCAAGCCGGCAAAAAGTCTATCTGCAGAGCTCCTCTAAGTGTATCTGCAGAATAGAGGAGCTCTGCAGATACACTTTTTGCCGGCTTGGAATTCTTCTTATTTTCATCCTACTTCTTCTTCTTCTTCTTCATCCTCATCCTCAGAAGAAGAAGAAGAGGATGAGGATAAAGAGGAAGAAGAAGAAGAAGAAGAAGTAGGATGAAAATAAGAAGAATTCCAAGCCGGCAAAAAGTGTATCTGCAGAGCTCCTCTATTCTGCAGATACACTTAGAGGAGCTCTGCAGATACACTTTTTGCCGGCTTGGAATTCTTCTTATTTTCATCCTACTTCTTCTTCTTCTTCTTCTTCATCCTCATCCTCAGAAGAAGAAGAAGAGGATGAGGATGAAGAGGAAGAAGAAGAAGAAGAAGAAGTAGGATGAAAATAAGAAGAATTCCAAGCCGGCAAAAAGTGTATCTGCAGAGCTCCTCTATTCTGCAGATACACTTAGAGGAGCTCTGCAGATACACTTTTTGCCGGCTTGGAATTCTTCTTATTTTCATCCTACTTCTTCTTCATCCTCATCCTCTTCTTCTTCTTCTGAGGATGAGGATGAAGAAGAAGAAGAAGTAGGATGAAAATAAGAATAATTCCAAACCGGCAAAAAGTGTATCTGCAGAGTTCCTCTATTTCTGACAGTTCTCTGACTTTCACATTTACAGCGGTTGAAACATTGTATCTGTTTCCGAATAAAAACATCTGTATCCTAAATGGAAACAAATAGATACAATGTTTCAACCGCTGTACATGTGAAGGAACTGTCAGAGAACTGTCAGAAATAGCGGAGCTCTCTGCAGGGACACTTTTGCCGGCTGATCGGGAAAAATCCGATTCGCGCACCCGAAGTAGGCTAATATTCGGATTCGACGCGAATCGAATTTTTCCTGAAATTCGAATCGAATTCCACTTCGCCTGGTTCGATTCGCTCATCTCTACTCCTAACCTCTGCACTCTGTGCATTACACACTCCTGAACCCTGAATTCCAAGGGCTCCTTACTCCTGACCCCTGCACTCTGTGCATTACACAATCCTGAACTCTAAGGGCTCCTTACTCCTAACCTCTGCACTCTGTGCATTACACACTCCTGAACCCTGAATTCCAAGGGCTCCTTACTCCTGACCTCTGCACTCTGTGCATTACACACGCCTGATCCCTGAACTTTGAGTGCTATTTACTCCTGACCCCTGCACTCTATGCATGTCACACTCTTGACCCAGAGCAGAGCAGGCTTTGCTTTTGTTTAACCATATCCCTTAAAGCCCTTTAACTTAGTACGATTTGGCCACACCCACCATTTGGTACAATGCGCAAAGTATGCCACCTGTTACCCCTGCCCCCTACTCAGTCCCTTTCCCACCCCCACTGAAAGTAGGCATGGTCAGTAGGGTGTCCCTAGATTTCATTTAAAAAACAGGGCACCTTATCATGAACCCTCATATAAAGCGTTGATCTCTCTAATCTTCCAATATTAGACAGCCCACAGCATTTTAAATGCAGGAAAATGGTAGCCATAAGAATAAAGAAAGAATAAAGACATACCTAATTTCTAACAGTAAATGTTAAAATATACTCCAAAATGACACTGTATAATACCTTAGTAATACTACAGAAGCTAGAAGTTCATTCTTGCTTTACAGATACAAAGAAACATGACACACTGCCTGCCTTTTAATGTAATTTATTTGATTAGAAGTCATTGACTGACATTAAGTAAGGTGTTGTAGCTGTGATACATTCCTTGATAAGTACTTTCCACAGTCTCTCACAAAGTACATGATCTTACTAGTCGCTGGAGATTTACCAGGACAATCCAGGTTAATGCACTTTTACTTTGCTGCACATTACCAGCAACAGCCATTAGCAAGAGGGATTCCTCCACTGTATGATCTAGCTTAGCACTGGCAGACCATAGTTAACAGCAGGTATGCAATTAGTATTGTTTGTCGTATTTCTCTTTCATGAATATGGCTGCTCTAGAGTCTGCAAGCATGCATAATGCCTCAACACCAATATTCTTTGTGATTTAAAAGCATAATTTCTGACAGATGATCCTACAAGCCATAATAATACAGCACACGCAAATAATGTCAAGTATTTCAAGATGTTCATATTTTTCAAAGAACACACAGTTCCCTTAAGTTCAAGGGCACCATTTTATGGCATGGTATTTTAATAAGTATATTCTCATTATAAAATAACAAATAACACTCATAATCTGATGCAAGGTCATTTTTTGTACCAACGTGTTACATCAGCACTTTTCTTAACTGTAGTAGCCTTGAATGAACCTTGGTCTCGGTACTGCTGTTCTCTGAAGATCTTTTTTTCTATTTATGTCTCATCGTAGGTTTTAAAAGTCTTGAAACAACATTCCCAATTTAGGAGTGACATTAATGGCTTTAAACTCTATCATTACAATATGGATTTCATCACTTCATTCAATGTCTCACATAAGTTTTTCAGTAACTTAGTTTTTTTTATACTTTTATGTAAACCTCTTTCCTGCTTTTCTACCATATATCCTTCTGATTGTAGAATAGATACAGTAACTCAGGAAGCATATTGCCTGCCTATCTTCTGATTGGTCTCCAGTCAAAGGGAGTCCTTACTAAATTAAGAGGCTTGTGTAAGGAACTATCTTGGTTAGGGTAGCACATCACCAGATACAAGTATAGAGTTGAAATATACATTTATTAAAGCTGAGATTAAGGGCAGTACCTATATGAACAAAGAGTGTCCCGTGTGCTAGTGACTGCTCTTTTCTTTGAATTATCTCATCTGCCCCCAGGCTGTGATCCCCTAGTTGTGCGAGATTTAGTATTCACCTGTGACAGGCACTCATCAAATCTATACTTGTTCACGGAAGTCGTACTATTGGTTCCTACGATGAAAAGCACTCTATAAATGGAGGACAGGTGCATGAATAAAAGGTCCTCCTTCCTTCATATATCGCTCTTAATTTCAGGAAATCATAATACAGCTTCTATGAATAAAGGAGAGAACAGAAAGGGAAGGCATAGTCTCTACGTTTAACGAGTGCCTATCACAGGTGCTCATATTAATGTATTAGAACCAGAAGATCACCTCTGCGGGGTATCTGAAGGACAGAGGATGAAGATTTCAAGGAGCTGAGCAGCCCATAGGACACATCAATCATGTAAGTACCATTCCTGGTACTGATTTAAAAAAAATGCTAACCTTCAGCATTAATATATGTTTATTTTAATGCTATACTTAGCTGTTTGCTACAGCTCAACATTCTCCTGGGAGCCCCTTTGATCCTGAAAGCATACTAAGTACATGCTTTGAAATTGATGTGTTGGATTTCTGTTCATGAATGCCATACAAAAACCAATGAGAACACCTGAACAGCAAATAAAAGGTACTGTCATTGGCTTGTGGAAGGACAGGGAGGGTGAAGCTCCAAGTCAGCAAAGCCATGACCTGCAATCTGTATACCCCCAAGGATCAAAAATGCTCATGAGAAAGGATTAAAGATTGTTTTCATATATCTAAATTTAAATGGGATTGAACAGATCTTCAGACAGGAGCAATTTTTCCTTTCTGATGAAAATCATAATTTATTAATAAATCCATCCATTTAATGCAGCTGATTTCTGTAAGATTCTTTAATTAAAATGTTCATTGTAATTAAATCATCATATTGTTGTAAAACCAGCATTAGTCTGATTATTGGAATGTAGAAGAATGCTTGAAGATAATATACCAGATAAATTTTGGGGGCATTTTTTGGCATTCTATATTTATTTTAACCAATTGCAGTTATGTGTTTGCAGTGTATTCACATGTAAAAAAAATGCAGCATTCTGTACTTTTTATAAGCATACAGGAATATACCATAATGGTGTAATCTAGAATTATTGGCATATATTCATTATATATCGGAATATATTCATTTTTATGCATATGCGTTAGTACTGCGTTTAAAAACGTGTTAAATTGCATCTGCTGTAAACAAACCCTTAAGGCCATTTTTATAATTTCCTGGATTTTGGCTTTAAGGTGAACAAATATAAGATCACTAGAAAAATAAATGTGGGGGTCAATAGTATTGAAGTGGTAAACATACTTGAATGTAGGAGCAGATAATGAATAGGCAGATCTAATGTCTGCCACATACTGTACAAAGAGCAGGTCCCAGTAGTTTCTGCGTATTTAAATCCTTCTTTCAATGATTTCAAATGTGGGCAGCATGATAAATAACTGCAGGTAACTTGAAAAACAGTTGCAGCACTGTGCAGTTACTTATGGCTGTCATGAAGTGGAGATAGGGGTAATCCTGGGTCATATAGAAGCGTGATCAAGAATCACTCAACATAATGCCCTAATGTTCTATAACATAATTATGTGTTCTCTTTTAATGGGAACAGTGCTTTTATATGGAAATAAGAATAGTTTGTTAGCTTGTAACCTGGATAAGAGAAGTGAAATTTGCTTTTTGTGTGCAAAATATGCAGCTATTTGATTAGGTGTTCCAAGAATCAGGGCTGTGGATAAAGGGGGTATCACCTGTTCTCCTGTACGTGCCCAGGCAGCTGGGTGAATTGGATGTGGGCAGAGAGGGTGATCGGCGTAGCATGGGGGGGGGCAAGTACTGGAACTGATGCCCTGTATGGCTCTCTCTGCAGCACCTAAAAGGCTGGCTTCTCTCTCTCCTGCTGGCTTTCAGCGGCTGCAAGGAGAACCATACATGGATCACTTCCAGTAATTGCTCCCCCACCTGGTGTACCCATTGTCTTCCCTGTGCATCATACATTCCCAATCTTACTGAAATGGACATTTGAACTGAACCTTGGGGGATTTTTACAGGCCAAAACCACATGGATGTGGAGGTGTGTTATGTGAATTAGAATAATTCGTACTTGGTTCTTTCACACAGCTGAGGTTTTCCTGAAGGTGCTTTGCTGGTCTGATGGGCATGGATAGCACTCGGATGCTGCTTGGTTCTTGGTTCTACACAGCTAAGGTTTTCCTGAAGGTGCTTTGCTGGCCTGATGGGCGAGGATAGCATTCGGATGCTGCTTGGTTCTTGGTTCTACACAGCTGAGGTTTTCCTGAAGGTGCTTTGCTGGTCTGATGGGCACGGATAGCACTTGGATGCTACTTGGTTCTTGGTTCTACACAGCTGAGGTTTTCCTGAAGGTGCTTTGCTGGCCTGATGGGCATGGATAGCACTCAGATGCTGCTTGGTTCTTTCACACAGCTGAGGTTTTCCTGAAGGTGCTTTGCTGGTCTGATGGGCATGGATAGCACTCAGATGCTGCTTGGTTCTTTCACACAGCTGAGGTTTTCCTGAAGGTGCTTTGCTGGTCTGATGGGCATGGATAGCACTCAGATGCTGCTTGGTTCTTGGTTCTACACAGCTGAGGTTTTCCTGAAGGTGCTTTGCTGGCCTGATGGGCATGGATAGCACTCAGATGCTGCTTGGTTCTTTCACACAGCTGAGGTTTTCCTGAAAGTGCTTTGCTGGTCTGATGGGCATGGATAGCACTCAGATGCTGCTTGGTTCTTGGATCTACACAGCTGAGGTTTTCCTGAAGGTGCTTTGCTGATCTGATGGGCATGGATAGCACTCAGATGCTGCTTGGTTCTTGGAGCTACACAGCTGAGGTTTTCCTGAAGGTGCTTTGCTGGCCTGGCCCAGATAGCACGCAGACTCATAGCACTCAGATAGACCTGGCAGCTGATAGCTCTGGAAGTGTCATACTCTCTATTGGCTGTCATAGTTCATTTGCTCATGTTATGGCTGATAGAAAATTAGTTACTAACAATTCATCCTATATTCTTCACATGCTGAAAATACTTTTTGCATCCTTTTTTTGCATGTGAACATGTGTCACAGAAAGATGCACAAGCATCTAATGAATTACAGGGAAAATAAGAACTCTTTGCTAAATTTTCTTATATGACACACATAGGGCCAGTAGTAGTACCCTGAAGGTTAAATCTGAACTCCAGCTTTTGTTACACTTTACACAACTCGTTTGGGCCAAGCTGGCCAAAAACGAACTATGCTCCTCACTAACATGTGAGATCGCTGGATGTGCTGTATAAACTGCATGTAGCAAAGGCTACATACAGCATACCGCACTGTGTTCCAGGTTTAAGCCGAGACCTTTCTGTCTCAGACGTGGAACACAATAGAGTCTGTCTGAGCGGAACTCAGCCAGTCATAGAAAGTGATCCATTCTATCATTGAATACAAAGCTTTCATCTGATTGGCTGAGTCAGGGAGGTGGGCTGATGATGTCACAACCTCTGACTCAGTACTAGAATACATTGTTTTCTATGACTGGCTGAGTGCTGCTCAGACAGACTCTATTGTTTTCCAGGTCTGAGATAGAGAGGTCTCGGCTCACACCCGGAACACAGTATGTAGCCTCTGTTACATATAGTTTATACAGCCCATCCAGCAGCCTTAAATGTTAGTTAGGGACATACTTCGTTTTGCCCAGCTTGGCCCAAACGAACTATGTAAAGTGTAACAAAAGTTAGAGTTCAGCTTTAAACAAAACTATCACTTGGGGCACACGGACAGGCATCAATTAACCAAAGCAGAAAAGCAAATTCCACCAAAATAAACTTTACATTATATATTTAAAATGTAACCAATTTTATGGGGCTCTTTTATAAAGTAAACCAATGCTTTCAAGTATGCATACATCCTAACGTTATCTATATCAAACCTGTATGTAGAAACAGGACATAAAATTGACCATACTGTATGTGCTGTTATTAGACACCATCCAATGCCCGCAGACCTCAAAACAAACTACAAAATGCCAATTCCTCATGGGAGTCCACAAATCATTCCAAACTTCTTCATTTTCTCTAGAGACAGCATCACATAGTGTAATGCTTTGACAGTTGAGATGTACCCAAACTGAATTGTGAGATGAAATGAATGGTGTGCTCAACTCATAGAAGACTCAAAATATGCATAGGGTTTTTTTTGGGTATCCTGGGACACAGCTATTTGAATTTTGCTCTTCTAAATACTTAGTAAGAGCAGCTTTAAAAACATTCATTCCTTTGATTGGCAAGAATAATAATTTATTCTGGCCATTGAAATGAATAAACGCTCAAGCGCTACACTTTCCATAGCACTTGGGTTTATTTAGACACATTTAGGTGTGTTTTGACATTGTTTCAGTCAAAATGATTCTTTCTTGAATGCACAAGTGAAGGTTTCTTTTTTCTGCCTTTAAACTCCTGTAAGTGCCTGGACACCTAGGCTAACACAGAGGGGTGTTTAGAGGCAGAAAAAAAAGTCAAAGACCTATAAAATAGCTGCTTTTGAGCTCACGAATACATGAGGCCTAACAGCATGCTTCATAAATAAAACCCCAAAACTAAAAGCTGGGAAATAGCATTTGAATGCCACAATTTTGTAAAATTACAATCTGTAACCTTACATGCTTACAAGATTCAGAAACCCACTGTTTTAGGCTCAGATGGAAAATAGGGTGTAATTTATGTACTTAGTGAAGCAGTTACCTATAAAATGTTGTTTTTACATTTTCAAATGCCTGTTGTTTCTTATTTTACCTGAATATATGGAATTTTTGTACAGATTTGTAGATGTCTCTTGGGGTGGCTATCTACAGTATATATCATTTAATGATATCAGCATTGCTAGAAGACAACTGCTGTGTTACGTTACACAAGACTCTACCTAGAGAATGTACACTGCTCCTTCCTTCTTATGAAGCCTATCCAAAAAATACATAAGTAAATATCTGTAAAAAAAGAATGTAGCCACCACATTCAAAGATGGGTAAGATGCAATCCTTTTTGTATGCTTTCTCCCTTTATTTTGCCTGGCGATATGGCCAGTAATACACTTTTCACTTTGGGTGGCTCCCCTTTATGAGCGAGCAGCCCTTGGACGGAAGCACTGAGAAGAGGATGGTGATGGATGCACTGGCAGTTTAGATACACTTCAGGTCCCACTTTTTTTTTTTAACCACTTGGCACCGGCTGAACGCAAATGTGCAGCCTCCCGGTGTCTGGGCCTAGACGCCGAGCGGCCTCACATTTGCATTCTATTTAAAAAAAGCATATGTGCTGAGAGCACGTGCCCTGCGCGCTCCCAGCACACATGTCCGGTACTCACAGAAAGGTCCCAATCTCCACTTTCGATCGGGACTTTTCTCAATCATGTGACCGCCATGACGGCGTGTCACGGCGGTCACATGACCCTAAACCCCGGTCTGCCTCCCGGCTTCTGAAATCCTTAAAGGGCTGGGAGGCGCTGGTGCCAAGGGATTAAACAGTATTGCTATTTATTGTTTGTATCAATAGTACAAATACCGCAAAGTAATCACAAATACATAGCATCAGCATGACAGAACACACAGGGCCAAAGTTGGTAAAGCCAAGTGCAATAAACACAGGACAAGTACCTCCAAAATGGTGTAGAACATATTTGGGGAGGATAACTAGGTAAAAGTAGGTAGCAAAAACAAAGCATAAAAAGGTATTACTTGGATGAAAAAAGGGGAAACACACAAAGGGCCTTCATAAGTCCCACTTTTAAAAAAATAAATGTTGATATCAGTTGTCAATAGATATGCACTGAGTTAAGAAAATGGCACAACTCTGTGCTTGTAGTCAGGAAGATTAATATGTATTATGTAGTCTTGAACATTGATATATATAAATGTCTGTAAGTACTTACATAATAAAACCAATTTAGCTTTTAGTAGGGCAGGGTTTGATTCCATTCAGGTTACAAACCTGGCAGGATGAGATCCTCTCCTTCTACAGCAAAGCTCTTACAACTGTTGGCTGGTTATTTATTATTTATTTATTGCAGGTACTTATATAGCGCCATCAATTTTTTACATATATATTGTACATTCACATCAGTCCCTAACCCTCAAGGGGCGTACAATCTATGGTCTCTAACTTACATTCATACATACATGTACTATAGACAATTTAGACAGGATCAAATTAACCTACCAACATGTCTTTGGAGTGTGGGAGGAAAATTGGAGTAGGCACAGGGAGAACATGCAAACTCCAGGCAGGTGGTGCCGTGGTCAGGATTTGAACCAATGACCCTAGAACTGCCAGGCAGAAGTGCTAACCATTTAGCCACTGTGCTGCCCTTGGTTGAGAATGGATCTCTGATTTCTACATAAGTCGGTTCTCTAAATATTCATTGTAGAAATACATTACAAATGAAATGGAAATGGTGTATAACCTGTAACTGAATGCACTCAGTTTTAAGTGAACCTGTACTAAGATTAAACCATAACATTATGTATAAGTATTTTTTCAGGTTTCAAGAGAAGGCCTAGAACCTTTCTATTGCAGTTTATAACCCCATTGGAAGTAAGAAGTAAGGAAGCTTGCCAATAGAGCACCAAACACCTCCCAGTGCCTTACCTTTGTCTATGTCCTTGTTGAGTGATGCTCCTGACTTACTGTTTCAATGACACAGCAGGAAGTAAAGGACACAGACAAGAATAAAAGCTTAGGGCCTGTGTACATGGTTTGTTTTGTTCTTGAAACTGCTTCTTTCCACATACAAGTTAAAACGAAGCTCCTGTCAAAGCTAAACAAAAAAATTAAAGTCAGCTGCTACAAAAAATGTAGCTGCTGACTTTTAAAAAATAGCTACTCAGCAATCCCACAATTCAGCAATGTACTCACCGCAGCCGGTTTCACCAGCCATCCTCACTCGCTGGTGCCAGTATCTTAAAGTGTTACTAAACCCACAACAGTAAAATCAGTGTGTATATACAGTAAAGCATGCTTGTTATACTCACTGCGGAACCTAAGGGGTTAATCCTCTGCATTGTGTAAAAAGGCCATTTGAACCTTTCTTCTCTGCCACTCCTCTTTTTCAAATGTCCACTTCTTATCTCCTGATAAGACAGGCTGAACACGTGGTCACATGCACATGCTCAGTTTAATGTGTATTGCTAGAGAGTTTTTTTTTTTCTTGGGAGAGTGCATGTGATAAGCACAGAGCCAATCAGCACTGTCCAGACAGAGGGTCAGGGGTTTTGCATCCTCCTAGAGCAGAAATAAAACTCCTCCTACAAGCTTTAACCAGTGCTCTGCTGAAGTCACAAGACTGCTATATACTACTGATGAGAAAAGGTATTTAGAAGTTTATATTTACTAAAATAATTGCATTTCCATGTTCTGTGTACTGTGGGAAATCAGATAATGTGAATGCAGGGACCTGGGTTTAGTAACACTTTAAGTGTGGGTACCTGGCTGTGAAGCTGCACTGCACATGCGTGAGTAGTTCTGCGCCTTGTGAATCGTTCCATAGTCTTCTGGAACCTGTCATGTGGCCCAGAAGACTACAGGGAGGGAGGGGGACAACCTCCGCTTTTGATCGCCCAGGTGATCGCAGTGGAAGTGGGAGCGGATACCTGTCAAAATTGATTACCTGCTCCCCAAAGGTGCCAATTCTTCACATGGAGTGGTGGTCCAGTACTTAAAGTGGAACTTCCCCTTTTGGGTGGAGCTCCGCTTTAAGGAATGTATAAGCTTCTTGAAGCAGCTCAGTGTAGCTAAAAAGGAGGTCAAATGAAAAGTGGTCAACTGCAGGTCAAACATACCTGTGAAGAAGCTCAGAAGCTTCTTAAACTAAAAGCATGCTGCATGGAGTATAAAAGAATTATACAGCGCCTGTGGTAAGCAGGAGGAGGAATTGTGCCCCATAATTGGTATTAGTGTAAGGAACAATGCCCCAGTGGTGGTGTCAGGGGGAGGAATAGTGCCCCTTCGGTGGTGTCAGTGGGAGGAATAGTGCTCCATCGTTGGAGTCACTGGAAGGAATAGTGCCCCATTGTTTCTGTTCTTGGGTCCCTCCTTTTCTTTCTCTATACCTCCTCCCTGGGCCAACTGATAATCTCCCATGGCTTCCAATATCACCTCTATGCTGATGACACCCAGATCTATCTCTCCACTCCCCAGCTCACCCCCTCAATCTCCTCATGTATCACAAATCTACTATAGATCAATCAGCATAGATGTCACATCACTACCTTAAACTCAATCTTTCAAAGACTGAGCTTGTAATATTTGCTCCTCCCCGATCCCCCACTCACAACTTTACCATTAAGATCAATAGCACAACCATTGGTCCTTCCCCTCATGCCAGGGGGCTAGGCATAATCCTAGACTCTGACCTCTTCTTTGGGATCACATCAACTCACTGGCTAAATCCTGCCGCCTCAACCTCCATAACATTTCCAAAATCCGCCCCTTTCTGACCAATGACACCACAAAACTACTTATCCACGCCTTGGTTATATCCCGCCTTGATTACTGCAACTCCCTCCTCACTGGTCTACCGTTACACAGGCTATACCCCCTTTAGTCTGTTATGAATGCTGCTGCTAGACTCATACACCTTACCAACTGATCAGCGACTGCTGCCCCTCTCTGCCAATCTCTTCACTGGCTTCCACTAACTCAACGTATAAAATTCAAAATACTAACCACAGCTTACAAAGCCATCCACAACACTGCCCCTAGTTACATTGCCAACCTCATCCACAGATACCGGCCAAATCGCCCACTCCGCTCCTCCCATGATATCTTCCTCTCTAGCTCCCTCATCACCTCCTTCCACGCTTGCCTCCAGGACTTCTCCAGAGCCTCCCCCATCCTCTGGAACTCCCTATCACAGCATGTCCAGTCAGCCCCCACCCTGTTTGCCTTTAGGCGATCTTTGAAAACTCACTTCTTCAGGGAAGCCAACCCCACCGCCACCTAAGAACTGTACTTGAATTTCCTCCACCAGGTCATCCCCCGCAGCTATCACCTTTTGTATCACCTCCCCCTTCCTTTAGATTGTAAGCTCCATGAGCAGGGCCCTCCTATTCCTTCTTTACTGAAATGTATTGTAATTTTACTGTCTCCCTTATATTGTAAAGCGCTGGGCAAACTGTTGGCACTATATAAATCCTGTATAATAATAATTGTTTATATTGGTGGGAGGAATAGTGCCCCATCTTTGGTGTCAGTGGAAGGATTAATGGAGGAATAGTGGAGGATAATGGAGGAATAGTGCCTCATATCAGTGGGCAGTACAGTGAACCAAGGGCCAGATAAGAGCAAGGGGCCGCATTTAACCCACCGTCACAGTTTTGAGACCACTGCTCTGGGATAAGATGAAGATGCACACAATCTTTGATGCCTTATTTAAGGTGTCAAGCTCTTCTTTTTTTGTTTTGGGTTGTTAGAAGTTTACTCTTAATTAAATCTCTATAGAAATATTTTAAAGCGAACTTTTGGCCTCATTTGTGTTTGCACCATCTGTTTCTGGTGCTTGGTGAAAAACTGCAGCTCCTTAATTTTGCAGCAGGCACAATCTTCCACAGGACTCACATACATGCGTCCCTTGTGTTTAGTCTAGTGTCTTATGTTGATATGTGGCACTGATGTGCACTCTTAGGCACTGATATGTGGCATTGATGTACTGATGGGCACTGGCAGGTGGCATTGATGGGCACTGACAGGTGGCACTGCTGGGGCTATACTGATCATCAGTGCCCTGATGATCAGTGTACATGTCCCCTCTGAGTAATGCCGCTTACCGGCTCTTCTCTCCTCACGAGCTGTCAGCATGACAGCTCGTAAGGAGAGAAATGCAGATAACCGGCATTTCCTTATTTACATGTGATCAGCTGTGATTGGACACAGCTGATCACGTGACAGCCCCGACGTCTTCGGCTCTTTCCGTTGATTGGTGATCCGCTGTGTCCCGGGGACACAGTGCACCACCAATCGCCACGCTGTGAGCCCCCGGGGACGCGCACGTGCGGTTAGAGTGGGAGGACGTCATATGACATATCCCAGAATGAGAGAACCGCCTTGCGCCCGTCATTTCCTTATATGGCAGGTGGGAGGCAGTTAAATGATAGATAATATCAACCAAAAAATTTTATAAATTGAGTTGCAGTTCAGCAAGTAAAATAAGTAATTGATCCTCAAGCAAAACATGACTTAGTACTTGATGGAGAAACCCTTGTTGGCAAGCATAGAGGTAAGACGTTTCTTGTAGTTGGTTACCGGGTTTGCAAACATCTCAGGAGGGATTTTGGTCCACTCTTCTTTACAGATCTTCTCTAAATCCTTAACGTTTCTTGGCTGTTGCTTGGCAACTCGACGTTTCAGCTTCCTCCATACATTTTCTATAGGATTAAGGTCTGGAGACTGGCTAGACCACCTTCATCTGAGACTGTACGCTTCTGTATTGTACTGTCGACAGGTAGCGGGAGGCTTGGCCATACACCATCTAAAATCTTACTATGTCGCTGTGCAAATTGCCTCAATTGCTACTTTCAGAATGCCAATTTTGGCCCATTTGGCGATCATGGACTGCTCTTTCTTTCCTGTTTAAGACCTCCTCTGGACCTCGTTATAAGCCTACTGTTTGGGATCCAACCTTGACACATTCGCTACGCTTATGGGACTCTTTTCAGCTAATTTGATCTCGTACCATTTGTATCTCTTGGGCATCTTAAGCACCCCTCGATTCCTGCCTGCTCAGACCCTACCCTTAAGGGTCTAATGTCTGATATGTACACTTCTCTGACTGACACCATGGGACCCCACACACTTCTCTACCTTTCTAAAAGGGAAGCCGATTAGGGTAGAAACCTGGACCAGTCCGATTAGAACTGAATATGGCTCAACTCCTCTAAATGTTCCTGGAACATATTTGCCCAAGAGAATGCTTCTAAGCTGTTATCTCACTGGTAAATTACTTTGTTAGGGATATCCAAATTCATTCCCTTAGCGTCTCCCTCGTGTTTTTGGGGTGTAGGGAACCAGGCACCCTTTTTCATATTTGGTGGTCATGCCCAAAAGCTCTGTGTTTCTGAACCCAGGTCTATTATATGATTCTCTAAGGCCCAAAGGAAGCAGGTGGAGTTTGTGTTTCTGACAGTCCGGGAGACTGTTGCAACTTCGCTGAGGTCAGGCAACGCTCATGGGGACCATGATTCATGAAAAGCTCACTTCTATACTGACCGAATCACATGAAAACATTTTGACCCATGGCTATCCTACAATGATCATCTTATCCTGGACGGCTCCTTACTCTCCATTTGATTGACTTGACAGCCCACTTTTATGCTGAGGAAACCTCTCCCTGTTCCCCCCATCCTACCCAGGCAAACCCATTTTTCCTACCTTCTACCCTTTCTTTACTACTCTCTGAGGCCTTCAAGCAAAGGCTTTCATTTCTTTAATTACTCTCCTCTCACTTGGAGCTCTCTTTTTGGCTCTAACCGACTTCCCTCATTTCCTCTAGTCAAGGCGATTATCTCCGTCAACTGCTCATATTTACTTGCCTCTATAATGCTGATCCCATGACTTGTCTGTGATTTTGTACAGCTGGCTACGATACTGCATGTACCACTTCTTTTCATTTGATGGAACTGTTCCTATACATCTGCCTAAGATATTTTTTTCCTTTCGCTCATATTTTGTTCTAATGTGCGTTATGATTTGTACACCACTGTTGTAAAACTTGAAAAATCAATAAAAATCTTTGTAAAATAAAGTCAGCTATGTACCACTTTTTATGGGTTTGCGGTCCCAAATCCACATTAATGTGCTACCAAGCAGCTAAGTGAGCTAAGAGAGCTTCTGTACATAGCTGGTCATCATTATTTTCCATCTCTTGTACAGCACAACACAGCAGCCATGACATTCTCATACAGCTAACAACTAGTCAGAATTCTGCATTTTAGAGGTATTTCTTCTTACCTTGAATAAATATTAAATTTGTAAAGGGAAGTGTATACCAACTATGTTTGCCCCAATTACATTAGTACACTATAATGTTTCAATAAGTTCAAAGCCAGCTAGACTGAAGCAATCATATCCTAGAGAGAAATTGTAACTGGTTTATACATACAGTATTTGTTGCCCATACCTGGTTTCCACTTGCAGAGATGATTTTTTTTTCTTGATACAATATCTGCGTCTTTTATGCCAGCACTATTATTCTTTGACACACTACTGCCTTCAGCGGGAAACTAAGCTCCACTTCATTACATGCGTGCGATAAAACAGATCAAGGTTACTCATTCTGTGGGTGAAGCTGGGAGGCACTCACTACTACGTGTGTGCTAACAGAAGACATTCGGCTATTGTTAGTCTTGCTGAAAATACTGCATTCAATAGTGATGGAATCCAGGTGGGCTGGAGACAATTAACCCCTTTAGCAGTGAAAGGTCTTAGAACTTACAAGACAAACTAAAACATATTCAAGCTGCTGTGATACACAGGGGAGATTGCGGACCCGACTGACTTATGCATATATATTGGGGCATTGATCGTGCTCAAACAAGGATCTCTTGCTCATGAAATTTACAGTGTTGAAGAATGCAGGAGCACAGGCTGTACAGTACGTGCATGGAATTTACTTACAAGTGTGGAGTATTTTTAAAGCTAAACTAAACCCATTGATTTGACGGTTTCAAAAAAACAGGTACGTTCCTGGAATGCCAAGATTGCTAACTATCACATTTTCTTGCCAAACCATCAAATAACTGGTGTCATAACTGATCACATGTGCAGCACCAATGCACTTGCTGATTAAACAGAGGCCATACATGGGACAAATTCTGAAAAAAGTGTGCTGTCTGTAATTCGATGGTGCCACCATTGATTTTGAAATTCGACCAAACACGCCTCATGTTGTTACAGAAAATCATGGTCAGAAATCTTCTTTTCTTTCCAGCTCATGCACATTTCTTTTTCAATTATATTTCTCCCATAATTGATTAGAAATTTGTTCATTTTTAAAAAAATTTGCAACATGCCTGATCACTCAAATTCAGTGGCCGCATGAAAATTGGCCATTGCTGTGGCTCCACTAATGGTTGAAATTTGAATCATAATGCAAACTTACGATTTTCGACAGAAAAATAGTTCAGTATGTGACCCATGTATGGCTGACCTAAGATGGCAGCTTGCTTGGTTGAAAAGAATAGGAGGGTTTAGTTCCACATTAAACACACATACTCTATAGCAGGGGATCAAGGTGGGCAACTGTGGCCCTCCAGCTGTTGTAGAACTACAGGTCCTATGAGGCATTGCAAAACTGACAGTTACAAGCATGACTCCCAAAGGCAGAGGCATGATGGGACTTGTTCGCCAACAGCTGGAGGGCCACAGTTGCCCACCCCTGCTCTGTAGGCATCAAACCACATCTAGTGCACATGGCTATCATTAAAACAGAATGTACAAAAACTTGTATTGTACTGCACCAATGTGTATCTTCGTGCTCATGCACAGAAGTTCAGCCACTAGCCAGCTTACAGGATTCCATACACTGATGCTTGGGATAGCCTTTCCAATGGTAAATACCTGTAGTGGCTGCCCTTTTTGCTATGATAATATAGCATATTAGCTGGCCATAAGCGGAATGAAATTCGGCCAGTTCAGTAGGAATTGGCCGGATTTCCATCCATCTATAGGCAGGCTGGTTGTACTGAAGTTAATCTATCGATCGCCTTCAGTACAGCCAGCCTGTCGGGAGTTTTTTTTGTACTACCTTTGCCTATAGCTGGCAGCAGGGATCATTGTATTCTGACGACAGGGCAACCTCCTGAATAGCGCAACACTAACTATGTTGAATGCAAGAATCAAGTGACTTTTTTTCCTTCAACCTGCAGTTGAAGAAAAGAATATTGCATATTGTATGGCTAGCCATAGCTAGGTACATATGTATTTCATTGCTTAGCTAGCCAGTCATATCTGTTTTTTAGGGGATTATTCGCCTATTAGTAAAGTGTTGACATACACATGTGAACATGGTAAAATCATAAGAAATGTAAGAAAAGCAGTATACGGAAGTTTGTCACGCATGGCAAACTAGGGCCATTAACATTGAACATCAACATGTGATTAGCAAGACAGATTTGGGATCATGATAGATGCACATCCGCAATGAACATCTGCACGCATGAGTTCCAGGCATACCTGTATCAAAGGAAGTCCATTTACTAATAGGTTTAAGAGTCTTCACTCCAAAAAAAAATTGTGTGAATATTCATTTTTACAAACACAATTTTTATTATTATCCAATCATGTGAAAAGTCAATTTCTGTTCACTTTAAATACCCAATCATGCTCAAATGCTTTTCACATGACTGGATAATTGAAATGAATATTCAAACAATTTTTCGAGTGAGAATGCTCATCTCATTTAGTAAATAAGCCCATCCTTATCATGACTGTTGTATCGTTTTGGTAAGTCATGCTCCATACCCCAGTTCTGAAGCGCCCACTATTTTTAATAAAATATATTGTGCTGCAGACTTTAGCAATAACCACTATGAAAAATATGACATATATGTATTGCTAGCAGCAGACATTCACACTGACCTATTTTGCTTCCAGGCAAAGGGATGGTATTTCAAAAAATATATTGTGTTTCTAGGGCACCTGCTTGTTTTGCTACACAAAGAAGAGTAACATCTAAATCTGATTTATGTTTTACAGCTTTGCCCTAGCTTTTTATAAATCTGCTGCTGCTCGTAATTTCCCATGGGTGCCGGTTACCTGCCACCACATGTAGAGGAATATATTTTAGTTTTAGGTATTGAAAGCCCTTGCTAGACCCTTTTTTCAGTTTAATGAGACATAAGTTAGACTATGATTACACTGTAATTTAAAAGCCATTGGTCGTTCATGCACAGATTTCTGATTGATCTTGATTGTCTGTTGTATATCCAAAACCCATAGCAGTGTATCCTCCTAACTCATGTACTACGGAGGAAAGGTAGGGTGGTCCCCAATCTGAAGCATGCTGAAAAAGACTAACATCAGAGCCATTTATCACACCTTACCACTGTTTGTTCCTCACAGTTTCCCTTACATCTGTGAAAAATGTTAAGGGTAAGTTCACTTTTGTGGAAAAAAATATAGCAAATAAAAAAAAATGCAGCATACTGTATGTTACAGCAGAGAACATGGGCATATGATGAATTGAGTCTGTGGACCAATATGGCCGCAATTCATTCTTTTTTGTAATGACCATGTTGAGCGTTAGGCCCAAAAATGTTTGCAATTCAAAATCTGTGATAGGTTTCCATGCAACTTGTCTGGCAAGAGCTGAATTTGGGTGGGTAGAGATGTATTGTTGTGCGTATAAATTGCTTTGGCCCATAATCAATTGATACAAATCTGTGAAAAACAGCGGAGGAGCTAAATGCTAAAGCTGGCAGCTACGGGATTGATTCTGCTAACACTGCGTTTTTGGGAACACTATACTAAGGAGGCACTAGTATAGTTCTATCAACAAAAGTGCAGCGCTAGATAATAAATTCTGAAAAAAAGGTCCACTAAAGTCTATTCATAAAAACGTGCCAGATGACAAGTAGAAATCAATGGTGGCGATCCGTAAAGAAAAGCAGAAATGCGCACTAACCAGAAGACAAATATAAATAAGCGGTAAGGTAAGGTGGAACAAACAGTTGTCATTTGGGAAGCAGGTTATTGCTCACTAGAGTGTCAGTACAATTACGTCTTAACCGACGTCACTCGGGGGAAGCCGGACCACTCAATAGACTCGATAGACAGCATGTGCATGACTCAGAGGCCAGCAGAGGATCTTTGATACAAAATTGCATTATATGGAACGTGCAAAATGTGAGTTTATTACTTGGAAGGTGGGAATAAAAAAGGTTTTAAAAAGGTAAAGCACTATGTCTTCAATTTTTTCCTGCATGCGGAGAGACGTAAGGAGAAGATAAATAGGAGGTCTGAGACAACATAAGGAGGGATTAATCCCTGAGGGGATAATCAGCTGATAGAGGATATCTTCATTGACCCAAAAGGAAGGATCTCTGTATATAAACAGAAAGAGCTCAAGTCAAGCAGGTTCCAAGGAAGGTGAACCACAAGCGTATATATAGCCTAATTGTAGGCATTTAAGGAGGTGAGCTTACATCTGCACTAATTGAAGGATTCACAAAAGTCACTGATTGAGGAGCAACAAGCACCGAGTCACAATTTGTTATAGATGTTGGGACTATTAATTTAGAAAGAATCTAATTATAATTCACATGAGTCACTAATTGAAGAGGAATAATCACTCAGTCACTTTTTTTATTATTGATTTGTTATTAATTTTGTTTATATGACTATTTGACACTAAAATCACTGCAATTAGATTTATTAATTTCATAAATTATTGGGATTATGAATTTTTTAAAAAATCACTCAGTCACAATATTTTTTATATATTTCATTGAGGATTATTAATTTATAGTTGATTTTTCACTAATTAATTTTTGATTGGTTGGCACAAAATCATTTATGAATTGTTTAAAGGTATTTGGAATTTTAAAAATAATTATGGTTTAAAGGTTATTATGAGGTATCAAGGAGCGCAACATACATCAGTGAAAAATTTCCTGAAGAAGCTATTATATGTGAATTTCATCACTATTGTATTAACGCCGCTCAGAAATGTTGGTTTGGTTATATACTTCTAAAAGTTTGCAGATGCTGAAACTTTTCTCATGAGAACACTTAAGCGCATCAGCTGTTTAAATTGAACTAGTCACTTTCATTCAGAATCAGTATCAAAAAGACACACTGGTACAAGCAGCTATTTCTTTAGAGCAAAAACAGGTAAGAAGCTGCTACAAAGTTTGTTAAAATCTACACAATGTACATTGATTACTCAGAGGAGATTGCTTTTTTCTCATAAGTCCTCATGCACACTGGATGTTTTTACAGCAGCTGTTTTTGGCATTTGACAGTTTTTTCTACAGCCAGTAAACTCCCCAGCATGCTATCCTATGTGTCCATGCATGCATAGACTGTAATCAATGTTTTTGGCAGGGGCGTTTTTTGGCTGGAGGAAAACCCAGAACCAGTGGGTTTCTAGAGGAGTTTTTTTAGCTGTAAAAATGCTCTAATGCTGAAAAACGTGGTAAAACGCAGCAAATCGTGGCAAACCAGCGTTTTTGGACTTTTTCTGACCCCAAAAAAATATAAAAAAACGCAACGTGAAAAACGCAGCAAAAAGACGCTAAACGCTAATACAAAGAGGCTGAAAAACTCACCTTTTTAATGTGACTTTACACAGCTAACGTTACCAGCGTTATTAAAATGTCCAGTGTGCATGGAGCCTAAGAAGTGAAATTTCTCTTGAAGCCTTGCTCACACCAGAACTCACAAAACTGCTAGTAAATTGAAAGATCTGTAGCTTATAAATCATTTCAGTTTGAAAGTATCCTTTTGAAAATGCCTTTGAGTGAGATACACTGGTAATGTACAAAAACGATTCCAGGCTGAAGTGGGCCATTACAATTCCAACACATTCCAAATTAGTGCAAATTTCAATAATGAAAATAGACTATGACTACTGTCAGTAGATTTCAGAGGTAGTTTCCCACGTGCTGACTGTCTCACCAGGCATAATAAAAAAAGTTTCTAATTCTTACTTCGAACATAAGTTTTCAATGATCCATGCTGTTCATTAGTAAATTTATGGTGTAAAGTATTTGGTTTGCTGCATGCTGTTTTAAGAACATGTACTGTAGCATCTGTCAAAGCTGTTGATGATTTTCGACTGCTGTGTTTGGACTGCATGGAATAAAAAATGGCAAGTCTATAGGGGTATATAAATACAAAGTTCAAGTTTTCCTGCTGCTAACAAGAATATGCTTCAACATACACAACAATGGTGTGAAGGTCCTGCTACAATTAACAAGAAATTGAAGAGTGTGGTAGTTCTCTCTGATACATTACTGAATCTTTTATCAAGGTTTTCTAACTGCGAATTCCCAAACATATCAAATGAATTCTAACATTTTACCTATAATTTTACAACACCATTTCCTTTCCTTTCACACCATTTAGTTTCTCGTTATAAAGATCAACAGAAATGTGGATTCTGCTCAACCAGCACAAAGACAGGCAGGTAAAGGTCCTGTGTTCGTGGGCTTGTTCCAATGGGCAAATGCAGCTTGTTTTGACATCAGTTTGACGAGCTGCATAATTCAAAATTCATTGCAGATGCATTTTACATACAGTTAACCTGCTGTTGACCTTTAATATGCTTTTGCATTTCGATGAACTTGTACTGAGAGAAATGGTTCCGATGTGAGCAAAGGCGCAAGACAGGGAACTGGCTCTGGTAGAAGTTTGGTGCACTCTCCACCTATAGAAGCTCACTTCAATGACCACACGTTTCATGCAACATACTTGTCTTCATGCCTCTCCCACAGAAGCCAATGGTTTAGTATAACCTTTCCCACACTGTTTGAGGGCACTTGGCAGGAGCCAAAAACACTTGTCAAGAGTCTCCTTTTAGAGCAGGGGTGCTCAACCCTTTGAAGAGTGAGGGCCACTTAAGTGACTTGGTAACTGATCGCGGGCCACAGTGAAATTAAATGGTTCAGAATTACAATTTTTTTTATTTTGAACAGGTTAATGAATATTGACTTAGTGCAGGAGGGAGAGAGAGGCAGAAAAGTCAGCTTTTAACAGTTGTAGGAGGAAAATGAAGAGGAACAGTTCCTGTATATGCCGCTCTTCTTGTCCAAGTGTAAAAGAGAATGTGCTGCATGGGCCCCATGGAGCAGGGTCACCACTGCGACTCCTGACGCTACACCAGTAGGGTGAGGGGGAGGGTGGTGGTAAAAACATGTCTCAACTACTACTGTCTATATGGCTGCTTTCACACTGATGCACTACAGTTTACCCTCACCGCAGGAGCAGCGCAGTGTACCTGTGGCGTTCCTGCAGGTTAGCTTTCAGAAAGTGCACAAAACCGGCAAGATATAATAGAAGTCTATGGCTCAGTCCAACCAACTGTCATCAATCAGCACAATGACTCTCCCCACCTAAATCCAAAATACTATTAAATACATCTTTGCTGCTTGCTGAACACAAAAACAGTGGATTCCATCTCACTATCTAAATATATTCACAAATTACTAGTGCAGCACAGCTCTCTAAATTAATTATTGTTAGAAAACATAAATACTCCTGTGAAAACATATACGTATACATATAAGTGATAAACTAAAAAGTCCATAAACAATCCCCTCAGTGACATGTATCACTACCATGAATATCTCAGTAGTGGGAAGCCCTGAGAGGGGGCTCAATGCGTCTAGGAGGGAGGTGCCGGTACGGTGTTACCACACTGGCCACTATCTTGCTAGCGAAGCGGTGAGCTGGATGTGGATACACATGTTATTTTTTTATGCTTTTATACCTGTAAGTGTTATTTTAGTGACAGATACAATAAAGTGTTATACAGAGAGCACTATGTTTCAGTCTTTCTGTTGCATGAGATCAATTTTGGCCCCATGTCAGAGTGAGTGGAAGACGAGAGGAGATAAGAAGTTATGTCACTGCAACTGAGGAGTTGAGTATACCCAGATCTTTCCTTTTCTTGAGATGAGCAGGTTTTTCACCTGGTGTGGTGGAGGATCACTGAATATTACTAAAGAAGAAGGTATTCACGGAAGTGCTACACGTCACTTAGGGGATTTTTTTTGAGATTTTAAGTTTATCACTTGTATATGTTTTTCACAGGAGTATTTATGTTTTCTAACAATTATTAATTTAGAGAGTTGCACTGCACTAGTAATTTGTGAAAATACGGCTCAGTACATCTAACCCGCAGGTACACTGTTCTGCACATACAGATCAGTGTGAAAGCAGCCCAATAATTGGTAACCCTTTAATAGGTGCTGATATGCCTATTACAAAAGCATAGTGTATGTGATGTTTAATACACTGACCTTCTTTTCCTCTTTCAGCTTCTGATGGCACGCTCTCTGTCTCCAGGCTGCTAGAATGGTTCCAGACAAAATGCAATTGGCATCACACTTCCTGAGAGAGCAGTCAGTGAGGAAGCATCAGCTTACGCGGCTCCTGCCCTCTCCTTGGCCACCCGCTTCCTTCGCAATCAGCATCAGCTAGATGTGCTCTAATGCTTTGGGATGGAGGGTCGGCAAGCTCAGATCATGATCAAAGGACTCCACGCATGAACTTTCCTGGTTTGACGGTGAGGGCCACATCAGAGGGCTCTGAGGGCCGCATGTGATCTGCGGCCCACAGGTTGAGCACCCCTGTTTTAGAGCCTGTATATAACAATCCTAACTGCACATTAACCTCCTCGGCGGTATGATTCTTTCCGATTTTTTCTGCTGAAAGCGGTACCATTTTTTTGCATGGAAATATGTCGTTTTTTATTGTAGGCCTGTCATTTTTAGGAATAACTCACTGAAATCTGTCCGAACAAGAGTCTAGTAAACATCCCGGGTAGGATAAAATTTGAAACACAAAATCATAAATTATAATTTAATAAATAATCATAAAAAATAATAATATAATAATAATAAATTTAATTCAATAATATAATCAAACCAAAAACACTGAAATTTGAAATACAGAGGCAAATTCGCACATTGCTGAGCAAAGTTGCAAAATCGTTTTCAGTGTCTGATGACGAATTTCCCCATGAATCATTATCACTCAATTCTGCAAGTGGTTCTGATTTACTATCGCTGTTCTCTAGTTGGTCTAAAACAGATTTTGACCTAAAGGGACACTTTTTGGACGCCGTGGACTTTTCTAAGTTTCCAGGCAGAAAGAACAGTCAAAATGCAGACAGGGCACAGGACAAAGCACTCGGGACAAAATGTATGTGAAATGCATTGAAAAAGCAATGTTTTACTATGTAATAATTATTTTAAAAAAAAATGAAATTCTTTAAAAATTTCAAATTTGCCGCCGGTTCCGGCGCCCGTACGTCCCGACGTCACAGGGACCGGAACACGGAAGCTGGATGCCGGCATCGGCCGGAGGAGATGGCCAGGGACGCTGCAGGGGACACATCGTGGGAGCGAAGGACAAGGTAAGTGCTGCAGGGTCTCCCTGAGCAACGCCGCATGGTAAGCCCGAGTTGGTACTGACATTTTACCCCGAGCTACACTCGGGAATACCGCTAAGGAGGTTAAAGATAACTGCTGTACTCAAGGGCAGCTTCACAAGACCATAAACCCATAGGCTCAATTGACAAGGCTAACACACCAGCATAAGGATCCTCTTTTAATTAAAGTGAAAATACAATGAGCTTTAAATATTACAGTCACATGGCTAAGATCATTTGTGAACTGCGCCTTATGTTATCGATTAAACCAACAGTATAGAACTACTTTGACAGTAATATATCACTATTCCCAATCAAAACATTGAATTTAGAAGTTTGCCCATTTTTGCAGTTCTTCCACTATAAGTCTACTACTTGAATCAACTGGCTCCACTAGTTGCAAGTAATGAAACTTCTAAGAAATGATTACATTTTAGCTTAAAGTTTGTAAACATGCCTCCGCTGCCCCATTTCCAGTAAGCTCCAACCTTTTCCAAATGCATCATGGTTTGCACAATCATCTTCACCTGAACTCCACACAAACAGAATATACTATGGTACTTTCCCACAGGAGGGAGAAATATTCATACATGACTATAGCTCTGTTGTAGGTTCCTGATGTGTTATAAAGAGCTTTTCCCTCTTCAATCAGACAGGACATAAGACTATATCAGAACGCATCATCATTTATTTCAAGTAATCTCGGTTTGCCAAGAAATCTCTGTAAGGTCCCTTTCACATTGACATTCCGATCAGGTCTGCTTGCCCATTTTTCAGGTGGACACGATCGGAACCTCCATTCTCCTCTATGGAGCGGTGGGTGTAAACAGACGTGTCCATTTACACCCGCCAACATTCAACCTGATCCGACCTGCAAGAAAGAGATGGATGGCAATTCCCTTTCTGTCCTTCGGGTCGGGTCACATGGAAACGGACAGGTGGTCTATTTCCATCTGACCACCCATTGAGGGCAGCAGTGGAGTGGCCACAGAGCTGACATCTGCTTGCTCAGCAGGGATCAGCGGAGAAATCCCCCGTTGAGCAAGAGGATCCACTAAATGGGTCCACTCTGTGTGAAAGGGCCCTAAGTCTTATTTTTCAAATACTAAGGGAGACCATACACTAATCTTTTTTTTCTATCAACCAGTGGGTTGAATGAAAAAAATGGTCTGGTTCCCCCATCCACATACATAATGTGGGTGGGGGAATCCTTCCCATTGGTCTATTGTATTCTGACAGCAGGGAGACTTCCCCATTGTCAGAAAAACCTGATCGGTTTCTGTACAACCAACCTACCCATACAGGGATTGAAATTTGGCCAGTCCCTGTTGAACCGGCTGAATTTTGATCCATGTAGGTTTAAGAGCTTTCTCCTATTCTGGTCCTCATTGCCAAGGAATGTCTTTTATTAGGAACATTTTCATTTAGAGAATCCCCATCAGTTTCACAGGGAATATTTTATCATGCCTAGGCTTGTTGGACCCTTTTGTTGTGTGAAGCAGGCATAATTAAAATTTTACAAATCTGTTATTATCAGGCTTCACGCGCTCTGAAGTTATATGTGCCTCCCCTTTCTCACCCGATGCTGAGTTTGGTTTCTTTCCATAGCTTTCCTGTTATTAGGTTCGGGCAGCGGTGTTCATGTAGTGTGCTTCCAAGTAGATGTCTTCAATGGTTCAAAATACTTCTGTATATTTTTTTGTTTAACACTTTACATGCAGATTTGATTCTAAATGGTAACTAACTGTATTATTTGAAATATGTATTAAAAATGGATGACTATGATTACCTACACCTCCGAAACTTAATCCTTCAGTACTTGACTGGTATGCTGGTCCCCCCCCCCATCCCCCTTTACCCTCTTCCTTCCCTATTACATGTTCATGTTTGTTTGTTATTCCTGTTGTTCAGATAAGCTATATTAAGTTTGCGGTTCTTTAACCCAATAATATGCTAAGGTTAAAAGAAACATTGATAACTATTGCACCGGCCATATGGTGGGGTATTTATTCCGCTTGTTAACTGTGATATTGCATTACTTGTTGATTGAACCATGTATTAATACCATGTAATACTTGAAAATTCCAATAAAAATTATTGAACATAAAAAAAAAATGGATGACTATGTACTGTATCTAAACTCCCATTTCAGACACAAATTAAGGAAAAATGTTTTGTTTAAAGTTTTGAATTTTTGGCCTTGGGTGATGCAATAGTAGATACAGTATGTTGTAAACTTTTTACAAACATAGATAGCTCAAACCTAACATGATAAAAATGCATAAGCAAAGGTTACATTTTATGCTCAAAACTATTGGAAGATCCAGGGTCTAAAGATGGTATACAGTATGCAGTACAACAATGCCCTATGTTTTGTCTCTTTAAAAATACTGCAGATACATAGTGGTGTCTTGGAGATTTTCAGACAGACACTCTATGAGCAGCATTTTACAAACCTTCTTTGCCTATGATGTGCAGTAAAATTGCATTTTTTTTTTCTTGGTATTTACGAGTAGTTGTCAGATTAAAAATAGCTCTAAAGTATATTCATGTCTCCGTTTTAATTAATGTCTCCAGAGTATATATAAATATTTGAATATTTAAATTTCCCCATGTCAATAAAGAACACTCTTTTTAACTGTGTAAGGGTTCTTTCAAACAGGCAGTAAGCTTACTGCCCTCTGAAAAACAATACGCGGTGGAACACTTTTCAGGGAGCGTAATAACAAAAGGCAGTCACTATTGCCACCTGTTTTTTTTTTTTTTTTATTGCAGAACGGCAATTTTCATTGCATGCACAGCAACTGCAAGCCAAGTGTTTGGTTCGTGGTTGCAGTACAACCTCATTGACCTCAATGGGCAAGTCTGACAGGCAGTGCCACCTGTCAAACTCTGCAGCCCAAGTTAAAAATACAGAAGTCGCAAAGCAAAGCATTACAGCTGCCGCATATGTACAGCGCTTTCAGGCTGCATTGTTAGAATTCAGGTGGGTGATCGGGGGACGGTAGTACCACGGCTCAGCTGCCTGTTTTTCTCGCCCTGGTCACCCATGCGAAAGAGCCCTAAATGAAAAATCTAGTAACCAGTATGGTCTGCTTTGTGTATCAAAATAAATTGTCCATGAGAAATCTACACTATATCAAAATCAAAAGATCAAAAGTTTGTGGACACCTGACCATAGCACCTACAATAGACGAGTTTGTTAAATATTATTATTATACAGTATTTATAAAGCGCCATTAGTTCGCTCAGCGCTGTACATTACAAAGGGGGACAGAACATGTGACAGAACAATATCAATACAATGCAAAACATGAGGGGATCGAGCGCCCTGCTCTTTCGAGCTTACAATCTAGGAGATATGCCATTCCAAAACCCATGAGCATTGATACACAACTGAACAACACTTGGGGGCTATAACAGGTTCCACTGGAAAGCATATCTGTGGAAATGTGACCCATTTAGTAAAAAGAGCATTTGTGAGGTCTAGTACTGGTGTTGAATGAGAAGGTCTGGCATGCAATAGGCATTTGAGTATATCCCAATGATTTTCAATAGGGTTGAGGTCAAAGCTCTGTGAAGGCAACTCCAAGTTCCTTCGCACCAAGCTCATCAAACCATATCATTTTGGACCGGACTTTTGGGCATAGTCACATCCTAAAACTGTCATCACAAGGTTGGAAGCACACCGTTGTTTAACAATTATTTGTATGCTGTAACATGAACAAGAATCTTCATTGGAAAAAACTGCACTCAATAATTACTGTAGGAGGGGGTGTCACATAATTTCGGCATATACTGTAGTATGTGAGATTGTCAGGTGTCCACAAACGTTTGATCATATAGTGTATTTAACTCATTCGGAGGGAAACATCTGATTACTGGGACCTGGAAGAGCACATTGAAGGACTTCTTTTATTGTAATTGGAAATGAAATGGAGTCAAGCCAGCAAAAAAATACATTAATGGTGGACCTTCAAGCATGAACAAGATGGACTGGGCATTACTAAATCCATGCAATATATTTATACCAATACGTTGTTCAATGTTATACTGTATACATATGAAAAAAAAACCCTAATGAATACTTTACAGTAAGCAGATTTTCCTACGTATAGTATGCTGTCAAACTCAAGCTGCTAGAGTTAAAATTTAACCAAAAAACACAGAAAAAATTTAAATTCTTATCACAAAAAAGAATAGAGGCTTTAAGTATATTGCACTTTGTAACACTTAGAAAAATTTATCATAGCCTAGTTAAAGTGCATGTACATTTGTTCTGTGCGAATGGGGCAAAAAAAAACAAAACATAACAAAACTTAACCCATTTCCTGTGCTGGGCTAAAGTTTTCAAAAGATTTAAAACACAAAACACATTATAGGAATTTTCTGTTATAGTCAGAGCCATATATACAGCATAGGAATTTCCTATGATACTGTGTATTATATGAATTTACTATGATAATTAGCACAATATAGTGGCCAAATGCAGTAATTTCTGGTTTAAATTAATACACAACATTTGACCAGGACAGGAAATAGTCTAACAAAATATGTTTTTTGCCCCATTCACTCACAACAAATGTACATTGGCTTTCACTGGGTGAACTCTTTAATGACTGGCATAGTATCACTGCATTGGCGTAAGTCCAATGTGGTGCCTATATTTAAAATGGAATCAAAATCTTTACCAAATAATTATAGACCTGTTAGTTTAACATCTATAGATGGGGCAATACTGGAGAGTTTAATAAAAGACCACATAGAGAAGTTGTTTGCGCGAAAAAAATATTTTAGGCAACAGCCAGCATGGATTCATGAAAGACAGAAGTTGTAAAACAAATCTGAAGGTTTTTTTTTATGAGGAGGTGAGCAAAACCTTGGACAGAGGGGTGGTGGTGGACGTGGTATACTTGGGTTTTGCAAAAGCATTTGACACAGTTACCCACACATGGCTAAAGTGTAAGGTAAAGTCCAGGGGCTTGGAAAAATCCATATGTAAATGGGAAGAAAATTGAAAAACAGTATGTAAATGGATATAGGGATTAAGGGGGGATATGATCAACATGTATAAATACATCAGTGGTTCATATAGTCAACTCGGTGTAGAATTATTCTCCCTAAGGTCATCACAAGGACAAGGGGGCACTCTTTACATCTTGAGGAAAAGAGATTTAATTTCCAAATATGGAAAGGTTTCTTCACAGTAAAAGCTGTGAAAATGTGGAATAGACTTCCTCAAGAGTTGGTTCTGGCCAGCTCAGTAGATTGCTTTAAAAAGGCCTGGATTCTTTCCTAGATACGCAGAATATAACTGGTTACTAACATTTATAGGTAAAGTTGATCCAGGGAATATCCTATTGGCTCTTGGGGGTTCAGGAAAGAATTTCTTCCCCTGCTTGAGCAATATGGATCATGCTTTGCTGGGGGGGGGTTTTGCCTTCCCCTGGATCAACTGTGGGTATAGGATTATAACTTTTTTTTTATGGTTGAACTAGATAGACTTTTGTTTTTCTTCAGCCAGACTATGAACTGCAACACAACTTTTTTTTAATAAATACACTATATCAAAGAACCCAGGAAGGGTACATACACATCTTATTTATTGGCCAAGTATCACACAGATGAGTTTTTAAAAGGTATGCAAGTGTCAATAGCCTTCTTTCTGTGTTTCAAGATACACAGAAATACAGAAAGGTTATTTAGAACACAGGATCTCAAACCAGTCCTCAGGATTAGCCAACAGTTCTTGTTTACATATTACAAATTCCATTCAGCTAGTCTTGCAATTCATACTCCTCCTGCCACACTGAACAGTCAAGCAGATGGCACCACTACTTTCTATTCCAGCTTCCCGTGTCATATTTCTATCTGCATCCTACTTACTGGACTATGAATCAGCATTGCCATATCTGTCCACTGAGTAGGAAGGTGATTCAGAATGGCTTGAAGGTAAACACAGTACGGCAGAACTGAGAAAATTAGTGACAGAATTACAAATATTTAAATACCGGTAGTTTATGAAAAAAACAGGAGATATATATATATATATATATATATATATATATACACACACATATATATATATACCGTATATATATATATATATATACATACACACACTGAATATATATATATATATATATATATATATATATATATATATATATATCCACATGCCCTCTGGAAGATATGGCCCCCTTCCTGGCTGTGTTACTTTACCTGAGAATTGAGCAACACTGCACCTACATGGAATTGATATTTTTCGCGCTATAAACGAAAAAAGGCAGACTATTTTAAAAATAAAAACAATGTTTTTTACTTTCTGCTACAAAACATATTAAATAAAAAATTAAAAAAATCATAAGTTATCATTTAAAGTTATAATGTCTACAAACTATGGGATATATACTGGGATTTTAATTTTTCTATTTTTATTTATTTTTTATACTAGTATGGTGGCAATCAGCGACTTATAGCAGAACTGTAATAGTACAGAGGTCAATTTGACACTGACACTTTGTGGCAATCAGTGACACTTATACAGTGATCAGTGTAAATAGTATACATTGACACTGTACTAATGGCACTGGTTTGGAAGGGATTACTATCTAGGAGCGATCAAAGGGTTAAGTGTATGCCTAACAGTGCTTTGTGTGTGTACTTTTACTAGGGGATGAGCCGGTTTTTATTCCCTGCTTCAGCACCCCCTACCCAGAAGAGCTGCATCACGTCCTAGGTACGTGATCCAGCACAGTAGAGCCACCTTGCCGCTGCACATGTAAAATGATATGTTCGACAATCCTAGATTGTAAGCTCCAAGGAGCAGGGCCCTCGAACCCCTCGTGTATTGCGCTGCATTGTTATTGTACTGTCTCGTGTATTGTCTCCCATTGTAATGTACAGCGCTGAGCAAACTGTTGGCGCTATATATTATACAGTATAAGTATAAGTGGTTAAAAAAATAAATAAATATATATATATATATATATATATATATATATATATGCTCAGCATGGGCATTCCCTGATAGGGCGAGGTGGAGAGGTGGGGCGGGGATGTCACACTCACCTCATCCAATACCTATGATTCCTCTTTAAAAATAAATAGGTACTTCTTTCCTGTCAGAAGCCCCAAGCTCCCTCAGCCATTCATCATCTGAACACTGCCGCAGTGCTAGGTAATGAGTTTTCAACCTAGGAGTAAAGATCATGAATATAGAGCCTGCCCTCAACCAGAAGGCACATATTCTGCTGCCACAGTGGTATTCACTTTTTGGCAGCCAAGGAGGTCCTGGAACTGCTAGAAGGTAAGTGTTACCCAGGTAACTAAGATCTTAGAACAGCTGGAAGTATTTTACAATTTACATATCTAGAATGCTAAAATAAATCATTCATCAGTTTAAGTTGATCATAATCCGATAGTGAATAAAACTGGTGATTGAGCTGAGCTATATCTAATTAACTGCTGGAGATGTGAATGATAGCACACAGCAATATTTTCCTAAGCAGAAATCACGTTGTAAATGTTCTCCTAACAACATTACCATATGAGCTTAAAGAGGAATCGAACTCTGGAAGCTGAGCCCAAAAATAGGAAGGTAGAAGTTGAAGACTAGTCTCCTGTGCTCCTCCTGCAACTGATCTTTCCCCATTACTGATCTATCATGCTTTGGTTGGCACTGTGTGTGGGCCCGCATCTTGGTAGAGGCAGAGCCACATCATCCCCAAATCTCACTTCAAATCTATCAAGACTATCAGCCAGAGGCATCAACGCCTTGGATCTCATACTGCAGATATATACTCACCGGCCACTTTATTTATACATTTTAGGTACACCTTGCTAGTGGCAAGAAAATATCCCCCAAACCATTACACCACCACCACCAGCCTGAACCATTGATACAAGACAGGATGGATCCATGCTTTGATGTTTACACCACAATCTGACCCTACCATCTGAATGTCGCAGCTGAAAGTGAATGTCCATTCTCCTCTGAGCTTTGACATCAGCAAGGCATTTTCATCCACACCAACTGCCGCTCACTGGATATTTTCTCTTTTTCGGACCATTCTCCATAAACCCTAGAGATGGTTGTGTGTGAAAATCCCAGTAGATCAGCAGTTTATGAAATATTCAGACTAGCCCGTCTTGCACCAACAACCTTGCCATGTTCAAAGTCACTTAAATCCCCTTTCTTCCCCATTCTGATGATTGGTTTGAACTTCAGCAAGTCGTCTTCACCACGTCTACATGCCTAAATCCATTGAGTTTCTGCCATGTGATTGGCTGATTAGCAGTTTGTGATACCAAGCGATTGAACAGGTGTACCTAATAAAAGTGGCCAGTTAGTGTACAGCTATGAGTGTGCCTAGGCTTACCCATAAACCAAGAAGCGCTCTGGTATTTTAAGGAGAAATTCCAGACAAATGTTATAATGTTCAAGGTACTGCTTAAGCTCAATTAAAACTTCTAAATCCTTCCTATAAAATAGCAAATCTTTACTTTTTCAGTTCAGTTTCACTGCAAGGCTGGGCTCACACTTACAGGATGGATTAACAAATGGTACTATATTGTGGAACTATTCTATGGACGTCCTCCCAAACACCCTCCCCTTCCCGTGTGCCTCCAGGGCACGCTCTGTGATTGCTGGACACAGCTGATCACAGATCGAGGTAAAGGGCCAATCACAGCAGCCCTTTACCATGTGATCAACTGTTTTCAATCACAGCTGATCAAATGCTCTGTCACTGTGTGAGGAAAGGAAAGCAATCCTGTGACAGCACACATTTACATTGATAATCAGGGCACTGGTTATCAGTGCCGCCCCATCAGTGCCAATCAATGCAGCCTATTAAAGTCTATCAGTGCAGCTTATCACTGTTCATCAGTGCAGCATATCAGTGCCCATCAGTGCCGCATATCTGTGCTCATCAGTATCACCTATCAGTACAGCCTTGTCAGTGCCTCCTCAATAGTGTCCATCAGTGAGGCCTCATCAGTGCCACCGTTTCAATGCCCATCAATGCACATCAGTGCAGCCTCATTAGTGCCCATGAGTGCAACCTATCAGTACAGTCTAACAGTGTCCATCAGTGCAGCCTCATCAGTGTAAATCAGTGAAAAATTGCTTGTTTGTAAAATTTTACAACAGAAACTAAGAAAAACATTTTTTTTTAAATTTCCAGTCTTTTTTTGTTTGTTTAGTAAACCACATGTGGGTCACAAGTTTTGATCTGACTTGGTAATCACAGGCAGATCCGTGTGATTCTAGTACGCTCAGGTGTGAATGGGGCCTCAGATGCGGTTCTGTTTCTTACCGACTTCTCTAAAACACTAGTGTTACATTGCATAACACATTATCAGTTGACTTCATCCTCTCCTTTATTTTTACCTTTGCAAATACCTGTATGATTTGGACCTAATAAACCAACAATCAGAAGCAACAAACTTGGGGGAAGACTTTACTGTGCATACTAGACCAAAGTATTTTGCTATAAGGGCCTATTCACACCAATGTGCTGCAGTAATGTACATTACCAACTATGATCTATTAGTTTGTAAGCTGATTTCTCTCACATTCTTTCTTTGCTTATTGCTTGGCCTTTCTGCATTTTACTATTTTGCACTGTTTCCAGTCACTGAAAAGGGGATAGTGCAGTTTATTCATTTCATGTTTGCAATTAGTGTAAAAAAGATTTCAATAACTATATAGAAAGTAAATTAAAGTCATGCATTACTTGCACCATAAATATATGAAAAAGATTAACTATGTCAGACAAAGGTGAGTTGGAGGTTCAAGTGTGATACAGAGGATCATATGTTCATAAATCCAGGCTTATGCATCTCTTAATTACACACAAGGGAGTGTAAATATAATGCAAACACAAGATAAACATTAAGGAATCACGACACGTAATGGATATAAAAGGTCCAATTAAGGTTTTAGCAGATTTTCTAACTATCTGCTTCTGGTATGAAAATACTACAAACTTTATTTTACTGTTGGCTGGTGAAATGTGAAAAGAGAGCCATAGAAGAGGCTCTGCAGTGGGAATAAAGGTTACCAACCCACTGGTTTTAGATCTGAAAATGTTTCTCTCAGTAGTTAGAGATGTGTCTGATGCAGACTCAATGACACCGCTACATAGAGATATTCTTTATTACTCCAAAAAAAGAGCAGGCATTTCCAAAACCCTTTACCTTTTAATAACCTGCTCTTCTTTAGGCAACCAACCTTGCCATTCTGATCACAACCACCCACTCACTCACCAACAGAGGCAAGGAAGAGGCGTCTCCCAGGGCTAAGAAACAGAGATAAATTACAGTAAAAATATTGAAATGGCAGAGGCTTTGACACAGAGCAAAATGCCCAAAATACTCCACAGGTAAAAAAAGACATTTAGTGGGCTATGTATAACAGAGAGTGGGTGTCACTATCACACTGCAACGTCTCCTCCACACCATGCATTTTTCTGCATTTTATGACTCACTGATAAAATGTAGCGTTTATAATAAAAGAATGAAAGGTATCGAGGTAAATGTTACTGGCATATCACAAATTAATTTACCCATCTACAGGGAGAATGAAGTTTCACTATAAGAAATTCGGTCAAATACAATACATTTTCTGTGCTTTAACTGTACTTGTGTACCCTGCAATTTTGATTTTTTTTTTTTTGGTTTAAGCTCATTTTATTAAATTTTAAATATTATAAAACAAAGAAAAAGACATTCAAACAAATAGAAATGTGAGTAGAAGCAATTTATAGAATGCTTGATATTCACTTACTACACCATTTTCCTTTACACTAAAATAAAAAAAAAAACAGTCCTTACACTTGACAAGATGAAGATACCCACATAAAAAAGAAAAGGTAACTGTCTCATATACCCTCAAGATTTTGCATAAAAGCAGGTCTTCCAAAAAAAGGAAATCGAAACTGAATGTTGTAGACTGCTAGACAACTTACATTTACCAGAATAAACTGCATAGAAAAAGGGAAAAGACATAACATTTATACAAAAAGGAAAAAAAAGGAGGAAAAAAATATCTCAATCATGGAGCCAGTAACCCAGGTCCTGAATACTTAAGAGAAACGAAAAGAGATCCATGGGGTCCATGTACATAAAAAAATGTTCTATTTTATGATTGTCATGTGACAGTACACATTCAAGATCACAAATGGCATCTAATTCCACCACCCATTCTGCCACTGATGATATCGCAGTAATATTTCAATGTTGAAGAATTAGAACTCTTGCTGCTGAAAGGATATGTCTAAAGCAGGGTTTCTCAACCAGATAAGTTTACACTGATACCACTGATCCTTTAAAGCGTAAGGAGTATTCTTTACACTGACTATCACACTAATTTATCAGGAGTTGTAGATATAGTAATTTTTTAGCAGGGGTTTCCTGAGATAATTTCAAGGGTTCCTCTGTGTTGAAAAAGGCTGGTCTAAACACATCTTTTTTGACCAATTTAATAGGGCCTAGAATGATAGCAGGTAATACTACTTTGGAAGTATTATCAACTTTAACCTGTAGCACAATTTATTTATCCTAGCCCAAAAATCTTTAGTAGGAGGATATTCCCACCAAATACTTGTTAATTTTGATTTTGGTTTTAGGAAATCACCTCCTAATTAAAATAGACTTTCCCTGTTTTCATTAAAAATCACAGCAACATACAGCTCTGATATAAAATCATCTTACACTCATTAGTTCACTAAGCGACATATCAGCTTGGATGTCACTCCACTTCCTCAAACTCAACCTTTCCAAAACTGAGCTCTTAGTATTCCCCCCTGCCCGTGCCACCCCCACTGACTTCACCATAAATATCGCTAACACCATCCTCAGTCCATCCCCTCATGCCAGGGTACTAGGTGTAATCCTAGACTCCCACCTGTCCATTCAGCCACAGATCCAATCGCTGACAGAATCATGTAGACTTCACCTCCGCAACATCTCCAAGATACAACCGTTCCTAACCCCGGAAACCACTAAGCAACTTATTCACTCCCTTGTTATATCTCGCCTCGACTACTGTAACTCCCTCCTCATTGGCCTTCCTCATCGCAGGCTATCCCCCCTCCAGTCTATCATGAACGCTGCTGCCAGACTCATCCACCTCATGAACCATTCTGTATCCGCCACTCCTCTCTGCCAATCCCTCCACTGGCTCCCAGTTGCCCAATGGATAAAATTCAAAACACTAACAATGACATATAAAGCCATCCACAACACTGCCACAATTTACATATCCGATCTTATCTCTAAATATCACCAAAACTGTACACTCCGCTCCTCGCAAGACCTCTTACTCTCTAGCTCCCTTATCTCCTCCTCCCATGCTCGTCTCCAAGACTTCTCCAGGGCATCACCCATCCTCTGGAAGTCCCTACCCCAATCTATCAGACTCTCACCTACTCTACTTGCCTTTAGGCGATCACTGAAAACCTATCTCTTCAGGGAAGCCTATCCCGCCCTCTGCTAATTCTGGAATCCTCTACTCTTCCAACCACTCCATCCCCCACAGTGACTACCTACTGTACCACTCACCCCACCCTCCTAGATTGTAAACTCCAAGGAGCAGGACCTCTAATCCCTCTTGTATTGAAATGTATTGTTACTGTATTGTCTCCCACTATAATGTAAAGCGCTGAGCAAACCGTTGGCGCTATAAATCCTGTATAATAATAATAATTAGTTAAACAACATTTTCTGTATTTACTTAGTTACTGTTTTTCCACTTGGCTCTGTGAAGCACTGGTGATGTAACCCTGGCCTCACATCTGCATCCTGGCAAGCTTCTGTCATGTCCCAGGAAACAGATCCAGAATTCCAGCAATTAAAGGGAGATGGATCATCTACCCTTAGTAAAAATGACCACGGTGAAAAGATTCAGGAGAAAAAGAAAAATAAGGTATGCAAAAAAAAAAAGCCTGAAATCATCTAGAAGTATCTGTTTGTAGATTGCCATTAACAATCTAACTAACATTTCTAAATATGCCTTTGTTGTAAGGGCGTTTATGTGCGTTTGTGTTTAGAAGAGTTTTTTTAAAAAGATAGCCTCAGGAGACCTTCCCAAATGCCCAGAATGCACTGAAAAACTGTAAATAATTAACTATTTCAGACATTTTGAGAGGAATAGAGAGAGCAGAAGCAGAGAGAGCAGTATGTATTGAGATGACCTGTCTTTTCTGGTTGTATTCACTATGGATTCCATCATGAGCATAATGCGGCACGTTCTACCATTTTTTCCTTCACGCAAAACATGGAACTGACTGCGCTGGTTTACTGGGGCCATTTGAATACATGGAAAATGCTTTGCATGCATTTCAGATGATGAAAAAAGGCTCTGGACAGCATCTGGATATGGAACAGTTAAAAAACGCTTCTAAATGCAAACGCTTAAGAACACAGTTAACCGCGTTTACAAGCGTTTGGCATTTGAAACGCCAGTAAAATCTACTCCTGAACGCAAGTTTGGTGCGTTCAAAAAAACGACTGTAAACTCAACTCCCTGTAAACGACGATGTGTACATGGACACATAGGAGAACATTAGGGAGAGTTCAAGGGCTGCTGAAAAAAACTCTGAACAGCTCCTGAACGTTGGTTTATCAGTGTACATGAGCCCTAAATGTTATGATAAGCAAAAAGGAATACATATACTGTATGTGGGACTATTAAAGTGTCAAATCAAAGATAGAAATAGCATTAAAATCTTTTTCTTCAATAAACTTTTTTTGATAAAACATTTTTTCACAAATTCAAATAATCTTTAAAAATGATTTAAAATGACAAAACATCAATGTCATGCAGTACCCTATTTCTCTTCCCGACAAAGCTTACTGTGAAATGTGTTGAATAACAAGCCACCACATTTATTATGCCTAGCTAAATGAATTATACTTCTGCTGGAATTACCTAATGATTTTTACAAAATATTGAGCTATGTAATGGTGCATATGTAATACCATAAGGGTATATAGTATATAAGATGGAAAGCTAAGGAGAAAAAAAATTCCTTGAATGACATTGATGTTTTTTATATTTACGGTAAATCATACAATTATTCAAAGTAGAGAAAAAAAGGTTTTATGGAAATATTTTCAAGAATATAAAAAGATTTTTATCCTATCTTGGTCTTAGTTTTGGCATACTAAAAGTCCCACTTGTATGTATTCCTTTTTTTTTCTATTAAAAGGGGATGTGGTGCACGCTGATCATCCATCTATCCTCTTTCTCTATGTTGTTCATGACAAGTGTGAAGCTCTTCTTTACTCTACCCTCCTTATCTAAACATGCTATATGAACTTGGATATCAGATCTATATGTGTAGCAAGCCTATAGGTATTGTGTACTGTATATCCAGACTTTTTATCCAAACCTGTCTACTGAACTTGTGGGTCTGGACTTTAATTGTCATGTCTTGTGGTGTTCTCCAAGCCACCATGGGTTCAGTCTTGTCTGGCCATTGAATTCCGCTCCTGAACAAGGACTTGTGTATCGTGACCTACTACTGTTTATGACCTTTCATCCATTTATATGCCTGGCTTCTTATTACAGCTCAATAGTCCTTTTTACTAAATAAAGGTAAATGAGGTAAATTCCCGTAGGCTCATTCACGCAGTGTGAATGTGGGCTCTTCCAACACAGCAGAGAACTGGCAAGGGGTCTGTACCACTTGCAAGTTCTTTCGAGCAGATGTGTTTGCCTGGGATGTGAACATTTACTCCCTGTGGATTGTTTGATTCAGCTGAGGTAAACCAATATGCTAAGTACTAGTCTTAGCTAATAAGCTGATAATTGTTTTTGCATGTATGTTCTGCACAAAATGAATGAATATATTCTGCAATATTTTGAAGACAAGACCATTTTGCAATCAGGCTGTCCATTATTATCATATTATTTTTGTTATTTAGCTGAAGTAGAAATTAAAGCCTGGTACAACAAAAAAATCTACCCAAACTTATACAGAATTAATTAAAGCAAAGGAGGTAGCCTAAGAAGTCATGGTGATATTAGACGGAATAACAAGATATGGAGAAATGGATACAGATAGAGAAAATATTGAAACGATGTAGGTGGGGTGGGGGGTTGTGGGTTATAGAATGTATTTATATTAAGGGAAAAAAAGAGAAAAGTGTACTTTGGAAGATGGAATATGTTTTAATGTTGTTTGTATAATTACGAAATAAAAAGTTGAATAAATAAAAAAAATCTACCCATGCAGTGGGGCCTCCCCATGCTACGAGGGATAAATGCTCGCTGTGTCTAGGGGTCCCAGATAAAGCAGAAATACCATAACCTGTACTCTAGTAGGCTTCCTCCAGCGGTGCAACCCGTTCTCAGCAGCCTCCTCTCTAATCCACTCAAGCCTGTGGTCACTTGTGGTCCATTTATAATTCAGGATTAATAGCCCTGCATTGTATGTGATGATGTCAAAGGAAGGATGGAGAGAATGGGACAGCTCCATAGGGAGATTAGGGTAGGTAATACTGCCTCTCATTCTACCCCGTAAACATAATCAGCATTTAATTCTTGAAGTGCGGGGGGCTACACTGCAAGGGTATAATTTTAATCATTTCTGGAGTTGGCTTTAAGACATAATGTGGACTATGCATATATTCATATGCAATCCTTTTAAGACTGAAATGACCGTCATAAACCGACACATGGCCTAAACAACAGCATTAGCTTTGAAATAAGACAGAAATCTCAAGCCGGGACCAAGAGAAAGTTGTCAGTTAAATGTGTTTGACATCAACCCATGCAATTAAATTCTTGTTCAGTCAACTATTCTGGAGACCTATTGCTCCCTACGCACATCCGCCTATTACAATTACTTTGATTTTTTTTTTTTTTTTTTACTCTGTACTTTACACACAGCAAATCTTAGCTGCACCCCATGGATGAAATACAGCAGCCTACTGATTGTTTTATATTCTTATCCATATTATATGTACTCTATACATTTCAAAAGAAGCTGTACATCAACAAAACACATGACAAATTACAAATGTGAATTAATGGTAAGAATGCTTCGGGTAACTGGACTATAACTTTATGATTCATTTCTCTACCTTAAAGCTGAACTCCAGCCTTACCTTCACACTTGTACAAGCTCCTCTCCTGTACTGAAGTTGCTTCTCACAGTGTGCATTAGAAGCTGCAGCAAGTCACATGGAAATTGTCCTATTTCCTGGGTGGAGGATGTCCAGCATCCTCTAGCTCTTTTTTCCCCTAACCTTTCTGTCCCTGGCTCACTGCTTTCATTCATGTTTTTCAATCGCGGCAGCTCAGCATCACATGTTGGCATTACCTAGGCCAGTGTGCATGCAAATGCAACCTACCTATGACTTCCCACTCCTCCAGACTAGCATTTTGATCTTTGCATAATAAATAGATTTTTGACTTTGCTATAAAACATATCCAGTAAAAAAATGTAATCAAATTTCTTCATAAATTTAGGCCAAAATGTACTCTGCTACATGTCTTTACTAGAAAAAAATCCCAATACATGTAAATTAATTGGTTTACATGGAAGTTATAGTGTCTACAAATGGCAGTATATATACTGGAATTTTTATTTATTTATTTTATACTAGTACTGGCGGTAATCAGCGATTGCAGTGGGCATTCTGACACTGGGGACCCTACCCCACCCCACCCCGCCCCACCCCACATGTTTTGTGTGTAATTTTCTTTTCTGAACTATACATGCTGGTAAACCTCAAAATGGTTCCAAAGGCACAAGATTTTTTTTTATCTTTATGCATTCTATGCCTGAAGGTAAAAAAACATTCTGGGTGCAGCCCCCCCGCCCAATACCTACCTTAGCCCCATCTCAATCCAGCAATGTCAACGGGAGCCTTGGCTGTCACAGAACTCTCTCTCCTCATTGGCTCACGCAGAAGCGATAGCCATTGGTTCCTGCTGCTATCAATAACAGCCAGTGAGCCAATGATGAGACAGTGGGGTGGACAATGTCCATTTACAGAAGTGCAGCTCAGGAGCGAGTCTGCTCGAGTGCCTCCATAGCACTTGCTTACTTGCAGCTTCTCACACAAAAAAAGCCATACTCAAAGGTTTCTCCTAGCCACCAGTCAGATTCAATCCTGTCTCAGAAGACTGGATGGGATTGGTAATGCAGGAAGCACATAAAAGAAGTGTAACAATTTATGTTTCCCACAATTGCCCTCCTACTGATCCTGTATAGAGATGCGTGAGCTTATTCAGCGCAACACTACAGAACAATTAAGGAAAACTGACTGAACTGATTGACTTAAAGGGGTTTATTTACTAAACCTGGTTGACTCAGAATCTTGTCCACTTCTGCATAACAAACCAATCAGCTTCCAGGTTTTATTGCTGAAGCTTAACTGAACATGCTGAGGTTAGAAGCTGATTGGCTACCATGCACAGGTGCCCAAGATTCTGAGTCAACCAGGTTTAGTAAATAAACCCCAAAGAGTCAACGCGCCATTATTAACAGGTAGTGATAGACTTTGACCTCCCAATTTCTTAAAGGCCAGTAAGGCAGCCAATTATAATGTCGAGTCCATAGCAAGGTGGAGGGATAGGAGGAAGCAAGCAAGTTTCAATGCCCTAAGGTTACCAGATTTTCAAAATAAAATCCTCTGGGTCAAAGAATGCATAATGTGCAGGGTTCAGGAGCGCATAATGCACAGATTGCAGAGGTCAGAAATGCATAACACACAAAGCGCAAGGGTCAAGAGTACATAACACACAGATTGTAAAGGTCAGGAATGCATAGCACACAGAGTGCAGGGGTCAGGAGTGCGTAACACACAGTGTGCAGGGGGCCAGGAGTAAGTAACACACAGTGTGCAGGGGGCCAGGAGTAAGTAACACACAGAGTGCAGGGGACAGGAGTAAGTAACACACAGAGTGCAGGGGGCCAGGAGTGCGTAACACACAGAGTGCAGGGGACAGGAGTAAGTAACACACAGAGTGCAGGGGGCCAGGAGTAAGTAACACACAAAGTGCAGGGGGCCAGGAGTAAGTAACACACAAAGTGCAGGGGTCAGGAGTAAGTAACACACAGAGTGCAGGGGTCAGGAGTAAATAGCACACAGAGTGCAGGGGTCAGGAGTGCGTAACACACAGAGTGCAGGGGACAGGAGTAAGTAACACACAGAGTGCAGGGGGCCAGGAGTAAGTAACACACAAAGTGCAGGGGGCCAGGAGTAAGTAACACAAAAAGTGCAGGGGTCAGGAGTGCGTAACACACAGTGTGCAGGGGCCAGGAGTAAGTAACACACAGGGTGCAGGGGGCCAGGAGTAAGTAACACACAGAGTGCAGGGGGCCAGGAGTAAGTAACACACAGGGTGCAGGGGGCCAGGAGTAAGTAACACACAGGGTGCAGGGGGCCAGGAGTAAGTAACACACAGAGTGCAGGGGGCCAGGAGTAAGTAACACACAAAGTGCAGGGGACAGGAGTGCCAGGGCTGTCCCCAGCAAACAGGGACTAATGGCAACCTTACACTCCTTGGACGCTTCAGAGGTTTGTCGATTCAAAATGGCCCAGAATTTAGATGAAACTGGGAAAAGGAAAGCTGCTACTGGTATAGGTATGTGGCAGAGTCACTTTAGGAACAGTTACTATGTTTACTGAACATCATTCTTATCAAAATACTTTCCCTTGTATTTCTAAATAACTCTTTAATGTATGCATTTCACCATACAAATATTCAGCAAGATAAAGAAAAACAACATCAACGAAAAAAAAACAACAAGGAAATGAGTCAGGATTATGCCGGTTCTATATTAGGCTAATATGTGTTACATTTTAAAATAGCAAACCCTATAAGAAAAACCTTAATCATTCATACGTGCTGCTGGATCGGATCTCGAAAGCATTTTCACATACAGCCTGCCAGGGAAATGCATCTGCAGGATGGGAATCATTATTACAGAGTTGTATTAAGATTCCTCAATGAAACCTAACGTGACGCACAGGAAAGGATAATAATGTACCCTGTAGGTACTGATGCTGGAGAAATAAATACAGCGTACTCTTGTGTTAGAAGTTTAATAATGGCAAGTACTAGCTTTACACATAAGTGTAAATTACGTGTATATAAATGAAAAATGGAATTTCTTGCTCAGCATTAAACAATAGTTTTCTTTCTTAATAAGTTAACATATACAGTAGATATGGGGATAAGGAAGGGGGTGGGGGCGGGGGGCAACGACCCTGGATTCAATGTTTTTAACTGGCTGTCCAAATGACAGGAGTAACAGCACTGTCACTCCTGTCAGGCAAAAAGGGTTCTGCAAAACTGGCTGCTGCGAGGGGAGGATTCTGCTCTCTACTCATTTAGTCTGACCCATGTGCATAAACGGCTGGATGGGAGCAGTGCAGGAGCAGGCTGCCGTTTATAAACGGTGCCCGCATTCACAGCCTGTGCTCGCTTCCACCGCGATGCGGTGCCCGCTGTGTCCACCGATCGACCTCTGTGTGAGCTCCTGATCATGTGATCACTGATTGGTCAATAAGTGATCACATGAATAGTAGTTAGCAAGATGTCACATCCTGACATCATTGCTTACTACTTGTGAAATCTGTGAATGATCACAGAGATCACATGGAACAAGGCTATTCACAACAGCCTTGCACCATGTGACAAGCTGTGACCAATCACACCTCTCACAGTATTTCTCAATGGCTGCAAGAATGCAGTCAGAGAGAAGGAGAAATTATTGCTTTTACAGCCTTTATGGGTGTAAAAGCAATCTGTGTAAAAAAAAAAAAATCTTCATCGCCCCCCAAAAGGGTGACTGCTTTTTAACATACTGCTAGGGTGACAGTATGTTAAAAAAACATAAATAATAATATAAAAAAATAAAATAAAAATGTAAAAAAAAAAGTTTGAAAAATTATAATTTTTGGTTATAAACTAATTTGGGTTATTTTATTTTTACTAAAAAGATAACGGAATACATTTTGGCCAAGATTTATGAAGAAAGATTATTTGCTAAATTTTACAAGAAAAACACTTTTTTTCAAAATGTTTGGACTTTCATTTATATAGCAAAAAAAAAATCCCAGTGGTGAATAAATACCACCAAAATAAAGTTTTATCTGTCTCAAAAAAAATGCTAAAAAATTCATATGGGTACAGTGTTGCATGACCGCGCAATTGTCATTCAAAGTGTGATAGCGCTGAAAGCTGAAGATTGCCCTGGACAGGAAGGGAGTGAAAGTGTCCGGATTTGAAGTGGTTAAATAGCAATATACTTTGGGCAGAAGGAAGCAGAAACAAGGGGACACTTGCTGAGAATAGACCTCCTTCTCAGTACGGGCGCCTGCTGGGGAGTAAGAATACATTGTCCTTCATGCCTTCTGCTCTTATCATGTGACATAACGCATGACTAGAGACAGGAAGATGGACCTTCATTCCCTTGAGGATACCGTGTTATGAGTACCAGAAAGTTGGGGGGGAAACAACATAGCCCCAAAGCTTCCCCATCCACTCAAAGCCCCAAAGAGCTGATCAGCTCCTCTCCCTTCCTCAGAACCCTTCAGTTCCCCTCCCCCTTGCTGATTCACTGATGCAGCCGCATTTTTACCTTCCAATCACATTACCAACACATGGGAATGATTTTGTCACATCAATAGGCATTTCTTCCTTCAATATTGCTTGCCCCATATTTACTGTGGGACATAAACTATTCAATTTGCTGCAGTGTGTCACAATCACTGGCATTTGTCAGAGAAATCAGCCCCACTCTCTGTTCCTCTGTGGGGAGAGTAGATGTCTTTGATGTGATGCTACCCTGAGCCCACAGAAGACCCCACTAATCCTCAACAGTGTAAAGCCCCTTCCACATGGTCCGTTTTCAAGGAGGACCTGATTGGAAGGTCCATGCATTCCCAGGGACAGGCAGTAGTAGACAGGCTTGTGTTGTTTATACCTGCCTTCCTCTGGGTCCAATCCGATCCGCTTGAAAAATAATAGAAGGAGACCTATCCTCTTCTGCTTAGGTTGGATAGATCGGAGGGTAATCAGGTGTAAACAGACAGCAGAGTCCGTTTACTCCCAGCAGCCCATAGAGCATCTCTGGCCTTTCTGCTCTGATCAGCAGGGTCAAAGTGCCTCCCCCTTAAGCCTCGTACACACAATAAGAGAATCAGATGAAAAATACAGCTTTCCGAGCGATCGTCCAATAATCTGATCATTAGTACACAGCTTTTTAGAGTTGATTATGACAGTTCGTCCAATAATCTGATCATTAGTACACAGCTTTTTAGAGTTGTCTATGATGGTTAATGTAAAAATATTTGAAGGGAAAAGCGCAAAACATTTTCTAGTGAGATATAAGAACAAACAATTTTTGTTTAATCAGTACAGCATATTCCCGTACAAAATCGAGTGACCAAGACTGCGCATGCTCAGAAACAAAATATTCCAATACATCACTTCTGAAGTTGTATTCTGTCCTATGATAACTTTTGTAGCTTTAGTAACCTATTCATTTTTGATATGAGACTAGCATGCGGGGGAAAAAAAATGAACGATCTTTTGTCCAATATTCTCATTGTGTATATTAGGCTTTAGGGTTTGTGCCTTCCAAACAGCTTACACACTGTGTTTGTTTAGCCTTCCTTTACAAAATCCAGAGTTCATAATAATTTTACATTTTTTTAAACCTGCAATTGTTTTGCTGCTTTTTTAATGACCTGTTAAATTCAAATACACAGTGCAGCCACCTTAAAGGTTAAGATCACCTTTGGGATTAAGGGGAGATATGATCAACATGTATAAATACATCAGTGGTATATATACCCTGTTCCAAATTATTATGCAAATTCTATTTAAGTGTCACAAAGATTAAATATTTTGTTTTTCAGTTTAACTCATGGATGGCATTGTGTGTCAGGGCTCTTTTGATCACTGAAAACAATCTCGGACACCTGTGATAATTAGATTGGCCGGTGAGCCCAATTTAAGGAAAAACTACTAAAGGACGGTGTTCCACATTATTAAGCAGAGCACCATTTTCAAGCAATATGGGGAAGAAAAAGGATCTCTCTGCTGCCGAAAAGAGTGAAATAGTTCAATGCCTTGAATGAGGTATGAAAACATTAGATATTTCACGAAATGTTAAGCGTGATCATTGCACTATTAAGAGATTTGTGGCTGATTCAGAGCACAGATGGGTTCCTGCAGATAAAGGCACATTGAGGAAGATTTCTGCCAGATCTATGCATCGGATCAAGAGAGCAGCTGCTAAAATACCATTACATAGCAGCAAACAGATATTTGAAGCTGCTGGTGCCTCTGGAGTCCCACGGACATCAAGGTGTAGAGTCCTCCAGAGTCTTGCAACTGTGCATAAACCTTCTATTCGGCCACCACTAACCAATGCTCACAAGCAGAAACGGCTGCATTGGGCAGAAAAATACATGAAGACTAATTTTCAAACAGTCCTGTTCACTGATGAGTGCCGTGCAACCCTGGATGGTCCAGATGGATGGAGTAGTGGATGGTTGGTGGACGGCCACCCTGTTCCAACAAGGCTGCGACGTCAACAAGGCAGTGGTGGAGTCATGTTTTGGGCCGGAATCATAGGAACAGAGCTGGTCGGCCCCTTTAGGTGTAAAGATGACCTCTGCAAAGTATGTGGAGTTTATGACTGACCACTTTCTTCCCTGGTACAGAAGGAAGAACTATGCTTTCCATAATAAAATCATCTTCATGCATGACAATGCACCATCTCATGCTGCAAAGAATACCTCTGCATCAATGGCTGCTATGGGGATAAAAGGAGAGAAAGTCATGGTGTGGCCTCCATCCTCCCCTGACCTCAATCCTATTGAGAACCTTTGGAGCATCCTCAAGCAAAAGATCTATGAGGGTGGGAGGCAGTTTACATCCAAACAGCAGCTCTGGGAGGCTATTCTGACATCTTGCAAACAAATTCAAGCAGAAACTGTCCAAAAACTCACAAGTTCAATGGATGCAAGACTTGTGAAGCTGCTATCAAATAAGGGGTCCTATGTTACAATGTAACGCGACCTGTTAAAATGTTTAAAAAGTTAAAATGTTGTTACAAGTTTGATTGAAATAACGTTTGATTTCAGTAAATATGCTGCAAACACAACAAATGACAATTTTCAGTTCTTTACAACCTATAAAGTGTTTTGAAACTTACTGTGCGTAATAATTTGGAACAGTGCATTGTAAGTGTTTTATGTTTAACAAAAATACTGTTATCATTATGAGGTTTGTTCAATAAAATGTGAATTGTACTCTTAATAGTTGATAACATGAGAATTATGCTGACTGTTATTTACATCAATTATTTAGGTAAATGAGAAAAATATCATATGCCTAATAATTTGGAACAGGGTGTATAGTGAACTTGGTGTAGTTATTTACCCTGAGGTCATCACAAAGGACAAGGGGGGACTCTTTACGTCTGGAGGAAAAGAAATTTAATCTCCAAACATGGAAAGGTTTCTTCACAGTGAGAGCTGTGAAAATGTGGAATAGACTCCCTCAAGAGTTGGTTCTGGCCAGCTCAGTGGATTGCTTCAAAAAAGGCCTGGATACTTTCTTGGATACACAGAATATAACTCGATACTAACATTTATAGGTAAAGTTTATCCAGGGAATATCCAATTGCCTCTCGGGGGATCAAGAGGGAATTTTTTTCCCAGCAGGAGCAAATTGCATCATGCTTTGCTGGGTTTTTTTTACCTTCCTCTGAATCAACTGTGGGTATAGGATTACAACTTTTTTTTTTATTGTTGAACTGGATGGACTTTTGTCTTTTTTCAGCCAGACTAACTATGTAACTATGTTCCACCCGTTTTTACGGTGGAACATGTAACCTGTTCCCATTGCCGCAGCCTCGACCGCCGCCCCCTCTGACAGATAATAGGGGGAGAAGTCTCCCCGTACGATCTGTCAAATTTGAAAACATCACAGCCGTGAGATGCTCCACTCACACAGCCGCATCATTATTCATTCACGAACTTCCGTGAATTAATGAACTGCAAGTCCCGGCAGCCTTAGCAGCTGTCGGTTTGTAGTTTTCAATGAACTACCACAGCACTGTGGAGTGTCGTGATAGTTCATTGAAGCTTCCTGTCAGTATATCTGCTTGATCGTACGTCCAGTACAGCAAGCAGATATTCTGACAGGTCTGCAGGAGACCTGCATGGCATCAGCGATTTGCTAACCGCTGGTGCAATGCTTTCCAGGTTCCTGTAGACAAAAATAATAAATGCACATTTTTTTTACCTGCAAAAAATGTGCATTTATTATCGTTAGTCTAAAAGGTGACCTTATCCTTGAAAGGGCTCCTGTCATGAAAAATGTAGGCTGCAACTGCTGACCTGAATAAACTATTTTAAACACTTCCCCTACAACCATCACCAAAAAAAAAACTTACCCTCTAAATACAGAAGAAAGAAGAGAGTAAGCTTTTTTTTTCCAAGTGAAATTCACCTAAGCAGTTAATGAGAGAAATTAAGTGTTTCCATGTTGACAAAATGTCACCAATGCTGAAATCAATCATTTTTGTAGCAAGCTCAGTGTTACAGAAATCAATACAATCTTCCCTATTCTTAAGTTGTTGTGATAAAGAATTCTACCCCTCCTTAGACTTTTATTTGCTAATGAAGCCAGGCACAGCTGAGGGATTAGTGTTTTTGGAGTTGATGAAGATGATAATGTACAATTAAAAAAAGTTCCCTTGTAAAAAAAGCTAGAATAATAGACTGAAAGTACTGCATGCAAATCCCAATGTGTTGGTTTCCTTAGCACTGATCAAGTAATGATATTGAAATGTTCACTGCAGTGCTGTATCTGGAAGAACAGGGTGGGGGCTTTCAGGGATAAAAACTTATTTATTGTCCAAAACATTTGTTTCATTTGTTTGGCTTTTATCATTGCAGTTTCTTTATTCCATAGATTGCTATTTTAAAGCGAACCTGTAGTTAGGATATTGACATTCAATTGTCTACTGATTCTTAACATGCAGTAAAAATGTTCAAAACAAACCTCACTGACCTCTGTCGCTGTAGGCACTGTAGTACAATTCATTCTCAAAAGTTATAGCAGGTGCACTCAATTCAAGTTATTCTCTCAGAAGCTAAATTTTCATTTCTCCTAGATTGTATTACAGATTAGAAAGCTGAAAGTATGTGAAGTCACTGCTGGAAGGGGTTCAGGGTGAACTGAGCTGGCTTAGAAAGCAACTTCAGTGTTTCTGCTGTGAATTTTGAGGAGAATATGCATCAAAGGTCAGTGAGGGCTTGTATTAAAGACTGTTTACTGCTTCTTAGGCTCCTTTCACATGGGCAATCTGATCAATTCCACCTGCCAGTTTATTTAGGAGGACCCCATCGGAAGGTACATGTATTCCTATAGACAGGCTGGTGTAAACGGACTTGTGTCCATTTACACCCACCTACGTCCAGGTTGAATCTGCACCGCTAAAAGATACCGTAAGAGCCACCCTCTAACCTTGGCCTATGTCTTTATCACTTGACTCTGAGTGTATTTTGTTAACACAGAACTGGCAGTTACATTTGTTGTCCATTTCAAATGCCATTATTGGGCACTTCCATCTACTATAAGCTTTTACGGTATGTGTTATAACTTTTTATCACAACAGGGATAAAACAGATAAATACTCAACGCATGTTAAATTGAAACTTCACTCAGAAGGGGGGAAGTTTTGCTTTGAGTCCTCCTCCCCCTAATTTGGCAGATCATATTTGCGGGGGCAGCGGATACCTAGTTTTGAGAGGTAACACCTTCTACTTCCACTCGGATTGCCTAGACGTTTGGCCCCTCTCTCTTCACCTGCAACTTTCGGGGACATGTTACAGGTCCCAGAAGACTGCGGGACCATTCACAAAACATAGCGTGGCTCTCACATGCACAGTAGGAAGCTTGCTATGAAGCTGCAAGTTGTCAAAGTCAACTTCCCACACTAAAGATGCCGGAGCCGGGAAACTGAAGACTAGTGAAGAACAAGCCCTGGTGAGGACAGCGCTCGATCCCTAGACAGGTAAATGTCCTTTTAACAAAGATCAGCAGCTACAGAATTTGTAACTGCTGACTTTTCATTTTTTTTAGTTTTCTAGAGTGAAAAACCGCTTTAAGCCAATGCCAGATTTGTTTAATACGTCCCAACCTGGCTTATGTATACAAGTTTATATAATATGTCTGTGCTTCTGTTCGTGATGGGAAAATAAACTGTATGGCTTATAACCACACAGAGAAAAAGCTTTCTCTTTGCCTCTGGTGCCTATAGGGACAGGCTTATTGTGTCTCATGGTAAATCTATCCCCGCGTTAAGCAGACTGTCTACTACTCGGTGTAAAACTTTGATTCCAATGAAGTCTGGTCATTTTGCTAGAAGGGATGTTGTACAAGAGTAGCTAAACCTATACACATAAATGTAATATATTACAGTATACTGGTCCTTATACAGTATGTGGTGGCTGCCTGCATTTGTTTTCTTGTTTTCAGGTTAAGAACATCCAGCAGGTACAGAAAATACCTGTTGCTCTTGCCATAGATGCAGTGTCCCTGCCTCTTCCTGTGAACTAAAAGTATATCAAAAACAATGTTATCTTTCTTTTGTAAATTATTAATCCTATCATCCCCCTCAGGGGCGGACTGACCATTTGGAAACTCGGGCACTGCCCGAGAGCCCGGGGTCAGTAGGGGGCCCCATGAGATGCCCCTGGTACCTTTTTCATAGGCTTTTTTGAGTTTGGGCAAAGACACAGGGGCCCCATGATCCCCTATTGCCCGGGGGCCCCATGAGTTGTCAGTCCACCCCTGCATCCCCTACGTAATGAATACTAACAAAGGCATATATGTTTGAAGCCCTGCCTGTGTAAAAACCATGCCTCCCTCTATAGATACAGTGGAGAATTGAACATCCCACCCAGCCACCCAGGATGAAGAAGTGCATTATTTGTCAGGTTACCATATGAAAAAAATAATGCAGCCACAATATCTAAGGAATAGTAAGCTGCAATATATACTGTACATTTTTCGCTTTGGGGTTTAGATACACGTTGACAAAATTTGTGGGCTGGGGCTGATATGAACCTCTATAGCAGGAGTGTCAAACTGGTGGCCCTCCAGCTCTTGCGAAACTATAATTCCCATAATGCCTCTGCCTTTGGGAGTCATGCTTGTAACTGTCACTCTTGCAATGCCTCATGGGACTTGTAGTTTGGCAACAGCTGTAGGGCCGCCAGTTTGACACCTGTGTTCTATAGGCTTAGATTCTACAGTTATCTTCTTTTCAACAAAAGTGAAGCAAAATGCATAATCATTTTACCAAGCGTTGACTTCATACATGAAAATGTCTGCCATTATTTTCCTTTGATAAACAAGCAGGTTCAAACTACCCTGAAAATGGAAAGTTTGGATGGGATTTTGGCTGTGAAGAAACAGTCTGTCTTTGGTACTATGATACATGGGGACCAATATTAATGAGTTGGCACATGAACCAGAATATGACCTTGGGGATATAATGTGGGCATTTTTTTCAATGTATGCATCCAAAGTGCCTTCATCAAACAAAAAAGATGATTATACCTTAGCTGGAAACCTTATTTTATCCAAACTGTTTGCTAAAGATAACATATCTAAACAGGATCTCTTAGAATCAGACATTTAGTGAGATTGGTGCATTATGTCCCAGTGATTGCAATTGAGTACCAGGATCTGAGCCAAAATGTAACAGATAACTGATGGAAACAGAAAAAACACTGATCCCTACCAAGTGACAACAATCAAGGTGGTTACAGTATGTGAAGTACACAAAGGGTTAGGCCCTTTGTCAAGTTTTTATTACTATATGTGTCCCCCCTGAGGAAATTAATCTTTACTATTTGTTCTGATGACAATTATCTCTGAAGTAGAGAGTAAGGGAAATCCTATATTTTTGAGTTGTCACTAGAGCAAGAAGTGAAGGAAAATTGTCCGGTGGGAAAACCTGTTCCTGTGACAGCTAGGATGGGAATTCCGCTCACTTTGCAGAGATTTCTACTCACTTCCTGATGCATCTCCAAGTATCCTTAGCGAGACACAAGCAGTAAAATATAACTTTTCAAAGGAAACCTGTAATGGGAAAAATGTGGAGATTGCTGACCTTCCTATGAAAATTCTAGTTGCGTGGATGTCCCTGCATTCACTACTTAAACTGCTATTTCACATATATGCAGATTGGATGCAGTTTGAACCACATCCAAACCGCATGACATGGGAAATAACATTGGTTCCTATGGTGCCTGTTCACATATGTGCGGTGCTCTGGCAGCGCAGATTCAGGTTCAAATTACAGGCTACTGACTTCTTTGGGAACCGTTTCTAGAGTGCATATGTGTGAACAGGATAAAATCCTGAGTTAGTCCTGTCCTGAACTTGATGTAAACCTGACATGAACCGCTGAACAACTACTGTGTCATTTAGCTGTGAAACCTGAGCTTCAATGCACACCGCACATGTGTGAACCAACTCTAAGACCCTGACTCGGAACAAATATCAGTTTATATTTTTTAAATAATCATGTTGAAATAAATACCTAACAATTCTATTGATCTGTGGTCTAAATGTAGCCATTTAATTTTCTAAATTGTGTCTCCTAATGACTTATTTGTCAACCTTATTTGTCAACCTTTCAGGTTTTGATCTAAAGCTCAATATAGGCCTTTCACACTACTGTACCGATATATATTTGAGGCACTCTATTTAGAAAAATAACACAAAAGAAGAATATTCAGGTAAGAATTTCAAAAGTTTCAAGAACTTGTTGATTTCTCATCTTTAATGCAATCAATAAAGGATCTACTATTAAAAGCGTCTTAATGCTTATATGAGGTTATTTTCAAACTATTTCTAGTCATTTTGCAAGCTGGCATTTTTAAATAGCTGGAACAATATAATTAACATTATATAATGTGAACCAAGTCTATTGCATACAGTATGTTCGAAGGCTTCTATAGTCCACTGGTGCTGCAAGCAAAGCTGTTTTATTGCACAGAATTCTTCTTGAATACTTCAGGAATAGTACTTAATGTCGAAATATAAAAAAATAATGATACCATGCCCTCAGCTAATTTTATTTTGAAAAAAAGTATCATTATGGATCCTTTCCATGACTGACCTATGACCACATTTAAACCTGACTCACCAAACCCATGGGGCCCAACCTGCGACCTGGGGCCACATGCGGCCCTGTGGCACTTTTTATACAGCCCCTGGACCCTTGCTGACACTAATCTGTCTCTATTGCCCTTTTATAGCAAATATTTCTAGCAGTCTCATGAATGTGTCTTTAGTCTATGACTCTCCTGAAGCATATTCCCAGTCTACAACTCCTATATCACGTTCACAGTCTGACAGTTTCCTGCAACATTTCTGTAGTCTCTGACCATTTATTTTATAATGCCCATAGTGTCTGCCCTTCTCTTGTATCATGCTCATAGTCCCTTACCATCTTTTGTTCATAGTCTCTATCCATCTCTTGCATCATGTCAGCAGCCTCTGACCATCTCTTGTATCATGCCCATAGTGTCTGACCATCTCTTGTATCATGTCTGCAGTCTCTGATCCTCTCTTTTATCAAGTCTGTAGTGTCTGACTATCTCTTTCATCTTGTTCCCAGTATTGGTCCTTTTCTTGTATCATACCCATAGTCTTTGAGTGTCTGCTGTCTATGATAATGTTTTATGTGAGGCTCTTTGGTGATGTTTTAGGGCTGCACTTGAGGCCCTTGACATCAAGAAAGTTGACCAACACTGCACTAAACGATCAATGGAGGATGCTTTTACTGCTCCAATGGCAAATGCTTCACAAGTTTACTGGTATTGCTTGATATTTAGAAAGGACAAGTAGAGCAGTTGGTTGGGAAATCTGGAATTTTTTTCCATGTGGTTGGGTAGAATGTCAGTGTAAATATTTCATGTAATTCACTACTGAAAAACACTGGCATTACAGATTCACAATTTAAAGTAGTTGTAAAGGCAAAACATTTTTTTCACCTTATTGCATTCCCTGCATTAAAGTAAAAACATATAAGAATAGGCCTTTAAAGTGTGTGCATGACCAAAGGTTTTCTGTTTCGTTTTAGAGTATGGAAGGGTTGAAAAAAACTGTCAATGCATGGTTGTCTGTGTTCTATTATGGGGATTTCCCTTTTCTTCCTGTCTTGGGGATGCTAAAGAAGGTGAGAAAAATGTTCTCCAAAGTGAGCAGAATTTCTCTCTTAGACAGTTGTCACAGAAACCAGTATCTCATTGGGAATATTTCCTTCCACCTCTTGCTCTGGTGACCACTCAGATACTGGCTGTATCATTTCCCATAATTTTATGTCTTATCAACAGTGGTCACAGTCCAAATGCAGAGTGTAAATCTCCCCAGCAGGCACAGAGAGGCAAAATAAAATTGACAGGGTATCTAACCCTACCAAATTATCCAAAACTAGAGAAAAAGGTGTTGGCTCTATATATATATACATTAAAGTGGACCCTTTACAAGTCTGAAAATATAAATTCCAGACATGTCACAAAATGCAACAAACATCACAGTTTTCAAAAAAGATATACCATGTATCATTAAGTAACATTCTTTCAGCTCTAGCCCAGTGATTTAGCTTAGACTGAGATTATGCCACGCAGCAGGAGACAAAAGAAATTCCTCCCTCAATGTCTTCTCTCCCGAAATGGTCAGCCTGCAATATTTTAACTCTGCAGCAAGTCACCAGGTGACAGTAGACAGAAGGGGCTGAGCTGTGCCAAATAATGCGAACAAAACTGCACAAGCATCAGAATTTAGATTCCAGCACCTCAGTCTAGAACAGCCTTTTTTAACCAGGGTGCGAAGGCACCCTGGGGTGCCTTGAGGTTTCTTCAGGGATGCCTATGAAAAATGTCTAAAAATTGCCCAAAACTTGTATACAAGCCAGTGATTGGAACAAGCTTGCCTTTTAGTTACACAAAGCCACAGGTTTCCATTGTGCACCATTATGACCTTCTAGCCACCAGCGTACTGACATCCAATGACATCATGAGTTGATAAGGAGAATATCAGCTGCTTGCACAGCATCCTAGTTTGACTCTTCCCTGCCCCTCTCCATCAGTGTTGGGGTCACATTAGCTCAGTGATGGAGAAAAACTGAGGGAGAAGAGAAACACTGAAATACTACTCAGTACCAGTGTGAAAAAGTGTATTTGCTTTGGAAGAATAAATCACCTCTAATGTTGGGTGTCCTACATGTGTGGATGTTGCTATGTTATATAAAACTATTAGAATAGTTTTTTCATATTTTAGAATGGGATGCCCTTTTAAAATTATGGACAACCTAGAGGCACCCCATTTTGGAATGGGGTGCCTCAAGACTGTCCAAAAGTTTAAAGGGTGCCTGGGGACTGTACAAAACTGTAAAGGGTGCCTCGGGACTGTCCATAATTTTAAAGGGTGCCTTGATTGAAAAAAGGTTGAGAAGCACTGGTCTAGAAGGTAGATGCTGACCCTTCCTAAACAAAAAAAACCTCTCTCCTTTTAGAAAGAAAAGTGGATCAAGGTATTGTCCGGGAGAGTGCTATGTTCTCTGTGAGATGTAGTACATACTTGTGATGCTTACAAACAACTTAACAGGCAAGCCCTTGAAGGAAAGGTAAACCTGATAATGGCTACATGTACAGCCCTACTGATTTAGGTGAAGTAAGATTTCTAATAGGTCCAATTAAACTAGGTTGATTGCATGACCATTTAAAGTGGTACTAAAGGCAGAAGGTTTTTTACCTTAATGTGTTCAATGCATTAAGGTAAAAAAACCTTCTGGGCCCAGCTCCCCTCTCAGCCCACCTTATACTTGCCAGAGCCCCATCTCTATTCAGTGATGTGCATGAGACCCACAGCTCTCCCAGGCCTCTTTCTCCTCATTGGTTCACACAGCAGCCGGAGTCCCACAGCCAGTGAGCCAATGAGGAATGGGGGGGGGGGACCAAGCCAAATTCTGTGTGTAAATGGACAATGTCACCAGCAGGGGGCCCAAAAAGAAGAGAATTGGGGCTGCTCTGTGAAAAACATTTTTTTTTAAAACCTTTTGAATAAATTTAAAGAAGAGAAATATATGTATATACGTGTGCATATTCTGCACAATAATTTAAAGGATAAGTTCACCTTTTGACAAAAAATAATAAATGTACATTTTTTTGCAGGTCCAAAATTGTACATGTATTATTTTTTGTTGCAGGAACCTGTAACACATTACACCAGCGATATCAGCAAATCCCTGGTGCCATGCAGGATTCCTGCAGACCTGTCAGTATATCTGCTTGCCCATACATCCCATATGAGCAAGCTGATACACTCTGACAGGAAGCATCAATGAACTACCACAGCGCTCACAGTGCCGTGGTAGTTCATTGAGAAATACAAGCTGATAGCCGCTAAGGTTGCCGGGACTTGTAGTTTTTTCATTCACAGAATACAGCCTTTTTATTTATTTTGACAGCTAGCAGGAGGAGAAGATCCCACGTTAGCTGTCAAAGCGGGGAAGCGGGGGCCTGTCCTTTCATAACATGTTGAGTGTTACACCCTGAATCTAGGTGTAACATGTAACATGTCATGAAAGGTGAACTTATTTATTAAAAAAAAAACCATTGGTATTATCTCCTCTCTTTTTTTTTCTATTGGCAAAACACTGATAACCCTATTTTAGGCAGTCGGTATATCGGTGCTTAACTATTGAAAATACATTGATAAGTCCCTGAAAGGAAGGTCAAATGGTGTCACTCAAGACATAAAACAATTACACATCTGTTCAAACAGACTGTAGTGTTTCTAGACTTTTTTTTTTTATTACAAAATAATTAAAAGAAAAAAAAATGTTATATATATATATATATATATATATATTAGAATATATACATACAAATATACATATATATATATGTATATATATATATATATATATATATATATATATACACACACACACACACACACATATATATATATACATATATATGAGAGAGAATCAGTATGTTTATGATCACAAACAGGACTAACAATTATGATATTTCAAATATCAACAACACATACTTACTGTAAAATTGCAGATGGTTCATGTAGATACAAAAATAGAGGGCAAGGTTTAGCCCTGCCATAGGTATGCATTTATACTGACTTACAGCTGGACTCACATTCAAGAGACATCACTAAAACAAACCATAAATCATACCTAAATTAGCATAAATTAACATTATGCCACAAAATGGATTACTTTTCTGCTTCTAACATTTTAGTAACTGTATTCATTCATAAAATAATCATTCATCATCATTTGTTTCTGTCTGTACACCATATAATTTCCTTATTCAGTCTGTGTTTTTAAAAAATCATGTTTATGTATGCAAAGATCGGTAACAGATAATCATTAAAGTCTTCATTTAAGTAAACATCTTAAATCAAATAGAAAACAATTGAGGCTTCTACAATAATGCTGACAAACTAGAACCAGAGGTCACAGAAGACATGTCAAAAGACATAAATGGATCCGTAAAAAAATGACAGACAATCTATAGGTATTATGTTTGGCACTTTCCCTACCATAATATAGCTAACCCTTCAAAATTTTAATACAGAACTAGGACCCAGTGCATCCCAACATTTATTACACACCTTCAAGGAATGCACTCGCTGCATACATTTCATGATAAAAATATTTGCATATAACATGGTGGTATGTAGCAAGGAAAAACAGCATCATATGTTCATAAATTACTGACACTATGCCTATGTAATGAACGTTAACATGAGAGACGTATATTGTGTATGTGATTTAGAAATGTGATTCAGAAAATCTGCTATTAATACCATCAGTGTAATCAGTTTAGGACTCATGCACCATCTTCCACATAATAAATGTCTATCATTTTAAACATATTGCTTTCTTTTTTGTGTGAAATGTGCAAAAAGAAATATATATTTTTTTGTATTGGTAAAAAATGACATTATATATGACTTCTTAATGTATGCTGAATATATTTGGTGGTACAATGACCTAAGGGTGAGAACGACAGCACTATATAGTATTCCTTGGGGCTCTATAACCTCCACAAGCAGATGCTATCTGAAAATAACTCATATATAAAGCTAGACGGTGAATTAAATTCTGGGGTCAGCAAATGGTCATTGGCTGATTACAGTCAACTCAATCTTCTGAAGCTCCAAGTGATTATTTGAGAACAATGCTGGGACCATTATGTCAACAGCACCTAAGATGACTGCATTGTCTTACAAGCAACTGGACAATTGCCTTATTGTATAATGACTAACCATGCTAAAGCTATTACTAAATACCCATCAGTGGTTTAGTTCTGCATCCTAACACATTTAGGTATAATTGTAGGGGGAAAAACACATCCTTTAAAAGTTGAATTACTAATTTATAGCATCACCAGGGGCGGACTGACCATTTGCGCACTCGGGCACTGCCCGGGGTCAGTAGGGGGCCCCATGAAATGCCCCTGGTACCTTTTATAGGCTTTTTTTGGGTGTGCTTTGAGTGTGGGCAAGGACACAGGGGCCCCACGATCCCCTATTGCCCGGGGGCCCCATGAGTTGTCAGTCCGCCCCTGAGCATCACCAACCTTACTGTTCTTAAAGCTCAGTCATTCCAAGAATAAAAACCTGGCGATCCTGCCAGTCCACAGCCTGGCTGTGCTATTTTGCCAGCAATTAATTAACTTCAGCATTGTCTCCCTGTCAACCCTCCTCCTTACATAAAATAAAGACAAGGGTTATCAACCTTGCTGCCGCAAAAAGTCCTCAATTCACTGCCATTCGACACTGGCCATATAACCCAATGGGAAGCCATACACCTGGAGAGGGCGACATGGGGCATCTCCTATTGATTTTGGCCTGGTAGAATAAAGACCTTGGTGGCCCCATGTGATGATGTCACTGGTTCAAATAAGATGATTTCTTCATCCGGTAAGCAAAAAAAAAACCTAAATGAGAGCAACAAAGAGAAAAGGACTTGGCACTAAACAAAAACATATTGGCCAAAAAAGGTTTTTAATGATTCTTTCCATGATAAAGATAAGGACACCCACCTATATTGCAGCTCCACAGTAGAAAAGATCTGGCCCCAGGTGATGATGCCAGTGGGGAAAGAAGATATTTTTTTCATTCATTAAGAAAGTAAGTAGAAAAGAAGGTCTTTAATAATTCTGCCCATGAAAAAAGACAAGAGCACCCTCTTGGATTCCAGCTCCGGTGTAGTAAAGACCCCAGCAGCCCCATGCGATGATGCCATAGGGGCAAAAAAAGGATATCATTCATTAACAAGGTAAGAAAAAAATGATAGCTGGGATCTACAGAACAAAGGGGACATGGCAGGAAAAAAACAAACAAAAACACCTGGGCCAAAGAAGGTCTTTAATGATTCTGTTCACATTAAAGATAAAATTGTGCTCTTGGATTTCAGCTCAAGTGGAAAAAAAACTTCACTGGCCCCATGTGATGATGTCATGGGGCAAAGAAGAGGATTTTTTGAAGCTAGTTGGGATCTACAGGGAAAACAGGACTTGGCAGTAAAGAAAAACACCTTGGCTAAAGAAGGTCTTTAATGATTCTGTCCAAAATAAAAGATAAAGACATTCTCTTGGATTCCAGCTCCAGTGGAATAAAGACTTCAGTGGTGCCATGTGATTATGTCATGGGGCAAAGAAGAGGATTTCTTAAATCTAGTTGAGATCTACAAGGAGTATAGGACTTGGCAGTAAAGAAAAACACCTTGACCAAAGAAGGTCTTTAGTGATTTTGTCCACAATAAAGATAAACCTAAATGGCTTCCATCTCTGGTGGAGTAAAGACCTCAGTGGCCCCACGTGATGATGTCATAGGATAAAGAAGAGGATCACTTCATCCATTAAGGGGGTGAGTAAAAAAAAAAAAGGTAAATAAAAAAGCTAGATAAAATCAGGTGGGAGAATTTGGCAGTAAAAAAAACACACGTTGGCTAAGGAAGGTCCTTAAAGATTTTCTTGATGATAAAGGTAAGGTTATCCTCTTGAATTTCAGCTCTGGTGGAGTAAAGACCTCAGGGGCCCGATGTGATGATGTCTGGGGCAAAGAAGATGATTTCTTCATTCATTAGGAAGGTTAGGTAAAAAAAAATCTAGTTGGGATCTGCAGGAGGATGACTTAGCAGTAAAAAAACACCTTGGCCAAAGGTCTTTCATGATTTTCTCCATGATTAAGGTAAGGGCTTCCTCTGTAATTCTAGGTCTGGTGGAGTAAAGACCTCAGTTGATTTCAGTAGCAAAAAAGAGTATTTCTTCATTCATTAAAAAATTAGGTAAAAAAAGATACATAGGATCTGTAGGGGGATGATGACTAGGCAATAAAGAAAACCATCTTGGCCAAAGAAGGTCTTTAACGATTCTGTCCAACGATAAGACCCTACGTCAAATTATTCCAATAAACACCTCCAACCCTTACCTGTTAGCAATCCCATGTAGATGACAAAAATTGTGACCTTATAGATCATTTAATGTTACATTTTGCTATGATGTTTATATAATAAGATGATACACAGGCATGAATCAACTACATCAGGCAGTAGGGTTAGTATTTATCGATAGCTGACATCATCACCAGGGATTGCTAAACACGGATTGATGCCTGCCCTTTGCTTACCTGCCCTTTAACAAGGCTGGCTGCGAACTGCCTCATGACTGCCTCCACCGTGTAGGCACTGGACCATCCTCTGGGGGTGAGGAGCTCCATGCAGATGGCTCCACCATCCAGCACATAGCCATTCTCCAATCTGGGGCTCAGCACCCTCATGAAAGGAGGGGAGAAGGGAAAGTTGTCCGGGAAGGTGAGGTTGAGCAAGATGTACTCGGTGTTGGTCTCCTTCATGTCCTGCCAGAGGGTGGAGTCCTTGTCCACCTGGTGCAGCTTGACATTCCAGTCGAAGAGGTTGTCATCCACCAGCTCCACCGAGATGAAGTGGTCGCTCAGTTTGCGGATGTCTTGAAGCTCCTTCATCAGCCGCCTGCTCCTCACCTGGGTGCAGTGCTGCCTGTTGGGGGGCACCAGGGGCTGCAACGAGGAGCCCCCACTTTGCTTGTTCCCCCCTCCCCCGCTGCCCCCACCTGGCTGCTTGGCTTCTTTTGTAATGGTCGGGGTGCTAGTTTCTTTGGCACTGTTCTTGTCCTTGCCTCCAGCTGTCCCATGCTTGTCCTTGTGAGCCTGCTCAGTCTTTTTACCCTTGATGTCAGCCTGGCCGAGCATCCCTTCGGTGGTTGTCGAGTTATTGCTGCAGCAGCCGGCGCTGCCCCCGCCGCCGCTACTCCCACCACCGCCGCCGCCGCCGCCTCCTCCTGCTGAACCTCCTTGCTGCTGCGGCTGAGGCTGCGGCTTGTTGCTGCTGTTCTTCCCCTTGCTGCTGCCGTTCTTCAGGGATCCCTGCTGGTTGCGGTGGTGGTGGTGCTTGGGGTCCTCGGTGTCCCTGTCATTAAGGCGAATCAGTCCGATTTTTCGCAGGAGTGTGGCCATTTTCCCAATCTGCAATAATCCGCAGGGGACTGGCGATGGAGCGATCGCAGATGAGCCCACTGTCTACAATCAGCCGGATTCACAAGATCGCTGCTCTCAGAGCCCATCCATCATCCTCTCTGGACAACAATCTGATTCATGGGCGCTGGGGAAAGTGACGGGTGACGGCTCTGGGGTGACTGGGGGGTCTCATCCTGACAATTCCCATTCAGTGTGCACAGGGGGGTGATGATCTCACGGAGGGGGGTGATGATCTCATGGAGGGGGTGATGATCTCATGGAGGGGGGGTGATCAGCAATCCCTCCCTGTCATCGTGGAGGAAGGCTGTGTGCTCCACACGTCAGTCTGCAGTGATCCGATCTATTCTCTCCTTCTGCTGCAGTGAAATAGTCCTGATCACCAGCCTGCCAGCCTCGATCCCTTCTGTCTCTTATCTGCAGACCTCACAAAAGAGGGGGGAGGGTTGCTGTAGAGGTGGGAGGAGGAAGGAGCTGAGCTGCTCACATGGAAGGCAGGCAAACCACTGGCTACTTTAGAATTAAAAGCCCGATGATTAATGCCCTGGGAACGCCCATTCTTCTAGGACGTCAAGCAAGCCCCTCCCCTCCCCCCTCCCCCCCCCTCTCCTTGTCTTCTCTCTGTTACCTGTGCTGCATCCCAAATTGCTGGGTCTGCAGCTATTCTGCATCATCTCAAGGGGGCTGTGTGCAGGAAAGGAAGAGATCTGCCTACATCTTCCTACTCTGATCAATCTGCTTTCTTCTGCTTACAACTTCCACCTCTGACCAGGATCTTCCAAACCCTCTTCCTTCCCCCTAGCTGACCCACATTTTTCTTCCTCATCAAGTACTGGACTCATCCCAGTTCACCCATCTGGAAGGAGAGATAGCCTGTATTATGCAGGTTTCATGACAGATGTGTCTGGTACACAGAAAGTGACATCTTCATATGTCACCTATAGCTACAGATGGAACCCCCTTTATTTTCTGCGCTCCTCTATAGAGGTGAATGCGCCAGGGAGACAATAGAAAGGGCGGATGTGTGGCCTTGGCCAGTAGAAAAGACAGGTACAGATCACACATAAGCTGCTCTGTGGATTTAGTAGGCGGCAGGGAATTTATTCCTGCATAGAAATGACTATACACAAGGCAGGAGCAGACACAATGCAATTTAATGAGCTTGCAATTTTACTCACGGGGTATGAGGTCAAAGAGATAATACATAATAAGACACGCGGTGTTTTGTTATCTCATTCTTCGCCGATTTTACTCCACGGTCCGTTATTAAAAGCATGGTTTTGTTAGACGTGTGTGTTATGCATGTTTAAGTCATTGAAAAGGAAATTACTGCATAGCTTCCAGCTAGGAGCTAAAATTAGTGATGGAATTATGACTTTCTCAAGGTCACTCTGAACAGGTCATCCAGCTACAGCACAGTTATGATCTATCAAGTGATATTAGACCCTTCATGTTTAGAAGCACTTTTAGCAGCTGATCTAATCACTAAAGCTGACCATAGATGGAGCGATTTGGTTGCAGGAAATTAAATCGCTCAAATCCCCCATCAACACAGTCAGTGTTGATGGGGAATCCCTTCTGTGGAGCCATTGTGTTCCACCAAAAGCACAGTTATGAGCTATTAAAGTGATATTTTCAGCAGCTGATTTAATCACTAAAGCTGACCATAGATGGAGCAATCTTCTTTCCTGCAACCTGTAGTTGCAGGAAATTAAATCGCTCAAATCCCCCATCAACACAGTCAGTATTGATAGGGAATCCCTTCTGCGGAGCCATTGTGTTCCACCAACAGCACAGTTATGAGCTATTAAAGTGATATTTTCAGCAGCTGATTTAATAACTAAAGCTGACCATAGATGGAGCAATCTTCTTTCCTGCCACCAAAGGTCGCAGGAAAAAAAATAGCTTGATTCCCCCATCAACACAGTGTTGATGGGGGGATCCTTCCCGGGAAGCCATTGTGTTCCACCAAAAGCACGGTTATGATCTATTAAAGTGATATTAGACCCTTTGTTTTTATAAGCACTTTCAGCAGCTGATTTAATCACTAAAGCTGCCCATTGATGGAGCGATTTTCTTTCCTGCAACCATGGGTTACAGGAAAGAAAATCGCCCAATTCCCACATCAACACAGTGTTGATGGAAGAATCCCTCCCGTGGAGCCATTGTGTTCCACCAACAGCATGGTTATGATCTATTAAAGTGATATTAGACCCTTTGTTTTTATGAGCACTTTCAGCAGCTGATTTATAGTTAGTGTTGATGGGGGAATCCCTCCATTGTGTCATTGTGTTCCACCAACAGCACGGTTATGAGCTATGAAAGTGATATTTTTAGCAGCTGATTTAATCACTAAGGCTGCCCATTGATGGAGCGATTTTCTTTCCTGCCACCACGGGTTGCAGCTAGGAAAATAGCTCAATTCCTTCATCAACACAGTGTTGATGGGGAATCCCTTCTGCGGAGCCATTGTGTTCCACCAACAACACAGTTATGATCTATTAAAGTGATATTTTCAGCAGCTGATTTAATCACTAAGGCTGCCCATTGATGGAGCAATTTTCTTTCCTGCAACCACGGGTATCCCAGGATGCTACAGTAATTGTTGTTGGGGGAATAGCTCCAAGGTGCTACAGTCAGTGTTGATGGGGGAATAGCTCCAAGGTGCTACAGTCAGTGTTGATGGGGGAATAGATCCAAGGTGCTACAGTCAGTGTTGATGGGGGAATAGCTCTCACGGTGCTCCAGTAAGTGTTGATGGGGGAATAGCACCCAAGGTGCTCCAGTAAGTGTTGATGGGGGAATAGCACCCAAGGTGCTCCAGTCAGTGTTGATGGGGAAATAGCCCCCACGGTGCTCCAGTCAGTGTTGATGGGGGAATAGCTCCCACGGTGCTACAGTCAGTGTTGATGGGGGAATAGCTCCCACGGGGCTGCAGTCAGTGTTGATGGGGAAATAGCTCCCACGGTGCTCCAGTCAGTGTTGATGGGGGAATAGCTCCCACGGTGCTCCATTCAGTGTTGATGGGGAAATAGCTCCCACGGTGCTCCAGTCAGTGTTGATGGGGGAATAGCTCCCATGGTGCTCCAGTCAGTGTTGATGAGGGAAATAGCTCCCACGATGCTCCAGTCAGTGTTGATGGGGGAATAGCTCCCACGGGGCTGCAGTCAGTGTTGATGGGGAAATAGCTCCCACGGTGTTCCAATCAGTGTTAATGGGGCAATAGCTCCCACGGGGCTGCAGTCAGTGTTGATGGGGAAATAGCTCCCACGGTGTTCCAGTCAGTGTTAGAGGGGGAATAGCTCCCACGGGGCTGCAGTCAGTGTTGATGGGGAAATAGCTCCCACGTTGTTCCAGTCAGTGTTGATGGGGGAATAGCTCCCATGGTTTCCCACGCCAGGAGAACACAGTGATTTCTGCTAGCAGCTGTAATAGCCACTAGCAATAATCACATGTGAAATTTGACGGGCTGGTTGTACCCAAATTAATTGATTGATCACCTTAGGTACATTCAGCCTGTATGCCAATACATGGTTCAGATCTCAGCTGGTTCCAGCTGAGATTCAAACTGTCTATGGCTGGCTTAAAGCTAGGTTCAGTGTGATTCTGTGAGCCAGGCTTTGCACAGGCATGGCAGCCCATTTATTTGCCATCTGAAATGAAGGGAAAAGGTTCCTGCAGCAGATTAGAAATCACAGCTTGCATGGGCACCACAAATGCAGTGCATCTGTCGCATGTTTTAATGTTCCAGTTTAAGCTGGTGCCATGACTGCTGTGCCAGTTTTCCTGTTTCAGAGTGGCTCCTTTCTATATCAGCATCCTATGAAGTCACCTTTACATGCAGGTGCTAGGGTTGTATCTACTTACACTGTGTGCATGAATAGAAACACAAAGCCCCATAACCTATGATAGCTAAGCACTCCCCTGCTCTTCTGTCCTTCTTTCCCCTCCCTTCTAAAAGCTAACAGACTAACGGGTGTCAAACTGGTGGCCCTCCAGCTGTTGACAAACTACAAGTTCCATGAGGCATTGCAAGATTGACAGTTACAAGCATGACTCCCAAAGGCAGAGGTATGATGGGACTTGTAGTTTCACAACAGCTGGAGGACCGCCAGTTTGACATCCCTGGAACTGGAGAAGGCACTGTCCACTGCTAACTCTTTCCTTTGAGGACCAGAAGTTCAGAGAAGCAGCACTGAGAGAGTAGGAGCCATCAACATTGAAAGTTGTAAACTGCAAGTGCTGAGATGAGAGCTTTAACCCCTTAACACCATCTCTCAGTGGTTGGGCTTTAATGTCCAAAGCGTGGCATGGCATGGTTTCTGTGTCATGTAACCACTGTGATTGACTCTCAAAAAGGTTACGTGATCGGGAGCCCATCCTGCTAGCTACTCTTCAGAAGCCTTGACTAAGAGCTGTCGGTGACAGCTCAGTCAGTGTGCAGGAAGTGCGCAGTCAGCGCACTCTCAGCACACAACCTCCTACCGCCATTGACATATACAGTATATGCAGGAAATGGGTGTTAAAACCCACCTTTCTTGCCTTCCTATACATGGTCAGCAAGAGGTTAACAAATACTTTACTGTGGAATGTTTATTTTATTGTATTCAATATGTTAAGCTGACAATGTTCTGGGTTTAATACTACTTTAGCAAGAAGATATTGCTGTGGCAACTGAGCCAATTCCTCCATGTAGATATGACCTATAGTAACATCCTAATTATACATAGAGTAGGTCAGATTGGGGGACTAACTGACGAGAAAGTGATGATGTAATCCTTCTTGCTGTCTGTTATTGAATGACAAACATTGCCTAGTCATAGTCCATTTCCTATGATTTATCACTCTATAACTATACAATATTTGAGCATCATTTGTTGTTACTTCTAACAGGTATTTAAATATTCTATGCCTACATCAAGTATTCATTTGTCATATCATTTATAAAATGCAGTTGTCCAAACATGGACCTCCATAAACACATCACTTATCAGAGATGTCATTAAATTGTAGGATTACTACAGCTAGCTAAACATTACTGTGAATTTGTGAGGCCTCTGTGTTAAATATTTATTATTTATTTATTTCAGGTACTTATATAGCGCAGTCAATTTACGCAGCACTTTACATATATATATATTGTACATTCACATCAGTCCCTAACCCTCAAGGGGTGTACAATCTAAGGTCCCTAACTCACATTCATACATACACATACTAGGGACAATTTAGACAGGAGCCAATTCACCTACCAGCATGTCTTAGGAGGGTGGGAGGAAACCCACGCAGGCACAGGGAGAACATGCAAACTCGAGGCAGGTGATGCCATGGTTGGGATTTGAACCAACGACCCTGGTACTGCAAGGCGGAAGTGCTAACCATTTAGTCACTGTGCTGTGCTGCCACTGTTGCTGCCCAACTTAAATATGTTAAGTTGGTATGTCGTAAAAATATTGTATATTTGCAGACCATTCAATTGTTGTCCTAAAATAACATTATACTGTGTCTGAACATATGTACATATTATAAATGTATCTATTTAAAGCGGAGTTAAAGCTGAAAAAAAAAATAAAAGTCAGCAGCTACAAAAACTATAGCTGCTGACTTAAAATACAGCCACTTACAGTTGCAAGAAAAAGTATGTGAACCCCTTGGGATTACGTGGAGTTTTGCATGAATTGGGCATAAAATGTGCTCTGAACGTCATCTAAGTCACAACAATAGAAGAACACAGTCTGCTGAACATAATACTACACAAACATTAGATGTTGCCATGGTTTAATTGCACATAACATGTAAACATTCACAGTGCAGGGAGGAAAAAGTATGTGAGGCCCTAGCTTAATGACTTCTCCCAGAGCTAATTGGAGCCAGGAGTGAGCCAACCTTGACTCCAATCAGTGTGATGATATTGGATGTGTTGCTGACAGCTGTCCTGCCCTTAAAAACACACACACCTGTTTTGGGTTTACTGGTTTCAAGAAGCACTGTCCAATGTGAACCATGCCTCGCAGAAAAGAGCTCTCAGAAGACCTACGATCAATAATTGTTGACTTGCATGAAGCTGGAAAGGGTTACAAAAGTATCTCCAAAAGCCTTGATGTTCATGTGTCCACGGTAAGACAGACTGTCTACAAATGGAGAAAGTTTAGCACTGTTGCTACTCTCCCTAGGCGTGGTCGTCCTGTAAAAATGACTGCAAGAGCACAGCGCAGAATGCTGCATGAGGTAAAGAAGAATCCCAGAGTGTCAGCTAAAGACCTACAGAAATCTCTGGCACATGCTAACATTTTTGTTGACACATCTACAATAAGGAAAACATTAAACAAGAATGGAGTACATGGGAGGACACCACGGAGGAAGCCATTGCTGTCCAAAAAGAATATTGCAGCACATTTGAAGTTTGCAAAAGAGCACCTGGATGTTCCACAGCACTACTGGCAAAATATACTGTGGATAGATGAAACCAAGATTGAGTTGTTTGGGAAGAACACACAACACTATGTGTGGAGAAAAAAAGGCACAGCACACCAACATCAAAACCTCAGCCCCACTGTGAAACATGGTGGAGGGAGCATCATGGTTTGGGGCTGCTTTGCTGCCTCAGGGCCTGGACGGATTGTTGTCATTGATGGGAAAATGAATTCCAGAGTTTATCAAGACATTTTGCAGGAAAACGTACGACCATCTGTCCGCCAACTGAAGCTCTGCAGAGGATGGGTGATGCAACAGGACAATGACCCAAAGCATACAAGTAATTCAACAAAACAATGGCTGCAACAGCACAGAATACGCCTTCTGGAGTGGCCCAGTCAGAGTCCTGACCTCAACCCCATTGAAATGCTGTGGCATGACCTTAGGAGAGCGATTCACACCAGACATCCCAAGAATATTGCTACACTGAAACAGTTTTGTGAAGAGGAGTGGTCCAAAATGACTCCAGATCGTTGTGCAGGTCTGATCTGCAACTGCAGGAAACATTTGGTTGAGGTTATTGCTGCCAAAGGAGGGTCAACCAGTTATTAAGTCCAAAGGTTCACATACTTTTTCCTCCCTGCACTGTGAATGTTTACATGTTATGTTCAATTAAACCATGGCAACATCTAATGTTTGTGTAGTATTATGTTCAGCAGACAGTGTTCTTCTATTGTTGTGACTTAGATGATGTTCAGAGCACATTTTATGCCCAATTCATGCAAAACTCCTCGTAATCCCAAGGGGTTCACATACTTTTTCTTGCAACTGTACCTGTCCCTCGGTCCAGCGGTGTCCTCACCACCGCTTGTTTCACCAGCCTCTTCTCTCCCTGGCATCTTCAATATGGGCACCCGGCTGTGGCAGCTTGCGGCTTCACAGCCAGGTGCCCAGTGCGCATGCGCAAGAAGCGCTGCGCTTTGTGAATCGCCCCATAGTCTTCTGAGACCTGTCACGTGTCCCAGAAGACTACAGGGAGTGAAGGGGGGAGGACAACTTCCATTTCCGATCGCCTCAGGCGATCGCAGAGGAAGTGGGAGCGGAAACCTGTCAAATTCGGGTAACCGCTCCCCAAAAGGTGCCAATCCTTAATGGGGAGTGGGGGACAAAGACTTAAAGTGTAACCTCCCCTTTTGGGTGGAGCTCCGCTTTAGATATATATGAGTCAAACCAGGACTTTTAATTGTACAGGTATAAAAAGGGATGGTAGCGTGGCGGTACTACACGCAGATAGGCGGCGCACATGTCCCGAGCCAGTCCAGACCAATAATAAAGATGGTATACAACAGTGTTAATGCGTGCATGGAACAGCATGTGGTGATGAAGTTTCTTGTGAATGAAGGCGTAAAGCCCACGGATATATACAGAAGACTTATAGCACAGTACGGTGATGAGACGCTCAGTCGCAGTAAGTCATTTGAATAATGTAAATGTTTCAAAGATGGCCGTACGTCTGTCAGTGATGATCCCAGGCCTGGTGGTTCCCAGTCCACAGTAGTCATTCCTGTGAACATTCAGCATGTGGAACACCTGATCCTGGATAATGAAGGCACTTTTGAGTTTATATAATAAAAGAACAAATTTCAAGAAGTGGAAACTGCATTTATTTTTCTACATACTCCCCTGCTACATTTATACACTTATCCCAGCATTTAAGTAGTGCCTGGAAAGCTTCAGCACAGAAAGATTTGTCAGTATACCTGAACCATCCTAGGACAGCCTGCTTCACTTTGTCATCAGTGCTGAAATGCTGACCTCCGAGCAGGGGTGGACTGACAACTCATGGGGCCCCCGGGCAATAGGGGATCATGGGGCCCCTGTGTCCTTGCCCAAACTCAAAAAAGCCTATGAAAAAGGAACCAGGGGCATCTCATGGGGCCCCCTACTGACCCCAGGCCCTAGGGCAGTGCCCAAGTTTCCAAATGGTCAGTCCGTCCCTGCCTCCGAGGAACTCTTTTAGGGTCCAATTTCACAACAGCTTATGCATCAATTATCCAAGATTATGTGTTCCACATGCTGAATGTTCACAGGAATGACTGCTGTGGGCTGGGAACCACCACTGCCAGGATTGTCACTGATGGACGTATGGCCATCTTTAAAATGTTTACACCATTTAAATGTCTTACTGCGGCTGAGCACCTAATCACAATACAGTGCTTGAAGTCTTCTGTAGATATCCACAGGTTTTACGTCTTCATTCACAAGAAACTTCATCACCACACGTTGTTCCATGCACACACTAACACTGTTGTCTGCCATCTTGATGAACGGTATCTGGACTGGCCCGCTAAATGTGTGCCGCCTATTAGCAATGGGACACACTTGTCACTTACTACTTCATGTAGTACAACCACACTAGCATCCCTTTTTATACTTGGAATATTAAAAATCCCAGTTTAACTTGAATGCCCCTCATATTTTATGCTAGTAAAGGCTTGAATCACCGTGTGACACATCAATTCTCAGTTGAAAAGTAACAGACGATCATAGCAGTGTGTTAGAGCTGATTCACACATATGCGGTGCAGATTGAAACTCAGGTTTCACAGCTAATTTATATAGTAGTTGTTCAGCAGTTCATGTCAGGATTACATCAGGTTCAGGACAGGATTAGTTCAGGATCTTATCCTGTTCACACATATGCGGTTTAGAAATGGTTCCCACAGAAGTAAATAGCCTGTAATCTGCACCTGAACATGAAGGCACTGTTTAGAAATCATACAGAACTCTTTTTCAAACTGCACTGAATCTGGACTGCCACTGCACCAGACATATGTGGACAGGCACCATAGAAAGCAATGTTTTTTCACATGTCATGTGGATTGGATGTGGTTCAAACATATACTGTAAGTAAACCAGCACTTAATGCAGTAATGGGAGGACTTTTTGCATAAAAATGTACTGAATCACTCCTAAAGTGGGCATAGCAAGCATGCATTTGGAAGCTATAGCTGAGGCACCATGGGAATCTCCCAGTTTGCTATGGCAGGGTGGAATCAAACTGGTACAGAAACTCTCTAATTCAATCAAGCACGGATATGAAATTGGGTGGCAGATCCTGTCTGACTATATGGCTGCTCACTACTAATGCTGCTGGGGACAGTGGTTCATACAGTAACTATACTATACGTCTACTGTTTGCCAACCTGTTTGAAGCCAATTTCCAGCCCACTAACGGCCACCCCATCCTACCTGTTATATCGACATAATTTAACTTCCTATGTAAGGCTGCACTATGTTTCCTATAAGGCTTAGTTCACAATAGCTTTGAAAGCAGGCGTTTGAGGGGCGTTTTTAAGGTTCCTCAAATGCCTACAGAAATTATACTATGGGCAGCACACAGTGCTGTGTACATTAACCTCTTGCCGACCGCGCATAGCCGAATGACGGCTTCACCGCGGCCGGCCAGTTCTGGGTGGACGTCATATGACGTCCTCCCAGAACGCGCTCTCCTGCGCGCCCCAGGGGGCGCGCACCCGGCGATCTCCGTGATCGCTGTGTCCTACGGACACAGCTGATCACGTGATGTGGTAAAAGGCCAATCACAGCGGCCTTTTACCACCTGATCAGCGGTGTCCAATGACACGCTGATCAGAGGGAAATGCAAGTGCCGCTTCTCGGCTGCACTTTCCTCACACTATCAGATCGTGAGGAAAGTACTGCCGAAAACCGGCAGTTGTCAGAGCGGGGATCGGCACCGATCATCAGGGCACTGATGATCAGTGCCCTGATGATCGGTGCCCAGCAGTGCCACCCGCAAGTTCCGCCCAGCAGTGCGCCCACTAGCTCCGCCCACCCGTGCCCAGCAGTGCACCCACCTGTGCCCAGCAGTGCACCCACCTGTGCCACTCTGCAGTGCACCCACCTGTGCCCAGAAGTGCCACCTACATGTGCCCAGCAGTGCCACCCACCTGTGCCCACCCACCAGTGCCCACCAGTGCCACCCACCTGTGCCCACCCACCAGTGCCACCCACCAGTGCAGCCCAGCAGTGCTGCCAGTCAGTGCCACCAGTCAGTGCCCAGGGGTTGTGCCAGTCAGTGCCGCCAGTCAGTGCCCAGCAGTGATGCCAGTCAGTGCCGTCTATCAGTACCCATCATCAGTGTCACCTATCAGTGCCGCCTATCAGTGCTGCATATTAGTGCCGCCTATCCGTGACACCTCATTAGTACTGCCTATCAGTGCCCTTTAGTGCTGCCTATCAGTGCCCATCAGTGCCGCCTATCAGTGCCCATCAGTGCTGCCTCATCAGAGAGAAAAAATGCCTGTTTGAAAAATTTTATAATAGAAACAAAGAAACTTTTTTTTTTTTCAAATTTTTTGCACTTTTTTATTTATAGCGCAAAAAGTAAAGCGCCCAGCGGGGAGTAAATACCACCAAAAGAAAGCTCTATTTGTGAGGAAAAAATGATCAAAATTTCATATGGGTACAATGTTGCATGACCGCGTAATTGTCAATCAAAGTGTGGCAGCGCTGAAAGCTGAAAATTGGCCTGGTAAGGAAGGGGGTATAAGTGCCCGGTAGGCAAGTGGTTAGCAAAACATGAAGAGTTATCATCACTGCTTCAAAATTGAAGCCTCATATCAAGTCAGGAGGAGTTGAAGCCTTTCAACGGCTCCCATGCAAGTCTATGGTAATGCTCCTCCAACGCCTGGCAGGAGTTTGCGGGGCATTTGCAAGGCATTTGTGGAGCGTTTGAGGGGCATTAATACCATTAGAGTTTATTATAGGTGTTTGTAGTGTGGTTTTAAAGCTTGTAAAATGCCTCAAAACCGCACAAAGGGCGTTTGGGGAGCGTTTTTAACGTTTGTAGAATTCCCATACTAAAGCTCATTAACGCCTGTCTAATGCTATAGGGGTGTTTTTGCAGAGTTAGAAATTTAGTCAAGTGTGAACAAGCCCTAAATGCCATTCCAAGTTAATTAACCGTAACCTGTCATTCTTGTTTGCCATTATTTCATCTGCCAAGGCACCTTGCACCACTCAGGAGCAGGAGCGGACTGACCATTTGGAAACTTGGGCACTGCCCAAGGGCCTGGAGTCAGTAGGGGGCCCCATTAGATGTCCCTGGTACCTTTTTCATAGCCTTTTTTGAGTTTGGGCAAGGACACAGGGGCCCCATGATCCCCTATTGCCCGGGGGCCCCATGAGTTGTCAGTCTGCCCCTGCTCTGGAGCACAATGTTCTTGTCATTGTTTTCTGTTACTTTCTATACACCGGTACCATCTACTACTGTTGCAGATCTCTTCCTATACCCATGTAAGATCCACTGTTCAGCAGCACAATGTCCCTGTCACTGCTGTCTATCACCATCTTCTATATACTGTATATATACACTATGTGCTGCTCAGCAGCACAGTTTCCTTGTTACTGACATCTGTCAGATCTTGCTTGTATAAGTACCATCTACTGCTCAGCAAAACAGTAGAATGTCCCTGTTACTCTTTTCTGTTACCACTGCTAATGATAGCATAGTGTCCCTGTAAATGTCATCTACCATTGTGTTCTATAATTAGATACTATCCATTGATCAGCAGCACCATCTCCCTGTCACTACTGCTTGTCAACATACACTATACACAAATGCCACCCACTCAGCAACACATTGTATTTATCACTCTATTAATACTTCCTATACAATGTGCCATTCACTGCTCAGCAGCACACGGCCAAGGATATTCTACTACAAAGCTGTCACCATTTTTCTAAAAGATATGAAGTACTGGCACCAAGCTTACACTATCCTTTAAAGCCTAAGGCAAAACTCACATAAGCCCAATCTCTGAAGAGCGATCACTTTTAAGATTGTGGCTAAGCAGCCGCTGAGATGCGTTCAGGAGGCAATTCTGCCACCTTCTAAATTTCCATTATTTTTATTTATTTATTTATTTTAATAGATGGAAATTTACAATAGGGCTAATGTGCTGCAACCAATAGCCAAGCATATAGCTCACAGCCACAGCATGGTCCCATTGGCATAGCTGAGTTTGACAGGCTGTCAACTCTACCTGCCCCATTAAATCTGCTGTGGCATGTGAACAGTTCCCTCTGGCTGTATTGTAGACTGTAGGTGGGTGGACAGGTGGTGGTAAAACTGTGTGCTCAACCGCCTGTTTTTACTGCCACCCAGCCGCCCATGTGAAAGCTACGTTATGCCATTTCTGAAATGTTTGTATGCCTTTTTTGATGTACCAATATTTAAAACAAAAAATAAATTCTTAAGTCCTATCTGGCAGGAGTGATCAACCACCTATTTTCCCACCATGGGCACAGGTAAGTGGTATTTAAGCCCTTCTGGGTTTCGCAGGTGCTGAAGAACCTGGTGCTGATCAGCATTTGGCACTGGTGCTTTGGAAAGGTTGCCCACAAAAAGAAGGATCAACATAGCAGGGGAGCTGCAAAACTGGAGCTTCAGGGTCGTTAATTCATGGAGTGTGCTAGGGAGGGGCTTCTCTATCTTTGTTTACATTTGTAGAAAGAAAAATGACATTCATCCCTCCTACTGCTATAACTGTTTCAGCACTGTGGAGAGCTCCAGTCAGCAGGTTCCTCTATACCAGGGGTCTCCAAACTTTCTAAACAAAGGGCCAGTTTACTGGCTTTAAGACTTTAGGGGGACCGGACTGTGGCCATTGGGAGTAGATATTGTCCTGCGTCATTGGGAGTAAACAATGCATCTTTGGCATTAGGGGGAGGAATAGTGCCCTATTTTTGGTGTCAGTTGGAGAAATAGTTCCCCATCGTTGGTGTCAGTGGGAATTATAATGCCTCATTGTTAGTATCAGTGGGAGGAATAGTGCCTCATGGTTTGTTTCAGTGAGAAGAATAGTGCCCAATTGTTGGTGTAAATATGAGGAATAGTGCCCCTTTGTAGGTGTCAATGGGAGGAATAGTGCCTGTTGTTGATGTCAGTAGCAGGAATTATGCCCCCTTGTTGGTGTCAGTGAGAGGAATAGTGTCTTGTATCAGTGGGAGAAAAAGTGCCCCAAGGACTGGATAAGGGCAGGCAAAGGGCCACATCTGGCCCTCGGTCCGTAGTTTGGAAACCACTGCTCTATAGGCTAAAAATAATTTATTTACATCTACGACAAGAGATGTTAAACTGGCTGCTCCATTCACCTGGTACTCATTCATCCTATGTTTATAAGGGGAATGTGACTGTGAAATGCTAGGTGAATGTTATCAAATCTCACTTGGGCTTCCTAGGCAGGTGTAAACTAATATTATACTTACTTCCTTCAACAGCCTCAACAGCAAACCAACCAACCAACAGCATAACTAATGATAGTACAATGTCAAATACCTTGTGAAAGGATGCTAAATGCATGTGCATGTGAAACATTCACGGGCTCAATAAATTTAAATTGTTTTTAGTCTTTGTATGCTGCAAATAAAAATAAAGAATTCAATATATAAAAAACAAGCATGCAGCGCTCCTATATGATATGAAGTAAACAAAATACCAAACACATGTATATTACTTCGAATTTGAGATATATGCTTATATATGTGCATAACGCACATAGCTATATATCGTCGAGCATAGATAAGTTCATGAATGGATTTCCCAAGTTAAAACGTGAAGATGAGTGACAGTCTGTTTGTAGCAAACATCAAGATAATCGTGACATCAGATGGTGAAGAAATGAAAATAATATGTTCTAACCAGATCGCGCTATAAAAAAGCATGTAGATGATGAAATCATCTAGGTGTGAGCATCTGGACCCAGGTGTTCTGATTATGGCAACATCTATCGCAGCATTACAACAGGATTTCCAAATGGCAGAGCTGTGATTGAAGACCAAAAATAAAGAATTGTTGATGCCATGAATGCGCCTGGATTTTTTATTTTCCTGGAACTGTTTTAGGATAATATACTTAAAAGTGTGTTTTCTTTAGATATGAATCCCAGTTAGCACCTCGATTCAAGCCTAAAAAAAAAACGCCATTATAGAGCTCATGCACATGGCAGTACAGGGGCCATACAGTGTGAAGAGCCTGTGCACTTACATTATCAGGAACTACTGCTGCCACATATGGCTGTCCATTGATATGCATTAGAAGAGGCAGCTGTACACAGCTGTGCACCAGGGTTTGTGTAAAACACAATGCATGCTATCTGCATTTGGAGCATACATCATATTGTATTTGGTTGCTTTATACAACCCTGGCACACAAATGTGTCCAACTGCTTCTTCTAATGCACCTCAATAGACAGTGGCAGCGAGTCCCGGGACTGTCAGTACGCAGGCTCTGTACACTTGTACGGCCTCTATATGGCCATGTGCATGAGGCCATAGCGAAATCTCTCGATGAGATGTCTGGAATGCAGAAATGTTCACATACAGCCTCCCTCGGCTCTCCCTAAGTGGCGTATGCTCTTTTTAACCTGTTTTTAGCACAATAACCTTATACTGCTTCCAAAACAGCGCCAAAATGAGCACTTCTACCCAAGAAAAAAAAATGTGCCATTTGTGTTTTGATTTTAAAATATTATTAAAATATTATATTATTATTATTATATTATTAAAATAAATATTATTAAAATAAAATGTTCTGACACAAGAACAATGCAACTTTGTCCCAAATGTATCAGTTAGAGGACAAGTTAGGCTTTTGAGTAAAGTAATAGTACAGTATGTGTAATTGCAATACATAAAATTAGCCTAGCTGCACAGAAAAGCCAAAAACTAGGACACATAAACATTTCCTGCCATCTTAGTCTTTCTAGGCTTCACCAATCAAAGTATATACAAATACAACAATTTTGGATTTTTGTATGTGTTTTGGGGTGCATATGAAAATGACTGATTGTTGTGTGCGAGAGGCTTATTTAATTATCAGTCCTGGGCAGGGGCGGACTGACAACTCATGGGGCCCCCGGGCAATAGGAAATCATGGGGCCCCTATGTCCTTGCCCACACTCAAACCACACCCAAAAAGCCAATGAGAGGTACCAAGGGCATCTCATGGGGCCCAATTCTGACCTGGGCCCTCGGGCAATGCCCAAGTGCCTAAATGGTCAGCCCGCCCCTGGTCCTGGGCCATTTCTCAGCTTGTAAGCATGCTTGTTGGACTGCTGGTCTCCATGCATCTTCTATTTCTGAGGGCACATCCCCTCAATTCATAGGAGCAAGAAATTGGGAATTTTATAAACAAGCACATTTCTACTATTGTATGGTTTCAATGTTAGGAGATTTTTTCTAATTGGAATTATTTTTAAAAAGCTGGTCACAAACATTTATATTTTGATCTATTATCAACAATATGTATCTATAACTGTACAGTGTTGGGATATATCTGATAGGGTTGATGTGAAATTTTTCAGACTGGACAATGTGTGGGTAGATTAGGGAAACTGTCATTGTGGTAAATTGAAAATTGATTGCTGGCATTTATTAGTTAAATGACTCTATGCTATAATTTTTGTTGTAATATAATAAATATATTTATAACAGTAGTGTTTGTCTACCATGAAATGCACAGTATATATTGTACGTTATCGGCAATATGTGGAAAGCAGGCATTGTACAGAATGCCTAGGCAGTCTACAAAATGTGTGCAGTTTTTAGGCAAAGCATGAAATGCCTGGGTTATTTTAATATACTATATACTTTACCTAGACATTGTATATAATACCTAGACATTGTATATAATATCTAGGCATTGTATATAATACCTAGGCATTACACAGCACAACACATACTATTAATGCAAAGTATGAAAAGTGAGCTGTGAAAAGGCCTTTATATGAAAATGAAAGAAGAAATACAAAATAAAATACAAGGCTTTCTTACTAAAAAAGCAAGAGAAAAGGACCAGTATTGACCTACTTGTTGCTACAAGGAAGGCTGGTATTTTCTATTTTGCCAGTTTTCCTTTTGGCATTGTATAGAATACCTAGGAAGTGTGTGAAATATTGAGAATGTCATACTTTGACATCCCATTTTCAGCATTCTAAAGATTTCCTAGGCATTCTATACAATGCCTAATTTCATGCATCCCAACATACAGGGGCGGACTGACAACTCATGGGGCCCCCCGGGCAATAAGGGATCATGGGAACCCTGTGTCCTCACCCACACTCAAACCACACCCAAAAAAGCCTGTGAAAGGTGCTAGGGGCATCTCATGGGGCCCCCTACTGACCCTGGGCCCTTGGGCAATGCCCGAGTGCACGAATGGTCAGTCTGCCCCTGGCAACATATATATCAGAAAGCCTGCAAATATTTTGACAATTAAATTATGAAGAAAACAATAAACAATTAAAATAACTCTTTAATAAGAAAATGGAGGTTGCCATTACTGACGTCTATATAAAAATGTTACTTGCCATGCTGTCTCAAATACTTTCTTAGTCACTGTCATAATACATTTAGGCTGATCAGCCAGTGGCTTCATGGACAGTCTTTCAGTCCTTTCCTGCCATATGTGAGATAGGAACCTTAGATTGTTAACTCCTTGAGGGCAGGAACTTGTGTGAATTTACAGCATATAAAATGTTGCATAAATTATTAGCACTATATTAATACCTGTAATAAATATTAAGAAATAATAAATTATCCTTATCTGCATTCTTGAGTTCTGAGTTCTTTGAGGATCCATTCACATTGTTATGGCTATGTTACTTGCGTTTGTATGTGCGAATGGTACCCCAATGAACCTGTGCTGCCAGAAATGCTACATGCACCCTTTGGTGATGCGTTAGGCAGCCCATTCAACTGGGCACCGCAATATGTTTGAATTGACCTCAGAGTACTGAAGCCAGTGGATCCATGACTGTCAGGAATCTTGCATTTTCTAGCATGTCAGTCTCCTTTTTCCACAGCATAGACTTAATTTTTTATGATAAAACATATATTTTTTTTAATTTCATTATACTTCAAAAAAGTAAAAAAAGTTCACAAAATTAAATCTTCCATATTTATGATGTTACACACTGGTTTCACATGTGAATGTGATAAAGTGTGCTATGGAGCAGTCCCACTTACAGCGGTTGTAAAGGGTATTTTTAAAATTAAAATAATAAAGATGGTATACTTACCTGCTCTGTTCAATTGTATTGCACATAGCGGCCCCAAACTTCCTCTTCTAGGGTCCCCTGCTGGCATTGTCCGCTCCTCCTCCCTTCTGAGGGCCCACATGGCAAGCTGCTTGCAGGCTCAATCCCGAGCGGGGCTGTGTGCAACCCTCCTGACAGGATTTGATTGACAACAGCAGGAACCAATGGCTCCAGTTACTGCCTCCATGTCTGGTGAGATGAGAGATAGAGAGCAGCACCACTGCCTTTAGAATCACTTTAAACTTGCAGTCCTGGGTGGAGGCACTAACAACTTTATTATTAAACCCACTCTTCCACATAGCAAAGGTTCAGGTTCTAGTTCTCTTGTTACCTACAGGTTTAGTGTACTATCATTTCTCATAACCCCCTAAAAAACTCCAGGATAAATGATCAGTAAAATGCTAGATTTCTAGATGCATAAACTACACGCATAAAGTGCATGTCGCTTGTGTGTATGTCCCTATTGAAATTATACGCATGCACTTCTAAGTACCATACACATATAAATGCACATAACTGCGTATAATTACGCACCAAAACAAGCCTTAATTATGGTGGATTCTTCTGCCAGCTCCTGCCTTTTAATACAGCTATGTGCATAAAGGCTTAATATTTTGAAATTGCTTTATTGTTTATGAGTATATGTATTAACACTGGTTCTTCTGTTTATTTAAACTGTATGTTACCTGGAATATTTATTTTTCTTCTATGTGTGTTGAGATGTTTATAAGTCAGTCTCTGTTATTTTCTTATACTTCTTCCATCTGAAGTACTTAGTTGCTTGGTTGATCCTACTAGACACCTTTCTTTTTAACTGACCACACAAAGTGCAGAAGGTAATCTGTGCTTGTGTGGTCAGTTTCCATCCTTTGGATGGCCATTCAGAGGTACAGGACACTGCAAACACACAGCACACCTGTGTTGGATAATTTGTTCAGCCACCACACCCCATGACCAATCACAGTCTATCTCTAGCACACATCACTGCCAATCACAGCCTGCCCCCTAAGCACACCCCCTACTCAATCACAGCCTGCCCCCTAAGCACACCCCCTACTCAAGCACAGCCTGCCTCAAGCTGAACAGACTATGGAATACAGGCATACTGTGTACTTGCACAGTGTCCTGTAACCCCACCCCTACTATCAGGAAGAAGAGGTGCATGGTCACAGGGCAGAACATTTTACCCACAAAAGATAAGAAAGATCATTTAGTATGATAACCATGAATAACTTCTTTAAGCTGAGAGGTTTTGTACATATTTTTTTTAATTTGTATAATCTGGACCAAAAAAAAACTAAAAACACAAAATGACACTGGAGTATATTTACTAAAGAAAGCGGAAGAGTGCAAATCAAGTTAACTTCTGCATAAAACCAATCAGTTTCCAGGTTTTATTGCCAAAGCTTAATTGAACAAGCTGAGATTAGAAGCTGATTGGTTACCATGCACAGCTGCACCAGATTCTGAGTGAACCAGCTTTAGTAAATCTCTCCCACTATGTTTTTGAGCCAGGTTAATATGAAACATTGCATAGTATAATTTTGTTTTCTCACATTTAGCCACCAGATGAAGCTCTAGCTTCTTGTTTGATGGAAATATTTGTTTTTCAGCTGAAATTCACAGAACCTCATGAGGCAGAGTAACTAATCTCTCTACTTGCCTGTTCTGCTCAGACAGCCCACAATGCAGAGCAAGGAAGCCTGAAGGCAAACAGCTTCTGCTAAAATCCTACAATGCTCTGTGAATCCCATATTATAGGTGCACACTGTATTTAAAGGGTGCCTGACCTTAAAAACTTCTAGGGAACATTTAGAAAAGCTAATTGTGCCTAAGCAGTACCTTCAGAAATTGTAACGTTTGTTTTGAACCTTTCCCGAAATATAGCAGCACACTTCCTGACACGTAATTGTGCCTAGGCACTCCTGATGACTGATAACAGTATATCTGCAGAATGAGATCATCTAAGACACTATGACTTTGACTGCAATTCTCATGAGATGTGGAAATTCAATGATGATTCAATTTGCAACTGAGGGCCTGCAGACAAGCATATTGCTTTGTTCATTCTATGGAGCTGTTCCTTCTGTATGTCTCCTGCTGCTTGATTATTCATCCATTGGAGGTGTATAATAGGTATGTAAGCAAAGATCTGCTCTTCTGCCAAGACGAACAGCTCAACAAAGAGACATAGGGTGGAATCGGGTATGGTCAGCAATGGAGAAAATAACAGCTGCAGAGAGCACTACTGGTAATTAGTTCTTTGCACTCTCCCTGCAATGTTTTGGCTCCGCTTTCACAGTTCAGGTATTCTTAAGGTGCTTATGAAAAACAAAGATTTTATGTAAATAGTGAAAATCAGAAATACAAGATCAGTTTAAAATCCTAAAATTGTTATGATGAAATAAACCCCAAACTAATATATACAGTAGTATTTTCCCTTCAATAACCAGACAATAAAGTTAAATGGTACACTTACATTTACTGTTATGTATGGAAATTGGAAAGCATTACTTTACATTTATTTAAAACATTATATTTTTATAGTTTGATTTTTTTTTTTATTTTGCAGCTGCTTTGTACATATTAAATTTCTAGTTAAAAGCTTTGCCATGTAAATTATTCGGAGTGAATTATTCTTCACTTATTTATCTGCTAATTGCTCACTCATAGTAACATAGCTCCAGACTGAAATTAAATCATTGTACACTCCCTTTCCTTTTCAGTTGTTTTTTTTAGGTTTGTTATATAGCTAGTTATAAATAAATGTACCAATAGCCAAAAGTGTTTTTATATTCCATTAAACCTTTTCTACAACCAATAAAGCGGTAGTAAACCACAGCTTTAAAAAAAAAATAGTTAAACTAGCATATTATGAAGAACTTACCTTAAAACAGTGCGCCACTGGAGGGGCTTCCATCTTTACCCGGTCTTCCTTTCAGGTTCGTGAGCTCTGGCTGTCTGACTGGCCGAGCCAGGAAAATGTCACTGCCACGCACGTGCGCTGAAGTCCCAGGCCTTGGCACAGTGCTCTGAAGGAACAAACAAATTATTTGAAAAGAAAAAATAAACTCTTCCATTATACAGGTATATGATTTTTTGAATGCAGCCTACAGGTACAACTCTCCTAACAATACAGATTCCTCCCAACCCAGTATAGCTTTCTGTCCGCCAGTACAGATCTCTGACCAGTTCAGATCTCCTTCTAGTACTAATACTCCATGGTACAGATGTCCCCCCACTATAGATCTCCCCCCAGTACAGACCTCCTGCAAAGTACAGATTTTCCACTAGTACAGATTACCCCCAGTACAAATCTCCCCCCCACTACAGAACTGTCCCTATTACAACACCCCAGTACAGATCCTCTGTGAATACAGTTCTCCCTTCAGTACAGATCTCCCCCCAATAAAAATCTCTGTCAAGTACAGATCCAGGGGCAGACTGACCATTTGGAAACTCGGGCACAGTAGGGGGCCCCATGAGATGCCCCTGGTACCTTTATCATAGGCTTTTTTGAGTTTGGGCAAGGACACAGGGGCCCCACGATCCCCTATTGCCCGGGGGCCCCATGAGTTTTCAGTCCACCCCTGTACATATCTCAACCAGTACATATCTCTCTCCCAGTACAGATCTGCCTCAGTACAGATCTACCCCCAGTACACATCTCCCCAAATGCACATCTCCCCTAGTGCAGATCTTCCCCAGTACAGATCTCTCCACCCAGCACAGATCTCTCCACCCAGCACAGATCTCCCCTAGCACATGCTTTTTCCTAGAAAACATCTCCTCCCAGTAAAGATCTATAACCAGTACAAATATTCCCACCATGTAAAGATTTCCCCCGGTACAGAACGCCCCCTAAGTACAGATCTTATCCATTACAGATCTCTCTCTTCTTAGTACAGCTCTTCCCCAGTACAGATTTTCAGTATCGCTCCCTCCAAGTATAGATTTCTCTCCCTCAGTACAGACCTTCCACAGTTCATCTCTTCCTCTAAATGTGGATTTCCTCCAGTACAAGTCTGTCCTTCAGTTCAGATCTTCCCCCAGGAGGAGTGCTCAACCAGTCAAGTAAGGGATTCCACATTAATGGTAGGAGCATGTGGCCTGGTATGGTTTTGGGGGAGATGCTCACTCGTCCCCCCTTTCCTGGCCTGTCGGGCTGCATGCTTGGATAAGAGTTTGAAATGGATTTTGGGGGGGACCTCATGCCATTTTCTTTAAATTTTGGTGTGGGGTTACCTTTAAAATCCATACCAGACCTAAAGATTTGGTATTGATTTTGGGGAGAACCTATGCTTTTTTTTTACATTTTGGTGTGGGGTTCCCTTTAAAATCCATACCAGGCCTAAAGATTTCGTATTGATTTTCGGGAGAACCCATGCTTTTTTTTTAATTTTGGTGTGGGTTTCCTCTTAAAATTCATACCAGACCTAAAGGGCCTGGTATGTATTGGGAGGGGGGGACCAAGCTTTTTTTTTTTATTTTATTGCTGGCACTGGTGTTGTTTACATTTTGCTGTCAGCATAGAATCACGCTGACAGCAGATGAGTCAATGTTAAGGATGCGGTGGCCACCTTAACAACCAGCTATTCTGAATATACAAAACATATACCGAAGATATGAAATTAATTCTGAAATTTCAAAATTCTGAAAATGAATTAATTCAACATAATATTAAGGACTTGAAAAAACTGTGTTTATGTTCTTATTTATTTTTGAAACTTTTTTGGTGAATGAGAAGGGGTGCCATATCACCCATTCTCACTCACATGGGGGGGGGGGCAGGATCTGAGGGCCTGCCTTGTTAAACGGGCTTCCAGATTCCAATAATAATCCGTGCGCAGTCCCCCACAACCACTCCCGAGGGTTGTGGTGCAGAGACCCTTGTCCCCATCAACATGCCCCAAAGCACCCCCCATGTTGATGGCATATGGCCTTGTATGGTTCAGGAGCTGGGCTGCTCACTTGTGGAATCCCACTGACAGCGGACGAGTCATACAAAGAAAACAAGCAAAGGGTGCACCGGCTTAGTGCATTACCTAAATAACATTTATTGATAAAAGTAGCAGATAGTGATATACTCACAAACAACAATGGTAAAAAGGCTCATCATGCAGAACAGCAATGTCCGGCCTGCCTGATGTGGTATTTTCCCACAGGAACACAGGACCTCCAATAGTTTAACTCATTTTGGGGACTTGCCCCTTCTTCAGAGCCTGCATGCACAGTGTCTGTACCCCCTTTATAAATGATCAGGTATCACGTCTAAGTGCTGCAAATAGGCTGCCACCTCCTCTTCCAGAGGTGGGGACAAAGCCAGTAAGTACTGCCCACATAAATACATTAAAAACAATGGATGCCTATACATATACACAAGTCCTTGCAAACACAGTAAAGCATGTACAGAAAAATGGATGAGATCCATATGAAGGACACACAATAGCTGTTCAAATATACCCAACATATCAACATAACTGCAAGATCCATGGAAAATCCCACAAATGTGTACCGCCTAACATGTATGTTAGATGTCCTATGGAGCATCTATGCCATCCTCAATGTGCGCCTTGGCAGGGTGAACAAAGAACACATCTCCACTGCTCTAGAGTCAAGTGGTGGCGTGCTTTACACCTCTGCATCCAACGTTTTGCATTACACTTGGCGATGTAAGGCTTTGATGCAGCTGCTCGGCCATGGAATCCCATTCCATGAAGCTCTCTTCGCACTGTTGTTGTGCTAATCTGAAAGCCACATGAAGTTTGGAAGTCTTGAAGTATTGACTTTGCAGACAGTTGGCGACTTCTGCACACTGTACGCATTAGCATGCGCAAATCCCACTCTGTCATCTTTCGTATCCTACCATTTCGTGGCTGAGTTGCTGTTTTTCCCAGTTCCACTTTGTTATTATACCACTAACAGTTGACCGAGGAATATTTAGTAGCAAGGAAATTTCATGGGTGGACTTATTGCACAAATGGCAACCTATCACCGTACCACTTGCATTTACTGTGCTCCAGAGGGCGATCCATTAATTTCCAAATGTTTGTAGAAGCAGTCTGTATGCCTAGGTGCTTGCTTTTATACACCTGTGACCATGAAGGTGATTGGAACATCTGAATCCAATGATTTAGAGGGCTGTCCCAATACTTTTGGCAATATAGTGTACAGTATTTTCAATTCGAATTTAAATACTTCAAATATGTTTGAAAAAAATGTAATCCATTTGAAAACATATAAATAAAACAAAACTAAACAAAACGAGTTTTGTTACGGATGCAATAAAACAAAAGTAGTAACTTAACTAATCGATCTGAAACTAAACACATTTTTTTTCATTCTGCACGTCTACCTATGACTCACTGAACAGAAAGCTAAAGGGCAAAGCACTACATCGTAGTACATGACATTCTGAGCAGAACACTCATATAAGTTCTAGAACCATTAAAGTCATTTTCCCAGTTGTTACAGTCTTCGTACCTAGATGTTTCACACCCAGGGCGCATCTTCCCTGCTCAGAAAGAAAAATTCTCCATAGGCGCTGAGGCTGCTCTAAACCAAGCCACGGGACCCACTAGGTGAGGGTCTAGGGTTGGGTCAAGATTTCTCTTTCTGCTCCCAAAGTGTCCTCACTCACCATTCTGCACATGGCTCTCTATTGCAGATCCAGCACATCACTCCATCTTTGGTTATCAAGGGTGTCCTGCTCCAATACTCCAAGTGCCCTAGTCCTCATACACAGCTGGCATACAAAGGGACACTAGCTCAGCTCATCACATCACTACAGGAGGGTCAATAACTAATGGGCACTAACACCTGCCACCACTCCCCACCTTTGAAGATGGCACAACCCCATGCAAGTGAGTGCCTATAACAGGGAAGATGGCTTTGCAGAAACCCAACAGATAAACAGCAGCAAAGCAAAACTATGATATAACTGTAAACATAACTCAAGGCATAAAAAAAAACATTGGGCCTGGCACATGACTTAAACCAGCTTTTCTCAACCTTTGCAAGGTGGAGGAACTCTTGACATAACATTCTGCTCTCATGGAACCCTTTCTAATAATGACTATATCTAAAATTCATAGTACATTTGTGTAATGATCGGTGGGAAGAATGCTCCAACATTTGTGGTCATTAGGAAGAATTACCCCCTTACAAATAGCTAAAAAGATCATTGTTGTCAGTGGCTAATTATCTGAGAGACAGAATTTTCTCAAGGAACCCCGAGCAACCTTTGGAGGAACCCTGGTTGAGAAAGGTTGACTTAAACTGTTACAAACTAATAAATAACTTTACACAGTATGTATAATAGCGAAGTCAAGACTCACAATTATAAATATATAGGAAGTAATGCAGATGCTTAACCCAATCATGATATGCAAAATAAGCATAATAATATTAAAATAATAAATAATGTTTTTGAACAGTATAAACATAAACAGCATAGAACACATAAATCACTATGTTAATTAGTGCTTCAACTTTGTAGCATGTAGTTTAGAAGCATGTAAAAGAGTTCTATATGATAACTATTGAATAGGAGATATCCTTCACTTATAATAAACAGGAGCAGGATACTCTCACCACTCACTATTGGGTGTGGACATCACCACAAACAAACAATTTCCTGGCACACTTACAAGCTAGCTTGAAAAACAACCAAATTGTCCCTGTCTAACAAATCACATTAAAAATTGAGGGTTTTGTTTGCACATATTTGCAAATACTGTATATGCTTAAGCTGCAGTATCCAGGTCAAGGCTTCTTTGTGTACTGCAGTCCAAACAGGTGTGCCTGGAGGGAGCCCAGATCTCCTTAAAGGCACAGGGATGCATGTGACACCCAGCAAGAACACAATGGCACCTGAAAGCATCCAGTGCATCCCGGCGCCAACTTCAACCAACTATGCAAAAAAAGTGGCAACCACCCTATCCTATCAATAGCCTTAGCAATAAGGTGCACACCACCACTTTGTCCATATGGAAGCGACAACCATAGTTTCATTTAAGATATGCGCGGAGAAACCCTTGGGTGGTAAACAAACTCCCCTCCAATGTCTGATTTTTTTTTGGCACATTTAAATGTTCCCATATGTCACACCTGTAAATTTTAGGCTGTTCTGCCTCAATTATTTTAAACAGAACCACTGGAACATAAAGGAATTCAAGCCCATCGTAGAGATATGCATGATGGCAAAATTAGTTTTGTTTCGGATTCGTTTGTTAAGCAAATAATTTCGTATTCATATTCATTATGTAAGAATGATTCGTTTTCGGAATTAATTTCATATATTCAGTTTCGTTTTCTATATTTGTTGTTTAAAATCCATTCGCATTTTCAGATGTTATTTCGGAAGATTGGCTATATTTGTGTTATTTCGGAGATTACTTATGCACTCTGAGTTATCCCTTGTAGTCCAATTCACAAAGAGAAATTGAATTAGCTGATTGGATGATATCAATCAGAGTCATGTGTACTTGAAAGAACGTAAGGAACTAAATTAGTTTCGGATTTATTCGTTATGTTATGATTCCAAGATTCTGACGGATCTACCTCCATCCAACCCAAAATAAGTAGAAATCATCAGCTTACTGTAATTCCTTGTACGGAAGACAGGAGACTGTGGTTTAGACATCCTAGCTGCAGCATGTCTCAAAGTCTGCCTGCACTCCATCAGTCAGTCAATCAGTCTCTGATTTTCCAGTGTGTGTAGCAGAACACATGTACACTCCTTGCTGGCCATACTCTGCCTCAGGGCTGCTGTTAGAAACCACGGGGCCCCATACAGCCAACCTGACAGGGCCCCCTCAAATAAACACTATGCTTCAGTTATGAATGAACACAGCGAGTGATTGGTACCCATCAGTAATTGTATTAATTGAGGATAGGAAGGGGCAGGTAAATGTGACATATTTACAGGACCATTACCTCACTCTCCATCCTGAAGGATCCTATTGTGTGCTTGCAATTGCCGATAGGAAGGACAGCAGGAAAGCCAGCAGCACTGCAGGGATAAGGAGGGTACAAAAGGGGGTCTGGGCAGTAGAGGGAAATGCATGGGAGGGTGCTGCAGGGGAGGGGCCATTACAGGAACCAATCCCCTGTATGGCTCTCTGCAGCAGCAAAAAGGCAGCGGGAGGGAGAAGAGAAGAAGCCAGCTTTCAGCTGCTGCAGAGAGAGCCATACAGGGGATTGGTTCAAGTAATTACCCCTCCTCCCTGCTGTGCCAATCACCCTCACTGCCCACATCCAATTCACCCAGGGCCCCCCGGCTGGCCTGGGCCCCGTAAAGGAGGACCGGTGGTAGCCCCTTATCCTTGGCCCTGCTCTGCCTCCTGGGTCAATTTTAATCACATAATTTGGTGCATGTCCACAGATGGTAACGTATCCCATCCCGCCAACTACACCAAGCATATGGTCCCGATTAGCTGGTGATTCCCACCATGTTGACCCTGAACCCACCCTTCTTTTTCTTGGATGGGATAGTCACCTACCTGTTTATTTGGAGATACTTCACCATTTCGTCTCAAACTTCTCCTGGCTTGAAGCCCACCACTCACATATTCCTGGGCGGAGGCCTTTTCCCCAAATAAAGAAATGTCCAGTCTAGTTGCATTTTAAATGCTTTACTGAAATCATTAAGGTTCAATAAACCTCTTGCAAACTCAATTCCTTTTCAGCATGGCAAAGAAGATTAGAAAAATAATTCCCCTTAATTTGAGGGTCAGCTAACTTACAATGTAAAGCAGATTCTTCCTCCCATTGACCACCAGTGTAATAAGTACTGTATTTGTTGTTTTGAGATCAATAGAAAAATGCAGAGGCACACAGAAATCATTGCTGTCAATGTCATTACAACGAAACACGACCCATCTAAGACCTGCAGATACTAGAACAGCTCTTCCTTTCCCTAAGTCCCTGGCTGCTATGCCTTTTTATAAATGTAGCGCTACCCCCATAAGGGGTGCTTGACAATGCTTCTCCCCAGTGGTTTCCCTGACCTTGCATGCTTCCTGACACCTTTGACACTCTGGGTTCAGACATAATAGAATGATAATGCAAGAGACCCAATTCTTTAGTAACACCTCTATATTAAACTTGTTCAAAAGAGTAGGCCACAAAAATAATGGGTTTAGGATATACAACTCCATTTAACACATAAAACTAGAACACTGGAAAAATAGAAATAATCAATTAGCAATGTTTAACAGATTATACAGTCATGAGTAGTAAGCTTCAACCATTTAATAGCACCACCAGCAGCGAGAGGGGGAAGAAAAGGCTTGTTGACTTATGTAAATGTATACTCCACTATGAATACATATGCTATAAGTACACCAATTTGAATAGCAATGGCTTTTAAAGAGAAGAGGTCCCTTTAACTAGAGATTGTGACTTGTGTCCTGTGATGTTTAAAGTTCCTGATATGGTGAGATTTATTGTCTTCTGCTAGCAATGGTGGGGCCCATATGCATTAGTGAATACTGGTAATTGAATGAAGTTAAACATATAGGCTGTGGTACTGCTCAAAGAAAATATCTCCCGGTACTGAGATGTAAAGGTGTCTGCAAGCAGTGTTTCTAGAGTGATGACAGAAAGAGTTTGGGCATCTGCTCGCTCACCAACCCTAGGAACAGTTCTTGCACAGGCTCATGGCTGGTTGCAGGGATGTGCGGAGTTACCGCCTGACGACTTGTCAGCATGGTGAGCAGAGATGTTTGTGTGAAGACTAGACAATAACAGTCCTGATGCAGAGACGCTGTTACGATCCCTGTGTGGTTATTGGTGTCAGCACTGTGCTGAACTGATGTGCAATGTCCCGCAGCAGTAGGCCTGCATTCTGTCTCTGAAGGAAAACGGCAGTCCTCCTGAGTTCAGCTCAGAATCCCCTGTCAAGAGAGATAGCCAGTCTCTTGCTGTAGAATATACCTGCTTTCGAAGCATCCCCCTCGTTCGCTAGCTCTCTGGTAGTTGCAGTTCAATCAGCACTCAGGAATACAGGATGTATTGGCTATAGGACTACAAGTCCCCAGATCCTCTGTTGTCAGAAAAATGAAATCATCTCTGTTACCAAGAAGTGATGTAGCAGTCCCAGTACTGGGCAGTAGCAGGAAAAGGATTAGTCATAGACATAATCTGTAAATGTCCCAGAATGGTATATTGATAATGGTATACGTAGCCGACACCTGGCTACATAAGAGAGAGTCAAGTCCCTGCTGAAAGTGCTGTCTATAAGTCAGCATAGGGAGGCTTTTTACTAGCTTCACCTCCAGAGTGCACTGCGTATCAAGATTTTAAAGAAATTGTACTGAAAGTACACTCATTGGCCAATTTATTAGGTACGCCTTACTAGTACCAAGAAAATATACCCCAAACAATTACACCACCAGCCTGAACCGTTGATACAAGGCAAGATGAATCCATGCTTTCATGTTGTTTACACCAGATTCTGACCCTACCATCTGAATGTTGCAGCAACCAGTCTGCCTGATCTCCTCTGGCATCAACAAGGCATTTTCATCCACACAACTGCCGCTCACTGGATATTTTCTCTTTTGCAGACCATTCTCTGTAAACTCTTGAGATGGTTGCGTGAAAATCTTAGTAGATCAGCCTTTTTTTAAATACTCAGACCAACCCGTCTGGCACCAACAACCATGCCACATTCAAAGTCACTTAAATCCCCTTTCTTCCCCATTCTGATTCTTGGTTTGAACTTCAGCAAGTCATCTTCACCACATCTACATGCCTAAATGCATTGAGTTGCGATGTGATTGCCTAATTAGCAATTTATGTTACCAAGCAATTGGACAGGTGGACCTAATAAAGTGGCCAGTGAGTGTATATGAATCCTGCCATTACTGATATCTTCAAAAGCGCTATTGACTTCAGGCTGATCCAATGCTTTCAATTCTCAGGCACAGACATAGAGCAAGAATGCAGATAATAAGTTCAGATTTTACTTAGACTTTCTAATCTGTAAGTCATTTCCGGGTCAGAGAATAAGAAAGTTTTGAATTCAGTAGATTAGAGACATACTGTTAAAAAGTACAAGGCCAACTAAGTCTTTCTATTTATTATTGCTATGCAGTCAGGCCACATAGTAAGGAAATAATGTGGCTTTTTTAAAATTATTGCGTTGGCGATTAAAATGGAATCTGCTGTCCAGTGCTGGCAGCAATCAGGCAGAGCACAGAAGTCCAGTACTCCCCTATGTCCAACGCCCAAATCAGTATTGCTCTGGGAGCATTTGTACAGGACACATACTGGACTGCCAAAGAGCTGGGCTACTGTGTTCTGTATGAGAGAAATAGTCCAGCTCTCCTATGTATGTGTTGTTGTTCGCAGCCCATTGGTGTACCTGTCAGCACAGCTCATCTGTGTACCTGTCACAGCAGCCATCAGTGTACCTGTCAGTGCAGCCCATCAGTGTACCTGTCACAGCATCCATCAGTGTACCTGTCAGTGCAGCATATCAGTGTACTGGTCAGTGCAGCCAATCAGTGTACTTGTTGGTTCATCCATAAGTATACCTGTCAGCGCACCCCATCAGTGTATCTGTCAGTGCAGCATATCAGTATACTGGTCAGTGCAGCCCATCAGTGTACTTGTTGGTGCATCCATAAGTATACCTGTCAGCGCAGCCCATCAGTGTACCTGTCAGCACATCCATCAGTGTATCTGTCACAGCAACCATCAGTGTACTCGTCAGTGCAGCCCATTAGTGTTCCTGCCAGCACATCCATTAGTGTACCTGTCAGCGAATCCATCAGTACAGCCTAATCACTGTATCCGTCATGGAGCCGCCATAACTACTGCCATGTCCACAAATCTGTATACTAGTGAGGAGGCATTTCAAATCCTTAGTATAACGGACGAGAGCAGCAGGGAGCTCTGACCATCTGATTAAGAATACAAGCCAGTCTAATGCCCTCCTATAGCTCTTGTATTGAACTGTATTGTTGCTGTATTGTCTCCCATTATATTGTAAAGCGCTGAGCAAACTATTGGCGCTATATAAATCCTGCATAATAATAATGATAATAAAGCAGTGGATTGACGACTGAAATGGAGGAGGAAGCAGGCCCTCCTGAAAGAATAAAACACTCTGAGGACAAGGCAACCATCTGTGTCAGCAGACTTCATGAGTGCCATTTCCCTGAGAACATTCCACCAACAGAAACAGCAAGAAGATGCCAAAAAAAATGTAGGGTATGCACCAGAAGGGGGAGTTAGGGGAGACACCAAATTTCATTGTTCCCAATGTCCCTCCCAAACGGGGAGACTGCTTCCAACTTTATCACACATCACTAAAATATTAGTTCCCCTTATTTTTAACAGCCTGCCATTTCCCCATTACCAATATCTGTGCTGATCATTTGCCTGCTGCCTCGATTGTCCATGCCTCTGCCTTCCACCTTAAATGACCCTGGCCTGTTTACTGATGCCTCTGCCTGCCTTCTGGATTGTTTATCAACCACAGTTCTGCACTGACCTCAGTCTGTTAGTCGACCACGTTTTTTGCTTGACCCTTGGACTGATCTTTTGGCCCGCTACTGTAGTCGTGGGATTCAAGATAATACAGGGTCTCACATAAGTGAGGGGCTTCAGGGTAGTGTTCCGAGTAGAAAACGAGAAAATTGTGGGAAAAAATGACATGTTCAAAAGACACATTATGCCTCAGACTATACATTGGGGTGTTTGCTTTCCAAAATTTGGCCATTTTGTGGGTATTTCCATTGTCCTGCTGCTTGAGGACCTTCAAAAGTTTGATAGATAGTCAGGAAATTAGATGTGTAATTTATGTCCCTAGAACATCTGAAGGTTCTCCTTGGATGATGCTCCTCTCTATGTGGCAAGGCTGTGAAAAAGTCTCACACGTGTGGTATTGCCATACTCAGGAGGAGTAGCAGAATGTATTTTGGGGTGTAATTGCAAGTATGCCTATGCCATGTTAGAGAAATAACTTGTTAATATGACAATTTTGAGAAACAAAAATGTATTTAATTTCTTCATCTTTCAAAGAATTTAGTGAAAAAAATGACAACTTCAAAACATTCACAATGCTTCCTTGAACTGTCTACTTTTCAAAAAGTGGTCATTTGGGGGTGGTATTGAGATAGGTAGTCAGTACATCAAGATTGATCAATTCTCAATAATACATACCTTAGCTTGTAGGCTCTGTAATTTTCACACAGACTAAAGATAAGTTCACAAAGGTCGAATGTTGGGCAGCATTGGCCAGTTCAATAGAAACTGGCCAACATTCAGCCATGTGTAGGGCAGCTGATCCGACAGAAGCCGGCTGTTCTGGCTTCTGTCAAAGGAGCATGACCAAAAAAGGTCTGCTGATCGGCTCCTGGTCAGCGCCTCTGCCAGAGTGTTCTGGTGAGGGAGAATATTGTACTAACATTGGATAGTTAGTACAGCAGCTCTTCCTGAGCTGTCAGTTTTTTTACCTGGGTTGAATAAAAAAAAAAAAAATAGAAGTGTGTACAGGTTTAAATAATATACACTGATTTTGGTTATTTTTACCAAAGAAATGTAGCAGTATACATTTTGACCTAAGTTTATGAAGAAAAACCACTTATTTGCAAAATGTTATAATAGAAACTAAGAAAAATACTTTTTTCCCCAAAGTTTTTGGTATTTTTTCACTTATATCTCAAAAAATAAAAAAACTCAGTGGTGATTAACCCCTTCACGCCAGCCGCATGCAAATGTGCGGCCTCCTGGCCGGCCGCACGCGAATGTAAGGCCTCCTGGCGTCTGTGCCTATACGCCGAGCGGCTGCACATTTGCGGTCATGTAACAAAAAACATATGTGCTGAGAGCGCGCGCCCTGCGCGCTCCCAGCACACATATGCGGTGCTCATGGAAAGGTCCCGCTCTTTCGATTGGGACCTTTCCCGATCATGTGACGGCGGCCACATGACACTAAGCCCCACCCCTTCCGCCCACCTCCCGGCGCAGGAACTCCTCTTCACACCAGGATTATCCGTCGTGAAGGGGTTAAATACCACCAAAATAAAGCTCTATCTGTCTCAAAAAATGTTAACATTTAGTTTTTGTACAATGTTGCATGACTGAGTAACTGTTATTCAAAGTGTGAGGGCACTGAAAGTTGAAAATTGGTCCAGGCAATAAAGTGTCCTATATTAAAGTAGTTAAAGTATAACTAAAGGCAAAAACTTTTTTTTTTTAGTTTTGGATAGAGTGGAGATGGATTGGAACATCTGTCATTTTTGTTACTGCTGTCTGTGTCCCCATTTTGGAGATTCACCCTCTCTATTTGTCCTGTTTACTATTAGAATTAAAAGTAAAAGAAAATCCAAAATTTGGGGTTGTCCCCAGAACCGTAATAGAGGGGAAATCTTCCAATGGTGAAACTAGTTTAAGTGACCTGGGGGGAGGGGGGCAAGGGGTTCCCTTAATTTTATGGGATTTTTTTTTACTCATCTCCTGTTTTGACTATTGGATAGGGAGTGAGGGAAAATGACCCAAATTGGACACAGACTGCAAGAAAATTTGGAGGAGTTATAACCCTCCCTTATTCTATCCAAAATAAAAAAAAGTTTTGCCTACAGTTCAACTTTAATCCCTGACACATAATACGTAAATGCTGTGTTCTATACTTGATATGCAGCCAGACTGCATAACAATAATACAGCACAAGAGCTCTTTTAGGCTATAACTGGCTGAGAACCTGACATTTTTGTGTTTGACTGGAGTGTACCTTTTACTGCTTCTACTACGTTTACTTTTTTTGCTTTCTGTTGCTACATTTTATATATTACCATGTAAACTCCTCTATAAAAAAATAAATAAAAAATGGTGTGTTTTTCTGCTGCATTTTGTGTAACAGGTGCCTTTGTGCTGTGTGTCTGGAGATGAAAAGATTGCACACTGTGTCTGTCATTAGGTTCTGGACACAGCCATCAAATGTGATTTTACTGGCATGCTCTGAATTTCAATTTCTGCTGAACAGTTGTCTTTTGATAATAAGGAGGCTTTGCATTTTGGTCAGCAGGATTCATTTTGGAGATGTGACCTAATTTTTCCTCAATGTATTGTTTTGAGTGTAGGGAGCAAAGTAGTTTGTCTCCCTTTGGGACCACAACATTGCATTTTCAGCTTGTTCATTTCTGCAGTGTTTGTCATGTTTTGTTTAAGCATCATTCATTTAACAACACACAGTTCCATTGGCTAATGTGTTAGGGCTCTTGCTTGTAAGGGTTGGGTGCTTCTCTATGGATACATTTAAATGCTGGTGCAGGACAGTGCTGCAGATGCTTGCCAGTATTTTTATGTATGGCACCAATGCTTGGTTAGTGATGACTTATGCTGTATGTGCACCACGTTCTGGGTTTACCGTAGAGATAAATGTGCATCTACAACATGAGGCCACACCAAGCACCAAGATGTGTTACTAGTGTAGCACAGGAGCCATCGAATTGCTTTGTGGTTTCTCTATACTTCATGCAGCACTTACCTGTCACGGCAGGAGCTGAAGAATGGACAGGCAGGCCTAATAACAATGTAATGCACTGGCTGACGACAACCACCACCCACAGACTGAAGTCTCTCAGGGCGCGGAGTCTAAGTCCCAGGCTGCCCTTCACCAGGGCCCCTGATGGTGGGGATGGACTTGACGCAGCCAGGAACCAGGTCGCGGCCCCGAGACACCTCAGTTGCGGTAATGGCCGCCGCCAATGGCATGTAGCTGGTGGAAAAGACAATAGAGCAGTCAGGCAGGCTGGGTCGACAACAACGGGACAAAACGGTACAGGACAGCAGACGAGAATCACAGGTCACGAGCCGGGTTCAGCAACAGAGGGTCAGATCAAAGGAGAACACAAAGAATAGTCGAGTCACAAGCCGAGTCAGATTCCAGGAGGGTCACGAGAGTCAGAACAGAGTAATAGCAACACAAAGACACAAGTGCGAGGAGCATGTGCGGACCACAGGCTTATATGTCATCAGCCACACCCCTCTGGGGGATGGACCTCAGAGACCTGAAGGCATAAAGGATTCCCACCATGCTCAGCAGAAATCCAAGATGGATGCCAGCACATGGAGTAACATAACCTCTGGGAAAAGGTAGGACCACACACCTTGAGATATTTAAAAAAATGTATTAGGCTAAGCATAGCCTAAAGGAAATGAGACTTAGCAAATAGAAACATTTGATAAGGCAGATATGGTTAAACACCTGTAGCATTCTGACTAACAGTAATTATTAGAACTGAACTGCATTTACCTAGCAACAGTATATTAAGGCAATCCTAAGTCATTATAACAGTCCACATTTTGTGACACTGGCAAGTGAATGTGAAAAAAACCTAGGCTGACAAAGTTGGGGCCCTTAAAAGAAGCACAACAGTTCCCAGCAGACAGAAGGTTAACTTGTGCAATGTTAGTCTCTTACCAGACCCACAGTGACTTCATCTGGGTCTCTATACACATGTAAGCCCCTGCCGTAATACTATTTGCAGGACGTTAAGTGGACACAAGATGACAGTGTCCTGCAGCCCTGTTACACGGACTGTTGAAAAGATTGAGTAGAGAGCTATCATTATTTCTTTGGCGATATAAAAGACCTCATATTAGTTTGCAAAAATTGTTTCTCCCAAGAAGTGAAGGGGAGGGGGCAATCCTTGCTAATATTAGGGCTTACAATTTAGCCTGTCTATTACATATTAGTTTAGACTGGATTACCTGTTCATCTCGCTATTCCAATTATTCACTTGCAGTGGACATTGTCTTCCCAAATGACCTGTCAGCTATCCTGCATAGTAAATTAAGATCTCTCCCCCCTAATCTCAAGCAAAATTTTCTAATTCAGGACATGGTGATAAAATGAAAAGAAACTCAGAAAAAACGGAGTGTATCCCCATACATATCCAGGGACTTACCTATTCACAGAAATCCCATGTTCCTTCACAGTCTACAATATGGAGCATACTCTACCTAAAAACAAAGGTGCCTAACCCAAGTGTCATTGTTTTTTGAGCCTGATACTGTAAACCAGATACATTTTTAGAATGTCTCCTACGATGTGGCTGCTCAACACTTTCTTTATTACCTCCAGAGTAAAACCTGAGCTGGGTGAAGTCCAAAAGATTTCAGCTATCCTTGATCTACTTATTACTTCAGAGCCAATCCTACTCTATTTAGGACATTTACCAACCCCTTAACCTACATTTTGCAAGACTTTCCTCAACTTCGTCATTGTCTTCTAGGGCCATGGACCTTTCTACAGAAGATCTTGCCAACAAACCTGTTAGACGTTACCAAAAAGCGCTAAAGCTGGTACCTAATGAATCACGGAGAGAGACGAAGTTTAAACTTTTAGACAATACCTTCATCCTGTTTTTCTCTGGAAATAATTATCCTAAATCCGCACCCTGCCCTCTATGTGGTATACTCAGGCCCTCTCTAACCCAATAAATTTGGTTCTGTGACCATATCTCTGCTGAAACTAAACGGCTAACTTTATCTCTGGGATATCCTACTGATACATTCCAAGGAACCCCATGCTAATGTTATTTGGCTATGGCTCCTCATCAGCTCGACTCACCTCTCTGACAGCACCAACAGCTGTATCCTCTACAGCACAAAGCATTTTCGATATTAAGCAGGAGCTGAAAAGCTTATTCTAAATAGAGAAACTTGATCTAGAATGTTTTCATTCCTTGAGTCATCAACGTTTCATAACTAAATGGCTAGCATTTATAGAGTCCTCTTTACCTTTTTCAGAAAAAGATGCTCTGCTATCTTTATTTAGTTTCTGGATAAGCCTCTTGCGATAACCCTGCTATGTCCCATTAAGTGGCTACAATCTCATTCATCCTACCCAGATATGTAGGCCCCTCCGTTGGTCATTTTTTCACGTTATGGATGCATGAAGATGTTGGTATCTACTTCTAGTTTATTTTGTATCCAATAAATAGGTATTGTTTCTATTGATTTACAGAGGTATGCAATTCCTTTTCCCCCACCCTCTTTCCTTCCCTCCTCATTTCCCAGTCCTTCATACCCTTCCCCTGTAGTACATGTAGTTGGAACTAGTTGAATTGAAGGGCTGTCCCCCTAAAGCCACTTTGCCCAATCGGACTGATAGTGTCAGTTGCCGGACCACTTAACCATCAACATCTTCACGACTTATTACAGCTCTATCTTTACCCAGTTGTGCACGTCAAATGGTATAAAATTAAGGTATACATTGCGTTATAGAAATCTTCATTAGGGGTCATCCTGTTTTGACTTTTCTTATCATTCTCCCAACCTGTACTGCCTTTCTTTTTAATGTTTTTGTTAAAACTCAATAAATAGTACTATATTAAAAGAAAAAACTAGCTATAGAATATCAGACCAGAAGGGACAGGGTTACCTAGAATAACAGATACTGTATATAAACGCTATTGCAATAAACAGGTTCACTTATTAACATACACCAAAGTGATCACTACGCAGGCACAATGGGTCACAAGACCAACTATCTGATATATTGCATGTGATATAACAACAAGGGGACAGATACAGTATACTTCTGTCACCAGTCTTTGTAATATGTACACATTTACACAAAAAGCTATAGGCAACAATAATAAACTATTAAACAAAGAAACACTTGCCTAACAACTCCTGCTTCTGGCTTAGTATCAGGATTAGTAACAGCTTCACAGACACAGGAAATTATGTACATAAATAACTCTGTGACATTTATTTATTTTTCATTTATTACAGGTACTTATAGAGTGCTGTCAATTTATGCAGCACTTTACATATATATTATACATTCACATCAGTCCCTAACCCTCAAGGGGCTTACAATCTAAAGTCCCTACCTTACATTTATACATACACATACTACAGCCAAATTAGACAGGATCCAATTAACCTACCAGCATGTCCTTGGAGCGTGGGAGGAAATTGGAGTACCCAGAGGAAACCCACGCAGAATCCAGGAGAACATGCAAACTCCAGACAGGTGGTACTGTGTTTGGGATTCAAACCAATGACCCTAGTACTGCTAGGGGGAAGTGCTAACCATTTAGCCACTGTGCTGCCCACATTAGAAGCTATCTATGCAAACTCCAGACAGGTGGTGCTGTGGTTGGGATTCAAACCAATGACCCTAGTACTGCCAGGGGGGAGTGCTAACCATTTAGCCACTGTGCTGCCCACATTATAAGCTATTTATTTACAAATACAGACAATAGAGGGCAGCAGATCCTGTCATACTGTTTTGAAAATCACAGACAAACGTAGACAATTACTACCTAGTATCACATAAAAATACCTGTGAGGAGAACTGTGTTGAGAACTTGTGAATATTACATGATAGGAAGTGACACGTGCTTTAGCTTGATATACCTTTGCACAACAGAAAAAAAATTGTATTTTACCTCCTTGCATTTGCCCTCTAAGACTTTTGTGTATACTTTTTTAGATAAACAAAGTGATGAATAAATTAAAGTTCCTCAATCTCCAGCTTTTTTGTGAAGTCTTTGGAATTACAGTTATGAAAAAAAATCAGCTCATTCAGAATGCAAACTTTAGAATGGGCTTGCGACTAATTAACATTTTAGTAATTGTGATTATTTTATTTTCATATATTGCTCAGTTTATATGATATATTTTTGATGAACTCTTTTGTACCAAAGGCTACTTTGCTCCAGTGCTTGATAACAGATTGATTACTGTCCCTAGTGGTATTTCTGTCAGCTGAAGAATAATGAGTTTGGCTCTTACTAAAAGCAAATACTGGAAACAATAAATATATGAACTGCCAACATATAGGTGAGATAGAATAAAAGGCTGTTCTGTTACTGGATTTACTAGATTTTGGTTTGATGAACCAAATTTAAATCAGCTAAATAAGCTAATTAAGATTGGGACAGAAAACAGACTGCAAAGAGACAGACAAGACCGCATTAAAAATGGAGGGTAAAGATACAACATAATGGTTTTAAAAGAAGGAAATTCTAAAATATGACAAACTATATTAACATAATAAAATAAGTTAGATTAACCCACAATGACATTTTTTATGTTGCATTTGGTGTAGATGTTTTAATTTTTAATATGTTTGTAAATAGCAACCAACCTGTCACAATATAGGTGCTCTGCCAGCTCCAATTATTAATTTCTTCCTTAATTCCATACTTAATTCCTTGTGCCCAAATGCAGTACATCCTTAATTAATTCCTTACTTTCTTGTGCCAAATGTTCCCAACTTCAATCAATGCATTTCCTCCCCTGTCATCCTGCCAAATGTTCCCAAATTCAATCAATGTATTTCCTCCACTGTTATCCTGCTTTATGTTCCCAAATTCAATTAATGTATTTTCTCCACTGTCACCCTGCTAAGTGGCCCCCTCCACCTCTTGTCCTGCCGTGCAGGACAAGAGGTGTGGCTCTTGTCACCCCTGCCACTATCTTCTCCTCCTCCGGCAATGCCGGAGAGGAAAAGATAGCGAGGTTCACACCTCTCCGCAGAGAGGTGCAAACCTCCTGCGGGGATGTTCCAGTCCGTGGCTTCAGACTGATGCCACCCGGTCCTGACATCCACAGCGTGGACACAGAGAGTTCCTGCGCTTGTGGATGCCACTGGACAAAGGTCGCGCTCACGAGAGCATGACCCGTGTCCAGGGGGGCGTGCCTTGTTGCCGAGCGACGAGGCACGCTGCCCACGGCCCGCCACTGGTTACCAGGATGACCGGGAAGCGTCCCGCACTGGTTTAAGAGACCGCTGCTGGGCTTGTCCCAATCATCCTCTTCTGCTGCGCAGCCATCGAGGGATCCCAGCTGCGGCGGGACCCTCGTGGCTAAACTCTGCCAAGACCCCGAGGATACGGGGGGACCCCAGAAGCCTAGCCCTGCCTGAGACCCCATTCAAGGGGGGAGACCACCCGCTAGCCCTGCCTGAGACCCCAGACAAGGGGGGAGACCACACGCTAGCCCTGCCTGAGACCCCAGCCGAGGGGGAGACCACCCGCTAGCTCTGCCTGAGACCCCAGCTAAGAAGGAGACCCCACGCCAGCCCTGCCTGAGACCCCAAGGATAAGGGGGAGACTGCACACCAACCCTACCTGAGACCCCAGCCAAGGGGGAGACCGCACACCAACCCTGCCTGAGACTCCAGCCAAGGGGGAGACCGCATGCCAGCCCTGCCTGAGACCCCAGCTAAGGGGAAGACCGCACGCACACTCCGGACTCCAGCAGGTACCTGTGTCATACTATCTTGTTCCCTGGGAGACCGGGAACCCTGTCAGATCCGTGAGTGTATGCTTCCCCTGTTTTGCCTGACCTGTTCTTGAACTGCTCCCCTACCTCACTGTTGGATTACAACTTGCTGCAGAGACTTTAACTTTGCCCCTTGGGGCTGGACTACAAGTGTTTTGGCCCTCTCCTGGCCATTCCCCTATTGGCGAGGTCACCCTCCCTGCAATCCCCCCATTGAGTGACTGTCATTTTGTCTCAATAAAGCTTTGTGTGTTTGCCATCTGCCTTGTGTGTTCTGTCCTGCCTACCCTCCGTCACACAACCACTGCATGTTTAGCGTTTACACAATTTATGCAGCTTTTGGCCTAGTTAATGGCCACCCTGAGTCACCGTAGAGAGGAAACTGATGGCTGTAACTGACATGGCGAGTGATAGTTAAGAGAGTTGGAGACAGGAAGACAAATCTGTAGTCTAACCTAAATAAGAATTCCACAGCTGTATTTTTTAATTACTTTTGTAATGTATATCCAGTGAATCTTGGATACTTAGGTCTTTTGCATTCTAGTGCTTGGGGTCATAGAGAGCAAAATTTGGGCATATTTCTCAGCATGGGAGCCACAGCTTAAAGCCGCCTATAGAAATCTACTACAGGATTTAGTGGTCTCAAGTATACACCGATACTTCTATAAACACGTGCATAGTTGTACACCTCTGGATACAGACTGTCTACATCCAGAGGTATATGTCCTTCCATGTGCTTATGCACGTAGCATATCTGCGTACAGTAATTGATTGCAATTGATTTCTGTGGGAAGCTGAACAAAAATTGCAAGGGTAGAAAATTAAGCATCTAAAGCAGCACCCTTCTTAAAAATGTCCAAAGTCCATTAGGATAAAGGAAGCAGCCCCTAGAAACAAAACTGTTTTTTTATATGTGCAGTAAAAGAAAAAGCCATTGGGAAGGACAAAGCGTTTACGAGGTGATACTCAATTGTCCCCATAAAACAGATTGCTGTCAACATTTTAATACTACTCTAAAATGTTAAATGACAAAGCAGAGATTGATTTGTATCGATTTGTATCAATAATATTTACTTTACCTCCCTAGCGGTCTGATTATGTCCATATTTCTGTGCTCAAAGCGGTACATTTTTTTGCATGGAAATATGTATTTTTTTTATTGTAGGCCTGTAATTTTTAGGAATAACTCACTGAAATCTGTCCAAACAAGAGTCTAGTAAACATCCCGGGTAGGATAAAACTTGAAACACGAAATCATAAATTGTAATTTAATAAATAATCATAAAAAATAATAATATAATAATAATAAATTTAATTCAATAATATAATCAAACCAAAAACACTGAAATTTGAAATAGAGCACCAAGTTCGCACATCACTGAGCAAAGTCGTAAAATCATTTTCAGTGTTTGATGACGAATTCCCCCACGAATCATTATCACTCAATTCTGCAAGTGGTTCTAATTTATTTTCGCTGTTCTCTAGCTGGTCTAAAACCACTTTTGACCTAAAGGGACACTTTTTGGACACCATGGACGTTTCTCAGTTTCCAAGCAGAAAGAACAGTACAAATGTAGGCAGGGCGCAGGACAAAGCACTAGGGACAAAATGTATGTGAAATGGCTTGATATAGTAATGTTTTACTATGTGATTTTAGTGTATTTAGTGAATGTCACTTTTTGTCATTTTCAAATTTCCCGCCGTTCCATCCCCCGTACATCCCGACGCTCTCAGGGGACGGAACCCAGATGACAGATGCCGGCATCTGCCGGATTACATTGCCAGGGACACTGCAGGAGGGACATCGCGGGAGCGCAGGACAAGGTAAGTGATCGAGGGATCGCGGAGCAGCGCCACATGGTATTCCCGAGTGCAGCTCGGGGTTACCGCTTGTGGTACTGAAACTTTACCCCGAGCTACACTCGAGAATACCGCCAGGGAGGTTAATTACATTTGTTTGACTATATTGATGAGCATACTGAATCACAAACAGCCCAAAGTTCGCAAACATTGAACATCAAGCCCAGGTTGCAAGCTTTGGTGAAAGAATGGGTAGCCTGACACTGCCCCGAGGGGACATGAACTAACAAAAAAAATTATGAATACTGTTCAGCAGGAAGTTAGTCTCTTAATATGGCAACTTTAAAAAAAATACACAATTCCTTTAAATAACATGTTTGGGGAAGTCTTAAACCAGGTCATGAAGTGGTGCACCTGTAGGATGTACAAAGCGGCCCGAAGATCTCAGGAAACATCATTGAGCACATATTTGGTCAATGATGTCAGCCAGCATTAACAGACAGTTTTTAGGCATTCAATAACAGTGTGCACCAGCAAGTTTGTGTCAGTAGGGTATCATTTATAGTTACATAGTTAGTCTGGCTGAAAAAAGACAAAAGTCCATCCAGTTCAACCATAAAAAAAAAAAAGTCATAATCCTACGCCCACAGTTGACCCAGAGGAAGGCAAAAAATCCTGAAAAGCATGATCCAATTTGCTCCTGCAGGAGAAAAAATTCCTCCCTGATCCCTCGAGAGACAATCAGATATTCCCTGGATCAATTTTACCTATAAATGTTAGTATCCAGTTATATTCTGTGTATCTAGGAAAGAATCCGGGCCTTTTTTAAAGCAATCCACTTAGCTGGCCAGAACCAACTCTTGAGGGAGTCTATTCGTCTATTCCACATTTGCACAGCTCTTACTGTAAAGAAACCTTTCCGTGTTTGGAGATTAAATTTATTTTCCTCCAGACATAAAGAGTGCCCCCTTGGCCTCTGTGATGGCCTCAAGGTGAATAACTCTACACTGAGTTCACTATATGAACCACTGATGTATTTATACATGTTGATCATATCCCCCCTTAATCTGCTCTTCTCAAGAGAGAATAAATTCATTTCCTCTAATCTTTACTCATAGCTGAGCTCCTCCATGCCTCTTAACAGTTTGGTTGCCCTTCTATGTACTTTCTCCAGTTCCCCAATGTTCTTTTTGTGAATTGGTGCCCAAAATTTAACTGCATATTCCAGATGAGATCTTACTAATGATTTGTACAGGGGTAATATGATATCTCTCTCTGGAGTCTATACCTCTTTTAATACAAGAGAGGATTTTGCTCACTTTAGAAACCGCAGCTTGGCATTGCATGCCATTATTAAGCTTGTGATCTACCAGAACTCCCAGATCTTTCTCCACCATTGATTCCCCCAGTTGTACCCCCCCTAGTATGTATGATGGATGCATATGCTTAGCCCCTAAGTGCATAACCTTACATTTATCAACATTAACCCACATAGGTGCCCAATTAAACAGAGAATTGAGGTCGGCTTGTAAGTTGGAGACATCCTGTAAGGATGTTATTCCACTGCACAGCTTGGTGTCATCTGCAAAGTCTGAAATGGGATTTATAATACCAGACCCTATATAGTTTATAAATATATTAAAAAGTAAGGGTCCCAACACTGAACCTTGGGCTACACCACTAACAACCCTAGACCATTTAGAATCATGAATCATTAACCACTACTCTCTGAATACAACCTTTTAGACAGTTTTCTTTCCATTTACATATGGATTTTTCCAAGCCCGTAAACTTTACCTTACACATTAGCTGTGTGTGGGGAACTGTGTCAAACACTTTTCCAAAATCCAAGTATACCACGTCCACCGCCATCCCTCTGTCCAAGGTGTTGCTCACCTCCTCATAAAAAAAAATCAGATTTGTTTGACAACTTCTGTCTTTCATGAATCCATGTTTTCTGTTGCTTAAAATATTTTTTCCAGCAAGAACTCATCTATGTGGTCTCTTATTAAACTGTCCAGTATCTTCCCAACTATAGAAGTTAAACTAACAGGTCTATAATTACTTGGTAAAGATTTTGATCCCTTTTTAAATATTGGCACCACATATGCCTTACGCTAATTCAGTGGTACTATGCCAGTCATTAAAAAATCCCTAAAAATTAGAAACAATGGCTTTGAAATGATAGAGCTCAGTTCTTTAAGGACCCGTGGGTGTTTGCCATCCAGTCCAGGTGCTTTATTCACCTTTATACTGTCTAAATATTTCTGGATCATATCAGTTGTGAGCCAATGTGGATCATCTGGAGCTGTGTCAATATCATGCCCATAATGGACAAGAGCTCCCCCATGCTCCTTTGTATACACAGAGTTGAAGAAGGTAATTAATAAATTTACCTTATCTTTGTCCCCAGTCACCCACTCTAGATTATTTTGTAAAGGGCCTACATGCTCGGACCGGACCTTTTTACTATTAATATATATGAAGAAGACTTTTTGGAGGTTTGTCCTGCTATCTTTTGCAATCTGTTGTTCATTTTTGCGGACTTTCTTTCCTTCTTGCATATTCTGTTATGTTCTTTGTAATGTTTATATGATGATAGCGTTCCTTCATTTTTACATTTAATAAAAGCTCTTTTTTTATTACCTATAGCTTTTTAACTTCTAAGTTGTAAGCCACATAGGTTTGATTTTTAGCCTTTTAAACTTGTTACCCATGGGTCTATATTTTGCAGTGTGTTCACATACAGTCTTTTTGAAGAACTCCCATTTCTGTGTTGTGTTCATTGATGCCAATATTTCCTCCTAGTCTAAGTCTTGGAAAGCAGCTCTCAGCCTTGGAAAATTAGCACTCTTAAAATTGAGCGTTTTTATTTTTCCCATATGTGCTTGCTGTTTACAGCTAACAATAAATGAAATCATGTTATGGTCACTGCTACCCAGATTTTCTTTTATATGGACATTCGTAATAAGCTCTACATGGTTTGAGATTACCAGGTTCAGCAGAGCATCATTCCTAGTTGGGGCCTCTATGAACTGTACCATACAATTGTCCTGTAGTAGGTTTATACATTTTTGCCCTTTAGTTGTTCCTGCAGTACCATTACTCCAGTCAATTTCCAAGTAGTTAAAATCCCCCATTATTATCACTGTCCCAGCCCTTGCAGCCCTTTCGATCTGTGCAAGGAGCTGAGTCTCCACCTCCTTATTAAGACTGGGAGGCCTATAACAGACTCCAATGATTAAGTTTGTATTACACACCCTCATGTGCAAGTCCACCCATAATGCTTCAGCCTCATCACACTCTCTATCAACTAGGTGCTCTTTCACACTCGCTCTGAGATCACTTCTCACATAGAGACAGACACCACCACCTTTACTTTTTACCCTGTCTCTCCGAAAGCGAACATAGCTAGGAATATTAATGGCCCAGTCATGTGAAGAATGAAGCCAAGATTCAGCAATACCGATTAAATCATAGTTCTGTTCATGCACCAAAGCTTCCAACTCACCTATTTTGCTTGGCAGACTTCTGGCATTGGTGAACAAAAACTTTAATTAATTGACACCTTGTGCACATGTATTTTGCACATTTTACATTTTCATACAAATGGTGCCAATTCTAATGGTTGTTTGTAACATGGGAACCTTCTTGTCATTCATCTGCCATAGCCCCCCCCCCATCTTTCCCCATTCCACCCACCAATAAGAACTGACCCCTGTCTGATCTGTCTACCCCATTCATCACAGGGCCTGTACTCTAACAAGGGATTCCAGATTACATTTTCTCCATGCAGACCCACACATCCACTGGGCCAAGGATGTAGGGTTGAGTTATTTGTCCTCATCAAAAAGGTACCCTTCCATTGTAGTGGGCAAGTGGCCTGGTGTGGTTTAGGAGGGAGGACACATGTTTGCTGCCCCTCCCTTTTACTTGCCAGCCAGGCTGCATGACTGGATAAAGGATTGGTATTAATTTTGGGGGGACCCTGTGTTCATTTTTTGTTTTATTGCCAGGGGTCCCCTTCCAAATCTCCACCAGACCCCTATTAAGTATAGAGGTCTGGTATGGATTTTGGGGGACCCATGCCTGTTTTATTTTTGTTTAATTTTGCCTGGGGTTCCCCTCCAAATTCATGCCAGACCCTTATTAAAAATAAGGGTCTGGTATGGATTTTGCGGGGAACTTCACTTCATTGTGTTTTTTCTTTTGTGTGGGATTCCTTTTAAAATCCATACTGGATTCGATACCATCTGAGCATGCAGTCTGGGTGGCCAGGAAAGGAGGAGGCAGTGTGCATATGCAGTTCCTACCCAAACTATACCAGAACACATGCTCTCAACATTGCAAGGGTATCCAGCCAGGAGGCCCCTCCTTTGGAAGGCACTATGTCCCCATGTTGATGGGGACAAGGGCCTTATCCTCACATCCCTGGCCCACTGGATGTGGGGGGTTCACCATCAACTCAAATAAAAAAAAATATCTATCAAACAACCATGCAGCGCTAATATGTACAATGATGCATGCAACAAAACCATTTGGTGCAGGTAATAAAGTAAGGTGAGGTGCTGTATACCCTGTGACGTCACTCTGCATGGCCCCTGTGGACGGCCGGTGGCCATTTTGGAATTCCCAGCTGCCCAACTACCAGCTGCTCACTACACATGTGAGTAAGATTTTCAGCTATTTGTTTACTGTTCTAATGTGGATAATAAAGTACTACACTATCAGAATCTTCTATTGTCTTGGCTCGTTACTTCCGAGCCCCCCCTTCCTTCAAGGCTTATTGGGATGATCTGGTGGCCACATCAGGATTGGTTAGACTCCCCCCGGTGGTGAGACGACTACACGCCTTCTGATATCTGGTGTCCCTGAGGTTGTGATGTTTGCCCAGCTGATGCAGGCCTGATGACCACTCTGTGATCCAGTTCCAGTTTGCAGTAGCCAGATGACCAGGAGTTGGTTAACACTCAAATGCGCATTAAGATTGCGCTCTCTGGTTAGTGCAATCTACACTCATTTCTGCGGGAGGAATATGGTCACAGAAGTCACATATTGTGTCACCTTTTTGTCCTAAAAATGTTTATGTATTATGCACCGCAAGAACACTCTTGTTAAAAGATTCATATTCACCATCCTTAGTATTTCTGGACTTTTTAGATAATTCTTAAGATCCTTTCTAATATTAAGTGGTGTTTACTTTATTACCTGCACCAAATGGTTTTGTTGCATGCATCATTGTACATATTAGTGCTGCATGGTTGTTTGATATATATTACCTTTGAGGCTCCTGGTATTTGCCTTTCATGCTAGCCGATCTCTGGTTGATTATCCAGCGCTTGTATTTTTTCTATTTCTAAAAAAAAATATCTATTTAACTACTTTGAATACTTTAAATTCTTTCATGTTCTTGGCAGGCTTTCACAGTACTGTTGAACCAGTAGCTACATTATCTCACAGAATCATTTAAACTTTATATATTCTGCATTTTTTAAATGTTTTGTTACCAACATAATTAATGATGGCCTTTTTGCTATAATAACTCAATTCACAGCTACGTGAAACATTTGCATGTAAGTGAAAGTCAAGAAACTGATTTACTTACAGTAGATTAAACTGGATGTTGAGACTGACAATTTCAGTGTCCTGCTAATGCTGACAATATACTGTATATTATCTATTTTAGTACTCGTTAATGTGATATGACTGTAGTGGAGAAATGGCTGTAGTGGAGATGACATTGATTCTGCATTTAAAAAATAAAATCTGAAATTGTTTGGAGGTCTAGTGATCTAGTTTAAGTTTATCAGGACATAATGGGGTTTATTTACTGAAGTTGGAAAGCGCAAAATCAGGCTCACTTCTGCATAGAAAAGAATCAGATTCCAGGTTTTATTACCAAAACTTAACTGAACAAGCTGAGGTTAGAAGCAGATTGGTTTCTATGCAGAAGTGAGCCTGATTTTGCAATCTCCAGCTTTAGTAAATAAACCCCAATGTGTTAAGATTTTGCTATATGGAATATACAGTATCTCACAGAAGTGAGTACACCCCTCACATTTTTATAAATATTTTATTCTATCTTTTCATGTGACAACACTGAAGAAATTACACTTTGCTACAATGTAAAGTAGTGAGTGTACAGCTTGTATAACTCAACACACAGCCATTAATGTCTAAACCGCTGGCAACAAATGTGAGTACACCTCTAAGTGAAATTGTCCAAATTGGGCCCAAAGTGTCAATGTTTTGTGTGGCCACAATTATTTTCCAGCACTGCCTTAAGCCTCTTGGGCATGGAGTTCACCAGAGCGTCACAGGTTGCCACTGAAGTCCTCTTCCACTCCTCCATGACGACATAACGGACCTGGTGCATGTTAGAGACCTTGTGCTCCTCCACCTTCCCTTTGAGGATGCCCTACAGATGCTCAGTAGGTTTTAGGTCTGGAGACATGCTTGGCAAGTCCATCACCTTTGCCCTCAGCTTCTTTAGCAAGGCAGTGGTCGTCTTGGAGGTGTGTTTGGGGTCGTTATCATGTTGGAATATTGCCCTGCGGCCCAGTCTCTGAAGGGAGGGGATCATGCTCTGCTTCAGTATGTCACAGTGCAAGTTGGCATTCATGGTTCCCTCAATGAACTGTAGCTCCCCAGTGCCGGCAGCACTCATGCAGCCCCAGACCATGACACTCCCACCACCATGCCTGACTGTAGGCAAGACACACTTGTCTTTGTACTCCTCACCTGGTTGCCACCACACAAGCTTGACACCATCTGAACCAAATACATTTATCTTGGTGTCATCATACCACAGGACATGGTTCCAGTAATTCATGTCCTTAGTCTGCTTGTCTTCAGCAAACTGTTTGCGGGCTTTCTTGTGCATCATCTTTAGACGAGGCCTCCTTCTGGGACAACAGCCATGCATACCAATTTGATGCAGTGTGCGGTGTATGGTCTGAGCACTGACAGGCTGACCCCCCACCCTTTCAACCTCTGCAGCAATGCTGGCAGCACTCATAATTCTATTTCCCAAAGACAACCTCTGGATATGATGCTGAGCACGTGCACTCAACATCTTTGGTCAACCATAGCGAGGCCTGTTTTGAGTGGAACCTGTCCTGTTAAACCGCTGTATGGTCTTGGACACCGTGCTGCAGCTCAGTTTCAGGGTCTTGGCAATCTTCTTATAGCCTAGGCCAGTGGCGGGCAACCTTTTTTTTTCAACTGAGCCAAATCTCGCTAAAACCACGATTGAAATTTATTTTGAGAGCCACATTAAAACTGAAAATACATCCCCCATATAGTAATTCATCCCCCATAGTAATTCATCCCCCATAGTAATTCATCCCCCATATAGTAATTCATCCCCCATAGTAATTCATCCCCCATATAGTAATTCCTCCCCCATAGTAATTCATCCCCCATATAGTAATTCATCCCCCATATAGTAATTAATCCCCCATATAGTAATTCATCCCCCATAGTAATTAATCCCCCATATAGTAATTCATCCCCCATATAGTAATTCATCCCCCATAGTAATTCATCCCCCATATAGTAATTCATCCCCCATATAGTAATTAATCCCCCATAGTAATTAATCCCCCATAGTAATTAATCCCCCATAGTAATTCATCCCCCATATAGTAATTCATCCCCCATAGTAATTCATCCCCCATATAGTAATTCATCCCCCATAGTAATTCATCCCCCACATAGTAATTCATCCCCCATAGTAATTCATCCCCCATATAGTAATTCATCCCCCATATAGTAATTCATCCCCCATAGTAATTCATCCCCCATATAGTAATTCATCCCCCATAGTAATTCATCCCCCATATAGTAATTCATCCCCCATAGTAATTCATCCCCCATATAGTAATTCATCCCCCATAGTAATTCATCCCCCATATAGTAATTCATCCCCCATAGTAATTCATCCCCCATATAGTAATTCATCCCCCCTATAGTAATTCATTCCCCACATTGTGTCAATTCACTTACCTTTGCTCCGCGCGTTCCTCTCGCCGTGTTCCCGCGCCATTCCGGTCTTCAGGGCGGACTGTGAGAGGAGAGGAGTTCGTCACGCTGCCCCGCCTACATCCTGCCAGCCAATGTTTGCCACGCTCCGCGGGCCGGATTAAAAGGTCCGCCGGGCCGTAGTTTGCCCATTGCTGGGCTAGCTGCAGAGTCCTGACTTTTGGGGCGGCCGCCCGAGAGGAGGGAGGGGAGCGGGCGCCCGGCACACAGAAGAGCCGCATTAAAGTGTGCAAAGAGCCGCATGTGGCTCGCGAGCCGCGGCTTGCCGACCACTGGCCTAGGCCATCTTTATGTAGAGCAACAATTCTTTTTTTCAGATCCTCAGAGAGTTCTTTGTCATGAGGTGCCATGTTGAACTTCCAGTGACCAGTATGAGAGAGTGAGAGCGATAACACCAAACTTAACACACCTGCTCCCCATTCACACCTGAGACCTTGTAACACTAACGAGTCACATGACATCGGAGAGGGAAAACGGCTAATTGAGCCCAATTTGGACATTTTCACTTAGAGGTGTACTCACTTTTGTTACCAGCGGTTTAGACATTAATGGCTGTGTGTTGAGTTATTTTGAGGGGTCAGCAAATTTACACTGTTATACAAGCTGTACATTCACTACTTTACATTGTAGCAAAGTGTCATTTCTTCAGTGTTGTCACATGAAAAGATAGAATAAAATATTTACAAAAATGTGAGGGGTGGACTCACTTCCGTGAGATACCGTATGCTGTGAAATATAAAGTGATAATAAACCCTTCATTTTTTTAAGCACTTTCAGCAGCTGATTTAATCACCTACTGAGTATGCAGCTTCTTTATATTTTAATCCTTTCTTTGTCCAGTTTAAAGCTTGTGCAGTGACAACTGCCCAGGTTTCCTGTTTTAGGGTGGCCCCTTCCTCTTGTAGTGTTCTATGGAGCCACCCTTGCATGCAGTGACCACAGTTGTGTCTTATTGCACTTTGTGAATCAATAGAAACACACAGCCCTATAGCCTACGATGGCAAGCCACTCTCATGCTCCTCCCTCCCCTCACCATTTCTTCTCCAAGATACTGTACCAGACTGGCTTGTCACTGCACTGCCCACTGTTATCCTCCTGAAAAAACACAACAGAGAGTTAAATAGGGAATGTTTTTTTATTGTGTTCAGTGTTTTAAACTGAAAACGCTGAGGGCTTAATACTACTTTAAGGCTTCCATAGTAGCATTCTTATTTGTATATTGTAGTTGTATTGATTTCATGGCGATTTAAAATTTTATAATCTTTCTGTGTCACAGACTGAGAACAAACATACACTTAAGATTTATGATCTAACTTGTTTGCATGTTTGCATGCATTTCTAGGAAAGTGTATCAGCAAAAAATTCAAATCACAAATGACAGTAATAAATAAGCAGTGTAGAAAGGTATTTAATAAATGGCATCCTCAAGAAACATAAGTTTTTACTTTGAATGCAGATGGTTAGAAACAACGTCTTGTTTTTACTAAAATTTGGGAAAATTTTTGACCAGCAAGAAAAAAAAATTGTCAGCTTTTTTTGCCATCAGACAGCAATAAAAATGGTTTTATCGTTTTAAACATTCCTCCTTTATCAAAACCATTAAAAAAAGTTTTTACAATAGTTACACTTCAGTGGTTGACACTTATTCGCTCTATGATTATTTGCTATAAGAAGGTGCTTGACAGTAGTGGATGTTACGTTTTATATTTTTTTTCTCATGAATGCTACTTTGAGGTCTCTATTTTCTACTTACTAACAAAATGTGTTATGTTTTGTACTTGCTATGCACAGAAGTATGCTATTAAAGAGCCCTTATATTTATTGCAACCAACTAGAAACCACAATTAAAGACTCAGGGAAAAAAACATTTGATGCTGCAAAAAGCAAGGATAAACCCATCAATGTTAAGAAAAGCAGTATCATACCTTCATTAGTGATCCAAAATTATATTCATTTTAGAGTGTTTTTTTTAGATTAATTTCACCTCAATAATTCCAATAGCCACATTTTCACAAATATTTTAAAGAGGTTGTCAAGGAGACCAACACATGCAACAAATGATTAACTAGCAGCAAAAATAAAATGTACTTTATGTTTATTATGCATATACTCATTTCAATAAAACAGGAAGCCCACCCAATGTTCCAATAATTATAAAAATACATTTAGCAATCAGACATATGCCATAACTCTCTTGCTCTATATATATTGTGTACATATCAGATGGCATAATACAATACATAGGATGCAATTTTCTTACAGGGTATCCCATACGTCTATGCATTTCTCAAGCTCACCTGCTTCTTCAGGACAGAGGCAATCCAGGCTGTGTTATGTAATTTTCTACACTGTACTCTCTGACTGCATCGCCCACCTACTAAACAACATATCAGACGGGATGTCGCTCCATTTCCTCAAACTTAACCTATTCAAAACCGAAATCCTGGTCTTCCTCCCTCCCCGCGCCCCCCCCCATCCTCTCCATCACTACTAACAACACCACCATCTCTCCCACCCCACACACCAAAGTCCTGGGTGTCACCCTGGACTCCCACCTCTCCTTCATACCCCACATCCAACTGCTATCTAGATCTTGCAGGCTCCACCTCCGCAACATCTCCAAGTTTCGCACATTCCTCACCCCAGACACCACCAAACAACTCGTACACTCCCTCATTATCTCACGCCTGGACTATTGCAATTCCCTTCTCACTGGCCTTCCTAAACGAACGCTATCCCCACTCCAGTCAATCCTAAACTCAGCGGCTAAACTCATCCACCTCACCAACCGCTTTACATCTGCCTCCCCCCTCTGCCAATCCCTTCATTGGCTCCCGATTGCCCAACGCATCAAATTCAAACTGCTAACTCTGACCTAACGCCGCCCCAAACTACATAACTGACCTGATACCCAAATACTACCCTACCCGTGCCCTCCGCTCCTCACAGGACCTCCTACTCTCTAGCTCCCTGGTCTCCTCCTCCCACGCCCGATTGCAGGACTTCTCTAGGACTTCCCCCATCCTCTGGAACTCCCTACCCCAATCCATCAGACTGTCACCTACCCTCCTCACCTTCAGGCGCACCCTGAAAACCCTCCTCTTCAGAGAAGCCTACCCCAACCTCACCTAACACCTGACCTCACCTAACAACTAACCTCCTCCACTCCTCCCACCACTCCATCCCCCACAGCCATTTCCTCCTGTGCCACCTTCCCCTCCCCCCTAGATTGTAAGCTCGAAAGAGCAGGGCCCTCGAACCCCTCGTGTATTGTATTGTTACTGTCTTGTCTCATGTTCTGTCCCCCTTGCTACTGTACAGCACTGAGCATACCCTTTGGCGCTATATAAATACTGTATAATAATAACAATAAAGATGTATGTATACAAGTAGTCATATGTCCAAAATTCTAACAGATATATAAGATGCACATATAACCAAAAATCTGTTGCTTTTCATAATTCATTTTCTCCAGCTGTAAAACAAAAAAAGTATGATTTTTTTTCCCAACACATTCTTGGTTGCTTAAAGAATTTGTCTCAAGTTGTTTTCATTCTGCACCATAAAAGTCAGTGATACATAATATTTTATAATTATTTTAGTTTTGTGCCATCCAGCACAAAAAGTACACTTGCTGTGAAAACATGTGTTACAAGTCACACACTATAGCAGAGTAGGAACTGTAAATCAGAATATATATTTTTCTTTTCTTGCATGAGAGTGGGGTGGCTAGAAAACAGTGTTAATTTCATCACCGAAAATATTTTCGGCAAAATTTTCATCAGCGGTATGTTTTCAGCAAGGAAAACTAGACGAAAATCAATTAGAATTTTTGTCAATTGATGAAAACTATGAAAAAATCAATTTTAATTTTCGTCAACCAACAAAAATGGCACAAAAATGTGAGGGAGGGACATTTCTTATAACGAAACTTTGGTTTACTTATAAAGACGTTATATAATGGCTAAATCTGTGTCTATGTAGTTTGTTCAAACCTTAATACCATAGAAAATAACATGTTGTTAGATTTGTAATGAGTTTGGAAATTCTAGAGAAATGCTTAAATAATGCAATTTAACTAAACCCATTAAATTTTAGTCAACTGAAATGTACTGGAGATTTTAATTTACTAAAATAGGATTAAAACTAAAACAATTCAGATGCCTAAAATACAACTAAAACTAAAATGGCATTGTAGTCAAAAGACTATGACTAAAACTAAATCAACATTTAACATTAAACTTAACACTGCAAGAAAACAATTGTTTTGTGTAAGAAGAAAAACAATTTTTCTTGCAAGGTTGCATTCTTTTTGTAAAAGATATGCATTCTATTCCTCATACTACTGTTGTACTCACAAGGCAACCCAGACTTTGAGATCATTTTATATAAAGCATTCCTCATTATACATCAATAAATCACACCATGTTGTTTTTACAGATACTCCTAATGATACTTAATCTAAGAAAATATGTTCTAATATTCTTCTAGGCTGCAAAATAATTCAACTCTTTTCTTATTTTATTGTCACTACAAAACCCAAGTGGAAATTGCGAGCCTGCTTGACAGTACTGGTGTTAATCTGGGTTTCTCTGACCCACATACTTCCCATCTGTCGTCTGAATGAGGCCTTATGAGTGTTTGTTGGTATGTAAAAATTACATTCTGAAAACAATGATTGAGTTCTTTGTTGTCTAAGAATAATAGAGATACTGTTAGTGTGAACATTACTACACTACAAAAGGGTCCAATCCATATTAATTTCCAGTGTATTATTGAGTATTAAGTGGTCATTTTATCATTAGTCAATATGCCTAAAAGGTTTACAACATTTCACTCCCCAAATATATTCAAATGTAAAAAACTAAATATTGCAATAATTTTAAAATGTGCTTTTTTAAGCTTACTTTTGTAGCATTTCTTCTTATATCCTTGTACATGCTTTAAAACTACCTAGTGATCCCTTCAGTCCATGCACTCCTGCTCCCTATTCCTGCTATGATCTGTTAAAGTCATCCATGGTTTAGACTTGCGATAGCGTTGAGAGTTGCACTTTAAAAAGCCAAAAACAGGGCTCTGTGCAAAGGCATGGCAAGTCAACAAACATTTTATGTCCTTTGGTACCAGCCTGATTTCATTATAGTCTATATTGAAATGCACATGGATTTTAGCATGTGTGGGCACTTTTGTTGCAGTCTACCATCATCTGTGGGTGCTGATGTTGCTTTCTGTCTGGTGCCTGGATGCACACTGACATTTTCCCATAGGCGATAGATGCATGTCAACATGCATCTGTGTATATTTAGCCTCAAACAAAACAAATCTTTGAAAGACTGTCTTTATATACTGTATAGGAAATATGACAACTTCGGCTTAGGCCATTGACAAAAAACTGTTGTTGGCACTGGCTATTGATAGTTAACTTCTTCATGCTATTTATTATTTTATCTGTGTTTTCAAAACTGCTTTGACTAACCCTTTGCTGTTTCTTTTTTCTGCCGGGACTATTTCTCAACATAGCATTCCTGCAACCTATGTTCATTATCTGAAGGTTTATTTTTTAAATCAGATAAAAAAACAAAAGCAAAAAAAAAATAACTAAATCACCATACAGAGGGGAGAGGGTCCTTTTAATGCAACTTTGAGGGAGGGCTACATGGAACAAACATTGATCCTTTAAATTGCATGCTTGGGAGATGATTTTAAAGTAGAACTACACTGCATCTGAGTCCTACAAACCAAAAACTCTGTTTAATTCATTTTTAATATTCAAAACAAGCGCACACATCCATCTATTTCTCTATGCTTTATTTTGCTGAGAAATGCCTTTGAAAAACACCTGTACCTAGCAGTGCCATCCTCCTGTGCCCAGCAGTGCCACCCATCAGTGCTGCCCAGCAGTGCCACCCATCAGTGTCCAGCAGCTCTTTTTTTGTTTATAGTGCAAAAAATAAGACACCAGGTGGCGAATAAATTCCACCAAAAGATACTGGTAGAGGACAGCCTTGGTTCTGCTTTTTGCCTTTCCCGTCTCCCAACCCGCCCCTTCTCATCTTTCTCTATCTCTACAACTGTCTGCTCTTTTTCATCTTCTCCTTATATTTTCTTTTCTTTTTCTTTTGGTTTATACTCTTGATCATACAGAGCTATCTCATTTTGTTCCTTACATCTCACTGGGGAGGCCACCTTAGAAACTCTGTTTATTCATATCTCCGTAATATTTGATACTATGTTATTGATCCTTCCATCTTTCTGTTGTATGGAATCATTTTCACCTATCCACATGGATCATTGTCACATCTGTGATGTGGTTTTTCTTATGTTTATCTACTTGTACTTGTTTTCATTTTTTATCATGCCTTGTTTTGTTAATCTGCTGAACATGATGTAATAAATACAAATTTGCCTTTAAATTCCATGAAAAGAAAGCTCTATTTGTGTGAAAAAATGATAAAAATTTCATATGGGTACAATGTTGCATCACCACGCAATTGTCATTTAAAGTGCGACAGCGCTGAAAGCTGAAAATTGGCCTGGGCAGGAAGGGGGTATAAGTGCTAGGTAGGCAAGTGGTTAGGCAAGTACAGATGATTCATGTAGCATTTACTACCTAGAATTCATCTGCCCTTATCTCAGGTATGCAGGCAGGAGGTCGTGCTTAGCTGAGAAAACACGTCCACCCCTTCTGAACATTCCTGGGATGTATGGCATCATTTGCTTAGGCCTGGAAGCCAGGATGTACCTGAAGAAGTGTAAAAAGAAATTTAAAACAAGAAAATATGATGTACTTTCCTATCTATTTACTAATGCTAGCAGCATAAGTATTAGTCAGTATTGACTGGGTCCCAGCACCAGCAGTACTGTATTCTGGCATTACTTATTTTCCAATGTGTAATTGATTTTTTTTAACTTTTACATTCAGCTCAGCTTAACTACAGCACCAGTAGCAAAAAGGCTTTTTTAGATAGTTTTGAATGTGACACTTGATTTTTTTTTAATCAAACAGCAATAGGCCTGATTCGACTGGTGGAAGTAGCAGCAACAACAGATGTAAAAGCTATAGGAAAGTTTATTTTCACAAAACATGGCCAGTGGCAAAACAGTTTAGGATTATATTCGGTTTGCTTCTTTTTGTGCAGTACCACACTGCATTGTCTTAAATATGTCAAAGTATTTAAAGAGAGAACAGAAAAACATTTCAAAACCCCACATTTCCCAAATCCACTCCCATCCCCATATACCCAAATATTCCCAAAATAATAAAATATGTACATCAAGTATGTCTTTGGTAAAAATTGGCTAGTGTCAGGATTGTATGAAAATGTTTGAATAGGCAGCAAACCGAAACAAGACAAATTTTATCTTGCAATAAAAAATTACTGTGTATTATTCGATAGACAGTAGCAGCTAAAATTGTTCACTGACTAGATAGTATGCAAGCAGTTTGGTTAGGTCATAGTATAAGAGGGAGAATCTTGGGACAGAAATTTAGAATGTATTATTCAAGAGACAAATGCAACAAATATTGTTTAGTTGCCACAATATGAGAGGGAGAGATGAGGTAGGTTTTACCTTGCAAGACACATTAGACTGTATTACCTCTTTTGAGTAGGGCACAGTTAGGGAAAATGGTGTGGATACCACATAATTTTCGCACATTAGATGAATATCAGTTCACTGACAAATATAGCTTTGAAAGCTTGGGATAGGTTGTATAGGCAAAAAGGATGGAAATATAACTTACCTATGACTCCCCTGGGGGGAACAGAGTATTTCCCCCCCAGGGAAGGATAACATTTTTGGGAAATGGCTTAAAGATAAAAATGCACATTTGAAGGATATATTGAACAAAGGGAAATTGCACACTTATTTAGATTTAAAGAAGAAAGAGGATTTTTTTTTCACAATAGATGAATGGCGGTATTGTCAATTAAGTCACTTTGTCTCAGTGCTTCCACAACCATTGAGGACTGAGGAGGATCTGTATCCATTTGAAAAATTGGTAAACATAGCTACAGTTCCTAGACGAATTACTTCTAAGATCTATAGGATTCTCATGGACATGGAGAGTGCTGATCCTCCTCGGTTCTTGGGAAAATGGGAACAGGAGCTTGGAATAAGACTGAATGAACAGCAAAGGAAAAACATTTTCAAATTAACACATGGGGTGATGAATATGAGCACAGTTGAGATGAATTACAAATGTCTGGCGAGATGGTATATTACACAGAGTAAGGCATATAAATAACAAGCAGATGTTTCACCGTTGCGTTGGAGAGGCTGTGGGGAAAAGGGAACAATAGGACACATATGGTGGGACTGCCCAAAAATACAGGACTATTGGAAGGGAATAATACAACTCATTCAGGAAATATGTTGAATTACAGTCCAGAGAGATCCATATATGTGTTTGTTTTATGGACCCGAGCCTCATATGAACTTGTTTAGGAATAGGGTACTGTATCATTTACTCAGTGTGGCTAAGGGCTTGATCCCCAAATGTTGGCAAGTCCCAGAGCCATCAAGAGTAAAGGATTGGATAAACAGAGTGGAAAACATCTATAGGATGGAGGAGTTATATCATATTGAGGTGGATAAATTGGATACATTTAAGAAAACATGAAGAAGTTTGTTAAATTTTAAGACATCTAAAAAATATCTGGAACTAGTTGAAGTGTAGGTGGAATACACCAGAGAAAGTCTAACAGAGATCCCGAGAGAAAGAAAGGATATAGGAAGGAGGGGTATAGATATGAATAGAGAATCATGAGAGAGGATAAAACGGAAGTAAGAGGAGGTGGACAGGGGTAGGAGGAGGGTGGGGAGGAGGGTGGGGGAAGGGGAAAATGTGTTGCAAAGGGAACTTATCTATTGGTGATGTATTTGTGATTTGCACTTCCATCTTTTCTTTAAATAAGAGATGTTCTTTTTGTACTAGAAAATTTTAATAAACAAATAACAATAATAATACAAACAGCTGTATTATCTCAGAGTGATATACCTGTTTGAGGAGCCCAAGATGACAAGGGTGGCCCCTTGCACAATTCCTCTGTGAGCACCATGGAAGTTGAGACAGTGCCTGTAAGGGTGATGGAAAAAAACAAGGGCCAAGGTGCAGAAACTAAATACGTGGGAGTGCTGGTATCAGAAAACCAGGAATACAGCTGGTAGGACACCAAGCATACACCAAGTTTAGTTATGAGTGCAGTCAAGTTACAAGACGGGTTCGGTAACAGCTGAGGAGGAAGGCACTAAATCATAGACAGAATTTAAGGCAGGATTAGGCAGAGGTTAGCAATGAGGTACTCAGTCAATAATCAGAATCATGGTCAGAAGTGCAGGCTGAAGTCAATAACAGAGAAGAGCAGAGAAAAAAAATCCAAAAGCAGGTTGGTGAAAGCAAGTTCAGTAACAAGGTCAGGCACAGGTTTTGGATCAGGATTGGCAGGAGTACCAGCTGAAAGACCATTCTGCAATGATACAAAACTCAGTTTTAAATAGTCATCCCAGTGCTAGTATCTGTGGTGGACATGCACACACTCTCACATGCCAGCTGTGATGTGCATATCCTAATGTGTGTATGTGCACTCAAAGCATCAAATCTAGTTCGGCTTTTATGCCTAAAATTATGTGCACAATATGGCAGCTTATTTTAATGAGCCTGCCAGCTGGCCGGATGTTCCTGACACTGAGACACAAATATTTTACAGTGGCTGAAATGTATATAAACAGCTTGCTTGTGCCACAATATAGGAAGGAGATACAAGACAAGTTTTATCTTGATATAAACATTGGAGTGTATTAACTGAAAGCCAATAGTCACAAATATTTTTGAGTGCCACAGCAGCAGAATAGGCCACAAACTTTTAATGTGTAACGCAGAATTTACCCTGTAGCAAATAGAAACTTAAAAACTGGGGTCCAGCTCTGGAAATATTGAGTGTAGCCTTTACAGTTCCTGGACACTGGAATAGATTACAAACTTCAAGGTACAATGCAGAATTTAAAAGATAAGTTCACCTTTGAGACAAAAATAATAATTGTCCATTTGTTTGCAGGTAAAAAAATGTGCATTTATTATTTTTGTCCAAAGGAACCTGGAAAGCATTGCACCAGTGATGCCATGCCATGCAGGTCTCCTGCAGACCTGTCAGAATATCTGCTTGCTGTACGGAATGTACGACCAAGCAGATATTCTGACAGTAAGCTTCAATGAACTACCACAGCACTTCACAGTGCCCTTGTAGTTAACTGAAAATTACAAGCCCACAGATGCCAAAGCTGCTGGAACTTGCAGTTCATTGATTCACGGAAGTCCGTGAATGAATGACGCGGCCATGTGGGCAGAGCCTGCCCTCTTTCCATAATCATATACTCACTGACATCATGTTGCTGCTGGAGCAGCCTCTGCAGCATGGCGAACACTGAGTACCAGCATGTGAGGGTATTATAGATGAGGGAGTTGGCAAACACCTGCTAGGAATAACCACCTTAAGTGGCATCAAGCCTCCCTAGTCTGATGAAGGGCCTCCTTGAAGCCAGGGTACTTGATGAACTGTTGCCCTAGCAAAGGACAACCAGCAGGATAGTGCCATTGTCACACATGACCTTGTCTGGCTGAAGATGAAGTGGAGTCCCCAGGCAGGAGCCACACTGTTGAAAGCTGCATGTAAGGGGTGTTGGATATGCTTGGGGGTGCTTGGGGGGATGCTGTTTCTGAGGAGTCAGAGGATGTGACCAGTGAAGAGGAGAGAGAACAGGTAATTGTGCTTTCACCTTTGGACTAGAGATATGGTGGCTCCACCAGCTTCAGTGGTGTGCCGTGTTCTGCATCTTTCCCAATTGGCAGAAGATTAACCCAAGTGCCATGAAGTATATGAAGCATCCCTGCCCATGATTATTGGACCACGTGTCCAGGCCATGTGTACCCGGCCACTGACCGCATGGTCCAGCAACACATGCATTACAATCCAAATTTTAGGGGAAACGGTTGATAGATATAAAAATTTAAATGTTCTTATTTATAAAAGAAATTTAAGTTTTTTTTTTGCAATGTTTTGCTTTAACCGAAGTGCCTCAAGATGAAGAAAAAAAGATTCTGATTTTTTTTCCTTGCAGTTTCCCCAGAGAAAGAAAACAAATACAATTATGGTTGCTTGTAATAACTGCATTACAAGAGAACCTCAATGAGGCAAGCTTAAATATATACAGCAGTGTTCCAGCAGATTTTACTGTGTGTGCTGCAATTATTTTCTTGTTGATTGCTTAGAAATTGTAGATATAGAGCCGTCATCGATGAAGTAAATGTTCACCAACCTTATATAAGGCAGACTGTACCCAGCAACTGGTGTATCGGGAAATCTGGACTCAGCATGACACAGACAGCTGTCTCTCTCCTGTCACACTGCCCCCTCTCCTGTCACACTGCCCCCGCCACCTTTCACACTGCCCCGTCACACTGCCTCCCTCACCTGTAATTTTTCCACATCATACTGCCCCCCGCACCTGTCACACTGCCCCCCACCTGTCACACTGCCCTCCTCCTGTCATACTGCCACACCTCCTGTCACACTGCCCCCCTCCTGTCACACTCTTCCCCCAACTGTCACACTGCCCCCCTCCTGTCACACTGCCCCACCTTCTGTCACACTGCCCCACCTCCTGTCACACTGCCCCCCTCCTGTCACACTGCCCCACCTCCTGTCACACTGCCCCCCTCCTGTCACACTGCCCCACCTCCTGTCACACTGCCCCCCTCCTGTCGCACTCTCCCCCCACCTGTCACACTGCCCCCTCCTGTTAACCTCCACAACAGGGATCCTAAAACATGTATAAAATAACATGCTAAAAAATAATAAAAGAAGAAAAATAAAAATTAAAAACTACTAACCATGCTCATTGCCTACTGACCACATCCAATGCATTACTGACAAGGTCCACTGCTATATTGACACTGTCCACTGCTCTACTGTCTGACACAATCCTACTGACACCAGTGGCAGAACTGCCAAGGTCATGAAGTTCACACTTCCGAGCCCTGGTATTATAGCAATGTGCTGAGACCTCAAGACGACAAGAAGGGGGTCCACTGCAGAACATGTGAAAGGGATCCACTGTGGGTCCATAATAAAGGTCCGCACAACGGGAGTAAAGGGCCCTGGGATCAATGGGAAGGGCCCTGGGCTCAGACAGAAGGGCCCCAGCCGGGGATGGGGGGGGCTCTTCATGGTTTCTTGCACAGGGACCCTTCTGCATGTGGAATTGTTTCATCTGGCTGTGTTAGGTTTATGTCCCAGATCTTTTTATGGCTAGCTGCATGATGACCTGCCTTTACCTCTGATGTAATAGTGCCTGTCCCTGTGGTAAGGAATTTCACAAATGTATTTACTGTTTAGTGTTTTGTGTAGGGGATGTACTAATGGGTGATCTTTTGCCTATCCCAGAGTTCTTCTTAAAGGATAGTGATCATATGAAGCCATGTATTATTGCATAGTTGTTTGGCTCCTTTTTAAATCATAATGATAACAGAAATCACCCAAATGGCCCGGATCAAGAGTTTACATACCCTGGAATGCTTGGTCTTGGTACAGACACACAAGGTGATACATACAGGGTAAAATGGCAGTTAAAGGTTAATTTCCCACATCTGTGGCTTTTTAAATTGCAGTTAGTGTACAAATAGTCAATAAGTTTGTTAGTGTTCATGTGGATGCACTGAACAGGCTAGATTCTGAACCATTGGGAGAAGAAAAGAACTGTCAAAAGACCTGCGTAACAAGGTAATGGAACTTTATAAAGATGGAAAAGGATATAAACAGATTTCCAAAGCCCTGAATATGCCAATCAGTACTATTCAATCATTTATTAAGAATTTGGGGATCTCTTGACACCAAGCCAAGGTAAGGTAGACCAAGAAAGACTAGCAGCCTAAAATTACATGAGCAAAGTGTCCACCAAAGCGGTTACAGAAAGGACCATGCAGTAAACCATGATGTATATTACAAAAATTTTTACATTTTATTAGCTGGTTATGTTTTGGTTAATGGACCACACATATTTAGAGTGTAGCAGATACCTAGAATAATTATAACCTCCTTCCTTATTTTTGATCAATTCAAGAAAGATTGCAGCCACAACTGCCAGAAGAGTTGTTTGGGATACAAAGAAAAACCCACAGGAGAAATACAGCCTGCTCTTTAACCACTTGCTGCCTGCCCTATAGCAGAAATACTGCTACAAGGCGGCAGCGTTGTGCAAAATCACGTATATATATATATATATATGTGATTTTGCATTTCTGGGTAGGGGGCGCGCTCCCTACCCGTGATGCCATTCGCGGACGCGGCTGTCAATCACCAGTAATTGCTTTCCGGCGCCCTGTGATTTCTGAGGATCTCCCGTTGGGGAGGAGGACTGTTTTGTTTACTAACAGTCCTCCTCCCTGTCAGCTCGGGCACACTGTTGTGGATGGCTGTGCACACAGCCATCCACAACAGTGTGATTACAGTGAATCACACACATCCCGTCCCCTAGTAAAACACTCCCATCACACAGTTAACCCTTGGATCGTCCCTCATGTTAACCCCTTCCTGCCCAGTGCCATTAGTACAGGGTCAATGCTTTTTTTTAACACTGTATTGGTGTCACTGGGGATGTCAGTGATACCAAGTCAGTTCCCCCCAGTGTCAAAATGTCCACCGCAGTCCCACAGTCCTGCTGTAAGTCGCTTTTCTCCACCATTACTTGTAAAACTGAAAAAAAGAAAAAAAAATCCCAGTATATATACCGCCATTTGTAAACACTATAACCTTCACGCAAACCAATTAATTTACACGTATTGGGATTTTTTCAAGACATGTAGCAGAATACATTTTGGCGTAAATTTATGATGAAATATGATTTTTTAAATTTTTTTACTGGACACGTTTAATTGCAAAATATCAAAAACATTGTTTATTTCTCACAATTGTCTTTTTATTTTTATAGCGCAAAAAAAAAAAATGCCACAGGAAACAAAGCTCAGTTTGTGGGAAAAAAAGGACGTAAATTTTGGGTGCAGTGTTGCATGACTGTGCAACTGTCAATTAAAGTAACGCAGCCCGTAAAGCAAAAAATGGCTTGGTCGGGAAGGGGGTAAATCCTCAGAAGGGCAAGTGGTTAAAAAGATGGTGTGGTTTTTTTTCAAGGAGCACAATACTACGGTTCCGTTGAGTGCCTCCTGATGACGTCACAAAAAGCGTTAGAGGCTGGACTTCCAGATGACATTGCTGGTCACATCACTTCCGATATTTGGAGTGCACACCAGCTTCAGGCTTGAGCAGAGTGATGGAGTTCATGTTTAGTATACAGGCTGTTTTTAATAGTGCCTACCTCTGGTGCTTTTGAATGTGGGTATTTTTTTACATGGTTTTATGGCTTATATTAAATAAACATACTATGCTATATTAGTGATTTTTATCCCTTTGGTTTCTGTGTGATTTGGTAGAGTGGAATGAAAGACAGGAGCACACTGACATCTCATCTCCCTGGGTAACAGAAGATCCTGGATACATAAATTAAGAGCACATTGACTTTCTTTCTTAGCAAAGAGGTCTAGGAAGTCTGGTGAGTGATTTAAGCATCATAACTCACCTTGTGGTGTTTGTATGTTCATTTTGGTAGAGGAAACATTGAAGAATAAGAAGATCTAAGGAATACGTTGAATGACTGTCACTGTGGCATTTTACCCTAGATTGATTTTCATATTTTTCACATTTATGTATCTATGAATAAAGCCCAGTACACACGATCAGAAAATCATATGAAAAATACTGCTTTTGAAGCGATTGTACGATAATCTGATCGTTAGTACACAGCTTTTGTCCAAAATTACTTCAAGGCACAAGCATGAAAATTTTTCTAGTACGATACCAGATCATACAATTTTCGTTTAATGAATCAGTACAGTTTTCGTCCAAATATACAATACAAATACATTACATCACTTCCGAATTTTCTTTCTGTCGTACAAAAAATTTCAATATGAGACTAGCATGCAAAGAAAAAAAAAATATGATCATTCGTCCAATATTCTCATCATGTGTATGGGGCTTAAGTTGAAAGACTGAAACTGTTGTTTTTAATACACGGACTAATTTTCATACTCCTCACATTTTTATATCTATGGTGTATGTTTATGCATTTTTCGGAGACTGGCAGATGATGAAATTGTTTGTTCACATTCAGTATTGAAACTCTGGTAATAGTGGGATTTTTAGTACTGGTTTATTTAGGTACACATAGCACCCCCTACTGTTTTTGATTCACATTATGACAATGCTTCAACAAAAATGAGTTGCATGGTTGAGTTGTCAGAAAGAAGTCTTTATTGTGCCAATGCCACAAAAAAGCCCTGTTACAATATGCTGACAACACCTTGACATGCCTCACAGCTTCTGGAACACTGTAATCTGGAGTGATGAGACCAAAATAGAGATTTATAGTCACAATCCAATCATAAGCGCTATGTTGGAGAGGGGTCAACAAGGCCTATAGCAACAAGAATACCATCCCCTCTGTAAAGCATGGTGGTGGATCACTGATGTTTATGGGTGTGTTAGCTCTAAAGGCATGGGGGAGCTTGTGAAAATTGATGACAAGATGAATGCAGCATGTTATCAGAAAATACTATCAGACAATTTGCATTCTTCTGTATGAAATCTGTGCATAGGCCACTCTTAGACTTTCCAGCATGACAATGACCCTAAGCACAAGGGCAGGTTGACCCTACATTGGTTACAGCAGAAAAAGATGAAGGTTTTGGAATGGCCATCACAGTCCCCTGACCTTAATATAATTGAGCCACTCTGGGGAGATTGCAAACATGCAGTTCATGCAAAATGACCAGACTTTGCATGACCTGAAGGCATTTTTAGCCAAGATGAATGGGCAGCTATAGCACCTGCAAGAATTTGGGGCCTCTAGAGAACTATTGCAAAAGACTGCACACTCTCATTGATGAGAAAGGGGTCAATACACATTTTTAAGAACTGAGGGTATGCAGACTTTTGAACAGTTGTCATTTAATTTGTTTACTTGTTGCCATGTGTCATGGAAACCACTGTGACTGTATGTAAGGGAATCCCAGAGAGACGAACGGCGAATAGAAGTGTGCATGCACACAGAAATGCGTGATCGCACACACGCACGTGCACACGCACGATGAAGATTGGCACAAGACGGACTATTTAAAACGTGCCTCTGCCTGTGCTGAGTGCTGACTGGTCTTCAGCTGTTCCCCGTTTCCTGCTCCTTTCCTGTGTGATTTCCTTGTTGCTGACTCGGCTTGTTCCTGACCTGACTCTTGATTACTCTCCTGCTTGAAACTTGTTCCTGACTTCGGCTCTGCTCCTGACTTTGGCTTGCTTATGATTTGGTACCTCGCTGTCCGTCCGTTGATGACCCCGGCTATTCCTATGACATTGCTCCTGTCTCCCATCCCAGCTTCCTGCCTTGCTCTGGTGCACACCTAGCAACCTACCATACCAGCTCTGCATATCACTACTGTTCCTGAATCGGAGGTTCATCCATCTTCCAAAGTCTCCAGCTGCAAGAGCTGCAAATAACATCTGCTGGCGCTCTTGTTCCCCTGGTCCCTTGACACCCTCTGTTCCACTTCCAGTGGGGTCAGGGCTAGTGACACAAGTGAGCCCGACCTCATCATTTCAGTCTCCAGTCAGGTATGTGACACTGTGGCTTTTGGAGGGGACGGCAGGCTGACCTCTTGCTTAGTGACTATGGGCTCTGGCTTTTGAGAGGGTTCTATTCCTTGGGAGGTGTGTGCCTGCGGGACCTCTGAAGTAGTTTTACTTCGGATTCAAGTTCATACCTCCCCGCAATACACAGACTCTGAGAACTGGAGGACCCAGAAACAGATTTGTGGCCTCTGTGGTTTGTTGGGCTATAGACAGCAGAAACAAGCATGGACTGCTTCAACCCCCTCCTAGACTCAGATTCAAAGCAGATGATTACAATCAGCTCAAAATTCCCTGATTGCTGAGGTCTGCAGCTTGTTATGTGTAATTTGTTTATTAAGATGTTATGTGTTTATTGTTAAGTGTCTTTCACTCATTGTTAATTGAGTTAAGTAAGTAACCTATTGCTTCTGTCTGTTTGCTAATCCTCCTGACATGATTAGTCTTGTGTCAACTTTAACTAGTTATCTAACCATTGTGGAATGTTTACCTCAATTTGTAATATTTGTTTTTATTGTTCATGTAGGGACTGCCCCTATTTTTGAACTGTATAAAGGCCTGTATTTCTGTTCAATAAAGTGGTTCCTGTTTGAACCTAAGCTAGTGTCATCTAGTTTTTGTGTGCAATTCTCAGCTATGATACCTTGTTCCTGTGTTCCAGCAACGAGGAGGCAGCTCTCTGGTGGAGATATCCAGGAAGCCATCACATTTGCCAAGGGCTGGATTTGCTTCCTTCCTCCGGAGCAATCTAAACTACCCAAGAATATCAGGAAATGGCAGCTGACTCTCAGTGGAGACTGCAGAAAGCTCTGGCCCAGTTTGATGGCCCTGTCTCTGCAGAAGTGGAAGGATCTGAGTTGAAGAAAACTGTGGAACAAGGCCCTTGAAGAGGTTCAGGTTCTGCGGGGAAAATTATTTCCAACCACAGAGCAGTGATTTTGTGATCAGCTTGCATTGTCGATGCAGTTCGTGGGAGAGAAACTCCAGGATGAATGGGTGTCAGAATTAGAAAAGTAGGCCCAGAGGGAGGTATGACTGAACGAAAAGTACCGAGCCTTATGACGGTATGCAGTACAGGAGTACCGGTGGCTGGCTGATGATGATCCTCCAAAGGGTGGGGATTATGGTGGCCCTGGTCTATTGTGGGAAGTCTTTGAGGACCTTAAAGAATTCAGGAGTGCTGAGGAATTTCACTACTCGGACATCCGAGACAGTCAAGAGTATCTGCTGGATTTATCCAGGCAATGAAGCTGGCACCTGATCTGACCCATTTGGACAGCTTGAAGTCAGAGTTGGAGTAATCTTACATTTGATTGTCTAATACCATGCACCAGCAGCAAAGGGAGCTACAAGAGGAGAGTGCCAGCGACCTCCTTCCCCAGTCTTAGGTCCCAGAAAGCATGGATTTAACTGACTTTTCCTCAGAGGATGTAACATTTACTGAGCTTCCAACTGAAGTGCTGGAAACAGGGCAGAGCTCTGCTAGCCTCTGCCCAGTATCGGTACACCCCCTAGGTTCCAGGGACAGGGAACAGTGAGATTTTATCTTTAGCCACCAGCTCCAGAGATGGGGGGCTTAATAGACTTTTTTTGCTGAGGATGGACAACCCAGTGAGCCCCCAGCAGAAGAGTTGGCATCAGGGTAGAGTGCTGCTGACCTCTCAAAAATTCCTCAAAAATTATGCTTTATTACAAAATTGCATATGTAGACATTTAGGTAAATACCTCAGTTAGCCATCACCACAAGATGAGACAATACAACAAAGTATGGCCTAAAACCAATAGGTTAAAAACAGACGTCATGACCGGTCATAAATATAAAGTGCTGTAAATGTAATGACACTAGGTCTAGTACATAAGCAACACTGACACACAGGTTACACCACCATGTAAGGGATGTGTTCAAATTGTACCATAGGCTAAACATCAGAAATGCAATACTGCATATGACAAGCATATTAGTACCAATAATAGATGGATTCAGGAACCCAATACTAAACCTAAACATTCAGTTCAGGAAAATGATCAGAGAGAGACTATAGCACTGTAAATATGATTCTACTGAGTGTGTAACACACAGAAATAAGTAATATTCAAAAAAGGCACTGTAGAGCAAAATCAGTGGTTAGATCTTAAGTAGAGACAGTCATGTCCAGAGTAATGGAATAAAGTAAACTTTGTGACCATAGTAATATCTCCATATGCATCCGCCATCTATAGTTGAAGTGGCAGGGCCCTGCCAATGTAATATAGAGATTCTTCACGGCTAGCGTGCGGGCTATATGACTCCCTTACTATGAATCTGTGGTGCAGAATGTAGGGATATCCATGCCGTATAATGAAAGTAGGGTGCTGTACACCTTTCAGGAGATGTAACATGATGTCCCCATCCTGTAGTGAATAAGTGACACAAAGAGAGTCAATGTGGTTGTCACTCAGGGTATCAAGACAATAACGGCAATGCGCCGTGCTGCTCTCTTAATATTGCAATATTCCACTCACTGCCCATGCCAAAGATGGATAACCTTGCAAAGTCTCTCTCATATTTGAGTTCACGCCCGTAGACCTGGAGGCAGCTGCCACCATCGGGACTAGAGACAGGCAGGCTCCTCTTTCTTTTTTATGAATCCCTTTTCACATCCCCCTTTTTTGATGTTTGGTTTTTGGTTACTTGACAGATAATATACATTCAGCGATAAATTGAATTTATGGTGCCTCTTGCCCCTTTCTTTTATTAGCGCTGCTGACCTCTGCCTACAATAATCAGTGGCCTGGAGGATTTGTGCGAGGCCACCGAATTTTTATTTTACTTCCCAGAGGAAGAGCTAGCATCAGGGAAAAGCACCATTGGTCTCTACCCAGCACTGGCAATACCTTCAGAGCTCCAGGGAGCCAGGGCAGATGGCTTCTCATTCCAACAGCAGCTCATTGCAGCGAAGCTCCTACGCCCAGCTAAAATGCTGGCATCAGGGCAGAGCACCACGGACCTCTACCCGGTACCAACAGCACTTTTGGAGCTCCAGGGAGCCAGGGTGGGCAGCCCTTCAACAGCAGGTCAATACAGTGGAACTTCTAACCCCAGATGAAGTGTGGCTCTTGGAGGGGACTGCAGGCAGGCCTTGTGCCTACTCACTACGGGCCCTAGCTTTTAAAGGGGCTCTGTTCTTTGGGTGGTATGTGCCTGGGGGACCTCTGGAGTAGTTTTACTTTGAATTCAAGTTCATGCCTCCCCACAATACAGACTCACACAACCCCCCCCCCCCCCTTCCCCACTGTCCACCCTAAAACATCATTCCTGTGTGCTCGCAGCAGCTGGAGAGAGGGAGAGGAAGGGAAGCCAGCAGCGATGGGCACTGGAGCACACAGAGGGATCCAGGCAACAAATAGAATAAGACAGTGGACAGAAAGGGGTGATCGGTGTGGCAGGTGGACATTTACTGGAACTGATCCACTGTGGCTCTCCCTGCAGCAGCTGAAAGCTGAAAGTCAGTGGGAGAGAATGGAGGAAAAGCTGGCTTTCAGCATCTGCAAGGAGAGCCATAGGGAATTGGTTCCCATACACATCCCACAATGATCGCTGTCCAGGATCCCATTCCCCCTTGCTTGTCACCTGCCCTATTGAAATGATGGGGCCCAGACCTGTACAGGAGGGCTGTCTGTACTCCCTTATCAGCAGCCATGGTTAGCAGGATTACAAGATGCAAATAAAGGAAAGAATGTCTGAAGAAAAGAAACTATAGCAGCCGTAAAATCTAATTATTGCAATAGGCCGAAATACATTATTTCTTTTTTTTGGGGGGGGGGGGGTGTTAGGTATATTTTCATGAGACAATGTTCAATATAGTACCACCGACATTATAATTTCAATTTACTTTACCTTATTCAATTATTTGAACAGCATAGTCTTCTTCCCTCCTGTTTCCTGCTCATATTTGTTGTTACGCTCAATCAAGAAAGTTTCCAATCAAATGTAACTATTATTTATGTTTTGCCGGATGGTTTGCTGCACCTTACTACCTGTTCAATTACAACAGCTTTCAGAAAAATACATTTCTTGGTAATCCTATTTAAATACTCTTTAATCACACAGCTAGAATTTTTAACAGTTTCTTTGAGTTCCCATCATTTTATGTTTTTCACGGCTGTCAGGCATGTGTCAAGGTGTAAAATGCTTCTTTGTTTTATGTCTGCTGGGAACTGCACAGAAGCACTTTGTACGGTGGATTAAATAAACTGAAATGTAAAATTTTCTCATATATGGTAGTATTTTACTGCTTAAGGCTCAAGATCAGCTTCACAGGAAGTGAAGCATTGCCTATGGAAAATATAGGGTAATGAATTTGTCATCATTTTATTGGCACAAGTAAGTTTAAGATTTGATATGGTATTTTTTATATTTTACAAAAAAATCGTTATTCTTTTTTTGTGCCCTAAAATTAACTTTAGTGCATTTTTTACTGAAATTTTTGCATTTCTTAAATTGATGGGCTACTGTTGTGTGACATAAAAATTAGAACTACTGCTATGCTATTCTCTAGGGAGTCTGAGTTCAGGAAATATATAATGTTTAGGGGTTTTATGTAATCTTCAGGCTTAAAATAATTTTTTAAAATTGCGTGCAAAAATTGCAAAAAAAAAAGGGTTAAAGGATCAATGCATTCAAAATAAAACGTTTTATTTGTCGATGGACTACATTTTTGGGGGACACTGCAGCTATCCCTCTTTAACTTCAAATACTTACACTAACATTCAGGAATCTGACCACTACAGAGCATCCCTCAATTGTGTGGAAATGCTCATTTGCTAGGTTGAATGAGTGATTGACCGAGATACTGTGTCCTGATTCAGAGTGATAAGTGATCTTGTTCTAAGAGTAAGCGATGATCCCTTTTCCTTTCTCAACTTCTACTTTTATTCTCAAAATTCCCTTATCTAAGGACTAGCTTAGAAGGTGTAGTTCAGAATATTTTTCCACATCTGTTTGGAATGCACTTCTATTGATTAGCCTAATATTTGTTTAGGTTTTGACTGTACATGTCCACTAGATGACACCATAAGATTAGGAATTCCTATTTAGGTCTTCTGGAAATAAAATTAGATTTATTCAAATCAACTCTATCAGGGACATTATATTTTTATATTTCAATATGTTTATTAAAAAAGTTTTTGGAATACAACAGGCTCATGATATGCCCACACAGGGGCAGAGTGGAACAAAAGCATATACAAATCAGCAGGGTATATTAGCCAAGTATCAGAACGTCCAATGGCACCAAGGGGGATGGCAAAAAGCTGAACCAAGCAATATCAGCAGCATTCCATCATCTTACCAAAACAAAACAAAGAGGAAAAGCCCCTACCAAAAAGTATCAGCTCAGGACAAATGGGAGAGAAGCATAAACTAATGAAAAGAAGAAAGGATAGGAAAGGTGAAAGAAATAAAGAAGGGAAAAGAGATTCAGGGAAAAAGAAAGGAAGAATGGAAAAATCACAGATCCAGGGCCAGCACAGGCAACGACTACAAGAGGCCATAACTAGTAGGAGGCAAGGAGGGCAAGGCATAATTTATCCAAGGTTCCCAAACCTTAAGGAATCTCAGATGAGAATCCTGAAGAATACTAGACTTCTGTTGATTGATCATCATAGCATTTAGCTGGGTCTTCACACCCTGGAAGGCAACCGAAGGGGCTCACCAGGCTTGAGCATGTTTGGCTGAAATTAATAGGTAGGATGCCAATTTCTGCTGAGACTTGGACAGACCCAAAATTGGACAATGCAGGAGGGCCACTCTTGCATCCTTACGGACCATAATATGAAATAACGTCTGCAGCAAACCAAAAACCTTAGACCAGAAGCCTATCAATCGTGGACACGACCACCAGATATGCAGGACGTTCCCACGTAGACCACAGTTCCTGAAACGCCTATCTCCACCAATTGGATTAAAGTGAGCAGTCTGAGCCGGGACCCAGTACCACTGCAGGAGAACTTTGTAGGCTGATGGAAACGAACGAGTGTTCAGGAAGTTTTGTACAGTAACAAAGCCATGGGAGGTCCACCAAGAGAAAGAAGGGGGATGTTCTAAGCCGGGTGGAAATAGAGGATTATGCGTAATCGACAAAAGAGGTAGAAGAGGTGATATTAAATTACCCAAATATTTAACAGAATCCCAGGTTTGTAGACTGTGAAGCATGATGGGGCTCAGGTCCAGGGGTTGCAACTTATGCGGGAGCCAAAGTAATGTAGCTGAGGAAAGTGGAGCACAATTGGGTAATTCCAAGACTTCCCATAATGGGATATCTGTTGTGGCATTAAGCATGGACAACTGGGAAATTTGAGCCGCCAAATAATATCTAGAAACATGTGGGACTCCCAGACCTCCCTGGAATCTATGGGTAAACAGAGTGGATCTAGACACTCTGTGATGCTTATGAGCTCAAATAAAATGCAGAATCTGGCTTTGCAATAGACGAAGAAAGAATGCAGGGACCCAAATAGGTAGAGTGCAAAAAAAGTACAGGATCGTCGGCAAGATAGTCATCTTGACTAGAGATGAGCGAATTATTCAAAAATTCGATTCGGCTGATTCGCCGAATTTGCGGGAGAAATTCGATTCGATGCGAATTTATTCGCTGCAAATTTAACTTATTAAAAGGGTTTCTAGGCTTCAGAGAGCCTTTATATTAGTGCAGAACACTGTACCTTTAATTTAAATGCCCTTGGAGTCTGCTGGGGAAGAGAAATAATACTGTCAGTCAGTATGACATGCAGATGAGTGCCGTCGATCTTAGAATCACCGCACACTTCACTCATTTGGGCAGTCACGGGGCACGACGAAGAAGAAGAAGAAGAAGAAGAAGAAGAAGAATGAAAAGAAGAATGAAAAGAAGAAGAAGAAGAATGAAAAGAAGAAGAAGAAGAATGAAAAGAAGAATGAAAAGAAGAAGAAGAAGAATGAAAAGAAGAAGAATGAAAAGAAGAAGAAGAAGAATGAAAAGAAGAATGAGAAGAAGAATGAAAAGAAGAATGAAAAGAAGAATGAGAAGAATGAAAAGAAGAAGAAGAAGAATGAAAAGAAGAATGAAAAGAAGAAGAATGAAAAGAAGAAGAAGAAGAATGAAAAGAAGAAGAATGAAAAGAAGAAGAAGAAGAATGAAAAGAAGAAGAATGAAAAGAAGAATGAAAAGAAGAAGAAGAATGAAAAGAAGAAGAAGAATGAAAAGAAGAAGAAGAATGAAAAGAAGAAGAAGAAGAAGAATGAAAAGAAGAAGAAGAAGAATGAAAAGAAGAATGAGAAGAAGAATGAAAAGAAGAATGAAAAGAAGAAGAAGAAGAAGAATGAAAAGAAGAAGAAGAAGAATGAAAAGAAGAAGAATGAAAAGAAGAAGAAGAAGAATGAAAAGAAGAATGAGAAGAAGAATGAAAAGAAGAATGAAAAGAAGAATGAGAAGAATGAAAAGAATGAAAAGAAGAAGAAGAAGAATGAAAAGAAGAATGAAAAGAAGAAGAATGAAAAGAAGAAGAAGAAGAAGAATGAAAAGAAGAAGAATGAAAAGAAGAAGAAGAAGAATGAAAAGAAGAAGAAGAAGAATGAAAAGAAGAATGAGAAGAAGAATGAAAAGAAGAATGAAAAGAAGAATGAGAAGAATGAAAAGAAGAATGAAAAGAAGAAGAAGAAGAATGAAAAGAAGAAGAAGAAGAATGAAAAGAAGAATGAAAAGAAGAAGAAGAAGAAGGAAAAAAAGAAGAAGAATGAAAAGAAGAAGAAGAAGAATGAAAAGAAGAAGAAGAAGAATGAAAAGAAGAAGAAGAAGAAGAATGAAAAGAAAAAGAAGAAGAAGAATGAAAAGAAAAAGAAGAATGAAAAGAAGAAGAATTCCAGTACAGCAAAAAGTGTATCTGCAGAGAGCTCCGCTATTTCTGACAGTTCTCTGACAGTTCCTTCACATTTACAGCGGTTGAAACATTGTATCTATTTGTTTCCGAATAAAAACATCTGTATCCTAAATGGAAACAAATAGATACAATGTTTCAACCGCTGTAAATGTGAAGGAACTGTCAGAGAACTGTCAGAAATAGCGGAGCTCTCTGCAGTGACACTTTTTGCCGGCTGATCGGGGAAAATTCGATTCGTGCATCCGATGTTTGCTAAAATTCGGATTCGGTGCGAATCGAATTTTTCCTAATATTCGAAACGAATTCCACTTCGCCAAGTTCGATTCGCTCATCTCTAATCTTGACAGCATGTATCCGGCCAATCCATGACAAAGAAGGAAACTGCCAGGAATGAAGCAGGGAAGTCACAGATCACAATAAGGGGTAATAGTTAGCCAAAAATAAGGCAAAGTAGGAGGTAGTAAGTGTAAAGCCAAGATAAGCCAGGGAGTTGGATGCCCAACGGTAATTGTGTCTGCAACCGTTCAACCAGGTCGGCAGGGAGCGTAATATTCAACGCCTTGGTTTTAGACAAGTTAATACTAAGGCCAGATATAGCTGAAAATCGGTCCAGTATGACCTGGAGATTAGGGAGAGTGATGAAAGTATTGGTTAAATCCAAGAGTGCATCATCTGCATAAATGTTGGCCTTGTACTGAGTTCCTGCATAGGGGACACCAGAAATATCGGGGTGGTTTCAAATGGCTGCAGCTAGAGGTTTGAAAGCGAGAACAAAAAGAGCAGGTGACAGTGGGCATCCCTGTCTCGTGCCCTTGAAAATTGGGAAAGATGAGGAAAAAAAGACTGCATATTTGACAGAGGCCGAGGGAGATGAGTATAAAGCAGAGATCCATGTCAAGAATGCATCACCAAACCCCCATCTAGACAGCGCATAGGTCAAATACTCCCAGGAAGGAGAATCAAACACTTTATATACTGTATGTCCAGGGATAGAAGGAACCCCGGTATCCTGCGGTGATGTAAAATATGAATGAGATGGATGACTTTACGTATGTTATTAGCAGCTTGTCTCCCCGAAACAAAACCAACCTGATCCCTGTGGATAAGTGAGAGTAGATAATTATTAATTTTGGTGCTCAAAACCATTCCCAAAATCTTCAAGTTGACATTTAGCAGCGCGATCAGTCTGAAAGCTTGCGGTTCAAAGGCATCCTCAGACTTCTTGGGGATCATAGTAATGTGCGCTTTAAGAGACTCCAAGGAAAGGCGGAAGCCCTGTTTCAAAGAATTGAAAAAGGCCACCAGGTAAGGAATCAGAATGGTGGCAAAATTTTTATAGTAGAGCCCAGAGAACCCATCTGGGCCTGGAGCCTTGGAGCGCTTCAGAGATTTGATAACTTGGTAAAGTTCAGTTTTGGAGATATCTATGTTCAGAGCATCCTGGGCTGCAGCTGATAAGGAGGGTAGGCGCAGATCAGCAAAGAAACTCTCAGCATGTTCTGCAACAAAGGTATTTGGTTTCTGGTAAAGGGAGGAAAAAAATCTGCAAATCTGTGTGTAATCTTCACAGGGTTCAAGGTAAGGCCACCGCCCCTCACTCGGAGCTGAACAGGTTTATGCGTGCGGCCCATCGAATTAAGTTTCTTGGCCAGCATTGGTCCCAGTTTATTGGTGCATGAATAAAACCTATGTCCAGCCCAACATAGACAGGCAAATAGTCAATTTCAAATACAAAACCCCAAATAATGCATCACAAAACACTGCAATATACAAAGAAAATGTAATAATGAACACAGACATATCAGTATAACAAAAGAGGAGGCACTCCTGGGTCACGTTCCTGATAGACTGGAAGCCAACACCAACCACATAAAGCATAGGACCACAAGCCAGGAAAGCCCCTGGTGTACAGTAAAAGGCACATTATCTCCCCCCCCCCCCACAAAAAAAAACAAAAAAAAACTTTTCATCAACACAAAAGGCACTAGAAAGTTCAAGACCGCAACCCAATAGTTTTCATGGGGTGCAGCAATCCAATGCAAAAATCAAGGAGCCGCATAAACAGAGTCCAGTATTGCATTGAAAATTGTTGGAAACAAAACAAGGAGACCAAGGGGGAGGATACGGAGGCCTACAAACATTTTGCCTACCAAAAGACAATCAAACCTGAAAGCCCACAAATTCCTATTAAAAGAAGTAATTCAAAGCCGGACAGCGGGGAGCCAGAGGGGGCCGAGGATCACCACCAGTCCAGTATTGCATAGAAAAACATTTCAAACTGTAAAAATAAGAACAAGAAAACAAAGTTCACCCAACAAGGGCCAGTCAAGGCCTCCACCGCACCAGGAATGCAGAGAGTCACGTCAATGGACCAAGCCATCTAAGGAGAGAAAAGCTTACCCATCCAGCCGGACTCAATCTGGATCGGAGCGGGAGGATCCGGATAGCGGAGGAGTACTAGGGAGTGAGCATTTATGGCTGCCAACTTTCTCCCACATGCGCCCCAGCTGAGATGAAGGAGGGTGTGAGCCAGAGGGCCCTCAGATCTCCTTGGGCCCAGGGTCCGATGAATAAGATCGAACTCCAGGAGGTCTATCAGTATTGTCGTTTCCAGTGCTTGAAAAAGCGGTGGATGTGAGGTCAACGATGGTTTTGGGCAAGCCACACAGGCGAAGATTACCCCAACGAGACCTATTCTCAAAGTCCTCCAGATGCAGGAGAGCCGAATCAAACTCTTTTTTCAGATCTGAAAGGTCCTGCTCATGGTTTTCTATCAATGTGACCGCGGAGTCCATCTTATCTTCAAGAGCGTCAGTGCGACTTCCCAATTCATGAATCTCCTTAGTGTGATGAGTGGCCAGTCTGGAGGTGGCTGTAGTAAGCTCCTGCTGCAGCAAGGTCTTGAACCTTGCCAGGAGGTCTGTGTCCCACAAGGAAGGCTGTGGGTAGTCCAGAGGGATGTCAGGCAGGCTCTCTAGGCTAGAGGGAGCATCTGGGTAGCCCAGGAGTAGCCGCGGGGAAGCTGCCAAAATCAAGGCTGGGGATTCTGGCGGGAGCGCCAGCGGGTAGGCTGCAAAACTGGAAAGGTGCGGCAATCTGGCCGCCGACTTCTTCCCCTTGTGGGGCAGGGGGTCAGCGGAGGACTAGGGCAGTGGTGGAGGGTAGAGCGGGCTCTCCAGGAGGCAGAGTGATCGCGGATGTGCCCGGCGGTGGAGGAGTGTGATCACCGAGCGCCCCCCGGAACATTATATTTTTATTCCTGGGTTAAATCTAGATACTATATTTTCCTCATTCTAGGATACTCCTCCTGGAGAGCCCGCTCTACCCCATTTTCAGCTGACAGCAGAGCTTAAGTCCGTTGTTGGCTGATGTCACAGAGCTGGCCTAGGCTGGGCAAAGATCGCAACCATATGATCAGGATCTATCCAGGAGCCTGGACTGGCACCTGGCTCAGTCTCTCAGCAAGTTGCTGAAAGCCTGAGCCAGCCGCTACCACCCCCTCTGCAGCCCAGAGCTCCAGTGAGCATTGGCAGGGCAGAGCAGACAAAGGTGACAGTCAGTATAATATGCTCAGAGCGGAGGGGAGAACTAAGTGATCAGCCAGTGGGGAACAAATGCAGCATCAGATTGACGCTGCATCCACCTAGGTAAGTACGATTTTAAAATAAAAAGAATCCCATATTTCTCTTCTAAATCTCAGTTTCTTAAAGCATTTTATGCAGTTGATTTAGTCACTTGCTGAATGTGTAGCTTCTTTATCTTATATTCCATTATGTTGCTGTTTAAGCTGGTGCCATGGCCACTGCCCCAGGTTCCCTGTTTCAGGATGGCTCCCTTCTCTTGCAGCATACTATGGAGCAACCATTGCATGCAGGGACTAGAGATCACTACATTTGTGCATCAATGAATACACACAGCCCTGTAGGCTAAACTAGAAGGCCACATACTGACTCAGCTCCTCACTATTCAGGGGTGCTACAAGCCTAATGTCCCTTCAGAGACTTGCCAAATTTCCTACATGAGAGCCTCTGCAGCCATAGCACCTATGGGGACCTTCTTTGGGTAATTTGGAGCTTGACCTTAATCCCTTGGCTCTTCAATTGGCACCACCTTGTTCCGACCTATCAACATGGAGAGCTTTTGCCATTACTTAAAACAGGAGGAAGTGCTCACTTCTTCAGTCACTGCATACAGAGGCCTCTGCTACCTAACATCCCTGAAAGACTACCCCAACACCCCTGGAGTTCTAAAGCATCCCTGCTTCATTACTCCTCAGACCTGGAACACATGAGAGAAAGGCTCCATTACAGCTGGCAGCTGGTGAGTGCCTGTCTCACTCTCTGCCATATACCTCTGGATGCCCTCTCCATGGGCTTCATCAAATCTTCCACACCCCATTACTACAGAGGACTGCTCTCCCCATCATCCTGACCACTCTATTGCCCTTTCAACAAAACTATTCACTGGATTTGAAACTTCTGATATTCTGGCACTGCAGAGTACACTGAGATCACCAAGCTATGGTTAACCTCTTCTCATCTGCAAGGACATTATAGAAATCTCACCACCCCCTTTTTTCCTGCTGAGAAGGGCCATTTTCTCATTCTTGCTGAAAAACAAGAGCATACACTCAGAGTGCTTCAGACTATTCCCTACACCACCCTGCCCTCCAAATCTTCAAAATAGCACTGCCTACTTGACATTCCTTAATAAGGAGCATTCAAAGGATAGAGTCGATATTAGAAATGTGGGTATCCAAATCAATGACCTGGAACACAAAATTGATGATGCGTCACCATCAAATCTGACCTCTTGAATGCTTTAATCAAACTGGAACCAACAGAAGAGGAAACATCAGAATCCAGAGTTTACCTGATTTCATAGAAGCCTCAACTCTATTGCCATTTCTTTATTACTGGAACTTCTTCCAAAAATACCAGTAGAGGGACTGGAATTTGATCTCATCCACAGCACTGGGCTGTATGAGAACTGAAGGTCCCCCACATTTCATAGCAAAACCCGCTAATTACAAGACCTCAGAAGCCATTATGCAAGCTGCCTGGGCTAAAAAGACTTAGCTTTTCATGCTCATAGGTACCAAATCTTTGTTAACCTGAAAACCTAGTTGAGGTACAAAGAACTGAATCCATATCTGCAACTTTTGCAAAACCACCAAAATAGGCTATCAAGCTATCCTTCCTATATTCTTAAATAACAACTAGAGATGAGCGAAGTATTCAAAAATTCGATTCGACTGATTCGGCGAATTCGTAGAAAAATTTCGATTCGAGTCGAATATATTCGCTGTGAATTTAACTTAAAAAAGGGTGTTTCTAGGCTTCAGAGAGACTTAATATTAGTGCTGAACACTGTACCTTTAATTTAAATGCCCTTGGAGTCTGCTGGGGAAGAGAAATAATACTGTCAGGCAGTATGACATGCAGATGAGTGCCGTCGATCTTAGAATCACTTCACTCATTTGGCCAGTCACGGGGCCAAAACCAGAGTGTGGAGCCACAGTGTGGCGGTGGAGGCAGCAGCAATGGGAGGCCATACAGCACCCTATGACAAAAATGGAAACCACCAGCAGTGTGAGGAGACCTGAAAGTGGCACATGGCAGAGTGTGGCGATAGAGACAGCAGCAATGGGAGGCCGTACAGGGACCCATGACACACTCTGGACCTGGCAGCAGCATGAGGAGGCGGTACAGGGGCCCATGGCAGATTACGGGCCTGGCAGCAGCATGAGGAGTCGGTACGGGGGCCCATGGCAGATTACAGGCCTGGCAGCAGCAATGGGAGGCCGTACAGGGACCCATGACACAATCTGGACGTGGCAGCAGCATGGGGAGGCGGTACAGGGGCCCATGACAGATTACGGGCCTGGCAGCAGCATTTGGAGTCGGTACGGGGGCCCATGACACACTCTGGACCTGGCAGCAGCATGAGGAGGCGGTACAGGGGCGCATGACAGATTACGAGCCTGGCAGCAGCAACTTGGACAGGAGGACGTTCAGTTTCTGCACCGTCTGGTGCGTGCTCGCAAACTGTTGTCTCTTGGAAACGGATTCCAAGAAAGACTGCTGACGGAATCCGTGAAGAGGAGTAGCAGGAGAAGGAGCATCTGAACGAGCGGAATATGCCAACAAGCGACAACAGGGGCCCATGGCAGATTAGGGGCCTGGCAGCAGCTATGGGAGGCCCGTAATCTGCCAGCACCCTATGACAAAAAATGGAACCCACCAGCAGTGTGAGGAGACCTGAAAGTGGCACATGGCAGAGTGTGGCGATGGAGACAGCAGCAATGGGAGGCCGTACAGGGACCCATGACACACTCTGGACCTGGCAGCAGCATGAGGAGGCGGTATATAGGGGCCTATGGCAGATTAGGGGCCTGGCAGCAGCTATGGGAGGCCCGTAATCTGCCAGCACCCTATGTCAAAAAATTCTACACACCAGCAGTGTGTGAGGAGACCTGAAAGTGGCACATGGCAGAGTGTGGCGATGGAGACAGCAGCAATGGGAGGCCGTACAGGGACCCATGAGAGACTCTGGACTTGGCAGCAGCATGAGGAGGCGGTATAGGGGCCCATGGCAGATTAGGGGCCTGGCAGCAGCTATGGGAGGCCCGTAATCTGCCAGCACCCTATGACAAAAAATGGAACACACCAGCAGTGTGAGGAGACCTGAAAGTGGCACATGTTTGGGGCATGATTCATGGCGGATTTAGTCAGTTGTGTCAGGAACTGGTGGTTTGAAATCCAGACTAATCCACGCCTGATTCATTTTCACAAACGTCAGTCTCTCCACACTTTGGGTGGACAGTCGTGTCCTCCGCGGAGTTGCAATACCTCCTGCCGCACTAAACACGCGCTCCGATGCCACGCTACTGGCCGGGCATGACAGCCTTTCAAGAGCAAATTCAGCTAGTTGGGGCCAAAGGTCAAGTTTTGTTGCCCAGTAGTCAAGGGGATTGTCTACCTCGGTTGGCAGGGTGCTGTCCAAGTAGGCCTAAGCCTGTTGTTTGAGGTCCTGCTCCAGGTCCACCTGATGCTGCTGCTGCTGCTGCTGCTGCGGCTGGTTAGTAGTTTCCTCACTGCGCTGGTGAAGAAAGCTACTCATCATCGACTGCAGACTGAGGCAGCCGCTGCTGGTGGAGCTGCCACTGCTCCTACCACCCCACCCCTCCCCTGCTGCCATGGCAGCGGAACGCGAGCGCACAGGGCCCACAGTGTCTGAGGATGGACGTTGGCGCAGACAGGCAGAGACCAGCTGACTACATAGGTGGTTTTTATAGTACGTTATTTTGGCCTCCCTCTCAGCAGGTGTGAAAAAGGCCACCATTTTTGAACGGTAGCGAGGGTCCAACAAGGTGGACAGCCAAAAGTCATCCCTCTGTCTGATGGTTATTATTCGGCTGTCGCTACGCAAGCAAGCGAGCATGCTATGGGCCATTTGTGCCAAGGAATGCGAGGGACTCCCTGCCTCCATCTCCACAGCATACTGCCACGGTGCGTCTGGGTCCTCTGTCTCCTCCTCCTCCTCCTCCTCTACCAGATGCTCCTGCTCCTCCACTCCTGTCCGCTGAGTGGAAAAACCACCCATTTCACTCAATAATTCCTGAGCACCAATGTCCTCCTCTACCTCCTCCTCTTCTTCCTGTCCTGCCCCAACAGGGGTCATGTGGCGTTGAGATCTGTGCGCCACGTCTACCGCACCCTGACCAGCCATTGTTAACAGCATTTGTTCCAGGACGTGCAACAGAGGAATGACGTCGTTCATCCCATAGTCCTGCCGACTCACGAATAGCGTGGCCTCCTCAAAGGGCCTGAGGAAGCGCAGGTGTCACGCATGAGCTGCCAATGGCTGACATCTAAGTTACACAGGGAATACCTTTATCCGCTTTTAACATCAGGAAATCTGTGATGGCCTTTTGCTGTTCGTAAAGGCGGTCTAACATATGTAGGGTTGAATTCCACCTTGTTGCAACGTCACAGCATGAGGAGTCGGTATAGGGGCCCATGGCAGATTAGGGGCCTGGCAGCAGCTATGGGAGGCCCGTAATCTGCCAGCACCCTATGTCAAAAAATTCTACACACCAGCAGTGTGTGAGGAGACCTGAAAGTGGCACATGGCAGAGTGTGGTGATGGAGACAGCAGCAATGGGAGGCCGTACAGGGACCCATGACAGACTCTGGACCTGGCAGCAGCATGAGGAGGCGGTATATAGGGGCCTATGGCAGATTAGGGGCCTGGCAGCAGCTATGGGAGGCCCGTAATCTGCCAGCACCCTATGTCAAAAAATTCTACACACCAGCAGTCTGTGAGGAGACCTGAAAGTGGCACATGGCAGAGTGTGGCGATGGAGACAGCAGCAATGGGAGGCCGTACAGGGACCCATGACAGACTCTGGACCTGGCAGCAGCATGAGGAGGCGGTATATAGGGGCCTATGGCAGATTAGGGGCCTGGCAGCAGCTATGGGAGGCCCTTAATCTGCCAGCACCCTATGTCAAAAAATTCTACACACCAGCAGTGTGTGAGGAGACCTGAAAGTGGCACATGGCAGAGTGTGGTGATGGAGACAGCAGCAATGGGAGGCCGTACAGGGACCCATGACAGACTCTGGACCTGGCAGCAGCATGAGGAGGCGGTATATAGGGGCCTATGGCAGATTAGGGGCCTGGCAGCAGCTATGGGAGGCCCATAATCTGCCAGCACCCTATGTCAAAAAATTCAACACACCAGCAGTGTGAGGAGACCTGAAAGTGGCACATGGCATGAGAGACTCTGGACCTGGCAGCAGCATGAGGAAGCGGTATATAGGGGCCTATGGCAGATTAGGGGCCTGGCAGCAGCTATAGGAGGCCCATAATCTGCCAGCACCCTATGCCAAAAAATTCAACACACCAGCAGTGTGAGGAGACCTGAAAGTGGCACATGGCAGAGTGTGGCGATGGAGACAGCAGCAATGGGAGGCCGTACAGGGACCCATGACAGACTCTGGACCTGGCAGCAGCATGAGGAGGCGGTATATAGGGGCCTATGGCAGATTAGGGGCCTGGCAGCAGCTATGGGAGGCCCGTAATCTGCCAGCACCCTATGTCAAAAAATTCTACACACCAGCAGTGTGTGAGGAGACCTGAAAGTGGCACATGGCAGAGTGTGGCGATGGAGACAGCAGCAATGGGAGGCCGTACAGGGACCCATGACAGACTCTGGACCTGGCAGCAGCATGAGGAGGCGGTATATAGGGGCCTATGGCAGATTAGGGGCCTGGCAGCAGCTATGGGAGGCCCTTAATCTGCCAGCACCCTATGTCAAAAAATTCTACACACCAGCAGTGTGAGGAGACCTGAAAGTGGCACATGGCATGAGAGACTCTGGACCTGGCAGCAGCATGAGGAAGCGGTATATAGGGGCCTATGGCAGATTAGGGGCCTGGCAGCAGCAATGGGAGGCCCATAATCTGCCAGCACCCTATGTCAAAAAATTCTACACACCAGCAGTGTGTGAGGAGACCTGAAAGTGGCACATGGCAGAGTGTGGTGATGGAGACAGCAGCAATGGGAGGCCGTACAGGGACCCATGACAGACTCTGGACCTGGCAGCAGCATGAGGAGGCGGTATATAGGGGCCTATGGCAGATTAGGGGCCTGGCAGCAGCTATGGGAGGCCCGTAATCTGCCAGCACCCTATGTCAAAAAATTCTACACACCAGCAGTGTGTGAGGAGACCTGAAAGTGGCACATGGCAGAGTGTGGCGATGGAGACAGCAGCAATGGGAGGCCGTACAGGGACCCATGACAGACTCTGGACCTGGCAGCAGCATGAGGAGGCGGTATATAGGGGCCTATGGCAGATTAGGGGCCTGGCAGCAGCTATGGGAGGCCCGTAATCTGCCAGCACCCTATGTCAAAAAATTCTACACACCAGCAGTGTGTGAGGAGACCTGAAAGTGGCACATGGCAGAGTGTGGCGATGGAGACAGCAGCAATGGGAGGCCGTACAGGGACCCATGACAGACTCTGGACCTGGCAGCAGCATGAGGAGGCGGTATATAGGGGCCTATGGCAGATTAGGGGCCTGGCAGCAGCTATGGGAGGCCCGTAATCTGCCAGCACCCTATGTCAAAAAATTCTACACACCAGCAGTGTGTGAGGAGACCTGAAAGTGGCACATGGCAGAGTGTGGTGATGGAGACAGCAGCAATGGGAGGCCGTACAGGGACCCATGACAGACTCTGGACCTGGCAGCAGCATGAGGAGGCGGTATATAGGGGCCTATGGCAGATTAGGGGCCTGGCAGCAGCTATGGGAGGCCCATAATCTGCCAGCACCCTATGTCAAAAAATTCAACACACCAGCAGTGTGAGGAGACCTGAAAGTGGCACATGGCATGAGAGACTCTGGACCTGGCAGCAGCATGAGGAAGCGGTATATAGGGGCCTATGGCAGATTAGGGGCCTGGCAGCAGCTATAGGAGGCCCATAATCTGCCAGCACCCTATGTCAAAAAATTCAACACACCAGCAGTGTGAGGAGACCTGAAAGTGGCACATGGCAGAGTGTGGCGATGGAGACAGCAGCAATGGGAGGCCGTACAGGGACCCATGACAGACTCTGGACCTGGCAGCAGCATGAGGAGGCGGTATATAGGGGCCTATGGCAGATTAGGGGCCTGGCAGCAGCTATGGGAGGCCCATAATCTGCCAGCACCCTATGTCAAAAAATTCAACACACCAGCAGTGTGAGGAGACCTGAAAGTGGCACATGGCATGAGAGACTCTGGACCTGGCAGCAGCATGAGGAAGCGGTATATAGGGGCCTATGGCAGATTAGGGGCCTGGCAGCAGCTATAGGAGGCCCATAATCTGCCAGCACCCTATGTCAAAAAATTCAACACACCAGCAGTGTGAGGAGACCTGAAAGTGGCACATGGCAGAGTGTGGCGATGGAGACAGCAGCAATGGGAGGCCGTACAGGGACCCATGACAGACTCTGGACCTGGCAGCAGCATGAGGAAGCGGTATATAGGGGCCTATGGCAGATTAGGGGCCTGGCAGCAGCAATGGGAGGCCCATAATCTGCCAGCACCCTATGTCAAAAAATTCTACACACCAGCAGTGTGTGAGGAGACCTGAAAGTGGCACATGGCAGAGTGTGGTGATGGAGACAGCAGCAATGGGAGGCCGTACAGGGACCCATGACAGACTCTGGACCTGGCAGCAGCATGAGGAGGCGGTATATAGGGGCCTATGGCAGATTAGGGGCCTGGCAGCAGCTATGGGAGGCCCGTAATCTGCCAGCACCCTATGTCAAAAAATTCTACACACCAGCAGTGTGTGAGGAGACCTGAAAGTGGCACATGGCAGAGTGTGGCGATGGAGACAGCAGCAATGGGAGGCCGTACAGGGACCCATGACAGACTCTGGACCTGGCAGCAGCATGAGGAGGCGGTATATAGGGGCCTATGGCAGATTAGGGGCCTGGCAGCAGCTATGGGAGGCCCTTAATCTGCCAGCACCCTATGTCAAAAAATTCTACACACCAGCAGTGTGTGAGGAGACCTGAAAGTGGCACATGGCAGAGTGTGGTGATGGAGACAGCAGCAATGGGAGGCCGTACAGGGACCCATGACAGACTCTGGACCTGGCAGCAGCATGAGGAGGCGGTATATAGGGGCCTATGGCAGATTAGGGGCCTGGCAGCAGCTATGGGAGGCCCATAATCTGCCAGCACCCTATGTCAAAAAATTCTACACACCAGCAGTGTGAGGAGACCTGAAAGTGGCACATGGCATGAGAGACTCTGGACCTGGCAGCAGCATGAGGAAGCGGTATATAGGGGCCTATGGCAGATTAGGGGCCTGGCAGCAGCTATAGGAGGCCCATAATCTGCCAGCACCCTATGTCAAAAAATTCAACACACCAGCAGTGTGAGGAGACCTGAAAGTGGCACATGGCAGAGTGTGGCGATGGAGACAGCAGCAATGGGAGGCCGTACAGGGACCCATGACAGACTCTGGACCTGGCAGCAGCATGAGGAAGCGGTATATAGGGGCCTATGGCAGATTAGGGGCCTGGCAGCAGCAATGGGAGGCCCATAATCTGCCAGCACCCTATGTCAAAAAATTCTACACACCAGCAGTGTGTGAGGAGACCTGAAAGTGGCACATGGCAGAGTGTGGTGATGGAGACAGCAGCAATGGGAGGCCGTACAGGGACCCATGACAGACTCTGGACCTGGCAGCAGCATGAGGAGGCGGTATATAGGGGCCTATGGCAGATTAGGGGCCTGGCAGCAGCTATGGGAGGCCCGTAATCTGCCAGCACCCTATGTCAAAAAATTCTACACACCAGCAGTGTGTGAGGAGACCTGAAAGTGGCACATGGCAGAGTGTGGCGATGGAGACAGCAGCAATGGGAGGCCGTACAGGGACCCATGACAGACTCTGGACCTGGCAGCAGCATGAGGAGGCGGTATATAGGGGCCTATGGCAGATTAGGGGCCTGGCAGCAGCTATGGGAGGCCCTTAATCTGCCAGCACCCTATGTCAAAAAATTCTACACACCAGCAGTGTGTGAGGAGACCTGAAAGTGGCACATGGCAGAGTGTGGTGATGGAGACAGCAGCAATGGGAGGCCGTACAGGGACCCATGACAGACTCTGGACCTGGCAGCAGCATGAGGAGGCGGTATATAGGGGCCTATGGCAGATTAGGGGCCTGGCAGCAGCTATGGGAGGCCCATAATCTGCCAGCACCCTATGTCAAAAAATTCAACACACCAGCAGTGTGAGGAGACCTGAAAGTGGCACATGGCATGAGAGACTCTGGACCTGGCAGCAGCATGAGGAAGCGGTATATAGGGGCCTATGGCAGATTAGGGGCCTGGCAGCAGCTATAGGAGGCCCATAATCTGCCAGCACCCTATGTCAAAAAATTCAACACACCAGCAGTGTGAGGAGACCTGAAAGTGGCACATGGCAGAGTGTGGCGATGGAGACAGCAGCAATGGGAGGCCGTACAGGGACCCATGACAGACTCTGGACCTGGCAGCAGCATGAGGAAGCGGTATATAGGGGCCTATGGCAGATTAGGGGCCTGGCAGCAGCAATGGGAGGCCCATAATCTGCCAGCACCCTATGTCAAAAAATTCTACACACCAGCAGTGTGTGAGGAGACCTGAAAGTGGCACATGGCAGAGTGTGGTGATGGAGACAGCAGCAATGGGAGGCCGTACAGGGACCCATGACAGACTCTGGACCTGGCAGCAGCATGAGGAGGCGGTATATAGGGGCCTATGGCAGATTAGGGGCCTGGCAGCAGCTATGGGAGGCCCGTAATCTGCCAGCACCCTATGTCAAAAAATTCTACACACCAGCAGTGTGTGAGGAGACCTGAAAGTGGCACATGGCAGAGTGTGGCGATGGAGACAGCAGCAATGGGAGGCCGTACAGGGACCCATGACAGACTCTGGACCTGGCAGCAGCATGAGGAGGCGGTATATAGGGGCCTATGGCAGATTAGGGGCCTGGCAGCAGCTATGGGAGGCCCTTAATCTGCCAGCACCCTATGTCAAAAAATTCTACACACCAGCAGTGTGTGAGGAGACCTGAAAGTGGCACATGGCAGAGTGTGGTGATGGAGACAGCAGCAATGGGAGGCCGTACAGGGACCCATGACAGACTCTGGACCTGGCAGCAGCATGAGGAGGCGGTATATAGGGGCCTATGGCAGATTAGGGGCCTGGCAGCAGCTATGGGAGGCCCGTAATCTGCCAGCACCCTATGTCAAAAAATTCTACACACCAGCAGTGTGTGAGGAGACCTGAAAGTGGCACATGGCAGAGTGTGGCGATGGAGACAGCAGCAATGGGAGGCCGTACAGGGACCCATGACAGACTCTGGACCTGGCAGCAGCATGAGGAGGCGGTATATAGGGGCCTATGGCAGATTAGGGGCCTGGCAGCAGCTATGGGAGGCCCTTAATCTGCCAGCACCCTATGTCAAAAAATTCTACACACCAGCAGTGTGTGAGGAGACCTGAAAGTGGCACATGGCAGAGTGTGGTGATGGAGACAGCAGCAATGGGAGGCCGTACAGGGACCCATGACAGACTCTGGACCTGGCAGCAGCATGAGGAGGCGGTATATAGGGGCCTATGGCAGATTAGGGGCCTGGCAGCAGCTATGGGAGGCCCATAATCTGCCAGCACCCTATGTCAAAAAATTCAACACACCAGCAGTGTGAGGAGACCTGAAAGTGGCACATGGCATGAGAGACTCTGGACCTGGCAGCAGCATGAGGAAGCGGTATATAGGGGCCTATGGCAGATTAGGGGCCTGGCAGCAGCTATAGGAGGCCCATAATCTGCCAGCACCCTATGTCAAAAAATTCAACACACCAGCAGTGTGAGGAGACCTGAAAGTGGCACATGGCAGAGTGTGGCGATGGAGACAGCAGCAATGGGAGGCCGTACAGGGACCCATGACAGACTCTGGACCTGGCAGCAGCATGAGGAGGCGGTATATAGGGGCCTATGGCAGATTAGGGGCCTGGCAGCAGCTATGGGAGGCCCTTAATCTGCCAGCACCCTATGTCAAAAAATTCTACACACCAGCAGTGTGTGAGGAGACCTGAAAGTGGCACATGGCAGAGTGTGGTGATAGAGACAGCAGCAATGGGAGGCCGTACAGGGACCCATGACAGACTCTGGACCTGGCAGCAGCATGAGGAGGCGGTATATAGGGGCCTATGGCAGATTAGGGGCCTGGCAGCAGCTATGGGAGGCCCTTAATCTGCCAGCACCCTATGTCAAAAAATTCAACACACCAGCAGTGTGAGGAGACCTGAAAGTGGCACATGGCATGAGAGACTCTGGACCTGGCAGCAGCATGAGGAAGCGGTATATAGGGGCCTATGGCAGATTAGGGGCCTGGCAGCAGCTATAGGAGGCCCATAATCTGCCAGCACCCTATGTCAAAAAATTCAACACACCAGCAGTGTGAGGAGACCTGAAAGTGGCACATGGCAGAGTGTGGCGATGGAGACAGCAGCAATGGGAGGCCGTACAGGGACCCATGACAGACTCTGGACCTGGCAGCAGCATGAGGAGGCGGTATATAGGGGCCTATGGCAGATTAGGGGCCTGGCAGCAGCTATGGGAGGCCCGTAATCTGCCAGCACCCTATGTCAAAAAATTCTACACACCAGCAGTGTGTGAGGAGACCTGAAAGTGGCACATGGCAGAGTGTGGCGATGGAGACAGCAGCAATGGGAGGCCGTACAGGGACCCATGACAGACTCTGGACCTGGTAGCAGCATGAGGAGGCGGTATATAGGGGCCTATGGCAGATTAGGGGCCTGGCAGCAGCTATGGGAGGCCCGTAATCTGCCAGCACCCTGTGTCAAAAAATTCTACACACCAGCAGTGTGTGAGGAGACCTGAAAGTGGCACATGGCAGAGTGTGGCGATGGAGACAGCAGCAATGGGAGGCCGTACAGGGACCCATGACAGACTCTGGACCTGGCAGCAGCATGAGGAGGCGGTATATAGGGGCCTATGGCAGATTAGGGGCCTGGCAGCAGCTATGGGAGGCCCATAATCTGCCAGCACCCTATGTCAAAAAATTCAACACACCAGCAGTGTGAGGAGACCTGAAAGTGGCACATGGCATGAGAGACTCTGGACCTGGCAGCAGCATGAGGAAGCGGTATATAGGGGCCTATGGCAGATTAGGGGCCTGGCAGCAGCTATAGGAGGCCCATAATCTGCCAGCACCCTATGTCAAAAAATTCAACACACCAGCAGTGTGAGGAGACCTGAAAGTGGCACATGGCAGAGTGTGGCGATGGAGACAGCAGCAATGGGAGGCCGTACAGGGACCCATGACAGACTCTGGACCTGGCAGCAGCATGAGGAAGCGGTATATAGGGGCCTATGGCAGATTAGGGGCCTGGCAGCAGCAATGGGAGGCCCATAATCTGCTAGCACCCTATGTCAAAAAATTCTACACACCAGCAGTGTGTGAGGAGACCTGAAAGTGGCACATGGCAGAGTGTGGTGATGGAGACAGCAGCAATGGGAGGCCGTACAGGGACCCATGACAGACTCTGGACCTGGCAGCAGCATGAGGAGGCGGTATATAGGGGCCTATGGCAGATTAGGGGCCTGGCAGCAGCTATGGGAGGCCCGTAATCTGCCAGCACCCTATGTCAAAAAATTCTACACACCAGCAGTGTGTGAGGAGACCTGAAAGTGGCACATGGCAGAGTGTGGCGATGGAGACAGCAGCAATGGGAGGCCGTACAGGGACCCATGACAGACTCTGGACCTGGCAGCAGCATGAGGAGGCGGTATATAGGGGCCTATGGCAGATTAGGGGCCTGGCAGCAGCTATGGGAGGCCCTTAATCTGCCAGCACCCTATGTCAAAAAATTCTACACACCAGCAGTGTGTGAGGAGACCTGAAAGTGGCACATGGCAGAGTGTGGTGATGGAGACAGCAGCAATGGGAGGCCGTACAGGGACCCATGACAGACTCTGGACCTGGCAGCAGCATGAGGAGGCGGTATATAGGGGCCTATGGCAGATTAGGGGCCTGGCAGCAGCTATGGGAGGCCCATAATCTGCCAGCACCCTATGTCAAAAAATTCAACACACCAGCAGTGTGAGGAGACCTGAAAGTGGCACATGGCATGAGAGACTCTGGACCTGGCAGCAGCATGAGGAAGCGGTATATAGGGGCCTATGGCAGATTAGGGGCCTGGCAGCAGCTATAGGAGGCCCATAATCTGCCAGCACCCTATGTCAAAAAATTCAACACACCAGCAGTGTGAGGAGACCTGAAAGTGGCACATGGCAGAGTGTGGCGATGGAGACAGCAGCAATGGGAGGCCGTACAGGGACCCATGACAGACTCTGGACCTGGCAGCAGCATGAGGAGGCGGTATATAGGGGCCTATGGCAGATTAGGGGCCTGGCAGCAGCTATGGGAGGCCCGTAATCTGCCAGCACCCTATGTCAAAAAACTGAACACACCAGCAGTGTGTGAGGAGACCTGAAAGTGGCACATGGCAGAGTGTGGCGATGGAGACAGCAGCAATGGGAGGTCTCCCATTGTCCCAACATGGCCCAAATAGTCCCAACATGGGCCCCCTGGCCACGCTTGACTTTCTGGCCACATAGTCGACATACGGCTACGTTTACTTCCTCGGGCGGCTTGACGAAAAATTGCCACACCGCCGAGTAGGAAACTTTGCCCCCGATACTCCTCACTGGCTGACTGCTGCTTCCTCCGTGCACACTGGCACCACTACTGGCCGTGGTGGTAGGCTGCAGTGGAGCTGGTGCTCTACTCCGTGGCCGTTTGGCTCCACTGACACTGCTTCCACTGACACTGCTGCGACCCTCCTGCTGTCTCCTGGGCAACCCACCGACTGTTTCGCTCACTGCCAAGCTGCCACCCTCTTCTCCTGATGATGCGGAAGAAATTGCCTGATGACGACGAGGCTGCCAAGTGCGATCAACCTCCTCATCATCAAGTAGGGTCTCCGCCTCACTACTAGCCCCCTCGGCTGCGTCTGGGTCAGGAGACAGACCTGTCTCTAGACCGGCTACCGGGCCACTCTCCTCGCCACTACTTCTTCGCCTAGCTGCTGAAAAGGCGGATGTCTCCCCCCGTTCCTGACCGCCCTCTGTTAGCTCTTCCTCACTGTACAGTGGGGCTGAGCCCACAGCATGCGATACTTCGCTTGGTGAGGGAACACCAAAGGACAGGGGCAGGTAGAGGACACGTGATTTCAGTGGGCTAGGTCCCGGGCCATGCCAACTAACGGTTGTGTCTGACGTACCCACCGACCGTTGGCTGTAGGTGTCAGAGGTGACCTGGGAAGAGGAAGACGACCGAGCCAACCAATCGACGACGGCAGGGTTGTCGGTGGAGACACGACCGCTGGATGACACCGGGAGCACTGGCCTCTGGCTGCGAATAGTGCTGCCTCGACCCCTTCCTCTGCTGCCACGTCTGCTCGCTCCTAAAACATTGCCTCCTCTGCCACTCCTCTGCATGTTGTCTGACATACTCTTTAATTAAACGATTATGTGTCCCTGAGTAACAATTCTGTGTCCCTGAGTAACAATTCTGTGTCTGTGCGAGTAACAATTCTGTGGCCCTAAGTAACAGTTCTGTGGCCCTCAGTAACAATTCTGTGTCCCTGATTAACGTTTCTGTGGCCCCAAGTAACAGTTCTGTGGCCCTCAGTAACAATTCTGTGTCTGTGCGAGTAACAATTCTGTGGCCCTAAGTAAAGTTTCTGTGGCCCTAAGTAACAATTCTCTGGCACTCAGTAACAATTCTGTCTGTCCCTGAGTAACAATTCTCTGGCACTCAGTAACAATTCTGTCTGTCCCTGAGTAAAAATTCTGTGGCCCTAAGTAAAGTTTCTGGGGCCCTGAGTAACAATTATCTGGCACTCAGTAACAATTCTGTCTGTCCCTGAGTAACAATTCTCTGGCACTCAGTAACAATTCTGTCTGTCCCTGAGTAAAAATTCTCTGGCCCTAAGTAAAGTTTCTGTGGCCCTGAGTAACAATTCTCTGGCACTCCGTAACAATTCTGTCTGTCCCTGAGTAACAATTCTCTGGCACTCAGTAACAATTCTGTCTGTCCCTGAGTAAAAATTCTGTGGCCCTAATTAAAGTTTCTGTGGCCCTAAGTAACAATTCTCTGGCACTCAGTAACAATTCTGTCTGTCCCTGAGTAACAATTCTCTGGCACTCGGTAACAATTCTGTCTGTCCCTGAGTAACAATTCTCTGGCACTCAGTAACAATTCTGTCTGTCCCTGAGTAAAAATTCTCTGGCCCTAAGTAAAGTTTCTGTGGCCCTGAGTAACAATTCTCTGGCACTCCGTAACAATTCTGTCTGTCCCTGAGTAACAATTCCCTGGCACTCAGTAACAATTCTGTCTGTCCCTGAGTAAAAATTCTGTGGCCCTAATTAAAGTTTCTGTGGCCCTAAGTAACAATTCTCTGGCACTCAGTAACAATTCTGTCTGTCCCTGAGTAACAATTCTCTGGCACTCGGTAACAATTCTGTCTGTCCCTGAGTAACAATTCTCTGGCACTCAGTAACAATTCTGTCTGTCCCTGAGTAAAAATTCTGTGGCCCTAATTAAAGTTTCTGTGGCCCTAAGTAAAAATTCTCTGGCACTCAGTAACAATTCTGTCTGTCCCTGAGTAACAATTCTCTGGCACTCCGTAACAATTCTGTCTGTCCCTGAGTAAAAATTCTGTGGCCCTAAGTAAAGTTTCTGTGGCCCTGAGTAACAATTCTCTGGCACTCCGTAACAATTCTGTCTGTCCCTGAGTATGAATTCCGTGGCCCTAACTAGCGTTTCTTTGTCCCTAAGTAAAGTTTCTGTGGCCCTCAGTAACAGTTCTGTGTCTGTGCGAGTAACAATTCTGTGTCTGTGCGAGTAACAATTCTGTGGCCCTAAGTAAAGTTTCTGTGGCCCTAAGTAACAATTCTCTGGCACTCAGTAACAATTCTGTCTGTCCCTGAGTAACAATTCTCTGGCACTCAGTAACAATTCTGTCTGTCCCTGAGTATGAATTCCGTGGCCCTAACTAGCGTTTCTTTGTCCCTAAGTAAAGTTTCTGTGGCCCTCAGTAACAGTTCTGTGTCTGTGCGAGTAACAATTCTGTGTCTGTGCGAGTAACAATTCTGTGGCCCTAAGTAAAGTTTCTGTGGCCCTAAGTAACAATTCTCTGGCACTCAGTAACAATTCTGTCTGTCCCTGAGTAACAATTCTCTGGCACTCAGTAACAATTCTGTCTGTCCCTGAGTAAAAATTCTGTGGCCCTAAGTAAAGTTTCTGGGGCCCTGAGTAACAATTCTCTGGCACTCAGTAACAATTCTGTCTGTCACTGAGTAACAATTCTCTGGCACTGAGTAACAATTCTGTCTGTCCCTGAGTAAAAATTCTGTGGCCCTAAGTAAAGTTTCTGTGGCCCTAAGTAACAATTCTCTGGCACTCAGTAACAATTCTGTCTGTCCCTGAGTAACAATTCTCTGGCACTCAGTAACAATTCTGTCTGTCCCTGAGTAAAAATTCTGTGGCCCTAATTAAAGTTTCTGTGGCCCTAAGTAACAATTCTCTGGCACTCAGTAACAATTCTGTCTGTCCCTGAGTAACAATTCTCTGACACTCCGTAACAATTCTGTCTGTCCCTGAGTAACAATTCTCTGGCACTCAGTAACAATTCTGTCTGTCCCTGAGTAAAAATTCTGTGGCCCTAAGTAAAGTTTCTGTGGCCCTGAGTAACAATTCTCTGGCACTCCGTAACAATTCTGTCTGTCCCTGAGTATGAATTCCGTGGCCCTAACTAGCGTTTCTTTGTCCCTAAGTAAAGTTTCTGTGGCCCTCAGTAACAGTTCTGTGTCTGTGCGAGTAACAATTCTGTGTCTGTGCGAGTAACAATTCTGTGGCCCTAAGTAAAGTTTCTGTGGCCCTAAGTAACAATTCTCTGGCACTCCGTAACAATTCTGTCTGTCCCTGAGTAACAATTCTCTGGCACTCAGTAACAATTCTGTCTGTCCCTGAGTAAAAATTCTGTGGCCCTAAGTAAAGTTTCTGTGGCCCTGAGTAACAATTCTCTGGCACTCCGTAACAATTCTGTCTGTCCCTGAGTAACAATTCTCTGGCACTCAGTAACAATTCTGTCTGTCCCTGAGTAAAAATTCTGTGGCCCTAAGTAAAGTTTCTGTGGCCCTGAGTAACAATTCTCTGGCACTCCGTAACAATTCTGTCTGTCCCTGAGTAACAATTCTCTGGCACTCAGTAACAATTCTGTCTGTCCCTGAGTATGAATTCTGTGGTCCTAACTAGCGTTTCTTTGTCCCTAAGTAACAGTTCTGTGGCCCTGAGTAACAATTCTGTGTCTGTGCGAGTAACAATTCTGTGGCCCTAAGTAACAGTTCTGTGGCCCTCAGTAACAGTTCTGTGTCTGTGCGAGTAACAATTCTGTGTCTGTGCGAGTAACAGTTCTGTGGCCCTAAGTAACAGTTCTGTGGCCTTCAGTAACAATTCTGTGTCTGTGCGAGTAACAATTCTGTGTCTGTGCGAGTAACAATTCTGTGGCCCTAAGTAAAGTTTCTGTGGCCCTAAGTAACAATTCTCTGGCACTCAGTAACAATTCTGTCTGTCCCTGAGTAACAATTCTCTGGCACTCAGTAACAATTCTGTCTGTCCCTGAGTAAAAATTCTGTGGCCCTAATTAAAGTTTCTGTGGCCCTAAGTAACAATTCTCTAGCACTCAGTAACAATTCTGTCTGTCCCTGAGTAACAATTCTCTGGCACTCAGTAACAATTCTGTCTGTCCCTGAGTAACAATTCTGTGGCCCTAATAACGTTTCTGTGGCCCTAAGTAACAATTCTCTGGCACTGAGTAACAATTCTGTCTGTCCCTGATTATGAATTCTGTGGCCCTAACTAGCGTTTCTTTGTCCCTAAATAACGATTCTGTGGCCCTCATTAACAAGTCTGTGTCCCTGAGTAATGGTTCTCTGTCCCTAAGTAACTTTTCTCTGTCCCCAATTATCGTTTCTGTGGCCCTAACTCTGTCCCTGTCCCTAGTACAGAGCGGTCTGCCTCTGTTCAATAACTGCAGGCAAATGAAGAATTCCAAAATGGCCGCTATTTATAGCTCGACCATTACACAGTGCTGGCTGGCTGGCTGCTGATAGGCTGATGCGATCACATGTAGTTGAGGAATGCATTATGGGTCAGCGCGCCTTGTCTGCGCGCCTTCCCAGACATCCCCGCTCCGTCGCCGCACATGTCAGCCGCCATTTTCTGAAAAATTTCGATTCGCGCGTCCGAATTAGGCTATTTTTCGGATTCGGCACGAATCGAAATTTTTCCGATATTCGACTCGAATTCCACTTCGGATACTTCGATTCGCTCATCTCTAATAACAACCATCCATACTCTTTTTCCAGAAGAGGCACAAAAGGTTCTGCAACACCTAAAACTCACTCCACCGGCCGCTGCCACTTCACAGAATTCTCAAACTACACTCCAAAAATCCTCACACTAACCCCCCTGGGAACCTTTACCTCATAGACAGTGCCTTATCGTATGAAGATCACACCCTGCCTCAAGACCCAACATTCCAGCAGAATATTTAACTCAAGCTATGATTGGAATACCCTACAGTTACTTACCCATATTCATTTCCACCAGTTACTGTAATATGGGACTTGAGAGGGTCCACCTAAGTGTCGTGCGACAGAAGTCCTCAATGTCATATTTTCTTGTTTAACATTTAATAAATGTTTAATAAATTATTTAGGATGTGTTATTCACTTTTCCTTCCCTTCTCCCTCCTGCCTTCACCCCCCCCAAATTTTTTTCTTTCTCCTTTTTCCCTCTTTTTTAGACCAGACTGGATGGTTTGAGGAGAGACTGTGGCCATCTGGAAAGTCACTATGGTAAGGAGTGAGTAAATATATCATCTTTGTTCACTACGAATATTTCTGAAACCCTTCCAATCTTTAAATATCCCATTCCCTACTGTTCACCTGTGGTTCCCCTATACTAGTGGTGGCCCTCCTCACTGACCATATGTCATCTATCAATTCTATACTATTGCATTGTCTTATGACATTATTCATGATAATAATGCTGATTTTGCTATGGAACCCATGATGCAGGTAATATATAATACTCAATTTCCTCACTACCCTGGCAATCTTCATTTTCACCCACACACCTGGATGAAACTCGTGACCCCTGAGTTATGGTTGTCTTATAGCACTGCCACTATCTGCCTTGCCAAATTACCACCATATATTTTTTGTTTCCTCTACTAGTCCCTACTCTTTTCTTTCCTTTAGCTATCTCTTCTATACTTCCCTCTCCCTCCCCTTCTTTGGACTTTGGGGCCCTCCACCCATTTAACTCCCTTAAGGCATGGGTCTGTGATTCAATAACAAGATGTTCTTCTTCCTCGGTTTACATGATGTCATCGTCAAGATTCAACAGCATCTCGCATGACATACACGGCTTTAACTATCTACGTAAATGTAAGATCACTTTCAATTATAACACATCTCATCATTCTAAAATCGTTTGTCTACAAGAGTCTATTCTTTGTATTGTCCCAACCCAAATATTTCAAGCTAGACTTAAAGAAAAAAAGAGGAGTATTGATCACAGAAACAGCACTTTTTCTTGCTCACTTGAAATAGCTGACCCAATTGGGCTTCAACTGCATTTACAATGGAATAACTTTAGTCAATTATTATGCCCCCCAACACACAGCAAGAATTTTTTTTCACCTCCTGGGTGTCATTACTACAAATAAAAGAGATCACTACACCCAAGGTCAACAAGGTTATCAAAACTCTTGAAACACACAAGACCCTGAGTCCAGATGGCTTTTCGGCTCTGTATAATAAAAATAAAGTGCTTCAGCTAATCTTTTAAATCACTTAACGCACCCATATGGATCTACACCCTTCCTCACGATTGGGACACATAGTCATGTTACTGAAACTGGGCAAAGATTCTTTAGACCAGTCTTTCTCAACCTTTTAAATACAGAGGAACCCTTGAAATAATGTTCATGCATTGGGGAACCCCTTCAAAATCTCTAGCTATATTTGCATGGTCCACAAGCTGTAAATAGTAATACATAAAAGAAAAAATGCAGTGTTCCTTGCATATTTGACATCCAGAGCAAATAGTTTTTTTTTAACACTAACCTAAACTTTCTGGGCAAGAAAGACCAACAATGAAAATAGTAGTGTCCCTTACATTTGGTCCGTGGAAAAGTGCCTTCTTATATTGGTAGTTGGTGCAGTGCTTGCATACATTTGTGGCCAATGGGAGAGAGATCCGTTTTATTAATGGTCAGTGGAAGAAGGACACTCTTACAGTGTTGACCAGTGGGAAAACTGCCCCCTTACACACAGCCAAAAAAGATCATTGATATCAGTTGTTACTGAGAGGTAGAAACTCATCATTGATCATCTCGTAGCAACCTCTGGAGGAACCTCAGAGTTTCATGGAATCCTGGTTGTAAAACCCTGTTTTAGACATCCATTCTTTAGACCAATTTTCCTCCTAAATCAAAATTCTAACTAAACATTTTGCAGCCAAACTTAACACTGTCCTACATATCTTCATCCATAAAGATCAAGTAGGATTTATTCAGCATAGACAATCATCAGATATCACTTTCAAAGTTATTCATCTAATCCATTTAATGCACCAAAACCAAATCTCAGGCATGCGACTGGGGTTAGGGCATTTGACACCCTATTATAGGATTATATGCACTATGCCATGCAAATCGCAGTCATGCAACTGGGGTTAGGGCATTTGACACCCTATTATAGGATTATATGTACTATGCTATGCAAATTGCAGTCATGCAACTGGGGTTAGGGCATTTGACACCCTATTATGGGAATATGTGCACCATCCCTTGCACAACCAAGCATTCCAGCCCCACTTATTTACTTACCTGCTGAAAGCACTATACCATCAACCCTCAGCTAAGGTGCATTACCTTATTCATTTGTCTTTACCTTTTCCTAGAAACAGAGGATCTTGACAAGCATGTCCTCTATCTCCTATTCTATTCATACCAGCCCTTGAGCCACTGACACATTTTATAAGATCTAAATCAAATATCCTAGGAGTTGACCTGGGATGCAAATCATACAAAACAAGCCTATTCATGGATGACCTAGTCCTAACACAGTTACTGATACTCTTTCTTCCTATACTCTGTAGAATTTTGCAACACTTAAAATAGGCAGATTTAAAACAAAGTGTGATTTTCTTGTATCACGCAATGACACCAAAAATATGAAATAAATTTAAAAAGTAAAACAAAAACACTTCAGTGTAATAAAACAAAAATACAAGAAATAAAACCAGAAGTTAAAACATTTAACAAGCATATGGAAGCATGTGTACCTCTCCCTGTGGTTCTGCTCTATGCAGCTTGTCTGAACCAAGGAGTTGGAAGGACAGGAACAAAATGAAAAATTGGGAAAGAAAAGTATTTTTCCATTTTTTTCAAAGCTGTTTTGGGAGTTTTTCCCGGAAAAAGCAGGACAAAAAAGAAGTGTGGAATATGTTATTTTACAATCATAAATAATATATCTATGACATGGTATTCAAACTATATAACATGAAGACCTTAATGAAAGATTTCTGAGACTATATGAAAAACCTTAAATTATTGCAAGTTCTCTCTCCTGGAATACAAGAGAAAAATGCATTTCTGCTACTAGGGGGCACTGCAGGGGAAAGGATGCAGTTTAGTTTGATTGTTGGCCCCAACTTGCGCTTCCTACAGTTGGGTGATAGTTGGGATACAGTAGATGATAGTTTATGTCCTTCTCTCAGGCCTTAATTGACAGGTAAGGGGGCAGATTCCTATTATGGTTCTCCAACATCACAGCATAATGTTTACCTATAGTTTGGTCAGTAAATTGTTTTTCTCTTCCTCCTCTCAGTAAATTGGTGGAACCAACATCTACAGTTTGGAAATATTTCCACAGTACAATTTCTGCTAAGAACAAAGCTGCAATTTGCAATTATTGTGAGAAGAAATATTCTTTTCCAAATGCTACAATGATGACAAAACACATTCTGGTGTGCCAGAGGTGCCCTAAAGACATTAATAAATACTTTGTAAAATTAAATGATGAAGACCATAATGAAAGTGCAAGTAACTTTTCCCTGCATAGTTCGCACTCCAAAAACACTTTCTGTTGCTTCAGGATCATCACAAAGTGTTTATTCACCAGCAGCATCTTCAATGAAGGAAATATTACAGACCACTGCCTCCCAAAAATACACAATCTCCTCATTTAAAAATTAGATCTTTATAGAGCAGTATACAGTATGCTTCTGAATCAGCATTGCCAATAACTGAAAATGCATATTGGTTTTATATTATTATGAGGGAAAGAGGGGGGTTACCAGTTTTCATGTATAGCTGAATTGTTCTTAACACATACAGTCCTTGTTATTCAATTTGTAATAAAAAATACAATTTTAAAAAGCAAGTTTAGTGTATTTACTGAATAAGCTGTACTTTTATTTCAAGCATAATACATCTATACACACTGCATTTCACCTTCTCAGTGTAACAAAATGACTTTCACTTTGTAAAACTGCTCCACACTAAATTTATTTTTCACTTTTTCAAAAATTTCCTTTTTGTAATAAAATTCTTAAAATCAGGGGAAAAACCTTTTTTCTCATGGCTTAAAAAATGTACATTTCTGTCTGAGCCTACCAAATGTAAGGGGAATGATGTCTTATAGGCTAAAAGAGAATGCACCTGTTTAAATGTGTCAATATGTAAAAACTGTACAAATGTGTCTTCATGCCATCATGCTTCCTTAACCAATTCAATACCGGGCAATTTTACACCTTCCTGCCCAGGCCAGTTTTCAGGTTTCAGCGCTCTCACACTTTGAATGACAATTGCGCGGCCGAACAACATTGTACCCAAACTAAAATTTTATCATTTTCTTCACACAACTAGAGCTTTCTTTTGGTGGTATTTAATCACCGCTGGGGTTTTTATTTTTTGCTAAATTAACAAAAAAAGGCCAAAAATTTTGAAAAAAAAAAGTTTTTTTTTGTGTCTGTTATAAAAGTTTGCAAATAAATAATTGTTCTTCATAAATTTAGGCCGAGATGTATTCTGCTACATGTCTTTGGTGAAAATAACCCAAATTAGGATGTATTTTTTAGTTTGTAGGAAAGTTATAGAGTTTACAAACTATGGTATAGATCTGAATATTGATCAATCCTGAAGTACTGACAGCCAATCTAATTTCTTGAGGTCCAAGAATGTCAGAACAGTACAGATATCCCCCAAATGACCCATTTTTGTAAAGTAGACAGTCCAACGTACTTCATTCGAGGCATGGCGAGTTTTTTGAAGTTGTATTTTTTTTGTCATAATTTTTCAGAAAATGAAAAAATTCAAAAAATTAGTTTCACTATTTTTTTTTTACATATTGTCACCAGTGCAGTACAGCGTCATCATATAACTGGCATGGCGGTGATCAGGGACACTGACTGGTGACAGTATGAAAAAAAAAATATATATATATATTTTTTTTTATTATTATTTTTTATTAAATTTTTTTTCTTTTTTTTAAGATTTTTTTTTCATATTTCACTATGAGCAAAGTAGTACAATGTTACCATAGTAACATTGTACTACTTTGGGGAAGTGATCAGTATTTTTTTTTTTTTACACAATTTGCTTATAGCAAAGAATTACTTTGCTATAAGCAAGCATTTAGCTGAATGACATCGATTCACTCGATTGAAGCCATCCATTGTATACAACTGTCATGTGACCTGCTGTGATCGGCAACGGGGCCGATACTCAGATCTGTCATCGGCCGTGTCCGAGGTACACGGCCGGTGACAGATCACGTCGCTGCCCCGCTCTGCAGGAGCGCAATCTGCGCATGTGCGGGAGGACGCCATATGGCGTCCACCCAGAACGCTGATGACATTTCCCGCCCGCCAATTGGCCATAGGGCGGGCGGCAAATGGTTAAGTGTGAATGAAACCTGTCCTCTCTTAAGATGCCTTTTTATGTTACATGTAGATGTCATAATTCTCAGGACCTTGTATGACAAACATTAACACTGTTTACTACAGTGATTTTCTTGAAGAGGAGGAACTGAACTCAGAGTAATATATGTACTTTGATTGACAAGCCCACATATAATACTCTATTTTTGTTCTGAAACGTGTCCTTATAACTAAGTCTCTCAGTAAAGCTGGATAACCAAAAATCTACTAACGTAACACACAACATGTACAACATAAATTAAACAAATACACAAAGATACTACTAGAATAATGTATGTATTATTTCTCTGTGAAACTGATTCTGTCTAAACCACTCTCATCCCCCAGGATAACCCTTCACTAGAGATACCAGCTACAGTATGCCCATCTCCAGATATTTCCTAAATATTTTTCTTGTTACACCCAGCCTCCAGCTAGTTACATTACTGGATCAGTCTCAACTGAAGAACTCTAGGCCAGAATCACCTGCTTAAAACCCATTCACATGCTAATTATTAATTATGAGTAATCATAAAAAACAAATCTTTTGCAAGCTTGCCATAATGAAATAATTTCTATTATCAAATTATGAATTTAGAATAATTTCTACAATCCAATTTTATGATTAATCATGTTAATTAATGAAGTCACACTTCATTCATGGCCCATTCATACAGCCTTGTATCAAATGATTGGATATATTATTTTTCAGAATTAAATCAGCCAGAAATAAATCTTCTAAACTCTGTTCACCTTTCTTTGTTTCCTATTTGATCTATATAATCTTCTTAATCATAATACATATTTAAGAAATAAAATGATGATAATAATAATAATATTAATCAAAATATAATGATAATCCTATCTTAGTATGAATATTACTTTTAGAATAAGTGTATCATAGAAAAAAATATATATGTGGACAAATATCAATAGTTCAATATGAAACTATTTTATCAGTAGTAAATAGAATTTCTTCAGATTAATTCTTTGTTCGTAAAATGTTTATGAAATTATATTTTTCTGTCTTCTTTAAGTTCAGTAAAGTTAGAGAAACCTTGTTGAATATGTCAATACAGTCATAAATATGAAGTATAAAACTTTTGTCCAATCTTCCTCCAGAAAAGATCTCTTTTTTAACTTCCAAATCTCTTGATGTTATCTTAGCTCTTCTTAGGAGATTGTTATCCTCAATATTTGGTTTCAGCTGGCAGTATTATTACTTTGGCATAAACAGTTTACATTATTATTGTACCTTTTGTCAACAAATGTTAAAATGTATGGTACAATTGTCTTATGAACTTTGGAAGTCTGCATATGCAAATAATACTATTAATCAGATTTTTCTTCAAAGTGAACATCTATATGACAACGTGCAGTTCTTTTTTTGTCTAAGATGGCCTAAGCTATTATACTAATGTACTGTGAAATTTAGGTATGACAGGACACAACACCTTTTTTTTACATCATGACTCAAAACCTTGTTTTCACAAAGACAATGGACTATGCCTTTGTTCTCAAATCTATAAAATTGGACACATGCGTAACTGTTTTCTGTGCTGAAGCTATTATTATAGTGTTAGATAGTAGCAAACACAGGCGAAAATTCTTCTTCAGTTCTGAAAGAAGCAAGGTAAAGATTTCTCAGATACAAACGTGTTTGTGTATTTTCCTGAAAATGTCTTCCTGTTACATCTATCTGAATGTGTTTGGATGAATATGCTCTGAACCATTGAGAACACCTTTCAAGGCATTCTTTTAAACCATCTTCCTCAAGAATACCTTTTAGTGAGCAATCAGGTGTCTGTATTATGACCTTATCTGACTTCACAATAGACACTCGGCAGTTGCTTATCACTCAATTCATAAGTTTTTCCAGTAGAGATAGAAATCTAGAGAAATAGACAATTATTCTCTCGTTACCTTTTACATAATTGAGAAACATGAGTTTTCAAAACAAAAGGGGCTACAGGACACACCTCAATTTTATTTAAAGTGTTACTAAACCCACAACAGTAAAATCAGTCTGTATATGCAATAAAGCATGCTTGTTTTACTCACTGTGGAACCTAAGGGGTTAATCCTCTGCATTGTGTAAAAAGGCTGTTTGATCCTGTCTTCTTTGCTCCTCCTCTTGTTCAAATGTCTACATCTTATCTCCTGATATGACAAAATGAACCATAGCCATTCTGCACATGCTCAGTTTAGAGTGTATTACTAGAGAGGTTTTTTATTTTGGGAAAGTGCATGTGATCAGCACAGGGCCAATCAGCACTGTCCAGACAGAGATCAGGGGTTTTGCACCCTCCTAGAGCAGAAAGAAAACTCCTGCTACAAGCTTTAACCAGATCTCTGGTTAACACTGATAGAAGTCACAAGACTGCTATATACTGCTGATGAGAAAAGGTAACTAGCAGTTTATATTTACTAAAATAATTGCACCTCCATGTTGTGTGTACTCTGGGAGACATGATATAGTGAATGCAGGGTCCTGGGTTTAGAAACACTTTAATGTTGGAGCATTCTACAAATCTTTTTTCTACACTTCAAAGGCATTCTTCTTGGTTGAACCCCATTTGCCAGATATATTATCTTTATTCCTCAAAAGATTAAATAATGGTTTAACTTTCTCTGTGAAACTGTGTATGAACTCTCTGCAGTTATTTATTTTATTCAAAAACTGATGCAATGCTTTAAGAGTTGTTGGAATTGGAATAGAAGTAATAGCTTTAACTATAATATAAAACAAACAATACGGCGCTATATTAGAATTAACATGCAAGCAACTCAATATAATATAGCCCAAATATGCAAAAAGGCATTAATATATGGCCCAAAATATGCAAGAGGGCATTAAAAACAAATATATATATATCATCGGTGTGGGATGAAACAGACAGATATGAGAATAACATGCATTGAAGTGACATAGATATAACTTGGTGAATAGTGTCCTTGTGTATCAAACAAACTCCATGCAGATGTGAACTGTAGTGTGCCAATCCTCTATAGCTGGGGTGCCCCCTCACCTTCCTGCCCAGGCCCCTAAGGACCAGAGAGCCTTTGGTAATGAGTGGAGTATTCCTCCGGATATCAGGTGGATCCCTCTGGCAGTAATGGTGTAACTCCCTCCTCTTGGCTATAACTTTAGCGGTAGATGGTACCAGTAGTGTCTCTCCAGTATATGGCTCTCCAACACGGTCACCAGTGAAGCAAGAGAGACTCATATAGTGTAAAACCTTTTATTAAATTCCAAGAAAAACTAAAACTTACTTACACAGAACTGCAAGCAGACAGGCCTTTACACCACTCAAGGGGTGTACTGTATGTCGGAAAACGGAGAAGTCACGTGTCCTAGTGACGTAACGCGTAGATAGGCCAGTGGGAGGAGCTTTTGACGATCGACGGCTTGACGTCATATCCGGCGCGGGCGCCATCTTGGTGCTCTGTTTTCCGACATACAGTACACCCCTTGAGTGGTGTAAAGGCCTGTCTGCTTGCAGTTCTGTGTAAGTAAGTTTTAGTTTTTCTTGGAATTTAATAAAAGGTTTTACACTATATGAGTCTCTCTTGCTTCACTGGTGACCGTGTTGGAGAGCCATATACTAGAGAGACACTACTGGTACCATCTACCGCTAAAGTTATAGCCAAGAGGAGGGAGTTACACCATTACTGCCAGAGGGATCCACCTGATATCCGGAGGAATACTCCACTCATTACCAAAGGCTCTCTGGTCCTTAGGGGCCTGGGCAGGAAGGTGAGGGGGCACCCCAGCTATAGAGGATTGGCACACTACAGTTCACATCTGCATGGAGTTTGTTTGATACACAAGGACACTATTCACCAAGTTATATCTATGTCACTTCAATGCATGTTATTCTCATATCTGTCTGTTTCATCCCACACCGATGATATATATTTGTTTTTAATGCCCTCTTGCATATTTTGGGCCATAAATTAATGCCTTTTTGCATATTTGGGCTATATTATATTGAGTTGCTTGCATGTTAATTCTAATATAGCGCCGTATTGTTTGTTTTATATTATAGTCCATTAGTTTGGTGCCGTGGCTGTGGCACTTCCAATACTGGCTGCTTAAATCACCCATACATATATAGGGGCGCAGGAGATCCATTTCAATTATATAATAGCTTTAACTATTTCTTGCAATAATTGTCTCTTTCCTTAACTAATTTGCACATTAAGGAATTTCACCTGACTTTTGATCAGCTGGACTTTTTCTGTGTTTAATTTTAGTCCTGCTTCTTGCAACAAAATAAACTACTCTTACAAAAGAGCAATATGTTCATCAATATTCTGCGTATTCAGCAAACGTTTATCCACATGATGGAAAAAACATTCTGGACTAGGGAATGTTGATAGTATATTTGCTATAGACCCATGAAAAATTCCATTACTGAAATCTAGACCAGGTATTAATCGAGTGTACCTTTTGTTTTATGTAATAGCAAGCTTGCACTAATAACTTTTAGCTAGAGGGATAAAAAATGACTGTTAGCAACTTCCAGTAAAGACAATACTTTGACCTTGGCATCCAGGAGTGACATGAAACTTAAATAATCAGGAACAACCGGTTTGTTATTTCTGATGTATTTATTCAGTGTTCTGAAATCAACTGATAGACCATATGAATTATCAACTTTTTTGATAGGCCAAGTACAGTTATTTACCACTGATTGTGTTTGCTTTAAAATTCCAAGTTGTACAAACTGCTGAATAATGGCAGAAAGTGGACCAATTGATTTTACTGGTAACTTATACTGATTAAGAGGCTCTGGATACTTTGCCTCAATATTCAGTTCTGTATTTTTCAAAGTTTCTATGTCATTTTTGAACTTTGACTATAAACTCGGAAAATGTTGTGCCACTTCCTTTAAAGAACTATTACCATCAGCATCAGGCCATTTTTGATCTGAAAACATATTAGTAATTTAACCAATGTTACTGTATACAGAGGAATCAATTAGCACTAATTTATGCCTAGATGGATCTTTTCAAATAATTCTATTTCTCAAATCAATAACCCACTTTTGTTTATTGATTCCATCAATGTCAAGAATATTTTCTGCACCGCGACAAACCGAGATGTCAGTTTTCACAAACCCTGGTACCTCAAATGTTACATTAGAAACCTCTCTGTCTTATTAAAAGCCACTGTATTACACATGGGAGAGTTAGATTGTAACGGTAGATTTTCTCTAGTGAGACTAATCTGAGCTCCGCTATCAATGAGAAGTTTAATCTTTTTACAATTCAGTAAATCTTGTACATGTGGTCTTCTCCTTTCAACCAATAATGGTGTCCTTTTATGACACAGAGAATAGCTGTGATTCAGAGGATCGCAGCTATTCTCTGGTCATTCACAGTTTATGACACTCAGAAGAACATGTTCAGCCCTTCACTGGAGATCTGTGTTCTCCCTCCAGATTCTCCAGCCCAGAACTGGAGAATCGGAGGGACCACAAACTAAGCAAAGATAATTTGCCTCTGCTTAGTAAACTGATCTTTTACTGTAATCTCACGAGATTATAGTAAAATCAGCAGTTTTCCAGTATTTGTAGACCGTTCTCCCTTCGATTGGAGAACTGATCTACATATGCTTCATAAACGGCATTCACAGGAGAACTGTGTTCTCCGAGAATGCCGGAGAACTGAGCAGCGATCTATTACTGCTGGTTCATAAACGGACACCATAATTGGAGCAACATATTCTATTAGTAAAGGGGATGAATCTCAATGTATTTTTGGTAATGATAATAAACCATCTCTGTCAGTGACAGCATTGTTTGTCATATTGTTTGAACTGTTATTGACAGATAAGTTACTGATCTGTTAGACTGCTGGGGCATAAGGCAATTCATTAGGCAATAAACCTTTATTTTGACATAATAAAGCAGGTTGTAAAAAAGTTGCTTTTTCATTCTCCATAACCATCGATTTTATTTGTGAGTCTCTTTTATACTTCCAACACTGTTTTCACAAAAAAACAAACTTTCGACAGTAAAAACATGTGATTGGCTCTCCTTGTCTCACTTGCCTGTATCTGTCATTGTCATTCTTGCTGGCAGGGCTGCTGTTAGAAACCACAGGGCCCCATACAGCCAACCTGACAGGGTCCCTTTGAAAAAAAAAAAAAACCTTTACTATGCTTTAGTTATGAATGAACACAGTGAGTGATTGGTACCAGTCACTCATGTTCATTCAGGAAAGGAAGGGGCTGGTAAATGTGACATATTTACTGGACCTTTCCCCCACTCTCCATCCTGAAGGATCCTATTGCATGACTGCAGCTACCGGTGGGAAGGAGAGGAGGGAAGCCAGCAGCACTGCAGGGATGGGGGCACACAGGGGGGCCTGGGCAGAAAGGGCATACATATGGTGCATAGGGAAGGTGATGGATGCAAAGGGAGCAATTACTGGAACAGATCCCCTGCATGGCTCCCTTTACAGCAGCTAAAAGCAAGCAGGAGGGCGAGGAGAAGAAGTCAGTTTTCAGCTGCTTCAGAGAGCCATGCAGGGGATCGGTTCCAGTAATTGCCCCTGCCATGTTGATCACCCTCCCTGCCCACATTCAATTCACTCAGCTGCCTGGGCCCCATACAGGAGGACAGGTGGTACCCCCTTATGCACAGCCCTGCTTGCTGGGGCCTATAGTTCCTGACATGACTGTTGCCTGACTATTTTTGTCACATTGAATCATAGATACCTCCTTCTTGAGATTGCTCTCTTTCAGCTGTCTCCTAATTTTATAAATGAAGCTTAGTACATCGGTCAAGTTCTGTCTTCCCTGTGCAATGGCTAATGAAGTTGGGTCAATGTATTTACATTTCTTTACAAAAGCTTTTATCATGCCTGAGTCTCCCTCATTTTCTACTCCCCAAAAAATGTTATATGCTTTGGAAAATGTAATTTTAAACTCAAAAGGGTCTTCTTCTGCAGTCTTTAGTAAGTCTAGCATACTTCCTCATCAGGTGTGCCTAGCAGCAATTGTCACAGTCTGTCTGTCACATCACAATGTCTCTCCTGTCCTTCATCATCAATAACAGGCAACTTAATTCATCTCCGTAAGTCTGCGGGAACCCACAAATAAAATATATGATTGCATTGATCATTTGACAGATTATAACAATCTGTATAGGACTTGAATACATCTGCATTGCAACAAGCATCTGCCTTTGAGTCGTAAGCAGGGATGCCTTTCAAAATTTTCTTTAGTTAGTTATGTTTTGCAACTTTTGTTTTGCAATTTTACGTAATAATTATGTTTAATCTGTTTTATCATCTGCATCTTCTATTTGTCATCTGTCTTTGTTATTACTGCTATTTGTTTGCTTTCATTTTGTAACTTTTAGGCCGCTTGCGCACAAGGTATTTTTGCAGACACTTTTAGGGGCATCAGACGGGTTTTTTTTACTGCTTTCACATAGACTTTCAGAAGGTTTTAGTAGCAGTAGGGTTTACCAGCAGGAACAAAACCCCAGGGCTAGTGTGTCCAGGAGCAGCAGTGTCTAAACACGCCTATACACGTGTTAACGGTAGGCCTGCTAAGCGCTTGAGCGATAATTCATTTCAATGGCCAGAATAAATTATTATTCTGACAAATGAAATTAATGAATGCCCAAGCGTTTTACGCCTGTAAATGTGCCCAAACGCTTGTAAAAGTGTTGGATATCTTGACAAGTTTCAGGTGTTTTTTCTGCCAAAACGCTGCTGCCAAAGGAGGAGCATTTTTAAAATATCCTGTGTGCATGAGGCCCTAGGCTCCATGCACATTAGTGTTTTTTTAAGCTCAAAAAACATTGGAAAAAAGTAGGTTTTTTTAAGTAGTGTTTTAGTACCGTTTAGGAGCACTAGCGTTTTTATTAGCATTTTTTACAGTACATGTAGGAAAAAAAAGCTAGAAGAAAGCTGTTAGGAGTGTTCTAGTAGAGTTTAACCACTGGCCAACTGTCCTATAGCCGAATAACGGCTACAGCGTGGTTGTCCAGTCCTGGGAGGGTGTCACCCTCCTAGGACCACCTGTGCCCAGCAGTGCCACCCACCTGTGCCCATCGGTGGCCAGCAGTGCCACCCACCTGTGCCCATCAGTGCCTAGTAATGTCACCCACCTGTACCCAGCAGTGCCACCCACCAGTGTCCATCAGTGCCACCCATCAGTGCCACCCATCAGTGCCACCCATCAGTGCTGCCCATCAGTGCCTATCATTTTTGCATATCAGTGCAGCATCATCAGTGCCGCCAGTCAGTGCTGCCTATCCATGCCACCTCATCAGTGCTGCCTATCAGTGCGCCTATCAGTGCCCATCAGTGCTGCCTATCAGTGCAGCCTCATCAACGCACGTCAGTGAAGGAGAAATATTACCTGTTTGCAAAATTTTATAATAGGAACAAAGAAAAAGTTTTTTTTTAAATGTTTTGCTTTTTTTGCTTATAGCACAAAAAATATAACACGCAGCAACAATTAAATACCACCAAAAAAAGCTCTATTTGTGTGACAAAAAAAATATAAAAATTCCATATGGTTACAGCGTGGCATGACTGTGCAATTGTCATTCAAAGTGCAACAGATCTGAAAGCTGAAAATTGGCCTGGGCCGGAAGGGAATATAAGTGCCCAGTAGGCAAGTGATTAAGAATGTTCATCATTTTTTTCTGCTAGAAAAATGCTTCCAAAAACTCTACAAGAAAAATTGTTTTCTGCTCCCAAACACTGAAACTTGAAAGATACTACTAGACTAAAATAGCAGAAAAAAATGCTGATAACAGCTTCCAGGAGCTTAAAAAACACTAGTGTGCATGGAACCTTACAGTAGATTTGTTTTAGAAAGAGATTTAAGAAAATCTCACAGTTTGGACAATTAAGAAAATCTTGGGACACATTTTCATGCATTCTTGTGTTCTGTACATTGTGTTCTGTCTGATTTAGTGCACAAACATTTTTAGTAGATATGTATTGATACTTATGTATGTATTAATCATCATCTTGTTAAATATTCTTACTACCTTTATTCTTGATTGAGGTGATTGTAGCTGTATTAGTGCACTTGCGACAGAAACAATTGAGTACTGTCCGTGATACTTTTTCTATTTGCACTAACATACAATTTTCAAGACAGGCTTTTGGAGTATGTCCCCTTCTTCAAGGTCCAAGCAGTACTTTGGACTTTGAAGAAGGGGACATACCCCAAACGTTTGTCCTGAAAATTGTATGTTAGTGCAAATAAACAAAGTTTCATGGACAATACTCAATTGTTTCTGTACTGACTTTAAGACATTATTTATCTTTTTTCGTAATCTTTGCACAGTAAACCTGTCAATCTGTGTATTGGCCTGTAAGCATTCATTATACATGTGTTGCCATAAATGACTATCATCAGGGTACCTAGATACATTTTTAAACTCTAACTTGCTTTCTCTAGCTAATTCATCATTAAATTCCATGACATTTACTCACCGTAATCAGATTATTTTCCTGTTTCAGCCTGCTCAGTTACTGGAACTCTTGTCCATGTCTGATGAAACACGAACACCTCCTTGTTGCTTGGTTTACAAATGTCTTTTCCAAGAATTGACTGATCAAGAAATTGTGTTAGTCTCCCCCCTGAGCAATGGTTGGGAAAAATGGAAAAATGGATGTGGTCACCATGCACGGGACAACAACTGGGAGGGACATCTTTAAGCAGTGGAGGAACTTGCAATTAAAACAAAATTAAACTGTGAAAAGTTGGTGTGGCTTACTACTGATGGCGCGCCTGCAATGTGTGGAGACAGAACTGGCTTGGTTGGGCTGTTGAAAGAGAAAATGCAAAAAAAGTAAATGTCACACACCGTTGATAACATACAGTGAGGAACAGAAGTATTTGAACACCCTGCAATTTTGCAAGTTCTCCCACTTAGAAATCATGGAGGGGTCTGAAATTCATATTGTAGGTGCATTCCCACTCTGAGAGACAGAATTAAAAAAAAAAATTCAGGAAATAACATTGTAGGAATTTTAAAGAATTTATTTGTCTTGCACTGCTGAACATAAGTATTTGAACACCTGAGAAAATCAGTGTTAATATTTGGTACAGAAGCCTTTGTTTGCAATTACAGAGGTCAAACGTTTCCTGTAGTTCTTGACCAGGTTTGCACACACTGCAACAGGGATTTTGGCCCACTCCTCCAAACAGATCTCCCCTAGATCTGTCAGGTTTCGGGGCTGTTGCTGAGCAACACAGAGTTTCAGCTCCCTTCAAAGATGTTCTATTAGATTTAGGTCTGGAGACTGGCTGGGCCACTGCAGAACCTTGATATGCTTCTTACGGAGCCACTCCTTGGTTATATGGCTGTGTGCTTCGAGTTGTTGTCATGTTGGAAGACCCAGCCACGACCCATCTTTAATGCGCTGACTGAGGGAAGGAGGTTGTTGCTCAACATCTCACAATAAATGGCCCCATTCATCCTCTCCTTAATACAGTGCAGTCGTCCTGTCCCCTTTGCAGAAAAGCACCCCCAAAGCATGATGTTACCACCCCCATGCTTCACAGTAGGGATGGTGTTCTTGGGATGCAACTCATCTTTCTTTTTCCTCCAAACACGACGAGTGAAGTTTAGACCAAAAACTTCTAATTTGGTCTCATCTGACCACATACTTTCTCCCATGCCTCCTCTGGATCATCCAGATGGTCATTGGCAAACTTCAGACGGGCCTGAACATGTGATGACTTGAGCAGGGGAACCTTCCGTGCAATGCTTGATTTGAAACCATGACGGCGTAGTGTTCTACCGACAGTGACCGTTGAAACTGTGGTCCCATCTCTCTTCATGTCATTGACCAGCTCCTCCCTTGTAGTTGTGGGCTGATTCCTCGCCTTTCTTATCATCAGTGTTACCCCACGAGGTGAGATCTTGCATGGAGCCCCAGTCCGAGGGAGACTGACAGTAGTCTTTAGCCTCTTCCATTTTCTAACAATTGCTCCAACAGTTGATCTATTTTCACCAAGCTGCTTGGCAATTGCCCCATTGCCCTTTCCAGCCTTGTGGAGGTCCACAATTTTGTCTCTGGTGTCTTTTGACAGCTCTTTGGTCTTGCCCATGGTAGTAGTTGGCGTCTGACTGACTGTAGGGTGGACAGGTGTCTTTAAAGAGCTCAGACAGGTGCTACTAAGTTAGATTAATGAGTGGAGTAGAGGTGGACTTTTTAAAGTCACAGTAACAGGTCTTTGAGAGACAGAATTCTTGCTGTTTCTTAGGTGTTCAAATACTTATGTTCAGCAGTGCAAGACAAATAAATTACATAAAAATCATACAATGTGATTTCCTGAATTTGTTTTTTAATTCTATCTCTCAGAGTGGGAATGCACCTACAATGTGAATTTCAGACCTCTCCATGATTTCTAAGTGGGAGAACTTGCAAAATCGCAGGGTGTTCAAATACTTCTGTTCCTCACTGTACCATTGCATCGTCTACCAAGAAGCTCTGTGTGGCAAGTTTCCGGAACTGAGTAACATAATAACCACAGTCATGAAAACAGTGGATTTTCTTTGTGCACGGGGCCTGAATCATCATTAGTTCCAACAATCTTTGAAGGAGGTGGGCACAGAACCTACAGATGTGCCATACCATACTGAAGTAAGGTAGCTGAGTAGGAGCACCATTCTCAAGCAATTTTTTGACCTTTTGAAAGAAATGTGTCTTTTCATGCAAAGTAAGCCCTTGCCTGAATTGTCAGATCCAAACTGGCTGTGTGATTTTGCCATGTTACATGACATAACAGTGCATCTCACCCAACTGAATCAGAGGCTGCAGTGCCAAAAACAAGTCATAACGGCAATGTACAACAGGGGCGGACTGACAACTCATGGGGCTCCTGGGCAATAGGGGATCATGGGGCCCCTGAGTCCTTGCCCAAACTCCAAAGAGCCTATGAAAAATGTACCAGGGGCATCTCATGGGGCCCTCAACTGACCCCGGGCCCTTGGGCAGTGCCCATGTTTCCAAATGGTCAGTCAGCCCCTGTGTACAACACAGCAATTCAGGAGAAACTGCGCCTATGGTAGTCCCAGCTTGAAAAAAGACAGTTTTGCCCACTTTCCTATCTGTTAGAGAATCCCAACCTCATTCCTGGGTGCTTTTTCATGTGCTCGATTGACTACCAAAGTGAATCAGCTGATTGATTAATTTGATCTGCGTTTCTCTGACTTTAAAAAACAATACTTTACCTTTACCAAATTTGCCAATCCTTTCAACATCCATGTTGACAGTGCACAACATCACCTTCAGATGAAATTAACAGAACTTTAGTGCAACAGTAGCCTGAGAGCAAAGTTTCAGGATGCTGCAGTCGAGGATTTTTACTATCTCCTCCCCCCTCCAGCCTCCATGCTGTTTTGGGGATTGCTACTGCACAAGACGTAAACCCAGACATAGATGGACTGAAAAAATGGTGTTAATCATCCAGCCAGAAAAGATGAACAAAGTTAGTGCCTTATGTTTGCCATATGTGTAATAAACAGTGCTTAGTAATATTTGTCTGATGTTAAAAAAATTACTTTTTGTTACCAAAACCTGTTTTTCAATAAATTGTGCAATAGTTGTACACTCAAATATCTCATTTCATTATTTTTCCTAAGCTTCTGCTTTCAGAACTAGTTATTACTTAAAACGATACTAAAGGTGTCTATACTTACCTGCTGTGTACATTGGTTTTGCACAGAGCCTGGATCATCCTTTTCTTGGATTCCCCGCAGGCTCTCCTGGCTCCTCCTTTCTGTCAGGCACCTGCTGCTCTGTGTGTCCATTCACACATGGAGCCACAGCTTGGCTATGCCCCCTCTCCTCATTGGCTGACTGGCCATAATTGAAAGCAGCGGAAGCCAATGGCATATGTGTGCATGGCTTCCATAGAGGTGCATGGCGAACATAGAGGTGCTTTTCCAGACTGAATAAAAACTTACAAAGGCCTGTAAAAGCTGCATTTTTGAAGCACAGTTGGCCTAATGCATTTTCTGCATTAAGGTTAAAAAAGCTTCCAAATAGCAGCACCCTTAGCCTTCCACTAAACACTTACCTGAGTCCTCTCTTGGTCCAGCACTGCTGCTCCCTATTCCTGTATTCACAGGAGGCTCTGAGAGCAGTGGGAGCCATTGGCTCCTGCTGCTGTCTGTCAAATCCTATGAGGAGGGTGTGGGAGTGTGACCAAGCTGTGTGTGTCTATGGAAGCCAAGCTTTGAAGCAGCCTGCACGAGTGCCCCCATTTGCTATGGGTGCACGCAGAGAAGAGGAGCAGGGGACAGTGCTAGCGGGGAACTCCAGGAGAGGAGGTAAAGGACCACTCTGTGCAAAACCATTATTTTAAGGAAAAATAAAACAGCCTCTGCAACCACTTTAAGTTTATGATCTACCAGAACACCCAGATCCTTCTGAACCATTGACCCCCCCACCAAGATGCTCTCCCTCTAGAATGTATGATGTATGCATGTTTTAGCCCCCAAGTGCATACCTCTAAATTTATCAACATTAAACGTCATATGCCACATGGTCGTCCAATTAAAGTGCATTGAGATTGGATGCTTACTTTTGATTTCTAGGAAATGCATATTCCATGTTACCTTTCTGTGTGCAAGCAGTGATTTCTGTACTGGCTCTGCCTCCTGAATCTCCTCCTTTCAGCACCTCTGTAGACCAGAAGGAAAAAACAGCCACTCACCTCTCCCTCGATCCTGCAATGTCCTCCCCACAGCGCGCTTCACAGGCCATCCAGTGTTCCAGGTGTCTGCATCTTCAGTGTGGGCTCCCGGCTGTAATAGCTTGCGTCTTCACAGCCGGGTACCCACTGTGCATGCATGAGTAGTGCTGCACTTTCTGAATGGTCCTGTAGTCTTCCCGGACCTGTCGCATGTCCCAGAAGACTATGTGGAGGAAGGGGGGAGGAAAACTTCCACTCACCTAGGCCAGGGGTCTCCAAACCATGGCCCTCCAGCTGGTGAAGTACTACAAGTCCCATCATGCCTCTGCCTCTGGGAGTCTTGCCTGTGGCTGTCAGAGCCTTGCAAGGCCTCATGGGATTTGCAGTTCCTCAACACTTGTAGGGCCATAGTTTGGAGACCCTGACCTAGGCGATCACAGCGAAAGATACCTGTCAATTTTGGGTACCCACTCCCCAAAGGTGCCAATTCGTAATGGGGACCAATCTTTAAAGTGGAACTCCCCCTTTTGGGTGGAGCTCCGCTTTAAGGGCATGTTATAAAAAAATTAATTAGTTTCCGCTTTGATAAAGTTGGTCCTCTGACGTAACACATAGGGCTAAGCGTTATGATCTTTGGCCCTTTGCTCCGACGCCCCCTGGCTGTTTAAGAGCTTGTAGATGTTGCAAGGTGGAGGCGGGCATTCGGGTCTTGTGATTTCCATGATTGGCTGTCACAGCGCTCACGTAATCAGAAAGCTCCTGATGGAGTATGCATCGGGAGCTTACCGATCACCGCTGGCTACCGTGCTGGGAGCATGCAGGGAGCTATATAGTGCTTTATACAGGGCCAAATATATGCAGCCACTCAAGGTCCACCCACTGAGCAGCCACATACATGCGTACGGCCGATGCCAAGGAGTTAAAATTGAAGCCCCATGTTTAACTGTTGATTCACATATATGTGGATTGGATGTGGTTTGAACTGCATCCGGTCCGCATGACACGTGAAATAACATTACTTCCTAAGGTGCCTGTTCACTTATGTCTGGTGCACTGGCGGTGTGGATTTAGTAAGGATTCAGTGCAGTTTGAAAAAGAATCATGCATGATATCTGGGCAGTGTGGTCAGGATTACAGGCTTTTGACTTCTATGGTATTTACATATGCAGAGCTCAAAAAGAGAGTCCATATAATATTAAATCTACATCCATAGTCAAGACAAAGACCCAACACCAGCCAAAGTGTGGAGAAGCATGGAGAAATTCAAATATTGCACCACAGTGATAAAGCCAAGCAGCTTACCGGATATTAAGACCCTCAAATCATAGCGTGGTCATAATTGCTTGATATAGAGGGGAAAATCTTGCTTCCATATGGGTTTCTCTATCTCAATCAGTCAAGAACCCTCGAAAGACCGGTCTTCAAACTCCATACAATGTGGCACAGAAATATCACTCCGGAATATCAAGAAGAGCATCCCTCAAATAGATGGAAAAAAATACAAAAAATATCCCGTAGTGAAGTATGTTCTAAAATATATCCTTTATTTTAAATATTCCACTCACATGATTGTCAGTAGAAAAGCGCTTGTAAACAAAACATCAAAATGGCCGTGGCGTCCAGCGTGTTGATGTCATACGTCACAGGTCCTAAGACTAAGACTTGGAAGTAGCCCCCGAGAGAAATTGACAGATCTATATGTCTTTAATTTTATTTAGTGACAAACTGCACATTTGCAGCATGGAAAGAAACCTTTTAGATTGAAAAACATAGTAGGTTTTATAGTAGGTAGGATTTCTAACATTAGGTGCTAAGTACAATCTTAATGGGGGTACACCTCTATAAACCACTTGGAGAGTCTCGGGAATATGAGGACTGATAATCTTATCATTCTTAGGAACCTTCCAGTGCCTCTGAAAGATTCTTTTTACTTTATGATATTGTTGACTTCTATGGGAGCTGTTTCTAAACGAGACATGTGTGAGCAGGATAAAATCCTGAGCTAGTCCTGTCCTGAACCTGATGTAAACCTGACATGAACTGCTGAAAAACTTCTGTATCACTTAGGTGTGAACCCTGAACTTCAATCCGCACCGCACATGTGTGAATCAGCTCTTAGGCTAGGTTCACATTTGTGCGGGTGCTGCCGCTGCGTATCCACACGAAAATCCGTGCAGCTGCAACACCCGCACAGAGAAATGCGGACCCGCGGATGGGTGCCATTAGTTCTAATGGCACGACGTCCGCACTGGAAAACGCAACCGTACTGGGAACCGAGGTTCCCATGTGGGCTGCTTTTTCAGAAGAAGTGCAGGGACTTCTTTCCTGCGTGTCACGGAGCACGGGAGTCCATTAAAATGAATGTGCTCTCATGCCAGAGCAAAACGCGGCCCGCACGGCCGCATATATGTGAACCAGGGCTTAAGGTGAGTGACTAATCTTTGTGGTGGCAGTCTCTTTTCTTCACACTCTGGAGGTGATTGACTGTATTTGAGTTACAAGACTTTCAAAAAATCCACTTTAAGAATTCAGACCATTGCAAGCTATCGAGATATAATAGAATCTAATATATACGGGATCACTAGCAATATCTTGGGAGCAGTTAGCACAAAAGGTGATGGTAACAATTCCCTACAATAGTATATGTAAAAAGGCTTAGTGCTAAATATATATATATATATATATATATATATATATATATATATATATATATATTACGGAATGGTAAAGTGCAACACATAAAAGTGCAAAAAACATTAGTAAATGCGAAATCTAAAAGTCAAACAATATGGTAAAGTTCATCATAAATGTAATAAGCTGAGTGAAACAGTAAAGTGCTTCAAGTACAAGCATGAACATATCAGCTAAGCAGCTCAAAAAACAAATGCCAAACAATAAAGTGTATCACGGGCAGAATCTAAATACAATAATGTCCGTGGTGATCCATGAAGTAAAGTGCAGTAGGAAATGATGTTACAATAAACATATAAAATCTGAGATATATAAAGAGGATAAAACTCTACATCAATGTACGTGGTTAAACGTGCTATTTATATAGTCAAATATCCATAAATGGAAGCAATTGTCCGTGAAACCATAAAGCACAGTATAATTAAGGTGCAGAGTGCAAATGTGCTGATGATCACACAAAAGGATCCACCACCTCTCTTGGATGTACACTCACCAGATTAAAACTGGTAACAGGAAATCAAGCATTAAACATCTGAGAATGGAAGGCGGCCAAAGGGTTAAACCGGACCAAATTCATCCTGGGCACTTGGATGGGAAGTCAGCCCTTGTCCTAGAGGGAATAGCTCACCACAGGAGGCAATAAAGTTGCATATAATGTAGTATTTATTGGAACATTAAAAAGTATCCACATGGAGGCAGAAATCAAAAAGCATAAAAAATGTACCAAGATGGCCACCGCTCCGACCATCGGCAGCAGCGGCATGACGTCAGCAAATGGCGGCTCCACCCTATCGAGATATAATGACCAGCTTTGTTTCAAGATGGTGAAACTTTATATCATCACACGGTGGTTGTTTATTTGGGTATTCAGCTAAAAGAACACATCTAAAGAATTTATTTGAGATTTCAATATGTTTATTATAAGATTTTGTTTTACAAAGTTGATATATTTTTTGCATATTTCACAGGTGATTTAACATTTTCAAATTTTTAATTATTCCCACTATACAGTATTTCATTCAATTTAATTATTCCCATTTTTGTGTGCAGCACAAGTGATGGTCTTTTTACTGTGAAATGTGTGACACAGCAGTGCCTACTCACAGGCCATAGTTAATGTGTCACAGAATCCAAAGAAATACATGTGTGGGACTCCTCACAAAGTAATTTGAAACCTGTTGTGAAAATGAATAAATTACTTTTACATGCTGACCATAGATATGTTTTAAGGCCCGTTGTAGCTCATGGTCTCCCCCCCCCCACGCCCAGACATTTGCCTGGTGCTTTCTGCTTTGTGAAAATGCTACTGTGAGAACTATATTTCTCCCAAGATAAAAAATCTCCCCTCTTGGGAGGAAAGCTCCAAGATGTTGGTTCCAAGGGATGGTTCAACTTTGGGCCTATATGAAGCAAACTGCAGTTGTACTCCACCAGAGAGGAGGCGAGTGTCTGTGAGAGTGGAAAGTAAACACAGAAACGTTTCCTGCATACACAGAACCTGGATTTGGAAGCATAGTTTGTGTCTGTGCAGCTCCAGTCTGTAATCAGCACATCTCTGTAGCAGTCTACTAGAAGGCAGGACCTGTCAAAGCAGCAATACTACAGACTAGATTTTAAAGGCAATGTTTAAACTAGCTTGCCACAGTACAAATAAAGTAAAGTAAAGGATTCACTGATGTGTTATCACCACTCTTCTCAACACGTCCCTTCAAGCCTGGTGTTGTAGGGTCTTTAGAGAGCATACGCTGATCATCCATTTCTCATTTACGATCAGATAAAAGATTCTTTTTATTTGTCAGTTGCATCAAAGGTTATATCAAAAGTTCAGTATTCAAGGATACTTATGGTGTACCAGATAATGCACCAGTTAGAAATATCCAGCATTCCAGACTTAATTTAGCTATCTTTTAGTACTCTGAAAAGTTTCAATTCCTAAATATTACAATACTATATATTGTAAGAGTTTTGGTAACAGCGGCAGCATGCTTTATTTATACTCTGCTCTGAAGTCCCTTCAAGTAGATTTCTCAAAGACTTCTAAAAGAAGATAGATAATTGACATCCTTTGTTTTACTTAAGAAGAATTAAGCAGGGTACTTAGAATCCCTAATGCAATTTCTGTACACTGGCCAGATAAGCTTATATAGCTAAATATTATTTTTAGGTTTTCTTTTATTAATAGTCTTGAATAACCCTGTTCTTGACTAAGTTGAGTAAACCTTATTCAATCATACATACAGTACAAAGTTAAAGCGGAGCTCTACCCAAAAGGGGAAGTTCCGCTTTAAGTCTTTGTCCCCCGCTCCCCAATAAGGATTGGCACCTTTGGAGAGCGGGTACCTAAATTTGACAGGTACCCGCTCCCACTTCTGCTGTGACCGCCTAAGGCGATTGGAAGCGAAAGTTGTCCCCCCCCATAGTCTTCTACGACATGTGACAGGTCCCAGAAGACTACGAGGCCATTCACAAAGCACAGCACTTCTTGCGCATGCGCAGTTGGCTGTGAAGATGCAAGCTGTCACAGCTGGGTGCCCACACTGAAGATGCCAGCGCCAGGGAGAGGAGATGGTCGGTGAAACCAGATGTGGTGAGGGTCTGTACATGTCTGTTAACAAATGAGAAAATATGTTCATGGTAACTTTAGCCTTTCTGTAATACCTGACCGTGGATTGCATTTACTGGTTGTTTTACTTATAGGTGTTTAAAATATGTGGCCAAGGGCCATGCAAACAAGAGGCATCAAAAGGACAGTAACATGTTCACAAACATAAAACATTAAAAGATCTGTAAAAGATATTGCCTGCATGTCTCCATGTTGTATTTATTAGACTTAAAGCGCATCTAAACCCAAAAATAGTTATATATTGCTGCTTTCCAATCTTTAGACATTGTGGAAGCATTTGTTTTCTTTTAGCTTTCTTTCCCCTTTATTTTTACCTAGTGATCCAGCTAGTAACACATTTCCTGTCTTGGGGTGTCTCCTGTATCCATGAAGGAGCAATGGAGACATCCTTAAATAGCAGTAATGTCTGGAGAGGGGAGAGGGGACTAGTACAGTGTTGTCAAACTCAGTTTCATCATGGGCCACATCAGCATTATGGTTGCCCTCAAATGGCCAGTGTATCTGTCAGACTATGTACCTACTCTTTATCATATTAAATAATTGTGTGTGGAGAGTGCAGAGTTCAGATGTGCATTACATACAAAGTGCAGAGTTCAGGAGTGTGCTACATATAGCATGCAGAGTTCAAGAGTATGCTATGTACAGAGTGCAGAGTTCAGGGGTATGCTGTGTACAGAGTGCAGGGTTGTGGAGTGCACCATATACAGAATGCAGGATTTAGGGGTATGGTAACACAGTGTGCAGCACATGCTCTCCACATATCCCTTCCACCCCACCTCCTCAGCCTCTGCATAACTCTCCTCCAACATCCACCTCTGCACACATCTCCCTCCACAGTCCTCATCTTCCCCCCCAAAGCTTTCTCACATCTCATCTACCTGGCTCTAGTACCTCCTGGCATTGTAGGCAGCTCTGCCTCACTTTGCAGGGAGATCATTGGTCAGCATATGTCCCTGCCCTGAGTACATGCAGGGATCTGTGAGAGCCACAAGCCACCAAGAGCAAAGCTGTCCTGGAAACAACTTTCTGGATTCAGCACGTAGGCCTTTTGATTAACATATGTGGACTAGTAGATCTAGGTGGACTTTACATAAGTGACTAAAAAATTAAAGCCTAACTTCAGCTCATACTTTTTAAGTAGTTACAGAAACAGAAATGTTTTTCCTTCTGTGATAAAGGTTTTCAGTAAATTAATTAGGAACCCCGTCATTGTTAAATGGTTTGTCTCAACTCTCTGAATGCCACGTTTGCAGCACAGCTAGGTCTGTTATAGAAGTAGAAAAATAACAGCAGGATCAACAGGTAACAAAACCAGATCTCCTTGGGGTATTCTGTAGATGAATGGTTAGTGATCACTTTATGTCATTAGCATGGTTTCTTTCATAGGGGCTTTCACAATGATAGTTTACATTAGCCGAAGCCACAGATTTTGTTAGACACCCCCTCTTGCCTACAATCAAATCTAACAAAGTTCCAGAATGGGTATGCTTCCTAGAAGAGATAAATCTGAATTGCATTTTAAGATTCAAGTAGCAACTTGCGGTAGCCAAATTTACTGAAGCACTGTTAAATATAGAGCATCACCAGCAAACTTAATAATTCAGCAGAAACTAATAATTATGTGGAAAAGAACTAGTTCCTGTATTGGCTTTTAATGCTGTGTACCAATTGTAGGAAGTTTGTATAGTTTTGCATAACTTCTTATTTGATGATTTTCTGTGTCCTTATTGGGGAGTCTTACAGATTTTTGTTTCAGCTCAGTGCTATAATATTATAACCTCTGTCAGAACAGACAGTAAGATGAAATAACCAGAATTGGGACACAAAGGTTCCAACTTGTTGCTATTAGGAGATAAATCATTATGACCCGGAGCCAGAAGGTTTATGGTTACATGTGGTGGGAGCAACCCCTCACTTTGCCTGACCCATCTCAAATGTTTGTAAGCCACCACTTAGACAAAGATTTTATTAATCTGATATTAGATTTCTTCTTATTAGATTTAATATCTGATGTGAATGTTCAATATATATGTGTAAAGCACTGCGTAAATTGACAGCGCTATATAAGTACCTGAAAAGTACCTGAAATATTTGTCCATTCCATTGAGTTGCAATTGAGCCATCCTTGGACAAATAATAGAGAGGGTAGTATTATATATACAAGCAAATTTAGGTGGACTTGAATAACAATTTAAATTTGAACTCCAGCTAACCCTTTTTAAGAAGTTACAGCAACAGTTTATTTTCTCTTTCGGGATAAAAGCTTTACACAAATGAAAAATAGCTAACCATTATAAGCACTCCTGCCTGAATTATGTGTCTCAATCCTCTAACCACCACATTTGGTGGACAGTGTGACTGTCAGAAGAAGTTTAAAAGTAATAGACTTACTGGCCAGATCACCAAGTGAAAATAAAGGGAAAAAACTTAAAAGAAGAAAACTAATAAAGTTTTATAATCTATGGAATGGTAAGCTGCAATATATTACATTTTTGCTTTTGGTTTAGATACCCTGTAGTCTATCACTGTCATTATCAACCTCCTTGCCTAGTTCAAGCCAGTAGTTCTTTATTCAGGAAGCTATGATTCTGTGCTGTGTATGTTTCTTAAATGATTTACATTGTAAGGACTAACTTCTTTCCCTGTCTAATATGCATCAACTGACTGATCTAAAGAGGAACAGTACTCTAAACAAAACACACATTTCCAGTATATAATTCCATCTGGACACAGTGGGAGACATTAAAGTCCTTACAACACTTTTCTGGTGTTTTGTCCCTTTAAATTTGTCATCATCAGATTCAAAAAGCTCTGCAGCCAGTTTTGGTAGTTGAACTGATATATGCAGCTGATTCAGGTAATTCTTAATAGTGCCATTTTAACAAAATGGCTACAGCAAATTAAAAAATAATTACCTCCAGTTTGTAGATAACAAAGCAGGAGGCTATTAAGACCAACTTAAACTGGGCATACAGAGACAAGCAGAGCACCTGTCTCTGTACTCTGTAAAAGAGCAACATGTTTGCTGCTGCTACCCCCTTTCCACCTGTTAACCAATGATGCGGATGTCAGGCAGTCCCCTTGTATCAGGGAGACAATAATCAATTGTGTGGATTCCATACAAAACATAATAATTTTAAGGTATTTACTGCGGGATTTTAAAAACACAAATGTGTCCTACGTACATACAGAGCTCCTCAGGGATGTGCGGAATTAACTAGACCATATGGGTACAGCATCTATGATGAAAGCAGCAATGTGGGCAGAAAGATGAAAAGGACGGATAAACAATGATGATGAGAGCATGGTTCACCTCTGCTCCTGTAGTAGATTTGAGTAGGATCACCTCATAAGCAGGAGAGAAGTAAAGAGCAGGGTGCTACATTTAATAACAAGCAGTGACAACTTTATTAAAAAGCAGCACAGTTACTTTTTAATATTCACCAATCCTCCATAGGCTGGAGGGCACAGAATGTATGGGGCATCAAGACAAAAGGCAGCTGAAGGCACAGTGTAAACATTGGCACCATCGAGCATGCAGCACAGGGACACAGGGGCGCCAAAACCAGCCAGTGATATAATATAGACGAGACTCCAGCAGCGCTCTTTGGATGGCAGCTGTCAGAATGCCTGGATGATGTTGGGAGGGTGGATAGGCATAACATGTTTCAAGGGGCTCCACCCTCTTTTTCAAATGGAAAGAAGGAGAAGGGAAATAAAAGGGTTAAATAGCCGGAAGGGCGGGGAGAGGGAGGAGAAGGAGGGAAAAACAAGACTCATTCTTGCTGCATTCTTGGCTTTCCATCAGACAAGACATGACAGTGTACATGAACAATGGTATAAAATATTTACAATAAAAGCAAATTAAAAATTGATGGATGAATTGCTTCCTGTAGATCAAACCCAATGCACAACTGACATGTGTAACAGTATAAATAATGAAATAAAAAGGCAAGAATAACCAACAATCATGGTGGGAATAACAGGGACCATAAAGGAAGAAGGAAAAGACATATTACAAGATGGTCCACACTTCAAGCTCCTCATTCAGACCCTCTGGTGATAAAGTATATACAAAAAGTTTCTCTGCATCAAAGGGCATGAAACCTCTCCATCACAGTCATGGGGGGGAATCTGCTTGAGGGCCCAAACATGAAGTAGACCAGTTATGCGTGAACGTAAAGTGTCGGGGGCCACTGTGATCCATACTGCCCTCTTCAATCACTCTCCTGTACTCACTTGTTCAGACAGTGCAAATTGTCCGGCCCACAGAAACATGACCACAGGGACAAGAGAGACAATAGATGACATGTGGAAAAGGAGAAAAAGGAACTAATAGGATACGTTTTACCGTTACTGTCAGTGAAACTTTATTTTACAATGATCCATACGTTTACACATTTTACATTTTAGTTTCTTACACTGAAACATCCCCACAACATTGTAAAAAGTTGAAGGCAGTGATTGCACAATGGGCTGTAGAACAAAATAGTAGACCAGCAGAAAAAAACAAAAACAAAAACAAATGTAAAATATTTTAAGATAGTGACAAAATGTATGTATTCAATAAATGTTGAAATAACAGCCCTCAGTGTAGTGAAAAAAAAAAGTTGTGATAGAACCCAGGCAATAATATACTGTATAACAGCAGTCACTAAATGGCGGACTACGGTCCGCGAACGGACCCAGCAGCACTGCCTCCCGGACCGCCAGCCCGCAATGACAGATCTGCCGCTGAGCAGGGCAGTTGTCATGGCAACATGACATGACATGTGCTCCATCCCTTTCAGCTCACTGTCTGTCCGGCTCCAGCTCCCTGCCTGTACACAAGCGTCCAGCAAGGATCCTGGCAAGCTCCTGTCTGCCCTCAAGTTAGGGTGTAGTCTTACAGGGGCACTCTGATGGGCATATGGAATGTTAAGGGGCACTCTGATGGGCAAAACATAGAATGTGCTCATCAGAGTGCCCCTTAGTATAAACTGTATCCATCAGAGTGCCCATTAATATAAATGTGCCTATTAGACTGTCCCTTAAAATAAAATGTGTCCATGAGCATGCCCCTTATTTTATGTCAAGGGACATTCTTATGGGCACATTTTATGTTAAGGGGGCACAAATGGTCACATACTGTGGAAAGGGGCACTTTGATGGGCACTTGTGATGGAAAGGGGCACTCTGATGGGGAATATGACATAAAGGGGCACTCTGATGGGGAAATATGATAGAAAGGGGTACTTTGAGTGTAAGGGGGCACTCTGATGGGAATACCTGATGCAAGGTTGCAATGTGATGGGGATACCTGATGTAAAGGGGCACTCTGATTGGGACAACTGATGTAAAGGAGCACTCTGATGGGCACACCTGATGTTATGAAAATACATGATGTAAAGTTGCATTCTGATGGCAACACCTAATGTAAGGGGGCACACTGATGGCCACGCCCTATTTGGACCTCGGCTAGAAGAAAACTTTAGTGACTGGACCTCCTTGAATTTTAATTCAATACCCCTGCTGTATAAGAAAAAGTGAACAGTAAAATAAATGTACAACTGGGAGGAAAAAAATATTGCTCCACATACAATATATCACTCTACAGTATATGATTGCACGCTTGCTGTGACCCTTCTAAAAAGATGCACAGCTGCAACCCAACTTTGTATTACAAACAAGTCCATGTACAAGAAGACATAGATGAGGCAGAACATGGGGAAGGGGGTAAAGGAGGCTGAATGGCAACTGATTATGGACAGTGGGGCATATATAAGGCAGAGTGGAAAATGATTTAAGCATGGGGTGGAGGAGATGGAGATGTGACCGCCAACCATGGAACACTGGAAGAGACAGAACAGACAGAGTAAAGTACAACTGTTAAGGGAACAATGTTCCATAGGGACTGGAAACTAAAGATAAGGGAATGTTTTTTTCCAGGGCATTGGCATCTCTAAGTGAATGATGTGTATGCAGAAAACCTGCCAGATTTGCACTGAAGAGAATAGATTTGAGAGGTGGGTCATGTGGTTTACAGCACTGAAAGGAAACATAATTCCTATTCAAGTCTTGGGACAGAAGTGCATACATCTAGTTTACAGCTAGTAATAAGAATGTGCCAGCCCAGTACAGACAGGGTTAGTTATGTTAAATATAACTACCTAGAACTTTTTTAACATTACAAAGATGTGGAAAGCCAGGTGGGATTTTTTTTACCATGTAAAGCAAGTAAAAATTTAAGCAGCAATGTTTAAATATTTTTTTAAAAGTTATGTTATGTGAATAGGAACATATACCAAAACAACCAATGCCAGGGCTGATCCTACACAAGGCAAAACATGCACTGAGGTGGCTTCTTTTGTTTGCTGAAAAGCAGCTATTTCCTTTTGTGCTACTAGCCCCTCCCTCTTAGATTGTAAGCTCCAAGGAGCAGGGCCCCCCTAACGCTCTTATATTGAACTGTATTGTTGCTGTATTGTCTTCTGTTATATTGTAAAGCGCTGAGCAAACTGTTGGCGGTATATAAATCCCATATAATAATAATAAGCTGTCTACCAGTGTGTAGTCTTGCAGTCTTTAAAGGGCACCATAAAGCTGGTTTCACACTGGTGCGCTGCATTAATGCGCACAATTGTGTGCTATGGGTGTTGGTGTACTGTCATTCATTCCTATTGGCACACAAAAGCACTTCACCAATATTTATTTATACTGCAGGGTATAAATACCATCTCCAATATGGTGGATTTTCCACTTCCTGATGACCATCTATTGGTCGAAACGCGTCGAGGTTTGATGACGCAATTTCCGCTGACGTCACTTCCACCCTTTGGAACGCATGCTGGAACGCAGCGGCCATCCTGGTTTCCATTCACAGGCAACAAGGCTGAATACACTGAGTGCCAGGTTATGGGCACTTTGCTTGTGAGTTGTATTCTTACTTTCTCTCCGCTATATTAAACATTTTTATGGTTTTACACTATGGGATGTCCGCTTTTGTCTCTGTTTTCATGCTGATATTTGCTATACTGCCTGTGGAGGAGAGTAAGAATTTTTACGCAGCCCCTGTAGAGTAACACCGTTACCAATAGCAAAGCTGTTTAAATCCTGTCATAGAACATTGGTTACCATCAGCAACACTGCATATACCCCCGAGAGGGATTATTGGTACCACTACTATGCAGTAACAGGGGATAGTCCCAAACAAAGCGCATTAGACCATCCTAGAGATAGGTGGTCACGGGCAGGGGCGGACCGACCATTTGGAAACTTGGGCACTGCCCGAGGGCCCGGGGTCAGTAGGGGGCCCCATGAGATGCCCCTGGTACCTTTTTCATAGGCTTTTTTGAGTTTGGGCAAGGACACAGGGGCCCCATGATCCCCTATTGCCCGGGGGCCGCATGAGTTGTCAGTCCGCCCCTGGTCACGGGATGACAGTGAGTGCACATCCATGTGGGGCACCGGTTTGAGCACAGTGGAGCACCCGTCTTTCTTAATGAAGCTCACCATTAAGCTTACAGCACTTGGGCACTTTATTTTTATGAATTGAGACTGCTTAATAATAACAATTCTATTACATGTGTAGTAATTACCACTAGTATATATATATATTTCATTTCACTAAGATTAATGTATGCATGGTCCATATGGTATTTTGTTTGTTTTTGTGTTTGCTGGTTCTCAAATTAGGACTGCTGCATAAATACGGTTTATTTGCACTAAGATTCTATTCATAAGCGCAAAATACTTCATTCACTTTACCAATATACCTACTTTATGTAAAATTTCAATAGTCCTCTGCACATCAAGTACGAGACTGAGAGTGGAAGGAAAATCACTGTGAGTCCATCACTGGCATTTATAGATGAGATATCATATGCTGTTACTATACACTCACTCTTCATGGTGCATCATTAGATAGAACAACAAAGCTCATAGAAACTATCCTTCCCAATACAACTGAATATGACTGGTCAGGCAGAGAAGCAGTTAACCTTAAGCAATATGCAGTGGAGCATGTAGGATAACCACTTATGTGTCTGAACTCTCAGCAGTATCTATTTGTCTCTTCCATGTCATTAACAACAGATCTGTTGATAAACAGAGCTATCTAAAAGCGAATCACATACTGGAGACAAGTGAGGATTTTACAGCTGAGAAGACACTGTAAATGAAAGTTCAGACATAAAGGTTAGAATCTGAAAGCATCTAATGCACTATATACTGCCATCATCCTAACATATTTTAGCTATGGGGTTGTCATTAGTGTGGTAATGCTCATTCATATTGTAATAGTGTAAAGAATGAGGAAAAAACCCAAGTGGGAAATGATCTATTAAACTTTATTGTAGGATAAATAACTGATTCATCAATGCTTTTCTCATAAGGCTGAATAATAAATATTTCCTCTGGGCAAAGTGAAATGTTACCTTTATGTTTCAGTCTGTCACCAGTATTAAGCACTTTTAATGCTGGAGCCTTATCAATTGTTAAAATATGGCCATTACTAACCCTTGCTAACAGCTGCCCATGGTGACCAAAACTGGATATGAAAGAGCGGTGCATAGTGATAGTCAACATTTGGGAATGATTAGGTGGGACACAATGAAGGATTAGGAAGAAAAAGTGTCGCACCTCGGGCTAAATAACTGTAGGCAGGGCCAAAAAGTGGGTGTAGATGATAAAGTGGGTGTCACTTCATGGCCTATGTAAAATAGTATTACAAGTCCCATTTTTTGTGTCAGCGGCCACAATATTAGTCCCAGAATTTGGATGTCTCTTCATAGCTTACTGTATGATTTGTAGTGTGGCACCTTACCCCTTTGCTTTGTTATAGACAACACAGGGCCTGTAGGCAGGGCTGCTGTTAGAAATCACAGGGCCCACCCCCCCCCAAAAAAAATACCAAATTATATTTTTGCTAAAAATACACTAACATCATTATTAGTGGATGCAAACACAACACAATTTCTGTAAAAGCTCTGTGTGAATGAGGTCTTGGAGCTTGTTCACATGAGCACAGTGGCCTATACACTGTAAATCAGTAGTTTGTTTATGTGGCTGGAGCCACCTAGAGCTGTATGCTGGCAGCTTATTTTACTCTACGTAGGAGCAACAGCTGTACGAACCAGGGGTGGACTGACCATTTGGAAACTCGGGCACTGCCCGAGGGCCCGGGGTCAGTAGGGGGCCCCATGAGATGCCCCTGGTACCTTTTTCATAGGCTTTTTTGAGCTTGGGCAAGGACACAGGGGCCCCATGATCCCCTATTGCCCGGGGGCCCCATGAGTTGTCAGTCCGCCCCTGGTACGAACACAACCGCTAGTCCTAATTTGAAAGACATGTGAGTGCAGGTGTACAGCATCAAAGACAGCGTGTATTCGGGGACACTCACCCACCTCTGCACACCTACCAAATTAGTCCCCTTAGAGTAAAAGGTGGCTTCAGCCGCATGAACAATCCACTCATTCACACGGCTAGAGTACCCGTGTGAATGAATCCTAAGGACTTATTCGCATGTGAGGTTGGAGGGTGTTAAAACGCCATTGTTGGGCTGCGCTTTTACTGCCCACCAACCGGTACCCTCTTTAGCAGCAGAGGCAGTGGCTAGAGGTGTACTCATGGCAAAACTTATAGACAGCAAAGTGTATGTGAGCAAGTCCTTAATTTTTTCTTAATTATTTTTTAGAACTTTAGTTATTTGTTAAAAATTTTTTTTGATTTTTTAAAAATTATTTTTATTTATTTATGCTAAATTTTTTTTATGTCTAAAGGTGCCTTTTAAACGGATGGGGCCCACGACCAGGACAGGAAGGCCAGTTGTAGGTACACTGAAGAGAGAGTGGAAGTAAAGTAAGTTCCATTGTTGATTTATTTATTTATTACAGATACTTATATAGCACCATCAATTTATACAGTGCTTTACATATATATCTTGTATAATTGTAATTTTTTTTTGGGGGGGGTAGGGGGCTTTGGTGATGTCTCACATTTGAGACTGAGAAAAGGACGGGGGACATAGATTCATCAGTTTCTTTCTCTGCAGCCTCAGCTGCACAGGTGAATGAATAGGAATTGTTCTTCCTGTTCATTCACAAAGTGAAGCATAGTAAACACAGTTTATTATAGGTTCGTGATAAATGGACACAGGTACAGATCGCTCACTGTGTTCATTCAGGAAAGAAAGGGGTGAGTAAATATGACATATTTTCCAGCCCCTTCCTCTGCTCTCCATCATGAAACATCCTCTTGTGTGCCCTAAACAGCTGCAGGTGGGAGAGGAGAGGAGGGAAAGAGGCACAAAGGAGGGTCTAGACAGCAGGGGGATGGAGGTGCAGATACTAGCCATAGGAGAAGAAGCTAGCAGCACTGCAGTGGAGCCAAAAGAGGATCAATGTCTGCAATAAGGCAGTACAGCTGGCCCTCTTGTTCAAAAAGTTCCTTTTAAACTGATGGGGCCCAGGACAAGAAAAGGAAGGCCGGCTGTAGGCTCACTGAAGAGAGCGTGGGAGTAAAGAAAGCCCCATTGTTGATTTATTTATTTATTACAGGCATTTATATAGCGCCATGAATTTATGCAGTGCTCTATATATATATTATATATATATACAGTACTGCTCAAAAATTTAAACGAACATTTTGAAAACACATCAGATCTCAATGGGGAACAATATCATGCTAGATATCTACTGTATATGGACTGATATGGACTGGGTAATGTGTTAGGAAAGTAAGGATGCCCCATTGTTTGATGGAAATGAAAATTATCAACCTTCAGAGGCCTGAATTCAAAGACACCCCAAAAATCAAAGTGCAAAAATGTTGGAGCAGGCTAGTCCATTTTGCTAAAATTTCATTGAAGCAACTCAAACTGGTACTCAGTAGTTTGTATAGCCCCCCACGTGCTTGTATGCATGCCCGAAAATTTCGGGGAATGCTCCTAATGAGAGGACAGATGGTGTCCTGGGGTATTTCCTTCCAGATCTGAACCAGGGCATCATTGAGCTCCTGGACAGTCTGAGGGGCAACCTGGCCAGGGCGCCAGTAGCGGACCTGGCAATTCTGGTGTCCAATCGCAAATGCCAATCGAATTCTATGGTGCCAGGTAGTGAGCACAGTGCTCACTAGAGGATGTTGGGCCCTCAGGCCACCCTCATGAAGTCTGTTTCTGATTGTTTGGTCAGAGACATTCACACCAGTGGCCTGCTGGAGGTATTTTGTAGGGATTTGGCAAGGCCCATCCTGTTTCTCCTTGCTCAAAGGAGCAGATACCGGTCATGTTGATGAGTAAAGGACCTTCTACAGCCCAGTCCAGCTCTCCTAGATTAACTGCCTGTCTCCTAGAATCTCCTCCATGCTCTTGAGACTGTGCTGGGAGACTCAGCAAACCTTCTAGCAATGGCACATATTTGAACACAGGCACAATTTTAGTTTTTTTTCAGGTATTTACCAAAACATATTCAAGCTATAGTTATATAATGGATATTGGCTGAAAGAGTTTAATTTGAGGGTATGTACATCCAAATTGGAGGAAGGGTTTATGAGTTACAGCTCTTAAGAGTAGCCATCCCCCCTTTTTCAAGGGGCCAAAAGTAATTGGACAATTGAATCAAAAGCTGTTTCATGGCCAGGTGTGTGCTATTCCATTATTTCTTCATCAATTCAGCAGGTAAAAGGTCTGGAGTTGATTCTATGTCTGGTATTTGCATTTGGAATCTATTGCTGTGAGCCTACATCATGCATTCAAAGGAACTGTCCATGCAAGTGAAACAGGCCATTGTAAGGCTTCAAAAACAAAACAAATCAATCAGAGAGATAGCAGCAACATTAGGAGTGGCCAAATCAACAGTTTGGTACATTCTGAGGAAAGAAGAATGCACGGGTGAGCTCAGCAACATAAAAAGGCATGGACATCCATGGTAGACAACAGTGGTGGATGATCGCGGGATCCTCTCTATGGTAAAGAAAAACCCAATCACAACTTCCAGACAAGTGAAGGACACTCTCCAGGATGTGGGCGTATCATTGTCAAAGTCTACAATCAAGACAAGACTTCACGAGAGCAAATACAGAGGGTTCACCACAAGGTGCAAACCATTCATAAGCCTGAAGAATAGAAAAGCCAGATTAGACTACCAAAAAAACATCAAAAAAGGCCAGACCAGTTCTGGAAAAGCATTCTTTGGATGGATGAAACTAAGATTAATCTGTACCAGAATGACGGGAAGAAAAAAGTGTGACGGGAAGAAAAAAGTGTAGAGAAGGCTTGGAACAGCTCATGATGCAAAGCACACATCATCTGTAAAACATGGTAGAGGCAATGTGATAGCATGGGCATGCATGGCTTCCAGTAGCACTGGGTCATTGGTCTTTATTGATGATGTGACAGAAGACAGAAGCAGCCGGATGAATTCTGCAGTGTTTAGAGATATACTGTCAGCCCAGATTCAGCCAAATGCAGCAAAGCTGATTGGACGGCGCCTCACAGTACAGATGAACAATGATCCAAAACACACTGCAAAAGCAACCCAGGAGTTTTTGAAGGAAAAGAAGTGAAATATTCTGCAATGGCCAAGTCAGTCACCTGATCTCAACCCAATTGAGCATGCATTTCACTTGATGAAGGCAAAACTAAAGGCAGAAAGACCCACAGACAAAGAACAACTAAAGACAGCTGCAGTTAGAGCCTGCAAAAACATCAGAAAGGAGGAAACCCAATCTTTGGTAATGTCCATGGGTTCCAGACTTCAGGCAGTCATTGCCAGTAAAGGATTCTCAACAAAATATTAAAAATTAACATTTTATTTAAGATTATATTCATTTATCCAATTACATTTGAGCCCCTGAAAATGCAGGGACTGTGTATAAAAATGGTTGCAGTTCCTAAAATTTGTATTTGATATTTAAGTTCAACCCCTTCAATTAAAGCTGAAAGTCTGCACTTAAAATTCATTTGGATTGTCTCATTTTAATTTATTCTGGTGGCATACAGAGCCAAAAGTATGAAAATTGTGCCTGTGTCTATATACGTATATATGGACCTAACTGTGTGTTTATATATATATATATATATATATATATATATATATATATATATATATATACCACCACTGGGGCATTTTTGTAGACCTGGGATATTCTTCATCTCACAGTCAATGAGAATTTCTTTACTCCTACTGACCATGGGGCATTTTGTTCCTCCCACTGACCAGCAATGTAAATGAACGAAAGTATGTCACATGCTGACCCTTGCTCCCTAAACGCTGTGTTCTGTTACATACTCCTGACCTATGCACTATATACACTAGTTTGTATGTTACACCATTGTACTCTTTACAGTGTGTTGTACAATACATACTCTGACTTCCGCAGACTATAAAACCCATAGCCATGACTCCTGCACTATACACTCTTGACCTTTGCATTCTATACTTTATGTTTTACATGACATACTCCTGAACCTTTGCACTCCTTGCTTTACATTTTACATGACATACTCTTGTCCCCTGAACCTCATGTGCTAGGTTACATTACATACTTCAAACCCCTTCAAACACTATACTCTTGACCTCTTCATCCTGTACTCTATGTTGCACTTTGCATCCTCCTGCACTCCATATGCCATGGTCACTGTTCAGGCCAATGTGGTCACCACCAGGATGCACCTGTTTTTCTGTGGAATAGGATTGGTAGAGCATTTTTGGTACCATGCTTTTAACAGAGTCTAACAGTTTTTGCCAATATTGTTAAATGGCAAATTGGTTGTGTATGCACCCAGGCCAAAATATACCAGTCTTTCCCTGCTCCCCCTAGGTAGAGAATGCAATAGGATGAGTTGGAATACACAAAGATTGGTGGAACTCCCAAAACCTACAGTTCTGGGTTTTAGCATAATGTTTTTTTAAATACTGGTCATGTAAACAAACCCCTTATTGCCCCAGAAGCAAATTGAGTATTCAGAGGTTAATAACCATACATATAGCATTAGAGGAAATAAAAGCTACAGCCTAAATCAACCCTTTTTGTGTATAATGTACGTATCAAAATGTTTTTAATGCATATTCTATTCTTAGCTTGGTTGTAATCTATAATGTAGTAAGGATATACAATAGGCCCAACAGGGATCTGCAATAATAGCAGCTACGTAATTTAAAAGTATCAATTGAATCTTAATGCAACACTTTTGAATTTATAAGTGTATTTTATGAATGTAAAAGTGAATGGTTTCCATAATACAGTTACTTCAAAAGCTGTAAAATCAGACTAATAACACAGGCCTGTTGATAAAATGTTTAGTGGCTACAACCAATCTGTAGTAGGAGAATGTTTGCATGCTGAATTTCTATCACGTATGTACTATATAACCTAGAAACCTTGACTGGCATTCATAGCATGTTAGTTAAAACTTCCATAACATACATTTGACCAGTATCCCTACTGAAATAGCATGAACCCTAACATCTCTCTGTTTCCCCACAATTCCTACTTGGCTTGGGCAAAGTAATGACATGTATGAACAACAAGGATGAGTAAACCAAGCTATATGAGTTAGAACTTGTAAAGGTTCACAAGAGATACTAGAAGACTATTGGCTTGTACCAGTCCAGTGCTATTTGTGTCATTTTACAAAAGTGCATTTGGTATAACTTTGGCAGGTTTCCCAATCATCCCTAGCATCTAGTTATGACTAATTCAAGCAACTTTTCACAGTAACCAGTGTTAAATGTTCCAAATTCTACAATATTCTACCATCTAGCAACGTTCCTCTACAGGAGTGTGCCCACTACACAACCCATAAAGTCCTCTACACCCTTTTCTTTGACTCCTTTAGGTCTTTATGCTTTTTATGTGTCTGCTTTCTTTGCAGTCTTTGCAGAATGACCTTGAGCTTCTTACCACAGAGCCAGTTTCTAATAAGGACTCTTTACAAGTATCCTCTATGATCCAAGAAACAACTTACAGTATAATAATTGTAAAGTACAGGGCACAGGCAAAATACTATCAGACCCTGGAAAAGCTTTCAAGCACACGCCCCTGGGCTCCTCCACTGAAACCACGAGTGATCAGTTTTTTGTGTCCTAAGGTGATGGACCATCTCTAAATTGCAAAGAAATCACTCTTAGTTTAAAGTGTCACTAAACCCACAACAGTAAAATCAGTCTGTATATGCAGTAAAGCATGCTTGTTATATCCACTGTGGAACCTAAGGGGTTACTCCTCAGCATTATGTAAAACAACTGTTTGATCCTGTCGTCTCTGATCCTTCCCTTTTTATACTGTCCCCAATCCATCTGCTTACAGTACGGAGACACATGCTGAGTTTGGTGTGTATTGTTAGAGAGGTTTTTTTTTTTTTGGGAGGGTGCATGTGATCTGCACAGGGCAAATCATCACTGTCTAGACAGAGGGTCAAGGATCATGTAGCCTCATAGGACAGTCAGAGGAGAATGAAAACTCCTCCTCCTACAAGATTAACCAATTGTCAGCCTGACACTGATAGAAGTCACAAGACTACTATACACTGCTGATGAGAAAAGGTATTTAGTAGTTTATATTTACTAAAATAATTGTATTTTGATCTTCTGTGTACTGTGGGAGACCAAATATTTTGAATGCAGACTCCTGGGTTTAGTAACGCTTTAACTAATTTATTCTTTTATCTTAAAATTTTACAACTTTTCAATTATCTCCTTCACTGACCTCTAATATCATAATAGAAGCAGTGCATCTGCATTTATGGAACTTCAGTAAAACCTTGGGAGTTGTACCCGGACTCAACACCATGTAATGTTTCTTTGGGTACTGGATCCTGCATGGACTCTCACCTTGGCACATGGTGCAACGTGCTGTAGTAAGCAGCAGGGTGCTATACAGGTTCAGGGCTGTGGTCAACCACTATGGAACCCATAGCGAGTGGCAAGTGAAAGGGAAGCATGGACTTTATGTACAGTTCAACATCATGGTCAGGTAAGACAGGGTCACTCTGTATCTCTGACTGTTACTGTTAAAAACAGTGCAATATTTAGAATGTATTCCCTATTCAGTGTAAACTTACATCACACAATAGGTTGTACATTTTACCACCATTTCCTTCTACAGCCTTTACTCAGGTGCTTCCTCCTGATCTTTCATCTCCAGGATTTGTTACAGGACAGACTACATCCGGGTTGCTGTGTATTCCATCTGGACATGCTTACCATGAGAACCATACAAAGGAATGCCCTCACCCAAAGTTATGGAGGAAACCAGATGACACAGCTACAAAATCAGGTAAACATTAGCTCTGGATGAAGGCCCTTGCAACGCTGAACTTCGCATTGACAAAGTTTCCTTTTTAACAGCAGTCTTTGCATCCAATTCTAACTCTATTGTAGGCATGCAACAAGTGGCCTACCTGGCAAATGCAGAATTCTGCATCTATGTCACAATTCCTTGGACATCTAACTGCCTTATTGCAGCCAGCTTTGCCCAGGGCTACAAAATACCACACCCCTTGTTCAGATCCTCTATCTCTATCTTAGTTGGATCCTGATATGCCTGCCCTAAACATGGCAGGTGCAGAATGTGATGAGGAGAATATAGAAACAGTGTTAGAGAAGTCTGCAGAAGATTTTTCTCTCCCACACCCTTTTACACCTGAATCGGGAGCTTCACACAACATGCTTGCTAATGTTGATAAGCTCACCGCTGCCGTGCTCAAGAGCTCCAGTATTGTAGTTCTTGATTCTCCTCCATCTCACCTGGAGACCTGCAAAAGCTGTCAAGACATTCCCCATTCATGAATGAATAGAATGGGCAATCTATGGTGAAGAAAAATGGCCTCAGTCTTAAACAAACATCCCACTGTTCTTTCATTTGAGGATTTTGCAGATAGAAAGTTTAACATGCTTCTTACTTTGGAAGGCCTAGCCCTGCACCAAGCTATTGTTGCTATTTCAGTATGTCACACTGCAGCTAACTGGACTAGGGCAACAACAACCCAAAGTATTCTGTATTCCAGGACAATGCTCTACTGGAACAGTTACAGCAATTACCTTCTGCTGTGCTCTTTTGTGTGGATGCCTTAGAACATGTCATGAGACAAGTCTGTCAAAGCCAGAGTGGCTTTACTCTCTATTCACATGTGCACAAACCTGTGGCTCAAAGCATGGCTGCTAAAAGTGCCTTGTGTGTATGTCTTTTCAAGGCAGATATCCTGTTGGGCAGGAACTTGACCAATTCATCAAAGATGTCATGGGAGGGAAGGTTTTCCTCTCATAGTGGAAGATCCCAAACTGACTCTCCTCAGGAACCTTTCAGAAGGGTACAAAATAAAGTTCAAAACTCAAAACTCCTCCCCCTGTTTACTTCTCTCAAATCAACAAATTACCCAAGGATAATCAGGTTTGCAGAATGTCCTGTACCATCTCTTGTCCCAGGATGTAGCTGAGCCAGTACCTTAAAAGGACAAGGTTCAAAGGATTCTGTTTATGGTACCAAAGCTCAATGGAAGTATTTGTCCAATTCTGCACTTATTATCCATAAACAAATGCTTTCAGGTTCCAAAATCCACAAGGTCATTATTGCCTCTCAGGAACAAAGTGAAATTCTGCACTTTTTAGTGTCAGACAGCCATTTCCAGTTTGTCGTACTTTAGCCTATTCGCTTCTCCCAGAGTATTCACAAAGGGCCTTGCACCTCTTCTTACTCTCTAAGAACCCAGGGCATTCAGGCCACAATTTATACAGATGACCTTCTTCTAGAGGGCTGATCTCACTTCTGTCTGTCTGCAAACGTCCACATGACATTTCAGATGCTCCAGGCCTTTGGTTGGATGATCAGTTTCCAACAAAAATCTGCTCTCCAGCCTTCTCTTTACCTGGAATACTTGAATCTGGTCACAAGTACACTGCATGCACAGCTCAATCTGTGGAGCACCGTGGTAGTTCATTGAAGCTTCCTGTCAGAATATCTGCTTTCGTATACAAGGCAAGCAGATATTTATGACAGGTCTGCAGGAGACCTGCATGGCACCAGCAATCGCTGGTGCAATGCTTTCCAGGCTCCTGTAGACAAAAATAATAAATGCACATTTTTTTACCTGAAAAAAATGTGTATTTATTATTTTTGTCTAAAAGGTAAACGTATCCTTTAACAAGTACTTCTCCTCTTAATGGTGGTAAACTGATGTAAGGACAAATTTGAAGTAGTGAAGTGTAACAGTTGGCATTAGTGTCTATGAGCAATATCAACTCTCTCTCTGGGTGACAAGGGCAAAAGGCAACATTAGCAGAAACCGCATTCAGTTGGTAAGGGTAAATTGTTGTTTCAGTTGGCACTGCTGTAATATGGCCTGCAGCTGTGTGTCCTGCCATTAGCTTGGATGATGAGATTGTAATGCAAAAGTGTTCCAACGGTGGAGGCTGGAAGAACTAGGCAGCAAACCAGGGTAACTAAGTGTAACATCCGTAACTATGTGCAGGTAGATAGCAGATGTGATGGAATTGTCAATCTTCTTTCCGTTAGTGAATGTATGGGACTCTCTCACCCTATTAAAGATATCCGGCAGGTCCTAGCGGTCCATATTTCCCTGCAGATGGGGGCCCCCTCAGATTCTCCAGTCCTGATTTGGTGTCCCAGCTAGTTTACTGCTCACTGGGCTGTGCAGACTGTTTACGCTTCTCCTCCCTCTCTGATTCTGGCTCTGCGGCCTGGTCCAACACTCTAGCCTTCAGAACACTTCTTCCTCTTTCGATCTTTCCCCTTCTCACTACCTGGTCAGTCTTCTGGGCCTTTAGTTATATATGCCCCGCCCACAAGCAAGCTCCTCGGGGAAATGTAGTTTCCCGATGCACTGTTCTTTAGTCTTGCAATTCAGCATACAAATTCCACATGGCTATTCTTCAACACGTGGCTGCTACTGTTCTACAGAACACTGCCATCTTATGTTGGTTTCAACATCCTGCATTAGATATTTATAGCAGGGTGTTACAAAGAGTTGATTTAAATAACGCTTTAAAAAGCTATTGGACTTTATATATATATATGTTGTTTCCATTCTTGCATCCAGGAATCTGGAGTGTACCATTTTGAAGGTCTTCATCTCCGATTTGTGGACATGGTGGCGTTTTTCTTTACCACCCCACTGGTTCCTGGCAGCAGAGTATTCTAGTTTAATGACTTTAACCACGAGGGGCGTTCAGGTCAAAGCAGGAGTTTTGATTTTATATAACAAAAGAATACATTTCAAGGAGTGAAAACTGCATTTATCTTTCCACATATGCCACTGCTACATTTATGCACTTATCTCAGCATTTAGCTAATGTCTGGAAAGCTTCAGCATAGAAAGGTTTGTTAGTACACCTGAAACATCCTAGTGACAGCCTGCATCACTTTGTCATCATTGTGTTCACCATTCCCACAGAAAGATTCATGTCTTGTGCAATTTCACAACAGGCTATGCATTAATTATCCAGGATCAGGTGTTTCACTCGCTGAATGTTCACAGAAATGACTGCTGTGGGCTGGGAACCACCACGGCTGGTATCATCCCTGACAGATGTATGGCCATCTTTGAAATGTTTATACTATTCAAATGTCTTACTGCGGCTGATCGTCTCATCACCAATACTGTGCTTGAAGTCTTCTGTTGATATCTGCGGGTTTTACAACTTCGTTCACAAGAAACTTCATCACCACACTCAGAAGGGATCTTCCTGCTGTCTGCTTCATGCTAATAACATAAGATCTCCTAATGTTGCCATTTGGATATACACTGCTTGGTGGTGGTTAGCTATCTTGCCAAGTGAGTCCTAATGTTCCTCTGGGAGGTTCTGGAATAAACTTCTTGTTTAACCCACTAAGGAAGTAATGGCCAGTTCTACCTGCTTAGTGGGCAGGATCCTATATGATCGGATCAAGCATCACATTCTCTTGATCCAAGAATTCAAGTTCTGGGCAATTGTTGTGGTATGAATCCTATCATGAATAAGGGGTCACCGTTGAAGAGGTGGCAAGCTGCTTGCTTCCCTGCAAAGTATCACTGCTAATCACTGCTGTCTGGCCTCCTGTGTCATTCTGGGCCTTCCCTGTGGCAGTAACTGTCAGGAATGGACTCACCACTGGTGGTGGGACTCACCTGCCATGTGGGCTGCAGTACCAGGGCTGGCCAGGGGGTGCTCTCAGCAGCCAGAAGCTCACTCCTACAATCAAGTCAGCACCTGAGGCTGATTGCAGGAGGTGTATTTAAGGAGTGGCCAGGCCTGCAGTCAGTGTCTTGGTGTATAGTTTCCCTTGGCCCCTGTATCCTGATCCTGCCTGCTTGAATCCTGACTCTGCACGAACTCTGCCTATACCGACCTCGGCTATTCCTGACTACTCTTCCGCCTGCTCTTTGTACCTTGCCTGCCCGTTTGCTACCGACCCGGCCTGCCCGACTGCGTTTAGTATTGTTCTTATTGTTATCTGTTGGAGGTTTGGCTTGTTTGCACTGTGTTTATGTTTAGTCTTGCACTGCGTTTATGTATTGTTTAGTCTTTAATAAATTGTATTGTTTATACTATACCTGAAGCCTGCGTTTCCCTGTGTCAGTCCACACATCTCTGGTCATACCTGGAGCCCTGACAGTAGCACTCGCCATCCATAAACTGGTCCACTCTAGAAGTCCTAACTTGGGGCCTTCTCTGACATTCCCAGTGTCTTCCCCCTACGCCCACAATGAAAGTAGTACCACTGGCCTCAAACCTTTCTTCAGGTTACTGCTTCCTATGTTGATTTGCTACTGTTTATTTGACTGCACCATCAATCTAATCTTTGGGCCTACTCCTCCTTGTGGTGGAACCTACCCACTTTTGGTTCCTGAAAACAGGCCATGTCTTATTATATTTTGGAAATCTGTGTCTTTCATCCCTCATCATCAAATTATTTGATGTCCTGTGTGGAGCCAAGATCGTCTTCAAACCTGACCTGGGGGGCCTACAGACTAATCCGAATAAAGAAGGGAAGTGAATGGAAGTATCAGTATGAATATCTTGTGCTGTCCCCCAGTCTTATAGCACCTATTTAATAAAGTATTTAAAAAACTCCTCTATGCGTGTGTGGTGGTCTATCTTGGCAATATTCTTGTCTGTTTTTGCAGCCTTCATGAACATCGTCAGCATATGTTGATGGTCTTACAACTCCTTCATGAAAACAGATTTTAGACCAAGAAGTGCCTTTTGAACAACAAGAAATGCCATTTTTGGATTGTAAAGATGATCTTCAAATGGACTCCCAGAAGCTGTCTGTTTTCACTAATTAGCCACTAAACTATTATTTTCAGTTTATCAAGTGTTATTTCTCACTGGTAGCCCCTATCACTGCCCTGGCCCATAAAGGTGCTGATGCCAAGAATTCACCTGTTAACACCAAGGGAGTACTGAAACATACCTTTATAACTGTTTCACCCATAAAAACCTTATTAAATCAAACTTAAAAGTGACGTTCAGCAATAAAAAACCCAATCATTTATACACACCTAGGTGGATGCAGCATCGATCCCCGAATAACAGTAGGATTATGATAGCAGGAGTCAATCATCTGGGTTGCGTGGGCAACGATGCAATTGAGCTTCATGTGTATCCACCCAATCTGAGGCTGCGGCAGCAGAACAAAGAAGTGTGATTGATTATTGGCAATGATTTTCAGGCGGGCAGGATACAGCATGGCATACGTCAGTTGGAAATTCCAGAGGCGGCCTTTAATTTCAAGAAATTGAACTCTCTTGCGCTGTACCTCCGCAGAGAAGTTGGGGTAAAAGGACATTTTGGCCCCATTAAATTGAACGTTGGCACGTTCCCTGGCTAGCCATAACATAATTTCACGATCCTTGCAATTGAGCAGATGAACCACAACAGGCCTGGGTGGTTGTTCAGCAGGCAATGGGTGAATGGGGGTGTGATGTGCCCTTTCTACTGCAAATAGAGGACAGAATGCTTCTTTGCCAAAATATCAAGTAGCCAGGCTTTAAAGAATTGTGTGGGATTACTGCCCTCACCATGTTCAGGACGGACTACAATGTGCACAATGTTGTGTCGCAGATGATTTTCAAGATCATCCATTCTGACATTATTAGCCTTAGCCAAATGTGCTGTGGAATGGGTATCAGAGAGCAATAGGGGGAATTTATCTTCCAAATCACTTATGTGACTCTCCACAGCCGTGGTCCTTTCTCTGATCTTTTGAATGTCATGTCTGAGAAAGTTTGCTTCTTCTCTCAATCCCCCCACTTGCTCCTTCACAGAGTGTACCGATGCAGTACAGTGTTGCACAGCCTTAAGGATATCCACCAAAGTAGGCTGCTCCTGCTCAATACCATCAGTGTCCCTCTCAGCTCCCTGCTTGGCCCTCATGTCTACCTCCTCTCACAAAGGCTGCTGTTGGTGTAGTAGGCCACACAGGGAGAGAAAGGGTGGGGGTCCATGAATGTCCGGGTCATGGGACCCAGTAATCCTCTGGATATAATAAAGCATGTCCCTGGAACCCTCCTTCCCCGCAGGGCGGCCTGTCTTACCAGACCTTCCAGCGGCCTCCTTCAGCTTGTCACCTCCTTCTCTGGGAGCACGTTGCGCTTGTGGAGTGCTGGCGCGATGTGGGAAGTCTGCACTGGCCGTTTCTTCCCTGTTTTTCTGGGTCATCATGTTAGGGAAAGGCTCACCCTGGGGATATAGAGGTGCCCCAGACCAGGACTGCTGCACAGGAGCAGCTCAAATTGCAGAAATGTCACTTGTACAGGATCGGTGACAGGATGAATAGCAGGAGCTCAGTGAAGCACAGCTCCTCAAATGCCCTTCGTGGCCATGCCCCCAATCCCAACTTTAATCTTTCCAGAGTCTGGACCATTATGTAATGTGCACTCCTGTGACCCACAGGATAAATAGGGCCAAAAAAACTTCTCCGTCAAATCACTACAAAGGTAATTAATTTTCTAATTCCAGAGTTGGATTATAAGCGTCTAACAAAATAATCTGCACCAAAAATCTATTCCACACCTTGCCAGAAGACATTTCACTCTAAAAACACCAGCTTCCTCTGTATGAAAAATGCATTTTATCAAATAAAAAATCCCTGATGTGACTGATTCTACATTCCACTTCTCTACACATGTAATTGCTGGATGTTTTTTTAAGCTAACTGCAGCCAACTTAAGCATTTTATAGGAAAACCTAAAGCAGCTTTTCCCTGTGTATATATTGACTGAGCATTTTTTTCTGTCTTCAGTACAAATAGTCACTTTATATAATGTTATTTACATGTTATCATACAGTGTAACAGGGTAGCACCAAGAAAATAATACAACATGTTGTGCAAAAAAAGGTGGTTCACACAGAGAGGTGACACCAAGATTGACAACTGTTGTGTCCCTGCAAATTCCATTGATGAAATTCTGGTCCTAAGCACTGTACAAGAATTTCTACATTGAAGTTAAGGCTTATTCTATTGCTTGTTCTGGGCTTTGGGAAAAAAAAGAAGAATTGGAGCGATACTGGCAGCAATTAAGTTTATGTTAAAATTCACCACTTTTATGAGCATTTGATGTTTTTTTTCTGCCTCTAAACGCCTCTCAATGTTAGCCTATGGAGTTGATTTACTAAAACTGGAGTGCAAAATCAGTGCAACTGTGCATGGTAGCCAATTAGCTTCTAAATTCAGCTGGTTCAATTAAGCTTTGGCAATAAAACCTGAAAGCTGCATGTTTTTTTATGCAGAGCTGCACCAGATTTTGCACTCTCCAGTTTTAGTAAATCAACCCTTATGTGTCAATGCACATATAGGCATTTACAAGTGTTTAGACACAGGGGCATTTAGAGGCACAAACAAAAACATTACTAGAATGTTCAGGAGTTGTGTTTTGGCAGAAAAAAGCTTGCTATACCTAAACACGTGTAATGTGTGTAAATGGGCATTAGTCCTAGGCTTTGTTAGTGCCTGAGCGTTAATTAATTTCAATGGACAGAATAAATTATTAGTATCCTGCCAGGAGAAAGGCATTCAGGAGAGCTCAAAGTTTAAACATTTTTTATGTTAATGCTTTCCTGCATTAGGGTAAAAAAAAGTTTCACCACTTGCCCCTCCCCTTCTCTAAACACCTACCTGAGTTCTCGATCCAGAGCTGTGCATGGCTGTATCTGTTCTCACTTCACTCTCTGCTCTCATAGGATACTCTGTGAGCAGTGGGAACTATTGGCTCCTGCTGCTATCAGTCAAATCCACTGAGGAGGAATGGGGAGGTGTGTGGCCAAGCCACGATGTGTGTGTCTGTTGCCTGACTGGCTGTGTGTGTCTGTTGCTTGACACGGCCTGACTGGGGAGTGCACCCGCACCTGTCCCTCCATAGCACATGCCTTGTTAAGGGGCACAAACAGGAGAGGAGGAGTGGACAGTGTTGGCGGGGGCTCCAGAAGAAGTGGTAAAGAGCCGCTCTGTGCGATACCATTGGACAGAACATGTAAGTATATCCTCGTTTTTATTTTACCCAAAAAAATGTGGCTTTCCTGCTACCTTAAGGTTGCACCATCCTGTAAAGAACATACTACTTCAGAACCATGTACCAACTCAACTCTTTGGATTTTCCTTTATTTTTCATAAAAGCAGCAGTTTTAATAACCCTCTTCTGCCCCTACAGTCAAGACATCTGGTTGGCTAATAGAAAGTCATGCTCTGTTATAGACATCATAGTTTGTTGAGAAAACCAGTGTATTTGAGTATTCTTACTGTGTAAACTCAAAAAATGTCTAAAACAGCATCACATGTTAGTTTGACCCTACTGTTGGAAAGCAACTAACCTGATCCAAAATATCAGTGAAAAAGAAGGGGTACGACTTATCTTGGGGCCAGTAAACCCAGGGCTGCATCCACCATAATACAAGAGGCAAGGGGAAAAGGAATCCAGTATCAGCAGTGGCAGTGTTCAGATCAACAATAGCCACAAATAGGTTTGTAAACATCCAGGAAGCCCATTACTTCACAGACTGTTGATTGAAGAAATAAACCTGAAATCATCGTAAACTAGCAGAAGGTTCATTACTCCCAAGGGTAGTGGCGTATTTTGGTTTTGTGATGCCCTAGGCAACACTAACATCTGCCCCCCATCTACATTGGAGGGGAGAGAGCGAAATATTGATAAAGAGGGAGAGAAAGATAAAGAGAGAGATATAAAGAGGGAGAGAGATAGAGAGATAGAGAGAAAAAGGGAGGGAGAAAAAGAGTGAGGGAGAGAAAGAAAGAAAGATAAAGAGAGAGATAAAGAGTGAGTGATAAAGAGGGAGGGAGAAAAAGAGGGATCGAGAGAGAGAGAGAGAGAGAGAGAGAGAGAGAGAGAGAGAGAGAGGGGGGGATATAAAGAGAGCTAAAGAGGGAGAGAAAGATAGAGGGAGGGAGGGAGAGAGATATAGAAAGAGATATGTGGGGCAGCACGGTGGCTAAATGGTTAGCACTTCTGCCTGGCAGCACTAGGGTCACTGGTTCGTATTCCAACCCCGGCACCACCTGCCTGGAGTTTGCATGTTCTCCCTGTGACTGCGTTGGTTTCCTCCGGGTACTCCAAAGACACTCCAAACACATGCGGGTAGGTTAATTGGCTCCTGTCTAAATTGTCCCTAGTATGTGTATGTATGAATGGGAGTTAGGGACTTTAGATTGTACACCCCTTGAGGGTTAGGGACTGATGTGAATGTAATATATATATATGTAAAGTGCTGCGTAAATTGACGGCGATATATAAGTACCTGAAATAAATAAATAAAGAGAGAGAGAGAAAGAGGGAGAGAGGTAAAGAGGGAGGGAGGGAGAGAGATAAAGAGAGAGGGAGAGAAAGAGAGATCACAAGAGAGAGATAGAAATAGAGAGAGAAAGATAAAGAGGAAGGGAGAAAATGAGAGATATAAAAAGATAATGAGGGAGAGAAAGATAGAGAAGGAAAAAGAGAGAGATAAAGAGTGAGTGATAAAGAGGGAGGGAGAGAAACAAAGATCAGGAGAGAGATGGAAAGATAGAGGGAGAGAGATATAATGAGAGAGAAAGGAGAGAGATAAAGAGGGAGGGAGAAAAAGAGATATAAAGAGAGAGAGAGTGATAAATAGGGAGAAAAAGATAAAGAGAGAGAGAAAAGGGGGCTCTCTCTCTTTGCTGCTGCGGATTGCTCACCTGTCACCCGGCTCAGCCCAGGAGTAAACCTTCTCTGACACCAAGTGCTGCACTGAGCCAGAGTGTAGCAGCCAGTGAGTGAACTCATGCAGCGTTGGCCCTCACCTGGTCCCCATTGTCAGTCACCTGCCAGTTGCCTTGTGTGTTCCTTCTTTCGGGGGATGCCGCTCCCCCCCCCCCCCGAAAAATGCCACACTACGGAAACTTGGTGGATACGCCCTGTCCAAGGGGATTCTGACACTGTGGACTGCTTGGTGCGCTTTACTTTATAGTCACAGCAGAAAGGCAAAGACTTCTAAGCCTGACCAATTCATGTTGACTTGTTGCCAGGGTACCTCTCAGACTTGTTCCATCTACGCCAGAAGTCTTTTTGTCAACAATGTCAGTCTCCGTTCTTCAACTTAAATCTAGGTTTTGCACATAGAAGTAACCCTACTAGATTTTTACATTCAGACAAAGTGATGGGGGCAAGTGGAATCTGATGTAACAAGTTCTGCTACATGAGACATCTCTCCTAGTTACTGTGGTGATGAGCATGGCGATGAACCTGCTTATAAAGTGGCAGTTAGGTGGAGGTTAAAGTAGTTAAATACATCTCTCTACCTTTCATTTTGGTTGACCATTATCAATGTCATTGAATATAAGGATTTTGCTATCCTCGGTGGTGCATTTTGGTTTTGTACTGCCCTAGGCAAGACTAAAACCGGGCACTCCCCCCATCTAAATTTTTCCCACTCCTTCCTATTTAAGACCCACCCCTTCATCTGTAAACCCCATCCCTCCCTCTTTAGGCTCCACATCTTCCTATTAGAGCTCCACCTCTTCTTCTCTGCAGATTAAAAGTGGATAACAAGTGCATATATTTTGTTGGGATACTGACAGCAATGATGGGGCACTATTCCTCCCACATTGACAACAATGATGGGGCACTGCGTGCAGCAGTACCCTCTGCTCTCCCTGGATCATGGCCGCACGGCACAGACACTCACCAATCAGCCGCCTTCCTTGTCCTGCCACTCTCCTCCTCTCCACCGGCTCTGGCCGCTCCCTGGCAGTACACTGATCAGCTGTCTTCCTCATCCAAGTCTGACCACTCTCCTCCTCCCCACTGGCTCCAGCTGTTCCCTCACAGCATCTTGGTGCTGCCGTTCGACTTCTCCTCTCTGCCTGTGGCTTTTCCCTGGCCTATAGATCTGGTGGTCAATCACTTGCCAGGAGGTGGAGCTTGCAGAGGGAGGGACAGGCTGCCATAGGCTGCCCAGTGATCCTGGAGGTATGGCCAGATAAGAGAGGGGTGGGGTTGTCATGTAACTGGGCTGAACTGGGATAAGTTGGCAAGCAAATCAGAAGGTAGACCCAGGAGAAGGAAAATTCCTACCCACATCTGCCGGTGATCCATCTGGGAATGAGAGTAGGACACCAGACAGCCTCTTTACCCCTCTTCCAGCAGCATCTCGCCTTCACGGATCAGATGAATTTGGGAACACTTGCAAGCCTACATAACGGCTCCTGTCCTAAGTTTCACTTAAAACATCTTGTTTGCCTTACAGCAAATACGCTCCTGGCTATCTTAGTCCTGTCCAAAGCACATCATATTGTAATTTGACTTATTGCCATAAACCACATGTCTTTGCCACCACAAACACCACAAGGGGCTGCTAATATACAATAGCACAAGCACACACACTTATGTAATATATATTTCGATAAAGTATAATATCGATTTAACTGAAATATATAATATTTTTGCATACATTATTGCTTCTGCTGCCGTGCTCACTGCTATCTGCTGATGGTGCTACCATACCCAGCACCCCAGAATTTAAAAATTTCCTTTGACTGTAAAATAACCCTTGGATAGAGAGGAAACAGGTGGCGCACACACCTAGTGCATTATCCAAGGTTTATTGTAGGAGTGAAAGAATAATAAAAACATACTCACAGACGAAGCATGTATCTAAAAAGCATAGAAAAATGACAATGGCCACAACGGCAGGCAAGGTGTTCTCACTGTCAGTCCGGTCAAATGGCTGACGCGTTTCGGGGACGAATCCCTTTCCTCAGAGCTGATGACCAACCTCTGATGCTGATGTATGATGAATGGAAAGTAAGAGCCTTGCTGTTGTTCTATGCTTTTTAGATACATGCTTCGTCTGTGAGTATGTTTTTATTATTTCATTCCTACAATAAACCTTGGATAATGCACTATGTGTGTGCGCCACCTGTTTTCTCTCTATCCAGTGGCTGATTTCCCCGTCTGAGGAGGGCCGCACCACTGAAGCATTTCCTTTGGTTATCGCTGTTCTGGTACCCTTGGCTTCCCTTTTGACTGTGCATATCCTGAGGCACTGGAGAGTACATACGATATCCGGTTCGGTTGTAAAATAATCCTGTCATGAGAAAAGTTTTGGGCCCTCCATTTCTAACCTTCTTTAAAAATGCTTGTTGCCTGAATGTGTCTGACAACAATGCAATTTAAGTGTCAGAAGAGCATTAGAATAAATTATTGCTACACTTAATTCAGGCGATGACTCAAAGTATTGAAGCCAATACATTAGTCTGATAGCAAGGCAACTTCAATTTTCCGAATAAATGGTTAGCAATGGTAGCCTCCATGACTCTTCCATGAGGGTTTTCCTTTCATAATATGTAAAGAGAAGGTTAAAAAAAAGTGACATAAGAGCAGGGCCGTCTTTAATATTGATTGCACCCTGTGCAAAGATTTTCTTGCCCACCCAATGCAATTTAGCTCTCACATTACAAAGGACCCCCTACCCCAATCATTACACTGAACCCCCTTCCCCATACTACCCACATCATTACACAGGGCCCCTCTCCCCCATACTACCCCATCATTACACAGGACCCCCTCCCCTATACTACCCCAATCATTACATAGGACCCCCCATACTACCCTATTATTACACAGGACACCCTTCCCCCTACTACCACCATCCTTACACAAGACCCCCCTCTTCCATACTACCCCTATCATTTCACAGGCCCCCCCTCCCCTCACTTCACAGACTCCTACATTTCTCTCCCCCCCCCAGCGGTCTCACCCTGACAGTGTTAGGTGAACACCAGGCACACCCCGTTGAACCCTTCAGCAATTAAATTCTTCAGTGAGCCAATGGCCTGCGGCTTGTTGGATATGGTGAGGGAGAGGGGTTTACCTAACCAAGCTGGACAATCACTGCACAGGTTGCAGACATAACACCCAACCAATCACCAGTCACCAGTGCCTCAATATTCAATTCTGCCCTTATTTCCTGAGTGATAGCCAAATCCACCTAGCAACTATTTGCAGACTATGCAGGCTCACGGGGCAGCTCAGTTGCTTTGGGCCCCACAACAATGACCGGGCCCGGAGCAGCTGCCCTTTTTGCAACGTTTTAAAGATAGCCCTGAAAAAGAGTAAAAAATCTATGCATGAGATCAAGAGTGAAATTTCTCTGGAAAGTAATTATTGCATTTAATTCGTACAGATCACACATTCATGGAATTAATTTTGGTTCATAGATTTCAAGCACCAACATCATCTGCTTGCCATGCAGGCATATTTTACTGTGCCTTTAATATCACCAGGTGGGAGCTACAAATTTTCATCAGTACACTGTGTTTGTGTCCACACTGAAAATTCCTTATGGGTTCTGAGAGTTTTGTCATTTGCTCAAAAGCCTTCAATTTATCTAAAACCTGCCTGCTCTTCCCGCTGCTAGTTTACAGATTACAGACATGTCTGATAATTCAGCTGCCTGTCTGTTCATCACTTACTGCCAGTCTGGCAAACCCAGGGTTTGCGATGTTGGTGTGGATTGCTATGCATGACACCTCATTTTTTGGACAGCAAAAATCTTACACTTAGTAGATATCTTGGGGAGAACCCTCAATACCCATTACAATTCCTTTGTTCTCCAATAAATGCACTTGGCTTTATATTTATGAAAAGATTTTTCAGAAAAATGATCATTTGGAGATCAGATTACGCCTACGCTTCGATGTCTCAGCCTAGCTTAAAAGATTTATGTCTACACATTAATCAGCTTTTTTTCAATAAAGCAAAGAGCAATAATGATAGTGCAGTAACCCATAATTTATGCTCTAACCAGATTTCTGTTTGTGAAGATGAATTCTGATTTCGATATAATAGGTTACTATTGTTTGCACATAGCTGTTTGCCTTATTGAATAAGCTTGGTAATGCTTTCACTGGTTGAGGAGTGAACATAGAAGAAGGTCACATCTACCTAACATGTGGCCAGCTAGAATAAACACCAGGGAATGACAAGACATATTGATAACTATGGGTATAATATACACAAAGTCAAAGGAATAGAGAACAAATCAGTGCTTTGTAAAGCATGCTTAGATTGTGCATGTTCTGAAAGCTAAATGTTATTACATTGCTGCTGCACTCTTTATTCGCCATGCTCAATATGTAGAATTGCTTGTAATTCAATCAAAACACGTATAATGTAAAATAAATGTTAATAGATTCCACAGTCCCAGGTGGCTCAGGAATCTTTATAAATAGATTTGTTTATTGCATAAAAAGGTTGGCATTTTGTGCAACCTCATCATTTTGCTTGTTTGTAATTCGCATTAGCAAGCACAATACCAGAGGACATTATGTCCTAACATAAACAGCTTTATAGTTACATGCCAAATTACAAAATATGTTGTCTTTTACACCAATATTTCCCTAACATAGCAAATTTATGCACAGCATACAAAAATCTATTGATAGACATAGACGCTCAAAGTAAATGAAAAAAAATTTTTATATAAAAATTATTCCTGTGCCAAAAAACTACAAAATCTAAACTGCTGCTGTGCAAATGTGAAAAAACACAAACAATAAGAAACATAAATAAACAGTGCAAAAATAGATCTCTAAATCCAATCAAAAAAAATTATTATATAAAGTGCAAAATAAATATATCATAAACCATGAATCAATAGTGAATACCCCCAGTAGTATTAATATTAAACACCAAAAGTCCGTGCATAATAAAAATCAGAAGTTCCAAAAATTCTTCAAATACAAGGAAAACTTCCACCTTCCACCCGTGCAAACTAACATCAAATGCACTCACCAGAACTTAGTGAGTGAGAAGCCTTTTGGGATTTTAAAGGGATCCTAAACCCTCTTTAGCATTCACTCTATAGAATTTTTCACCGTCCTAATAGGCTTCACCGTTCAACCAGGAGAAAAAATCTCAAATAGTGTAATATTGCCAAACAATAAAATTTCAAAGCAAAGATTAAGGCCACTCATATGTCAGCAACTTTTAAAAAGCACATTTATTGAGTACAATAGCCTCCAGATGGAACATGAGCATTTTACAGCCTCCTCTTTCAGGAATCTCACATCAGCCACAGGATAAAGCAGAGAATCCACGAAACAGACCAACACAGCTCCCAAAGATGGCCGCTGGAACGCACCGCTCAAAGTAAATGTTGGCAGGGAAACTAGTAAAGCTTTTTTTAAACTAAGACAAGTTACCTGTATATTAATAATTTGTTCTTGTTCTAATGTTCTTTAATAACATGTGCATATCTTGTATCTTAAATTTATGCAAATGTTAAATGTTTAACCACTTAAGCTCCAGAAAATTTTACCTCCATCATGACCAGGCCATTTTTTGCTATTTAGCTCTGCCCTACTTTAATTGGTAACAGCACAATGCTGTACCCAAATTAAATTTCTATAATTGTTTTTCACAGAAATAGAGCATTATTTTGTTGGTATTTGATAACCGCTGTTTTTTTTTTACTTTTTTATTATATAAACAAAAAAAGGCTGAAACCTTCTGCTATAAAACATATCCACCAAAAAAATTCTAAAAACCTATTTTTTTTCATAAATTTAGACCGAAATGTATTTTGCTACATGTCTTTGGTAAATACAAATCCCGATAAGTGTATATTAATTGGTTTGCGTGAAAGTTATAGTTATGATATACATACTGGGATTTTTTTTATTTTTTTTGCTAGAAATGGTGTTGATTAGCGACTTATAGTGGGACTGAGGGCAATCTGACACTAAGGGCTCGTTCACACTAGGCTGTTTTGCCAACGCTTGCCAAACGCCCCTATAGCGTTTGGCAAGCGTTGGTCCGGTGTTTGCGGAGCGTTTTTAACGCTTGGCAAACGCTCCGCAAACGCCGCATGCGCGGTTTAGCGGCGGTTGCTAGGCGTTTGCCGAGCGTTAATAACGCCCCACAAACGCCTATAATGCATTTGAGTGGTGTTACCGCTCCGCAAACACCCCGCAACCGCGTCGCAACCGCGTCGCAACCGCACCGCAAACGCCGGCCGGGCGTTTGCGGAGCGGCACCATAGACGAGAATAGGAGGCTTCAAAGCCTCCTGACTCGACCAGAGGCGTCCGTTTTGCCGCGACGCAACGCGACGCGACGCAAAAGCTCCTGTTAGAACAGCACCATGTGCTGTAATGTGCAGAATTGGCAGAGGCGTTTGGGAAGCGGTAAAAACGCTTCCCAAACGCCTCTCTGCCGCCTGCACACAAGGCTAGTGTGAACGTAGCCTAACTGACACTTTGTGGGAACTGACTAACTGACACTGCCATCACCACTGACACTAATACAATGATCAGTAATAATAATATACAATGTCACTGTACTAATGACACTGGCTGTGAAGGGGTTAACCTCTAAGGGCAATGAAATGGTTAACTGTGTGCCTAACAAGTGTAAAGTGTGTAATGTGTGCTGCTTTTACTGAGAGATGTGACTGTTTTTACACCCTGCCTTGCAGGGAGAAAAAAACAGCCACATTTCTGCTCTCCATAGAGAGTCCTTTGTTGTTTACCAACACATGGCTTTGTTCTGCCATTGGCCATTCATTCAGCCAATCAGCAGCTTCAGGCCATAATCCATTGACTGGGACCTGATGATCAGCTTGTGCTGTAGCTGTAGCAGAAATGCTGGATCACGTATATGTATATGTGATCCAACACAGCGGGGCCGCTCTGTAGCAGTAAAGCTACAAGAGGCGGTCTGGAAGTGGTTAAAAGATTCTTTCAATGCTGACACATTGTTATGTTATAGTCAGTACTCCTTTTATGCTTACATTTTATGTCCTCAAGTTCAATTTCACATATCCTAGGTTAAAATGACTTGTAAACACTCTTTTGAGCAATTTATATGTACACTGCTCAAAGAAATTAAAGGAACACTTTGAAAACGCATCAGATCTCAATGGGGAAAAATATCATGCTGGATATCTATACTGATATGGACTGGGTAATGTGTTAGGAATGTAAGGATGCCCAAAATGAAATGAAAATTATCAACCTACAGAGGACTGAATTCAAAGACACCCCAAAAATCAAAGTGAAAAAATGACGCAGCAGGCTAGTCCATTTTTCTAAAATTTCATTGCAGCAACTCAAAATGGTACTTAGTAGTTTGTATGGGCCTCACGTGCTTGTATGCATGTCTGACAATATCGGGGCATGCTCCTAATGAGATGACGGATGGTGTCCTGGGGTATTTCCTCCCAGATCTGGATCAGGGCATCACTGAGCTCCTGGACAGTCTGAGGTGCAACTTGGCGGCATCAGATGGACCAAAACATGGTATCCCAAAGGTGTTTTATTAGATTTAGGTCAGACGAGTGTGGGGGCCATTCAATGGTATCAATTCCTTCATCCTCCAGGAACTGCCTGCATACTCACGCCACATGAGGCCGGGCATTGTCATGCACCAGGAGGAAGCCATGACCCACTGTACCAGCATAGGGTCTTACAATGGGTCCAAGAATTTCATCCCAATATGCCTTCCCAGACCATCCCTGACCCACCACCAAAACGGTCATGCTGAACAATGTTACAGGCAGCATAACGTTCTCCGCGGCTTCTCCAGATGCTTTCATGTCTGTCACATGTGCTCAGGGTGAACCTGCTCCCAACTATAAAAATGCACAGGGTGCCAGTGGTAGACCTGTCAATTCTGGCGTTCAATGGCAAATAGTGTATATGGGATCAAACCGCGCTAATCTCTATCACCTTGTGTCACAAAGCCGCAAATATTAAAGACAATATCCTCTCTTTATAAAACTTAATAGGAATGGATACTGTGCTAAGTGAACCTTTAAGTAATTTTATACTGCATACATATGCACTATGAAAAACGATCAAGAATGAAAAGTAAAATACATTTTTAAATGAAACTGTGTAAATACACTGATAAAAAGTGTACATAAAAACCTGTGAAATATGGTCAAATCAACCTTAGGATGTCAAACAGCATACACATGCCCTATGAAGACCCTAATACATCTGAAAGGCAATCAAAAATGGAAAGTGAAATAAATAATACTGTTCAAAATATACTAACCACAGGTATACATGAAAAACTGTGGAATAGGGTCAAAACAATAAAACAATAACTTATTGTCCATATAGACATACAGTGTATTAAAGTCCATAAAAAGATGAGGGCTCAACAATCAGTGATAATGCTGTAAAAAGATGCTATAGGTGCAATGTGGGTAATCTTCCTTCAACTAGTCACCAGAGTGTGTACCACCACCAAATAATCGAATGGAGGCTTACCAGAAATGGAGACCCCTTAATTATAGGGGGTCCCAACCAGCATTGTGATATAGAGCACTAACAGGCTCTCCGTGTCATGCTCAGAATATGGATCTCCAAACCTCCAATTCGAATATGGACTCAAAATGCAGTGTCAAGTGAAATCATGAAAGAAAAAACATGCCTCTCATAGTGCAGTACGTATCAAAACTTCTTTATGGGAGAAAATGAAATCCTACTTACAGGCTGTAGAACAGTTAAAAGCATTCAAATAGACCGTCTCCAAGATGGCTGACAGTGCGATGACGTCAGAGGGAGGGAGGCAGACTCAACCTGTATTAAACCCAAGGAAGAGGAAGTGATTCATCACTCTCTGTATGCAGCACTGCTCTAGGGACCTAGGAGGATGGATGGTTGGACAGCTGGAAGGATGGACGGATGGGTGGTGACCAGGGGCGGACTGACCATTTGAGCACTCGGGCACTGCCCGAGGGCCCGGGGTCAGTAGGGGGCCCCATGAAATGCCCCTGGTACCTTTTATAGGCTTTTTTGAGTGTGCTCTGAGTATGGGCAAGGACACAGGGGCCCCCTGATCCCCTATTGCCCGGGGGCCCCATGAGTTGTCAGTCCGCCCCTGTGGGGGGCCACAAAAAGAAACCTTACATTGGTGTCCTTTTATGAAACAGAGATCAGCGGCGTTCCTGAGGATCGTTGCTGATCTCCGATCATTTGTGGTTTAGGAAACAGAGATGATCAGTGGAGAACATGTTCTCCGCTGATCATCTCAGCACACAGATGGCCAGTATATGAAGGAGCGATGTCAGCCCTTCACTGGCAATCTGTGTTCTCCCTCCAGATTCTCCAGCTCAGAGCTGGAGAATTGGAGGAACCGCAAACTTACAGCGATAATTAACCTCCGCTTAGTAAAGGGTGTTTGACTGATCTCTTACTGTAATCTTGCGAGATTATAGTAAAAGCAGCCGTTTTCCAGCGTTTGTAGATCGTTCTCCCTTCATTCAGAGAACTGATCTACACCAATTCATAAAAAGACATTCACAGGAGAACTGTGTTCTCCAAGAATGCTGGAGAACTGAGCAGCGGTCTTTTACCACTGCTTGATAAAAAGGACACCATAGTGTGATATTGGTTAAAAAAAAAAAAAATTATTAACACACCTATGTACTCACAATAATACAATGTTGCAGTGCAAATGAAGATGAAATAATGAAAATGAGATAAACAACCTTAGCTAAATCCTGCAGCTAGCTGGGTGCTCACTGGACTCACACTGCCTAGCGAGAATCTTTTCACTGTGATACTTTCTCACTATCTGGACTGATCATGTACTGGACAATGTATCTTGTGTATCACAAAAATCAACCAACAATGCCTAGAAAACAGTGTACTGTAATGGTCGCATCCAGGGGCGGACTGACAACTCATGGGGCCCCCGGGCAATAGGGGATCATGAGGCCCCTGTGTCCTTGCCCAAACTCAAAAAAGCCTATGAAAAAGGTACCAGGGGCATCTCATGGGGCCCCCTACTGACCCTGGGCTCTCGGGCAGCACCCGAGTTTCCAAATGGTCAGTCCGCCCCTGAGTCAGTGGGACATGCAGATAGGTTAGTTCAGGTGGCAGGCAGTGACAGGCAAAGGATCAGTCCAAGCAGCAAGCAGAAACGTGGTCAATAAACAGACCAGGGTCAGTACAGGCATATTTAACATGAGGCAAACAAGGCATTTGCCTAGGGTGGCATTTTTCAGGGGGGGGGGGGCACCACCCCTCCAGCAGAAGTGACACACGTGACTAAAGATGGGGAGCAGGTGAGGCATAGGAACAGCAGTGCATGCTGCTGGAGAGTGTCTGACTTTCGTTCCCGGGTCATTGTCAGAGATCAGCGCAGAAAGATGTCAGGCTTTCCTGAACATGGTTCCCGGGGTGGCTGGTCAGTGAGTGCTTGAATATATCTCTCTCTCTATCCCCTGTCACTGGGACAGGAAGATGCATACGGGACACATACCGCACTGAAAACATTTTAGCCCTTACCCACTCTATTAACCACTTGCCTACCAGGCACTTATACCCCCTTATTTACCAGGCTAATTTTCAGCTTTCAGCACTGCCGCACTTTGATTGACAATTGCGCGGTCATGCAACATTGTACCCACATAAAATTTTGATAATTTTTTTCTCACAAATAGAGCTTTCTTTTGGTGGTATTTTTGGTGGCTTTACTTTTTGCGCTATAAATAAAAAAAGTGCAAAAATTTTGAAAAAAAAAAAAAGTTTCTTTGTTTCTTTTATAAAATTTTTCAAACAGGTATTTTTTCTCCTTCACTGATGTGCGTTGATGAGGCAGCACTGATGGGCACTGATAGGTGGCACTGATGGGCACTGATAGGCAGCACTAAAGGGCACTGATAGGCAGTACTAATGAGGTGGCACGGATAGGCGGCACTGATAGACAGCACTAATGAGGTGTCACGGATAGGCGGCACTAATATGCAGCACTGATAGGCGACACTGATAGGTGACATTGATTATGGGTACTGAGAGACGGCACTGACTGGCATCACTTCTGGGCACTGACTGGCGGCAGTGACTGGCACAACCCCTGGGCACTGACTGGTGGCACTGACTGGCAGCACTGCTGGGCTGCACTGGTGGGTGGAACTGGTGGGTAGCACTGGTGGGTGGGCACAGGTGGGTGGCACTGGTGGGCACAGGTGGGTGGGCACAGGTGGGTGACACTGCTGGGCACAGGTAGGTGGCACTTCTGGGCACAGGTAGGTGGCACTGCAGAGTGGCACAGGTGGGTGCACTGCTGGGCACAGGTGGGTGCACTGCTGGGCACGGGTGGGTGGAGCTAGTGGGCGCACTGCTGGGCGGAACTTGCAGGTGGCACTGCTGGGCACCGATCATCAGGGCACTGATCATCAGTGCCCTGATGATCAGTGCTGATCCCCGCTCTGACAACTGCCGGTTCTCGGCAGTACTTTCCTCACGATCTGACAGCGTGAGGAAAGTGCAGCCGAGAACCGGCACTTGCATTTCCCTCTGATCAGCGTGTCATTGGACACCGCTGATCATGTGGTAAAAGGCCGCTGTGATTGGCCTTTTACAACATCACGTGATCAGCTGTGTCCGTAGGACACAGCGATGACGGAGATGACCGGGTGCGCGCCCCCTGGGGCGCGCAGGAGAGCGCGTTCTGGGAAGACGTCATATGACGTCCACTCAGAACTGGCCGGCCGCAGTGCAGCCGTCATTCGGCTATCTGCGGTCGGCAGCTAGTTAAACATTAGTTTTTGTCGGTGTCCCCATTGGGGAAATTTCACTTCATGACTTGTAAGGCTGGATATGGGCTATAACCTCTTCCTGTCCAGCCCATGTACATAAATGGCCGGAGGAAAGCAGTGCAGGAGTGGGTTGCTGTTCATAAATGGCGCCCACATTTACAGCCTGTGCACTCCGGACACAGCAGAACACTGATCCTTTATGGGTGTAAAAGCAATCAGTGTACAAAAAAAAAATCTTCATCACCCTCCACAAGTAGTACAGTGTCACTATGGGTGAAGTATGTAAAAATAAATAAATAAAATATATAACAAAATAAAAATGTTAAAAAATTTTTGAAAAATTATAATTTTTGGTTATACAGTAAACTAATTTGGGTTATTTTTTTTTACTAAAAAGATAACTTAATAAATTTTGGCCAAGATTTATGAAGAAAGATTATTTATTTGCAAAATTTTATAAGAAAACACTTTTTTTCAAAATGTTTGGACTTTTTCATTTATATAGCAAAAAAAAATAAAAATGCCAGTGGTGAATAAATACCACCAAAATAAAGTTTTATCTGTTTAAAAAAAAATGCTAAAAAATTCATATGGGTACAGTGTTGCATGACCGCGCAATTGTCGTTCAAAGTGTGATAGCGCTGAAAGATGAAAATTGACCTGGACAGGAAGGGGGTAAAAGTGTCCGGACTGGAAATGGTTAAAGTAGATCTAAACTCCAACTGCAAGAGATTTAGTATAATGAAGTTATGTATCAAACACTTTGTATTCATAAACTATTGCCACTTTTTTCTTTTAGGAAACACTGTTTTCAAAATTTTGTCCTACTTTTTTACAGCTCACTGCTGCTGATCTCTAAACTTTTTGCCATCAGCTAAATGTGCTGTATTGGCAACTGCATGCATTTTCTGAGGGCAAGCTTCCTGATGGTGACAGTGGTAGAACACGTCTGTGTAGTGAATATAATCACAGCCACTTATAGTGTCCACCAGAGACACATATGACAGGGTAGCAACATAAGAGGGCAATTGGGAGACTGAAAAGGAAGTGCCTGAACATGGACATTAAGGGCAGGATTGCCAGGTATTATTTCAATGAAAGCTGTAAATTTAAAAAGATTGAAAGACTGACTTTTGAAACAACATGTGATTGGGTTTACATATATTCTATAGAGACTCTGCTAGGATGGAAAAGAAGGGGGGCAATTGCTTCAGGTATAAAGTGCAGGGACCTAGTTACTTGTACATACCAAGCCATTCTGGAGGGTAAAGCATTGGCACTTTCTGATGCCACTGAGGTTTGGATGTTTTGTCATCTAGTCTGGGAGGCAAAGTCAGTATAGAGTGCTTTCATAACAAATTGTTAAGTTCAAGTTTAAAAATGAACAGTAAGGGCTCATTCGAAAATGGGGCAGTAAAAGCAGATGGTTGTGTCATGGTTAATCTGCCCACTGACTGCCCACCTTAACAAGGACATGCAGCCGCTCAGGTCTGTACATATGTCGTGGCCACGATGCTTTGCTTCACAGCAATACCGGGCACTTTTACCCCCTTCCTGCCCAGGCCAGTTTTCAGCTTTCAGCGTTGTTGCACTTTGAATGACAATTGTGCAGTCATGCAACACTGTACCCATATAAAATGTTTATCACGCAAATAGAGATTTCTTTTGGTGTTATTTATTTACCACTGTGTTTTTAATTTTTTTTGCGCTATAAAGGAAAAAATACTGAACATTCTGGGAAAAAAAACTAGTTTTTCTTAGTTTCTGCTATATAATTTTGCAAATAAGTAATGTTTTTTCTTCACTGATGTGTGCTGATAAAGCTGCACTGATGGGCACTGATGAGGCTGTACTGATGGGCACTGATGAGGCTGCACTGATATGCACTGATGAGGCTGCAATGATGGGTAAAGATGAGGCGGTACTGATAGGCACTGATAAGCTGCACTGATAAGGTGGCACTGATAGAACATGACTGCGCACCAATGCACAAAGCAAGGTCCATAAAGACACGGATGAGCGAGTTTGGGGTGGAGGAACTTGACTGGCCTGTGCAGAGTCCTGACCTCAACCTGATAGAACACCTTTGGGATGAATTAGAGTGGAGACTGGGAGCCAGGCCTTCTCGTCCAACATCAGTGCTGACCTCACAAATGAGCTTCTGGAAGAATGGTCAAACATTCCCATAGGAACCAAAAATTCCAAGCTCTAAAATCCCAAATCTGTTAAAAGCCAAACAATCCTCAGCTGCTGATGCCACACTATAAGCAGTGAGAAATGAAGTCCAGAAGAACAGCGCTCAAGGACATAGTCTTGTAGTTGTAATGACAGCAGTGTGCTCCAACAAAAAATGTAGATTTATTCCAATAAAAGAACAGTATAGTCATGTAATAAAAGCAGTATTATACGCCCAAAATTGTGGCCGTGATGGAATATCTGCTCACCTAGGCCGCACGAGCCCCCGAACCAGAGTGGATGGTAAGTGCAAAGCTGATTCCTTGATGGATGGAAACAAGCTGGCCGGAATGGGGACCATGGCGCTCTGGAACTGGCATCAAAGGTCCCGGGAGGCCACCAAGGATCAGGCTGCACTGCAATCAAGCTAGTTGTCAAGATAATGCTTTTTACACGCATGCTCTTTATCAAGTCATGGATAACTGTGACAACTAGCTGTCTTACATAAGGGGGGCCCATCCAATGGGCAGGCAAAAACAGGGGGCGGAGTATGGACATGATATTCTCTAACTTCCATTTTTTTAATACAAACTCTGATTGCAGCAGAATCTACAGTATTAGAAAGGCAGTGGTGGAATATCATGTCCATGCTCCACCCCCTGTTTTTACCTGCCAATTAGATCAGCCCCCCTTATATAAGACAGCCTGATGGGGGGGGTGACTCTAGGGGTCCTGGTGTTAGTGGGGCAGCTGGGGATCCTGATGTAAGCTGGGTGGTTTTGGGGACCCTGAGGTAAGGCTTAGGAACCCCGGGAGCCCTGATGTAAGGGGGAGACTCTGCGGACTCTGACATAAGGGGATGACTCTGATTGAGGAGGAACTCTGATGGGGATTATTGATGTAAGGGGGGGATCTGATGTGAACAGGTGGGCTTGTCCTGATGCTGCGCTTTATATGTTGTTTTGCATGTTACCTGTACACTCTACACCCATACACTCTATACATTACAGTATATTGTACATTACATGGTCAGACAGGCAAAGTGATCACTTTTACTGTGCAGAAAAGTATATGTAATGGAAATGTTTACAATTTCTAAAATGATCCATCATTCTGAGGTTTATGTCTGTGAGACTGTCGCTTGTGACATAGTAAATAGTATTCTGCGAGTAATGTGGTGTATGTGTGCAAAGTATACAGTGACTAGGCACAGTTTCTGTTTTATCAGTCCCCTTTAACCACTTGCCGGCCACAGATAGCCGAATGACGGCTTCATGGCGTCATATGACGTCCTCCCAGAATGCGCCCTCTCACGCACCTGGAGATCTCCGTGATCACTGTGTCCTACAGACACAGCTGATCATGTGATGTGGTAAAAGGCCAATCACAGTGGCCTTTTACCACGTGATCAGCCGTGTCCAATGACACAGCAGATCACCGGTAAATGCAGTTGCCGGTTATCAGGCTGCACTTTCCTCACGCTGTCACAGCATTAGGAAAGTACTGCTGATAACCGGCAATTGTCAGAGGACGGATTGGCACCGATCATCAGGGCACTGATGACCAGGGCACTGATGATCAGTGCCCAGCAGTGCCACCCACCAGTGCCGCCCATCTGTGCCCAGCAGTGCCACCCACAAGTGCCCATCAGTGCCAACCATTTGTGCCCATCAGTGCCACCCACCTGTGCCCAGCAGTGCCACCCACCAGTGCTGCCCAGCAGTGCCACCCATCAGTGCCCAGCAGTTCTGCCTGTCAGTGCCCATCATTGTTGCATATCAGTGCCAGCTCATCAGTTCCGCCTATCAGTGCCCATCAGTGTCGCTTATCAGTGCCCATCATTGTTGCATATAAGTGCCAGCTCATCAGTGCCGCCTATCAGTGCCCATCAGTGCCGCCTATCAGTGCCCATCAGTGCTGCCTATCAGTGCCCATCAGCGCTGCTTATCAGTTCCCATCAGTGCTGCCTATGAGTGCAGCCTCATCAGAGCACATCAGTGAAGGAGAAAAATTACCTGTTTGCAAAATTTTATAATAAAAAGAAAAACTTTTTTTTTTTTAATTTTTGCTGTGTTTTTGTTTATAGCGCAAAAAAAAACACCCAGCGGCGAGTACATACCACCAAAAGAAAGATCTATTTGTGCAAAAAAAAGATAAAAATTGGTACAGTGTTGCATGGCCGCGCAATTGAGCTCTGCGTCACTTACTACTGATCCTTGTCCTCGACCCTGCTGACCTTGTACACTGCCCTGCTGACCCCTGTCCTCCACCCTGCTGACCTTGTACATTGCCCTGCTGACCCCTGTCCTCCACCCTGCTGACTCCTGTACACTGCCCTGCTGACCCCTGTCCTCCACCCTGCTGACTCCTGTACACTGCCCTACAAACTCCTCACCTCCTCCTCTGCCCTGCTGACCCTCTGTACACTGCTCTGCTGGCCTTCCATCCTCTGCTCCCCTGACAGTTTTCACTGCACCCCCACATTAGACAGGCTAGATTCAGCCCTGATCTCCAGCCATAAATGTATCATGTCCACTCTCTCTGACCCTCATTTCCTTTATTAGATCTGCAGTCTCTTACAGTCCTCCCAAACATTGCATATGTTGAACACTATGTGTGGCCCTTTAGTAATGTCAGGGGCCACAGCTTAGGCTCTCTATAGCTCATAAGTTCACAACCACTAGGGCATACCGAGGGAAATTTACTAAAACTGGCCCACTCAGAATCTGGTGCAGCTGTGCATGGTAGCCAATCAGCTTCTAACGTCAGCTTGTTCAGTTAAACTTTGGCAATAAAACCTGGAAGTTGATTGGTTTCTATGCAGAGCACCACCAGATTCTGCACTCTCCAGTTTTAGCAAATAACCCCCACCATGTCCATGACAATAATCCCTTTTCCTTATTGATAGTTCTAATGGCACTGATTATCATTTGCTGAAATGATGCCTTTTCTGTAGCCCAATGCATTTTCAATAGTACTATAAAATTTTTAGCAATTCTGCGATTACAGGTCTACATATTAAGTGAAGGAACAATTTCCAATAAGCATCTGAAAAAAACATTTCCTCTCTAACAGTGTAGGAAATTGTAATAGATTGTCAGCCTATCCACTATGCAAGTTAATGGGGTAAAAAGAGTCTAAATCATTTTTCTCAAAAGAAACTGATGTTTTGTTATCTGTCTCAAAGATGCAATGAAATGTGAAGGTCTCTGCCAAACAAGATAATGTCGCAGCAAAGATTAGACCAGTGTGCTCAATTAATAGTGAAATATTGTTATTTCTTTACAATTGCTATAGATTGGTAGCCAAGAAATCACGCTACATGCTTCTAATATGCCAACCTCTATTACTGGCTGCTGCAGGTGGCAGCAAATTGTTACTAGAGAGAGAGGAGATGCAAAGGATTATGGAGAGGCATGCCAACATCACATTCAGTGCACACGTATGCAGTTTGAGGTGATATAAATCACTCATTATTTGCAAGCATCTGTTTTTTTTAGAAATGAGTTTTGTGTAAAAACCTTAACATACAAAAATAAATTCACTAATTCCTACCTGAGAGTAGCCCAGCAGCAGCAGCATACAAGTGGCTGACTGCTAAATGCAAAGAGTGATTAGGAGAACATTGTAAATTATCGCAAGTGTCCAGCAAAAACAGATACTGAGACTTGTTTGATGCCAGACCAACTTTCACGCCACTTTATAGCAGAACTACTGCTACAGGGCAGCAGGGCTGCGCAAAATCACACACACAAATATATGTGTGTGTGTGCGATTTGCATTTGTCAGTAGGGGACGCACACACATGCACTTCCCTATCCGTGCCATCGGTGGCTACGGATGTCAATCACCGGGTCCATTCCCCGCCAGCACCTGGCGTTCGTCGAGTAACACTGACAGGGGAGAGACCGGTGTGTAAACAACACAGATCTCTCTTCTGCCAACAATAAAATGCTGCTGCGTATTTCTCTGCACAACAGAGAATACACAGGAGCATGTTTCCCTAGTAAAACACGCACAGCACATGATGTAAAACAGCACAGCACACAGTTAACCCTTGATTGCCCCAGATTTTAACCCCTTCCTGCCCAGTGTCTTTAGTACAGTGTGCTTTTTATTAGCACTGATCACTGTATACGTGTCATGGGGATGTCAGTGGCAGTTAGACAGTTGCCACCCAGTGTCAGAATGCCCGCCGCATTCCCACAGTCCTGCTATAAGTTGCTAGTATATTAAAAAAAAAAAAATACAGTAAATATATATACCACCATTTGTAGACGCTATAACATTCATGTAAACCAATTAATTTACATGTATTGGGATTTTTGTTTAAACAAAGACATAGCAGAATTCATTTTGGCCTAAATTTATGACAAAATTACATTTTTTTATTTTTTTTACTGGATAGGTTTTATAGCAAAAAGTCAAAAATATTGTTTTTTTTTCAAAATTGTCAGTCTTTTTTAGTTTATAGCGCAAAAAATAAAAAATGCACAGGTGATCAAATACCACCAAAAGAAAGCTCTACTGTATTTGTGGGGAAAAAAGGACATACATTTAATTTGTGTACAGTATTGCATGACTGCACAATTGTCAGTTAAAGTAACGCAGCGCCATATTGCAAAAAATAGCCTGCTCAGGAAGGGGGGTAAATCCTCTGGAGGGCAAGCGGTTAAAACCTGAAGTTGACTCAGCAACTTCAGGTTGTAACTGTTTGTTCCAGGATTCAGGTAAAATTCTCATAGTTTTAGGGCTCATGTACACGGGGTGTTTGGAAAACGATCGAAACTGACTACTGTAAAACGTAGGTTAAAAAATGTCAGTTTAGGCGTGTTTGCATACCGCGTTTATAAAAGATAACCTCAGGAGACCTTCCCAAATGCCCAGAATGCACTGAAAAATAGTAAATAATTAATTATTTCATACATTTTGAGAGAAATAGAGAGAGGAGAAGCAGAGAGAGCAGTATTTGTTGAGATGACCTGTCTATTCTGGTTGTATTCACTATGGATCCCATCATGAGCATAATGCAGCACGTTCTACCATTTTTTTCTTCATGCGAAACTTGGAACTGATTGCGCTGGTGTACTGGGTCCATTTGAATACATGGAAAACACTTTGCATGCATTTCTGGTGATTAAAAAAGGCTGTGGACATGGAACAATTAAAAAACGCTTCTAAACGCAAACGTTTATAAATGCGGTTAACCACATTTACAAGCGTTTACACGCATTTACAAGCATTTGGCGTTTGAAACGCCAGTAAAATCTACTCCTGAACGCACGTTTGGTGCGTTCAAAAAAACGACTGTAAACTCAACTGCCTGTACACGACTGTAAATGACTATGTGTACATAGACTCATAGGAAAACATTAGGGAGAGTTCAAGGGCTGCTGAAGAAAACACTGAACAGCTCCTGAACGTCAGTTTAGGAGCTGCAATGTACATGAGCCTTTAATGTTAGCAGTTCAGCAATTCCAACAGCAACAGGTAATGTTAATAGATCGTATGTTGAACCCCCCTCCCACGGCAGTAGCCAAAACAATAATTTTCCAGGGCACCTCTAGCACCATAAACATGAATGGGTAGCTTAGATGTGGCTCAGACTTGATTTTTCAGCTGGTTTCATAGTTTTCATAAATTCTTTGGCTAGTAAAGACACTCAGTTATGTTTCAATAAATAATAGGAACATAATAGTAGGTTTTTAAAATCTTACTACTTAAAATAATAAGTGGACCAGCATTTCAGACTACACCCTGTACTTGGAAATTAATGTTGAAAGTATCAATAAAGTGATTGTAAAGCTTAAATAGTTTGTAAATGCTAGATTTTTAGAATTAAAATAACAAACATGTCATACTTACCTGTTCTGTGCAATGGTTTTGCACAGAGCAGCCACGATCTTCCTTTTCTCAGGTCCCCTGCTGGTGCTACTGGCTTTCTCCCCCCCCCCAGCGAGTGCCTCCATAGGGTGCCACTTGCTATGGGTGCACTCGTGCATGCTTGCTCCTGACGAGTCCTGCTCTGTGTGTCCTTAAGGCACACAGAACGTGGCTTGGACCTGCCCCCCACTCTCTCTTCAATGGCTGTGATTGACAACAGTAGGAGCCAAAGGCTCTTGCTGCTGTATTTGAGTCAATAAGGAAGGAGAGAGCCAAGGGATCGCTGAATTGAGAACTTGTGCTTTGGTGACAGCCAATTGCAGAGCCCTTCTTACAAACTGTATCTGTATATGTGTATTTCATCATTTCTGGTGTTAAGATTTTGGCATTATATCTCAGATACAATTGCAACCTCAAGAATCAGGTAGTTAAGTCAAGCTGTTATCAGAGAGATTGTTAGCATATTTGAGCCTTGTATTCTGCTGCAAAAGAATTGGGGGGGTTCTGATTAAGCAAACTTTGTTGTTTGCCAGTATTCTGAAACAGTGGTGTTGGTACTTTCTGAATGAAAAATACAGTCATCCTAAGTGTTTCGGCCTAGATCTTTCGTTGTACTAAACTGGGAGACTGGTCAGGGTTGAGGGAAAGCTGAATAGAGCAAAGTACAGAGATATCCTCAATAAAAACCTATTCCACGGTGTTCAGAAGCTCATACTGGGCCAAAGAGTCACCTTCCAACATGACAACGATCCTGAGCACATAGCCAAGACTACACAGGAGTGGCTTAGGGACAACTCTGTGAATGGCCTAGAGTGGTCCAGCCAGAGCTCTGACTTGAATCCTATTGAAGTTCTCTGGAGAGACCTGGAAATTGCTGTCCACTGACAGTCCCCATCCAACCTGTCTGAACTTGAAAGGATTTTCAAGGAAGAATGGCAGAAAATTCCCCAATCCAGGTGTGCAAAGCTTGGTGCTTCATACACAAAAATACTCAAGGCTGTAATAGCTGTCAAAGGTGCTTCAACAAGTATTGAGTAAAGGGTATGAATACTTCAGTACATGTGATATTGCATGTTTTTCTTTTTAATAAATTTATAGACATTTGTAATATTCTGTTTTCTCTTTGTCATTATGGGATACTGAGTGTAGATTAAGGAGCCTGAGGGCTGAACAGCAAATATCAAAGTGCCATATGTGGCCCTCGAGCTGCAGTTTGGGATGTAAACAGACAATAGTTAAATCTGCAGTATGGATTGAGTAAAGCGCATTACTATAATGAAATCTGCCAGAATCCTGATATATAGATATATATATATATATATATATATATATATATATATATATATATATATTGGGTTTAAAACAATGCATATAGTAGCTTCCTCTTTGATAACGGTAGTATAAAAAATATATCCATATTTCACTATACACAAGGTCATCATTAGAGGTTACTGTTCGATAAAGTGAAAGAAGAGATACATTTTTCAGTATAGGGACCTTATGGAAAGATTGCTGCCCGACCTGTGGATTTAATAAATGCACATTTCTTTGAAGCCATTTGATTATATCAGAATGCTTGTTTTATTGATAGTGGTTGGTGTAGATATTTTACTGTTCTACCTTGGGCTACATGTATTTGAAGAGACAGATCCAATGATAAATTGCTGTCTGCAGTATTTGAAACATGTTGATTTGATACTGTATATAAAAGTATAAAGTATAACACAGTCAAAGATGATTTAATGGAAATCAAAGCTGTCAATTAATAATCTTTAAAAAGCAAGAGTGAGATCATGATCATCTCAACAGAATGGAATATGCATATTGCTTTTTTTTCAAGTTTGCAAACTTATGAACTTTCCTACGAATGTATGAATTCAATGAAACTAAAGCTGAAGTTTGTGTGGCTATTTTGCATTATTACTTATATACTCACTTACTATATGTACTTATAGAGCACATATAGTAAGTGTCAATTTAAACAGCTCTTTTACATATATTATACATTCACATCAGTCCCTGCTCTCTAGGAGCTTGCAATAAAATCCTTAACTCACATTGATACAGGCTAGGGCCAATTAACCAGTTCCTAACTGCGCTATAGCCGAAGGATGGCTACGGCGCGGTTGTGTAGTTCTGGAACGATGTCCATGGATGTCATTCCAAAACACGCCCCACTGCGCGCCCCCAGCGGCGCACACCCGGCACCGCCAGTGATTGCTGTATCCTATGGACATAGTTGATCACGTGATACGTTGATCACGTGATACGGTAAACAGCCTTTTACCATGTGATCAGCTTTGTCCAATGACACAGCAGATCACCGGGTAAATACAGTTGCCAGTTATCAGCTGCATTTTCCTCACGCTGTCACAGCGTGAGGAAAGTATTGCCGAGAACTGGCAATTGTCAGCGAAGGGATCGGCACTGATCATCAGTGCCCATCAGTGTCGCCCACCAGTACCCATCAGTGCCACCCAACTGTGACCTGCAGTGCCACCCACCTGTGCCCAGCAGTGCCACCCACCTATGCTCAGCAGTGCCACCCATCAGTGCAGCATCATCAGTGCCAACTCATCAGTGCCACCTATCAATGCCACCTATCAGTGACTCCTGTCAGTGCCCATCAGTGTTGCCTATCCATGCCACCTCATCAGTGCCCATCAATGCTGCCTATCAGTGCCCATTAGTACTGCCTATCAGTGCAGCCCCATCAACGCACATCAGTGTTGTAGAAAAATTACCTGTTTGCAAAATTTTATAATAGAAACAAAGAAAAACTTTTTTTTTCAAAATTTTTAGCTCATTTTTGTTTATAGCGCAAAAAAATAAAACACCCAGCTGCAATTAAAAACCACCAAAAGAAAGCTCTATTTGTGTGAAACAAATTATAACAATTTCATATGGGTACAATGTTGCATGACTGCACAACTGTCATTCAAAGTGTGACAGCGCTGAAAGCTGGAAACTGGCTTGGGCAGGAAGGGGGTATAAATGCCTAGTAGACAAGAGGTTAATCTACCAGCATGTCTTTGGAGGGTGGGAGGAAACCATAGTACCCAGAAGAAACCCACACATGCATAACATACAAACTCTGTGCTGGTAGCGCTGTGTTTGGGATTCAAGCCAATTACCCTAGTACTGCTAGGCAGAAGTGCTAACCACTTAGCCACTGTACTGCTGCATCGTTACATTAGTTCAGATTAGACCATTGTAAATATGTTTGTTCTATATCTGCTTGATTCCTGATGAAGCTGAAAATCACTGTTGCAGAAATTGCCACTGCTGTGATTGCTGCTTGTTTTTGGGTCTCATGCCCAGCAGTTGCCCTACTGCTTAGTGGACACAGGAAGCTCCTTGCTCAGCACAGGTGTCATTTAGTGAACACTTCGTGTTTTCTTAATTATTACAATACATTCTCTGATTGGATGGTGTAGCAAGGACAGGTGGAGAGTCACAATCTCCACTTTATCCAATCACAGAATGCTTTGCATTCATTATGAAAAATGCAAAGCGTTGTGTGAATTGTGTCTGTGCTGAGCAAGCAATCTGGACTTCAAAACAGTAAACCCTTTACTGAAAGTCACAAAGTTCTGAATAAAATCTACAAGATCAGTTATAGAGGCTCTTTGGTCAAGGGAATCAGTATCAAGAATGTGTATTTACATATCCCAATCTTCCCTCCACATTAGAGTTAGCTTCACTTTGCAGTGGAGAACAACCACTTTCAGTTTGTGGCTTTCCCCTTTAGCCTAGATTCGTCTTGCCAAGTTTTTACAAAGGTCTACCTGAATGATACCTGAATGATCTGCTTTTGTGGGAAAGGCCAGCTCTTGCTGAGAACCTCCAGTAGAAGATTCTGGTCTTGCAGAGTTTAAGCTGGATTCTCAACCTTCAGAAATCAGTTCTGAAACCATCTCAATGACTGGAATGTTTGGGATTGGTGGTGCTGGATATGATCCAAGACAAGATGAGCATGGCACAGCAGAACTTTACAGAAGGTCCTTCAAACACAGTGTCAGTATTACAGAAGACACTCTAAATAGCTTACAATGCCCAGCAATATCTGACGAAGAAGGTGGCTGGAAGACAGTCTAGCAACAAGGCACCTGAAGATGGGAAGAGCTCCTGGCTGGAGACACAGGCATGCAATCACACTCTGTCCCTCCTCCACTAGAAAATTTCCCTACTCTAGACATGCTGTCCTTTACCAGCAGGTTCCTGTCTGAGCCATTTCGCAAATGCGTGCCAGCTGCAGTGGGACAGTGCTATTTATTAGACCTGTCCACACTGAAGATGGCCACCAAGATCATTCAGGGCAGCTCAGAGGAACAATAGTTCCTCCTGTCCTCCGCCTTCTCTGCCTACAAGTTATTTTCAGAAGTGAGAGGAATAATTATTATTGTTATCCTTGGGTTAAACATATATATGTTGTCCTCATCATAGCGTACATATGTGCAGTGGAAATAATATTATTGGTTGCCACTAGAGATGAGCGAATTATTCAAAAATTCGATTCGGCTGATTCGGCGAATTCGCGGAATAAATTTGATTCGAGACGAATATATTCGCTGCGAATTTAACTTATAAAAAGGGTGTTTCTAGGCTTCAGAGAGCCTTTATATTAGTGCAGAACACTGTACCTTTAATTTAAATGCCCTTGGAGTCTGCTGGGGAAGAGAAATAATACTGTCAGTCAGTATGACATGCAGATGAGTGCCGTCGATCTTAGAATCACCGCACACTTCACTCATTTGGGCAGTCACGGGGCCAAAACCAGAGTGTGGAGCCACAGTGTGGCGGTGGAGGCAGCAGCAATGGGAGGCCATACAGCACCCTATGAAAAAATGGAACCCACCAGCAGTGTGAGGAGACCTGAAAGTGGCACATGGCAGAGTGTGGCGATGGAGACAGCAGCAATGGGAGGCCATACAGGGACCCATGACACACTCTGGACCTGGCAGCAGCATGAGGAGAAGGTACAGGGGCCCATGACAGATTACGGGCCTGGCAGCAGCATGAGGAGTCGGTACGGGGGCCCATGGCAGATTACGGGCCTGGCAGCAGCAATGGGAGGCCGTACAGGGACCCATGACACACTCTGGACCTGGCAGCAGCATGAGGAGAAGGTACAGGGACCCATGACAGATTACGGGCCTGGCAGCAGCATGAGGAGTCGGTACGGGGGCCCATGGCAGATTACGGGCCTGGCAGCAGCAATGGGAGGCCCGTAATCTGCCAGCACCCTATGACAAAATGGAACCCACCAGCAGTGTGAGGAGACCTGAAAGTGGCACATGGCAGAGTGTGGCAATGGAGACAGCAGCAATGGGAGGCCGTACAGGGACCCATGACACACTCTGGACCTGGCAGCAGCAAGAGGAGGCGGTACAGGGGCCCATGGCAGAGTGGCGAAGCGTAAGCAGCTTAAATTGAAGGCCATACAGAGGCCTATGTTAAAAATAATAACATGTTTGGGGCATGATTCATGGCGGATTTAGTCAGTTGTGTCAGGAACTGGTGGTTTGAAATCCAGACTAATCCACGCCTGATTCATTTTCACAAACGTGAGTCTCTCCACACTTTGGGTGGACAGTCGTGTCCTCCGCGGAGTTACAATACCTCCTGCCGCACTAAACACGCGCTCCGATGCCACGCTACTGGCCGGGCATGACAGCCTTTCAAGGGCAAATTCAGCTAGTTGGGGCCAAAGGTCAAGTTTCGTTGCCCAGTAGTCAAGGGGATTGTCTACCTCGGTTGGCAGGGTGCTGTCCAAGTAGGCCCAAGCCTGTTGTTTGAGGTCCTGCTCCAGGTCCACCTGATGCTGCTGCTGCTGCGGCTGGTTAGTAGTTTCCTCACTGCGCTGGTGAAGAAAGCTACTCATCATCGACTGCAGACTGAGGCAGCCGCTGCTGGTGGAGCTGCCACTGCTCCTACCACCCCACCCCTCCCCTGCTGCCATGGCAGCGTAACGCGAGCGCACAGGGCCCACAGTGTCTGAGGATGGACGTTGGCGCAGAAAGGCAGAGACCAACTGACTACATAGGTGGTTTTTATAGTACGTTATTTTGGCCTCCCTCTCAGCAGGTGTGAAAAAGGCCACCATTTTTGAACGGTAGCGAGGGTCCAACAAGGTGGACAGCCAAAAGTCATACCTCTGTCTGATGGTTATTATTCGGCTGTCGCTACACAAGCAACCGAGCATGCTATGGGCCATTTGTGCCAAGGAATGCGAGGGACTCCCTGCCTCCATCTCCACAGCATACTGCCACGGTGCGTCTGGGTCCTCTGTCTCCTCCTCCTCCTCTACCAGATGCTCCTGCTCCTCCACTCCTGTCCGCTGAGTGGAAAAACCACCCATTTCACTCAATAATTCCTGAGCACCAATGTCCTCCTCTACCTCCTCCTCTTCTTCCTGTCCTGCACCCACAGGGGTCATGTGGCGTTGAGATCTGTGCGCCACGTCTACCGCACCCTGACCAGCCATTGTTAACAGCATTTGTTCCAGGACGTGCAACAGAGGAATGACGTCGTTCATCCCATAGTCCTGCCGACTCACGAATAGCGTGGCCTCCTCAAAGGGCCTGAGCAAGCGGCAGGTGTCACGCATGAGCTGCCAATGGCTGACATCTAAGTTACACAGGGGAGTACCTTTATCCGCTTGTAACATCAGGAAATCGGTGATGGCCTTTCGCTGTTCGTAAAGGCGGTCTAACATATGTAGGGTTGAATTCCACCTTGTTGCAACGTCGCAGATCAGGCGATGCTGTGGAATTCCGTTCTGCCGCTGCAGCTCAAGGAGGGTGTGCTTTGCGGTGTAGGAATGGCTGAAATGCATGCAAAGTTTACGTGACATTTTAAGGATGTCTTGCAGTGGGATGGTGGATTTTAGGAACCGCTTGACAACCAGATTGAACACGTGAGCCATGCATGGCGCATGGCACAACCTTCCTTGATGCAGAGCAGACACCATGTTCTTTCCGTTGTCGGTCAACATGGTTCCGATTTTCAGTTTGCGCGGAGACAGCCATCTGTCGATTTCTCTGTTCATTACACTCAGAAGTTCCTCCCCTGTGTGACTACGTTCGCCAAGGCATACCAGGTGCAGCACAGCGTGACACCGTTGCGCCCTGCACATGTGATATGCCGGTCGGGTAATGGGACTTGGCACGGGGGTGGCGGCTGAGGACACGGTGGAAGAAGAGGTGGTAGAGGCGGACATCTTTGCTGGACCAAAGACGTGCAAACGTGGAGGCAAAAGCGGCGTGACCTGTCCAAGTTGCTGGTGCGGCTGTGCCGGCACCACGTTCACCCAGTGGGCCGTAAATGACATGTACTGTCCCTGACCGTAGTTACAGCTCCACACGTCGGCGCTGCCGTGCACTTTGGCAGAGACCGACATGCTCAAAGACTGGCCCACCATCTCTTCTACATGTGAATGCAGGGCTGGCACTGCCTTTTTGGCGAAGAAATGCCGGCTTGGCACTCTCCACCGCGGCTCGGCACAAGCCATCATTTCTCGGAAAGGTGCTGAGTCCACCACTTGGAAAGGGAGGGACTGCAGCACCAGCAACTTGGACAGGAGGACGTTCAGCTTCTGCACCGTCGGGTGCGTGCTCGCAAACTGTTGTCTCTTGGAAACGGATTCCAAGAAAGACTGCTGACGGAATCCGTGAAGAGGAGTAGCAGGAGAAGGACATCTGAACGAGCGGAAGATGCCAACGAGCGACAACTCCCCTCAGCAGAGGTGTTGGAGCCTTGACTGGCTGATAGAGGGCGATTGACGTCGGGTGACGGAGCAAGTAACGGAGCGGGTGATGGAGCGGGGGCTGGGGCAGGCAGAACCGCCGTATCTTTATCACGGTTTTCCCAGGCCACCGAATGGCGACGCTGCATATGCTGAAGCAACGCTGTAGTCCCAACATGGGCCCCCTGGCCACGCTTGACTTTCTGGCCACATAGTCGACATACGGCTACGTTTACTTCCTCGGGCGGCTTGACGAAAAATTGCCACACCGCCGAGTAGGAAACTTTGCCCCCGCTACTCCTCACTGGCTGACTGCTACTTCCTCCGTGCACACCGGCACCACTACTGGCTGTGGTGGTAGGCTGCAGTGGAGCTGGTGCTCTACTCCGTGGCTGTTTGCCTCCACTGACACTGCTGCGACCCTGCTGCCTCCTGGGCAACCCACCGACTGTTTTGCTCGCTGGCAAGCTGGCACCCTCTTCTCCTGATGATGCGGAAGCAATAGCCTGATGACGACGAGGCTGCCAAGTGCGATCAGCCTCACCATCATCAATTAGGGTCTCCGCGTCACTACTAGCCCCCTCGGCTGCGTGTGGGTCAGGAGAAAGACCTGTCTCTAGACCGGCTACCGAGCCACTCTCCTCGCCAGTACTTCTTCGCCTGGCTGCTGAAGAGGCGGATGTCTCTCCCCGTTCCTGACCGCCCTCTGTTAGCTCTTCCTCACTGTACAGTGGGGCTGAGCCCACAGCATGCGATACTTCGCTTGGTGAGGGAACACCAAAGGACAGGGGCAGGTCGAGGACATGTGATTTCAGTGGGCTTGCTCCCGGGCCATGCCAACTAACGGTTGTGTCTGACGTACCCACCGACCGTTGGCTGTAGGTGTCAGAGGTGACCTGGGAAGAGGAAGACGACCGAGTCAACCAATCGATGACGGCAGGGTTGTCGGTGGAGACATGACCGCTGGATGACACCGGGAGCACTGGCCTCTGGCTGCGACTAGTGGTGCCTCGACCCCTTCCTCTGCTGCCACGTCTGCTCGCTCCTGAAACATTGCCTCCTCTGCCACTCCTCTGCGTGTTGTCTGACATACTCTTTAATTCAACGATTCTGTGTCCCTGAGTAACGATTCTGTGTCCCTGAGTAACGATTCTGTGTCCCTCAGTAACGATTCTGTGTCCCTGAGTAACGATTCTGTGTCCCTGAGTAACGATTCTGTGTCCCTCAGTAACGATTCTGTGTCCCTGAGTAACAATTCTGTGTCCCTGAGTAACGATTCTGTGTCCCTCAGTAACGATTCTGTGTCCCTGAGTAACAATTCTGTGTCCCTGAGTAACAATTCTGTGTCCCTGAGTAACGATTCTGTGTCCCTGAGTAACAATTCTGTGTCCCTGAGTAACGATTCTGTGTCCCTGAGTAACAATTCTGTGTCCCTGAGTAACAATTCTGTGTCTCTGAGTAACAATTCTGTGTCCCTGAGTAACGATTCTGTGTCCCTCAGTAACAATTCTGTGTCCCTGAGTAACAATTCTGTGTCCCTGAGTAACAATTCTGTGTCTGTCCCTGAGTAACAATTCTGTGTCCCTGAGTAACAATTCTGTGTCCCTGAGTAACAATTCTGTGTCCCTGAGTAACGATTCTGTGTCCCTCAGTAACAATTCTGTGTCCCTGAGTAACAATTCTGTGTCCCTGAGTAACAATTCTGTGTCTGTCCCTGAGTAAAAATTCTGTGTCCCAGAGTAACAATTCTGTGTCCCTGAGTAACAATTCTGTGTCCCTGAGTAACGATTCTGTGTCCCTCAGTAACAATTCTGTGTCCCTCAGTAACAATTCTGTGTCTGTCCCTGAGTAACAATTCTGTGTCCCAGAGTAACAATTCTGTGTCCCTGAGTAACGATTCTGTGTCCCTGAGTAACAATTCTGTGTCCCTGAGTAACGATTCTGTGTCCCTCAGTAACAATTCTGTGTCCCTGAGTAACAATTCTGTGTCCCTGAGTAACAATTCTGTGTCTGTCCCTGAGTAAAAATTCTGTGTCCCAGAGTAACAATTCTGTGTCCCTGAGTAACGATTCTGTGTCCCTGAGTAACGATTCTGTGTCCCTCAGTAACAATTCTGTGTCCCTGAGTAACAATTCTGTGTCTGTCCCTGAGTAACGATTCTGTGTCCCTGAGTACCAATTCTGTGTCCCTGAGTAACAATTCTGTGTCCCTGAGTAACGATTCTGTGTCCCTAAGTAACGATTCTGTGTCCCTAAGTAACGATTCTGTGGCCCTAAAGTCTCTGTGGCCCTAACTCTGTCCCTAATACACAGAGGTCTGCCTCTCTTGAATGACCGGAGGCTAATGGAGAATTCTAAGATGGCCGCGATTTATAGCTCCACCATTACACAGTGCTGGCTGGCTGGCTGCTGATTGGCTAATGCGATCACATGTCATGAATGAATGCATTATGGGTCAGCGCGCCTTGTCTGCGCGCCTTCCCAGAGATCCCCGCTCCGTCGCCACACATGTCGCCGCCATTTTTGGGAAAATTCGATTCGTGCATCCGAAGTTTGCTAATTTTCGGATTCGGCGCGAATCGAATATTTCCTAATCTTCGAAACGAATTCCACTTCGTCATGTTCGATTCGCTCATCTCTAGTTGCCACATACCTGGTCAGAGGCCAAAGTGATGAGAGAGCTCCCCTTGCGGCTGAGGGCAGAGCACCCCTGAAAAAGGAAACAGGGAGTGCTGTGCCCAAAGAAGCATGGGTTACCTGTTATGGAGTAACCTGCTGAGCAGAGTGGTTGAGGCACTTGGAATGGACTTGACCTTGCAGTGGTGTCAGCAGAGCGGAAGACACTCCAGACGGGCACGTGAAGTCTTTCTTGTGCAGTGGTACCTGCAGGATAGGTGGAATTCCAAATGCTTAGGTGGATCGTGGCAGGAAAGCAGAACAGGAGGCAGAGGCAGAGACAGGCACCAGGCCAGGAATCATGCACAGAAGATGAGAAGAAGCAAGCATTGTCACAAATCTAGCTGAGGTCATAAACAGGAGACAAGCAGTAAGTGAAGTCTGTATGGCAGGCCGGGGTAATACACAGGAGGCAGGCAGTAGCAGAGTCAAAAGCCAGGGTCTGAGCCAGGAGAAGAGCCAAGACAAGTCCAGGGGCAAGCCAAGTCAGCAATGGGAATCCAGAAGTAAAGCAACACAGAAGCACAAGGGAACAGGGGGCTGACGAACATTCGGCAACTTGTACACCAGAGTTTTGACTTTAACCACTTGCCCTCCAGAGGAATTACCCCCCTTCCTGATTGGGCCTTTTTTTCTAATACGGTGCTGTGTTATTTTAACTGACAATTGCACGGCCATACAACGCTGCACCCAAATTAAATTTATGTCCTTTTTTCCCCACACATAGAGCTTTCTTTTGGTGGTATTTGATCGTCTCTGCTCTTTTTATTTTTTGCGCTATAAACAAAAAAAGACCAACAATTTTGAAAAAAAACAATATTTTTTACTTTTTTTTATAAAGCATATCCAGTAAAAAAATGTAAAAAAAAAATCAAATTTCATCATAATTTAGGCCAAAATGTATTCTGCTACATGTCTTTGCTAAAAAAAAATCCCAATACATGTACATTACTTGGTTTACATGAAAGTTATAGCATCTACAAATGGCGGTATGTATACTGGAATTTTTTTTTTTTATACTGGTAATGGTGGCAATCAGCAACTTATAGCGGGACTTCGGGACTGGGGTGGGCATTATGACACTGGGGGGGAACTGACTAACTGCCGCTGACATCCCAATGACACTAATACAGTGATCAGTGCTAATAAAAAGCACTGACACTGTACTAATGCCACTGGGAAGGAAGGGGTTAACATCTGGGGCGATCAAAGGGTTAACTGTGTGCTGTGTTTTACTGTATCTGCTGTGTGCTGTTTTACTAGGGAAACATGCTACTGTGTATTTCTCTGCTGTACAGAGTAGTACACAGCAGCATGTTACTGCTGGCAGGAGAGAGACCTGTGTTGTTCATACACAGGTCTCTCCCCTGTCACTGTTCCTCAGCGATCACCGGGTGCCAGCGGGAAAGCTCCGGCCCGGATCCAGTGATCGGCATCTGTAGCTGCCAATGGCGGCACGGGTAGGGCAGCGAACACATGCTACCTACCCGGAAATGCAAAATCGCATATATATATATATATATATATATATATGCGATTTTGCGTAGCCCTACCGCTCTCTAGCAGTAGGTCTGCTATAGGGCGATGGGGAAGCAGTTAAATAGGCCACTGGACACCAGAAACTGTCATGTGAAATGTCACATGAGTGCATGTGATCAGCACAGGGCCAATCAGCACTGTCCAGACAGAGGTCAGGGTTTTTTTTATCCTCCTAGAGCAGAAAGAAAACTCCCCCTACAAGCTTTAACAGGTGCTCTGCTGAACACTGATAGATGTCACAAGACTGCTCTAACTGCTGATGAGAAAAGGTATTTAGCAGTTTATATTTACTAAATTAACTGCACTTTCATGTTCTGTGTACTGTGGGAGACCAGATATAGTAAATGCAAGATCCTTGATTTAGTAACACTTTAAGTTACTATCATTTTAATCAATTGATTTGTTAAAGATGTGTAATTTTTTCCAGAATTTTTTAGGCATTAATTATTACTCCTCTCAGGATACCTGTATAAATACACTGCTCAAAAAAATTAAAGGAACACTTTGAAAACACATCAGATATCAATGGGGAAAAATATCATGCTGAATATCTATACTGATATGGGCTCTGTAATGTGTTAGGAATGTAGGGATGCCCCATCATTTTATGGAAATGAAAATTATCAACCTACAGAGGACTGAATTCAAAGGCACCAAGAAAATCAAAGCAAAAAAAGTGATGCAGCGGGCTAGTCCATTTTGCTGAAATTTCATTGCAGCAACTCATAATGATATTTAGTAGTTTGTATGGCCCCCACATGCTTGTATGCATACCTGACAATGTTGGGTCATGTTCCTAATGAGACGACGGATGGTGTCCTGGGGTATGCGCTCCCAGATTTGGCGCATCGCATCATTGAGCTCTTGGACAGTCTGGCGGTGCCGAATGGACTGAAACATGATATGCCAGAGGCGTTCTATTGGATTTAGGTCAGGCAAGCGTGGGGACCATTCAATAGTATCAATTCCTTCATCATCCAGGAACTACCTGCATACGCTTGCCACATGAGGCTGGGCATTGTTGTGCACCAGGAGGAACCCAGGACCCACTGCACCAGTGTAGGGTCTGACAATGGGTCCAAGGATTTCATCCCGATACCTAATGGCAGTCAGGGTGCCATTTTCTAGCCTGTAGAGCTCTGTGTGTCCCTCCATGGATAAGCCTCCCCAGACCATCACTGACCCACCACCAAAATGGTCATGCTGAACGATGTTACAAGCAGCATAATGCTCTCCATGGCTTCTCCAGACCCTTTCACGTCTGTCACATGTGCTCAGGGTGAACCTGCTCTCATCTGTGAAATCAGATACTGGTCGTTCTGATGGGTTAAAGACCTTCTACAGCCCTGTCCAGCTCTCCTAGAGTAACTGCCTGTCTCCTGGAATCTTCTTTATGCTCTTGAGACTGTGCTGGGAGACACAGCAAACCTTCTGGCAATGGCACGTATTGATGTGCCACCCTGGAAGAGTTGGACTGAGTGTGCAACCTATGTAGGGTCCAGGTATCACCTCATGATACCAGTAGAGACACTGACCCTAGCCAAATGCAAAACTAGTGAAAAACAGTTAGAAAACATGAGTAGGGAAAAATATGTCAGTGTCCTCCACCTGTAAAACCATTCCTGTTTTGGGGATCATCTCATTGTTGCCCATCTAGTGTGTACCTGTTGTTAATTTCATTAACATCAAAGCAGCTGAAACTGATTAACAACCCCCTCTGCCACTTACCATATATATATATATATATATATATATATATATATAATATTTTTACCATCTTGAATGCCAACATTATTTTCACATTGTTTTTCTTGTTCAATATTTTTATTGTCTACAAACCGTTTATTTGAAAAGCTTGTATGAATATGCAATGTTCCCACTGTAACATGTAAGAAAGTATATCCAAGATAGGTGATGTTTGTATAACGTTGTAGATAGAAGATATAATACCTTTACCTCTAGGAGAAGATTTTCATATCTTTTCATATCTTTTCAAAAATAGTCATTTCCTTTGAGGCAGATAAGGAATAATTTATGTCAACAAATTGTCTAATTTGATGATATCTATGTAGTTCTCTATGGGGGACATTTTTAAGAGAATAAAGTTCTGAAAATGATATAAAACCTGAACTAGTTTGCAGTGAGTATAATGTAGTTAATTTATTGATTACCCACCAAATAAAATTGAGAGAATGCTGAACCCAATTTAGGATCTCCCAAAAAGGAATTCAACGGAGAAAACTGAGAGATAAAATTAAATTTATTTTTATGTGAGTTCCATAGATGTAGAGATTGTGCTACAAGAGTGTTATATGGGGCAATCATTGTATGAGATATACTAGATGTCCAAATCAAACCAGGCAAACTTAGTATGGATAAACTGACCCTGATTCAAATTGGATCCAGGGGACATTAGAGTGATGGATACTCAATTGTGCCAATTGGCGGCAAGATAATACGACCATAAATGTGGAACTTCCAATCCTCCAGATGATTGTGAGTTATAAAGTATTGTTTTAGAGAGTCTTGGATGTTTGCCAAGCCATATAAATATATTTATCTCCATTTGAATGCTATCTAGAAATGCCTTAGAAATTTTAATTGGGAGGGCTATAAATAGGTACAATAGCTTAGGAAGTATACTCATTTTAATGGCTGTCACTCTGACCAAAAAAGATATAGGGAATGTTTTCCAGAGTTTAAGAAGATTTGTAATTTTTTTATGAATAGTATGGAAATTGTGATGGAATAGATCACTAAAGGAGTGTGTCAAATCAATTCCTAAATAGGGAATCGAAACTTTAAACCATTGAAATGGGAAAGAGATGTTAAGTCTTTCTATCATGGGAGGAGATATATTAATTGTTAATGCATTAGATTTAGTGAGATTGATCTGTAGACCTGAAAGGGAGGAGAATCTACCGAGCGTAGAACGAAGGTTCGGTAAAGAGAGTAATGGTTTAGTGATAAAAAGTAGGGCATCATCTGCATAAAAGCAAAGTTTAAATTCTTGAAAACTGTTAGAATATCCTGCAATGTCTGGATGTTTGTTAATCACCTTAGCTAGGTGCTCCATCGCCAAGGTGAAAATAAGGGGTGAAAGAGGACACCCCTGACGAGTGCCTCTACCCACAGAGAAAAACTCTGAGTTAGAGCTGGGAATTTTGATTGAATTCCCCAACCAAACCAAATCGATGAAGTAGAATATTAAGATATGGCCATGTCACGCTATCAAAAGCTTTGTGGATGTCTAAACCACCTCTTTAGAGTTCAAATTGGCATCCTATATAACATTGGTAGCCAGCCTAATATTGTCCGTAATTAGCCTGTACAGAATAAATTCTGACTGATCTGATGAGATAATATATGGAATAATAGAGGCCAATCTGTCAGCTAGAAGTCTGCTAAAATTTTTTAGATCACTATTAATTACCGAGATTGGCCTGTAATTTTGATGATAGAGGTGGTCTTTTTTAGGCTTAGGTAACAATGACATATTTGCCAATAATATTTTGTCAGGGAAATGATGACCCTGAAGAATGAAATTGAAAAGAGATGACAATTTAGGGGCTAAAATTGTGGCAAAATTCTTATAATAAGCCGAGGTATATCCATCTGGGCTCGGCGCTGTAGAACGTTTCAAAGATTTAATAACATTTAGAACTTCTGCTTCTGTGCAAGGTGAATTTAATATATCTTTCTGGGACTTTGTAACTGACGGGAGAGGGATATTATTAAACCAATCCAATATGGAATCAGATACTGTATCCAAAGGAGGGGTAAGTAGATTCTTATAGAACTTCTCAAAAATTTTCGAGACTTCTTTAGGTAATGAGGAGATTTTACCCGATGTGGATTTAAGTTTGTAAACGTAAGGGGGGCTTATTGTTTGTTTTAGTTTTCATGCAAAGTTAAAGCTGAATTGCTACAAAGTAAAAATTTGGCTTTTGACCATTTTACATTTTTTTCTGTCTTAGCAGATAAAAGTGTGTCCAATTCTAATCTCTTATCTGATATGGCTTGAGGGACCTCATTAGAGGGAGTTTGAGCATCTATGTTATATAACAGTTGTAGTTCCTTAGTGAGAGAATGAATGTTTAGCCACTTTTCTTTATTTCATGCTGCAGCAATACTAATAAAGCAGCCTCATAGGACAGCCTTATGAGCAGCCCATACAATGGGGATGGATGTTTCGGGTATAGAATTCAAAGTCAAATATTCCTCTAGAGCTGAAGTAATTTCGGATTTTATAGAAAGGTCAGAAAGTAAGGAGTCATTCAGACACCATGAGTATGGAGTATCAGGCATGCTGATACATGAAACGGTCAGTCTAACCATATGATGGTCTGACCAGGCACAAGGATATATATCAGCCAAAAGAGAACCTGCCAAAATAACCGGAGTAACCGGCTTGAGTTTGATGAGGGTGTGAAAAGAAAGGATATTCTTTAGCGCCAGTGTTATGGGACCTCCAGGAATCAATTAATTGATAATTATTAAGAAGCCTTACAAGAGTTTTAGAAAATACTTTTGAATTGGTGGTTGGGTCACTTCTATCAAGAGAAGACTAAGATACTAGATTGAAATCCCCACTCACCAGCATATCCTTTTAAAACATCGAAAAACTCCCTAAAAAACTCAGCACTGGGCATCATTAGGGGCATAAACATTTGTGATAGTAAGTTCTTTACCTGTCAAAAAACCCTTGATAATTAAAAATCTTCTTTCAGGGTCCTTATACACTTGTTTGATATCAAATGCCAAAGAATTGTGAAAAAAAATAGCAACACCTCTCCTTTTAGAGGAGAACGTTGTAAAGAAAGCTTGAGAAAAATATTTGTGGAAATATTTTGGATGTTTATCAATTTGAAAATGTGTCTCTTGTAGCATAATGATTTTTGCATCTTTTTTTTACATTGTATAAAAGCTTTTCTGCGTTTTGATGGGGAATTAAATCCCTGAACATTGTGGGAAATTATTTCAATTCCCATTATGCAGAAATTGGGTGACTATAAAACAAAATATTTGTTTTGTGCAGGTGTTGAAATCTTTGGGATCTGCACACAATAGTCGATGAAAGAATATCTAGAGATCTTAGTTTAAAAATCTGTATTAGTTTGTGTTGAATAGAGAGAATCGAATACAAAATCTGGGTTTTGAAGCCTAAGACATTTATGTTACTCACGAGCCTCAATAATGTATAAAATAAAACAAAAAGCTAGCGGGCAAAAGAAGGCAGCATGAATATAACTAAAAAAATGGATCAGGGGTCAGAGCAACCCCTGATAACAAACTGTTACTCATGGGACTAATGAGTTCCAAATTCAAACTGGCAAGACTCTAAGGAGAGAATATGCAAAGTTTGAATAGGGCTGCATTACTGCGGAATGGATGAGCAGTACAGGGAAAAAAGGTTTAGTTATACAACAGAAAGGTGCAATGCCTTAATTATAAACTGATGCACCACTGAGATAGAGAGCGTAATTACACATATAAGGAGCATAACATTAAGCATCAAACTTTAAATCATAAAAGGTATAACCAGGCAGACAGAGCATTATCATATAGCTGTTGTGTGAAGAAGAGAAAAGACAAAAAAGGGGGGGGGGGTCTTTCTCTCCAACTTATTCAACTAGATTTTCACCACTAGTGTAGTTCTACTTCAAGGTTAGTCATAATGATGCAGTAGACTGTAGTAATTAACTTTTCCTCCAATCTCATGGTAAATACGACATCTGTCTGGAAGCCAGAGGGAACCAAATTGGTGTTGGACGAGGTATGTTTGGTGGTCTAGGTGAAGAGTCAGCCTCACGAAGACCGAGTTTGACTAGAATATCAAGTCCTTCTTGCAGAGTGGTGGCTACATAAATAGAACCATTATGCAGAATGACGAGTTTGAAAGGAAAACCCCATCTATACCAGATCCTGGTTGATGCAAGTGATGTTGTCACTTCTTTCATTTTACAGTGTCTCTCTTGTGTAGCTGGTGAGATGTCTGGAAAAATGTGAATCTTAACGCCATCTAAGAAGATATTTTGAGTGTTCCTTGCAGATCTTAGTATGCCTTCTTTAATTAAAAAGTTCTTCATACAAAGAACCAAATACCTGGGAGGTTTATCCGGTGGAGGTTTGGGGTGAAGAGCCCTGTGAATGCGATCACAAGTGAAGGCCGTGAGATCCTGGTCAGGTAATAGTGATTTGAATAGTTTGATTGTGGCTCGCATCAGATATGTAACTGATTCGGGGATCCCACATTTTCTGAGATTATTTCTATTGTTTCGATTGTCAAGATCTTCAACTTGGGCTTGAACTAATGAAAAGGCCTGTGAAAGGGATTCATGTTCTCTGCTGAGATCTGTATGAGCCAGGCTGAGTTCATCATGTCAGTGCGGCCCCCTAGAGCAGCTAACTCCTGTAAGAGAGTGTTGGAAGTCTTATGCAGTTCTGTTTGGAATTTAGCTACTATTTTATGATACATATTTTCTAAATTCTTGTCAAGGTCAACTTTAGTGAGAGAATTGGAGTTCTCACGATCTTGTGGAGTGATTATTGTATCATGCTCTGATGAAGGTAGTATAGGAGAAGCTGAGAGGTCGCCAGCGCCATCTTGAGCCATGTGTGATCTTTCCTGCTCCCGCATAAGGTATTGAGTTAGGGATTTCTGGGCACTTTTGTGCTATTTTCTCCTTGAGGCAGGCAAGCACAGGATCTGATGATTGCGGGGGTGATAGAAAAAATGTGAGAATCGATCGGAAGCCCTTCGAATATAGCAGAATTCCTGTCCAATGTGCGGAGCTGAGCCAACTAGCTGCTGCTCCATTCCATGCCGCGCATGCACCTGTTCAATATTTTTATTGAGTAAGTAAAGCAACACAAATATCAACATTAACATGAAATTTGCAGCAATATGTGGGATTCACACCCACTGAAAACACAAACAATATAGATGTCACAGCACTTCCTCAAACTCAATCCTTCTAAAACTGAGCTCATACCCCACTCGTGCCCCCCTCCTTGACTTTTCCATCAAGATTAATAATAGAGCTATCAGTCCCTTCCCTCATGCCAGAGCCTAGGTGTAATCCTGTACCTGTCCTTTCACGCCCAAATCCAATCACAGTCTAAATCTTATAAACCTCACCTTCCCTGTTTAGCCAATAAAACCACCAAGCAACTCATCTAATCCCTTATTATTTATCACCTTGATTATTGCAACTCCTTCCTCATGGGCCTACCGCTACACAGGCTACCCCCTTCAGTCTATCATGAATGCTACTGCCAGGCTCATCCACCTTACTGACGGCTACGTGTCTTCCACCCCTGTCTGTCAATCTTGTTGCTTTCTTCAGACTGCTCTAAGAATAAAATTGCAAATACTAACAACAAATATATAGCCATTTACAACCCTGCCCCAAGCTACATCACCAATCTTCTCTCAATATATCACACAAAATGGTTCTTTCTGCTCCTCCCAAGTGCTCCCATTTTCTAGCTGTCTTGTTTCCTCCTCTGATGCTTGTCTCTATGACTTCTGCAGAGCCTTTCCCATCCTCTGGAGCTCTCTACCCCAAGCTATCTCCTACTCTGCCCACTTTTAGGCGATCCTTGAAAATATCAGGGAAGCCTACCCATGTTCATCTAACAACTGAACTTTAAATTCTCATCCCTCACAGTTATTACCTTTTGGACCAATTGCCTTTCCCTATTAGATTGTAAGCTATTGGGAAAAGCGCCCTCCTAACCCTCGTGTATTAAATTGTATGGTAGCTGTAATACTTCAATACCCTTTCACCATCTTTCTGCCCAGGCCATTTTTCAGTTTTCAGTGCTCTCACACTTTGAATGCCACTCGTTGATGATCACTATTATAAGCAATCATTTTTATGAAGGGCATCCATTCATATGTCATTGTGTACAATTGTGAGAGCTGTGATTGGCCAAATCTATCACATGGCACAGGGGCACTGTGATTGGCCATATCTGTATCATGTCATCACTGTGATCACAATCAATAGTACTTAAAGAATGGCTATGAATGAAAGTCATTGTGTACTACTGACATGTGATCGCTGTAATTGGTCACAGTGATCACATGATTCCAGGGTTGGCCTGGTACAACAATCTGTCTTCCTCTGTCTCAGGCAGACACAGCGGGTGACAGAGCGTGCCACTGTGTGGCCCCTAGTACAAACAACTGGCCACTGTCCCAATTTATAACTGCCCTTTACAGCAAGACGCACATGGAAGGACAACACGTCAAGCAATAAAAAGAGAAATTCCCAGCTCAACTTACCAACCAGCTTGCTACCAACCGAATTGTCCTGTCTAACAGTTTGCATTAAAAATAGGGGTTTAGTTTGCACGTTTGTAAATACATGCGTAAGCTGCAGAGCCTCTTCACGGTACCCCATTATTCTGCAATTCCTAACTCTATAGCTTTTATAGGAGCACATGTATCATAATGGAAAGGTTGAGGGCAGGTGAAGCTGAGGGAGCCCAGACACCCAGCATATAGCACAATGGCAGCCAAGCTGTCCAGTGTGTCCCCCACCAGTATATCAACAGTACAAACAAATGGCCACTGCCCAAATCTGCCCAAGTCTCCTAAAGCAAAATGGAAACGCCTAACAGCTTTACCATGTGCTCAGCTGGATGCTGATAGAAGTCACAAGACTGCTTTAACTGCTGATGAGAAAAGGTATTTAGCAGTTTATATTTGCTAACATAATTACATTTCCATGTTGTGTGTACTGTTGGATACCAGATATAGTGAATGCAGAATCTTGGGTTTAGTAACACTTTAAGGTTTCTTGACTGTCATTTGGCAAATTGAAATTTCAGCTCCCTCCATAAATTTTCTATAGGATTAAGGTCTGGAGACTGGCTAGGCCACTCCATGACCTTAATATGCTTCTTCTTGAGTCACTCTTAACAAAGTCACTCCTTTGTTGTCTTGACGGTATGTTTTGGGACATTGTCATGCCGGAAGACCCAGGCGCAACCCATCTTCAGTGTTCTGGCTGAGGGAAGAAGGCTTTTTATCAAAGGTTTTACAATACATGGCCCTGTCCATTGGCCCCTCAATGCGGCAAATTCAGCCTGTATTTTTAGCAGAGAAACAGCCCCAAAGCATAATGTTTCCACCTCCGTGCTTGACTGTAGGGATGGTGTTCTTAGGGTCATAGTCAGCATTTTTCTTCCTCCAAACGCGAGTTAATGCCAAAGAGCTCAATTTTGGTCTCATGTGACCATAGCACTTTCTTTCAATCCTTCTCTGAATTATTTAGATGCTCATTGGCAAACTTCAGATGGGCCTGTACATGTGCCTTGAGGATGGGGACCTTGCAGGTGCTGCAGGATTTCAGTCAATGGCAGCGTATTGTGTTATCAATGGTTTATTTAGTGACTGTGGTCCCAACTACCCTGACATCATTTACAAGCTCCTCCCATGTAGTTCTGGGCTGATACTCATGATCATCCTTACCCCATGAGGTGAAATCTTGCATTGAGTTCCAGACTAAGAGCGATTGATGGTTATTTTGTATTTCTTCCATTTGTGAATAATCGTTTCAGCAGTTGTCTCCTTCTCACCAAACTTCTTACTGATGGTCTTGTAGCCCATTACAGCCTTGTGCAGGTCTACAATCTTGTTCCTGACATCCTATGACAGTTCTCTGGTCTTGTCCATGGTGGTGAGGTTTGAATAGAAGAAAGACATTCTGTGGACAGGTGTCTTTTATACACATAATGAGTTGTCATTAAGAGCACCATCTTAAATTGACAGGACTAATCTGTGTAACACATGAGCACATAGCCAGTCTGTGGGAGCCAGAATTATTGTTGGTTGGTAGGGGATCAAATACTTATTTTACTCACTGAACTGCAAATCAGTTTATAACATTTGTATTATGTGTTTTTTCTTGACTTTTGGTTAATATTCTGTCTCTATCATTAAACTACATCTATAATACAAATTATAGACCCTTCAATTCTTTGTAAGTGGGCAAACTTACAAAATCTGCAGGGAATCAAATAATTATTTCCCCCACTGTATACTGGAATTTATGCAGATTTTACTTTCTGACTGCCTATCACATTTCTTGAGGTGCTAAAATGCCGGGGCAATTCACCCCCCCTCCCCCCCTAAATGACCCCTTTTTGGAAAGTAGACACCCCAAGAAATTTGGTAAGAGGCATGGTGAGTATTTTTTAGGTATCATTTTTGTCACAGGCCCTAGAGAATAAAATGGAGGGTGCTGCAATTTTGTTTGTCACAGTATTTGTATTTGTGCAGTTATTTTTCAAACGCAGTTTTTTTGAAAAAATATACTTTTTAATTTTAATGCACAAAACACAATGTATTGCCCAACTGTTTGATAACATATAAAAGATGATGTTACGCCAAGTAAATAGATACCAAACATGACATGCTTTAAAATTGGGCACGCCCGTGCATTTTTAACCATTTCAATACCGTGCAATTTTACACCTTCCTGCCCAGGCCATTTTTCAGGTTTCAGCGCTCTCACACTTTGAATGACAATTGCGTGGTCATACAACACTGTACCCAAACTAAAATTTTATCATTTTCTTCACACAACTAGAGCTTTCTTTTGGTGGTATTTAATCACCGCTGGGGTTTTTATTTTTTGCTAAATTAACAAAAAAAGACCAAAAATTTTGAAAAAAAAACACATTTTTCTTTGTTTCTGTTATAAAAGTTTACAAATAAAAAAATGTTCTTCATAAATTTAGGCCGAGATGTATTCTGCTACATGTCTTTGGTGAAAATAACCCAAATTAGGATGTATTTTTTAGTTTGTAGGAAAGTTATAGAGTTCACAAACTATGGTATAGATCTGAAAATTGATCAATCCTGAAGTACTGACAGCCAATCTAATTTCTTGAGGTCCAAGAATGTCAGAATAGTACAGATATCCCCAAATGACCCCTTTTTGCAGAGTAGACAGTCCGACGTACTTCATAAGAGGCATGGCGAGTTTTTTGAAGTTGTATTTTTTTGTCATAATTTTTCGGAAAATGAAAAAATTAAAAAAAAAATTTTCACTATTTTTTTTTTTACATACTGTCACCAGTGCAGTACAGCGTCATCATATAACTGGCATGGCGGTGAACAGGGACACTGACTGGTAACAGTATGAAAAAAAAAATATATACATATTTTTTTTTTATTTTTTTTTATTTTTTTATTATATTTAATTTTTTATTACATTTTTTTTTATTTTTTTTAAGATTTTTTTTCATATTTTACTATGACCAAAGTAGTACAATGTTACCATAGTAACATTGTACTACTTTGGGGAAGTGATCAGTATTTTTTTTTTTTTTTTTTTTTTTACACAATTTGCTTATAGCAAAGAATTACTTTGCTATAAGCAAGCATTTACCTGAATGAAATCGATTCATTCAGCTTTTTTTTTTTTTTTTTTTTTTTTTTTTTTGTGCTTAGCTGTGATTTGGTCACAGCTAATCACATGACATGTGCATGTGATTAGCTGTGACCATTCACAGCTAGGCACTAGTATACAATGGATGGCATCATGAATGAAGCCATCCATTGTATACAACTATCATGTGACCTGCCGTCATTGGTCACAGCAGGTCACATGGTACCAGCAACGGGAGCCGGTACTTGGATCTGTCATCGGCCGTGTCCGAGGTGCACGGCCCGTGACAGATCGCGCCGCTGCGCCGCTCTGCATTAGCGCAAACGGCGCTTGTGCGGGAGCACGCCAAATGGCGTGCACCCGGAATGGAGAGACACATCTGAAGCCGCCAAACGGCCATTGGCCGGGCGGCTAATGGTTAATATCCATAAGCGACGCTTTATAAGCCTTTACAGGTTACCACTTTAGATTTACACAGGAGGTGCTAGAATTAATGCCCTCGATCTGACATTCATGGAGCTACCTCACATGTATGGTGCAGTCTCTGTTTAAATACCAACATGGGACCAACACTTGTGTTTTCCTTTGAGTGCATGCACGGGTATGGGGGCGGAGGGTGAATTTTTAAAAAATCATTTTGTTTTTTTTTTATTTTTACACTGTCCCTTTCATTCTTTTTTTTTTTAAATATCCCCTGTGATGGCAATAAGCAGTGACAGGTACTCTTTTCTGAGAAATCTGGTGCCTATTAGACTCTAGATCTCTCCTCTGCTCTTAAAACATCTGATCACACAAAGATCGTGTGATCAGATGCTTTTCCAATTTAAAAATGGCACTGTTTATATCCAGTGAAACCGAAATGACGAAATGTTCATAGCTTCCGGTATCTTAGACCATAGTCTCTGATCAGCTCTATGGTCAGCCGGATGCATTCTCAGTTTCTACGGTGGGATGGGAAAGCCCAAGAAAGCCATGGATGATAGGTGACGACAGGCAACCTTCCTCTTCTGCAAGGATCTGCCATCAGGGCAGGGGAGTCATGATCCCAGGACTCAACCTCGCTCTGCACTCCAATCTCTAAACACTTTCCTGCTCTCCGTATTCGACTCTCAGGCTTCTCCATACATAGTCCTGACTGCAGGTCTACACTGTAGGTGCGAGGCGGCAGATCGCTGAGCATCAGTGCCTGTACTTGATCCATGCTCCAATCAAAGTTGTTGGCCTCCTGCATTTAGGGAAAATCGGGCAGTCTCTCTGCTCCCTCAATCAGCCCAATAGCAAAGCCTCTGCAATGCTCCAGATGGACTCCCGTGTCCAACAAGGTGATCTCCGGCAGAAAAACTCTTGTACAAACTTGCAACACACCCTCCATCTTGCTACTCCCTTTCTCACTTTCAGCACTGGGCGGACTTGAGAGCATAGCCATGCCCCTCTCTCAGACATGCTCAGGATGTCTTCCCCAGGAGACAGTGGTACAGTGGAGATCCTCTTCTTCAGCAAACTGCGTGTAGGTATGCCTCCTACCTGGGGCCCCCTCCCAGGCTCCACACTCCAGCCATCCTCTCAGTCCATCTTCTACTTAACTCTTGCTGCTGCTACACAGGCTCTGTCACTTTTAAGAGTTGTCCTTGGTCACCATGGCCGGCATTCTGCCTGGTGATTGGCCAAGGTCCCTGAAACATGCAGATCTGGGCCTCCTCCCCTAATCCACTCCAATTCCAGAAAGTTTCTGGAAGTGTGGGAGGGCTCCAGAAGCCATGACCTGTTAGAGCATCCCAGCCTGTCCTGAGGTGGACGTCTGCCTCACTCACAGGCTGACTCATCCCAGGCTGCTACTCAGCCTCTGTCTACAAAAAGAAAACAATAAATCTAACTAAATTTGGAGGGCGTTACAGTTCACTGACTGTAAATGCAAGTGTGGAAAATGCATGTTACCTGGCTGTACAGAGCTTAGGGGGACCTAGAAACACAGCAGCCTTGATAAAGATAGTGCTACACATACATGTGCAGTAATATGTGCTGCATAATAATGCAGAATGTACTGTATGTATTTTTGTGCAGAGCAACTCACCACACTGCAGGATGTCACATCTTGCTACGGTGTATAGAACTGAATGTTGTGCCATTTTGTGACACCTTAATAGAGCTAAAAAAAAGTAAGCATTGTGGGGAATTCTAACAATGCATCGCACTACACAATGAAAGCATGCATGAGTTTTAGTGTGTGGGCTGGTGTGTACAAACCTTCAGGCTAGGTTTACACTTGTACATAGGTATTTTTGAGGTCTATGGGGCCCAAAATGAAAAGAGTGTATTGTATCATAATGGCACTTGTATTTTTTTTTAAAGTCGTACAGCAGAGAAACGCCCCATAGAAGATTTTGTTGGTCCTCTTGTCATGGGTTTACCAATGTGTGTAAAATCGCCCAAGTATGAACGGGGACATGGACTGCCACAGCTAAGGCATCTAAGGTGACCACCTCTTCTGTCTAGCCATCAGTCTATGCCTGTCTATCCAGCATTCCAAGCAGGTACGCACCTGAATGCAGTGAAAAGAAGCTGGAGTGGACTGATAACCTTGCCCAAATTGAATGACTCTATAGTAAAGGTAGCCTAGTGGTGAGCCATATAGCACATTTAATTTATCTGTCTTTTATATCGTATAATATCATGGTTTGTCCATAAAAAAGTAATAAATATTCCCATTTCCCACAACACCATCTTTCAAAACCTATGAAACAATTAACAGTTCCCTACCGCTCTATAGCAGGACTACTGCTACAGGGCAACAGGGCTGCGCAAAATCACACACATATATATATATATATACACACACATATATACACGTGAATTTGCATTTACGGGCATGGGTCACGTGTGCGCTACCCACACCACCATTGGAGGCTAGAGCTGTTGATCACTGCATCCTTTATTACCCGCCGGTACCCGGCAATCGCCAAGGAACAGTGATAAGGGAGAGGTCTGTGTGTAAACAACACAGATCCCTCCCCTATCAGCACTGACATGCTGCTTTGTAGTGCTTTGCATAGCAGAGCAATACAAAGCAGCATGTTCTCTAGTAAAACACACACAGCACACACAGTAAAACAGCACACAGCTAACCCTTTAAATGCCCAAGATGGTAACCCCTTCCTGGCCAGTGTCATTAGTACAGTGTCAGTGCTTTTAATTAGCACTGATTACTGTATTAGTGTCATTGGAATAGCAGTGGCAGTTAGTCAGTTACCCCCCAGTGTCAGAATGCCCACTGCAGTCCCATTATAAGTCGCCGGTTGCCGCCATTACTATATATATATATATGTATATATATATATATATATATATACACATAATTTTAATTCCAGTATATATACTGTACCACCATTTGTAGATACTATAACTTTCATGTAAACCAATTAAATTAATTGATGATTGACAGCACAGGCACATATTGGGGAGTAACGTGTAACATGCAAGGCAGAGGGTGGAAAGAATTACAAAGTATGATGATGATGGATGTGAAAAGACTTTGGCATTAGTTGAAAATATCAAAAAGAAGATGCAATTAAATAATACATATTTTTTTTCTTTGATCTAAAGCTTAGGCTTTTTTCACACAGCAGCAGTTTCTACCACCCTCTGGAAAGTGATTGGTGGTGGATTGCTTTTTAGGGGATGGCAGAGAAGCAGCTTCCAGGGAACTCAGAGGTGATCCTGCTGTCTCCTGAAGGTGTATATTTCAGAGCAGATTGGCAATTTTGTATATAAACATTGTGCTGCAACCACTGCCAATTTGCCATGTTTTTGCAGGTACAGCATGTATACAATCCTCTCTAGTTGTCTTTTCATTTTGTAGATGGGTGGTCAGGGGGGGAGTAAAATCAACTGCTTGCTGCCTGTGTGTGAAAAAGCCCTTACAGAAACAATGACAAGCACGAGTTACACATGAACTTTTATGGCATCCCAGTCTTATGCAGGCCATAGATGGGTCGAAAATCGGCCGATTTTTCGGCCGAAAATAAAATCGGCCGATTTTCGGATCGTTAGTGGGCGATTTGGTCGGCCGTTTTTCGGTATTTTGGCCGTTTTTTTTTTTCGGTAAAGTTGGAAAAAAATCGGCCGATTTTGCCGATTGGCCGATTTTCGCGGCAATTAGTGGGCAAATCGGCCGATTTTTTACCGATAAAAAATCTGCGCATGAGCAGTGACCTGCAAGAGGAAGACAAAAAGAAGAAAAAGAAGAAGAGGAAGACGATGAAGAAGAGGATGAGGAAGAAGAAGAGGATGAAGAAGAAGAGGATGAGGATGAAGAAGAAGAAGAGGATGAGGATGAAGAAGAAGAAGAGGATGAAGAAGAAGAAGAGGATGAGGATGATGATGAAGAAGAGGATGAGGATGAAGAAGAGGATGAGGATGAAGAAGAAGAAGAAGAAGAGGATGAGGATGAAGAAGAAGAAGAAGAGGATGAGGATGAAGAAGAAGAAGAAGAAGAGGATGAGGATGAAGAAGAAGAAGAAGTAGGATGAAAATAAGAAGAATTCCAGTCCAGCAAAAAGTGTCTCTGCAGAGAGCTCCGCTATTTCTGACAGTTCTCTGACAGTTCCTTGACATTTACAGCGGTTGAAACATTGTATCTATTTGTTTCCGAATAAAAACATCTGTATCCTAAATGAAAACAAATAGATACATTGTTGCAACTTCTATAAATGTCAAGGAACTGTCAGAGAACTGTCAAAGAAATAGCAGAGCTCTCTGCAGGGACACTTTTTGCCGGCTCTAGACGGGTAGAAAATCGGCCGATTTTTTTTACCATTGATGGTAACGTCGGCCACTTGAACAACCGATTTTTCGTTTTTTAAAAGAAAAATCTGCAGTTTTTCTCCCCATCTATGGCCTGCATTAGTCTGTAAGATTCAATATTGAGTTGACCTTCCTTTGGTTGCTTCAGGCGAAGATTATGCGTTTTATCTGGGCCGATAAACGCCCCAGAGTTTCCAGAACTACGCTTTTTGTCCATAGACTCCAGGGTGGCCTTGGGGTTCCCAATGTAACTAAATATTATCAGGCGAGCCAGATCACCCCGCTGTCTATGCTGCACGCTTCCTCAGACATACCTCTCTGGGTCCTGCTGGAATTACCTAATTCAAGGCAAGTACCGTTCTCCTGGCAATCACTAAACCCAGACACGTCTATCAGATTGCCAGCCAGTGAAGCGTGATTCGCACACCAGAGAACACATCTCCACTGCTCTAGAGTCCAGTATGCTTTACACCATCTGACGCTGTACATTGCATTTGGTGATGTAAGGCTTGGATGCAGCTGCTCGGCCATGGAAACCCATTCCATGAAGCTCTCTATACACTGTTGTTGTGCTAATCTGAAGGCCACATGAAGTTTGGAGGTCTTTAGATATTGACTCTGCAGACAGTTGGCGACTTCTGCGCACTGTGCACTTCAGCATGCGCTGACCCAGCTCTGTCATTTTATGTGGCCTACCACTTGGTGGCTGAGTTGCTGTTGTTCTCAGTTGCTTCCACTTTGTTATAATACCACTAACAGTTGACCATGAATTATATAAAGTAGTAACAAGGAATTTTCACGGATGGATTTATTGCACAGGTGGCAACCTAGCACGGTACCACGCTTGAATTCACTGAGCTCCTGAGAGCGACCCATTCTTTCACAAATGTTTGTAGAAGCAGTCTGCACAACTAGGTGCTTGATTTTATACAACTGTGGCCATGGAGGTGATTGGACACCTAAATCCAATGATTTGGAGGGGTGTCCCAATACATTTGGCAATATAGTGTATGTGTTCTATGGTCATTGGTATTTGTCTCTGTGTGGCTTACCTGATATTTTACCTGATACACACCATTAGGGGGAGCCTGGGAGGAGGGACACCCCTGGTATTGAGCTGCGCTGTATCTAAGGTCTGTACATTTCAGGGAAGGAGGATAAAATTTACTGGGGGGGGGGGGGGGTAACAAAGATATATGCTGGGATGACAATATTGTTTTGGAGGGAGCAGGATTTGTGCTGGGAGGAATAAATGAGAGAATACGAATATTTGAGCTCTGATGGTGACTTGGGGAGGAAGAGGATTTGTGTTAGAAGGGGGAGGGGAATTGGGAGTCAGTTCATTCGGGTGGGGGGAATTAGTACTGGGAAGAGGGATGGGACTTGTGCCGGGAGAGAGAATTTGGAAGGAGGGGAGGAATTGTGCTGGAACAGAGGGTTTGGTGTGTGTTTGGGGGAGATTTGTGCTAGAAGGGGGGAGAGGAGTTAAATAATGAAGTTGAAAAAAAGACACTGCTTCATAACAGTTCAACAAAAAAGAAAAAGATACTGGGAGGGGGCAGTATTTGTGCTGGGAGGGGAATTTGGGGGTGGGGGGATATTTGGAGGGGAATGGAATTTTTTTGCTGGGAGGGGGCATTTGTGGGGAAACTAAGATTTGCACTAGAAGGGGATTAGGAGGGGGATTTGTGCTCGGAAGAAGGATTTGTGCTAGAAGGGGGTTTTTGAGGGGGGACTGGGAGGGATGATTGAGGAGAAGATAATATGTGCTGGGAGGGAGATGCATCTGTGCTGGGAGGAGGAATTTGGGGGGTGTTATTTGGAGGGAAATGGCATTTTTGCTAGGAAGGGGCATTTGTGGGGGAAAAAGGGATTTGTACTAGAAGGAGATGGGGGGGGGGTGCGTTGTGCTGGGAAGAAGGGAGAAGAATGTGGGATAGAAGAGGGAATTTTGAGGGGGGACTTATGCTAGAAGGGGGAAAGGATTTGTGCTGGGAAGAATTGGGTGAGGAGGATTTGGGCTGGGAGGGATGATTGGGGAAAAGGGGACTTGTGGTGTGAGGGGGGCTGGGGGCAGTATTTGTGCTGGGAGGGGGATTTTTTTTGTGAGGGGGGAGGAAAATTTGGAGGGGAATGGGATTTTCTCTGGGAGGGGGCATTTGTGGGGAAAATAGGATTTGCATTAGAAGGGGATGGGGAGGATTTGTACTAGTAGGAGAAGAGGATTTGTTCTGGGAAGAAGGATTTCTGCTAGAAGAGGGGCTTTTGAGGGGGGAGGGGGTTGTGATAGAAGGGGTAGAGGATTTATACTGGGAAAAAGGTGTGGGGGGGTATTTGTACTTGGAGGGATGATTAGGGAGAAAAGGATTTGGGTTGGGAGGGGGAATTTTTGAGGGGGATTTGTGTGGGAGGATATTTGGAGAGGAATGGATTTTCTTCTGGCAGGGGGCATCTGTGGAGAAAATAGGATTTACACTAGAAGGGGATGGAGGAGGGGAATTGTACTGGTAGAGAAAGAGAGGATTTGTACTGGGAAGAAGACAGAAGGATTTCTACGGAAGAGAGGATTTTGAGGGGGGATTTGTGCTAGAAGGGGGAGAGGATTTGTGCTGAAGGGATGATTGGGGAGAAGAGAATTTGTGGTGTGTGGGGGGTATGCAGATTAGTGCGTAAATTCGTTTGGTAAAGTTGGGGTGAATATTGCTTGTGTGGGGGGGTACATTTTGATTCTCCTGGCCTCTACATTGTGTGGTACCTTTTTCATAGGCTTTTTTGAGTTTGGGCAAGGACACAGGGGCCCCATGATCCCCTATTGCCCGGGGGTGCCCCATGAGTTGTTAGTCCGCCCCTGCCCTGTCCCCTACATTCTGTGCATTTTGTACTCCTGACCCCTGCACTGTGTGTTACACACCACTTATTCCGGCATGCTTTTCATTTTGTACCCTTCTTCCTCTTACTGTGCATTATTTACTCCTGTCCCCTACATTGTGTACTTCTGTCACCTACATTCTGTGTATTGTGTACTCCTGTCCCCTACATTCTGTGCATTGTGTACTCCTGACCCCTACATTGTGTACTCCTGTCCCCTACATTGTGTACTCCTGACCCCTACATTGTGTACTCCTGACCCCTACATTGTGTACTCCTGTGCCCTACATTGTGTACTCCTGACCCCTACATTGTGTACTCCTGTCCCCTACATTGTGTACTCCTGACCCCTACATTGTGTACTCCTGACCCCTACATTGTGTACTCCTGACCCCTACATTGTGTACTCCTGTCCCCTACATTGTGTACTCCTGACCCCTACATTGTGTACTCCTGACCTCTACATTGTGTACTCCTGTCCCCTACATTGTGTACTCCTGACCCCTACATTGTGTACCCCTGTCCCCTACATTGTGTACCCCTGACCCCTACATTGTGTACCCCTGACCCCTACATTGCGTACTCCTGACCCTACATTGCGTACTCCTGACCCTACATTGCGTACTCCTGTCCCCTACATTGCGTACTCCTGTCCCGTACATTGCGTACTCCTGACCCCTACATTGCGTACTCCTGTCCCGTACATTGCGTACTCCTGACCCCTACATTGCGTACTCCTGTCCCCTACATTGCGTACTCCTGACCCCTACATTGCGTACTCCTGTCCCCTACATTGCGTACTCCTGTCCCCTACATTGCGTACCCCTGACCCCCACATTGCGTACTCCTGACCCCCACATTGCGTACTCCTGACCCCTACATTGCGTACTCCTGACCCTACATTGCGTACTCCTGTCCCCTACATTGCGTACTCCTGACCCCTACATTGCGTACTCCTGTCCCCTACATTGCGTACTCCTGACCCTACATTGCGTACTCCTGACCCTACATTGCGTACTCCTGTCCCCTACATTGCGTACTCCTGACCCCTACATTGTGTACTCCTGTCCCCTACATTGTGTACCCCTGACCCCTACATTGTGTACCCCTGACCCCCACATTGCATACCCCTGACCCCTGCTCTGTGTGTTATGCACTCCAGTTGATATATTGCTGTGAGGGGAGAGATGAAGGGTGTTGGGTGCTATGGACACACACATCCCTGGCCCAGGTCCTAGCTGGGAGCATGCATGCGAGTCTCCTTTTCAGCCTATTCGGTAAAGGAGACGCAGATTAAACGGATTATTTTCCAACAAGAGTGTGCTCTTTTTTTTTTCTTCTTCAATAAAAAATAGTTTCTTCACTTTAATTTTGTAGACTGCATAGAACTTCACTAAGGTATAGAAAGCACCCGCATGGCTGACAATGCCATTTTCCAGCTCCGCTGTGCAGTCCTTTGTATTCTGTCAGCTGGAATTCTGAGGCAATTATGAGCCAACATTCTTCATGGTTCCACTAGGCACAGGACGTCAGACGTGCGCTGCAAATATCACCACACGCACGTACATCTGACGGCGAGTCCACAAATCTGCACCTATCACCGACAAATGCTCACAAAGCCCGTGTGTGCTTCTCCTCACACGTCAGCTCCCGGACCATTCTCTACATCAGCAGCTCCAGATGAATACTGATGAGGCTCAACTCATATTACTACATCAACCAGCCGTAATCGAAGCAATTAGCGCATGCGCAAGTAGTATGCCTCGGCGGCTTCAGAGGGCGCCTAGGCAGCTTGAAATGGCGCATGCGCTGAGTGTATCCGCGAAGTGTTGCTGGCTGTCGTTTTCTGTTCCTCTGCTCAGTGTAGAATCCGAGGGGAGGAGTATAAACAGGAAGACTAGGAGGACACGGAAGCGGAATGAAGCTGCCATCTGTGTAGTTATGAGGTGTGATGGTGAAGGAGGAGAGAGGAGAATATAAAGGGGTATGACGGGTCATTAGAGCGCCGGATATCTGTGGGAGACTGACCCGGACAGACAGTATGGCGGAGAAGTTTGACAACCTGGAGGAACACCTGGAAAAGTTTGTGGAGAACATCCGACAGCTGGGGATCATAGTCAGTGATTTCCAACCGAGCAGCCAGGCCGGCCTCAACCAGAAGCTGTGAGTATGCCATCATTTCATTGGCTGAGGAGGGAGGCAATATTCACCCCCAAAGCAAACCTGTATTAGATTGCAGCCTCCCAGCTCCTAGATGGACACAACTTGTACAAAGGTCAGTTAGGCCCCATGTACACGGGACGTTTCAGAACGATGGAAAATGTAGGTTGAAAAATGTCTGTTTAGCTGTGTTATCATAATGTGTTTATGTGCGTTTGTGTTTAGAAGTGTTTTTTAAAGATAAGCACAGGAGAACCTCCCAAATGCCCAGAATGCACTGGAAAGTGGTAAATTTATTAAGAGGTCTGAGGTGTGAATGGTCATTAACCTACATATCTTTTGTTTCCAAGGGTGGGAGAGGTCTGAGGTGTGAATTGTTCATTACAATGTGTGACAAGCTTGGTAGGAACATCCTGTGTTCAGTGTTTTGTCCATCTGAGCACTTTGAAAATGCTTTGCATGTATTTTTCATGATGAAAAAAGGCTCTGGACAGCATTGAGATCTGGAAGAGTTAAAAAAAAAAAAAAAAATTCAAATGCTTATAAATGCGATTTGCCTCATTTTGCATTTGAAACGCTGATAAAATTGACATCTGAATGCAAGTTTGTTGTGTTCAAAAGACTGTAAACTCAACTGCCTGTAAACGACTGTACATGGACACCTAGGAAAACGTTAGAGTGAGTTCTAAATGTGAGTTTATCAACTGCAATGTACATGAGCCCTTACACACTGACAGAGGATCCATTAACTACCACAGTGCTTGCTCAACAGTGAGGACTACAAGCCAACAGCTGCAAAGGCACTTGGTAGTTGTACGACCCTGGCAAAATGTATGGAATCGCCACTTTTGGAAACTCTTCATTCAATCGTTTAATTGTGTAGAGAAAAAAACAATCAGACATGACTCAAAATGATTTTCATTTAGCTTTCCAACCTTCTGGCTTTAAAGCGGAGTTAATAAAATTTACAAACTGTGCTTGTGACAATCGCTGTGTGCTATACCAGATGTCTTACCAATACACACATATAGGACCCCATAAACTGCACATAACCGGTGCTATACACGAATTGTACACACGACTAACACATAAATGTCCTTAATAGTGAACTGTCCCTTTAAAGCTTGAATATCAGGATGTGGACTTATGTGGTGTATATCCTAGAAATTGTGATAGATATACAACACAGAAGTCAACGTGCTGTGTATTGGGAAGACATCTGGTATAGCACACATTGATTTTCACAAGCAGTTTTTTTTTTTTTTTTTTCTTTTTCATTTGCACCTATATTGTCAGCATTGTGTGTGTTGCATATTTTTTCATTTTACTTGTTTTACATGTGGGAACACATATGCTAGCTGCACAAGTGTTGTGTGTGTGTTTTTTTTTTTTTTTTTTTTTTTTTTTTTTTTTTTTAGGAGATCCATAGCGCGGAGTGTTTTCTATACACATTTAAAGCGGAGTTCCACTCAAAAGCTCCTCTTATTTGCCTTTCTTGATTCCATAATATTTTTCTCAGAATTGAGTGATTACATTTTTTTTCCTCTGCTTGAGCTGCAAAAACAGATGTAAGTGACTAGTTTTCTTTTTTTTTTATTTAAGTGTTTCTTAAATCCAGAAGGTTGGAATGTTAAATGAAATTAGTTTTGAAGTATGTCTGTCTGTGATTAGTGGTGTGTGTGTGGGGTTTTTTTTTTCTCTACACATTTAAGCAGTCATATATACAAATATATATATTACAAGAGTGGTGATTCCATACTTTTTGCCAGGGGTTGTATTTTCCTATTCACAGAATACTGTGAATGAGTGATGCGGCCGGGTGGGCAGAGCCCCACGTGGGGACAGCTGCAGCCGTAACATGTTACTCCCTGAATACGGGTGTAACATGTTAGAAAAGGTGAACTTATCCTTTAAAGTGGAGTTCCAGTCACACTGAAAAAATAAGTCTGCAGCTACAAAAACTGTAACTGCTGACTTTTAAAAAACAAAACAGCCACTCTCCTGTCCCATGATCCCGCAGTGCCGTCCCCGCAGCCCGATTTACCGGCCATCTGGTGTTCCAGGCGCTGGCATCTTCAATGTGAGCACCCAACTTTGACAGCTTGCAGCTTCATTCCCGGGTGCCCACTGCGCATGCGTGAGTAGCGCTGCGTTTCTGAATAGTCCTGTAGTCTTCTGGGACCGGTCACATGTCCCAAAAGACTACAGGGAGGGTAGAAGAACAACTTCCAATCACCTAGCGATTGCAGCAGAAGTGGGAGCGGGTATCTGCTCCCCCAAAGGTGTAGTAATCCTTAATGGGGAGCGGGGGAACAGTCTTTAAAGTGGAACTTCCCCTTTTGGGTAGAGCTCTGCTTTAAGGTAAATGAAGAAAAGGTGGATTGGGGCTGTTGTGTACAATATCATTGACAGAAAATTTGTGTAAATGGAGAAATCTAACCGTGTATAGCCAGCTTTAAATGTGTTGAGAGCTGCATGCACCTGGGATTGTAAGTGTGAAGGGGACTGTTAATGCTTTAAGATGCATTAGCAGAATAACCAAAACTCTCCAAGACAAGCAAAAATAATGTACTAACCCTCCAGCCGTGAGTTAGATATGCAAGCCCAACAAAAGTATTGTGCTTTTTTTTTTTTTTTTTTTTCCCTTCTCCTCCTCGTCCTGTAATGCCATAAGCTATGGTTGTACTGAGCTTGGATTTTTCTTAAGGGTTGGTAGCACTACACCACAGCAATGTCCATTATATGGTCACATCACATGGTGGTGCTACTGCCCTTTATAGTTTTTGCTATGATTGCAATGCTTTGCATGGCATGTATACCACCCCAACTCCCCGTCCAGCCCCTGGGCAGAAAGTATAAACCAGGCCAAAATTACTTCTGCAGTGGAAGTGCATTTTCTGTTGCACTTAAATGCTTTATGCTGGGAATATTAAAGTTACTAAACCCAGGACCCTGCATTCACTATATCTGGTCTCCCAAAGTACACAGAACATGGAAATGCACTTATTTTAGTAAATCTAAACGGCTAAATACCTTTTCTCATCAGCAGTTGAAGCAGACTTGTGACAGTGTTCAGCAGAGCACTGGTTAAAGCTCTAGGAGGATGCAGAACCCCTTACCTCTGTCTTGACAGTGTTGAAAACCTCTAGCAATACACACCAAACTGAGCATGTGCAGTGTTTCCGCACAATATGTTTTATCAGGAGATGAGGGAGACACTAGAAGGGGAGGATCAGGAGGTGGGGTCAAACAGCGGTTTTACACAATTAAGAGGATTAACCCCTTAGGTTCCACAGTGAGTATACCAATCCTTCTGTGCTGCATATACAGACTGATTTTACTGTTGAGTTTAGTAATGCTTTAATGATCAGTCCTCCAAAGGCATCCTTGTATTTGTATGTTCAAAAAGTGAAGGGAGTGTCTGACTAGACACTGCTATGATCGGAAAGTAGAGGTGACGCTATGAAAATGTTTCACCTGCAGTCACAAGGTGAGTTGGGAAAAAACCAGTTACTAAGCTGCAATAGAGATTTTAGTTTTTGCCTGCCAGACAGGGTTGAATGATGTGACCAAGCTGGATAGATAAAAGTTCAAATCCTTTGGCAGGTAAACCAGGTTTCCTATATGTACTACATCTGTGTATTTAGCGGTTGTCCAAAATTCAGCATTAAATATCCTGTAAATGCAGGTCAAGTAATTGACACTTCGCATGGCCAACAAGCAGGCACTGTATTGGAAAATGGCTGCTAAGTAGTTTGGAATTTTATGATGGTATGAGATGTATTGACATCCAGGAAACACCGTTGGCAAAATCTCTGCATTAGGTTGGCTGGTATGTACACTTATTGCAGCCTTTACTACAGAGACTTGCATTTTACAGTTTTTTTTTTTTTTTTTTTTTTTTAAAAGACCTGCAGCAAAAAAGTAATGAATGGGGGCATTTCAGAACATCTGTCAGGTTTTTACTGCCTTGGTGTTTTCTGTCGCAATAGGCAGGCACACCCTGTACGAAAAAAACAATATGGGTTCTAACCCTCTTTACCATTTTAATCAAAGCCAAAAAAAAGCTTGAATTATACTTTATTATAGATTATAAAACGGGAGGAGTGAGTGGGTATGCAGCAAAGAACTGCACCACTGGAACATATGCCAGTGGGAGGAACAGTCCACCAGACACCAGCTTTTAAATTTCTGACATGAAAAATGAATAAAGCATATCCTTCTATAGTGTGTAATTGTATCATTCCAAAGCAGTGAGTGTGACTTCTGTCTGAAGTCTGGTTCCTCTGCTATACATGAGTCAATTCTGACAGGCTGTACCTACTCCAAGAGATTAAGGGGGGTGGGAAAGGGAGCTCCAGTGTACAGCCTGTGATTGACAGCCTCAGTTGTGCATGTCTCCCACTGAGGTTGTGTAGAGGGGGGGTGTGACATTGGCTCCACTCAGGTCCCAGATCACACTTTGCTCAGGAAGGAGAGCAGTGTAAATTCTGGACTTTAAATGGATGTAGAGCAGCGATGGCTGCAGATAAACATGTACAATATAAGTAGGAGTATTTGTTTCACCTTGGTGTATCATCTGAGATTAGTCACTTCATTGGGTATTTTGTAAGGTTTGCAGACACTTCTAAAAAACAAAACAAAATAAAGCAGATTGTAATGAATTTTGACTAGAAAACAATCGGTGATGGTAATTGTCTTCAATTTTACACTGAGATTGTAATTAATAGGTGGGCTTGCTATCTGCTTGTGGGGTTTTTTTTTTTTTGTTTGTTTTTTTAACTCGCTGTTTTTATTTCTTTTCTGTAGGAATTTTATGATTACTGGATTGGCAGACGTAGACAAGTGTCGGCAGCAGCTTCATGACATCACCGTGCCCTTGGAAGTATTTGAGTGAGTTGTCAACTGATTGACTGGCCTGAATCTCTGGAACAAATATTTTACCTTTTTGTATATGGGGGGGGGGGGGAGTAATTCCTTTTAGGTAAATAGACTGACTCTGGTGGTTTGAGCACAGTGTCTAGGCTGTGAAAGTGTCAAGTGGTATCACCATACTCGAGAGGAATAGCACAATGTATTTTTGGGGTGTATTTCTTAGTATGTCCATGTTGTGTGTTAGAAATAAAAAATTTGACAACTTTTTGTGTAAGAAAAAAAAAAAAAACATTTCCTTACACGTCTTTTAAAAACTTGTGACGTACATTGGAGATTTACTAAAACCAGTGCACTCAGAATCTGGTGCAGCTGTGCATAGTTGTCAATCAGCTACTAACTTCAGCTTGTTCAGCTAGGCTTTGCCAATAAAACAGGGAAGCTGATTGGTTTCTATGCAGTGTTGCACCAGATTTTGCACTTATGCAGGCCATAGATGGGGAGAAAAACGGCAGATTTTTCTTTTAAAAAACGAAAATTCGGTCGTTCAAGCGGCCGACGTTACCATCAATGGTAAAAAAAATCGGCCGATTTTCATCCCTTCTACAGCTGGCAAAAAGTGTCCCTGCAGAGAGCTCCGCTATTTCTGACAGTTCTCTGACAGTTCCTTCACATTTACAGCGGTTGAAACATTGTATCTATTTGTTTCCATTTAGGATACAGATGTTTTTATTCGGAAACAAATAGATACAATGTTTCAACCGCTGTAAATGTCAAAGAACTGTCAGAAATAGCGGAGCTCTCTGCAGAGATACTTTTTGCTGGACTGGAATTCTTCTTCTTTTCATCCTTCTTCTCCTTCTCCTTCTCCTTCTCCTCCTTCTCCTTCTCCTTCTCCTTCTCCTTCTCCTTCTCCTTCTCCTTCTCCTTCTCCTTCTCCTTCTCCTTCTCCTTCTCCTTCTCCTTCTCCTTCTCCTTCTCCTTCTCCTTCTCCTTCTCCTTCTCCTTCTCCTTCTCCTTCTCCTTCTCCTTCTCCTTCTCCTTCTCCTTCTCCTTCTCCTTCTCCTTCTCCTTCTCCTTCTCCTTCATTACAAAATGTGGTCATTTTTATATTGTAAAGCGCTGTATAATTTGTGGATGTTTTCATCGTCCTGATGCTCCAGGGCCTTCATAAGTGTGATAGGTAGTCAGGAAATTAGATGCTTAATTTACAGTGGATATAAAAAGTCTGCACACCCCTGTTGAAATGTCAGGTTTCTGTGATGTACAAAAAATGAGACAAAGATAATTTCAGAACTTTTCCCACCTTTTTATTGTGACCTAGAAACTGTACAACTCAATTGAAAAACAAATTGAAATCTTTTAGGGGGAACATTAAACATAAGACTAAAATAATGTGGTTGCATAAGTGTACACACCCTCTTATAACTGGGGACATAGCTGTGTGTGTTTTTGTGTTTTTTTTTTTTAGAATTAAGCAGTCACATTCAAAATCCTGTTAAATAATAGTCAGTACACACCTGCCACACTACTGTTTATTGACAGTAGTGACAGCCTGCATCAAAGATGTAGTTGTATTTCATCTACCAATTACACTTTAACTTGCATACACAGGTACATTTTAAATGTATTGTTTTTAAATAGTGCGACTGTATCTGACAAAAAAACAAACCTCATACCAAACAAAAAAAACCCAGCTGTAACATACCAGTTTTATTTTATTTTTATTTTTTTTTTTTTTTTGAGTCTGCTAGCAGATCCATTATTTTTCCACTAATTGTAACCGGGTAATTTTCCGGTAAAAGGGGTCAGATACATTTTACATCAAGTCTCTATCTTAGCTGGTAAATGGTCAGAGTATCTGTCAATCAACCACCAGCGAACTACAGCAAATTAGTTGAAAGCACAGGGACATTAATGCTGGTTATAGCTCTATTAAAGGCCTCAGAGGGCAGAAAGTGGCAGGATTAACAGGTATTAAACATTTTGACTTTTGTTAATATAGAAAAAAATATATCAAAAAAGCTGCACAATTACATTTTCAAAGCGAAAGGAAGTATTTTAAACAACTTTATTTGTGTTTGGGTGTACATAGATTTTTAACTGACCTATGACATAATTTTGAGCAGGGCATCTAGGCAGCAATGACCTATGCTTACAAAGAGGTTGAAGAAATCTGGTAGAATATTAGTGTGCCGTGAAGGGAAAAAAAAAATCAAACTACCCTTTTCATGCTATTCAGACACGCCCAAGAGAACATTCTTTCCTGACCTGGAGAGTGAACATAAATAATAGTTTGTGTGCGGTTCTAGTAGGGATGCATATAGTATTTCGATTAGCTCTAGTCCATAAATTCCTTGGTGAACAGGATTCTGTACTTTAAGCAATTGCAAGAAACAGGTTCTTGATCTTATTCCAGGCATGGTGAACAATGGTGGTCTTTTTGCAGTGTAGCCCTCCTGAACAAGGGTCTGCAGGCTTATATTGAAATGTGTCCAGCCCCTCCAACTTGGTCCTTACAGCCATCTCAATGACAGAAAAGTTTGCATGAAATACACTATATGGCACAAATGGCTATTGATCAGATAGATAACAGGTCAGATGTTCAGCTTTATTATCAAGGGTCTGTTATTGATTTTTTTTTTTCTCATGTTTGATCATCACTAAACTGAATGACTGACAGCAGCAGGTTAAAATGTGTTTTTCCCAAGGTCATATGTATACGGACTTCACACCGCAAAGAAATGGCTATTTGTCATTAACAGGGCTTGCACCAGACCATTTGCAACAGACACAACCCCTTTCCATATTTCCACCATTGAAAAGAGTGAGGTTTTTAGCAAATTTCATGGCTCCTCACAGGCATCTCAAAGATTTTTATTTTTACTTTCCTTCAGGTTCCATCATAATCCTAATAATCTAGTTTAGGCTTAAACTTTTTTAAAGCCACCTTTTTGATTAATGACTTTGCTTCATCCATTCATTAATCTGTGGAAGCTCTCTGGACTTTCTCTATTTGCAGCCCACCCTGTGTTTTGTTTTTGTTTTTTTTAAATTTAATATGTGCTTAGAGAATGCTGTACTTCAGGTTAAAGCACTTTATTTATTACAGGTTACCTGTATATCACTGTCAATTTATGCAGCACTTTTACGTGTATATTGTACATTCATTGGAAATTGACGGCGCTATAGAAGTACCTGTAATAAATAAATAATTTCTTGAACCATGAAAATCGGTGTAAGCCCCAAAAATAAATTGGGATCTGCAAATGTGTTTTGCACTTGGCATAGTTTATAGCATAATCTAAAAATAAAAATCACTTACATTTAACTTGCTCTTTTCTGAAACCTTCAAAGCTGAAGTTTTCCCCTGCTATGCAGAGGTGGCTGGTAATTTTAAAGTGGTTATAAACCCTTACATATATCCAGTGAAGTGACTGGCCTCAGGTGATGCAGAGATGAAACAAATCCTTCTGCTCAAGTCGTACCTGTCTATCTGCAGTCTCCTCTTCTCTGCATCCGTTCAAAGTGCTGAATTTATAAGCCTGTCTGAGTTCAGAAAGGAGGGGGCAGAGAGCTCTGAGAGCTGATTGAAGAGAAGGGACACTAACACCCCCCCCTTTTCACAGCTCTTCAGAACAGAGCTGAGGCTGCCAATCTGCTTTTGACAGCAGCATACAGAAATGACACTTAATGATCTTAATTAAAGGTACACACTATAGAAGGATATGCTTTTGTTCATATTTCATGTCTGAGGTTTACAACCGCTTTAATGTTTATCATAATAAACCTGTCTGTACTGTGCTGGCAGATCTAATTGTCAGTTTTAAACTAGATTTGACATTTGTCTGTCCTAACAAAGGGTTAAATATCTAGAAGTTGGGCTTCTGTTTTCTTAAAGTGGAACTTTAGTCATTAAATAAAGTCCTGCTACATCACTTCATGTTGCCACATTTTTGCAGGTATATCTGTAAAACCTAAAAAAAATAAATAAATACTGTGCAAAATTCAGTAATACACGGTCTCTCCCTGCTCTGCATATGCTCAGTTGCTATTTTTAGGCACTGTGCTGAATTTGTAGAGGCTGATCTGTTGACAGCCTAAAGCTTCATGCACACAGGATGTTTTTACTGCTGCTTTTAGGGGCGTCAGGCATGATGACGACTTTGCAGTTTTTTTCATTTGAGGAATTTTTATTTTGAAATTGTTTGACAATTTTTAGATACACCTTTTCACACATTGGTAAACCCCTGGCCAGCTTTACGTCTGAGATACTCTGACTCTCTAAGATGTTCTTTTCTTTTTCTTTTTTTTTCTCCCAATTTATACCTAAATCATGTCACTGACCTACTCTCAATGAACCTAGTTAATTGCAAAATGTTTTTCCAGCTTTTCCTTGAGTACCATTTACTGTCAGCTTTTTGTTGCCCTGTCCCAACTTTGGGTTGCGCCATGGCCATCAACTTCAAAGCTACTTTATTTTTCATAACCCCTTCTTGCCACCACCTCCCTGCCCTTTTAAGACATTCTTGACGCCAGGAGGCGGGCTTTCTAATCATTCGACTGCTGTGATTGGCTGTTACAGCAGTCACGATTGGAAAGCTGCTAAGTAAATAGAAGCTTTCTGTTACCCACTGGTAGCTATGCCCAGAGTGTGCGCTCTCTCAGCTCAGCATTGTTTACGTTTTGTGATGCATATTTGCAGCCTCTCTGCATTAAAACCCACCTGCCGGGAGGCTGCATTTATGTGTACATCCGGTGGGAAGAGGTTAAATTGGTACATTTTTCTTATAAACCTTTTTTGATATTTTTTTTTTTTCTATTGTGCATTAAATTATGGGTATGAGCTTTGCTAATCAATGCATTCTGTTTTTAGGTAGATTTTACACAATGTCCTAACTTTTGGAGTTGTAGTGTAATTCCCACCACATTCCAGGTCCCAAGTGTCCGCCCTGCTGCTTGGTGAACACAGGAGTTTCCCCACTTGGAATGAGCACCGTTCAGACTCTTTGCAATTTTCTAAGTGAATGCAAAGTGTTTTCTGGACACAAGGTAGAGATTGTGACATCCTCTCCACCTCATCCAACCAGAGTTATTCAATGGCATCCATACTAAGCGAGCATCCTTCTGTTCTCACTATGCAGCAGAGTAGCTACTTGGCATGGAACCCAAGATCTAGTGGTGATCACTATAGTAGCAGTGCCTATGAGTGATTTCCATCTTCTATGGGGGGTCAGCTAGGTATGAAACATGCATAGTTGGATCAATGCAAAAATATCCATATCTGTTGCTTTTGGAATGTCTGTCTAAAAGTGATTTTATTGACTACAACCGCTTAAAAGTATTAAACATGATAAATATGATCATAACCACAAAATGGGTACATCCAGCAGTACCAACTCTCACCACTGGGGACAGTCAGGTTTGCTTGATACTGTCTAGGGAAAAAGTGCTCACAGGAGACCATATTATAGTGTAATAGTAATTGAAAGGTGTATACTTGACATAAAAAGGTACAAGGCTTCATCCAATGCCAGCAAATATGGTAGTCATGGCAAATAAAATGGTGCACTTGCAAAGAGGGCCTTCATTTCCAAGCTTGGAAAAGCCAAAAATAATAAATGCAGGTTTTTGCAGGTAAATGTGGATTTACTTTTTTGGGGAACCTGTAAAGCATAGCACCAGCAATCAGCATATCGCTGGTGCCATTCAGGACTCCTGCAGACCTGTCCATGTATCTGTGTGCCCATACATCATACAGGCAAGCAGATACACGATATTGCTGGAAGTATAGGGACACTCCTCCAAGTCATTGGATTCAGGTGTTCCAATCACCTCTATGGCCGCAGATGTATAAAATCAAGCATCTAGGCATGCAGACTGCTCCTACAAACGTTTTGTGTAAGAATGGGTTGCTCTCAGGAGCTCAGGGAGCTCAAGCGTTATAGGTTGACACCTGTGTAATAAGTCAATCTGTTAAAATTCCACCAACAGTTGACCGTGGAATTTGTACTAGCAAGGAAATTTCACAAAGTGATATTGTAGGAAAGTGGAAGCATGTAAAATGACAGAGCAGGGTCAGCACATGCTGAACTGTGCAGAAGTCACCAATTGTCTGCAGAGTCAATAGCTAAAGACCTCCAAAACTTCATGTGGCCTTCAGATTAGCACAACAGTGTGTAGAGAGCTTCATGGAATGGGTTTCCATGGCTGAGCAGCTGCATCTAAGACTTACATCAAGTGCAATGCAAAGCGTCGGATGCAGTGGTGTAAAGCACGCCACCACTGGACTCTAGACCGGTGGAGATGTGTTCTCTGGAGTGATGACTTGCGCCCGTCTGGCAATCCGATGAACGTGTCTGGGTTTGGCGGTTGCCAGGAGATTGCTACTTGCTTGACTGCATTGTTCCATATGTAAAATTTTGTGGAGGGGGGATTATGGTGTGGCGTTGTTTTTCAGGGGTTGGGCTTGGCCCCCTAGTTCCAGTGAAGGGAACTCTTAAGGTGTCAGAATACCAAGACCTTTTGGACCATTTCATGCTCCCAACTTTGTGGGAACAGTTTGGGGATGGCCTCTTCCTGTTCCAACATGACTGCACACCAGTGCACAAAGCAAGGTCCATAAAGACATGGATGAGCGAGTTTGGGGTGGAAGAACATGACTGGCCTGCACAGAGTCCTGACCTGAACCCGATAGGACACCTTTGGGATGAATTGGAGCTGAGACTGCGAGCCAGACCTTGTTGTCTGACCTCACAAATATTCTTCTGGTAGAATGGTCAAACATTCCCATAGACACTCCTAAACCTTGTGGACAGTCTTCCCAGTAGAGTTGAAGCTGTTATAGCTGCACAGGGCGGGCCAACTCCATATTGAACCCTACAGACTAAGACTGGAATGCCATTAAAGTTCTCGTGTGTGTGTGTGTGTGTGTGTGTGTGTGTGTGTGTGTGTAAAGGCAGGCGTCCCAATAGTTTTGGCAATAGTGTATATTCTTACAGGAAGAATCGATGAGCCATGGTAGTTCATTAAGCAATACAAGTTGACAGTTGCAAAGGCTGTCGGAACTTATAGTTTTTTCATTCACAGAATGCTGTGAATGAGTGATGCTGATGGAGCCGTGTGTGTGTGTGTGTGTGTGTGTGTGTGTGTGTGTGTGTGTGTGTGTGTGTGTGTTTTTTTTTTTTTTTTTTTTTTTCCTCTCCCCCCCCCACTTGTGATAGCTAGTGGGGGGAGAAGATTCCCTGCTGGCTTTCACAGTGGAGGAGCAGGGGCCAGTCCTTTTTGTAACATGTTACACCCTGAATATGGTTGCACCCTGTACAAAAGGTGAACTTAATACTTTTAAAATGTGCCTGTAGTTACATTTGGTGTTCTACACTGCCACTTCCATTCAAAAGCAGGCATTCCTTGAGCCCCTAACCTAGATTTCTCTATTTATTTTAATCTCGGGTTACCTAATGAAGTTAGCACTTTAGCCCTTTCTCCTGTTTACTAGCCTGTGATGGTTTCCTCTGACAATTTAAGCATGTGTGATTGGGGAGGCCAAGTGTTATCTTTATATAGAAGTTATGGATTTGCACGATTGCCCCTGGGTTTAGGGGCTGCCAGTGCACTCTAGAACATAGCAGGATGTACTTGCTATTTAATAGTGGCAATTTATGGCTTACAACCGCAATGGTGGTTTCTTGAGTGACTCCTGTATCATGAGATGATTCCGTAGAAGTCTAATAGGGATGCAATGCACAACTGTGTAGCTTGGTAAAAGGAAGAATTGCAGCCAGAGGAACTGAATGCAGCCCTCTGATTTGGGTGGGTAAGTATGCATCTGGGGCAGAAAGGGTAGGGGAGGTGTTCTAGGTCTGGGAACTATAATAATGTTTACTGGTTAGTGAGTGAAACATGAAGGATGTAATGCTGACCTCCATGAAAAATGTTTTTTTTTTTTTTTTAACATGCTCTCTTGCGGACCTGGAACAAATATTGAAATCGGGAACATGGCAAAAAGTCAGATGGTCCTAATTCACATTTTTGTGATTTCCAAGTAGCCAAATGAGAAGGTCAACATGGCAGATAGGAATTTGGCATATGTAGGAAAGATTTGGCCACTGTAGTCTGTCTTCTGCCAGATATCTTTTTATAACATTCAAGCCTCAATCAAGATATTTTCACTTACATTGAAAATTGAGCCAGTCTACAATGATCATTTTGCATACTTAGGTGTTTTATTTGCTGAGCAGAATGTACATCACATAGTCATCAGGTAACTTTTAATGTTTTGCAAAGGGTGCTTCAGGAATCTGCAATGTTTTCTGCCCTGCAAGATCTGGAGAATGGTCTTCTTGTAGCAGCAGAAATTTATACAAGACCTTTCTCTGTAGCTTATTAAGGAAAGTCTGAACTGCAATTACAGCAGCAAAAAGGACTGCAATATTGGAGTGTTCCTGCTGCATCTTTGCTGTGTAGATCTGAGATCCCATTATGAGCAATACGTGGAAAACTTTTTGGAACTGACACAGCAGTTAGTGAGATGTATGTTTAGCATGCAACTCCATCGTGAGAAAATTAAAGTATAGATGCCTGCAACTAGTGTCCCTCCTTTGAAAATCATAGTTGCCTTGCTGTGTTTTGACTTTCGAGTCTCAAACCTGAAAAGAGCATGTTGTAAGTTTAGTATGAACTGGTACCTATTAAGTATGTATTTTTGATTGTGCTTTTTATATGCACACAGGTAAATGGGATTATAAGGCCCCATTCACACCTGTGTGTTAAAGAAACTCCTTGCCTAAATTTTGAAGCATTTTCACAACTTCATCATCTTTTATATAGAGTTCAATCGTAAATGCATATAACATGAACATACCTAAAATGCATTGCACAGGTGTGTACCGGGACGTTAAGCGTTAGTATATTTTTCACCGATGTGTGCATTTACAGTAATGTAGTTTGAAAGGTTAAAATTCTAAATCTTTGCCACCTGTCTATGATAAATGTATTTGGATAGCAAACGCATAGGATGGGTAGTCTGTGTTGGTGCTCTTTCACCGATTTGCAACAGACCCATTGAGAAGGCTTCGATTCAGATCATACAGCTGTATTCCTTCATTCCTGTACATTAAAAATGTATTTAATTTTTCTTTTTTAGTTACATTGACCAAGGTCGTAATCCCCAGCTGTACACCAAGGAGTGTCTGGAGAGAGCATTAGCTAAAAATGAGCAGGTGAAGGGTAAAATTGATACAATGAAGGTAAGATTTGAATTACTTTTGTGAGTGTTATAGATTAATTACAGCTGTAGACAAATTTGTTGGTAGCCTTCCACAAAAACAGAACTAAAACAATTCTCTGAAATAACTTGAAAATGGTCAAAATAATTGGCATCCATCATTTGTGTATTCCATATTTAAAACAAATTGGACTTTTTTTTTTGCTTTTGATGTTTTGATTCAATAGAATATTTTAAATACAAATAAAACGGTTAAGGAACCCATAATCTTTGTCCATGCCAAATATTTTGTTGCATGCCCTGTAGCAGAAATCGCTTCAAATGTTGGTGGGTTTTTTTTTTTTTTTTTTTTCCCTGTAGACTTCAATGAGACCTGCACTTGCCAACAGGTAGTTTGACCCACTCTTCTTGAGCAAACTCACATTTTGAAGGGTGTCTTCTCTAGACTGCACTCTCTCCATAGATGATCGATAATTCAGATCAGGGCATTTTGACAACTACTTCAGAATAGTTCTCTGTTTTTGGATGCTTTTACCTGTGTGTTTTGGGTCATTGTTCTGTTGGGGGACCCTAGGTCTGCGACTGAGACCACTTTCTTACACTGGGCAGTACATTTCACTCTAAAATGTCATGACAGACTTTAGATTTTATTTGACCTCCACAGATCTAGACACCCCATGTCAAAGGCAGAGCAGCCCCAAAACATAACCAAGCTTCCTCCGTGTCACAATAAGTACATAGTGATTTTCTTTGATAGATCAATAAGCTCCAGTTTTGTCTCATTTTCCCAGAATTGTGGCTTGGCATTATGTATTTTAGAAAATTCCAGAATAGCTTTCATTAAACATTGGAGTCCTTCTTCTTCTTTTTTTTTTTTTTTTTTTTTTTTCAGGCTCATCCAGCGTGGTTGGCTACACTTCCAGTTACCTTTTTATTATACAGTATTTATATAGCGCTAAAAGGTTTGCTCAGCGCTGTACATTACAGTGGGGGACACAACATGAAACAATACAGTAACAAAACAGAACACGAGGGATTCAAGGGCCCTGCTCTTTAGAGCTTATAATTTTTATACCTGTTAACAATAATTGCAACTGTAATCATGGAAAAATCAAACGGTTTGAAGATTATCTTTGTAACTATACCTTTTTTGACATGCTGATATATAAAATTTTTGTTGATTTTTTTTTTTTTTTTTTATTCTTATTTCCTCAAACAACTCTGCTCTTTGCACACGATGATACCAAACCGCATAAATACTTTTCTACATTTAAATAGGCTGACTAATTCCAAGATTGAAGACTTGTGCGGTACTAATTACAAAAACAATTTGAAATATCGCTATGATCCAGTTATTTTATCATTTTGTTTTTTTGTTTTTTTTTTTTTCTCTAGGAGTACCAACAAATCTGTCAGTGCTACTTTAGAATATCTTTGTATGATTGGCATAATGTATCTCTACATGCATTATTTGCATTGTTCTGGCATACCGTGTGTAATCTATTTTACCAGCCACTGGATTGTGGTTTTTAAAAAAACACAAAAGCGAAAACCCTGTGGACCTGGCAGTGAAATGGTTAAAGGGGAAGTGATGCAGAGGAAAATCTACTTTGGTGCATGGTTAGATTTTGGTGTGATGGCAGATGTGTTTTGTGTATTCTCGGCAAGATGGATTTGTATACTTTTGATCTTTGACACTTTACTTGGTCTAGCTCAACTTTTCTGGGGAAAAAAAAGCTTTGCCACTGATGATGCTCAGTGCCTTTTTTGCTTCTGCCTGGCGCTGTCAATATTGCTGGTTACTGTTACCACACAACAGCTCTGTACAAACTGGGAAATGGGGAACTAGAAGAGCTCCAGCCATTTCCTGTGTAATCTGAGATACAGGGACCACCACCACCTCTCCCCCAGTGCCCAGTTACCACTTTACAGATGCTTTACTAACATGCCATAGGCGCTATTAAGGTGCGGTTACAGAGCCTCTTCATTGAAATCAATCAGCTGTGCTGTTAAGAGTTCGCCAGACCCACAGAGTTGCAAGTTGATGGTATGAAATGGGAAGGTCAGTCTAGTCAGTATACCCATTCAATATGTTTCTATGGAGGATTTAAGAGAACTGCAGGATTGAAAAAATGCATCCTTTCCTACCTGCTGCAGCATTCCCTGCTGTCTCTAAGCCTGGGAGTGATCACTTGACTGCTGATCTCTCAGCTCTCGAGTCTGCTCTGAGCAAGGAATGGTGATTTTCAATCACCGCTCTCTGCTCTGCCCCTCTAGCGCTTACTGGAGCGCTGGGCTATGAAGGGGGTGGGAGGAGATGGCTCAGGCTTTCATTGCATTTGACAAGACCCACTGTCTACATGAGCCCTTACATTTATAGCTCCCCATGCTGTATTTACAAGTGTAAACCTTATAAGTGGAAAGCGTCCTTGTATAGTTGATACATTTTATTAATATCCTCTGAGTTTATTCTTCATTTTCATTTTGTAGAAATTCAAAAGCCTTCTAATCCAAGAGCTCTCCAAAGTGTTTCCAGAAGACATGGCAAAATACAAGGCCGTCAGAGGCGAGGATCATCCACCATCTTAACATGCCAATCTAAAAATGGCAACATATTGAAGCCTTGCAAAGAAGATTGTTATGGACCTTGCTTTTGTAACTTGTGAGAAAAATGCAAACAGTCCTTATCCATAACTGTAAATGGATACATGATCCATCATCGTAGGATGAGTTTTCTGATCATGGTTTCTTCTCTAATTTACACTTGGATTCACAAAACTTTGTAGTACACATGAACCCTCTAATAGACAATTCTAGTATATGTGAACTCTTTAAAATTGTAGGAAAAGGTGAAATTGTTTCACTTCCTGTGCTGCAATTTTTGTTTTAATATTGTCATTTAATGTGTTCAGCATTTTTTTTTTTTTCCTCCAGTGCCATTTTTGTACAATTTATATTTATGAAACTATGATCTGGTGTTATGAATAAATGTTATTTAGAATGACTTTGTGGTAAATGTTATGCTGTATCTCTGGGTACTACTCTGAAGTTATACTATAGCAGGCCTCAAACTTTCAAGTCCTGAGCTACTAGCCAGGCCTTCAATTACTTGCCACCAGTTGCCCTGCCCCACCCCTAATCAAACCTTTGTAAATTATCTCATGAAATTACACTGTTAAATGTTCTATGCAGAATAAAGTTACAAAGATATTAACAGCAACTTTAACAATATTAAAGTAATGTAAACATCGCCTCCATCCCATATCCTCCACTTCCTCCATCCCATGTCCTCCTCCTTCCCCAGTCCCATCTCCTCCATCCCATGTTCTCGTCCAGTCTCCTCTGTTCCATCCCATGTCTTCCTTTACCCTCAGAGCCCCCACTTACAAAAAGAACCCTCCAGCAGTGCTCTAGAACTGTGCATGGCAGGGAAGGAAGGTTTATGCTGTTTATCTCTGGGTACTACTGTGAATTCATACTATAACAGGGCTCAAAATTTCAAGTCCTGAGCTACTAGCCAGGCCTTGAGAGTTACACTCCACCACTTGCCCTGCCCCTAATTCTTCCCCTAAACACGCCCTCATAAATTATCTCATGAAATTTCACTGTTACATGTTTTATGCTGAATAAAGGTACAAAAACAAATATTAATATAAAGCAGTGTTAATCTCTTCCATCCCATGTGATCGTCCTCTTCCTCCAGTCCCATTTTCCCCCATCCCATCTCGTTCTCCTCCATCCCCATGTCTTCCTTTACCATCAGAGCTCCCACTTACAGAAGGAACCCTCTAGCGGACTGCTACCACCTTCCCCTCCCCACCATCTTCATGCTATATTTGCTGTGAAATCCCATATCAACTCTTTATATCCTTGGAATGACACTGTTAATAATGAAGACTCAAGTGTCCCCACTCGGCTGTCAAGGTGCTCCAGCTTGTGTCATTCCTGTGCTCCTGTTTGTCATTTTGGCATGTAAGGAGTTAAGTGATTGTGCCTGTGTCCCGCTTTGTGCAGCCTCTGTCCTGATCAACTTGTAGCATGTAACAATTTTTATCTGTGTACCGATCCTGCTTAGCTCGGTTTCTTGTGTCTGAATCTGCTGCATGTGCAGTTTGTACGAGGGATACCAATCTTTAAGGGATACATATCTTGCCACTACACATGTAAGCTCAGGGCTTGGCTTCCTGTGTCTGAATCCAGCGCATGTAAAGTTCGTATGAGGGATACCGATCTTGACGGGATACATGTCTTGCCATCCCTACCATTGACTTGCCTCACGTTATTTCTTATTGCCAAATGCGAGCAGGTGAGTGGAAAATGTTGAGGCCTGTACTATAGGGTCCTACTGCACTGCTGTATGCGCTTGCACCAAAAATATTGAATGTGTACCATTGTCTAAAGATTAGTAGTACAGAAAACATTAGTGATTTTTGTGTTCAGTTTTAAAATGGGGGGGGGGGGGGTGTAATTGGAAAGACAAAGGTTTAAGTAATGTCACATTTTCATATTCAGAGATAATGCTACAGGTTTTTTTTTTTTTTCATGTTCTCAGTTTGCTAAGAATGTCAAATATAAAACCTACATTAGTATGCATATCCTTTGTACACAATAGGTACATCAAACAGTGAACATGATTATTCTCAACTACCATTCTCTTCTTATCATGCAACAATTGAGTTGGTTCTTTTTTTTTTTTGTAATTTTAATTCATTGTTTGACTTGGATTTGTTTTTTTGTAGATGCATGTCTACAGTTCATCTGCCATACAGGAATCACTAATGCCAAAACACATTACCCAGTCCATATCAGTATAGATATCCAGCATGATTTTTCCCCATTGAAATCTGATGTGTTTTCCAAGTGTTCGTATTTAATCTTTGAGTTTGTAGTTTTACTGCTATCTCTATACTCCTGGAGCTATGACAGGAGAGACGTGACTTTGCTACACAGCAGCCACACTGTCTGTGTGTGGGTGTGGTTTTTTTTTTTTTTTGTCCAAGACTTTTTTTGTATGTTGGGAATCTGCTCACAAAAATGCAAAGGTTTCTGTGACTGAATAAGCGGGGAGGCGGGGTGGGCAGCCTACTGTGCAGAAGACCCAAATGTCTGCTTGTCTGAGCACTGGGAGTATATTGATTAGCTTCAGTCAGGGCTCAGTAAAACTGTAAAGAGGGAAATCCATGAGGTGGCATACATTTCATTAGGATTGAAAGAGTACAAAACCTTTCTGGGTGATCTATGTACAGTCAGGTCCATAAATATTGGGACATCAACACAATTCTAACATTTTTGGCTCTATACACCACCACAATGGATTTGAAATGAAACGAACAAGATGTGCTTTAACTGCAGACTGTCAGCTTTAATTTGAGGGTATTTACATCCAAATCAGGTGAACGGTGTAGGAATTACAACAGTTTGCATATGTGCCTCCCACTTGTTAAGGGAACAAAAGTAATGGGACAATTGGCTTCTCAGCTGTTCCATGGCCAGGTGTGTTATTCCCTCATTATCCCATTTACAATCAGCAGATAAAAGGTCCAGAGTTCATTTCAAGTGTGCTATTTGCATTTGGAATCTGTTGCTGTCAACTCTCAAGATGAGATCCAAAGAGCTGTCACTATCAGTGAAGCAAGCCATCATTAGGCTGAAAAAACAAAAACCCATCAGAGAGATAGCAAAAACATTAGGCGTGGCCAAAACAACTGTTTGGAACATTCCTAAAAAGAAGGAAGGAACGCACCGGTGAGCTCTGCAACACCAAAAGACCTGGAAGACCACGGAAAACAACTGTGGTGGATGACTGAAGAATTCTTTCCCTGGTGAAGAAAACACCCTTCACAACAGTTGGCCAGATCAAGAACACTCTCCAGGAGGCAGGTGTATGTGTGTCAAAGTCAACAATCAGGAGAAGACTTCACCAGAGTGAATACAGAGGGTTCACCACAAGATGTAAACCATTGGTGAGCCTCAAAAACAGGAAGGCCAGATTAGAGTTTGCCAAACGCCATCTAAAAAAACCTTCACAGTTCTGGAACAACATCCTATGGACAGATGAGACCAAGATCAACTTGTACCAGAGTGATGGGAAGAGAAGAGTATGGAGAAGGAAAGGAACTGCTCATGATCCTAAGCATACCACCTCATCAGTGAAGCATGGTGGTGGTAGTGTCATGGCGTGGGCATGTATGGCTGCCAATGGAACTGGTTCTCTTGTATTTATTGATGATGTGACTGCTGACAAAAGCAGCAGGATGAATTCTGAAGTGTTTCGGGAATATTATCTGCTCATATTCAGCCAAATGCTTCAGAACTCATTGGACGCCGCTTCACAGTGCAGATGGACAATGACCCAAAGCATACTGCAAAAGCAACCAAAGCGTTTTTTTTTTATGGGAAAGAAGTGGAATGTTATGCAATGGCCAAGTCAATCACCTGACCTGAATCCGATTGAGCATGCATTTCACTTGCTGAAGACAAAACTGAAGGGAAAATGCCCCAAGAACAAGCAGGAACTGAAGACAGTTGCAGTAGAGGCCTGGCAGAGCATCACCAGGGATGAAACCCAGCGTCTGGTGATGTCTATGCGTTCCAGACTTCAGGCTGTAATTGACTGCAAAGGATTTGCAACCAAGTATTAAAAAGTGAAAGTTTGATTTATGATTATTATTCTGTCCCATTACTTTTGGTCCCTTAACAAGTGGGAGGCACATATGCAAACTGTTGCAATTCCTACACCGTTCACCTGATTTGGATGTAAATACCCTCAAATTAAAGCTGACAGTGCAGTTAAAACACATCTTGTTCGTTTCATTTCAAATCCATTGTGGTGTATAGAGCCAAAAATGTTAGAATTATGTTGATGTCCCAATATTTATGGACCTGACTGTACATTGCAAGGATTTTAACTAACTTTGCTGCAGATTCCTACCTGTTTCTGCTCTGCAAAAGTTTGTTCTATGTTTTATGTATACTGATTCTGAATAGGAATGACTCTTCTATTCCACTAATGCACTTGCTGTGCTCTACTAAAGAAAGCTGCAAGGTCTGAATCTCTTTAGAAGTGATTTAACCATTTAAGAAAATCTCACCAAAACTGACATTTATGTTGCAGTGGGTGCCTAAAATTCTAACTCTTATCTTTGGCCCGTCTCACACTGACGGTCCGACCAGGTCCACCTGTCAGTTTTTCAGGCAGATCTGATCGGACCATCGATAGACTTCCATGGACCTGCGGGTGTCAGACACTTGCTATGTTTTTTTTTTTTTTCCCCATGGAAGTACATTTACCCTTTAACCCACATTGCATCCGATCCTGTACCCCAAAAACTGTTTCCAATCTGGCGGATTGGATCAGGTGGTCCATCTCCATCCACCTGTGCCATACAAGACAGCGGGCTGTGTCTGCTCTGCAGCAGCGTAGTGGACACAGACCTGGTATCCGCCTTCTCAGCTGGGATCAGTGGAGAGATCCCCCGCTGAGCAGACGGATTCGCTGATGCTCCACCCAATCTGAAAGGGGCTTCAGAGGAAAATCAGCCAGTCATTCACACAAGCAGGATATAAAATTTCTGGGTGTGTTCTGTACACAAAACTCCTAATTTAGGTAGTTTAACACTTGTGATTTGTTGCACTCTGCCTCAAAAAACTCAAGTAAAACACCCCTTCGTATTCCAACCCAATTCACAAAGCCCACTACCTTGCAATATTGTACCTACAAAAGACCTAACCTAGACACAGCTGGGAAAAAACAAGCAGTTACTTAAAGTGGTTGTAAAAGCAGAAGGACTTTTTTGTTTGTTTTGTGGGTTTTTTTTTTTGTTTTTTTTATATGCATTTTCTGCATTAAGGTAAAAAACGTTCTGTGATCAGCTCCCCATAAATACCTGAACCTGATTTCGATCCAGTGTTCTGCACACGTCAGTTTACACCTGCCACTCCAAAGAGGAGAATAGAGGTTTTGATTGGGTTCACCTGAAAAAACGGGCAGCTGGACACAATTGGAACGGCCGTGTGAAAGGGGCCTTGCAATGCTGCTGTCCAAACATGCCCCTGTTCTCCTTTATCCAGACTGGAGGCACTCTAATACAGGAAGTATGTTTCGAGTCAGATCATCAGGTGTAAAATGGGGGAAAAAAACTATTTCTAAGGCACTACATCTAAGAATAAGCTGCAATGTATTTCATTTTAGTTTTGAGTTTAATACTGCTTTAATTACTTGTTAACTCTTGGGAAAAAGGTGTAACACTTCATCCCACCCTCAGGCAGACTCCATCCACCTTGCAACTGGCCTCTTCTTAAAGGGAGAAAGATGCTGCATGCCACAGTTGCACATCAAGTACAACACAGGGCCACAAGCTACAGTAGAGCACACTGGAGCATGCAGGAGCACGTCTGATTGAGGAATTGGTTAAAGTTCCACTATTCTTCACTGTGAGCAGGCAGTCTTTTCTTTGCTGAGGAGACATGCAATGCCTCTGCTTCAATGAAACACAGCTGCTTGCCTGCTCATAGCAATTCCCTGCATATAAATTAAGCTGTGCGTTTGCAGCTCAGCTTACAGTGGCCAACTTGATCCCTGTGTGCTGGAATGACCAGCTCCTGCATTAGTGACATCATCCCGCGACGACCAATAAAGATGGGTGAAAACTTGGCACACAGGAGAAGATGCCAGTGCCGACGAGGGACCATTGGAAAGGTAAGTATTGACCCCTTAGTTCCACTTTAAGTATTACATCTTATTCCTCCCCCAGAGTTAACAGGAATTTACTGCTTGTGGTGCGAGGGGCCCAACTGCAAGGGTAGGGTTTTTTTTTTTTTTTTCCTCCGTACTTCATGGAGTTGGGTTATAACTTCTCCAATTACGCTACCTTGGCAAAATTATTTTAATTTAACCATTTGGTGAGCAATAAAACCCGAACAGTCTTTTTACACTTTAGGATTAATGTAACCTTTTGGAAAAGTTAACCTTAACCGCTTCCCGTCCGCCCTATAGCAGTAACACTACTACAGGGCAGCACGGGTTCACAAAATCACGTGTGTGTGTGTATGTGTATATATATATATATATATATATATATAGTGTGTGTGTATATATTTCAGGTACTTATATAGCGCTGTCAATTTACACAGCACTTTTACATATATATTGTACATTGACATCAGTCCCTTACCATCAAGCGGCATACAATCTAAGGTCCCTAACTCACATTCATACATACACATACTAGGGACAATTTAGACAGGATCCAATTCACCTACCAGCATGTCTTTGGAGTGTGGGAGGAAACCAGAGGAAACCCACGCAGGCACAAGGAGAACATGCAAACTCCACGCAGGTGGTGCCATGGTTGGGATTCGAACCAGCGACCCTAGTACTGCCAGGCGGAAGTGCTAACCATTTAGCCACTATGCTGCTCAGCACAGGAAGAACATGCAAACTCCAGGCAGGTGGAGCCGTGGCTGGGATTCGAACCAGTGACCCTAGTACTGCCAGGCGGAAGTGCTAACCATTTAGCCACTGTGCTGCTCAGCACAGGAAGAACATGCAAACTCCAGGCAGGTGGAGCCGTGGCTGGGATTCGAACCAGTGACCCTAGTACTGCCAGGCGGAAGTGCTAACCATTTAGCGTATGTATGTATGATTTTGCATTCTCTGGGTAGGGGGTGTGTGCCCTAACTGCACCGCTATTTGTGGCCTCGGCTGTCAATCACTCAGTCCCACCCGGTGATCGAGGATTACTACCGACTGAGGGAGAGAACTGTATGTAATAGCAAAGCCATGTAAAGCAGTGTGCTTGCAGTGAAACACACTAAAACAGCACACAGTTAACCCCTTCTTGCCCAGTGCCAATAGTACAGTGTCAGTGCTTTTGATCACTGTATTGGTGTAACTAAGGATGTTAGTGACACCAAGTCGGTTCCCCCCAGTGTCAGAATGCCAGCCACAGTCCCGCTATAAGTCGCTGATCACTGTCATTACTAGTAAAAAAAAAAAAACATTCCAGTGTATATATACCACCATTTGTAAATGCTGTAACTTTCACGTAAACCAATTAATTTACACGTACTGGAATTTTTTTTTTTATTTAGCAAAGACATGTAGCAGAATACATTTGGCCTAAATTTATGACTAAATTTTGATTTTTTTTTTTTTTTGCTGGACATGTTTAACCACTTGACCTCCAGAGGGTTTACCCCCCCCTTAATGACCAGGCCTCTTTTTGCTACTCGGCACTGCACTAATTCAACTGATAATTGCGCGGTCATGCAATGCTGCACCCAAACGAATCTTACATCCTTTTTTTCAAACAAATAGAGCTTTCTTTCAGTGGTATTTTATCACCTGTGCGCTTTTTATTTTTCATGCTATAAACAAAAAAAGGCCAAAAATTTTGAAGAAAAACAATATTTTTTACTTTCAACTATAAAAAAAATATATAGTAAACTCAAAGTTGGTTATAAATTTAGGCCAAAATGCATTCTGCTCCATGTTTTTGGTAAAAGAAAATCCCAATAAGTGTATATTGATTGCTTTGTGTGAAAGTTATAGCGTCTACAAACTATGGTACAGATACTGCAATTTACGCCATATTTTTACTATACAGCGCTGCGCTAGTTTAACGGACAGTTGCGCGGTCATGCAATACGGTACATAAATGAAATTTACATCCTTTTTTTTTTTCCCACAAATTGAGCTTTCTTTCTGTGGTATTTGATCGCCTGTGCGGTTTTTATTTTTTGCGCTATAAAAAGCTGACAATTTTGAGGAAAAAAACAATATTTTGGACTTTTTGCTATAAAACATGTCCAGTAAAAAAAAATGTAAAAATCAAATTTAGTCATAAATTTCTGCCAAAATGCATTCTGCGACATGTCTTTGCTAAAAAAAAAAAACCCAATACGTGTAAATTAATTGGTTTACGGGAAAGTTATAGCGTTTACGAATGGCGGGAAAGATACTGGGATTTTTAGTTTATTTTTTATACTAATAATGGCGGCGATCAGCGACTTATGCCGGGACTGCGGCGGACATTCTGACATTGGGGGGTACTGACTTGGGGTCACTGACATCCCCAGTGACACCAATACAGTGATCAGTGCAAAAAAAAAAAAAAAACCTGACACTGTACTAATGGCACTGGGGAGGAAGGGGTTACATTTATTTTTCAGGGAAAGGGCTATCTGTGTGAGGGGGAGTGTTTTACTAGGGGGCGGGGGTGTGTACTGCACAGGACACCACTGATCAGGAGAGAGAAACTCTTCTGTCCCGATCGGCTTGTCCTGGAGCTGTCAGGGAACTGACAGAAAGCACAGATACTGCAGCTGTGCCCTCTGTCAGGGATTGACGCCGATCGCCGGGACATAGCCGGTGAGAAGCGGCTGTGACCCAGCGACTGACATCCGCGGCTGTGATCGGCGGGACAGGTAGCACGCCCCCTACCTGTTTACAAAAAAAAAACGTTTTAAAAGGTGGTTTTGCCCAGCTGTGCCGCCCTGCTGCCGTATTTATACAGTGGCTGGGCCGCATGTGTTTAACTAGTTGCCGACTGCAGGTAGCCGAATGACGGCTGCACTGCGGCCGGCCAGTTCTGGGGGGCCGTCATATGACGTCCTCCCAGAACGCGCTCTCCTGCGCGCCCCTGGAGATCTCCATGATAGCTGTGTCCTACGGACACAGCTGATCACGTGATGTGGTAAAAGGGCAATCACAGTGGCCTTTTACCACGTGATAAGCCATGTCCAATGACACGCTGATCACCAGGAAATGCAATTGCTGATTCTCGGCTGCACTTTCCTCACGCTGTTAGAGTGTGAGGAAAGTACTGCTGAGAACCAGCAGTTGTCAGAGCAGGGATGATTGATGCCCAGCAGTGCCACCCACCAGTTTTGCCCACCTGTGCCCTTCAGTGCAGCCCAGCAGTACCGCCAGTCAGTGCAACCCAGCAGTGCCGCCTATCAGTACCCATTATCAGTGCAGCCTCATCAACGCAGATCAGTGAAGGAGAAAAATTGCCTGTTTGCAAGATTTTATAATAGAAACAAACTTTTTTTTTTTTGTTTATAGCGCAAAAAGTAAAACACCCAGCGGCAAGTACATACCGCCAAAAAGCTCTATTTCTGAGAAAAAAAATGATAAAAATTTCATATGGGTATAATGTTGCATGACCACGTAATTGTCATTCAAAGTGTGACAGTGCTGAAAGCTGAAAATTGGCCTGGTAATGAAGGGGGTATTAGTGCCCAGTAGGCAAGTGGTTAATAGCAAAAAGTAAAAAATATTGGTTTTTGGTTTTGTTTTTCCTCAAATTGTTTTTTTTTTTTTTTTTTTTATAGCGCAAAAAATTAAAAAAATGCACAGGTGATCAAATACCACCAAAAGAAATCTCTATTCATGGGGGAAAAAAAGGACGTAAATTTAATTTGGGTGCAGTGTTGCATGACCGCGCAATTGTCATTTAAAGTAACAGCGCTGTAACACAAAAAATGGCCTGGTCGGGAAGGGGGGTAAAATTTTGTTTAAACTTTGATTTGCAATAAAACGAATTACCCGTCTACAACAGACTATCACTTTTAATCTCTAAAGACCAGGGTGACTGGCCTTGTTTCCAGCCCCCTATAGTTTTCTGCAGGCAGCCAATATGGGGGGAGGTGTTGCTAGGCCTCACATACAGCTCTGCTCTCTACACAGTCTAATGATAGCGCAGCTACTTTTCCAAGGTAATATCTGGCTTTATGAAGGTGTTTGGTGCATACAAAGTGGATGTACATATATCCTTTGTAACTATTGAGCAGTTTATTTATTTTTTGGAGTATGGCTTTAAATGTATACTTAAAAAAAAATAAAAAAAATCACAGCAGCAATCATCTATGGAAAAACACAAAACACAACTAAAGAAACTCAATAGGTAAAACAAACCCTGAAAACTTGTAATATCTCAAACAACTTTAGTTATCAAACCTACTGCTTTGAAAGATCAATTAAAACTTATCCTATCGCATGGCTAGATCTTGCTTTTTCTACACAAAGACACCTGTTGTGTGCATACAGTATGGTCTCTGCAGATATTTATTCAAGGCATCTCCCCTATTCTTCAGGGCTCTTAATTACATATCCCTGGTCTCTTCTAGAAAACTCTCTGGTCCATCTTGCCCTTTTCAAATTGTTCTGCTCCAAGAAGATCCAATTTGAGCATGCTAGAACCCAGGACCCAGGCTAAACTGCTTTGTTGACTGAGTAGAAGATTATGCTTCCAAATTAAGCCCAGGCCCATGGTTAACCACCATCCTGAGGATTTACCTCCCTTCCTCTCCAGAGCTTTTTTGGTGTTTGGCGCTGCACCATTTCAACTGATAATTGTGCGGTCATGCAATGCTGTACCCAAACATTTACGTCCTTTTTTGCACAAATAGAGCTTTCTTTCAGTGGTATTTAATCGCCTGTGCGCTTTTTATTTTTCGCACTATAAACAAAATAGACCGAAAATTTTGAAGAAAAACATTTTTTACTTTTGGCTATGAAAAATATATAGTCAGCTAAAAGTTAGTCATAAATTTAGGCCAACATGTATTCTGCTACATGTTTTTGGTAAAAAAAAAAAATCCTAATAAGTGTATATTGATTGCTTTGTGTGAAAGTTATAGCGTCTACAAACTATGGTATAGATACTGCAATTTACGCCATTTTTTTTGCTATACAGCCCTGCACTAGTTTAACTGAGAATTGTGCGGGCATGCAATATGGTACATAAATGAAATATACGTCCTTTTTTTTTTTTTTTCACAAAAATAGAGCTTTCTTTTGGTGTTATTTGATCACCTGTGCGCTTTTTATTTTTGACGCTATAAACAAAGCTTTGAAAATGTTTTTTGAAAACCAATATTTTCTTATTTTTGTCATAAAAATCAAATTGCTTCATAAATTTAGGCCAAAATGTATTCTGCTACATGTTTTTGGTAAAAAAAAAATCCTAATTAAGAGTATATTGATTGCTTTGTGTGAAAGTTATAGCATCTACAAACTATAGTATAGATAATGGAATTTACACAGCTTTTACTTTCTGACTGCTTATCACATTTCTTGAGGTGCAAAAATACCAAGACAGTACAAACACCCCCAAATGACCCTTTTTTGGAAAGTAGAGACTCTAAGCTATCTGCTGAGAGGCATATTGAGTCCATGGAAGATTTATTTTTTTTCCACAAGTTTTTGGAAAATGACAAAAACATATATATTTTTTTTTTTACACAAAGTTGTCATTTAAATAATATATTTCTCACACAAGCCATGGGTATATGTGGAATTACACCCCAAAATACATTCTGCTACTTCTACTGGGCATGGGGACACCACATGTGTGAGACTTTTTGGGAGCCTAGCCACACACAGCCTGAAATCCAATAACCACTTTGAAAGCCTGAAGGTGCATAACTTCCCCATTTCACTCCCTCAATACCCATCACAGTTTCGGAGGCCCTGAAATGCCAGGATAGCACCCCCCCCCCCCAATTACCCATTTTTGGAAAGTAGACACTCAGGCCCTGATTCACTATTGGGCGTGGGCGCATATTTATGGGCTTAAGCCCAATTTTCATGGGCGTCCGTCATTTTTTACCCTGCAACCTAATTCACTATTGAGCAGAGCCCATAAGCAGATGCCCAATCTAATTCACAAAAAGACACACGCCCGAAATCAGACTCACAAAACAGACTTGCTAAGAAGCAAGTCTAAAACCATGAAAAATCACTGCAGAGACATGTTCACTTAGAAATTTGCTTTGCCAAATATCAGGACTTCACTTTAAACAATATCTGCTATTTCCAAAAAAATTAAAAATGTGTTAAAAATCGTTTTTTTCAAGGAAATCAACACAGTAAAAATCTAGAAGCCCATGCAGTGTCTTTGGCAGATACAACTGAGCATGTGCAGAACACATTTTAGACCTCTGCCATGGGCGTTTGCTTTTTAGCCACTGACTAATAGTGAATCTGATTGTGGATTCCTCTGACAGCCGGCACTCGCTCGCGTCTATTGTGTTTAATAAACAGCACTCGGCGTATCTTCATGTAATCTAATTAGATTTCCTTAGTTCTAGTGATTCTATTTTTGTTTCTTATCCTTTATAATTATTTCTGTAATGATTTTACTTATTTCAAAGGTCTAGATAATATTTATTTTGACAGCTGAATGTAAAAATAAAGGTCCACAATAAAAAAAAAACATAAAAAACAGCTTGGGTCCCCCCTCTCATCCTTACCAAGCCCTTCAGGTCTGGTATGGATATTAAGGGGGAACTCCACGCTGAAATTAAAAAAAAAAAACAGCGTGGGTCCCCCTCAATATCCATACCAGACCCTTATCCGAGCATGCAGCCCGGCAGGTCAGGAAAGGGGGGGGACGAGCGAGCGCCCTCCCCCCTCCTGAACCATACCGGGCCACATGCCCTCAACATGGGGGGGTGCTTTGAGGCAGGGGGGGCTCCCCCCCCCCCAAAGCACCTTGTCCCCATGTTGATGAGGACAAGGGCCTCTTCCCCACAACCCTGGCCGGTGGTTGTGGAGGTCTGCGGGCGGGGGGCTTATCAGAATCTGGAAGCCCCCTTTAACAAGGGGGCCCCCAGATCCCGGCCCCCCCCCTACGTGAAGGAGTCTGCGGTAGATGCTCCCGCAGACTCCTTCACAAAAAAAAAAGTGTGGTGTAAAAAAAACACAGTACAGGGTCTTTGACAAGTCCTTTATTAAAACAATGTCCCCCGAAGTAGATCCAACGTCAATCACGGCGGCGGCGGCAGGGACCCGAAAAAAGAAAAAAAAAAAAAGGTTCCGCGCCCGTCGGAGGCTTCCAGCCTTGTGAAGAAGAGGCTAGCTGACAGTTCTTATATAGGTATGGGGTGGGGCCAGCCGGGCACATCATCCCCGCCCCTTACCTATTTGAGAAATGTCACCCTGTCTCTCCGCTGAGGCTAACTAGCTGAATGCAGGAGACAGTCTGACATTTCTTATATAGCTATGGGGCGGGGCCAGCCGGGGACATCATCCGAGTGACCCGCCCCATGTCACATGCTTGCTGTTCCCGGCTGGCCCCGCCCCATAGCTATATAAGAAATGTCAGACTATGGTATGGTTCAGGAGGGGGGGGGGGCGCTCGCTCGTCCCCCCCCTTTCCTGACCTGCCGGGCTGCATGCTCGGATAAGGGTCTGGTATGGATTTTGGGGGGATCCCCAAGCTGTTTTTTTTTATTTCAGCGTGGAGTTCCCCCTTAATATCCATACCAGATCCGAAGGGCTTGGTATGGATGGGAGGGGGGACCCTACGCTTTTTTTTTTTTTTACATTCAGCTGTCAGTGGGGAACCCCGCTGACAGTTGAAACATTAACACATGGCTGTCGCTCCTACAATCCCGCATGAGTTATGTTATCAACTCATGCAGCATTTTAGTAGCGAAAACCAATGCAGCGCTCATGTTTCAGCTGTCGGCGGAGTTCCCCACTGACAGTTGATGTAAAAGTATTGCAGGGAATTATAAACAATTTGTAAAAAACCCGGCGTGGGGTCCCCCCTCCCATCCATACTAAGCCCTTCGGGTCTCGTATGGATGTTAAGGGGTAACTCCACGCTGAAATTAAATAAAAAACAGCATGGGGTACCCCCCAAAATCCATAACAGATACTTATCTGAGCATGCAGCCCAGCAGGTCAGGAAAGGGGGGGGGGACAAGCGAGCGCCTCCCCCCCTCCTGAACCATACCAGGCCACATGCCCATACCAAATTATTCAAACATTTGTAAACAGACCAATTAACTGAAATGGTTTGGCATTTGTACCCCAAATATGACGTTCCCTGAGGCATTGGCATACCGAGGTACGCCTGTATTAGTATTGCAATCCTTTGTATTGGGATACATAGAACCATCATACATGTGAATTGGCAACATAGCACAACATTTGTGTCACATTGGAGATATCTGGTAGTTACACTGAACTTGCCCAGGGACCTAAGATTGATTCACAGCACAGAAATACAGGCTGGATTAGCAATGTAGCTCCGTGGATTAGTGGTTAGCACTACTGCCTCACAACTCTAGGGTTGTCGGTTTGAATCCCAACCACGGCAAGGAAGTAGTATGATCTCCGTGTGTGGCTGTCTTCAAATAGATGTTCTGGCAACATCTTTGCTTTCTGTCTAAGTGATCCCTAAAATGTGAATTAGAATGAGTCCTTGTCTGTTGAAACACCTTCAAAGCTGCACCTTATGTGAATGTAATACAATGGGATAAGATAAGAGCCTGGAGCACTAATAGATTTGATAATGATGGTTTACACTCCATCCACTTTCGTGAAGGATTTGGCAAGCAAAGAGCTGACAGAGAGAGAGAAGAGCGAGCCAGTGAGATGAAGAAGAGTGAGCGAGAAAAACATACTGAAGAGTGATAAAGAGAGACATACAGAAGAGTGAGCGAGAGAGAAGAGCGAGCCAGTGAGACAAAGAAGAGTGAGCAAGAGAGAAAAGACTTGGTTGGTGAATCCACACATCAAACTTGTCACAAATACTGGTATGGATTTTTCCACCAAATGCAAAGCAGACCGCACGCCTTCAAAGATTTATTTCCTTTGTTAATTTTCCTGCTTCGTTCACACTATATGCAATTGAAAATTACTGTTTAAGTTGCCAATTTTACTGTGTTTTCTAGAGAATTACTAACTAGTTGTGTTTTCAATTGTGTGTAGCATTGCGATTTCTATTTGAGTCTAGATGTTAAATTGCTAAAAAATGGCCAAAATCTTCAAATACCTTTGAACTCTCACTGCAACAAATGGCGTACGTTAATACACTCACATTCACATTCATTATATCCAATATCAGGTACCATGTCAATTCACAAATCGCACCTGAAATTGCACACCCTGGATGCGACTTGTCATGCGATTGGCATGGCCAGCAACTTGCCCTTTGCATGGCAAATTGCACACAATGTTACTGGGGGCTAACACCACTGTCACATCTAATCCGATGCGGCAATTGCCCAACTTACAGTGAAGTTGCACGAGTTCACAATCCAATTGGATGTGAACAGAGCCTACAGTGGCCAATAGGGTGCGACTTGGTCTACGATTTGCAAGTCGCCTGTCATGCCAATTGCATGGCAATCGCAAACAATGTTACTGGGGGCTACCCGGTCACATTAAAGCAGATTTCTAAGTGGTGTTATTGACACCACAGTCACATCATGTGACTTGCATAGAAGTTGCATGATTTCAAAGTTAGGGTACATGGTGATTTCAAGTGCAATTTGCAAGACAATCGACACCGATCTCTCAGCAAATTGCATGAAAAGTAGTGTATTCATTACTCTATTATTACTTGCGGCTCCAACCAAGTTTGAACCACAACAATATGAATGCTCCAATAGCGTGCACATTGAGTGGGACTTGGCATGTGATTTGCACAACATGCAAGTTGTAAATCGTCTGCAAAGTCGCACCCTATTGTCTGCTATTAGAGCGACCACATGGGTGCGTTTCAAACACTGATTTCTATAGTAGTACATGTACTACTTTAGTGGCAATTTGCATAGAGATCTGTGTCAGATGTCTTGAAAATTGCATTGAAATGGTCAACTTTACTGTAAGTCGCAGGATTTGTAAATCAGCTTTGCCCAGAGTGTAATGTTTGGTGATGTTTGATTTCTGGAGTGTTTTGCCAATTGATGGGAAATTCACCATACTAGTCAAATCGATTTGTCATTTTCAGTATTGCATACAAGATGTGGTCATGTGACTGTCTTAACTCATGCGAGAATCTGGAGGGAATTGTGACCATAGTAGCAATAAAGGTTCCAATTGGGGTTCCCTTTCACATCCCTGCTCAATGTTCTGTTGTATGCTGCACACGTACATTTCACTGTATATATCTTTCTGATTTGTGGGGCCTGTATACCAAGGGTTAATGCAGGTAGGAAGCGGATTCATCAGGTAAAAACACTTTCACTGACCAAATTAAGGTCAGTGGTGGGTGTGGCTTCATTGGGTGTGGGGCCTTGTTTGGCGCGCTCAAAATACAACCTAGCTTATATAAAGATGTGCAGTAGGGAGTGATTTGGCCTGTTACTAGGCCGGGTGGTTTGTGACTAAGTCCTTGCATGGTGTGGTTTGGGGGAAGAAGAGATTTTGTGCTGAATTGCCCCAGACACCACTCAGGCTGTGTTTGGAAGTGGGCTGGAAATGTTTGCATATTTTTGGCCTTGTAAAGTGTTTGTGTGTTATTGCACAATGATTGTGTTTTTTCTCTTTGCATTGAAAGCCTCACACATGTCAATTGTTTTGTTTAAAATCTGCTCTTGTTTTAATTTTGCTTGCTTATTTAGACTCAAATGCATTTTTCTGACAAACTTGCTGACAAATGTATGTGTAGGGGGTTTGTAGAGGTGGGAGGGGTTTTTTTCACATGCTTTGTTTTCTTGATATTTTGATCTGAAGACTTTTTTTTGTGAATGGATCTTCATACTAAGTGATTGTGTAAGTAAATCCTATGTGCATGAAAATGTTACTTGATTCATCTTCCCCTTTGTTTCCTGCTATAACCTGAGCACACACAGTTCACTAGAAGTATCTTTAGATTGTAAGCTCTTATGAGCAGGAGTGTTTTATTTTTGCCACGTGAATCCTATTTTTGTGACTCACCAAGATATTGACTGTACCTACTTGTTCCTGCTGACCAAATAAATGAAGATATATTTGATCAATAAATATTTGACCGATGTTTTTGTGTTTATTTTATGTTCAATATATGAACAACCTTAATAGTTACTTTGTATACTTATATAATCTGCTCAAATGTAGCTTGTAAGAGCGTGAATATGCAAGTGTGTGCAAACTGGCTTTTTCAAAACCCAAAAAAAAAAACCCACTTGCACCACAATATTGTTATGTACTAATGAATGTCACATTCACTGTACAGCCAGCTACAGGTTTTCTACAATTTGATTTACAGTAATAAAATAGTCCACACTTTGTTGATTTTTGGCCTTTGGCAACAAATATTAGCCAAGGTTAAAAAAACCAAATCAATAAGAAACACACATTTGCGAAAGCTATCATAGCCGCACATAAAAATGCGCGATTGCAAACAAAAGCACCAAACAGGTGTCCGCATGGCGCATGAACGGCTATCCTGGAAGTCCGTCATCACGTGCGCGCGCACCCGGAAGTGGTTGTGGGGAGTGTAAGTGGATGACAAGTGGTTGGAGGTTTTGTGTTGGTTGAAAATTTTGATAACCTTATTGGCATTTGGACATGGCGAGAGCACAGTTCTCAACTGAGGAGATGATCCTTATATGTACAGTAACTGTGGCCATTGCAAATATGTTAATAACATGTGAGGGACAGGTAATTGCAATTTTGTGGGTGGGGCCTAGCAGAATCTCACTTGGTGCACATGCTACTTATCTGTACATTAGCTCCTGGGTATTGATGGGTCAATTATATTAACCACTTGCCTACTGGGTACTCCTACCCCCTTCCTGTCCTGGCCAATTTTCATCTTTCTGCACTGTTACCCTTTGAATGACAATTGTGCGGTCATGCCACATTGTACCCATCTTAAATTTATATCAGTTTTTTCAGACAAATAGAGCTTTCTTTGGGTGGTATTGACTTGCTGCTGTGTGTTTTACTTTTTGCTCGATAAACCACAAAATAGCTCATAATGAATAAAAGTCTGTTTATATTATAGCATTTGGTAAACTGGTAATTTAGCAACACTGATGTGCGTTGATGAGGCGGCACTGCTGGCCACAGGTGGGCGGAACTGTTGGGTGGCACTGGTGGGCACTGATCATCGGGGCCGACCCCTGCTTTGATAACTGCTGGTTCTTGGCAGTACTTTCCACACATTCTGACAGCGTGATGAAAGTGCAGCCAAGACCCGGCAAATGCATTTCCCGGTGACCAGCGTGTCATTGGACATGGCTGATCACATGGTAAAAAGCCGCTGTGATTGGCCTTTACCACATCACGTGATCAGCTGTGTCCTTAGGACACAGCAATCACGGAGAGCGCGTTCTGCCAGGATGTCATATGACACCCTCCCAGAGCTGCCTGGATGCAGTGTAGCGTTATTCGGCTATCTGCGGTCGCCCAATAGGTAACCAGCTAGGCCTTCATGGCTAATCTTTGAATATCTGGACATGTATACTGCGTATAATGCATTACATTCTACAATGTGTTGGTGTACATGGTATTACAGTGTGCAATGCGTTGCTGGATTCTGCATGACAGTGGACAGCGTATCACAGTGTGCAATGCGTAGCTCCATCCTGCATGACAGTGTACAGTGCATTACAGTCTACAATGTGTGGGTGTACACGGTATCACAGTGTGCAATGCGTTGCTCCATCCTGCATGACAGAGTACAGTGCATTACAGTCTACAATGTGTGGGTGTACACGGTATCACAGTGTGCAATGCGTTGCTCCATCCTGCATGACAGTGTACAGTGCATTACAGTCTACAATGTGTGGGTGTACACGGTATTACAGTGTATTACAGTGTGCAATGCGTTGTACACTGCAGTGTGCACTAAAGCATTTTACACTCATGCACTGTACACACGAACGCATTTGACATTTTTAGTGTGCAATGCGTTAGTGTGCAATGCCTTGGACAGTACAATACATGTGCATACCCTGAAAAAGGGTCCTGCACATTTTTGGCCCGGATGCGGTGCAATTTGAGATGTGCAAAATGTTTGTCTCTAATTGCAACGCACACAAATTGCATGTGATTTGCCCAGGAGTGCGGTGTTAGACCACAATGCATGTATGTGAAGCCAGAATAAAAGGATGTGGATTTTGTCTACTTTTACTTGCGCATGTTAACATTATGTAAGTGCATTTTTCTTCTGTTTAACATGCTATAGAAATGCAACATGCATTTGGATGTAGTGTTTTTGTATGTGCATTTTGGAAGTATTCTAAACACACATTGACCCTAGGGCCACACCATATCTTATGCAGGCCATAGATGGGTAGAAAATTGGCCGATTTTTCGACCGAAAATAAAATCGGCCGATTTTTGGATCGTTAGTGGGCTATTTGTTTGGCCGTTTTTCGGTATTTTGGCAGATTTTTTTTTTCGGTAAAGTTGGAAAAAAAAATGGCCGAATTTGCCGATCGGCCGATTTTCGCGGCAATGATGGGCAAATTGGCCGATTTTTTACTGATAAAAAATCTGCACATGAGCAGTGACCTGCAAGAGGAAGACAAAAAGAAGAAAAAGAAGAAGAGGATGATGATGAAGAAGAAGAGGATGATGATGATGATGAAGAAGAAGAAGAAGAGGATGATGATGATGAAGAAGAAGAAGAGGATGAAGAAGAGGATGAAGAAGAAGAGGATGATGATGATGATAAAGAAGAAGAAGAGGATGATGATGCTGAAGAAGAAGAAGAAGAAGAGGATGATGATGAAAAAGAAGAGGATGATGATGAAGAAGAAGAGGATGATGATGAAGAAGAAGAAGAAGAGGATGATGATGAAGAAGAAGAAGAGGATGATGATGAAGAAGAAGAAGGATGAAAAATGAGAGGAATTCCAGTATGGCAAAAAGTGTCCCTGCAGAGAGCTCCGCTATTTCTTTGACAGTTCCTTGACATTTACAGCGGTTGCAACATTGTATCTATTTGTTTCCGAATAAAAACATCTGTATCCTAAATGGATACAAATAGATACATTGTTGTAACCGCTGTAAATGTCAAAGAACTGTCAAAGAAATAGCGGAGCTCTCTGCAGGGACACTTTTTGCCGGCTGTAGACGGGATGAAAATCGGCCGATTTTTTTTTTACCATTGCTGGTAACGTCGGCCGCTTGAACAACCAATTTTTCATTTTTTAAAAGAAAAATCGGCCGTTTTTCTCCCCGTCTATGGCCTGCATAAGCATTAGTGTGCCTGGGGGAGGGGGGGACCTTTGGCCTTTCCAAACACAGTAGATGCTCCAAGAATGTTTCCTTGAACTCTTGAAATGGTTAAAAAGGAAAGACACTCTAGATAGCCTGCACTGAGAATTGACTGTCATGATGACGTGTCAATGATTATTTGCTCTCATTTTTCAGGAGTGGTACTGCTTGCGGTTGAAGCTGGTAGAAATCCACCTTCACGTCCTCCACTCACCTTCACTCGTGGCCAGTGGATATTTTGTGGCCGCAGGCAAGAACTGGCATCGAGGACCTGCATAATGACCCTGGCATGCCAGAGGTGGTTTGGAAGCAGCACAGCAATTTGACCATCCCTTTCCTCTATGTTGGTTTTAGGGGTGCAGAATTGCTTCTCGTTCGTGAACGGACTGTCGTCGGATATCAGAGTCCCCATATTTTCAAGATATGTTTTAGCCATGTTGGCTTATTTTTATGTTATTTTCCAAGTGTGTCGCACCTAACCGCACAGTAGTGTGGTGCCATGTGTATTTGTGGCTGTGAATGAGGCTGTTTTAATAGACGTGTGTAGGTGCAACAACGTTTTCATCATGGTACCTGCGCACATCTACATAGGGCATTGCATTTCTTTGCTGTGCTGGAAAATGTGTGTTCTTGCATGCGTTTCTGCACCACCAATGGTGTGAACAAGTCCTAAGGGCTGGTTCACACTATAGAAACAGTCTAGATGTGTTCCTGATGGGTTTTTTTCATGCCCTTTTGGCATGCATGTTTACTGTGTTCCAGTACATTTTGAATGCGTTTTGGACATGTTTACATTGCATTTTTATATCCCTTCCACTTATTTTTTTCTATTTTCTTTGTATTCAATGTAGTTAGGGACATGTGCGTTTTAGTACATTCAAGGACGTTTCAATGTGTTCCAGTACAGTTCTGTGCAGAAACAATGCAGCGTGGTCAACTTTGTTTACAGCACCTGCAATGCACTGAAAATGCAAGCGCTGATGTGAACTATGACATTGACAACCATATAACCTTCTTTCTGTGCGTTTGTGATGCCGAAAAAGCAACTGAAACACATGTAGTGTGAACTGGCCCTAAAGGTTATTAGAGGTCAGGGAACGGGACTGACCAGGAATTGTGAATTCAATCAGACTAGTGGTGAGATACAATCAGCAATTGTATAATAATGTGAGATCTGAGCTGTAGCTGATAGAAAATGAGACACATTCACTTGATCAGTAAATAGATAGTTAAAGAGTGGGGCGGTGATCCATAGATTTGCATATGGGACAGGTGATGACGGGGTGGGGGAGGGGGTCAAGTTGTATAAGGAGACAGATTTAAAAGAGAAAAATGTTACAATGAAATATACACGACATGAAACTTGCACATTTCCTAATTGGCAGAAGAGTACATTCATCCACTTTCTAGTCATTAGGCAAAATCATAATTGTTTGATCAATATTCCTGGCACTGACACAACCCAGAAAATTGATCTCCATTTTTTAGGATGTAGCCATGACTGGGATTAGAACCCATGACCCAAGTGCTATAAGTTCTGAGCTCTAACCACTAAACCATTGTGGGAGACACAGTTTGAGCTATAATGTAGAATAGTTACATTGTTTAAAAATGATAGAGCGAGCGCTGGTCAAATGATATAGACTAGTAAAATGGTATTACACAAGATAAATATAACCACGAACAGTAGTGCATGAACTCGTGAAAGGTCATCCACCCCTGTGACAGTGCACTACACTATTAAGCACCTTTCTGGCTCCTGTGGCTGAGCTAATTCCTCCCCAGGACCATTTGGGCACCCACCCTGATGGATGGATGGATGGATGGATGGAGCTGGATGACTAACCCATAACTGACAGCATACCGCTGCACCCCCAGATGTGTGATGTGTATAACCCATGCACATTAATACTTTTGTTCTGGTGAGTGTAGACCAGTCCCAAGGGTGGTTTACCTTTCACAAGTTCATGCACTACTGTCCGTCACGGAGAGGCCACACGTGCCATTCATAGGCACTCTCTGAGTTGGTACTCTCACACGAAGGACATTCCATTATTCAGGAATGATTCTATGAACTTATTTTAGCACCATTTACAATATTACATCATTGTTGCAATTCTTTGCACTTTTTGGTTTTTACATGCGTTCATTATTGATCACATGCATTTATAGCGCTGCACTTGTCTTTACCATAGAATAGTTACGTGATTAAAGAGAATGAAGATATATAATTATATTGGGAAATTAGAAGTATATAAATTATTTGAGATATACGTGTGAAAATGTTTAACATTTGAGTACAGAATGTATGACATTCATTAGTAAATGCATTAGTTTCCTGATCATTTTGGAGACACAGCAAGAAAAGAAATAGAAGAAAATAGAAAATTCTAATACAGGTGTACTATTTATTACATTCTAAGAATTCTTTTGCCATCATAAGAACGCCAATGTCAATAAAGCCCGCGCTTGTGCGCCATCTAGCGAACATATCCGGTATTGCACCTAAAAATGTGCCAGTGATAGCAAAGTAGTCAATAGACGCTCGTCAATGAGCTTGCTAGACGCTGGTCAGACGACTGATTGATTGACCGGAGTCTGCCTGAATGGTCAGTCTCTGCTATTACACTCACATCTTAGTGAATCAGGGCCTCAGAGTCATGTTGAGTATTTTGTAGATCTAATTTTTTTTCTCACAAGGTTTTGAAATATAAGAAAAGAAAAAATGTTTTTGTTTTCTTCATTTTCCAAAAACTTGTAGCAACAGACGAGATCTGGAACATACTCACCATGCTTATTATCAATTTCTTTGGGGTGTTTACTTTCCAAAACGGGGTCATCTGGGGGGGGGGTTGGTGCTATACTGGCATTTCAAGGCCTCTGAAACTGTGATAGGTAGTCAGGAAATGTAATGAGGAAATAAAGCCCTTTTTAAAAGCCTGAAGGTGCTTACTGGATTTTGGAGTCCTGTACTTGGCTAGACTGACAAAAGTTCTCTCACATGTGATACCCCCATACTTGGGAGAAGTAGAAGAATGTATTTTGGGGAGTAATTCTACATATACCTATGGCATGTGTGAGCAATAAATCATTTGAGTGACAATTTTGTGTAAGAAAAAAAAAATACATTTTCCAAAAACTTGTGGTAAAAAAATAAATTTTTCTATTGACTCCGCATGCCTCTCAGCAAATGGTTTGGGGTGTCTACTTTCCAAAAAGGGGTCGTTGTGGGGGATGGGGGGCATTTTATGCCCAGCATTAGAGGTTTATGCCACACATTCACTCTTCTAACCACCTGAAGACCATCCTTTTCTGATACTTTTCGTTCCCATGAAAAAAATCTGTATTTTTTTTTTTCTAGGAAATTACTTTGAACCCCGAAACATATATTTTTTTTAAAGCAGACACCCTAGTGAATAAAATGGTGGGTGCTGCAATTCTTTTATGTCACATAGTACTCGCACAGCAATTTTTTTTTTTTTGCAAAAAATACACTTTTTTTACTTTTAATGCACAAAAACACAATATATTGGCCAATTCTTTGGTAAAATATAAAAGATGATGGTATGCCGAGTAAATGGATACCAAACATGACATGCTTTAAAACTGTGCATGCCCCGGGCAATGGTGACAAACTGCATACATTTTTAATATCCATAGGCAGCGCTTTAAAAGCCTTTACAAGCTACCATTTTAGATTTACAGAGGAGTTCTAGTGCTAGAATTACTGCCCTTGATCTGACGTTTGCGATGATACCTCACATGTATGGTGCAACCGCTGTTTATATACCGGCAAAGGGTCAACGTTCACGTGTTATTTTGATTTATTTATTTTTACACTGTCCTTTTTTTTAACTTAATGCTATCACAGGGAATGCAAATATCCCCTATAACTACAATGGGCATTGTCATTCTTTTTTTGAGAAATCTGGGGTCTATCAGACTCTAGATATCTCCTCTGCCCTTACATTATCTATTCTCAACAAGAGCGGTTCAGATTTTTCAGATGCTTTCCCAATTTACAAATGGCACTGTTTATATCCTGCGAAACTGAAGTGATGAAATGCTTGTAGCTTCCTATTTCTTAGACTATAGAGATGCTTGGCACCAATCTGGTCTCCCACTAGCTCTATGGTCATCTAGCAGAAACACCGGCTGCATTTTCAGGTTCCCCAATAGCACGGGACTGCGGGCATCATCTCCTGCTGCTTGTAAAAGCAATCCTTCAGCTTATTAGCTACTAGGATTGCTTTTAGATGAAAGCCGATCGCCTGCTGAAAAAAACAATACCAGGATGATGCCTGCAGCTGTAGGCATCATCCTGGTCCTTGTTGGGTATATATGCTATGTTTTTTTCAGTAAAAAAAAATTAAAAATCAAATTTCGTCATAAATTTTTGCTAAAAAAAAAAATCCCAATACGTGTAAATTGGTTTACATGAAAGTTATAGCGTCTACAAATGGCGGTATAGATACTGGAATTTTTTTTTTATACTAATAATGGAGGCGATCAGCAACTTATGGTGGGAACTGACTTGGGGTCACTGACATCCCCAGTGACACCAATACAGTGATCAGTGCAAAAAAAAAAAAGCACTGACACTGTACTAATGGGACTGGGGAGGAAGGGGTTAACATTTGGAGGCAATCAAAGGGTTAACTGTGTGATGGGAGTGTTTTACTAGGGGGCGGGGGGGTGTGCTTCACTGTAAGCACACTGATCTGGATGGCTCTCCTCAGCCATCCCTATCAGTGTGCCCAAACTGACAGGGAAGAGAGCTGTATTGTAAACAATGCAGCCCTCCAACCTGTGGGCGTTTGCCGATAATCACCGGGCATGCCCCCTAGCTGGAAATGCAAAATCACGTATATATACTGTGGCTGGTTGGCAACCAGTTATTTAACCGTTTTAACCACTACCAGAGCCATTTTTTTCTGTTTTTGGCACACCTGTTAGTTAAAATGCACATTGAAGATCTAAAGAGTGATTAAACCCCCTCAAACAGTATATTTTCTGAAATCAACAATTCTGAAGAATTGGTAGTTGCAATTTGTCATATAATAATAATTATTATTAGGGGGGGGGCAGTCACAGAGGGGGTTGTAAAACTGTTAGAGTAAACCCAGGTCTAGATTTAGGCCATTATCTTTTGTGTCAAATAGAACTGTCATTCTTAGTTCAAAGGTTTTCTTTCCCTGAATAGTTTTGAAATTTCCTTTAATAACGAAGACTTTTAAGGTCTTCCATAGTGTGGTCTGGTTGTGAGAAATGATGTCCCACAGGTGTGCAGAAACTGTCTTCCTTCTGCTCCTTGATGGTGTGTTTGTAACTTCTGTCCTGTTTCAGCAACATAAGATCCTTTGTTAGATTCATTGTATTGGATGGGGTACACAACATTATGTGACATGCAGCTGTATTATCCAGTGATACTAAGGGTCCCTTTTGAGTATGTGACACTTTTTGATTGATTTGGTTGCACAGTTTGCAGTGTTTTTTTATTGCAGGGTTTGCTTTCATTATATGTGACTTCATGATCAGGATGTAGTTTCCTATTGATTAGTTTATGCCTAGTATTGGGGGTTGTTGGAATATTTCTTTCAGATTTTCCTCCTCTGTTATGATAGTGCTAGATTATATGTGGTTACTAGAGGTACATGGCTATTATTTTTTTTCTCTTTGTATTGGAGTAGTTTTTCTGTTCAGGGTTTCAAGGCTGTGTTTATGCTGGTATTGATGGTTTTGTACTTTGTAACCCTTATTATGAAAAGAATCTGCTAGTGTTCTGAGATGTTTTTCTCTGTGTTCTGTGTATGAACATATCAGGTAGTATCTGATGGACTAGCTGTGTTCAGGGGTGTGGAAATTTTTGAAAAAACTACTTGTCCAGGGACTAAATCGGTGCCCCAATCTACCATATTTTCCGGCGTATAAGGCGACTGGGTGTATAAGACGACCCCCTAATTTTCCAGTTAAAACATACTCGCCGTATAAGACTACCCCCCTTCCGAGGCAACACCATTTAAAAACAGATATTTTAATTGAAATGGTTATGACTTACCGGTACTTAAAATCCTTCAAAATCCTCATGTTCATCCTCTGACATCATAAGTTCATGAATGACATCTTGTGATACATTTGTAAGACAGTCATCATATGGATCAAATTCCAAATCAGATGGTTACCGCTGGATGTGCGGTAATATGGTAGCTTCGGCTACATACAGTATACAGTGTGTGTGTATATATGTATATGTGTGTGTGTGTGTATATATGTATATATATATATCCCGCTGGATGTGCAGGAATGTACATACTGTACCGTGCTGAGCCAAGCTGGCTCAAAACAAATGTCCCTATGACAGATTAATCTGTCAGCCCGCGGATGTGTGGTATATACAGTATACTGAGCCAAGCTGTTTCAAATCGTACCGGTACGTCCCTACGGTAATCAGACTGCTGGATGTGTGTATGTACAGTAGCTGAGGCTACATACAGTATACACTAGGCCAATCACGGTGAGCAATGTATTCTACTAATGAATACAAAGCCTGCTCGGAATGGCTGAGGTTGTGACATCATCAGCCCACCTCTCTGACTCAGCCAATCCGAGCAGGCTTTGTATTCATTAGTAGAATACATCACTCGCCATGATTGGCCCAGTGTATACTGTATATAGCTGCAGCTACCGTACATACACACATCCAGTGGGCTGATTACAGTAGGGACGTACCGGTACGTTCTGAAACCGCTTGGCTCAGAGCAGTATACTGTATATACCGCACATCCGCGGGCTGACAGATTCATCTGTCATAGGGACATTTTGTTTTGAGCCAGCTTGGCTCAGCACGGTATACTGTATGTACAGTATTACCACACATCCAGCCAGCTTGACCCTAACAAACTCAAGGTTCACATTTTATACCCCACGTATAAGACGACCCCCAATTTTTGGGGTATATTAAGTATAAAAAGTAGTCTTATATGCCAGAAAATACTGTACTTGTCCTGATAAAAAAAGAGCGAAAAATTAATCAAAACTGTATTTATATCGGAGGCGATTTTAGGAATGTCCGGGGCTTTTAAAAACAAAAGGGGCTTTATGGCGACATAAACGTTTTAATATTTTTCAAATTGCGCTGTTTATCTCCTCCTCCCCTCCTTACCTGTCTCCAGCACCACACCCGGAGAATGGCAGGGAGGGGAGAGACTTTGCAGTGTAATGAGCACCGATTGGCTGGTTGTCAGGAAAGGGGAGTGTCCGGCTTATCCTTTATCCCTTTCGCTTTTTTTGCACAATTTTTTACAATACAAATCTTTATTTTTTTTACTTTTTGTTTCTCATCACTTAGGGGACTTTGTCCCCCATATGATTTTTTCTTTGAGGCATCCAGGGTCTGCATGTCTTCCCTGTGCTCCACTGAATGTAATGCAGTGCACAGTGTAGAGGCTGGCACTATGTGGAAGCAAAGGTTCTGCTGCTCGAATGCTTCCACCAGGACTAAAGGTAGAAAAAGACTACCTGCCCGGTGCCCGGAACTACATGTCTCAGGCGTCAGGCAATAGGAATCGAATATTCCTGATGATGGTCTGTTTTAGTGTGTTGGGGGTTAAGATGAACTATGAATATAGTTGCATGTTGAGGTGTGCAGCTTTTCATCCTTGATGTATACTGTGGTGTCTAGGAAGTTGACGTGTATTTGAATAATCCATTTTTAGTGTGATTGATGGGTGAAAGTTATTTTATCAATGAGTAAAATTATTTTAGTATTTCTTCACCATCTGTCCATATTATGAAAATATCATCGATAGTGATAGTATCTGTATGGCTTTTGGTGTATGCTGTTCAGGAATTTTTCCTCCAGGTCAGCCATAAATAAATTTGCATACTGGGGTGCCATTTTACTTCCCATAGCAGTACCCATACATTGAAGATAGATGTCATTATTGAAAGCGATGTAGTTGTGTGTGAGAATGAATTCAATGAGCTGTATAACATCCTCAGCACTGTATTTATGGCTTAGTAAGGATGAGAAATGGTGACATGCAGCCACACCATCCTTGTGAGGGCTGTTATTGTACAGAGATTCTACATCCATAGTGACTAAGTATATTGGATGGTAATTGATGTATATTGGTGATATTCAGAAAATCAGTTGAAGCTTGTAGGAAACTAGCAGTATTCATGACTGTAGAAGTAGAAGTCTCCACTTTCTGGATTATTGAGTATTGCACTGACTAGCTCCAAAGGTAGGTGGGTTGATAGTGTTTTAATGAGACCTTTTCATTGCTAAAATCCTAGACTGAATCATAATCCAGTTTTTTTTATACACTGCTCAAAAAATTAAAGGCTCCTATCATTTTAATCTATTGACAGTTGTTAAAGGTGTGTCCTTTGAAAACACATCAGATCTTGATGAGGAAAAATATCATTCTGGATATTTATACTGATATGGACTGGGCAATGTGTTTAGAAATGGAAAGTTGCCCCATCATTTAATGGAAATGAAAATTTAACGACCTACAGAGGACTGAATTCAAAGACAGCCCAAAATCAAAGTGAAAAAATTATGCAGCAGGCTAGTCTATTTTGCTGAAATTTCATTGCAGCAACTTAAAATGGTACTCAGTAGTTTGTATGGCCCTCACATGCTTGTATGCATGTCTGACCATGTCGGGGAATACTCCTAATGAGACGATGGATAGTGTCCTGAGGTATTCCTTCCCAGATCTGGGCCAGGGCATCACTGAGCTCCTGGACAGTTTGAGGTGCAACCTGGCGGCATTGGATGGGCCTAAACATGATATCCCTAGAGGTTTTCCATTGGATTTAGGTCAGGCGAGCACGGGGGACATTCCTTGCTATCAAGTTCCTTATCCTCCAGGAACTGCCTGCATACTTTCGCCACATGAGGCAGGGCATTGTCGTGCACCAGGAGGAACCCAGGACCCACTGCTCGATCGTAGGGTCTGACAATGGGTCCAAGGATTTCATCCCGATACCTAATGGCAGTCAGGGTGCGATTGTCTAGCCTGTAAAGGTCTGAGCGTCCCTCCATGGATATGCCTCCCCAGACCATCACTGACCAACCACCAAAATGGTCATTCTGAACAATGTTACAGACAGTATAATGTTCTTCGCGGCTCCTCCAGACCCTTTCACATCTGTCACATGTGCTCAGGGTGAACCTGCTCTCGTCTGTGAAAAGCACAGGGCACCAGTGGCGGACCTGCCAATTCTGATGTTCAATGGCAAATGCCATTCAAGCTTTATGGTACCAGGCAGTGAGCACAGGGCACACTAGCGGACATTGGGCTCTCAGGCCACCCTCATGAAGTCTGTTTCTAATTATTTGGTCAGTCATTCACACCAGTGGCCTGCTGGAGGTAATTTTGTAGGGCTCTGGCAGTGCTCATCCTGTTCCTCCTTGCATAAAGGAGCAGATACGGGTCCTGACGATGGATAAAGGACCTTCTACGGCCCTGTTCAACTCTCCTAGAGTAAATGACTGTCTCTTTGAATCTCCTCCATACTCTTGAGACTGTGCTGGGAGATGCAGCAAACCTTTTAGCACATACTGATGTGCCATCCTGGAGGAGTTGGACTGCCTGTGCAACCTCTGTAGGGTCCAGGTATCGCCTCATGCTACCAGTAGTGACACTGACCCTAGCCAAATACAAAACTAGTGAAAAACAGTCAGAAAAGATGAGTAGGGAAAAAAAATGTCAGTGGCCTCCACTTGTAAAACTCCAATCCTGTCTTTGGGGATTGTCTCATTGTTGTCCATCTAGTGCACCTGTTGTTAATTTCATTAACACCAAAGCAGCTGAAACTGATTAACAACCCCCTCTGCTACTTAACTGACCAGATCAATATCCCAGGAGTTTAATTGACTTGATGCTATACTTAAAATGTGTTCCTTATTTTTTTTTTGAGCAGTGTAGTAAGTAGAATTTGTTAGCTTCCTCTAGCACTCTTGTATGTATTTGTTTGTATCCATCACAACAACTGCTCCCCCTTTTTAGCCTCTGGTTTGATGGTGATGGCATGATTAGTGCGTAAATCATGTTTAGCCGTTTGTTCCAGTGGTGAAAGATTGTATAAATTGTTCTTTTGCTGGGTGGATATCAGGGATGTAATTTGCAGTCTGAAGCTATCAATATAGGTGTCCAGGTTGGGGCTGTGTCCTTGTGGAGGTATTAAGTTGCTGTTTCCCTTTTTTTTTTCTAACCGCATTTTTTTTTTAAACTTCATTTTTTTTTTAATTAACTGTCTTGCGATCATGTAGGGGTCCAATAGCCCCCTCTGTGATAGTACACTGTAATGCCTGGTTCTCTTTACCTAAACAGCAGGGGTCCAATAAACCTGCATTCCACTAAATCTAAGAGCAACATTAGCTTCTTCCCAGGCCACAGCAGACAGGAAAGTGAGCCAAACCGGAAGTGATGTAATACATGTTGTTTCTGTGCTAATTGACTGGAGGTCTCCCTTTGTTCCACCCACCATTCCAGTCCTTGGGTACCTTTGGCTGGCTGTGAAAGTGATCGGGCAGCTGTAAAGCACTGAATAACTTCTACATGAAAGACCATCACCTGCTGAACAAATTCTGTAGCAGCTGGGAATGTGTTTAAAATCCCCATTAAACAGCATTGGTAGGCACGTGGTTAATTAACACACGTATTCAAACAATTAGCTACTTTGAATTTTCAACATAAGGGTTTCATAGCAAACTCATTCAGATATCTTCATTTTCTTTAAAATATATAAAGCTCATAAATATCCTAAAGTACCCACATATGTGAATGATGCCACAGTGTCATGATCCCTCTTACATAAATTACCTATAGATTATGCATTTAAGGTATTTTTATGTCCTTAGATATTTTATAGAATAATACACAATCACAATACACTGAGTAAAAGTACAAAGGAAAAATGCAAAAGTTGATGCTCTGAAGCATTATATAGAGTCTGAAAAATGTGCGTCCATTAAGTGCAGTACAACTTGTATCCTGCTTTTGTGTGATTTTCAATTGAAATACATTTTCATCTTGAGATAATGGTGGCATTACAACTTGAACACCAGCATTGTGATCCCTTTAAATTTAATTACACATTCACACTGAGATAATGGTCTTATACTCAGAATGAGTTATATTTAGAGTTGTAAACATTGTGGTTTGCTGAGACAGAAGTGTATTTTCTCATATAACATACCTGTACTATGAAAACAATCCCCTTTTACTTAAAGCGGAGCTCCACCCAAAAGGGAACGTTCCACTCTAAGGACTGGTCCCTCACTCCCCGTTAAGTATTGGCACCCTTGGGGAGCGGGTACCCAAAATTGACAAGTACCCACTTCTGCTGCGATCGCCCCTACCTCCCCGTAGTCTTCTGGGACATGTGACAGGTCCAAGAAGACTACAGGACCATTCACAAAGCGCAGCGCTACTCGCGCATGCGCAGTGAGCACGTGGCTGTGAAGCCGCAAGCCGTCACAGACTGGTGCCCACACTGAAGATGCTGACGCCAGGAACACAGGGTGGCTGGTGAAACGGGCTGGGGGGGGGGGGGGGGCACTGCTGGATCCTGGGACAGGTGAGTGACTGTTTTTTAAAAGTCAGCAGCTACAGTTTTTGTAGCTGCTTTTATTTTTTTTCATTTTCACTGGAACTCCGCTTTAAACCCATCAGCCACTGCAAGAAGTCCATGTCACTCACTGATCTTGTTGTAGAAAGTGCTGTTATTGATTGGGTACCACGCATCTCATCTGGGTTGATAGCATTGATGGGCTTTTTTTACCCAGTCCTTGACTTTCTCTAATGGATTGCAATTACATTACCATATTTTTAGGAAAAAAACATTAGTCTGTCACTGTGATGAATAACATTACAGTGCCCATCTTTGAGCCTTCACTTCTGCAAATCTGTCAATGACAGATCTTCTGTGCATAATCTACCTTCTCTCATAGCTGATCATAGCGCAAGTTTAGCTCATTTTAATTTCAAGAAGTTTCTTTTACATAATGCAAATTAAGAAAAGTCTTAAACACAAGGATAACTGGCAGAGATTCATAAAAATCAAAGGTCAAGATAAATTCTAGAAATTACAATGCTGTTCACTGCTTTGTTTCCTTAGGATCAATTTGAGTAGCTTTCAAATGAGAACTATAAAAATTTAAATATGTAAGTAATGTTTAAAATAAAAATCTGAGAACAATGTTAATGTGTTTTGCCAGCTGGTATGGAAGCAGTTGAACCTCTAATCTGGTATACATACACTGGATGTATGGGGAATTGGGGACAATCAATTTCTTTCTCTACAGGCATGAGAAGTTTGTTCCTAGAGAGAGTGAGGTGGGTGTTGGTAAGTGCTCCATTGAGTTTCAAGGCTTTACTCTTGGGAAGGGCAGGCAGTCTATGACCTCAGGATTGTATTCCAAATTTGTACTCTTGCCTGCCCTTTCCTCCTTGTTCTCAGAAAAAACTCAGGAAAGGCCCAAGGAGAACTTAAAGTAATTTCTGTAAGGCAGGCTATTAAGACCATAACCTTTAATCTTCCTATTGCTACTTTACCACCTGCATAGTCTTGGCTTGTCTTTATAAGCTTGGCTCTATTATATCTATTATGGTTTGTTCTGTTGTGTGTGTCTTATTAGGTTTTCTTTATCACATTTTTAGTACTCATTTGAAACATTAGAAACCTCTGCTGATGGGAGAAAAATTATTTCTATAGTTTTCTTAAGAATACTTTGTCATTCGGCTCCACATGAGGTTGTTTTTTGACATTATCCTACATTTTGAGCAATACTAGGTTCAAAATATATTGGAGAAAGACCAAGATTTCAGACTTCAAAACATGTTGTGTACTTCACTGATAACAGAATAAGTAAAATGTGTTTTCATGACAGCAATGAAATTGCTGTATAGAAAGTTGGCATTCATAAGTTCAGAACATTTTTGATCTGGTCTCATACATAGAAAATAGTTGCTAATGTGTCTTTCTTGGCTGTGAATTCTGCCATTAGCCTGGAGAAAATGATGGCTCAAACAATGGGCTAGCTCACAGAGCATAGAAGCTGTCTCGAAGACACTTAAACTAGTGAGGCTGGACATGGTAATCATAATGTTATTTTGTTCATTTTCAGCCTTACATTCTTGCTATTTTAAAGTAAAATTCAATTTTGATAATATCATGCTGTTTTACACTGTTATACAACATTCACCAGTGCAGTACAGAACTCCCTCGCCCCACCAAATTTTGAGTTGCAATGGTAATAAATAGAGATGAGCGAATCGAAGTATCCGAAGTGGAATTCGAGTCGAATATCGGAAAAATTTCGATTCGTGCCGAATCCGAAAAATAGCCTAATTCGGACGCGCGAATCGAAATTTTTCAGAAAATAGCGGCTGACATGTGCGGCGACGGAGCGGGGATGTCTGGGAAGGCGCGCAGACAAGGCGCGCTGACCCATAATGCATTCCTCAACTACATGTGATCGCATCAGCCAATCAGCAGCCAGCCAGCCAGCACTGTGTAATGGTCGAGCTATAAATAGCGGCCATTTTGGAATTCTTCATTTGCCTGCAGTTATTGAACAGAGGCAGACCGCTCTGTACTAGGGACAGGGACAGAGTTAGGGCCACAGAAACGATAATTGGGGACAGAGAAAAGTTACTTAGGGACAGAGAACCATTACTCAGGGACACAGACTTGTTAATGAGGGCCACAGAATCGTTATTTAGGGACAAAGAAACGCTAGTTAGGGCCACAGAATTCATAATCAGGGACAGACAGAATTGTTACTCAGTGCCAGAGAATTGTTACTTAGGGCCACAGAAACGTTATTAGGGCCACAGAATTTTTACTCAGGGACAGACAGAATTGTTACTGAGTGCCAGAGAATTGTTACTCAGGGACAGACAGAATTGTTACTGAGTGCCAGAGAATTGTTACTTAGGGCCACAGAAACTTTAATTAGGGCCACAGAATTTTTACTCAGGGACAGACAGAATTGTTACTGAGTGCCAGAGAATTGTTACTCAGGGACAGACAGAATTGTTACTGAGTGCCAGAGAATTGTTACTCAGGGACAGACAGAATTGTTACTGAGTGCCAGAGAATTGTTACTTAGGGCCACAGAAACTTTACTTAGGGCCACAGAATTTTTACTCAGGGACAGACAGAATTGTTACTGAGTGCCAGAGAATTGTTACTCAGGGACAGACAGAATTGTTACTGAGTGCCAGATAATTGTTACTCAGGGCCCCAGAAACTTTACTTAGGGCCACAGAATTTTTACTCAGGGACAGACAGAATTGTTACTGAGTGCCAGAGAATTGTTACTCAGGGACAGACAGAATTGTTACTGAGTGCCAGAGAATTGTTACTTAGGGCCACAGAAACTTTACTTAGGGCCACAGAATTGTTACTCGCACAGACACAGAATTGTTACTCGTACAGACACAGAATTGTTACTGAAGGCCACAGAACTGTTACTTAGGGCCACAGAATTGTTACTCGCACAGACACAGAATTGTTACTCGCACAGACACAGAACTGTTACTGAGGGCCACAGAACTGTTACTTAGGGCCACAGAATTGTTACTCGCACAGACACAGAATTGTTACTCAGGGCCACAGAACTGTTACTTAGGGACAAAGAAACGCTAGTTAGGGCCACAGAATTCATACTCAGGGACAGACAGAATTGTTACGGAGTGCCAGAGAATTGTTACTCTGGGCCACAGAAACTTTACTTAGGGCCACAGAATTTTTACTCAGGGACAGACAGAATTGTTACTGAGTGCCAGAGAATTGTTACTCAGGGACAGGCAGAATTGTTACGGAGTGCCAGAGAATTGTTACTCAGGGCCACAGAAACTTTACTTAGGGCCACAGAATTTTTACTCAGGGACAGACAGAATTGTTACTGAGTGCCAGAGAATTGTTACTCAGGGACAGACAGAATTGTTACTGAGTGCCAGAGAATTGTTACTTAGGGCCACAGAAACTTTACTTAGGGCCACAGAATTGTTACTCGCACAGACACAGAATTGTTACTCGCACAGACACAGAACTGTTACTTAGGGCCACAGAAACTTTACTTAGGGCCACAGAATTTTTACTCAGGGACAGACAGAATTGTTACTGAGTGCCAGAGAATTGTTACTCAGGGACAGACAGAATTGTTACTGAGTGCCAGAGAATTGTTACTTAGGGCCACAGAAACTTTAATTAGGGCCACAGAATTTTTACTCAGGGACAGACAGAATTGTTACTGAGTGCCAGAGAATTGTTACTCAGGGACAGACAGAATTGTTACGGAGTGCCAGAGAATTGTTACTCAAGGCCACAGAAACTTTACTTAGGGCCACAGAATTTTTACTCAGGGACAGACAGAATTGTTACTGAGTGCCAGAGAATTGTTACTCAGGGACAGACAGAATTGTTACTGAGTGCCAGATAATTGTTACTCAGGGCCCCAGAAACTTTACTTAGGGCCACAGAATTTTTACTCAGGGACAGACAGAATTGTTACTGAGTGCCAGAGAATTGTTACTCAGGGACAGACAGAATTGTTACTGAGTGCCAGAGAATTGTTACTTAGGGCCACAGAAACTTTACTTAGGGCCACAGAATTGTTACTCGCACAGACACAGAATTGTTACTCGCACAGACACAGAATTGTTACTGAAGGCCACAGAACTGTTACTTAGGGCCACAGAATTGTTACTCGCACAGACACAGAATTGTTACTCGCACAGACACAGAACTGTTACTGAGGGCCACAGAACTGTTACTTAGGGCCACAGAATTGTTACTCGCACAGACACAGAATTTTTACTCAGGGACAGACAGAATTGTTACTGAGTGCCAGAGAATTGTTACTCAGGGACAGACAGAATTGTTACTGAGTGCCAGAGAATTGTTACTTAGGGCCACAGAAACTTTACTTAGGGCCACAGAATTGTTACTCGCACAGACACAGAATTGTTACTCGCACAGACACAGAACTGTTACTGAGGGCCACAGAACTGTTACTTAGGGCCACAGAATTGTTACTCGCACAGACACAGAATTTTTACTCAGGGACAGACAGAATTGTTACTGAGTGCCAGAGAATTGTTACTCAGGGACAGACAGAATTGTTACTGAGTGCCAGAGAATTGTTACTTAGGGCCACAGAAACTTTACTTAGGGCCACAGAATTGTTACTCGCACAGACACAGAATTGTTACTCGCACAGACACAGAACTGTTACTGAGGGCCACAGAACTGTTACTTAGGGCCACAGAATTGTTACTCGCAAAGACACAGAATTGTTACTCAGGGCCACAGAACTGTTACTTAGGGACAAAGAAACGCTAGTTAGGGCCACAGAATTCATACTCAGGGACAGACAGAATTGTTACGGAGTGCCAGAGAATTGTTACTCAGGGCCACAGAAACTTTACTTAGGGCCACAGAATTTTTACTCAGGGACAGACAGAATTGTTACTGAGTGCCAGAGAATTGTTACTCAGGGACAGACAGAATTGTTACGGAGTGCCAGAGAATTGTTACTCAGGGACAGACAGAATTGTTACTGAGTGCCAGAGAATTGTTACTTAGGGCCACAGAAACTTTAATTAGGGCCACAGAATTTTTACTCAGGGACAGACAGAATTGTTACTGAGTGCCAGAGAATTGTTACTCAGGGACAGACAGAATTGTTACGGAGTGCCAGAGAATTGTTACTCAGGGCCACAGAAACTTTACTTAGGGCCACAGAATTTTTACTCAGGGACAGACAGAATTGTTACTGAGTGCCAGAGAATTGTTACTCAGGGACAGACAGAATTGTTACGGAGTGCCAGAGAATTGTTACTCACGGCCACAGAAACTTTACTTAGGGCCACAGAATTTTTACTCAGGGACAGACAGAATTGTTACTGAGTGCCAGAGAATTGTTACTCAGGGACAGACAGAATTGTTACTGAGTGCCAGATAATTGTTACTTAGGGCCACAGAAACGTTATTAGGGCCACAGAATTGTTACTCAGGGACAGACAGAATTGTTACTGAGTGCCAGAGAATTGTTACTTAGGGCCACAGAAACTTTAGTTAGGGCCACAGAATTGTTACTCAGGGACAGACACAGAATTGTTACTGAGGGCCACAGAACTGTTACTTAGGGCCACAGAATTGTTACTCGCACAGACACAGAATTGTTACTGAGGACCACAGAACTGTTACTTAGGGCCACAGAATTGTTACTCGCACAGACACAGAATTGTTACACAGGGACACAGAACTGTTACTGAGGGCCACAGAACCGTTACTTAGGGCCACAGAATTGTTACTCGCACAGACACAGAATTGTTACTCGCACAGACACAGAATTGTTACTGAGGGCCACAGAACTGTTACTTGGGGCCACAGAAACGTTAATCAGGGACACAGAATTGTTACTGAGGGCCACAGAACTGTTACTTAGGGCCACAGAATTGTTACTCGCACAGACACAGAATTGTTACACAGGGACACAGGACTGTTACTGAGGGCCACAGAACCGTTACTTAGGGCCACAGAATTGTTACTCGCACAGACAGAATTGTTACTCGCACAGACACAGAATTGTTACTCGCACAGACACAGAATTGTTACTCAGGGACACAGAACTGTTACTGAGGGCCACAGAACTGTTACTTAGGGCCACAGAATTGTTACTCGCACAGACACAGAATTCTTACTCGCACAGACACAGAATTGTTACTCAGGGAAACAGAACTGTTACTGAGGGCCACAGAACTGTTACTTAGGGCCACAGAATTGTTTCTCGCACAGACACAGAATTGTTACTCGCACAGACACAGAATTGTTACTGAGGGCCACAGAACTGTTACTTGGGGCCACAGAAACGTTAATCAGGGACACAGAATTGTTACTGAGGGCCACAGAACTGTTACTTAGGGCCACAGAATTGTTACTCGCACAGACACAGAATTGTTACTGAGGACCACAGAACTGTTACTTAGGGCCACAGAATTGTTACTCGCACAGACACAGAATTGTTACACAGGGACACAGAACTGTTACTGAGGGCCACAGAACCGTTACTTAGGGCCACAGAATTGTTACTCGCACAGACACAGAATTGTTACTCGCACAGACACAGAATTGTTACTCGCACAGACACAGAATTGTTACTGAGGGCCACAGAACTGTTACTTGGGGCCACAGAAACGTTAATCAGGGACACAGAATTGTTACTGAGGGCCACAGAACTGTTACTTAGGGCCACAGAATTGTTACTCGCACAGACACAGAATTGTTACACAGGGACACAGAACTGTTACTGAGGGCCACAGAACCGTTACTTAGGGCCACAGAATTGTTACTCGCACAGACAGAATTGTTACTCGCACAGACACAGAATTGTTACTCGCACAGACACAGAATTGTTACTCAGGGACACAGAACTGTTACTGAGGGCCACAGAACTGTTACTTAGGGCCACAGAATTGTTACTCGCACAGACACAGAATTCTTACTCGCACAGACACAGAATTGTTACTCAGGGAAACAGAACTGTTACTGAGGGCCACAGAACTGTTACTTAGGGCCACAGAATTGTTTCTCGCACAGACACAGAATTGTTACTCGCACAGACACAGAATTGTTACTGAGGGCCACAGAACTGTTACTTGGGGCCACAGAAACGTTAATCAGGGACACAGAATTGTTACTGAGGGCCACAGAACTGTTACTTAGGGCCACAGAATTGTTACTCGCACAGACACAGAATTGTTACTCAGGGACACAGAATTGTTACTCAGGGACACATAATCGTTTAATTAAAGAGTATGTCAGACAACATGCAGAGGAGTGGCAGAGGAGGCAATGTTTTAGGAGCGAGCAGACGTGGCAGCAGAGGAAGGGGTCGAGGCAGCACTATTCGCAGCCAGAGGCCAGTGCTCCCGGTGTCATCCAGCGGTCCTGTCTCCACCGACAACCCTGCCGTCATCGATTGGTTGGCTCGGTCGTCTTCCTCTTCCCAGGTCACCTCTGACACCTACAGCCAATGGTCGGTGGGTACGTCAGACACAACCGTTAGTTGGCATGGCCCGGGACCAAGCCCACTGAAATCACGTGTCCTCTACCTGCCCCTGTCCTTTGGTGTTCCCTCACCAAGCGAAGTATCGCATGCTGTGGGCTCAGCCCCACTGTACAGTGAGGAAGAGCTAACAGAGGGCGGTCAGGAACGGGGGGAGACATCCGCCTTTTCAGCAGCTAGGCGAAGAAGTAGTGGCGAGGAGAGTGGCCCGGTAGCCGGTCTAGAGACAGGTCTGTCTCCTGACCCAGACGCAGCCGAGGGGGCTAGTAGTGAGGCGGAGACCCTACTTGATGATGAGGAGGTTGATCGCACTTGGCAGCCTCGTCGTCATCAGGCAATTTCTTCCGCATCATCAGGAGAAGAGGGTGGCAGCTTGGCAGTGAGCGAAACAGTCGGTGGGTTGCCCAGGAGACAGCAGCAGGGTCGCAGCAGTGTCAGTGGAAGCAGTGTCAGTGGAGCCAAACGGCCACGGAGTAGAGCACCAGCTCCACTGCAGCCTACCACCACGGCCAGTAGTGGTGCCGGTGTGCACGGAGGAAGCAGCAGTCAGCCAGTGAGGAGTATCGGGGGCAAAGTTTCCTACTCGGCGGTGTGGCAATTTTTCGTCAAGCCGCCCGAGGAAGTAAACGTAGCCGTATGTCGACTATGTGGCCAGAAAGTCAAGCGTGGCCAGGGGGCCCATGTTGGGACTACAGCGTTGCGGCAGCATATGCAGCGTCGCCATTTGGTGGCCTGGGAAAACCGTGATAAAGATACGGCGGTTCTGCCCGCCCCAGCCCCCGCTCCATCACCCGCTCCGTTACTTGCTCCGTCACCCGACGTCAATCGCCCTCCATCAGCCAGTCAAGGCTCCAACACCTCTGCTGAGGGGAGTTGTCGCTCGTTGGCATCTTCCGCTCGTTCAGATGCTCCTTCTCCTGCTACTCCTCTTCACGGATTCCGTCAGCAGTCTTTCTTGGAATCCGTTTCCAAGAGACAACAGTTTGCGAGCACGCACCCGACGGTGCAAAAGCTGAACGTCCTCCTGTCCAAGTTGCTGGTGCTGCAGTCCCTCCCTTTCCAAGTGGTGGACTCAGCACCTTTCCGAGAAATGATGGCTTGTGCCGCGCCGCGGTGGAGAGTGCCAAGCCGTCATTTCTTCGCCAAAAAGGCAGTGCCAGCCCTGCATTCACATGTAGAAGACATGGTGGGCCAGTCTTTGAGCATGTCGGTCTCTGCCAAAGTGCACGGCAGCGCCGACGTGTGGAGCTGTAACTATGGTCAGGGACAGTACATGTCATTTACGGCCCACTGGGTGAACGTGGTGCCGTCACAGCCGCACCAGCAACTTGGACAGGTCACGCCGCTTTTGCCTCCACGTTTGCACGTCCTTGGTCCGGCAAAGATGTCCGCCTCTACCACCTCTTCTTCCGCCGTGTCCTCAGCCGCCACCCCCGTGCCAAGTCCCATTACCCGACCGGCATATCACATGTGCAGGGCGCAACGGTGTCACGCTGTTCTGCACCTGGTATGCCTTGGCGAACGTAGTCACACAGGGGAGGAACTTCTGAGTGTAATGAACAGAGAAATCGACAGATGGCTGTCTCCGCGCAAACTGAAAATCGGAACCATGTTGACCGACAACGGAAAGAACATGGTGTCTGCTCTGCGTCAAGGAAGGTTGTGCCATGCGCCATGCATGGCTCACGTGTTCAATCTGGTTGTCAAGCGGTTCCTAAAATCCACCATCCCACTGCAAGACATCCTTAAAATGTCACGTAAACTTTGCATGCATTTCAGCCATTCCTACACCGCAAAGCACACCCTCCTTGAGCTGCAGCGGCAGAACGGAATTCCACAGCATCGCCTGATCTGCGACGTTGCAACAAGGTGGAATTCAACCCTACACATGTTAGACCGCCTTTACGAACAGCGAAAGGCCATCACCGATTTCCTGATGTTACAAGCGGATAAAGGTACTCCCCTGTGTAACTTCGATGTCAGCCATTGGCAGCTCATGCGTGACACCTGCCGCTTGCTCAGGCCCTTTGAGGAGGCCACGCTATTCGTGAGTCGGCAGGACTATGGGATGAACGACGTCATTCCTCTGTTGCACGTCCTTGAACAAATGCTGTTAACAATGGCTGGTCAGGGTGCGGTAGACGTGGCGCACAGATCTCAACGCCACATGACCCCTGTGGGGGCAGGACAGGAAGAAGAGGAGGAGGTAGAGGAGGACATTTGTGCTCAGGAATTATTGAGTGAAATGGGTGGTTTTTCCACTCAGCGGACAGGAGTGGAGGAGCAGGAGCATCTGGTAGAGGAGGAGGAGGAGGAGACAGAGGACCCAGACGCACCGTGGCAGTATGCTGTGGAGATGGAGGCAGGGAGTCCCTCGCATTCCTTGGCACAAATGGCCCATAGCATGCTCGGTTGCTTGCGTAGCGACAGCCGAATAATAACCATCAGACAGAGGGATGACTTTTGGCTGTCCACCTTGTTGGACCCTTGCTACCGTTCAAAAATGGTGGCCTTTTTCACACCTGCTGAGAGGGAGGCCAAAATAACGTACTATAAAAACCACCTATGTAGTCAGTTGGTCTCTGCCTTTGTGCGCCAACGTCCATCCTCAGACACTGTGGGCCCTGTGCGCTCGCGTTCCGCTGCCATGGCAGCAGGGGAGGGGTGGGGTGGTAGGAGCAGTGGCAGCTCCACCAGCAGCGGCTGCCTCAGTCTGCAGTCGATGATGAGTAGCTTTCTTCACCAGCGCAGTGAGGAAACTACTAACCAGCCGCAGCAGCAGCAGCAGCAGCAGCATCAGGTGGACCTGGAGCAGGACCTCAAACAACAGGCTTGGGCCTACTTGGACAGCACCCTGCCAACCGAGGTAGACAATCCCCTTGACTACTGGTCAACGAAACTTGACCTTTGGCCCCAACTAGCTGAATTTGCCCTTGAAAGGCTGTCATGCCCGGCCAGTAGCGTGGCATCGGAGCGCGTGTTTAGTGCGGCAGGAGGTATTGTAACTCCGCGGAGGACACGACTGTCCACCCAAAGTGTGGAGAGACTGACGTTTGTGAAAATGAATCAGGCGTGGATTAGTCTGGATTTCAAACCACCAGTTCCTGACACAACTGACTAAATCCGCCATGAATCATGCCTCAAACATGTGCCACTTTGAGGTCTCCTCACACACTGCTGGTGTGTAGAATTTTTTGACATAGGGTGCTGGCAGATTACGGGCCTCCCATAGCTGCTGCCAGGCCCCTAATCTGCCATAGGCCCCTATATACCGCCTCCTCATGCTGCTGCCAGGTCCAGAGTCTCTCATGGGTCTCTGTACGGCCTCCCATTGCTGCTGTCTCCATCGCCACACTCTGCCATGTGCCACTTTCAGGTCTCCTCACACTGCTGGTGTGTAGAATTTTTTGACATAGGGTGCTGGCAGATTACGGGCCTCCTATAGCTGCTGCCAGGCCCCTAATCTGCCATAGGCCCCTATATACCGCCTCCTCATGCTGCTGCCAGGTCCAGAGTCTCTCATGGGTCCCTGTACGGCCTCCCATTGCTGCTGTCTCCATCGCCACACTCTGCCATGTGCCACTTTCAGGTCTCCTCACACTGCTGGTGTGTAGAATTTTTTGACATAGGGTGCTGGCAGATTACGGGCCTCCCATTGCTGCTGCCAGGCCCCTAATCTGCCATGGGCCCCTATACCGCCTCCTCATGCTGCTGCCAAGTCCAGAGTGTGTCATGGGTCCCTGTACGGCCTCCCATTGCTGCTGTCTCCATAGCCACACTCTGCCATGTGCCACTTTCAGGTCTCCTCACACTGCTGGTGTGTTGAATTTTTTGACATAGGGTGCTGGCAGATTACGGGCCTCCTATTGCTGCTGCCAGGCACGTAATCTGCCATGGGCCCCCGTACCGACTCCTCATGCTGTGACGTTGCAACAAGGTGGAATTCAACCCTACATATGTTAGACCGCCTTTACGAACAGCGAAAGGCCATCACCGATTTCCTGATGTTAAAAGCGGATAAAGGTACTCCCTGTGTAACTTAGATGTCAGCCATTGGCAGCTCATGCGTGACACCTGCGCTTGCTCAGGCCCTTTGAGGAGGCCACGCTATTCGTGAGTCGCCAGGACTATGGGATGAACGACGTCATTCCTCTGTTGCACGTCCTGGAACAAATGCTGTTAACAATGGCTGGTCAGGGTGCGGTAGACGTGGCGCACAGATCTCAACGCCACATGACCCCTGTGGGGGCAGGACAGGAAGAAGAGGAGGAGGTAGAGGAGGACATTGGTGCTCAGGAATTATTGAGTGAAATGGGTGGTTTTTCCACTCAGCGGACAGGAGTGGAGGAGCAGGAGCATCTGGTAGAGGAGGAGGAGGAGGAGACAGAGGACCCAGACGCACCGTGGCAGTATGCTGTGGAGATGGAGGCAGGGAGTCCCTCGCATTCCTTGGCACAAATGGCCCATAGCATGCTCGGTTGCTTGCGTAGCGACAGCCGAATAATAACCATCAGACAGAGGGATGACTTTTGGTTGTCCACCTTGTTGGACCCTCGCTACCGTTCAAAAATGGTGGCCTTTTTCACACCTGCTGAGAGGGAGGCCAAAATAACGTACTATAAAAACCACCTATGTAGTCAGCTGGTCTCTGCCTGTCTGCGCCAACGTCCATCCTCAGACACTGTGGGCCCTGTGCGCTCGCGTTCCGCTGCCATGGCAGCAGGGGAGGGGTGGGGTGGTAGGAGCAGTGGCAGCTCCACCAGCAGCGGCTGCCTCAGTCTGCAGTCGATGATGAGTAGCTTTCTTCACCAGCGCAGTGAGGAAACTACTAACCAGCCGCAGCAGCAGCAGCAGCAGCAGCATCAGGTGGACCTGGAGCAGGACCTCAAACAACAGGCTTAGGCCTACTTGGACAGCACCCTGCCAACCGAGGTAGACAATCCCCTTGACTACTGGGCAACGAAACTTGACCTTTGGCCCCAACTAGCTGAATTTGCCCTTGAAAGGCTGTCATGCCCGGCCAGTAGCGTGGCATCGGAGCGCGTGTTTAGTGCGGCAGGAGGTATTGCAACTCCGCGGAGGACACGACTGTCCACCCAAAGTGTGGAGAGACTGACGTTTGTGAAAATGAATCAGGCGTGGATTAGTCTGGATTTCAAACCACCAGTTCCTGACACAACTGACTAAATCCGCCATGAATCATGCCCCAAACATGTGCCACTTTCAGGTCTCCTCACACTGCTGGTGTGTTCCATTTTTTGTCATAGGGTGCTGGCAGATTACGGGCCTCCCATAGCTGCTGCCAGGCCCCTAATCTGCCATGGGCCCCTATACCGCCTCCTCATGCTGCTGCCAAGTCCAGAGTCTCTCATGGGTCCCTGTACGGCCTCCCATTGCTGCTGTCTCCATCGCCACACTCTGCCATGTGCCACTTTCAGGTCTCCTCACACTGCTGGTGTATTCCATTTTTTGACATAGGGTGCTGGCAGATTACGGGCCTCCCATTGCTGCTGCCAGGCCCCTAATCTGCCATGGGCCCCTATACCACCTCCTCATGCTGCTGCCAGGTCCAGAGTCTGTCATGGGTCCCTGTACGGCCTCCCATTGCTGCTGTCTCCATCGCCACACTCTGCCATGTGCCACTTTCAGGTCTCCTCACACTGCTGGTGGGTTCCATTTTTTGTCATAGGGTGCTGGCAGATTACGGGCCTCCCATAGCTGCTGCCAGGCCCCTAATCTGCCATGGTCCCCCGTACCGACTCCTCATGCTGCTGCCAGGCCCGTAATCTGTCATGGGCCCCTGTTGTCGCTTGTTGGCATATTCCGCTCGTTCAGATGCTCCTTCTCCTGCTACTCCTCTTCACGGATTCCGTCAGCAGTCTTTCTTGGAATCCGTTTCCAAGAGACAACAGTTTGCGAGCACGCACCAGACGGTGCAGAAACAGAACGTCCTCCTGTCCAAGTTGCCGCTGCCAGGCTCGTAATCTGTCATGCGCCCCTGTACCGCCTCCTCATGCTGCTGCCAGGTCCAGAGTGTGTCATGGGCCCCCGTACCGACTCCAAATGCTGCTGCCAGGCCCGTAATCTGTCATGGGCCCCTGTACTGCCTCCCCATGCTGCTGCCAGGTCCAGATTGTGTCATGGGTCCCTGTACGGCCTCCCATTGCTGCTGCCAGGCCTGTAATCTGCCATGGGCCCCCGTACCGACTCCTCATGCTGCCACTTTCAGGTCTCCTCACACTGCTGGTGGTTTCCATTTTTGTCATAGGGTGCTGTATGGCCTCCCATTGCTGCTGCCTCCACCGCCACACTGTGGCTCCACACTCTGGTTTTGGCCCCGTGACTGGCCAAATGAGTGAAGTGTGCGGTGATTCTAAGATCGACGGCACTCATCTGCATGTCATACTGCCTGACAGTATTATTTCTCTTCCCCAGCAGACTCCAAGGGCATTTAAATTAAAGGTACAGTGTTCAGCACTAATATTAAGTCTCTCTGAAGCCTAGAAACACCCTTTTTTAAGTTAAATTCACAGCGAATATATTCGACTCGAATCAAAATTTTTCCACGAATTCGCCGAATCAGTCGAATCGAATTTTTGAATACTTCGCTCATCTCTAGTAATAAAGCATGTTGTAACTCAACAGGGCTCAAGAAAATATATAAGAAAAACTGTATATATAAGCAGTATTAAACTGTGCAAAGAAAAAATTTAAACATTCCCCCTGCAGGTATGGTATGCATTGCATATTAGCACATTATGACAGATTTACTATTGAAATGGAGCCTTCCATTGGTGAGCTGTCACTGCTCCAGGTGCTTCCATCTTTGTCCCATCTTCCTCTCAGGTTTGCGCTCTCCGGCAGTTTGAATGGCCAGTCCATGATGATGCAATAACAGCACACTTAGCATTCCATGAATGCAAAGAGTACCGGACATGCACCAGTGACATCATCAGCTGGAGCTCATGTTAATATCTACTAAATGGTGCAAGCTCAGTCCGTTTCTAAGCCACTTACTTTTTATAACCTTACCTGTAGGGAAAAGTTAAACATCTGACTTCAATACCTTTAAAATGTGTGTTAATCTCTTGTGCATTGTTTCCTTATTAATAAGTTATAGGTGGAGCAGTAGAGCCTTCATAAAGCAGAAGGTGCTCACATGTCTTTTTCCATTACATATCCAAAAATAAGGAGTTTAGTATTCATTTCAGATTATTTGTCATGCCTCTTGGCCCATTCCATCCATAACGAGTGTATAGTTCAGATGCAGACTAATATTATAAAGCCATTTATTCAAAACTCTCCCCTCATACAGTTGTCAGGCTTGTTGGCCTTAATCATTGCAGTCCAGGTATATATATATATTCCCATTACATAAAAATATTAAGTATTTTCATATGCTTCTTTCACCCAGGGGACCCTTGTAAATCTATTGTAAATGCCCCACCTCCAAAACTGCTCCCTGTGGATTTTATTCAAAACTTAAACAATATTCCATGCAGGCGTCAGAAACGTGTTCCTCCTTATATTGTGAGAGTTCTATTAGAATATAGAACTTCTTTTCCTTTCTCTAGGACAACACCCCCCAAATGACCCCTTTTTGGAAAGTAGACACCCCAAAGAATTTGATAACAGGCATGGTGAGTATTTTTCAGATATCATTTTTGTCACAGGGTTTTGAAAAAGAATAAAAGAAAAAACAAATTTTTTTTCTTTCTTCGTTTTCCAAAAACTTGTGGCAACAAATGAGATGTGCAAAATACTCACTATGCCTCTTTGCAAATACCTTGGATTTTCTACTTTCCAAAAAAGGGGTCATTAGGAGGGCTTCTACTATCCTGAAATTTCAGGGCCAACATTAGAAGCTTATGCCAGACATCACCGGCTCTTCTAACCACTTGAAGGCCAAGCCTTTTCTGACACTTTTTGTTTACTTGAAAAAACAGGTTTTTGCTAAAAAATTACTTTGAACCCCCTAACATTATACATTTTTTTTTTTTTAAAAACAGAGGCTCTAGAGAATAAAATGGTGGGTGTTGAAAATTTTTATGTTACACAGTATATGCACAGCAATTTTTCAAACACGATTTGGAAAAAATACACGTTTTAGAATTATTGCACAAAAACACAATATATTGCGCAATTGTTTGATAAAATATAAAAGATGATGTTATGCTGAGTAAATGGATACCAAACATGACATGCTTTAAAATTGTGCACGCCCCTGCAATGGTGATAAGTTACGTAAATTTATAATATCCATAGGTGACGCTTTAAAAGCCTTTTACAGGTCACCACTTTATATTTACACAGGAGGTCTAGTGCTAGAATTACTGCCCTCGATCTGATGTTTTCAGTGATACCTCACATGTATGATGAAATCTGTTTACATACCAACATGGGACCGCTGCTTGCATTTCCTTTGCGCTCGAGCACGGGGATGGGGGTGATTTCTTTTCTTTAAACAATTTATTATTTTTACACTGTACCTTTCCCTTTTTTTTTTTTTTTTGATCACATTTGTTATCACAGGGAATGAAAATATCCCCTGTGATAAGCAGTAGGCAGTGACAGGTGTTCTTTTCTGAGAAATCTGGCATCTAAAGCATTTGACACAGTTCCCCATACACGGCTAATGTGTAAGGTAAAGTCTACAGGTTTGGAAAAATCCATATAAATGGATAGAAAACTGACTAAAAGATCATATTCATAGAGTAGTGGTTAATGATTCATACTCCGAATGGTCTAGGGTTGTCAGTGGTGTACCCCAAGGTTCAGTGTTGGGACTCTTTTTAACATGTTTATAAACTATATGGGGTCTGGAATTAAAAATACCATTTCAGTCTTTGCAGATGACACCAAACTGTGCAGTGGAATAATGTTTTTACAGGGTGTGTCCAACTTACAAGCCGACCTCAATGCACTGTTTAGCCGCACTCCGGAGGATAGATGAATATAGTGTGTATTTATTAATCCATAGGACACACAATGTTATGATTAAGCACGAGATTGTGTGAAACGCGTTAACAGGTGCTGTATTCATGTCCTGGTGTTTTGTGTGTCCTATGGATCTATAAATATACACTATATTCATCTATTTTCCGGTGTGCAGCTGACTCTTCTTCTCATTGCATCATGTGTGGTGGCGAGCCAGAGCCTGCACCTGTTGTGGATTGATCTGGATTGTTTGCCTGAGCGGTATACCTTTTTTGTTCTTTGGATGCAATGCACTGTTTAATTGGGCAACTATGTGGCAAATGAGGTTTAATGTTGATAAATGTAAAGTTATGCACTTGGGGACTAAAAATATGCATGCATCATACATACTGGGGGGGGGGAATACAACTGGGGGAATCAATGGTGGAGAAGGATCTGGCAGTTCTGGTAGATCATAAGCTTAATAATGGCATGCAATGCCAAGCTGCAGTTTCTAAAGCGAGCAAAATTCTCTCTTGTATTAAGAGGAATAGACTCCAGAGAGAGAGATATAATTTTACCCCTGTACAAATCATTAGTAATACCTCATCTGGAATATGCAGTTCAATTTTGGTCTCCAATTCACAGAAAGAACATTGGGGAACTGGAGAAAGTACAGAGACTGATATGAGGCATGGAGGAGCTGAGCTATTAGGAGAAATTAGAGGAACTGAATTTATTCTCTCTTGAGAAGAAGAGATTAAGGGGGGATATGATCAACATGTATAAATACATCAGTGGTTTATATAGTGAACTCGATGTAGAGGTCATCACAGAGGACAAGGGGGCACTCTTTACGTCTGGAGGAAAAGAAATGTATTCTCCAAACACGGAAAGGTTTCTTCACAGTGAGAGCTGTGAAAATGTGGAATAGACTCCCTCAAGAGTTGGTTCTGGCCAGCTCAGTGGACTACTTTAAAAAAGGCCTGGATTCTTTCTTGGATACACAGAATATAACTGGTTACTAATATTTATAGGTAAAGTTGATGCAGGGAATATCCGATTGGCTCTCGGGGGATCTGGACATTTTTTTCCCCTGCAGGAGCAAATTGGATCATGCTTTGCTGGGGTTTTTTTTTGCCTTCCTCTGGATCAACTGTGGGTGTAGGATTAGAACTTTTTTTTTTTTTTTTTGATGGTTGAACTGGATGGACGTTTGTTTTTTTTCTTTTCAGCAGGACTAACTATAACTTTAGACTCTAGATCTCTCCTCTGCCCTTAAAGCATCTGGTCACACCAAGATCGGTGTGATCAGATGCTGGTGTGATCAGATGCTTTCCCAATTTTAAAATTGCGCTGTTTATATCTGGCAAAACGGAAATGATGAAATGCTTGTAGCTTCCAGTCTCGTAGGCCATAGAGATGATTGGAGGGATTCAAGTCTCCGATCAGATCTATTGTCAGCCAGTGGAAGTGACGGCTGCATTATTAGGTTCCCCGGTGGGACAGGAGAGCCCAAGAAAACCTTGGAAGGTGGCGGAGTCCCTTCTCGCTGCTTGTAAAAGCAATACAGTGGCTATTTAGTGGCTAGGTTTGCTTTTACATGAAAGCCGACCACGATCTGAAAAAAACGATACCAGGATGATGACCGTAGCTGCAGGGGGGATGGCTGCTTTTAAGAGCTGTAATACATAAACCCTTCCTCCAATTTGGATGTACATTACCTCAAATTAAACCTGAGAATGTGCACTTTCAGTGCATATCCATTATATAACTATAACTTGAATATGTATTGGTAAATACCTGAAAAAACTAAAATTGTGTCCAAATATATATGGACCTAACTGTATGTAACAGCAGAGAACATGGGCATATGATGAATTGGGTCTGCGTACCAATATGACTATAACTCATTCTTTTTTGTAATGCCCATGTTGAGGGTTAGGCCCTAAAAAGTTACCATAGTAACATTGATCAGGGTTTTTTTTTTCGTTACACTTTGCATTGCATGAGCAATGAATATCTTTGCTCTGCAATGCAAAGCTTGCTTTGAACTGTCATGAATGAGTTAAGGTTATGACAGTACAAAATAGTGATCTGTGATTGGCTTCAGCTTGTCACATGGTACAGGGTGCTGTGATTGGCCCCATGTGTCATGTGAAAACTGTGGACTAAAGCTGTGTGCGCAGCGCCCCCGTGTTGACAAAAGACCAGCGATGTATGGGTACGTCGCTGGTCCTGTAGCTGCCGCCCGCCTGAAAGAGGTTAAGTAAATACAAAATATTTTTTATAAATGTCAGATGTTGAATGAAAATAGTATAAAAAAAAAATCACAAACATATATAAATACCCTTCTTCCACCAGTAAAAAAGACAATGTTTCCATTGGGGTGATTTCCCTTCATTCCCTGTCACACAGCCAACAGGAAGGGAGAGGAAATGCCTACAAATTAATCCCTTGGGGGGCCCCCAGGTCACCAGAACTAGTGTCCCCATTAGAAGGTGTCCCCTCTATTACTTTTCTGGAAGCTACCCAAAATTTGGGATTTTCTTTTACTTTCACTTTCAATGATAATGGTAAACAGGACAAATAGAGAGGGGACACAGAGAGCAATAAAAACCTAATAGGGGTCCTAATTTCTCTCCTCTGTCCAAAACTAGAAAACAAGTTTTGCTTTTAGTTATACTTTAAATCAACACCAATGACTCTGTGTGTATCACCCTCTAATGCTAGATAGGTAAATATAGCTTGGCTCACAGAGTAGCTGAAGTGAGCATATTTGTGGGGGCATTAAGCTCTGGTCAGGCTGGAGGACTCTGCAGATCAGGCCTCTATCGCCTCCCCCTGGTTCTGGAAGTCCATGGAAACTTCTAAAAACAAGTTGATGGAGGGCAAAGGTAAGGATCTGAATATTTATGGGAGTCTGACCAATTCCAGGCAGGAGGCCTGGCAGTGTGGTATGATCTGCCCATAATATGGAATAGCCTGGTTGAGAGGATGGAGGGCTGAGCCGAAGTGCAGGAGGGCTGAGCCGAGGTTCGGGAGGCCTGTCTGGGTCCCCGGGGCTGGGGGGCGGCTTTGTCTCCAGGCAGGAGCTGAGGAGAGAAGGAAAGGAGCAGTTTGATCAGAGAGATCTTCACCCCCCTTCACCCTTCAGGAGACACCCTATGTTGCAAGGGAGGACTTATTCAGTAGGAGGCCTGAACAGCAGTCTGTACCGAGCAACAAGATTTCAAGGGACAGTGAGCACCTCTACGCTCATCACCTGAAATCAATAGAGGGGAGACAGCCAGGTGCAATACCCAGCTAGTCATCCGGGAAGGACAGCTTCTGCCAATATCAACCCGTTTGGGATACGCTTGTGCTAATGTGCCATTGTTTGGATCAGTATTGGATGTGCATTGCCAGTCTGTTGAAAGTAAATTTCCCTGGAAACAAATTCTGGAGTTTGTTGAGAAGACAGTGTAGTCATTGTAGTCCTCAAAGTCTTCTACATCTCTACACCCCCAGGGCCTACAGCCAGGTGGGCTGGTATTTTCTTGCTAAGTATTAGGCTTTGAGAGTTCACTCAAGGGGACTTAGTGCTTTAAAGTAAAGTTGTTACTGATCCTTGAAGGGACTGATACCACTCTAGCTGGAGTAACGTCCAGGATCTATTTTCCTTGTACATAGTGTAAGATGTATATCCTCAGATTGTTCTACCAAGGCAAGTTGGGCATCCCATAACCCCTTTTATCCCCATCCAAATTGTTTTTCCCTCAATAAAACAACAAAAACAAGCCCATGGACTGGTTATTGACTGCAGATGCAAGATGGAAAAATGTGCAGGAATAGTGGGACCCAAAAATCCAGCAGCTCCTTCGGGAGTAGCGCCACACATATTCTTCCATATTTAGGTTTCTATGCATTACTGTTGAGAGAACTGGTCCAAAAAGGAAGACTACTTCAAATTGACCATTATATTTTCACATTCCTTAAATACCTCATGCCTGAACCACTACTCACTTAACTCATACATTTATTTATTTCCTTTCGTGAATTGACTTTAACGCCGTTTTATGAGGTATTTACAAAAAAGATTTTGCTGTTTGAAGTTAATATGTTATAAGGTGATAGCGAATTGACATTTTCAGCATCGCATGAGATAATTGGAAAAAAATGTGTCATGTGATTCAATTATCTCCTGAGATATTCCTCAGTGAATTGAGCCCAATAATCATTTCAGCCTTATGCCTGCTATATGAAAAACATTTGCACAGAGCAGGTAAGTATAACGTATATATAATTAAAAAAAAATTACAATTACTTTAAGCTCCTAGCAGAGTGAAACACATAAGAAAAGCACGTAGACTAACCTTGTACCAGATAACAACAATAAAACTTGTTCTCGGCTTTTAGGAAGACAAGCAACTCTACTTTTGTGTTTGGTGCAACAGGTCACAGACTGCTCAGGGCCAGCATTCATCAGTTGGTTGTATGGAGAAGGAAGGCTTGGAGTAGAGTGATTGCAACTGTCAGCAGCATGCAAATACAGTTAGGTCCATATATATTTGGACACCGGAACAATTTGTTAGTTTTTTTCAGGTATTTACCAAGATATGTTCAAGCTATAGTTATATAATGAATATGGGCTGAAAGTGCGCACACTCCAGTTTCATTTGAGGATATGTACATCCAAATTGGAGGAAGGGTTTATGTATTACAGCTCTTAAGAGTAGCGACCCCCCCTTTTTCAAGGGACCAAAAGTAATTGGACAATTGAATCAAAAGCTGTTTCATGGCCAGGTGTGGGCTACTCCATTATTTCTTCATCAATTAAAGAAAAACCCATTCACAAGATCCAGACAAGTGACGGACACTTTCCAGGAGGTGGGCGTATCATTGTCAAAGTCTACAATCAAGAAAAGACTTCACAAGAGCAAATTCAGAGGGTTCACCACAAGGTGCAAACCATTCATAAGCCTGAAGAATAGAAAAGCCAGATCAGACTTTGCCAAAAAACATCTAAAAAAGCCAGACCAGTTCTGGAAAAGCATTCTTTGGACAGATGAAATGAAGATTAATCTGTACCAGAATGACGGGAAGAAAAAAGTGTGGAGAAGGCTTGGAACAGCTCATGATACAAAGCACACAACGTCATCTATAAAACATGGTGGAGGCAGTGTGATGGCATGGGCATGCATGGCTTCCAGTGGCACTGGGTTGTTGGTGTTTATTGATGATGTGACAGAAGATAGAAGCAGCTGGATAAATTATGTAGTGTTTGGAGATATACTGTCAGCCCAGATTCAGCCAAATGCAGCTGATTGGAGGGCGCTTCACAGTACAGATGGACAATGATCCAAAACACACTGCAAAAGCAACCCAGGAGCTTTTGAAGAAAAAGAAGTGGAATATTCTGCAATGGCCCAGTCAATCGCCTGATTTTAATTCAATTGAGCATGCATTTCACTTGCTGAATGCAAAACTAAAGGCAGAAAGACCCACAAAGAACAACTGAAGACAGTTGCAGTTAGAGCCTGGCAAAGCATCAGAAAGGAGGAAACCCAGTCTTTGCTAATGTCCATGGGTTCCAGACTTCAGGCAGTAGTTGCCAGTAAAGGATTCCCAACAAAATATTAAAAATGAACATTTTATTTATGATTATGTTCATTTGTCCAATTACATTTGAACCCCTGAAAATGGAGGGACTGTGTATAAAAATGGTTCCAGTTCCTAAAATTTGTACTTGATATTTATGTTCAATCCCTTGAATTAAAGCTGAAAGTCTGCACTTCAAATTCATTTGGATTTTGTTTTAATTTATTCTGGTGGCATACAGAGCCAAAAGTATGAAAATTGTGCCTGTGTCCAAATATATATGGACCTAACTGTATAAGATCGTAAAGTGGTTGTAAAGGCTGAAGGTTTTCTATGGCTCCCACTTGCTGTCTCAGCCAATAAGGATGCAGAGACATGGGACAGCAGTCATTCACATCGCTGTATCGCGATGAGGCTCAGGTAAGGAATGGGATGGGGGCTGGGGGCACTGCTGCACACAGAAGGTAAAAAACCTTCCACCTTTACAACCACTTTTAAGTCTGTAAAAGGAATGAAGGTGATTACTGAAACCGCAGGGACTTGATGATGGAATCTTCAGCTAAGTTGCAGGGTAGAGTCAAGACTTTGTTCCAATAGTCTAAAGTCAAAATCTTTAGATTTCTTATTAGACCTTACTGTTTTGCAGTTGTCAGGCATGGTTTTTTCAATGGCAGAACCAGCCTGAGGTTGCAGTTGGGACTCTGTGAGTAACTTTGTAACATCTACTGAAGTAGTTAGGATTTAGTAGACAATTGTAGGCATACAGTCCATGAGCTGATGAACATCAGCATTATTATGCAGAATGTCATTAATGGTAGATTCCATGATCATCTGATGAGAATTCAAGTTTATGGTTGTTGTGAGTGACAGCCTTGAGTGTTGTCTTACTGAGGTTGTCACAAAGCAGAACTCTAGTGTAGCTTTTACTCCTTTTTATAATGATTTTGTTGGAACACGCATCACCTGAGGTTTGAGGTTTTCATTCACAATGCACTCCAATAATTACTTAACCTAGGTCTGTTTTTTGGGCATAAGGAGAGTTGTTCCAGCCATTGTGTTGCTCATATATCTTGTGCACTCTTAGAATGTCTCTACCAAGCAAAACCATGATTTTGGCATTGTCAAGTGGTGGGATAGAATCGACAAGATGATGTACAGTAGGTGTTACTCACAAAGTGCATCTTCTGATGTAGGGATTTCTTCCTTGTCATTAGATAACTGATTGCACTGAATGAGCCTGGGAAAAGGAGATCTCTCAGTTCCCACTAAAGGTGCAATAAATCTAAAGTATAAGTTTTTTCTTTTGCAAATGTCTACTGAGCCAAAACATGTGTGCAGTGAATATGACAAAACATTTCCCTTCATGCTTAGCAAGTAAAGGAATTCTGAAGTTGCAAGTGAATGGTTGCTTTGGTCCTCAAGATAGTTTACATCTTAACTGCTTCCTCAGCAGAACACATTGTTGCAAAGGTTTTCCCCCATAATCCCTTGGAGAGTGAAAGTGCATTTTGACATTACTGTTGCAGATGTTCATAGCTTTCAGTGGCATGATGTGATGCAGCAAGAGGAGGATCTGTAAGGGAAAGGTTGTGCTCAAGTGTATGAAGTGCTTGAACATGAGTAGCACTGTCACACTTGAATATGGCTCTACAGCCGAACACAAGCACAACACTTAAAGCAATTCCTGAATTGGTTTAAGAGTTCATTGGATTCTCACAAGGATTTTTTATGAAAGCCAATGCTTCTCTTAAGAGGGTGTGGTTTCTTGTGAATCAGATATTGGCAATTGAGTCTGCTATTTCCTTCTTTTGGTTGGGGTTATTGCAAACATGAAAACCAATGCAACATAATAGATACACAGTATATGTTCCAGAAAAACCAAAGCCTGTACCAGTCTAGGGGGCATGCTCTTGTAAATACAAGTTGGTTAGGAGAAGGGTATTGCCTATGCCAGGCACAATCTTGGGAACTACAGCTCTTTCAAGCTGGAGCTGTTGGCTTTGGTGTGGGCAGCTTCCAAACATGTTGCAGAGCACTTGATGATGATGAAATTTGAGGTCTGAATCTGTAACAGTCTGCTGGTAAAAGCACCTAAACTTGGCACTTTGGAACAACAGTGGGTAGCCTGTTGGGCAAAGGTCAAATTATCCTTGCATTACCCCAAGAAGAACAACCAGGTGGCCATCCTCTGTCTTGGTACCCTCTAGCCTGGCCACAGCAGAAGGTGTGGATGAAGATGCTGAAAAAGAAGTATCCTGAACTTGACTGGAATAAGACCTAAGAATAGCCCATCTGTAAACCTCATCCATGTAATGGAAGAGTATAATTGGACAAAAAATACAATGAAAGAATCCAGTGGTTGCCCCCCAATAGAGACAACACAGTTATAACCATGGCCCAGTACTCAAAGATCAAAGCTGTTGCCAGAGACTCATAAACTGCTGAATTAATGGTCGGCCTTGTTCTGAGATACTGCACATTTTGCTACAGAATAATGTCCTCAGGCCTTATCCTGGCAGATCTTGTTAACGAGGACCTGAGCTCTCTCCATAGCAGAAAAATTCCATATAGAATGCAGGACATTGGGGTTTGCCTGGTTGACAAGCCACATGTGCCGGTGTGTTCTGAGTAACCAAGCAAATTTGTTGGCAGTGTGTGGTCTGTCCAATGTCACAGGGAGACTTGCCACCACCCCTGACTTGCATCTGCTCTACTAGAAGTATTGACTGTTGACATGATAAATCACTATACCAAATATACAGAATCACTTTTGAATGGCTGTCCACAGCAAATACACTCAGATCTGGCCTCCTTAGGCATCAAGCAGACACACACTGCCTTAAACCACACACAAGGCAACAGGGCATGTGAGAAGTTCAAATGCACCTTGACACATCCATCAGAAGCAAAGGAAATAGATGCACCGATTGGTTGAAGTGGTCTTGGAATAAAAGCACACAAGGCACCCTGCTCACCCTATAATGTTATGTTTGGCTGTACTCTTGGAGAAGCCCACTGATCTTTGGGATACCATCTCCACTAAGTAACTGGAGCATGTTCCAACATCGTGGATATGAGAATGGAAACAACGCCTGTCAGATATATAAAGTTTTTTAAAGGTCAACCATGGGTATGATAACAAGAGTTGGGGACATAGAATTTTGACCTGTGATAGATAGGGTTCCAGTTTAGTGCACAGGTGCACATCAACAAGGCAAGTTACAAACACCTCGTTAAGAAGTTCCTGGAATGTCATGCAGTAACCTATGCAAGATGTATCAGTTTCAGAGCTTTTATGGAAGGAAAACTATATTTGAAACACTAGGTTCATGTGAAATCCCCTCCTAGTTAATGACACAGTCCTTGGAAGGACTGTTTGTCGTGATAAGGAGACAGTGTTGAATTCCAGTATTCCATAACAATGGAGAAATTTGTTAAATAAATAGACCTGGAAACTAGGGAAACCACAACTAAGCTGAAAGAGTTTAAATCAACATAGACACAGTTCTCTTTTCTCATAAACAGGACCAAAAGTTAAATAGAACTACTCCTCTATGTTAACAAGAACTTCAGAACACACAAACATAATATTGTTAATGTGTTACTAAACCCACAACCGTAAAATCAGTCTGTATATGCAGTAAAGCATGCTTGTCATGAAACTTAAGGCGTTAATCCCCCGCATTGTGTAACAAAGTTGTTTAATCTTGTCTGTTTGATAGTACAGAACCCTAGGAAGCACTCTGCACATGCTCAGTTTGCTGTGTATTGCTGGAGCTATTATTTTAACAAGGATATCTTGCAGTATGAATTTAGATGCATTGCATCCATACCTGGTTTCAGTATAGCCACTAGTATCGCCTCATACATAGAGGACGGTAATACACTGAGCTCCAAAGATAAACAATAATAGTGGCTGGCTAATATTAATGAAAACAGGATTTTTTTATGGATCTTATATACCTCTGCTGGGTGACCATCCTCTACAGGGCCTTATTAGGAAAGGTCTCCAAAAGTCTATTCTAATCTTCAAAAATAAAAGGAGAATCTAAGTAAATTATATCCCCCAATACTGGTAATGTTATCTTCTTTAACCAATTCAATACCGTGCAATTTTACACCTTCCTGCCCAGGCCATTTTTTAGGTTTCAGCGCTCTCACACTTTGAATGACAATTGCGCGGTCATACAACATTGTACCCAAACTAAAATTTTATCATTTTCTTCACACAACTAGAGCTTTCTTTTGGTGGTATTTAATCACCGCCGGGGTTTTTATTTTTTGCTAAATTAACAAAAAAAGACCAAACATTTTGAAAAAAAACACGTTTCTTTGTTTCTGTTATAAAAGTTTACAAATAAATAATTGTTCTTCATAAATTTAGGCCGAGATGTATTCTGCTACATGTCTTTGGTGAAATAACCCAAATTAGGATGTATTTTTTAGTTTGTAGGAAAGTTATAGAGTTCACAAACTATGGTATAGATCTGAATATTGATCAATCCTGAAGTACTGACAGCCAATCTAATTTCTTGAGGTCCAAGAATGTCAGAACAGTACAGATATCCCCCAAATGACCCCTTTTTGCAGAGTAGACAGTCCGACGTATTTCTTAAGAGGCATGGCGAGTTTTTTGAAGTTGTATTTTTTTTGTCATTTTTCGGAAAATGAAAAAATTAAAAAAAATATTTTCACTATTTTTTTTTTTACATACTGTCACCAGTGCAGTACAGCATCATCATATAACTGGTATGGCGGTGAACAGGGACACTGACTGGTGACAGTATGAAAAAAAAAATATATATATATATATTTTTTTTTTTTTAATAATTTTTTTTACATTTTTTTAAAAAAAATTTTAAGATATTTTTTTTCATATTTTACTATGACCAAAGTAGTACAATGTTACCATAGTAACATTGTACTACTTTGGGGAAGTGATCAGTATTTATTTTTTTTATTTTATTTACACAATTTGCTTATAGCAAAGAATTACTTTGCTATAAGCAAGCATTTACCTGAATGACATCGATTCATTCAGGGTTTTTTTTTTTTTTTTGTGCTTAGCTGTGATTTGGCCACAGCTAATCACATGACATGTGCATGTGACCTGCTGTGACCATTCACAGCTAGACACTAGTATACAATGGATGGCATGAATGAAGCCATCCATTGTATACAACTGTCATGTGACCTGCTGTGATTGGTCACAGCAGGTCACATGGTACCGGCAACAGGGGCCGGTACTCAGATCTGTCATCGGCCGTGTCCGAGGTATACGGCCGGTGACAGATCGCGCCGCTGTGCGGCTCTGCAACCGCTTGAACTGCGCATGTGTGGGAGGACGCCAAATAGCGTACACCCCGGAAAGGTAATGCATTTTTGTGGCCGCCAAACGGCTATAGGCCGGGCGGCAAATGGTTAACCACCTCTCACCCATAATGGCAGCCGAGCAGGAGGACTGCTATCCTGGGTGGATATCATATGACATCCTCCAGGTACGCACCTCATGTGCACCCTAGGTACCATATAGCAATCTGTCTCCCACTGTGTCTACTGAAGGCAGTGCCAGGGCCAGCCCTGGGACCATGTGATCACTGTGACCAATCACAGTGATCATATGTCACTAGTACACAATGGCTTTAATTCATAGCCATTCATTGTGTACTATTGTGGTTTCTGTTATTGATTACAGTGATCACATAGTATAGACAGGGCCAATCACTGCACCCCTGTACCATGTGATAACTGTGGCCAATTACAGCCACCACAATTGTACATAATGGCACATGAATGGATTACATAAAAAAAAAATTATTGCTTATAACAGCAATCTTCAGTGTAATAACAGTGTAAAAAAAAATCCTGCTCACCTCCCCAGAGCAGTACAGTGTCAACATGGTGACACTGTACTGCTCTAGTCACAGTATGTAAACAAAAGAGTAAAAAAGTTTAAAAAATATATATTTTTTAAAAATACTGTCACCAGTCAGTGTTCGTTATCACCGCCACCCCAGTTATAAAATGAGACTGTACTGCTCTGGTGACAGTATGTAAAAAAAAGTTAAAAATATGTATTTATTCATTTTCCAAAAAATTGTGACAAAAAATTACACCTTCAAAAAACTCATCATGATTCTTACTAAATACCCTGGACTGTCTACTTTCCAAAAAGGGGTCATTTGGGGGGTATTTGTACTGTCCTGGCATTTTAGGGCCTCAAGAAATGCAATTGGCAGTCAGTACTGTACAGGATCACTTTTCAAATATACCGGTATATACCATAGTTTGTAGACTCTATAACTTTAACACAAACTAAATAAAATACACTGATTTGGATTATTTTTTACCAAAGAAATGTATCCGAATACATTTTGACCTAAAGTTATAAAGAAAGATTATGTATTTGCAAAATTTTACAGAAACAAATAAAAAAATGTGTTTTATTTTATTTTCAGTATTTTTTTGTTCTTATAGCAAAAAATAAAAATGCAGTGGTGATTAAATACCATGACTGAGTAACTGGTACTCAAAAAGTGATGATAGGAAAAGTGTGAAGTTGTTAAATAATTACCTAGTTGCTAGTCTTAACCAGTTCCCAACCGCGCTATAGCCGAAGGATGGCTACAGCGCATTTGTGTAATCCTGGGACGTCTATGGACCTCATTCCAGAACACACACACCTGTGTGCCCCCAGCGCGCAGACAGCTGATCAAGTAATATGGTAAATGGCCAATCACGATGGCCTTTTACCACGTGATCAGCTGTGTCCAATGACACATCAGATCACCGGGTAAATACTGTTGCCGGTTATCGGCTGCACTTTCCTCACGCTGTCACAGCATGAGGAAAGTACTGCCGAGAACCGGTACTTGTCAGCGAAGGGATCGGCACTGATCATCAGGGCACTCATGATCAGTGCCACCCTAGATGCAAATGGAGAAACAGAAAAAGGGCTCACCGACCTAGTGCATTATCATTTAAAATATTTATTGAAGAAACAAAGTAAGTATCATACTTACAATACACATAAAAACACAGGCATGTCAAACTGAACAAGATGTATGATCCAAACAACAACATCTGAGTCCATACGATGGAACCTTGGGTGACCAACTGGCTAATGCGTTTCGAGGACACAACCTCTTCCTCAGAGCCAAAGTCAAGAGGTTGTGTCCTCGAAACGCGTTAACTAGTTGGTCATCCAGGGTTCCATTGTATGGACTCAGATGTTGTGTGGATCATACATCTTGTGTTAAGTATGATACTTACATTGTTTCTTCAATAAATATTTTAAACGATAATGCACTAGGTCGGTGCGCCCTTTTTCTCTTTCTCCATTTGCACCTAGTGTATTTAGACCACCCCGGTCTGTTGAGGGCAGCAAGCAGTGCATATTCCAGAACATTCCTATTGGGTCTGCTGGGTTCTTTCCTGGCGCAGGAGAAAAGTGTTTGTTGTGTTGGATCAGTGCCACCTACCTGTGTTCATCAGTACCACCCACCTTTGCCCTGCAGTGCCACCCGCCTGTGTCCCATCAGTTCCACCCAACTGTTCCCTGCAGTGCCACCCCCTTATGCCCATCAGTGCCCAGCAGTGCAGCATCATCAGTGCCACTATCAATGCCACCTATCAGTGCTGCCTATCAGTGCCCAGCAGTGCTGCCTATCAGTGCAGCTTCATCAACGAACATCAGTGATAGAGGAAAATTACCTGTTTGCTAAATTTTATAATAGAAACAAAGAAAAACTTTTTTTAAAAATGTTTTGCTCTTTTTGTTTATAGTGCAAAAAATACTACACCCAGTGGCAAGTAAACACCCCCAACAGAAATCTCTATTTGTGTGAAAAAAAGCAAAAAAAATTCATATGGGTACAATGTTGCATGACCGCGCAATTGTCACTCAAAGTGCGACAGTGCTGAAAGCTGAAAATTGGCCTGGGCAGGAAGGGGGTATAAGTGCCCGGTAGGCAAGTGGTTAATATGCACTTTTAGAGGCCTATAGTGTGATATAAATGCATTAGAATATGTCAGAGGCAGAAGGGACTACTATGTCCATTTCATTTTTTATTACCCCTAAATAAGCAGGTGGCTGCTAAACCCATGTTATAGTAGCTTATACTGTAAATCTCCTACTTTATCTCCCTCAAAGTAATGTAGCTTTGGAAAAAAAGCCTATGTTCCACTTTCTTCAAAGCATTTGTTTTCACCATATTCTACGCAGCTTCCCAATTCTTTAAAGAAAGAGTAGAAGAATTAATGATATATTTCTTAATACTATCAAATTCCTATTTTATTCATTCAAATTTTCTTTAACACCTGAGATTTTCTTAGCAAGTCACCTCAGTTATACACTTTCAAGTTACTTTCAAGCCACCAACAGAGAAGCTGTAAAGTTATTCCAAGCCCAAAAAACCGCAGGGATCAGAATGAATGGAAGAGGACTCCCGAACCATTTTAACCAACAAGGATTTAGTTTTCAAGGAGAAGTATCTTTATTATCACTTTTAAATTACAACTACAGTGCTACCAATGAAAAATGATCATTCTTTCAATTACTCAATCCTATGAAATAATGGTATGATATTAGGAAGACCAACTACTAAATGTATTCTAGACAATGTTGTATGCATTTTAGAGAAACAAGAACATTTTTCTGCAAGGTGTGTTTAATGCCATCTATCTAATAACCCCACCGTCTGTAGTAACTTTCCAAAAGAAGAAAGGCAACCAGACATCTATACTGAAAAAGGAGGATAAAAATTGTTGAAATGTCCTACTACAATAAGAAGCTTATATTGCTTACCTGATATAAATCTGAAGGAATGTCCTTGACTAGATATGTGCACATGAATGCTATATAATATACAATATATATATGGAAAAAGTGAACTACACCTTTCAGGTTCAATATATAGAAACAAGTCCAAAAAAGGGGTTGCAGCATATTGAAGTTTTATCATTTTATTTTCGATTTAAAAAAGTCAGAATATATTCGCAACAGTTCACAGCAATAACTCATTCGTCAGATCAAAAGACAGATTTGCTATAACTACGAAAAGCAAACAATATGTAGCAGTAAGACCAGAAATAATATGTTGCAATCTATTTCATAATTAACAAATACAATTAATAACAATCCTTCATCAGTAAATGCTATGTGCCACTGCAGTGCACCCACTTTCATCAAATGATTAACAAAACAAAAGAAAAACTTCAAGAAAAGTGAAAGAACCAATACATTATGTTTAATACATGTAAATCTAATTCACAATTAAAATCCAATGAATGCAGGGCATTTATGGATCCATATATCCTCTATTTTTAATGAAGTAATTCTGTATTACCACCCTGCTTTAAATTTGAAAAAAAAAGTATATAAAAGTGTATTTTAACTGGGACATTAAGCAATATAATACCTCACCTCACCCCCCTCAGTCTCTGCCCGAATCACACACCTACTGAGCGACATATCAGAATGGATGTCGCTCCACTTCCTTAAACTGAACCTCTCCAAAACCGAGTTTCTTGTCTTCCCCCCAGCCCGGACACCACCCCCCATTGACTTCTCCATTACATCCAACAACGCCACCATCAAACCCACCCCGCAGACCAGAGTACTTGGTGTCATTCTGGACTCCAACCTATCCTTCCAGCCCCAAGTCCAATCTTTAACAAACTCGGGCAGACTCCACCTCCGCAACATCGCCAAAATCCGCACGTTCCTAACCCCAGAAACCACTAAACAGCTCATCCACTCCCTCATCATATCACGACTCGACTACTGCAACTCCCTCCTCACTGGCCTGCCTCGCCGCTGGCTATCCCCGCTTCAGTCCATCCTGAATACGGCTGCCAGACTCATTCACCTTTCCAACCGCTCCATCTCCGCCAGCCCCCTCTGCCAATCCCTCCACTGGCTTCCGATTGCGCAATGGATCAAATTCAAAATCCTAACACTGACGTACAAAGCTGTCTACCATACTGCCCCGAACTACAACACTGACCTAATATGCAAGTACAGCCCAACACGCACACTCTGCTCCTCACAAGACCTCCTCTCTAGTTCCCTGGTCTCCTCCTCCCATGACTTCTCCAGGACTTCTCCAGGGTGTCACCCATCCTCTGGAACTCCCTGCCCCAACCCATCAGATTATCACCTACTCTCCTCTCCTTTTGGCGCACCCTGAAAACCCATCTCTTCAGGGAAGCCTACCCCACCCCCTGCTAACTTGCCGACCTCCTCCACTCTTCCTACCACTCCATCCCCCACAGCTATCTCCTCCTGTACCACCATCCCCTCCCTCATAGATTGTAAGCTCGAAAGAGCAGGGCCCTCAATCCCCTCATGTTTTGCATTGTATTGGTATTGTTCTGTCACATGTTCTGTCCCCCTTTGTAATGTACAGCGCTGAGTGAACTATTGGAGCTTTATAAATACTGTATTATAATAATAATAATAATAATAATATAATAATATAATATAGTAAAGAAAAATAGACTGTGCACTTTGCAAGTGTAGTTGCATCCACAGAGCTTAGTGAATGCTTTGAAGCATCATTTTGAATAGAACAAAGGAAAAATGAAAAAAAAAACTGTATTTTTGCTTGCACATCATTGGATGATAGAAATCAGCAGAGCTTCACCACATTCACTAAACTCTGTGGAAAATGGCAACAACTGCACTTGTACAGTCCATTTGCCTTTAGTAATCAACTACTCTATTTTTTGGGGGTATGGTGTCTCACTGAGGGTTATTCTATGTGTTTGCCCTTAATAGCATAATGACAGTTCTCTCATTCACCTTTTGGGGTGTTATTTACTATAACTGGAGAGTGCAAAATTATGTACAGCTCTGTATAGTAATCAATCAGCTTCCAGGTTTTATTGTCAAAGCTTAATTTAACAAGCTGAAGCTAGCAGCTGATTGGATACCATGCACAGCTGCAGCAGATTCTAAGTGCACCAGTTTTAGTAAATCTCCCTCCTCATGTCATCTCACCCACATAACAAAGGCCACACAGGCATTTAATCTTGTAGATGACAAACAGATTCAAGCAAGTTTAGTCTTTTTTTTCTTCTTATTTTAATGTGATAAATCTGATTAGGACAGAAAAAAATGCATAGAACAACCTTGGCATTAAGTGTCCCAGTTAAAGTATACTGTTATAGACTCTATTCCCATATTAAAGTGGGGCGGTGATAAAAAAAATTGCTTCTTAGAAAAAGAGAGGTTTTCTCTGTTTATAAACCTATTACCCTGCGTTCGTTGGATTTGACTCATGAATTAGATTTATATGTATTTTCATAATTTATTGATTCTTTTGTTTCACTTCAGCAGCAGCCACTTGAGTTTACTTCTAAAGGATTGTTGCTGTGTTTCACCTGGTGTGTACATAATGAATGATTAAATAGATTGTAAAATGTTATTTCTGGTGTTACCATTTCATTTCATTCATGTCTATGCAACATACACTATATTGCCAAAAGCATTGTGACCCCCCTCCAAATCATTGGATTCAGGTGTTCCAATCATCTCCATGGTCACAAGTGTATACAATCAAGTACCTGGCATGCAGACTTCTACAAACATTTGTGAAAGAATGGGTTGCTTTCAGGAGCTCAGTGAATTCAAGCATGGTACCGCTATAGTTTGCCACCTGAGTAATAAATCCATCCGTGAAATTTCCTTGCTACTAAATATTCCACAGTCAACTATTAGTGGTATTATAACAAAGTGGAACCAACTGGGAACAGCAACTCAGTCACAAAGTGGTAAGCCCCATAAAATGACAGAGCGGGGTCAGCACATGCTGAAGCACACAGTGTACAGAAGTCACCAACTGTCTGCAGAGTTAATAGCTAAAGATCTCCAAACTCCGTGTGGCCTTCAGATATGCACAACAGTGCATAGAGAACTTCATGGAATGGATTTTCATGTCCAAGCAGCTGTATCCAAGCCTTACATCACCAAGTGTAATTGAAAGCATTGGGTGCAGTGGTGTACAACACGCTGCCACTTGACTCGACTAGGCGTGTTCTCTGGAGTGAAGAATCACGCTTCTCTGTCTGGCAATCTGATGGACATGTCTGGGTTTGGTGATTGCCAGAACAGTATTTGCCTGACTGCATTGTGCCAATTGTAAAATATGGTGGAGGGGGGATAATGGTGTGGGTTGTTTTTCAGGAGTTGGGCTTGGCCCTTTAGTTCCAGTGAAAGGAACTCTTAAGGCATCAGCATACCAAGACATTTTGGACAATTTCATGCTCCCAACTTTGTGGGGACAGTTTGGTGATGACCCCTTCCTGTTCCAACATGAATTTGCATCAGTGCACAAAGCAAGGTCCATAAAGACATGAATGAGTGGAGTCCTGACCTCCACCCAGTAGAGCACCTTTGGGTTGAATTAGAGTGGACACATTGAGCCAGGCCTTCTTGTCTGACATCAGTGCCTGATGTCACAAATGTACTTCTGGAAGAATGGTCAAACATTCCCATAGACACACTCCTAACCCTTGTGGACAGCCTTCTCAGAAGAGTTGAAGCTGTTACAGCCGCAAAGGGTGGGCCAAAGAAATATAGAATCCTACAGACTAAGACTGGGATACCATTAAAGCTCATGTGCGTGTAAAGGCAGGAGTAACAATACTTTTGGCAATACATTGTAGCTCGGCTAAGGTGCATAGCAATGGACAGCCTTCGGGTGAACTCTGGTCTGTAAAGGAAAAATTGACTATAACAGATGCCTAAGTTTTCTATTAAGGGGACCAGAAATAAAAAAAATCACAAATACTCAAAACTTTTGCCTTTTAAGGTGCAGTAAGGGCAACTAGAGCACCAAGGAGCTTTAACATGCCTCCACTAACAAGATCTGGAGGAGGGGAGATCCTCCTGTATAGTAATTAAACTTACTTAAATGTTAATATTTAACACACGCAGCTTGTTTCTTGGCACTGCCAGCAGTTAGGCAGACAATGATCACAGAGGCGGCTCTCTAAGTAGGCAAATTAGGTGGTCGCCTAAAGCCTTGCGCACATAGTTGCCTCGTGGCTGCCTAATTTGCCTAATGCAGCAAGTGAAAGTGATGCGGCAGTTCTACAGCTGCCATGCACTTTCACGGAGCCGGCAACGTATATATTATTTTTTTTCTAAGAAATTGCCATAACCCCCCTTGCCCCACAAACCTGAACAAATGCAAGCCCAGAGTGTGCATGTGTATGTAAACCGTGGTCGCACCACGCGTTTGACATATTACCATGAACATCAGAGTGAGAACAATAATTCTAGCACAAGACCTCTTAGCTCTAAACTGATGAGCTGTAAAGGCTTTTAAAGCATGATTTTTGGGCACTGTATTTTTTGGCGGAATGTTTTTTCATCTGTTTACTTTTTGCAACCTCATCTTTTATATTTTAACAAAAAATGTGTATTCTATTGTGTTTTTTTGCACTAAAATTCATTTTACTCTATTTTTTCCTGAAAGGTTACGTTTAAAGTGGTTCTAAAGGCTCAAGGTTTTTTACAATCATGCATTCTATGCTTGAAGGTAAAAAAACCTTCTGTGTGCAGCATGCCCACCAGCTCCCCCTAATACTCACCTAAGCTCCTTTTCGATCCAGCGATGTGCACTGGAGTCTTGGCTAATCTGGGACTCCCTCTCCTCATTGGCTGAGACAGAAGTGGGAGCCATTGGCTCCAGCTGCTCTCAATCACAGCTGGTGAGCCAAAGAGAAGAGAGAGGGCAAGGCAAGCCATGGCTCTGTGTGGGAATGAATACATGGAGCAGCGCTTAGGGGGTACCTGAGAGGAGGGATGGGCCAAGAGAACTGGCGTGAGAGGATTTGGGTGGCTCTGTGCAAAACCACTGCACATAACAGGTAAGTATAGACATGTTTCTTATTTTAAAAACATAAGCCTTTAGAGTCACTTTAATAAACAGTTGTGCAAATATCATGAGACATAAAATGTGCAAATATCAACTTTTTATTCTACAGGCTGCAGATTTTTCGTGTTGCCTAGGGCAGCACAAAACCTAAATACACCACTGGGTGTGAGTGAGGCCTCATGTTTAAATTTTGCCTAAGGCCTCACAAAGCCAAGAGCCGCCTCTGAATGGTCATACATTATTTAGAGGAGGGGAGATCTGCCTGCTGTTTTTTACTTTTTTTTTATTGCTGAACAGCAACATTGTGGAATCATGCTGCAACTGTGAGCCAAGTCCTTGCCTTGCTTGCCTAATGGTTATGACACAGCCCAATACACTTACATGGAAAGGTTTGACAGGTGGCACCACCTTGTCAAATTCTGCATGCAGCATTAAAATTTGCACACCACGATGCAAAGAATCCCATCCACAGCAATGTGTACTCCTTCCAGCAGCACTAAGTCAGCTTGTAGATGGGTGGAAAAAATGCAGATCAAGCACCAGTTTTTTCAGCTCCCTGGCCACCTCTGTGAAAGGAGTCTGAAACAGCGCATATATTATGCAATTTTCTATCCTTCCACCACAGATGGAAAGAAAGAAAATGGCTTGATTCCCCTATCAACACTGACTGCACTATGGTGATCTGCCATTGCAGAGCCTTCCCTGTCAGCAGAATACAATGACCACTACTGGTAGGTATCACAGTGATCACATGAAAAAAAGCCAATAGGCTGGTTGTACTGAAGTCAGTCAATATTTCGACTTCAGCACAACCAGCCTGCTCATACAGTAGATGGATTGAATCTTGGCTGGTCCATGCTGAACCAGCCAAGATTCAATGCATCTATGGCTGGCTTTAGGTAGTGGTCACTTCAACAAGTGTCTACATCAGAAGACTTTGCCTTCATTTCTGTTCTGGTTTAACTTGAAAGCATTTATTTACCCCCACTTTCAGTCCGAGTCTAAACTCTCTGTAAAAATATTCATACATTCAAAAGTCTGTCTGTGTTTATTCCGCCTGGATAAAATGACATCAATGCTTCTTTTCCTATTGGCCTCCATTCATTTGTATCATTCAATTACAGCCAAATCTGTAGTAAAGCCAGGTGTAGGACCAGCAAAAGATTTTTAATCCTGGACTCTTTAAATTCTATACATTTATATTTATACCTTTGGTCGATTCTTGTTTCCTGTTATACCAGGCAGAATGTGGGGCTCACATTGTATTTAGCAGAGGAAACCTTTCAATGAACTAGGAGCATATACCTTAAAAATTATGAGCATACTGATTTATATTGATATTGATTATGGACTAATGTAATCTGAGAATTATGTTGTGATTCCATTGTTTATTGATAGCAGGACCTGTTTAACAAGTCTCTTTATGAAATCTTTAACAGCTGTTGAGCATAGTCTGTTGCAGACGGCTGATTTATGGGGCTCTGCTGTATGAGACTGTGATTGGGTCTCAATTTTAAAAGTTCAGAATTGCATTTACTAGCAGCACTTGAGTATTATACAGATTGTGAATTGGTCTATTTGATAGGGTCACACTGCTAGAGATTGAAATTGGGTCTTACCAGCAATTTTTGTGAATGTTTCTCCAGAGCACTTTAGCACTTAACCTGCTGGAATTTGTACAACCTTTTTATTGTCATAGAAGAACTGAGATCAATGATGTATTTAATATTTAAAAAAAATGTAATTCTGGAGAACAATCTCTCACAGAACATTATACTGCTAGTAGACCAAAATATTTTGTTTTGCTTTACAATCTTGTCCCAATAATGAATTGTATTTATATAGCTAAGAATTTAATTTAGTTGTTAAACTTTTGTAGGACTATATACTTTGTTTCATCAAGTATTAATTTCTATAAAAAAAAAATGTGATTCATTTAATTCAGTAAACAAACAAGAGATCCCTGTGCTCAAATCCAAACAGCTAGTGCATGCATTTATTCAGGTGCTAAAGGGGTGTAACCACATATTAACACTAGAAATTCTGAGGACCCTCTGCACACTGGTATATACCCCTTTCAAGCAGACTATGCAATAAATAGGGATATTTAGTTCACACATATTGCAATACATGCTTACGCTGGCCAACTGCGCCAAAGTAATCCCTCTATGACCAGTCCTACTCTGCCCTGCCTACGCAAATGCTACTGTGGACACAATGCTAGCATAGGGGAAAAGACACAATGGGGAGAGCTACAAGGTTCAGGTCTGGCTACTGACCTAACAATACAACAAACAAAAGATCCCTGTGCTCAAATCCATACAGCTAGTGCATGCATTTATCCATCAGGTGCTAAAGGGGTGTAACCACATATTAACACTAGAAATTCTATTTATTGCATAATCAGCTTGAAAGGGTATATACCAGTGTGCAGACGGTACTCAGAATTTCTAGTGTTAATATGTGGTTACACCCCTTTAGCACCTAGATAAATGCATGCACTAGCTGTTGGGATTTGAGCACAGGGATCTCTTGTTTGTTGTATTGTTGGGTCAGTAGCCAGACCTGAACCTTGTAGCTCTCCCCCATTGTGTCTTTTCCCCTATGTTAGCATTGTGTCCACAGTAGCATTTGTGTAGGCAGGGCAGAGTAGGACTGGCCATAGAGGGATTACTTTGACGCAGTTGGCCAGCTTAAGGATGTATTGCAATATGTGTGAACCAAATATTCCTATTTATTGCATAGTCTGCTTGAAAGGGTATATACCAGTGTGCAGAGGGTCCTTCAGAATTTCATTTAATTCAGTAGTCTAGTTCATTAATGGCATCATTGTTTATTATTCATTTGCTTTGTTTATTCTGTATTTTATTTTTCATGTTTTTGGATATATAAATTCTCGTATGTTACGCAGCACATACCTAATTATACTAAAAAAATAAGGCATTCTCCAGTAAAACTTTTAAAATTTTAAAAGAAAACAAAAAACATTAATACAGTTGGTCCAATATGCTAGGTAAAAAGTAAATAGACAACTCTATGTATCAACATACTACAATGTTAATTTTCATAATATCAGTAGCCATTTATACTTCATGCAATAAGAAAGACATCCAGTATTTTTTTTTTAAATAGTATGCAATCAGTATTGAACATAGAATAACAGCCAAAATAATTACAATAACTGGGATGCTAGGAGAGGTTCCCACACTTGATCACTAGGTGGCAGTGCAGTATAAAATATTCCAAGAGAATGGGAAATTGTGGCTGTAGGGATCCCTAAGATCTTCAAGGCAATGTCTAGAGGTATCTTTTGTCTGAAGGTTCAGGTGACAGAAGATGTTACCATCCCACTGGAAGTTCAGTACTCTGAAGTCTGCTGGTGCAATGCCCACCACAGTGACTGGGGCTTTAGCAGAAGCTGCAAGCTCTCTTGTTTTCCACTAGTGGCCTATAAGCTGGACACAGGAATAAAAGGCTCAACATCTGGTGACAGCTCACATGCTCAGTCACTGCCATCCCATCAGGTAAGGACTCTCTGATCACCAAATGGTGAAATACTCTGGTGTCCAGGAGTCCATGGAATGGTGGAGCCCAGGACATTGTAGATAACACAATTAAAGCAGTACAGTCCCTCTCCTGAGAAAGGTGAGTAAAGGAGCACTTTCATACGCTCCACTCCACTTGAACCTGTGATTCCTAGCAGGTTTGGAGGCCACACAGTGTCTTGTGCAAGTGTTAAGGGGTTTTTCCAAAGTTAGACCTCTAAAACATCTTAGGGTGCAGTCCCAGTCCCCTCTTCAGATATATGAGATCAAATGTCTTCATTATCAAGCATGTTATCAGACAGTGGGTCAGAGGGCTCCACTGTGGGACCAAACACCTGAGCTGGTTGACCATCAAGCTGTGTGGTATTGTTTGTAACTTCCTAAGGAACTTGGAGGTAGTGGTGGTAGACCAAGAGGTAGCCACCATTGAACCATCAATGGTTGAGACACTGGTTCAATAAATTGGATAGGTTCTCTATAACATCTCTCATCAGTCTATCTATGACTTCTGGTGGGCTTGAGGAGCATGTGGTACAGGCATCGTCTTTCTGCCTGTCATAGACTTGTGTCAGGGAATGCCTGAATGATTAATTTAGTCAGCTAAAAAAAAAATCGAACCTTAATACCAACAATACAAAATAATTTCTAGCAATAATTTAACTGGCTTAATTATTTTGAGCTATTTTGCTAAGCAGAAATCTTTTAAAAATAACACAATAAGATTGGTGTAAGTATATACTGAAGCTTTTGAAAATAAATTCATATTTATTTACAATAAGTCACTTACAAACAACACTAACAGTTTGATTAATAAGTTGGCACAGATACTATATTTTGCTATGAAGTTCGAAAATTGTTTGTTACCATAAATTATATACCTATGAGATTGAATACAATAATGGTTTTCCCCTTCTGTAGCTATCCTAACTGATTAGATATAAATTTGACAGATAATCTGTGACTAACGTGACCACTGCAGACGAATTAGCAGTTCATCTAAAGTTATGACATTAAAGGCAAATTACAATTACCAAATCTTGGGGTGTTAAGAAATCTAATGGGGTATCAAATCAACTAGCATAAAATACTTGAACACAGAAAAATCAATAATAAATATAGAAAATATAATTACACTTTAAAATGGCTATTTGGCCAGACTCTACAAAAATGGCTGCCGACTAATGGGTGGAGTTGGTCCTCCCAAAAATGACAGCTAACTAGGCTGAAACTGTTCTGCCCTGGCTTCAGTGAGGTAAGTGATTTGATGGTGAAGTCTCCCAGATGATATGATCTCTAGATGATGTGATCTCTAGATGATGAGTATTCTTCAAATGATGTGATGGTGTGTCTTCAATGGTGTGTGTCTTGGTGGTGTCCTTCTGTCACCTGACTTACTTTTTTATTGAGTGGCAGACAATACACCTGGCCCAGAATATATAATTTTCTCTATGATTGGTGGAGCAGTATATTAATCAAATCTGTGTTTACATACATATTAACTCATTTGGCCACAAAATGGCACCCTAGGACCAGAAATGCATATCCTGAATTTATCTGGAAATGTTTTGGGACTTAATCTTGATATAATAAATTCATCTTTTCCTACACAGCTACAATTATGTCAGTTTATCTAAAATATGTAGAAAGTCTTGGAGAGTCTGGTAAATTCCTATTTTATGTTAAAAATAATTAAAATATTTTTTTTTCCATACAGAGGTGTAGAATCATCTATATCAGTTCATAAATAAAATATTGATGATACACATAGAGAAAAGAAATAATCTGCATACTTAAACCACTACTTGGTTCTGGCTACGCTATAACATACCCATATATAAAATACTGATTCAGAACAAATAACCATTATTTAAGTAATCATAGATATATGTCTTGACAGATGTCTTCTTTTAGTCTTTTCTGAAATGTCCCAGAAGTATCAAGTTTTTCTACAATTCTAAAAAAAATATCATTCCTTTTTTTCCCATTGGTTTCAAGCCCCTTCCAAAACATTTCACACAGGCTGATTTATTGGTCAACAGTTTCTCACCCAAAGTCCTCCATATCAATGAACAGAGGAGCTGATGGGATACCAGATTGTTTGTTCTCCTTCACCTGGAAAAACATACAATGTGTCTTAAAGTGTTACTAAACCCAGGACCCTGCATTCACTATATCTAGTCTCCCACAGCACACAGAACATGGAAATGCAATCATTTTAAGAAATATAAACTGCTAAATACCTTTTCTCATCAACCGTATATAGCAGTCTTGTGACTTCTATCAGTGTCCGGCTGAGCACTGATTAAAGCTTGTAGGAAGAGTTTTCATTCTCCTCTGATTGTCCTATGAGGCTGCATGACCCTAACCCTCTGTATGGACAGTGCTGATTGGCCCTGTGCCAATCACATGCACCCCCCCAAAAAAAAACTGCTAAAATGTTGACAAATCACTTGGTTGCTGCAATACATACAATTACATACAATTATACATTTTGGTTGTGGTAATACATACAGTTATCCAGACCAAGTAGACTTTATGCCTGATAAATCTACAATCATTAATATTAAACCCACTTTTTAAAATGTACAAATGCCTAATAATACAGTGTTATCTCAAAGTGCAACTATAGCCTTTGAGAGTATTGAATGGTTTAATTTGTGGCCAGTGATGGAAAAAAAGTCATTTTGCACCAAATATAGTAAATGGGTTAAAATTTTATATCAAGATCTCTGTGTAAGAATTAGAATAATTAATGACTTGATACTCACGAAGGGTGTGCCCTATCCATTTTATTATTTGCAATAACTATTGGCAGTGATGATCATGCATTCCACAGTCATCAATGGTTTTAAACAAGGTTCTTTAGAAGGTGATTAGTTCTATATGAGCATGATGTTCTTTTATTTTGTTATTATTTAAAGTAGATCTAAAGGCTCAAGGTTTTTTACCGTTATGCATGAAGGTAAAAAGCTCTGTGCAGCATCCCCCCCAGCCCCCCTAATACTCAGCTAAGCCCCCTCTCAATCCAGCAATGTGCACTGGAGTCTCGGCTATCCCGGGACTCCCTCTCCTCATTGGCTGAGACAGAAGCAATTGGCTCCCACTGCTGTCAATCACAGCCAGTGAGCCAATGAGAAGAGAGAGTGAGCGGGGCCGAGCCACGGCTCTGTGTGTGAATGGATATATGGAACAGTGGGTGCCCCCATAGCAAGCTGCTTGCTGTGGGGGCACCCGACAGGAAGGATGGGCCAGGAGTGCTGGTGGGGGACCCGAGTTGAGGAGGAACCATTGCACACAGCAGGTAAGTATAGACATGTTTGTTATTAAAAAAAAAAATAATAATAATAAGCCTTTAAAATCACTTTAAGTGATACAAGGTGCTTTCTTTAGAAAATGTTATGTCTATAAATTCTGTCTTTGCTAATTTTTCAGGATTAATATTTAATTGAGTACATCTGTATGCAGGGGCAGACTGACAACTCATGGGGCCCCCGAGCAATAGGAGATCATGGGGCACCTGTGTCCTTGCCCAAACTCAAAAAAGCCTATGAAAAATGTACCAGGGGCATCTCATGGGGCCCCCTACTGACCCCGGGCCCTCGGGCAGTGCCCGAGTTTCCAAATGGTCAGTCCGCCCCTGTCTGTATGGTTACCCATTGATGAGCTGAAATCCTTTGTCTCCTGCTCTGCCACATACTTAGGAGCAGGGGTGGACTGACAACTCATGGGGCCCCCAGGCAACAGGGGATCATGGGGCCCCTGTGTCCTTGCCCAAACTCAAAACAGCGTTTGAAAAAGGTACCAGGGGCATCTCATGGGGCCCCCTACTGACCCCGGGCCCGAGTTTCTGAATGGTCAGTCCGCCCCTGCTTAGGAGTAATAATTTCTATAAATCCTAAATTGTAAACTAACAGAACAAAGCTGTTGGGGCTGTAATTTTGCTGGCAACCTAAACACACTTTTTTTTTATATGCCATTGTCACTGTATTAGGATGTATAAATCACACAGATGCACTATTTATAGGCAGGGTCAGGAGATCCCCCAGGCATGTTATTTAACTAAGTTTTGCATTTTTAATGTTTTCCGTTAAGCATTATTATAATCACTGCTCCTTGCCAAATTATATTTTGTAAACATTTTTTTTTACTTTTTTGCATGTCCCTTGGGGCAGTGCCCAGCCACCCATGCAATTTGTTTGACAATTCCACACCTATTAGTCTAGAAAATAGCCAGAACTGATCTTTAATATTCAGCTCCCATTGACTTCAATGGGGTTTGGAATTGGCACCTGAGCCCTGCTTGAACCAAACCCAGGTGTGTTCGACTCATCCCTATTTAACATATTAATTCTATTTCTTAAAACAAATGTAGTATAAGATCCACATACTTGCATTTTGGGACCTCTAGAAGCTTCAGAAAGTTAAGCCTATTTGAGAACAGGGTTTAGCAGAATATTGCTTCTAGATACAGTAGGTAATTGTTTGCACAAAAGTGGATTTGGCTACATCCACTGAGTGAGGCAGTGGGTATCAACAGTGAATTTGAACTTGAGCCTAAAGCTGTTGACTTTTATTAATGAGGAACTTTAAATAAATGTGAAAATAATTCAATGGAAAGGCATCAGGTACCTGGTTTGGATCCAAATTGGTGAGAATATATAAAATAATACAAGCTTGGGAATGTTAGAGTAATATTTTCATGGGATTTCTTTTGTTGACCAGGGGGGTCAGATATTAGAATGTTTCCGTTTTAGTATACATGTTGGTCATGAAAAAAAGGAAAAAAAATCTGCTGCAGGTACTTTGGTAGTTTTGCAGCACTACCAAAATTAACCAGTCAAATGTAATATCCCAAAGCCTTATTTGTACATGATTGTTTGAAGTCAGTGACATATCAGGTTGTGAAGGAACCATTCAGCACTCTCCATCCCTTGAAACATTTAAGCACGCCCTCAGAACCAACCTCTGAAGATTTTACTAACAGAGGCCCTGTGATTATTAAAATATAGGTGCTGTTCTTTCTTTCTTGCTTGCCTATGATAGTGCATGCTGCAGACCCGTCAGTCTATGGCCCCTCGCACGTGGGGCCATTTAGATGCAGTGTGTAACTCCTGGCATTTTAGTGTGCCCAGGAGGGACAGCTGCAATGTCCAACCCTGCCACAAACATCCTGTCAATGCCAATGGCAGGCTGAGGCTGGGCGGGGTTGAATGCTGTACTGGGTGGTACTGGCGTTTAGGGCCATGTCCATCCAGGGACAAGGTTTCCTCCCAGATGAACTAAAATTCTAGGAGAAAATCATTGCAGCTGGACGGTCCCTTGTGCAATGTGCCTTAGAGTGATTGTTCTGCAGCATGCACTTTCAAAGGCAAGAGAAAAAAGACAAGACAAGTCCCAACTACTAAAAGGCCACTTTTAGTAAAATCCTCACAGGATGGTTCAGAGGATTTGCTTAAATGTTTCAAGGGATAGACAGTGTTGAATGGTATGTTGGAGAGATCAGAGAAGGGGAAAACCACATGATAAATGTAAATTGACCCTAGTATGTGTATATATAAATGTGAGTTAGGGACATTAGATTGCAAGCTCCTTGAGGGCAGGGTCTGATGTGAATGTATAACACATCTGTAAAGTGCAGCATAAATTGACAGCGCTATACAGTGTAAGTACCTAAAATAAATGAATAAACTATTCTGGAGAGATTTTGTAAGTTAGAGATAGATGTTTGAATTGATTTCTTTGAGAACCTGAAGCCAGTGGAGGGGCTGACAGAAAGGAGCAACAATTGAGAAGGAAATGGATGAGTTGAGATGCAGAGTTTAGCATAGGCTGTAGTGGTGCTAGTATGTTTCTTGGAGAGTTTAAAAATAATCAAGCCACCTTATGGGCATGCGCTAGTCTTCTAAGTATATCGTGTAAAGAGTGTGGGTTTATGTCATTACCCACTTCAAGTCCGGAGACTTTTACCCCCTTCCTGTCCAGGCCAATTTTCAGCTTTCAGTGCTATCACACTTTGAATGACAATTGCGCTGTCATGCAACACTGTACCCATATGAATTTTTTAGTATTTTTTTGAGACAGATAAAACTTTATTTTGGTGGTATTTATTCACCACTGGGATTTTAATTTTTTTTGCTATATAAATAAAAAAGTCCAAAAATTTTGAAAAAAAGTGTTTTTCTTATAACATTTTGCAAATAAATAATCTTTCTTCATAAATCTTGGCCAAAATTTATTCGGTTATCTTTTTAGTAAGAAAAAGTTGATTGGGCTCAACTTACTAAGCTGTAATGCACTTGTTTGTCAAAAGAGTCCATATTTCCAGCCATGTGACTGTAATTTTGGGCTTTCATTTACCGTCATCGCTAAAAATAAAATATGATTGTTGAGATGAAGGGTCTCCTTGGGTGAAGTAGAGGCACATTAAAGTTAGCTGAAATCTGCTTGACCTCATCATGTATGTAAATAAAGGTGTACTAAAAACTATTGGGATCATACATTACAGTTTGTGTGTATATTAGGCCCAGAATGCTTGTATAAGAGCACATTACTACACCCTGAGGTTGATATTTCTTCAGCGTTCTTGTACTGTATTGACAACAAGCAGGATCTAGCACTGAGTTTTCTGTTCCACTCGGCCAGTACCTTGAAGAACCAGACAAGTAGGGGTGTATTTACCACAAGGCAGTTGCCTAGGGCGGCATTTTTCAGGGGGGGGGGCAGCACTGCCCCTTGGAAGAAGGGACACATGTGACATGGGGACCTGGTGGGTTCCAAGAGATGCTGTGGGTTTCATCATGATGGTGTATGCACAGTGCGACTTTCGTTCCTGGGGATGTCCGGAGCTGTGAAGGTGAGTGTCTGTCTTTCTCTCTCTCACCATAGGGGATGGTGCCTGGTGTATGGGGGGGCAATGGTAGTGGAGGGCAGGGGTGTTCTTGGTCAATATCAGGCTCTGTAGGGAGGGGGGGCGCCAATTTTTGTGTTGCTTACTACGTGTGAAATCTGTGAATGATCACAGAGGTTACATGGCACAAGGCTATTCACAACAGCTTTGTACCATGTGACAGGCTGGGACCAATCACAGCTCTCACAGTATTTCTCAATGGCTGCAAGAATGCAGCCAGAGAGAAGGTGAAATGATTGCTTTTACAGCCTTAATGGGTGTAAAAGCAATCAGTGTAAAACAAAAAAAAAATCTTCATCACTCCCCACAAGTAGTAAAATGTCACTATGGTGACACTGTACTGCTAGGGTGACAGTATGTAAAAAACCCCATAAATAATAATATTAAAAAATTAAATAAAAATGTAAAAACATTTTTAAAAAATTATAATTTTTGGTTATAAACTAATTTGGGTTATTTTGTTTTTACTAAAAAGATAACTGAATACATTTTGGCCAAGATTTATGATGAAATATTATTTATTTGCAAAATTTTATAAGAAAAACACTTTTTTTCAAAATGTTTGGACTTTTTCCTTTTATATAGCAAAAAAAAATAAAAATCCCAGTGCTGAATAAAAACCACCAAAATAAAGCTTTATCTGTCTCAAAAAAATACAAAAAAATTCATATGGGTACAGTGTTGCATGACCGCGCAATTGTCATTCAAAGTGTGAGAGCGCTGAAAGCTGAAAATTGGCCTGGACAGGAAGGGGGTGAAAGTGTCCGGACTTGAAGTGCTTAAATTTGGCGCATGTGGTGCCACTTTTGGAATACATTTGAGACACTTTTGCAAAATCTGACTCTGTACGTCAAAAGAAAGTTGATTTTAATTAGCTCCACTATCGTATGATATGAACTGTGGGTATTTTATTCTGAGCTTGGGGAGGGTGTTGAGCCATAATGTACAAGTGGAGCAAATAAGAACTACCTGAATTTAATGCAAGGGTCGCTGTCAGGACAAAAACTGTTGCAGGTTTTTTTTTAATTAGGCGCAACACATTAACAAGAGCAATTAATGCCAGAAGAGTAGCACAGCAGCTTTATTGAATTCCCCCATCGTTTTTCATTTATAAATTCTGTATTTATTTAAGAGTAATCACCGAGCCCGAACATGGCAGCCGAGGAGAGCGTGAGGCACTAGCACTATGCTAGGCTCCGCTTTCCATCCTTCCCAGGGACCCTCGGAAATAAAAAAAATGAAGGGGCAGACTCACCGGAGTTAGGTGGGCCGAGCAGGAGAGGCCGGAGAGCAGGGGAGCTGAGTGGCCCGTGAAGAGAGGCAGGAGCCGGGTCAGCCGGGAGATGAGGAGACACGGCGGGATCATGTGACAAGCCGCGGAGGATCTCTGGGAGGAGGTGAGACCGGCCGGCATCCCGAGCAGAGAGGGAAGTGCCGGCTCACTCCTGGCCTCGTTCCCCGGCGTGCAGACTGGCCCTGGACCCTGGAAAACTGTGAGAAGCAGCCTGTAGCCTTGTGATGACCTCCAGGTGACTGAGAGACCAAAGGAGACCCGGAGGAATCCCCCTGGGACTGAGAAAGGCCCTCTACCTGACGACCAGAGCCTCTTACAAGTAAAGAGACGGGTGAGTGTGAGCGGCTGGGGCTTTTTACATACTGGAACATTGTGTGTACTATAATCTCCTGTGGCAGAGGGGAGAAAAAAAGGTGAAAGAGAGGAGGGGAGATTCCCAAGGGTCAAGAAGAGGTGGAGAAGAGAAGAGGAATAAGGAGACACAGAAAAGTAAAATAAAAGGAAAAATAGCAAGGCAAGGCTGGGTTAACAAGCCATAGACATTTGACTTACATTTGTATAAGGGGTCATAGAAGAAAACAAGACCCATAGAGGACATGAAGAATAAAGGAATTAAAGGAGCAGGACTCAAAGGGTCTCAAACGGGAACGATTAAGAAATATACTACTCAAGGAAATAGTACTCCAGAAAGGCCCCAAGATACTAGTGAAAAGGGTGAAATGGAAATCAGTCTGGGAAGTAACCCTAGATTATCACTGGACATGAATAGCAGCTGTAGTCAACAAACGGTGGAAAGGCTGGAGAAAAACGAACCTGAGGGTGAACTACATGTACCAAATAAAATAGAGATGACAGAAATGTTTCAAAGTCTGGAGAAAATGATAAAGCAAGAAATGACATCTATTCGGAATGATTTGGGGCACCTGTTGCTGAGAGTGGAGGAAACAGAGGAGAAAGTTAAAAATCAGGCCCAAACCATTGTTAAACTAGAAAGGAAGATAATAAATATGGACTTTATTCAGAAAAAACTTCTTTATAAGATGGAGGTTCAAGAGAATAAAGAAAGAAAGAGTAATCTTATGGTACGAGGAATCCCAGAGTCTGTAAAAGGGGAATCACTGTATGAACTAGTTAGTAAAATTCTAAACTCCATAATGGATAGAGCGGAATCAGAAGTGATTAATCTGGATGGAGTGTTCAGAACAGGAAAGTTCAAACAGATCATGGGGAAGGAGAGACCGAGGGATACAGTTGTTCAATTTCAAAAATCTGGGGACAAAGATAAGATTTGGAGGAAGAGTAAAGGAAGATCAATAATTAAATATAGAGATTTAGATATCCAAATCTATGCGGACTTAACATCAGAGACCCTATGGAGAAGAAGATCCTTGAGACCTTTATTGGAACAAATGAGAAAGCAGAAGGTGCAGTATAGATGGGGAACCCCAGAATGCCTAATTGGATGGAGAAACGGAGTCACAGCCTATCTGAGATTTCCAGAGGAACTAAGAGTCTTTTGTGAGAGATTGGACTTGCAAAGAATGGAAAAAGAAGGATGGGAAGAAGAAAAAGGAGAATTAGAAGATATAAGAAAAGAGGACTGGCTGCGGGTTAGGGGAAGAAGAGGGGGCGGTTTGGGGCGGGGGAGAGAGGGAGGGGAGAAATAGAGACTCGATTTTTTTTTTCTCTCCCTTCCACGCTCCTCATTTCCCACCCACCCCCTTCTGAAAATAGGGTATTTCTTCTGGACTGATTTCATCTTTTTTTTTTTTCTTTCTGAGTCAAATTTTTAGAGAGAGGTAAACTGGGGAGGATGGAGGAGAGGTGAGCCGCCCATGGGCGGAGGTCAACCCCAAAGTCTTAAATCAAGGGTGGGAATGATCCCACAAATGATTAGTAGGCACTTTACAAGCCTAAAAAGGGATGGGGGGAAGGGGGGGAGGGAGGGGACGAGAGTTGGGTGGGAGGGAGGGAGGGGGGGAGGTATTGGGTCAATACTCTGCATGACAGAAGGGATAAAGAGGAAGAGGCAATCTGGAAGAGAGATGGAGTTAATTGGGAATGATGGAAGAAGTACAGTTTATAACCTATAATGTGAACGGGTTGAGTTGTCCAGGGAAGAGATTTAGGTTGTATAATGAGTTACATCATAGGGCTACGTCAGTGGTATTTTTACAGGAGACGCATTTTGAGATAGAGGCAAACGTGAAATTGAAATCCAAACACTACCCAACATGGTACTATGCAGATTCTCCAATTAAAAGAGCAAAAGGGGTTGCAATAGGTTTTGCAAAGAATATGAGATTTGAGCTGGAGGATAGAAGAACCGACCCGGAGGGGAGGTTTTTATTCTGAAAAGGTAGACTCCAGGGGATTGAGTGTACTTTAGCCAATATATACTGCCCTAATAAAAACCCGGAGATGTATATGAAGGGTCTGCTGAAAAAATTAATGGAATTTAAAAAAGGGCGCCTGATAGTAGCTGGAGACCTAAATTTCTGTATGGACCCACAAAAGGATAATACCTCTTCCGTGCAAAGAGAGGGGAGTAGGTCTCTGAGAGCTCTGAAAAAAGTGATGCATGAATATCAACTAGTGGACACTTGGAGAATAAAGCATATGAAAGACAGAGACTATACCTTCTTCTCTAATGCACATGAGATATACTCGAGATTAGATTACATCTTAATAGACCATCAACTTATAGATCATCTGGTTAAAATTGATATAGAGACAAGGACGTTCTCGGACCATGCTCCGGTTGTAATGAAAATGGGATGGGGAAGAAGGTGGACGGGAGGATTAGGGTGGAGGTTAAATGAGGGTCTTCTTCTGGATGAGGATGTAGTTCAGAAAATCGAGAAAGAGATTAAAGTATACTTTAAGGAGAATGAAACAGAGGACGTATCGATAGCTACAGTCTGGGAAAGTCATAAGGTATTCATAAGAGGAATCTTGATTGCGGCGGGAGCAAAGAAGAAAAAGGAAAGAAGAGAGAGGGTCAGTGGGCTCTTAAAAGAAATATTGGACTTGGAGCAGATCCATAAGAAGAAAATAACAAAAGATACGAGACAGAGGTTATCGGATAAAAAAGATGAGCTAGAGAGGTTGATGGATGAGGAGAAGAGTATACAACAGGGTTTTGAACGAGAGATATAGATGGGGGGACAGACCAGAAAGATATCTAATGAGAGCTTTGAATAAAAAGAAAAATAGGAACTATATAGAAAAGATAAAAATTTCAAAGGGGGAGTTGGTCCACTCAAATAAAGAGATTATTAAAGTGTTTACGGAGTATTACAAAAAGTTATATAATATTAGCCCCCAAGGCCCCCTAAAAGAAGCCCAAGGGGGAATTAATGAAAAAAAGATGACATACTTAAAAAATGCGGGATTACCAAGACTAAGTGAAGCACAGTTGAACTCCCTAGACGCAGAAATCTCCCAGGAAGAAATTAAAATAGCATTAAGAAGCACAGGGGGGGGGGGGGAAAAAGCCCAGGCCCGGATGGATATACAGTTAAGTACTATAAGAAATTTAGTGAAGTACTGCTACCCAAGTTGGAGAAATATATGAATGCTCTGGGAGGTGGGATGGAAGTGAGGAGAGAATCCCTACAGGCCCATGTAGTACTTATTCACAAGGAGGGAAAAGATCCATCTCAGTGCTCCAGCTATAGACCTATCTCATTATTGAACACAGACACTAAACTGTATGCAAAGGTGTTAGCAAACAGGTTGAGGGATCTGATGCCTGAATGGATTCATGGAGACCAGGTGGGCTTTGTACCGGGGAGAGAAGGTAGAGATAACGGCTTGAGAACCCTGATGCTTATTCAGAAAAGTAGAAAGGGGAAAGCCCCGGTGGTGCTCTTGTCAATTGATGCAGAAAAGGCATTTGATAGAGTGGACTGGGGCTTTATGATGGACAACTTAAAAGTGCTGGGGATAGGTGAGAGAATGCGAGAGTGGATAAGTAAATTATATAGGGAGCCTACTGCAATCATCACGGTAAATGGGGAGAGATCAGAACCCATCGGAATGTCTAATGGTACAAGACAGGGCTGTCCACTGTCCCCTCTGCTATATGTATTGTCACTCGAACCTCTGTTGTCAATAATAAGAAATAGTGGATCGGTAAAGGGAATTCAGATAGAATCCATAGAACATAGAGTAGCGGCCTTCGCGGACGACTTATTGTTCTATGTGGGGAATCCCCGAATAACTCTCCCAAATATAATGAAGATTCTGAAGGAGTATGGTGAACTATCAAATTTAAAAATTAATCCAACGAAAACAGAGATCCTGAATATTAATATACCAAAGAATGCAAAAGAAAAACTACAAAAAGAATTCCCCTTTATATGGAGAGAAAAAGAGATAAAATACCTAGGAATAAAACTCACTGCCTCATCTAAGCATTTGTATAGATTAAATTATATCTCTTTAATAAATGAGATCAGGGAAGACTTAAAAAGATTAGAAGGAGGAAATTCATCCTGGATAGGACGTATAAACCTAGTCAAAATGGTAATTATGCCTAAAATACTGTATAGATTTCAAATGGTACCAATTAAAATTCCAGAAGCCTTCTTTAAGATAATGAAAAAAATGTTAACAAGATATATTTGGAAGAATAAAAAACCTAGAATAGCATATGAAACATTGGGTAGGACTAAAGAGAAAGGGGGATTGGGCCTACCAGATGTCAAGAGATACTATAAAGCAGTGGTTTTAGCAAGAATATATGACTGGACATTTAACCATAAGGGGAAAAGCTGGGTAACAATTGAAAATGATCTTAGTGGCAATAGATTGAGTCAGATAATATGGGTTCCACCACAGTTCAGGGGAATTAAAGAAAGCACAAGTATCTACACTTTAAATGTCTTTAGGGTATGGGAGAATTTACACAAAAACATGAAATGGGAATTTAACTCTATATTAATGCCTCTCACAAATACTGAGTACTTCCCCCCGGGACAGGATAAGATATCAGGGAGATGGTTTAGAAAGGAGGATACCCAATTGAGAGATGTTTTGGTGGAGGGAGAATTGAGATCACTTAAAGAGTTAATAGAGAAGAAGGGAGATATTTTTATTAGAATAGATGAGTGAAAATATCATCAATTGAAAAGTTTTATTGGAAACCTACCGAAACCCCTGAGAATAAAACGGGAGTGGAATATGTTTGAAAGGTCGTTAGAGACACGAAGGGATGGGAAGCACGGTATCTCAAAAGTGTATAGAATACTCACAGAATTAGACACAAACACAAAGTTAATTTTTATGACAAAATGGGAAAGGGATATGGGAGTTGGGTTTGATGAAGATAGACAGAGAAAGATGTTTAGATTGATACACGATAATGTTAGTATGAGAGAGGTTGACGTTAATTATAAGTGTGTGACACGATGGCATATTACACCGAGTGTAGAGCACAAGATGAATGGGGAAAACTCAAATATGTGTTGGAGAGGATGTGGAGAGATAGGCACGGTGTTTCACATATGGTGGGAATGTCCGAAAATCCAGGCTTTTTGGAAGACAATAGTCAAATTGATTGAAGAAATAACTGAAATTGACATAGGGTTAGACCCAACGACGTGCCTCCTACACAATGTGGAGACATCTGTAAATAAATATAAAGATTCAGGTATTTGGTACTTCTTGAATGCGGCGAAAGGGTTGATACCCAAGTTTTGGCGGAAAGCTGAGGTACCGAAGGAGGTAGACTGGATTAATAGAGTAAACCAGATAGGTAGAATGGAAAGATCATACCATATGCAAGAAGATAGGATGAGAGTTTATTCCAAGAGATGGGAAAAGTGGGAAAGAGCAGGATTGAAAGAGAAATATAGGAAGATATAAACTAGGATGTTAGCAAAAAAATTAATAAGCCTCAAGAGATTAGAAAGGGCTAGAGTCTGCAGAGGGGGAAGAGGGGGGAGGAGGGGCGGGAGAGGGGGGTAGTGGGACGGGAGGGAAAAGAGTTTTTAGTAAGGGAAAGGTAGAAAGGTTATATAATTGTCTATTTGTATGAGAATTATTTCCCTTTTTGGGTTTCTGTATTAATATGAAAAATTTAATAAATATTTAAATTTAAAAAAAAAAAAATATTTAAGAGTAATCACCAATCCAGGTGATTAGTTAAAACAATAAACATCAGACATATAGTGTACAATGTTCATGACACTCACAACATTTCTCATGGTTTGCATATTTTAACCACATCCCCGCTGCCCTATAGTGGCCATGTCAATCACTGGGTCCCAGCCAATGATTACCGGCCGGCGCCCGGGGATTATCAAGGATCTCCGACAGGGAGGAGGGATGCTTTGTTTACTAACAGTCCTCCTCCCTGTCGGGTTGGGAACACTTCTCTGGATGGCTATGCTTACAGTGAAGCACCACCTCACAGCCCCCAGTAAAAAACTCCCAGCACACAGTTAACCCTTTGATTGCCCCTCATGTTAACCCCTTCCTGCCCAGTGCCATTAGTGCAGTGTCAGTGCTTTTATTAGCACTGATCACTGTATTGGTGTTCCTTGGGATATCAGTGACACCAAGTCAGTTCCCCCCAGTGTCAGAATGTCTGCCATAGTCCTGCTATAAGTTGCTGATCGCTGCCATTATTAGTAAAAGAAAAAAATTCCAGTATCTATACTGCCATTTGTAAACGCTATAACTTTCACATAAACCAATTAATTTACACTTATTGGGATTTTTTTTTAGCAAATGCATGAAGCAGAATATATTTTGGCCTAAATTTATGATGAAATTAGATTTTTATTTTGTTAATGTTAATGTTTAATAGCAAAAAGTAAAAAATACTGTTTTTTTTTCTCAAAATTGTTGGTCTTTTTTTATAGCAGCGAAAAAAATGCACATGCAATCAAATACCACTGAAAGAAAGCTCAATTAATGGGAAAAAAAAAGGACGTAAATTTCATTTGGGTGCAGTGTTGCATGGCTGCACAATTGTCAGTTAAAATAACGCAGTGCTGTAACGCAAAAAATGGCCTGGTGAGGACAGGGGGGAAAACCTCAGGAGGACAAGTGGTTAAGAGGCAAGAAAAAAAAGGGGGTGTCTACTACACCCCCATTTTCTCTCCAAGTCCAAAATCCATGCCACTAGGTGCATGAAGGGTAAGCTCCTAATGTGAATTGTTTTTACTGACCCCCCATAATTTTGAATGAAATACATGTGAAAAAAAACAAACAACCTAATAATGGAGTATGCCAACACTTACAAAAATAGTAAGCCTCATATTGGAAATGTTCATAGTAATATATTAATTGAGAAAAGGGGTGAATTTCTGTTTTTCCTGTCTATTGCTAGGCATTAACATCTGTTTTGGAAACCTTTTTCTTTTTCTCTCCTCAGAGAAAAGATAAAGAATGATAGGGCATTTACAGCTAAATCTAATTACTGAGTAGAAACAAGAGAGATTAGCTGGAACAGGACTAACTTGAAGTGGAAAAATCTCCCAGATGTATGAGCTGACATTTTTACAGTTGTGACCAAAATTATTCAACCCCCACTGAAATTGAGTGTTTTGGCCAGTTTGACATTGCTTTTGATCATTCAGTCATCTTGCTTACATTTACATTAAAGAGGCACTTGTAGGTCAGACAAATATAACATAACAGTTATAATGAAATAACCACAAATGTCTTTTCTGTGCTCACAGCATTATCAGTTTTATTCAACCCCCAAGTGACATTCAATCTTAGTACTTAGTACAGCATCCTTTTACAGTTATAACAGCTTTTAAACGTGAAGCATAGCTTGACACAAGTGTCTTGCAGCGATCTACGGGTATCTTCGCCCATTCTTCATGGGCAAAGGCCTCCAGTTCAGTCACATTCTTAGGCTTGCGCACTGCAACTGCTTTCTTTAAGTCCCACCAGAGGTTCTCAATCGGATTTAAGTCTGGTGACTGCGATGGCCACTCCAAAATGTTCCAGCCTTTCCTCTGCAACCATGCTCTAGTGGACTTGGAGGTATGCTTGGGATCATTGTCCTGTTGAAAGGTCCAACGTCTCCCAAGCCTCAGGTGTGTGACGGACTGCATCACGTTTCCATCCAATATCTCCTGGTACTGAAGAGAATTCATGGTACCTTGCACACGCTGAAGCTTCCCTGTACCTGCAGAAGCAAAACAGCCCCAAAGCATGATTGACCCTCCACCATGCTTCACAGTAGGCAAGGTGTTCTTTTCATCATAGGCCTTGTTCTTCCTCCTCCAAACATAGCGTTGATCCATGGGCCCAAACAGTTCTAATTTTGTTTCATCAGTCCACAGAACACTATCCCACAACTTTTGTGGTTTGTCCACATGGCTTTTGGCATACTGCAGTCGACTCTTCTTATTCTTTGGAGACAGCAAGGGGGTACGCCTGGGAGTTCTGGCACGGAGGCCTTCATTACGCAGTGTGCGTCTTATTGTCTGGGCTGAAACTTCTGTACCCACATCTGACAAATCTTTTCTCAGTTCCTCAGCAGTCACACGGGGACTTCTCTCCACTCTACGCTTCAGGTAGCGCACAGCAGTCGAAGTCAGCATCTTCTTTCTGCCACGACCAGGTAGCGTTTCAACAGTGCCCTTTGCCTTGAATTTGCGAATGATGCTTCCTAAGGTGTCTCTTGGTATGTTTAACATCTTTGCAATCTTCTTATAGCCATTGCCCTTCCTGTGAAGAGAAATCACCTCTTCTCTTGTCTTCCTGGACCATTCTCTTGCCTTCACCATGTTTGTAACCACACCAGTAAATGTCTAGAAGGAGCTGAGTATCACAGTCATTTTAAAGCTGCCTAATTGGTGCTTATTATGCTTGATTGCTGCTCGGTGACATCCACAGGTGTTTTCAATACCTGATGGAAAGCACCTGTATGAACCTCTGTTCTTCAGAGTGGTAGTCTTTAAGGGGTTGAATAATTGTGGCAATGAAGAAACCACATAAGAACCATTTACTACTGTATTACATAAACAATTGATGTCATTTTAGTTGCATTTGGGTAGTTACAACGTCCTTGTAGGATTTGATTCTGAATACAATTCCAAATGTACACTATAGTCCCTAAACCCCTTTACAGCATTGGGGGTTGAATAATTTTGGTCACAACTGTATGTTTAGACACATAATGAGACTAGAAAGCAAGGAGCTGGGATTCAATTTAGATGATATATTTCAGGACTCATCTGTTGTAGTAAAGGTGAGCATGCAATGCAGGTATTAAATATTTACCCAATTTGTAAATTTTTACATTATTTTGCTTCATGTTATGAGAAAAAAATTGATTTAGTTCAAACTTCTTTCAGCTGAGCAACATAAAATTCTATGATTGTACATACAATAGCTCTAAATAGCTTTCTTAATAAAAAATGTTCCAGCATGTGTTATATTGGTGATCTGCTGATGCTTTTTTTAAGCGGGATAAAAGTATCTTTTGTTGAATATAGGAAGTCAATTTCCTGGGTTTAATAAAATTTCACAATGCAATAATGTGATCTTCATTGGCTGCAATGAATGAGCAATGTAGATTTTTTTGCCTATAAAAAGGCTCACTATTCCGTAAAGTGTATCTAAACCCAAGGACAAAAATGTAACATACTGCAGTTTACAAATACTCAGATGTGATGGCTGAATTCATTTTCTTTTTTGATTCTAGTTGTCTGTTACATTCTAATAGTGACCCTACCAGTTACACTCTTTCTGCCCTCAGTTTATTATATCTATGTATGAGGGCTCATATGCACTGCAGCTGCTAAACTGACTTTCAAGAGCTGTTCTGCGTTTTTTTCAGTAGCCCCTGAACTCTCCCCAATGTTTTCCTATGTGTCTATATACACATAGTCGTATACAGACGTTTTTTTGAACGCACCAAACTTACCTTCAGGAGTAGATTTTACCGGCTTTTCAAACGCCAAACACTTGTAAATGCTTGTAAACAAAGTTAACCGTGTTTATAAGCGTTTGCGCTTAGAAGCATTTTTTAACTGTTCCATGTCCAGATGCTGTGCAAAGCCTTTATTCATCATCAGAAATGCATGCAAAGCATTTTCCATGTATTCAAATGGACCCAGTACACCATCGCAGTAAGTTCCAGGTTTTGCGTGAAGGAAAAAATGGTAGAACGTGCTGCATTATGGTCATGATGGGATCCATAGTGAATACAACCAGAAAAGACAGGTCATCTCAACACATACTGCTCTCTCTGCTTCTGCTCTCTCTATTCCTCTCAAAATGTCTGACATAGTTATTTTTTACAATTTTTCAGTGCATTCTGGGTATTTGGGAAGGTCTCCTGAGGTTATCTTTAAAAAATGCTTCTAAACGCAAACGCATATAAACGCAGTATGCAAACGTAGCTAAACTGACGTTTGTTAACCTAAGTTTTCTAGCAGTCAGTTTCCATCATTCAGAAGAGTTTTCCAAACGCTGAATGTACATGAGCCCTGAGTGGCATTGTCACTCTAGGCTGCTTGCTCCTGATTCACACTGCAGAAACCCATTCCCTCTGCTCATCACCATAAAAAATGCTTGAGACCAGAGAGGCATAATGTACAGGATGTTATGTGCTCATTGGATTTCTGGCAGGATCAGTATATATATATATACAGTCATGGCCGAAATTGTTGGCACCCTTGATATTTTTCCTGAAAATCAAGTATTTCACACAAAAAAGGTATTGCATTAACACATGTTTTGCTATACACATGTTTATTCCCTTTGTATGTATTGGAACAAATATAAAACAGAGGCAGAAAAGCAAATATGACATAATGTCACACAAAACCCCAAAAATGGGCTGGACAAAAGTATTGGCACCCTTAACTTAATATTTGGTTGCACACCCTTTGGAAAACATAACTGAAATCAGTCGCTTCCTATAACCATCAATAAGCTTCTGACACCTCTCACCCGGAATTTTGGACCACTCTTCCTTTGCAAACAGCTCCAGGTCTCTCTTATTGGAAGGACACCTTTTCCCAACAGCAATTTTAAGATCTCTCCACAGGTGTTCAATGGGATTTAGATCTGGGCTCATTGCTGGCCACTTCAGAACTCTCCAGCGCTTCTTTGCCATCCATTTCTGAGTGCTTTTTGACGTATGTTTGGGGTCATTGTCCTGCTGGAAGACCCAGGATCTTGGACGCAAACCCAGCTTTCTGACACTGGGCCCTACAGTGCGACCCAAAATCCTTTGGTAATCCTCAGATTTCATGATGCCTTGCACACAGTCAAGGCACCCAGTGCCAGAGGCAGCAAAACAACCCCAAAACATCATTGAACCTCCACCATATTTTACCGTAGGTACTGTGTTTTGTTCTTTGTAGGCCTCATTCCGTTTTCGGTAAACAGTAGAATGATGTGCTTTACCGAAAAGCTCTATCTTGGTCTCATCTGTCCACAAGACGTTTTCCCAGAAGGCTTTTGGCTTACTCAAGTACATTTTGGCAAACTGTAGTCTTGCTTTTTTATGTCTCTGTGTCAGCAGTGGGGTCCTCCTGGGTCTCCTGCCATAGCGTTTCATTTCATTTAAATGTCGACGGATAGTTCGCGCTGACACTGATGCTCCCTGAGCCTGCAGGACAGCTTGAATGTCTTTGGAACATGTTTGGGGCTGCTTATCCACCATCCGGACTATTCTGCGTTGCAATCTTTCATCAATTTTCCTCATCCGTCCACGACCAGGGAGATTAGCTACAGTGCCATGGGTTGCAAACTTCTTGATAATGTTGCGCACTGTGGACAAAGGCAAATCTAGTTCTCTGGAGATGGACTTGTAACCTTGAGATTGTTGATATTTTGCCACAATTTTGGTTCTCAGGTCCTCAGACAGTTCTCGTCTCCTCTTTCTGTTGTCCATGCTTAGTGTGGCACAGACAGACACACAATGCAAAGGTTAAGTGAACGTCTCTCCTTTTTATCTGCTTTCAGGTGTGATTTCTATATTGCCCACACCTGTTACTTGCCCCAGGTGAGTTTACAGGAGCATCACATGCTTGTAACATTCTTATTTATCCGCAGTTGTGAAAGGGTGCCAATACTTTTGTCCAGCCCATTTTTGGAGGTTTGTGTGACATTATGTCGAATTTGCTTTCTTTCCTCCCTTTTTTTGTTTTGTCCCAATACACACAAAGGGAATAAACATGTGTATAGCAAAACATGTGTTAATGCAATACGTTTCGTGAGAAATACATGATTTCCTGGAGAAATATCAAGGGTGCCAACAATTTCGGCCATGACTGTATATATATATATACACCCTGTTCCAAATTATTATGCAAATTCTATTTAAGTGTCACAAAGATTAAATATTTTGTTTTTCAGTTTAACTCATGGATGGCATTGTGTGTCAGGGCTCTTTTGATCACTGAAAACAATCTCGGACACCTGTGATAATTAGATTGGCCGGTGAGCCCAATTTAAGGAAAAACTACTAAAGGAGGGTGTTCCACATTATTAAGCAGAGCACCATTTTCAAGCAATATGGGGAAGAAAAAGGATCTCTCTGCTGCCGAAAAGAGTGAAATAGTTCAATGCCTTGGACGAGGTATGAAAACATTAGATATTTCACGAAAACTTAAGCGTGATCATCGCACTATTCAGAGATTTGTGGCTGATTCAGAGCACAGACGGGTTGGTGCAGATAAAGGCACATTGAGGAAGATTTCTGCCAGATCCATGCATCGGATCAAGAGAGCAGCTGCTAAAATACCATTACATAGCAGCAAACAGATATTTGAAGCTGCTGGTGCCTCTGGAGTACCACGGAAATCAAGGTGTAGAGTCCTCCAGAGTCTTACAACTGTGCATAAACCTTCTATTCGGCCACCACTAAAGAAAGCTCAAAAGCAGAAATGGCTGCATTGGGCAGAAAAATACATGAAGACTAATTTTCAAACAGTCCTGTTCACTGATGAGTGCCGTGCAACCCTGGATGGTCCAGATGGATGGAGTAGTGGATGGTTGGTGGACGGCCACCCTGTTCCAACAAGGCTGTGATGTCAGCAAGGTGGTGGTGGAGTCATGTTTTGGGCTGGAATCTTGGGAACAGAGCTGGCCGGCCCCTTTAGGGTCCCCGAAGGTGTAAAGATGACCTCTACAAAGTATGTGGAGTTTATGACTGACCACTTTCTTCCCTGGTACAGAAGGAAGGACTATGCTTTCCGTAATAAAATCATCTTGATGCATGACAATGCACCATCTCATACTGCAAAGAATACCTCTGCATCAATGGCTGCTACGGGGATAAAAGGAGAGAACGTCATGGTGTGGCCTCCATCCTCCCCTGACCTCAATCCTATTGAGAACCTTTAGAGCATCCTCAAGCAAAAAATCTATGAGGATGGGAGGCAGTTTACATCCAAACAGCAGCTAGGAGGCTATTCTGACATCTTGCAAACAAATTCAAGCAGAAACTGTCCAAAAACTCACAAGTTCAATGGATGCAAGACTTGTGAAGCTGCTATCAAATAAGGGGTCCTATGTTACAATGTAACGCAACCTGTTAAAATGTTTAAAAAGTTAAAATGTTGTTAAAAGTTTGACTGAAATAGCTTTTGATTTTAGTAAATATGCTGCAAACACAACAAATGACAATTTTCAGTTCTTTACAACCTATAAAGTGTTTTGAAACTTACTGTGCGTAATAATTTGGAACAGGGCATTGGAAGTGTTTTATGTTTAACAAAAATCCTGTTATCATTAGGAGGTTTGTTCAATAAAATTTGAATTGTACTCTTAATAGTTGATAACATGAGAATTATGCTGACTGTTATTTACATCAATTATTTAGGTAAATGAGAAAAATATCATTTGCATAATAATTTGGAACAGGGTGTGTATATATACACACACACACCCATACATATTATTTATTTATTTTTTAACAGGTGTAGCAAAATGAGTCCATCTGTGTTGGTTACCTTTGGCTATAACTCTCTTCACCCAACTTAAAAATACTTTGCACTGTTAGTAAAAGGACATATGCACCTCTGTATCTCTTTTTTGGTATATTGTTTAATTAAATCCCTGCTCAGATTTTTTATTATAAGCCGATAAAAAGACAAAAATGTAAAATATGCATTTATGAATTTAACAATTTATTACAATCTTTTTTAAAAGGTTTATTATATGCTTCAAAATGTATAGTTCCTTTAACAGAAAAAGTTGACCCTTAGTAAAAACTAAATAAAATAAAAAAATATCCCTATGCTACTGTATCCACAAATCGCTAAACATAGAAAAACTGTTGACACTTTTCCTTAATCACCAACTCCAAATAATAAATCTCTAGTCACTAGTGAAGCGCTTTTCTATAGTGTATCAAATACAAAGTTAGTTCCATACAAAAAAATATTAAACAAAAATATTTACCACACATGATCAAACAAATAAATCAGAAGACATATGCATAAACAAACAATAGTAAGATATCTTCCTTCTAAAGTAAATACATACTGATAAATATATGCAAATTATCCCCCTTGGCTTGAACTGAAATTTTTGAAGATTGACACTATTTTTGGTGTGTCTTGGGCATAATAGTTTTTCTTTTCACAAAAAAAATGGTCACAAATGCCACATGGTTTTTATAAAAAATATTGATTTGTATAGGGAAATCATTATTTATTGATTTATTTATGTGTATAAAATGTGATTTATATTCTGACACGGAGGGATAATTTGCATATTTCTAACTATATATTCACTTTAGAGGGCAGAGATCCTATTATTGTTTATGCATATGTAATCTGCTTTTTTTTGTATAATCATGTGGTGTATATTTTTGTGTAATAGTTTTTGTATGGAAATAACTTTGCATTTGATACACTGTAGAAGCACTGCGCTAGCGACAGTCACTAGACAAAACTGACATATAATTTTCATTAATGTTAGCTAAATCTGATTTTAAAAATAGTACTTTATCAATTTATTGAAATGTATTTATTAAAATAATACATTATTTATTCATTTATTCTTCCCTAAAATTCTCTTTTTGGTTTTGGTCTAGGTTTATAACTGAATAAGAGGCAAAAAAAACTACATTTACAGATAAAATACTATAATGAGAAACGTTGTACCTGCCAAGCTGCGAAAAGCAAGGGTGGTGACATTTTCCTGGTCCCATTTCCATGAGTATGCTTCCGCATATGACAAAGAATACATGTCACTGCATGTTAGTCCTCTAGTGATAGTGTTAAAATAATAGAAAAGTAAAACTGTATTAAAAGAGACAGCTAGGACACATGTACATAAACATATAAACAGCTATAATACAAACGTATTTGTATCCTCACACACACCCAGAGATTCCTCTCTGTCCTATATATGATTTGGGGTTTTATAGCCAATTGTAGTTTTGTGTACTAAAAAAAAAAAAAAAAAAAAAAGGAAGTGTACTTTTAACTAAAATATATAGCTTTGGAAGTCTTTAAAAAATAGTTCAAGGGCGGTTTGGGATCACTGTAAGCTTGCAGCACAACACTGTCTCTTTAGTAAATGCCCATTTACTTCTTAACATTTATTTCCACCTCCAGATCAATAAGCACACCAGTTCTAGTGTCACCAGACCAGTGTAAGCCAGCAACAGTGTTCCTGAAAGCTGCCACACCAGTGCCAGTGTCAATAGACCAGAGCAATCAGCAACAGTTTTCCTGATCACTAGACACACCAGTGCCACTATATAGCTTTGGAAGTCTTTAAAAACATTTCAAGGGGGTTTTTGGATCATCGTAAACTTGCAGCACAACACTGTATCATTAATAAATGCCCATTTACTTCTTAACATTTATTTCCACGTCCAGATCAATAAACACATCAGTCCCAGTGTCCCCAGAACCAGTGCAGCCAGCAACAATGTCTTGATTGCTAGCCACATCAGTGCTAGTGTAAGCCAGCCCTGATCACCTAAACCAGTATAGGGTCATTAGAGCCGGAGAAAGCCAATAACACTGTTCTTAAAGCTAGCCACACCAGTACCAGTGTTGCCAGAGCCACTGTTCTGATCTTTAGCCACAGCAGTGTCAGTGTCCCCATAGTCAGTGTTAAGTCTTCACTACCACACCAGTACAGTGTCACCAGTATCATTGTGAGCCAGCATCAGTAGCCTGACCACCAGCCGCACAAGTACATTATCCTCTAGTATCATTGTTATCCTGAAACTGTGTCCCGATCGCCAACCAGCACCGGTACCAATGTCATTCGGTTAAATTAGCACCACCTGTTAAATTCCCCATTGAGTTCAATGGAGTCATAACTGTAAACCACACACTTGGCTCACAGTTATAGTGGGGTCTCACAACGTAAAACTGCCATTCAGCAATTTAAAAAAGTAAAGAAAAAATCAGATGTCAGGAGGCGGCAGTAGCGAGGGTATAATTTTTGCCATGGCTGCAAAGCATAGCATTGTGACCATGGCATTTTATTAAAAATATAATTTGATATTTTCGGGATGGGGGGCTTGTTAAGGTAGGCTGTACGGGGCCCCGTGATTTCTAACAGCAGAGGTGTTTGCTAATATCTGGCCATTTTGTAGGTGTCTCTATTGTCCTGGCACTCCAGAGCCTTTAAATGTGATAGGTAGTTAAGAAATTAGTTGCATAATTTTGAAAGTCTGAAGGTGCTCCTTGTGTTTTGGCCCCTTTATATGGCTTGGCTGCAAAAACGTCTCACACATGTGGTAACTCTATACTCAGGAAAATACTCAAGAGGAGAAGCAGAATGCGTTTTGTGGTGTACTTCTAAGTATACCCATGCTGTGTGTGGGAAATATCTTAGAAAATTGACACACTTTTGTAAAAAAATACATTTTCACTGTTTGCCACATTTTCCAAAAACATGTGGCAAAAAATAAAATCTTCAAAAGACTCACTATGCCTCTTGCAATATACCTTGGGTAGTCTGCTTTCCTATATGTGGTTATTTTGTGGGAATTTCAACTGTCTTGGCACTCCACTGCCTGCAAAAATGTGATAGTCAGATAATTAGATGCATAATTTATGCCCCCCTTAAAGTCTGAAGGTGCTTCTTAGAGTATAAGTATTTTTATACTCAAGAGAAGTAGTAGAATGTGTTTTGGGGTGTAATATTAAGGATGGCCATACTATGTGTTAGAAACAGGGGCGGACTGACCATTTGGAAACTCGGGCACTGCCCGAGGGCCCGGGGTCAGTAGGGGGCCCCATGAGATGCCCCTGACACCTTTTTCATAGGCTTTTTTGAGTTTGGGCAAGGACACAAGGGCCCCATGATCCCCTATTGCCCGGGGCCCCATGAATTATCAGTCCGCCCCTGGTTAGAAATACAGAATCCTAATAAGGAAAGCTAAATGTGTCTCCAGAAACAGCTTTTGTAGATACACAAAGCAATTAAAAATCACACTTGCCACAAATCTATCATGGGTTTCACATCTGTAGGTGTCTCTTTACTGGCCTCTTCTGACAGAGACCATGTCACTTTCTTTATGACAGCAGCTCCAAACATTCAGTTCCTCAAATTACTTCTGCAAACAGTCCTGTCACATCTGAGATTTTCTGACATTGCCTAACAGTAGTGCAGAACTGCTCTGTCCTGTCTGTGTCATTACAGCTGCATCACCTACAAAACTATGGGGGACATTTCCAAAGCGCTGCCCTCTATCAGTGTGAAAGAAATATTCACATACAGCATATATTAAAAGTCCATATCCCATGAATATTAATGTGCAGTCTATAGTGAAAAAAGTACAATAATCGCCCAAGCAACTGGTGCAGAAATCACAGTGCAGTCACCAGCAACTGTGGACTCTTATATATAATGTTGAGTTAAATATGCATACACTGCAGTTCACCAGGTGTTGCTGGGACTTGTATTCCACCTCATGGATCACTCCTCTGCTATAAGGACTGAATTCAAAGACTGGTATACTTACATAAAAAGGAATGGCAAAAGGGACCACATAGCATAATTAAATTTTTTTTGTTATCACATAAAATGTTGGTTGCGCTCACATAAAATCAATAGGAAAGGCACAGATCCATGAACTGGACGTGACGCACCGATTGTCTCCATCTAACACATTTCGCCCCTCCCACAGGGTGCTTTCACCTCACCTAAGCTAAGGGCAACTTCCCTTGCAAAGTGAAAATCCTATTTGCTATATCCTATTAGCTCTTTCCTCTTAAACTAACAGAAATAAATTGTAATAGTTCCGAACATATGTACATCATATTGCCAAACATATAGGGATGCTTTTCTTTACGTGCACATTAACTTTAATGGCATCCTTAGGGTTCAATATTGAGTTGGCCCACCCTATGCAGCTATAACAGCTTCAACTCTTCTGGGAAGGCTGTCCACAAGGTTTAGGAGTGTGTCTATGGGAATGTTTGACCATTCTTCCAGAAGCATATTTGTGAGGTGAGGCACTGATGTTGGATGAGAAGGCCGGCTCCTCCCTAATTCATCCCAAAGGTGTTCTATCGGGTTGAGGTCAGGACTGTGCAGGCCAGTCAAGTTCCTCCACCCTAAACTCGCGTATCCAAGTCTTTATGGACCTTGTGCACTGGTGCACAGTCATGTTGGAACAGGAAGGGACCATCCCCAAACTGTTCCCACAAAGTTGGGAGCATGAAATTGTTGAAAATGTCTTGGTATGCTGACGCCTTAAGATTTCCCTTTACTGGAACTAAGGGGCCAAGCCCAACCCCTGAAAAACAACCCCACACCATATTCCCCCCTGTCAGGGTCCGCCGCGGCTCCGTCCCCGGCGCATGCGCAATAGCGGCGGCTCACGCCGGGACACAGGCACCAGATCCCGGCGGGCCGCGGCTGACAGGAGGCCGCGCATGTGCAGTAGGAGCCGCGGGCGCGCCTCGGGCGACCAATGACAGCCCGGGGGCGCGTCCTGGGCGGCCAATGGCAGTGCAGGGCACGATATTTAAAGATGCCCTGCACTGTCACAAATCGCCGCAAGGTCTGATCTGATACCTGTGTTTCCTGTGATTGTGACCCGGATTGTTTGACGTTCTGCCTGCTCCTGCCCTGACCCGGATTATCTGACTACGCTGCCTTCCCCTGTGATTGACCCGGATTGTCCCTGACTACGCTGCCTTCTCCTGTCCCGACCCCCGGCTTGTTTGACCATTCTGCGGACTGACCCCGGTAACTGACCCAGCGTGCGACCTGACCACTCTCTGCCTACTGTCTCGGTACCACGCCATTTCCCACGGTGACAACCGCCGGTTTATCCTGCCAGGTCCTGCCGGCCTCCTCACATCTGACTCTACTCTGTCCTACTTCTATCCACGGAGGCTCCCTCTGCCACGGGTGGTATTGCTCGGAGGTCGTGACCTGGTCCTGGTTCTGCTCCAAGTCCATCCCCACCATCAGGGGCCCTGGTGAAAACGCAGACCGGGACTTAGACCCCACGCTCCGGGTGATTCCGCCTAGTGGGCTGCCAGAGGTGCCACCTGGCGGATCCGTAACACCCCCCTCCACCAAACTTTACACTTGGTACAATGCACTTCCATTGGATTGCCAGACAGAGAAGCATGATTTGTCACTCCAGATAACATGTCTCCATTGCTCTAGAATCCAGTGGTGGCGTGCTTTACACCACTGCATCCAACGCTTTGCATTGCACTTGGTGATGTAAGGCTTTGATGCAGCTTCTCAGTCATGGAAACCAATTCCATGAATCTCTGTATTCACTGTTGTTGTGCTAATCTGAAGGCCACACACATTTTGGAGGTCTTTAGCTATTGACTCTGTAGGCAGTTGGCAACTTCAGCTCACTGTGCTCTTCCGCATGCGCTTACCCCGCTGTGTCATTTTACGTGTCCTACCACTCCATGGCTGAGTTTTTGTTGTTCCCAGTTGCTTCCACTTTGTTATAATACCACTAAGAGTTGACTGTAGAATATTTAGTAGCAAGAAAATTTCATGGACGGACTTATTGCACAGGTGGCAACCTATTACGGTACCATTCTTGAATTCACTGAGCTCCTGGGAGCAATCCATTCTTTCACAAATATTTGTAGAAGCAGTCTGCATGCTTAGGTGTTTGATTTTATACACCTGTGGCCATGGAGGTGATTGGAACACCTGAATCCAATGATTTGGAGGGGGTCCCATTACTTTTGGCAACGTAGTGTATATAAAGCATATATAAACTTGGCTATGTTTAGCTATGGGCATGAAGTTAATTATATTCAAATGCTGCTGTTCCACTTGTGCAAAACCTCAATGGAGCATCACATAGCATCCCATATTTTCCATAGTGAAGGAATCGGTGTCATAAATGTGTACCAATCAGATTGTTTTTTAAATTATATTTTTTGTTATTCTTAACTTTGAAATCAATCTAGATGCTTGATTGCATTATCATGTGATATCTGGCTTAAATTCACAAGTTTTATCTATTTTTACTTGGCTTTCTCAATAGCATGGTAACTCATTATTAGGATCGATAATCATTATTTCCTGAGCAAGCATACAGTAAACCATGTTTGTTTTGTTAGCAGCTGAATTATCTCTCAGAATCAGATTGCAATAATTTGGTTGTCATCAATTCCATTTTCTTTTTGCTTTTCTTGTTTGGTTGTTGTCAGTGCTTCTCTTCTTCTATTACATTTAATGACACCATAATTGTTTATCTTGCTTATAGTGTTCTATTTGCCATTATGAAGCATGATTACCTGTTCAGTTATGTGATTTCCTCTTGTAGTATAAGTGACAAAATGTATAATGGGCGTAGTGGAGCCTAGAATACAGAAATAGAAAATCACTCATTCGGCAAATGTTTCTCAGGACTAAAAGACATAAAAAAACAGGACTGGTTAAAGTTACATTGGTGCTCCAGACAGAAACCATCATAAGGCTTCATGCACACTGGGAGTTTTAATAACACCGGTAACGTTAGCTGTGTAAAATCAGTTTTTCAGCATTTTTGCATTAGCGTTTAGTGACGTTTTTTCGTGTTCATTATTTTTTTTTGCTCAAAAAAAGTCCTAAAACGCTGGTTTGCCACGATTTACTGTGTTTTACTGCATTTTGCCACGTTTTTCAGTATTAGAGCGTATTTACAGCTAAAAAACTCCTCTAGAAACCCACTAGTTCTGTGTTTTTCGCCCATCGGCGAAGCGCGTTGACGTCATACATCAGACACCTCACTTCTGGTCATACGCATTGGCGCCATACACGCTGATCAGCAGGGAAGCGGCCATATTTGTGGGCCACGAGTTGTGCAATGCTGCACAGGCACCAAGGGGAGAACAGAGCCCGCCAGTTACGGTCCCGATCGTGTCGGCTGCCTCCGGGACTATGCCTGGTAATCCAGACGAAGGAAACTTGGAGAAAGTATCACCTATGGCCTGGGTGGTGAGTGAATTGTCACACAGCTAGACGGAATAAGGCGTCTACTCGCCACTTTATACATCTATCAGCAAGAATATACATTGATTGACTGTCCATTTGTCATCAATTTATTACAGGATGGGGACAATATGATTCACTATCGATGGGGGGAAAAGACACCATTTATATATTACAAGAAACGGAGGACCAAGCAGGCTTTACACTTTCACCTATATTAAGGTGGTTTATAGCCCGCATGTTGCGGTGAAGAAACCCCTTGAAGCAGTACCCTGCCATCTTTATCATCTTTATTACATTAAGGATATCAACAGTGATTCTTCTACTACTGACTTTGCATCCATACAATATGGACTTGTCCATTGTGAATCTGCATATGTTCACCACCTACTCATGTCCTAAACTAGGATGTCTTTTTGTAATCACCTGGTTATTATAGGGGCATCCGTATCCCCACATTCATCTACAATTTTTCACCCACATTGCCTAAATTGTTTTATGGGTAATGGGACTGATCTTGATGTTGCTTTCAGACCTATTTAGGTCTTTTTGTATTATCTCATACTGAGGTGATAGTGAACCAGGGTATTTACCCTAATTGTCAATATTTATATTGTGTAATAAAGCATCATTTTTGTGAACTATTTTGAGTATCGCATTCTGTCCATAATGTAACCACTTTTTTGTGAATCTCTTTTCACAGTCCCCCCCTTATTTTTTATATATCCCCCGTTCCCTAATCTCTCACTCCTTCCCCTCATGAATCCAGTAGAATGGAAGTATGACACAAATCAGGTCCTGCTGAGTCAATACAACGCGGTCACCCTGTCACTTGAGGTCAGGGGTACCAAATCTGAATATCGAGAAGAGCAGGTGTAGGCTGTCTGTTGAAGGCAGAATATCTAAATGTATCCTCCCTATTGTGTATCATGGCCAACCATGGATCTGATTTAATTTACTCTAGCAAACAGTGACTCATGGTTGGGGAGGTTTGCTTCCACAGATCCGGTATATGTGCCTGAGCCACATTTAACATATGTCCAGTAATAAAGATTTTATAACTCTGCAGTGGTACCTTATTAAGACAGGACAGAATATGGGAGCAGCCTGTTCGCTATAATTTTGGAAAAGAGTTTCAGACCAGCATTCAAGAAAGCAATGGGTCTGTACTTGCCACATTGAGTGTGGCATACCCTGGCAGAAATAGTGAAATTTTGGCATTGATATTGAAAATATGACTGATCATGCCAAACAATGCTCTTTTATTGAAGGATGATGATCATATGAAGCCATTTATTATCAAATAATTGTTTGGCTCCTTTTTAAATCATAATGATAACAGAAATCACTCAAATGGCCATTTACTGCATCAATGACACAAAAAGGCCCGGTTAGGCATGTCAAGGTGTTGTCAGGCATATTGTAACTGGGCTTTTTCATGGCATTGGTGCAGTAAAAGCTTCTTTCTGGCACCTCGACCAAACAGCTGTAATGTCATCATATTTTGCTCCTTCAAAACAACCACACCATCTTTTTACAGAGCAGCCTGTAATTTTCTTGTGGTTACCTGTGGGTTTCCCTTTATATCCCGAACAATTCTTCTGGCAGTTGTGGTTGCAATCTTTCTTGGTCTACCTGACCTTGGCTTGGTATCAAGAGATCCCCAAACTTTCCACTTCTTAATAGATGATTTAACAGTACTGATTGGCATATTCAAGGCTTTGGACATCTTTTTATGTCTTTTTCCATCTTTATAAAGTGCCATTACCTTGTTACGCAGGACTTTTGACAGTTCTTTTCTGATCCCCATGGCTCAGTATCTAGCCTAGTCAGTGCTTCTACGTAAGAGCTAACAAACTCATTGACTATTTATACACCGACACTATTTGCAATTCAAAAAGCCACAGATGTGGGACATTAACATCTAATTGTCATTTTAACCCGTGTGTGTCACCTTGTGTGTCTGTACCAAGGCCAAACATTCCAGGGTATGTAAACTTTTGATCATGGCCATTTGGGTGATTTCTGTTATCATTATGATTTAAAAAGGAGCCAAACAACTATTTGATAATAAATGGCTTCATATGATCATCATCCTTCAATAAAAGAGCATCATTTGGCATGATCAGTCATATTTTCAATATTAATGCCAAAATGTCACAGTTTCTGCCAGGGTATGTAAACTTTTGAGCACAACTGTATATAAGAAAGTGCTGCATGCTAAACACTTGCCAAAGTCTAAAAAACACACACCAATTCAAACAAATGTGTCTATCATACATTGCACATCCATGATTGCAATCCTCCTTCTTTGCTTCAGCCTGTGACTCCTTTGCTCTTCTTAACACACTTCACTCCAGCCTCTTCTAGGGCTTGACTTACCAGATAATGTTGACCACTTTGCAAATCCTCACCTTGTAAAACATTCAGTTTAAAATAGAAAGTAAAGGCAAAACATTTATGTATACATATATAAAAAAAATATAAATACTTTCCCCCTTTTTATAAGTGATCACATACCCTCTGTTCTCACCTGCAAAAGGAGCTCAGGGAGGAGAAATAGCAGTACACTGATCTTCCAAGTGAATGGATGTGCAGGAAGGGGGCGGGGGAGGGGTGTGTCAGCAGACGTCCGATCATTGGAGGAGAGCAAGCTGAGTTCCCAGCACAGCCAGAAAACTGACCATGCTGTGCTCCCATGTTAGTGTGGTCAGTTTTTTTTAATAGGAAAGCAGAGGGACTGGTAGGGATTTCACATAAAGAAAGCAATACAAAAGAGAACAGAATACTTTCTCATACAAGTACATGGAACAACAGTTACATATCAGGAATATGAAATGTTAGGTTTACATATTCTTTAAGTTAATAAGTAGGTCTCGTCATGCATGAAGACTTATCCATACTTTTTTCTCCATGTTTCCTCCAAACTCAACAACTCCAGTGATATAAATACATACTGTAAGGTTTAAATGACATAGAAGGGAGGCCATTGTAGTGCTAAACTGTATTTATTCAATGTAAAATATACAGAACAGATAAAAGACTCACATTTGGTAAGTGCTCACCCAGCGCTATGAATATCAGCATAGAATCAGGTTCCTGAATGCCACACATTCCTACCTCCTTCCTCCCATCACTCTGAAAGGTTCTCCTGATAGATGTCAGCCTGACAGGCTGGGGAGGAGTCATAGACACCTTCTCTGTGCAAGGGACTTGGATGAAGTTCAGCTTCCTATCAAGTTAATCTTTCAGTGCTGGACCTCTTGTTTGCAGAGTCATCCGACCTGCATTCATTTGGACAAAGCCATGGCTTTGACCTATATCAACCATCAAGAAAGAACCAGAAGTTTGGCAGCTCATAGAGAATCCAACCGGATTCTAATTAGAGCAAAACATCACATTCCAGCCCTGTCCATTATGCAAATTCTAGGTGTAGTGTTGGTTTTTAATACCTATTGATTTACAAGAAACTTACTTTTATGTTATCAATTATGTTAGTGTATAACTGCTTCCCGCCCAGCTTATGGCCAGATGGCGGCCGACAAAACACCTTGTCCCTCTGGGTGGATGTCATATGGCGTCCTTCCAGGCATGCGCAGTTTACGCGCCTGCAGAGCCACGCAGCGGCGCGATCTGTCATCGGCCTCGGACATGGCCGATGACAGATCTGTGTACCGGCCCCGTTGCCAGTACCATGTGACCTGCTGTGACCAATCGCAGCAGGTCACATGACAGTTGTATACAATGGATGGCTTCCTTTCATGCCAACCATTGTATACAAGTGTGGCTAGCTGTGAATGGTCACAGCGATCACATGCACACGCTGGGCCAATCACAGCCCAGCTGTGTCATGTGATTAGCTGTGGTCAAATCACAGCTAAGCACAAAAAAAAACCTGAATGAATCGATTTCATTCAGGTAAATGCTTGCTTAAAGCAAAGTAATTCTTTGCTATAAGCAAATTGTGCAAAAAAAAAAATAAAAATACTGATCACTTCCCCAAAGTAGTACAATGTTACTATGGTAACATTATACTACTTTGGTCATAGTGCAATATGAAAAAAAAAATTTAAAAGAAAAAATAATGTAATAAAAAATTAGAAAAAAATTAAAAAAAAAAAAATTATCAATTTCTTTCTTCATACTGTCACCAGTCAGTGTCCCGATCACCGCTATGCCAGTTATATGATGGTGCTGTACTGCACTGGTGACATTATGTTAAAAAAAATAGTAACAATCTTTTTTTATTTCTTCATTCCAAAAAATTATGACAAAAAAATTACAACTGCAAAAAACTCGCCATTCCTCTTATGAAGTACGTTGGACTGTCTACTTTGCAAAAAGGGGTCATTTGGGGGATATCTGTACTATTCTGACATTCTTGGACCTCAAGAAACTAGATTGGCTGTCAGTACTTCAGGATTGATCAATTTTCAGATCTATACTATAGTTTGTGAGCTCTATAACTTTCCTACAGACTAAATAATAAATACTAATTTGGGTTATTTTCACCAAAGACATGTAGCAGAATACATTTTGGCCTAAATTTATGAAGAACAATTAATTATTTGCAAACTTTTATAACAGAAACAAAGAAAAATTTGTTTTTTTTTTTCAACATTTTTGGTCTTTTTTTGTTAATTTAGCAAAAAATAAAAACCCAGTGGTGATTAAATACCACCAAAAGAAAGCTCTAGTTGTGTGAAGAAAATGATAAAATTTTATTTTGGGTACAATGTTGTATGACTGCGCAATTGTCATTCAAAGTGTGAGAGCGCTGAAACCTGAAAATTGGCCTGGGCAGGAAGGGGGTAAAAGTGCCCGGTATGGAAGTGGATAAGTACTCACTTAAATCTAGATCAATAATACAATATATACTGAGACATCTGAATTCATTGTTTTGTGGGAAGTTGGGAACATCTATTGTATTATTTTGTGAGAGGCTGAGAATGTGGCTTAAATCAGTTTTAACTAGAATTTGGCCTACTATATAAATGGCTGGAATAGGGCCATTGGAGTTTTTAGTATATTAAACAAGATGGCTTCTCTGTACGGACTTCTGTGCACAGGCTAATATGTTTTTCCTCCCGTGATTGCTGGAATTGGGCACATGCTAATGCACATGAGCGTATGCACATGCACCTTGGTGCTTTTACACATGAAAATATTTGTGCGCTTGTGACAGATGTTTGCGTCAAATGGCCTATTTCAACTGGGACAGTGCTCAGAATCACTGCTGCCTTGTCTTCAGCCTCCTATGTTTCCTGTGATCAAGTATCTTGATTTACATTGCTGACCCGGATTGTCCTGACTACCCCCTAAACTCTGCCTGCACTGACCTCGGCTTGTCCTCTGACCTTCGATTCTGTCTTTTCCATTGTCTCCTGCTCCACTGATTGGCTTCCAGGCCTGGCTTGTATCTTACCCATGCTTTGGCCTGTGCCCTGTACCTGATCCACCCTGCCCATGTATGGCCTGGCCTGTCTGACTCTGCTACTTGCCTGCCACCACTGGTACCTGCCTACCACTCTGCTGATCCCGCACCCTGGTCTTGCAGTAAGGAATACTTTAACACTTCCACTGTCATCTCACCATCAGGGAGTGACACTACCGTTGACTTTTGGCGGATCACCTAAGTATATTGGAGTATACATAAGCAGGACTCTGCTTTTACAGTCTTACATGGCGTCAGCCTTATGGACTTCTACTTTTTCTCACCACTTCTTCTACACTTACTACAAGTTTACGGTCATTACCTTACACAATTGTGTTGATCCATGTCCTGTAGGACCTGTTTATCATGCCTATTGTATCATGATTATTATCAGCCTACTTCAGCTACCATCAGGACTGTGTTCCTATTGTTGATATATGGCATTTATTTATTGTCTCCTGTTGTATTGTAAAGCGCTGAGCAAACTGTTGGCGCTATAAATCCTGTACAGTTGCAAGAAAAAGTATGTGAACCCCTTGGGATTACGTGGAGTTTTGTATGAATTGGGCATATTGAAATGCTGTGGCATGACCTTAAGAGAGCGATTCACACCAGACATCCCAAGAATATTGCTACACTGAAACAGTTTTGTGAAGGGGAGTGGTCCAAAATGACTCCAGATCATTGTGCAGGTCTGATCTGCAACTACAGGAAACGTTTGGTTGAGGTTATTGCTGCCAAAGGTGGGACAACCAGTTATTAAGTGTAAAGGTTCACATACTTTTTCCTCCCTGCACTGTGAATTTTTACATGTTATGTGCAATTAAACCATGGCAACATCTAATGTTTGTGTAGTATTATGTTCAGCAGACTGTGTTCTTCTATTGTTGTGACTTAGATGACGTTTAGAGCACATTTTATGCCCAATTCATGCAAAACACCACGTAATCCCAAGGGGTTCACATACTTTTTCTTGCAACTGTATGGCATTTATTTACAGGAATAATAATATGCCTCATTTCCTTCTGTCTTCATATTTGATTTATACTTAGTTACATGGTCATTCCAGTTCAGCTTCTCTGGTTACCTAGTAGGGCTTTATGTCCACATATTTTATGTTACATATGTGCAATTGTGATGATCTCCTAGATTGTAAGCTCCAAGGATCAGGGCCCTCCTAACCCTCTTGTATTGAACTGTATTGTTACTGTATTGTCTCCTGTTATATTGTAAAGCGCTGAGCAAACTGTTGGCACTATATAAATCCTGTATAATAATAATAATAATAGATATAAAGCCAGTTTGTATTTTTGAATGTCCATTTCCCACCACAGTGGTGCACCACGTTGTGCCTCTGCTGCAAAAGACTAGCATGTCGTTGATCCAGCAGCATAGCATCATTTCAGGCCTGCCATGATGTCTCTTAGTTTTATTTGTATGTTTTAGGTTGTTTTGTCTCATGTCTTTATTGAGGTGATGGTTGATTGCAGCTCTTATTTGAGTATTTTTCATGTGCAATTTTGCCAATAGGGCATATTTTTCAAGACAAATTCAGTATCGCATTGTCCTTTTGTAACTGCTTTTTTCTTGTGAATTCTCCATTCACAATTTTTTTTTTTTTTAAGGATAAGTTTACCTTTACATGTTCCCACTCCTGCAGCCGCTCCCTGATTCACCAACTCCCTTTGACAGCAGATCAGGGACCTTTTCCCTGTACCTGCTGTCACTATTTGAAAAGAGAGTGGCTGTGTGGGGCTCCGCCCACATGGCCGCATCATTCATTCACAGTGCTTTGTGAATGAATGAACTACAAGTACTGACAACCTTTGTGGCTGTTGGCTTTTAGTTCTCAATGAACTACCAGGGCACTGTTCAGTGCTCTAGATCAGGGTTCTCCAAACATTTGAAACAGGGACAATTTACTGTCCTTCAATCTTTAGGGGGGCCGGGGATTGGCCAGTAGGAATAAAAAATGACATGGGCTTGGTTTACTAAATGGAGGTAAAAAAATTTACATAATTGGTGTAAGTGGGAGGAATAATGTCCAATTATTGGTGTCACTGGGAGGAATGGTGCCCCAATCATTGGTGTCAGTGGGAGGAAAAGTGCCCCATTGATGGTGTCAGGGGGAGGAATAGTACCCCATAATCGATGTCAATGGGCAGAATAGTGCCCTGTCTTTCATGTCAGTGGAAGGGATAGTACCTTGTATCAGTGGAGTGCCCCAAGGGCCAGATAAAAGCAAGCAAAACAAATGACATGGGCTTGGTTAACTAAATGGGGGTAAAAAAATGTACATAATTGGTGTCAGTAGGAGGAATAGTGTCCCATGATTGATGTCACTGAGAGGAATAGTGCCCAATCATTGGTGCCAGTGGGAGGAATAGTGCCCCATTGTTGGTGTCAGTGGGAGGAATAGTACTCCATAATAGGTGTCAGTGGAAGGAATAGTACTCCATAATTGATGTCAGAGGGAGGAATAGTGCCCCATTGTTGGTGTCAGTGGGAAGAATAGTGCCCGATCATTGGTGCCAGTGGGAGGAATAGTGTCCCATCGTTGGTGTCAGTGGGAGAAATAGTGCCCCATCATTGTAGTCTGTGGGTTGAATAGTGCCTCAACCATTGTTGTCAGTGAGAGGAATAGTGCCCCATCATTGATGTCAGTGGATGAAATAGTGCCCCATTGTTGGTGTCAGTGGGAGGAATAGTGCCCTGTCTTTGGTGTCAGTGGAACGTATAGTGCCTTGTATCAGTGGAATGCCCCAAGGGCCGGATAAAAGCAAGCAAAGCGCCACAGCCGGCCTGTGGGCCACAGTTTGGAGACCACTTTTCTAGATAGTTCATTGATGCTTCCTGTCAGTATGTAACTGCCTGCTTGTACAAGGTAAGAGCAGACAGCTTACATTGACAGTCTGCAAGAGCCCTGCATTGCACTTGAAATCTTCTAGTCATGGCTGTAATGGTTTACAGGCTCCTAATTAAAAAAAAATGCACATTTTTTTACCTGCAAAAAGATTGCATTTATAATTAATTTTTTTAAAAGATTAATGTATCCATTAAAGTTTGTGTAAAAAGGTAACAAAGCAGACTGCTTTGAAGCTGTGTCTTGTCTAATTGTCATTCCCTTTTGTGTCAATTTAAGCTTGTGCTATTGAATTCTCTAAACAACAGACTTTGAAGAAAATTAAGGCCCCATTCACACTTCGTGTATCTGGAATTGCATTTAAAATCATGCGATTCTGACGTTGATTACAGATTGCACTAAAATTGAAGCAAAATACAATACAAATGCAGTTAGCAGACTTGCATTTTCTTGTGTGTGTTGTGGCACAACAAACTGTGCCAAACGTTGGGCTGAAAAAACATGTGAAACAGAGCCTAAAGCTCCACCTGCTGGTTCAAAAGAATCATGCAAAATTTTAATTGGCAAGATTTAATATTTACCTGACAGAGAAAGATATTTAAGAGAGAAGTATGGGAAACATTTAAAAAAAAATAATCATACTTACCTAAGTGAATGCAGCAGCGGTCCAGTGCAGTGTTGCCTGTGCCTGCCATCTGTACTAACCCTGGCCTATTTATTTCTGCCTGCTGCCTGGATGGATCCTTTGCCTGCTTGCTAACCATGTCTCTGCCTGGGCCTGAAATGACCCATCTGCACATCCTGCTGCCTACATTCCTGTGAGACAACAGTTTTAGCAATTCCCCGTGGATAACTGCACTCCTAGAACCACAGGAACTCTTTTATTCTTCCTTTCCTTAGCCTCCTATACTTCCTGGCCAGTGAACATGGCATTCCTGGAGCAGCCATGTGCCAGTAGGCTAGGTTTGCTTGGCTTATAGGGACTGCTATAGCTGACAATACATTAAGCTATATTCCCTGACTGCTTGTATAGAGGCAACCATTACAGTATATTGGTTTTGATACGATTGGTTGATTTGTGATACACAATATACAATTTACAGTATATAATCAGTCGAAACATTGAAAAAGTCTCACACATGTGGAATAGAATGAATACCAGAATGTGTTTTTGGTTGAAATTCTAAGTATGCCAATGCTGTGTGTGTGTGTGAGACATATCTTACTTAATTGACAACTTTGTGTAAAAAAAGATAATTTTCATTTCCACATTTTCCAAAAACATGTGGCAAAATGAAGTCTTCAAAAGAATCCCCATGCCTCTCAGAAAATACCTTGGTGTGTTTGATTTCCAAAATGAGGTCATTTTATGGGTGTTTCCACTCTTCTGGTGCTCCGTGGCCTTGAAAAATGTGATAGGTAGTGAGGAGATTAGATGTGTAATTTATGCCCCTAGCAAACCTAAGGTGCTCCTTAGATTTTGCGCCCCTCTGGGTGGCTAGGTTGTGAAAAAGACTCACAAATGTAGTACCGCCATACTTGGGAGGAGTAGCAGAATGTGTTTTGGGGTGGAATTCTACGTATATGTTAGAAATATGTTAATTGACAACTTTATGTAAAAAAATTAATTTTCATTTTCCAAAAAGTTGTGGCAAAAATTACATTTTCAAAAGACTCACTATGCATTTCATAAAATACTGTGGAGTGTTTGCTTTCCAAAATGTGGTCATTGTGGTGTTTTTTGGTGTCATTCTAGGTATGCTTATGATGTGTGTTAGAAATATCTTATTAATTGACAACTTTGTGTAAAGATAATCATTTTAATTTTATTTCCTGCATTTTCCAAAAACTTCAAAAGACTCTTTATGCCTCTTAGAAAATACCTTGGCATGTTTGCTGTGCAAAATGGGGTAATTTTGTGGATGTTTCCACTGTTTGGTGCTTCAGGGCCTCCAAAAATGCCATAGGCAGTCAGGAAATTAGAAGCGTAATTTATGCGCAATTTATGCTCCTTGAAAGCTCAAAGGTTCTTCTTGGATTTTGGGCCCCTCTATGCATTTGGACTGTGAGAAAGTCTCACACATGTGATATCCCCATACACAGGATTCATAGCATGTGTTTTTGGTGCAATTCTAAACATGCCTATGCTGTGTGTGAGAAATAATTTGAAATGACAACTTTCTGAAAATAAAGGATTTAATTTCTTAATTTTCCAAAAAATAGTGACATAAAAATTACAACTTCAACCATGGCTCTTACTAAACATCTTGGACTGTCTACTTTCAATAAACTGGCTGTTTTGTGGGTATTTGTGCTGTTCTGGCATTTTAGGACCTCAAGAAATGAGATAAGCAGTTTTTATATCTCAAGTACAAAATATACTGTATATACCATAGATTGTAGACCTATAACTTTCACATAGACAAAAATAATAGACATCAATTTGGGTTATTTTTACCGAAGAAATGTAGCAGAATACATTTTGTCCTAAATTTATGAAGAAAAGATTATTTATTTGAAAAATTGCATAACAAAAGCTAAGAAAAGTGTTTTTTTTAAAATCTGTATTTTTTAATTTTTATTAAAAAAATAATAAATCCAGTGGTTTATAGTTTTTCGTCTATTTATATGGAGATTACTCGTCACGTCTGTCGGTTCTCCCTCTGATGAAGTGCCATTGCACGAAAGGCCTCAGGAGGAACCAGACAGCACTGCCGCCGGAGCCTGGAGGAAGCCCGGCGGCCATCTTAACTCTGGGTTAGTATGCTGCATTCCTGTCATTTTTGGATTACACCCTGTCTACTGCACTATTATCCGAATAAAGTTTTTGAACCTACTACACTATGGGTACCTGTTTTCTGGCTCCTATATGGAGCTATTAAGCCTGCAGGTTACCCCAATGATACAGCATTTCCAGAGGAACAGGAGCACATAGGATGAGCACCATATCTACCCTTAAGGGGACCTCTGGATAAAGCAGACAACCTATCACAGCTTGATGACTACACCAAAGAGGATAAGTTAACCGGAGTGACCTGCTCATCTACAGATACCCTGAAGGTTACATCACATGCGCTTTTCTTATGCGCTTCTGGTGAGTGCGCACTTTAGCTACTGGTTGGCGTCACAAGCTTGTCTGCTGTCGTTTTACCATCTTGGGAATTGTTCTCATTTGTTCATTTATTCACCTATGTTTGAACTCTATTAGAGGACATTTCTGCACACCCCATAGGTTTTTTGGGCTTGAAATCACAAAATATATCATTATCCTTAGCGCTACACCTCATATTGTATTTATGGTGATTAAATATCTGTCTCAAAATAATGATAAACATTTCATTTGGGTACAGTGCTGCATGACTGAGTAATTGTAATTGTAATTAAAGTGTGACAGTGCTGAAAGCTAAAAATTGGCCTGGGCAGAAAAAGGGTAAAAGTATCTGGTATTGAGGTGGTTAAAAATATGTAATTTTATTTAGTCCTAACCAGAATAAATAAAAAAGGAATAATATATTAAACTTCTATACATGGCATGTAAAGCTCACTTTAGCAACCCACTAAATCCCCCAATCATGAGATGAACAAGACTGCAATGAACATGCAGAATATTGCACCATGAAGGTGAATGGGCTCATGCTAACATGTGGAAATAATTTGAACTTTAACAGATGTTAAGCTAATTGCCCATATGCATTAGCTTTTCAGGCCTCCTTTCATATTGTAATGTTTTAAAACACAAATACATTTTTCTGTATTTAATGTATAGAGTTTTAATGCCTGGTTAAGAGGATTTTGACATTTACATTTACCATAATGTTTGTTAAAATGAGCCAAACCAAAAATGTATTGTATTGGTACTAAAATGCACCAGAATACATAAAAATGTGCTATAAAATTACTCTGAAAAAGTCTGCATTTAAAAAAAAAATACAGAAGGAAATGAGGCTTTAAAACAGATGTAAAACCTAACTGAATGATTTTTAGTTAGGTAAAGCACCGTAAAGTAATGCCTTTTTCTTTAGAAAAGGGCATTTCTTTACAGTGCTTTACCTAACAAAATGTTTTTTTTAAGAAATCACAAATTTTCACCTTTCATCTGTAGTGCTACTGATCTCCTGCAGCCTATTTACTCTAAAAAGCATTGTGACCATCCACTTTAAATAAACCAGTTGCCTTTTGGAATAAAAAAAACTTCTTACATATGCTAGTAGTTCTATTATATGTGAAAATGATTGTACCCGTATATATTAATTTAATACGCTGTAAAAATATATAACAGTATTATTCAGTGCACATAAAATGCAATACTATAAAAGGTTATATCATAAACATTTGTAGGTAATCTTTTGATTATTTCTCGATACAAGCTGCACCTACTGATAAGAATTCACACATATTTGCTTTTGATTACATTTATCTCCTCTGTCCTGTTGCACCAATGTTTCACCTCCAAGAATTGCTATTAACTAGAGATAAGCGAGTTCAGGCAAGCACAAGAATCATATAATTATTGACAAAGTTTTAGTAATCAGTGGTTCCTCTGCAAAGATTGCCTGGACAGCAGAACCATGATAAATGTATCTGTGCAAAAGCTCTATATCCCAATGCAACTGTTTGTATTAATGATGCATGCATCTCAGTAGTAAGATCTACAAAACCATTACTAAAAACATCTCTTCATACCACTACATATTGCACAAATACTTTCCTTTATATTTAAGTTATTAGAACATATATTTATTACATTATAAATACACCTCCAATATTTTTTAGAGGTAAATTTGTTTTTATTAGTTTGGTAACAAGGCATAAAACCAGTGGGGTCCAGACATGAGGGATCAGGCCACGTGCGATAAGCAGTGAGGTAATCAATGAAGACAATGACCAAACGTACATCTCAAATGAAAGACATCCCAAGTCGCCAATGGTGGCGTGGAAAGGGTGGCGCACTTGCACGCCCCCTACCCGGAAATGCAAATCACGTAAATATATGTGATTTTTGCGCATCCCTGCCACCCTGTATCAATAGTTCTACAATAGGGCAGCGGTAAAATGGTTAAAACATTTTTCTTTTTTTTTTTCATTGGTCCAATTTCATCCTGATTTCTGACTTTCTGACTGGCCTAAATGTCATACATCTCAGGTGTCTTCATGGGCATTTTTTTCCTTTTAAGGGAAGTGGGACTTTCTCAGCTAAGAACACCTTCTTGTCTTCATGCCTAAGCTAAGGGCAGAAGACTACATGAATCACCTGCCCATATTCAAGATTGAGATATGGATGGATGGGTGAGCTTGCTTTAAATATTAAAAATGAATTGGATAGCGTTTTCAGTTTAGTGTGCTCAGATACAGTTTAGTTCCGCTTTAAGCAGTAATAAAATGTACCTACACTCAACATTCATGCATGGATTAGTTTATCATTGTTATGATTTATTTTCTCATTTAAAGTCATTGTAAAGGATCATTTTTTTAAATTACAAAAATGTCATACTTACCTGCTCTGTGCAATGGTTTTGCACAGAGCAGTCCCGGTACTCTTCTTGTCAGGTCCCCTGCTGGTGCGTCTGACTCTTCATATCACCCGAGTGCCCCCATTGCAGGCCGTGTGCTCACTCCCGAGCCAGCTCTGACTGTTCATAAGACACACAGAGGATGGCTCGTCTCTGATCCCTCCTTGCTGACTGTGATTGACAGGAGGGGGGATCAATGGCTCCCAATGGAGAGACGCTAGAGAGCCTCTGCTCTTGTGCACATCGCTAGATTGAGATCAGGCTCAGGTAAGTAAAGGGGGGGGGGGCTGAGAGAGGGGAGTGGAGGGGTAGCTGCATGCAGAAGGTTTTTTACCTTAATGTAGAGAATGCATTGAGGTAAAAAACAAAAAACATTTGCTATTAAAACCAATTTATTGTTTCAGGTTCTTATATAGCTCCATCAATTTACACAGCGCTTTACATTCACACCAGTATTGTACATTCACACCAGTCCCTAACTCTCAAGGGGTGTACAGTCTAAGGTCCCTAACTCACATCCATACATACACATACTAGGGCCAATTTAGACAGGAGCCAATTAACCTCCCAGCATGTCTTTGGAGTGTGGGAGGAAACTGGAGTACCTGGAGGAAACCCACACATGCACAGGGAGAACATGCAAACTCCAGGGAGGGGGTGCTGTGGTTGGGATTTGAACCAATAACTCTAGTACTGCCAGGTGGAAGTGCTAACCACTTAGCCACTGTGCTGCCCAAGGCAACAGTCTATAATACTAGTCAGTCTAGTATATGGTATAACAGCATTCCATTTTATCTCATAAAGCTTCCTGATGTTTTTTCATTTTCTTTCACCCTTGCTACTCTGTTGCTGCTTTACACGTCAGCTTCCATGGTAACTGAAACATGCCTTTAAACTTGGCTGCAAGTGTTCTACAGGAAGCCTGCAACCTCAACAATTACCGTTAGTCTGTGGGAAGTGGAAAACGATGGCTGTACATTACCGAATGCACCCGCTAAATTGAATAATATGTATGACCAGGCAAGTAGGCAAAAACTGCTAAAAGAATTATATGTTTTCTCATATTTGCGGTGCGATTTACCATGCAAAATTCATATCGCATCAACATCCCTGTGTTCTGCTATTAAAATAAAATGACGTATTTATTTGGCAAAGTGTAGAAATCTGGCAGTTCCTCAGCGCAGCATATTGTCCTCATTAATTTACATCTACATAAGCTAACATCAGCTAACTAGAGTCTATCTAGGTTTAGCTCCAACTTTAATTGCTTTTTTATTTTGAAAATGTCTGCAATCCTTCCTAATGATGTTTCCTGATTATGATATACAGCAAATCCCCATAAATCTCTGCAATTTATTAATGAGATTAGGAGTGCTGCTGACCACAACTACGGAGTTAAGTCAAGCTTTCGGAGTTTAATGGTGAAGCATCAGCCTTTTCTAGAAAATAAGTAATAAGGAGAGGTATTCAACTTGTGATGCTCTGTTTTAATAATCTCTTTTACATTAATCTAGCCTTACAGCAGCAGATTAGAGTTATCATATCCATAGATTTAAACCCACAGCAGTAAAATCAGTCTGTATATGCAGTAAACTGGGGCGGACTGACAACTCATGGCCCCCGGGCAATAGGGGATCATGGGGCCCCTGTGTCCTTGCCCAAACTCAAAAAAAGCCTATGAAAAAGGTACCAGGGGCATCTCATGGGGCCCCCTACTGACCCCGGGCCCTTGGGCAGTGCCCGAGTTTCCAAATGGTCAGTTCGCCCCTGGCAGTAAAGCATGCTTTTTATACTCACTTTAGAACCTAAGGGGTTAATCCTCTGCATTGTGTAAAAAGGCTCTTTGATCCTGACTTCTCTGTCCCTCCTCTTGTTCAAATGTCCACCTGATAAGACAGACTGAACCCGTAGCCCTTCTGCACATGCTCAGTTTAGGTTGTATTGCTAGAGAGGTTTTTTTTTCTTGGGAGAGTGCATGTGATCAGCACAGGGCCAATCAGCACTGTCCAGACAGAGGGTCAGGGGTTTTGTATCCTCTTAGAGCAGAAAGAATTCTCCGCCTGCAAACTTTAACATGTGCTCTGCTGAATACTGACAGAAGTCACAAGACTGCTCTAACTGCTGATGAAAAAAGGTATTTAGCAGTTTATATTTACTAAAATAAGTGCATTTCCATGTTCTGTTTACTGTGGGAGACCAGATATAGTGAATGCAGGGTCTGGGGTTTAGTAACACTTTAAGGTTCATTCATCCATCTGTTGACCGAGTTGAGTACAAAATTACCCAAATACAGTATATGAAGGCAGGGCCGTGCAAGGATTTTTGTGTACTCAGGGGAAGGTGCATTTTTCAGCATCCTCCCCCTCACCGTCTTCCCGCCACCCCCCTTTCCTCCACAATGGCATTGTGTAATGGTGGGGTTATGCATTTCCTGCTTCCCCTCAGTGGCTACTGGCAGCTGGCAGGTTAGACAAATTAAAACTTCCATGCTATGCCCAGTAGGAGAGAAGGCGCGGTGTTAGGAAACAGCAATTTAACCACTTCAGTCCTGGGGACTTTTTTTTAATTTTGTTTTTGGTTTTTGGTTTACATTTTTTAAAATGAATTGAAGGTCAGTAGATTTCTTAAAACCCCCAAAACATATATTTTGCTGAAAGCAGACATCCTAGAGAATAATATTTTGGTTGTTCCAATTTTTTACGTTACACAGTTTAACCTCCCTGGCGGTATTCCCGAGTGTAGCTCAGGGTAAAGTTTCAGCACCACAAGTGGTAACCCCGAGCTACACTAGGGAATACCCTGCAGCATTGCTCCAGGATCTCTTCTACACCTTGTTCTGCGCTCCCGCGATGTCCCTCCTGCAGTGTCCCCTGCAATGTCCTCCGTCCGGATGCCGGCATCTGTCTTCTGGGTTCCGTTCCCTGCGACGTCGGGATGTACGGGGACGGAACGGCGGGAAATTTAAAAATGTGAAAAAGTGACATTCACTAAATACACTAAAATTACATAGTAAAACATTACTGTATCAAATCATTTCACATACATTTTGTCCTGTGCCCTGCCTGCATTTTTACCGTTCTTTCTGCCTGGAAACTGAGAAATGTCCATGGCGTCCAAAAAGTGTCCCTTTAGGTCAAAAGCGGTTTTAGACCAGCTAGAGAACAACGATAGTAAATTAGAACCACTTGCAGAATTGAGTGATAATGATTCGTGGGGAAATTCGTCATCAGACACTGAAAACGATTTTGCGACTTTGCTCAGTGATGTGCGAACTTGGCACTATATTTCAAATTTCAGTGTTTTTGGTTTGATTATATTATTGAAATACATTTATTATTATTATTTTTTATGATTATCTATTTATTTCAGGTACTTATATAGCGCCGTCAATTTACGCAGCGCTTTACATATATATTGTACATTCACACCAGTCCCTAACCCACAAGGGGCGTACAATATAAGATTATTTATTAAATTATAATTTATGATTTCGTTTTTTAAATTTTAACATACCCGAGATGTTTACTAGACTCTTGTTCGGACAGATTTCAGTGAGTTATTCCTAAAAATTACAGGCCTACAATAAAAAAAATACATATTTCCATGCAAAAAAAGTACCGCTTTGAGGACAGAAATACTGACATAATCAGACCGCTAGGGAAGCTACGAAATGCAAAATTTCAGTAAAAAATACACTAAAGTTACTTTTTAGGCACATAAATGCAATTTATTACCCAATTTTTGATAACACATAAAATATGAGGTTATGCTAAGTACATAGATATCCAACATGTCAATCCATAAATTTGCATGTGCCAGTGAAACACAAAAAACTTCAGTACCCTATATTTTTTCATAGGTAATGCTTTAAAAACCCTAGAGGTCATCAGTTTAGAGATACGAAGGAGCTGTGGTACTAAAATTATTTATATCAGTGCAGTGACGAGTGCAGTGATATGTAACATGTTTCGGCCAATTGCCATTTATGTATGTAGACACCCCAATGCATGTGTTTTTATATGTGGGGGGTGGAGCTCTAAAAATTTTTTTTTGTTCTTTTGTATTTTTTATGTCTCTTTAAATGCGTAAACCTTTATTTATGTATTTTTTTTTACTTAACTTTTATTGCTATAACATAGGAGACCACTATCCCCCCTTGTGATAGCATATAGGTGACAGGTTCTGTTTATGAGACATCCGGGTTCTATTAGACCCTGGATGTCTCCCTTGTACTCCACTTCAGCTGATGGAACACAGATCATGTTTCATCAGCTGCTTCCCCAGGCACTGATCCTGGTGATTGACAACTCCAGACCAGGAAGTGACATTATACACATCACTTCCTGGTCTGTACACAGGAAGGAGGCTCAGCAGATGGATGTCCGCTGAGCTCCCACCGCCCACCATGAGCTCACTGGGCCAAAGGTGGAATAGCGGAGCCTGGCAAACTTAGCGGCAGAGCGGTACATCGCAGCAGTTGTGGAAATGATTGGTGGCTTTGCAGCCACTTGTATCACTTCCACAATGAAAGTCACATATGTCTGCAGCATGGTTAAACATCTGAATCCCAAGTGGCAAGTGGCTGGGGATTGGGATTTTACCCCCCCCCCAATCTACAAAGAAGGATTATTTTAGACCTTTTCTGCCAAAACATGCATGTACACTAGCTCCTGTTGGTTTTTTCTGCCTACAGCTATTCACTCAGATATCCTTCTAGCTAAACTGAAGATGCAGTTGCTTAAAGGATCAGTTCACCGTTCCACAAAAAATAATAAATGCACATTTTTTGCAGGTAAAAACATGAGCATGTATTATTTTTTGTGTTCGGATCCTCTAAAGCATCGCACCATCAATCAGCAGATCGCTGATGCCATGCAGGTCTCCTGCCTGCAGACTGTCAATGCATCTATAGGTTTGTACGAGCAAGCTGATACTTCTGACAGGAAGAATCAATGAACTACCACAGAGCTCACAGCACCATAGTAGTTCATTGAGGACTACAAGATGATAGCCGCTAAGGCTGTCGGGACCTGTACTCCATTCAATCACAGAGGAATGTGAATGAATGATGTGGCCATGTGGGCAGAGCCCCGCATGGCCCCACTGTTTTTGAAAAGTGACAGCAAGTATGGGGAAATTCTCCTTTTACTTTTGTCAAGGGGAGAGGAGGGCAGCAAGCGGCGGCCACAGGATCGAGAACATGTTACATGTTCCACGCTAAAAACGGGTGGAACATATAACATGTCCCAAGGGTGAACTTTTCCTTAATTATTGAATTGGAATAATTTTTGGGAGCGGTACAAACCATGTGATCATTTGAAGGGCCACACTGGAATCCTTATATTATTCTCAAAACAGGCATTTCAGTTGTCAGTCTTTGTAAGACCACTCAGTCTGCTGTCAAAATTCCCCAAAAGGCCACATAGGTTTTAACACAGAACTATAGTAATTCATCAAGCTAAGAGCCGATAACAAGACAGAGAATAAATAACAGCAATAATCTGAGTCAGTTCAGATCTCTGGAAAACGGCCTTAGCCAACAGCAAGAATTCACAGTAATGAATAAAACAGAGTAGATGAGCTAGGTCAACAAGAACAGCAGGAATCTATGTGCTTAGTTTTTATCATTTTATGGGTTGTGAGCAGTAATGCATTTTTTTCAAATTTTGGAAGATATTTTATCTTTAAATATTTACTGTATAAGATGCCAAGAAGATAAGTTAATGGTTATATCCTTGGGTATACTGTTGTGCCTATTTCAGCTTGGCATATGCAGTATAAAGGACTAGCTAAACAAACAGCACCAACATTGTGCAACAATTAGATTAAGGGACCCAAGCAAATCTGTAAGGTTTAACTTTTCACTAGTATTAAGCATTCAGGACAATGAAAGATGATTGCTGGTTATTTGTTACGCTGCTTTGCAAATCATTTTTGCCTATTAAAGAAGACTTGAACTGTGGAAGCTTTACAAAAAAAAAAAAAAAGGGGGCAAAATACTAGTCCAGTATTGTCTATAGGCTTCCGACAGTTGATCTTTTCCTCATTATTGACTTACCATACCTTGTTCTGCACTGTGCCTCTGTGTAGAGGCGACCATCTTAGTAAAGGTCAAGCATTGCTTCCTCATGTCTGAACTGCCTCCGATGACTGGTGATCCGATGACTGCTTGGGTAATATTTCATAAGCAGCATGAGAGGTGCAGAAAACACTGACTGACAGAATGATTTAAATGAATGAGTACAAGAAGGGAGATCCTTGAATTCCAGGTCCTCAGAAACAGCTTCCTATCTATCAAAGAAAAGCACAGTGGTGACACCACCATATTTCACTCCAAAACTGAGACTAGCAGTCAAGGACAAAGTGCTTTGGACAATTTCACAATTCAGATACACAGCAATAGGTTCTAGGGTCTGACATCATCGAATGACCCCATCACCCATGTTTATCTGTCATTCGATGAGTGTCTTGTCACACGCTGAATGACAGGAAAATATGGGGCAGAGTCATCTGGTGATGTCACTGGATGACCCTGCACCCATGTGTACCTGTCATTCAGCATGTGATTGAACATGGGAGCGGACATGTTCAGCGGGCAGTAGATTTTTTTGTGTGGGTTGGCAGATGGCATTCATCATGATTGATGTTGGATCTACTTTGGTGGACATTTTTTTTTGTATTTTTTTTGTTTTTTTTTACAGGGATTTTTTTTTCCTACTTCTGACATTATTTTTGGCACATGCATAGGTGTACTATGTACCCCATGCTCATTCACATGGGAGGGAAGGATCTGGGTGCCCCCTTGTTAACCATTTGACGCCCAGCCAATAGCCGTATGGCATCTGGAAAAATGCACTAGCTTTCCGGGAGGCCGCCATATGGTGTACTCCTGCACATGCGCAGTTAGCACGCTTGCAGAGCCACTCAGCAGCGCAATCTGTCACCGGCCGTGTACCTCGGACACAGCCAATGACAGATCTGAATATCGGCCCCGTTGCCGGTACCACGTGACCTGCTGTGACCAATCACAGCAGATCACATGACAGTTGTATACAATGGATGGCTTCATTCATGCCATCCATTGTATACTAGTGTCTAGCTGTGAATGGTCACAGCTAATCACATGTCATGTGATTAGCTGTGGCCAAATCACAGCTAAGCACAAAAAGAAAAAAAACCCCTGAATGAATCGATGTCATTCAGGTAAATGCTTGCTTATAGCAAAGTAATTCTTTGCTATAAGCAAATTGTGTAAAAAAAAATACTGATTACTTCCCCAAAGTAGTACAATGTTACTATGGTAACATTGTACTACTTTGGACATAGTGAAATACGAAAAAAAAAATCGTAAAAAAAAGAAAAAAAATGTAATAAACAATTTAAAATATTAAAAATTTTTTTAAAAAAATATTTTTTTTTTCACACTGTCACCAATCAGTGTCCCTGATCACCGCCATGCCAGTTATATGATGACGCTGTACTGCACTGGTGACAGTATGTAAAAAAAAAAATAGTGAAAATAGTTTTTTTTATTTTTTCATTTTCCGAAAAATTATGACAAAAAAAATAGAACTTCAAAAAACTCGCCATTTATGAAGAACAATTATTTATTTGCAAACTTTTATAACAGAAACAAAAAAAACGTGTTTTTTTTCAAAATTTTTGGTCTTTTTTTGTTAATTTAGCAAAAAATAAAAACCCTGGTGGTGATTAAATACCACCAAAAGAAAGCTATAGTTGTGTGAAGAAAATGATAAAATTTTAGTTTGGGTACAGTGTTGTATGACTGCGCAACTGTCATTCAAAGTGAGAGAGCGCTGAAACCTGAAAAATGGCCTTGGCAGAAAGGGGGTAAAATGCCCGGTATTGAATTGGTTAAAGGGGGCTTCCATGTTCCAACAAGCCCCCCGTCTGCAGACTCACACAATCACCACCCAGGATTGTGTCTTCAACACCATGGGAATTTTTTTAAACTATGGCGTGGGGGTTCCCCTTAAAATCCATACCAGAACTGAAAGGCCTGGTATGGTTTACGGGGGATCCCATGTTATTTTTAATTTTTTAAAACCAACATTTGTTTTGTATTCATTATTCTGACAGCGGGGAATTAGTCATGGTTGTTAAGGACACGGCGGCCTACAGCTGCTTACCAGCCCACTTCTCAATGCATCCGAATGCATCCAAATTTATATATATATACAGTTAGGTCCATAAATATTGGGACATCGATACAATTCTAACATTTTTGGCTCTATACACCACCACAATGGATTTGAAATGAAACGAACAAGATGTGCTTTAACTGCAGACTGTCAGTTTTAATTTGAGGGTATTTACATCCAAATCAGGTGAACGGTGTAGGAATTACAACAGTTTGCATATGTGCCTCCCACTTGTTAAGGTACCAAAAGTAATGGGACAGAATAATAATCATAAATCAAACTTTCACTTTTTAATACTTGGTTAATACTTGGTTGCCTGAAGTCTGGAACTCATACACATCACCAGATGCTGGGTTTCATCCCTGGTGATGCTCTGCCAGGCCTCTACTGCAACTGTCTTCAGTTCCTGCTTGTTCTTGGGGCATTTTCCCTTCAGTTTTGTCTTCAGCAAGTGAAATGCATGCTCAATCAGATTCAGGTCAGGTGATTGACTTGGCCATTGCATAACATTCCACTTCTTTCCCATAAAAAACTCTTTGGTTGCTTTTGCAGTATGCTTTGGGTCATTGTCCATCTGCACTGTGAAGTGGCGTCCAATGAGTTCTGAAGCATTTGGCTGAATATGAGCAGATAATATTGCCCGAAACACTTCAGAATTCATCCTGCTGCTTTTTTCAGCAGTCACATCATCAATAAATATAGGAGAACCAGTTCTATTGGCAGCCATGCATGCCCACGCCATGACACTACCACCACCATGCTTCACTGATGAGGTGGTATGCTTAGGATCATGAGCAGTTCCTTTCCTTCTCCATACTCTTCTCTTCCCATCACTCTGGTACAAGTTGATCTTGGTCTCATCTGTCCATAGGATGTTGTTCCAGAACTGTGAAGGCTTTTTTAGATGTCATTTGGCAAACTCTAATCTGGCCTTCCTGTTTTTGAGGCTCACCAATGGTTTACATCTTGTGGTGAACCCCCTGTATTCACTCTGGTGAAGTCTTCTCTTGATTGTTGACTTTGACACACATACACCTACCTCCTGGAGAGTGTTCTTGATCTGGCCAACTGTTGTGAAGGGTGTTTTCTTCACCAGGGAAAGAATTATTCGGTCATCCACCACAGTTGTTTTCTGTGGTCTTCCGGGTCTTTTGGTGTTGCTGAGCTCACCGGTGCTTTCCTTCTTTTTAAGAATGTTCCAAACAGTTGTTTTTGCCACGCCTCATGTTTTTGCTATCTCTCTGATGGGTTTGTTTTGTTTTTTCAGCCTAATGATGGCTTGCTTCAATGATAGTGACAGCTCTTTGGATCTCATCTTGAGAGTTGACAGCAACAGATTCCAAATGCAAATAGCACACTTGAAATGAACTCTGGACCTTTTATCTCCTCATTGTAATTGGGATAATGAGGGAATAACACACACCTGGCCATGGAACAGCTGAGAAGCCAATTGTTTCATTACTTTTGGTCCCTTAACAAGTGGAAGGCACATATGCAAACTGTTGTAATTCCTACACCGTTCACCTGATTTGGATGTAAATACCCTCAAATTAAATCTGACAGTCTGCAGTTAAAGCACATCTTGTTTGTTTCATTTCAAATCCATTGTGGTGGTGTATAGAGCCAAAAATGTTAGAATTGTGTCGATGTCCCAATATTTATGGACCTGACTGTATATATATATATATATATATATATATATATATATATTTATGATTCGTTCAGATTCATTACTATGTCCATTCTGAAAACTGAATTTTGGTTTCGAAAAATGAATCTGAACGAACTGTCTGTGCAGATCAATGACAGCTGAAGCTGTGAGCTGGTTGCTGAACATTGGAGTGCTTACTTGCATTCATGGTGCAGATGAGCAGCCTTGGAAGCACACTGTCTGCACCCAGGTGTGCACATACATTACTAACCTGTACAAATGACTGTGCACAAACTAATAAACTAATAAACTAATCATTTGCTGTGTATGACTCCCTGTGCCCATGTGAATGAGCCCTAAAAATATGCAAAAGGTTATCCTCAGAGTCTTTGAGTGTCCAATACAATATCTGAAAATATTCCTGGTTTTGATCATTTTTATTATATTTTGCCTTCAACAACTAATAAAAAAATGTGAACCCATTTTTGTTTTTATAAGTAGGAGGAGAAATATCATAAGGCAAGTGTTCTGTATTGTAACATAAAAGCCATAGGAGTTATTGGCTCTTGATTTGAAGAAGTAGCAAGCAGGTTTATGAGACTTCCTTTAACGAAAGTGATAGGTTACTGAGTGTAATGTAAATAGCTGTTGCCTGACAGTACTCTGTTATTTTCTTGGTGATGTTAATTGCCTGTCATCCTGTCAGGATATGTACTGTGAGGAAAATGTTACAACTGAGAAACAGCGTTTATATATTAATGATTCCAACTGCAATGAGTGTGACTTTCATGCTTTGCCGCAGAGAGGCTTCCTGAGCTGTTCAGGGCAGGGAACTAATTTGTTTAGTAGACACTGCAGTGAATATGTCACTTAGGGATGTGTCTTTGTGGATGTTTTGTTTACCCCCCATGTTTACCTTAGTTAAATCACCATGAGATCCATTTTAAGGCTCATAAAATGTAACCGATACTCAAAGCTGACTGTTTAAGTTTACACATTATCTAGTATAATACAATATTGTTAATTATGTTGTCACACCAGTCATTCCTTAAAGGAAAAATAATGTCCAGTGCCCCAACAAATTGTTAATATAAAGATCATGGAGTTTTCAGGTAAATGAGTATATTTTTCTACGATCAAAAAGATTCAGGCATATGGTGCCTTTTTCAACCAATATTTTGAAAGACTGGTTCCATGTCATCTTTGTGATGTCACAATATTTATGATGTATTCATGAGCTGGGTGTAAACTAAAGGGATACTGCATTCTGATATGGGACATAGTCCACTAAAACCTCACCTCTAAGGAGTATACCAACATTCCATATATTCGTTTCATTTAAAAGAACATCCAACATTGGTGCTGTTCCAGTACATATACAATATGCATTTTACATCAATCTACACTCTCGTATACAATTCCTACTATCAAAGTTAATTTGTCTATACATATATGGTATCAACTACAGTATACACTGTACAGTATCTAGTTTTACTAAAGGCAAATATAATGAGCGCTGCAAGTGCACTTGCTCCGGAGCTTAGTAAATGAGGTAAAGTTTTGCAAAGAATACCCAATCACATGCAAGACAATTAGAAATCAGCATTTTTGCTTGCACATGATTGCATGATAGAAATCAGCAGGGCTTCCCCTCAGATCTAGAGCAACGGCACTTGCAGTGTACAAAATATTTGCCTATAGTAAATCAATCCCATTGTGTTAACCCTTATCAATTTGGTTGTTGGAGGAATTTCTCGACATGTTTCTCAGGCTAACTGGCCCCCTTTTTTAGGAGAGAGACAGAGGTAAATGTTTTTAACAGCAAGAATAATATTTAATATTACAACAGCCTCATAAATCCTTTTTCAAAATGGCCTTTTGGACCAGCAACTGCACCTGTATTCACCAAGCAGGTAGGCCACAAGGAAGGAGGAACAGGTGCAGGTATAATAACCCATTAATATTGCTCCTTTCTATGCGTCAGTTAAGAGATCTATAACAGACAGATATAGTCCCTAGAGAACAGGTGCAGGTATAATAACCCACTAATATTGTTCATTTATATGTGTCAGTTAAGAGATCTATAACAGACAGATATATCCCCTAGAGAACAGGTGCAGGTATAATAACCCACTAATATTGTTCATTTATATGTGTCAGTTAAGAGATCTATAACAGACAGATATAGTCCCTAGAGAACAGGTACAGGTATAATAACCCACTAATATTGTTCCTTTCTATGCGTCAGTTAAGAGATCTATAACAGACAGATATAGTCCCTAGAGAACAGGTGCAGGTATAATAACCCATTAATATTGTTCATTTATATGTGTCAGTTAAGAGATCTATAACAGACAGATATATCCCCTAGAGAACAGGTGCAGGTATAATAACCCATTAATATTGTTCCTTTCTATGCGTCAGTTAAGAGATCTATAACAGACAGATATATCCCCTAGAGAACAGGTGCAGGTATAATAACCCACTAATATTGTTCATTTATATGTGTCAGTTAAGAGATCTATAACAGACAGATATAGTCCCTAGAGAACAGGTGCAGGTATAATAACCCACTAATATTGTTCATTTATATGTGTCAGTTAAGAGATCTATAACAGACAGATATAGTCCCTAGAGAACAGGTGCAGGTATAATAACCCATTAATATTGTTCCTTTCTATGTGTCAGTTAAGAGATCTATAACAGACAGATATAGTCCCTAGAGAACAGGTGCAGGTATAATAACCCATTAATATTGTTCATTTATATGTGTCAGTTAACCTCCCTGGCGGTATTATTATTTCAGATTTTTGGTGCTGAAAGCGGTACCAATTTTTTGCATGGAAATATGTATTTTTTTTTATTGTAGGCCTGTAATTTAGGAATAACTCACTGAAATCTGTCCGAACAAGAGTCTAGTAAACAGTCCGGATATGATAAAACTTGAAACACAAAATCATAAATTATAATTTAATAAATAATCATAAAAAATAATAATATTATAATAATAAATGTAATTCAATAATATAATCAAACCAAAAACACTGAAATTTGAAATATAGCGCCAAGTTTGCACATCACTGAGCAAAGTCGCAGAATCGTTTTCAGTTGACGAATTTCCCCACGAATCATTATCACTCAATTCTGCAAGTGGTTCTGATTTACTGTTGTTGTTCTCTAGCCGGTCTAAAACCGCTTTTGACATAAAGGGATGCTTTTTGGACCCCATGGACTAAGTTTCCAGGCAGAAAGAACAGTCAAAATGCAGGCAGGGCGCAGGACAAAGCAGTAGGGACAAAATGTATGTGAAATGTTTTGAAACAGCAATGTTTTACTATGTAATAATCATTTTTAAAAAAATGACATTTTTTAAAAAAAATTCAAATTTGCCCGTACGTCCCGACGTCACAGGGACCGGAACACAGAAGCCGGATGCCGGCATCGGCAGGAGGAGATGGCGGGGGATGCTGCAGGGGACGCATTGTGGGAGCGAAGGACAAGGTAAGTGCTGCAGGGGCTCCCTATGCAACGCTGCATGGTAAGCCCGAGTGTAACTCGGGGTTACCGCTTTGGTACTGAAACTTTACCCCGAGCTACACTCGGGAATACCGCCAGGGAGGTTAAGAGATCTATAACAGACAGATATAGCCCCAGAGAACATGTGCAGGTATAATAACCCACTAATATTGTTCCTTTATATGCATCAGTTAAGAGATCTATGATAGACAGATAAAGCTTATAGAAAACAAGTGCAGATATGATAATTCACTAATATTGTTCCTTTATATGCATCAGTTAAGAGATCTGTAACAGACACATATAGCCCTCTCATTTAGTTCCTTGGAACATTGAAATGGATGAGGGCTTTTTCCTACAGACAATCTTAAAATGTCCTCATTCTGTCTACTGGGTCTGCCAGTCACTGACCAAATTCACTGTTTTTTATATTTAGGAGATAATAAAAACAAGATAATTTTTATTAAGATATTGATTGTAATAAATGAGTATGGCACTTAAAAGCCCAATTAATTATCCTTTAGTGAGTATTTTTGGCATATACACTAAAAGAGGTGCGCATATGATGTTACGTTTTTATACAGTTCTAGATTTGTGAAAAGCCTCCTGCCTAGGGCTGTACTGTAAGAGTATAGCGCCCTAAACATATATACATAATGACACCGCTTAACAAACATACTATCCTTTTGTCACAAACCATGCTTTTCAGAACCAGCATAAACCCCATTCTATAAAATTATAATCCTATGAGAAATAGAATATTTTTTGTAAGCATTAACTGTCCGTTTGACTTTTCTTGGTAACCCTTGCACCATTCCTCCACTAATTTTATTGCTAATGTTATCCACAACTGACCAGAGGATACCAAAATGAAAAAGGGAAAAAATTGACAAAAAGGGTAAATGCTGTGCCCATAAATACTTAACTGCCACTGGTTCATCAGTCCTTATAAATAGACAAGTAAAGTGCAGCACATTATTAGCAATGTCACCGTTAAAGAGGTTCTAAAGTCAATCATTTGTTACCTTTATGCATTCTCTCATTGGCGTGCGCACGGGGTTGGCCGGTTGCACCCAGGTCGGCAAACCGTTGATCCCGATCTATCCCTCAATAGTGGGCAGGTGTATTTTCCCCCTGCAGCGACTGAAGTAGGCTTCTCTTTCTCTCCCTCCCACCCGGTATTCAGCTGTTGCAGGGGATTGGTACAGTATATGCCACCCCTATCATCCTTCTTGTCCCTGTTCCTCGTCTTTTTGCTGCCCAGGCTCTCCTGTGTGTTCCTTTGACCCCCCACTCTCCACAGTGTTGCCAGTTTCTCTCCTGTCCTCTCCTGGCAGCTACTGTGGGGGAACATCATGGAGAGCAGGGAAGGGGCAGGTAAGTATGTAATTTTCTGAATGTACACTGTGTTCATTCATAACTGAAACATAGTAAATTGTGTTTTCTATGCTTCAGTTTGTGAATAAACAAGAAGCTGCTCAGCACAAAGCACTTCCCATTCATTCACTGTCCAGTGCAGCTAAGGCTGCAGAGAAATGGACTGGGGGAATATCTACCCTCAGTCTGTTTCTCTGTCTAAAAAGTGAGACATCAGGGGTCTGTTTATATTGTAACATATAATTAAAAAAAAATTGTAAAAGAAAATAAAAATGAAAAAAAAACTGACACTGTCCAGTGCCCTACTAAAATCAGTCCCTGCCCTATTGACACCATTCACTCAGCAATCATTAATGATAAAGTGGCACAGGGGTCTAGTGTGTTCAGCATTGCCTTGGGAAGGAGGGGGTGAACCACTAGCAAAAAGTAATTTTAACTGTGCATGAGCAGGCTCCATGCACACTAGTGCTTGCTAAAAAAAACACTGGTAATAGTGTGTGTTAGTAACGTTTTAGTAGTGTTCAGAAATGTTTAGGAGTGTTAGCATTTATTAGCATTTTTATAGTACATGTAGAGATGAAAAAAGCTGTTAAGAGTGCTTGAGTAGCATTTAGGAGTGTTTAGCATTTTTTACTGCTGGAAAAATGCTCAAAAAAACCTGAAAAAACATTTTTTTCCCCTCTTAGATGCTGAAGCTCAAAAATCGCTAATAGCCTAAAGTAGTGTGCATGGAAACATAGGATAACACTATTTAGCTTCTAGGAGCAGAAAAAATGCTAATAACAGATTCTAGGAGCTTAAAAAAAAGCTAGTGTGCATGGAGCCTAAGACTTTTTTTAATTTAAAAATGTTTCAATACATTTTAAAATGTTTGTTTACATTTATTTATAAGAGTGTGTTTCTGTGTGTGTAATACATATATATATATATATATATATATATATACACACACACACACCCACACATATGTGTGTTTAAGCTTTGGGGTGCATACCCTAATGCAATAGGCTGTGCACACCTATGCATTCTCATTAAAGTAGAAAACCTTGCGAATGCTGTTCTCTCTCCCGCTTCTCTCACAAGACATGGAGGCAGCAGGCCCTCCCTCCTAGATTGTAAGCTCCAAGGATCAGGGCCCTCCTATCCCTCTTGTATTGAACTGTATTGTTGCTGTATTGTCTCCCATTATATTGTAAAGCGCTGAGCAAACTGTTGGTGCTATATAAATCCTGTATAATAATAATAATAATAATCACATCCCATGAGCAGATAGTGGGGGGGGGGGGGGGGCAGAGCCATGCTGTGTTTGTCAATTGACACACACAACCAGGGGCGGACTGACAACTCATGGGGCACCTGGGTAATAGGGGATCATGGGGCCCCTGTGTCCTTGCCCAAGCTCAAAAAAGCCTATGAAAAAAGGTACCAGGGGCATCTCATGGGGCCCCATACTGTGCCCGAGTTTCCAAATGGTCAGTCCGCCACTGCACACAACCCAGCTTGAGATCAAGCCTGCATGTCTGCCCCAAAGCAAAGGCTATGGAGGCAGACACAGCAGAGGAGGAGCCTGGAGTGCCAGCCAGAGACCCCAGAAGAGGAGGTCCAGGGCCACTCTGTGTAATACTGTTGCACAGAGCAGATAAGTATAACATGTTTGTTATTTTAAGAAAAATAAACGTATCTTTACAACTGCTTTAATTTTCCCCCATCTGTTTTGAGATACATTTAGTATTGCTCTACAAAAATGATTTGCATTTCTATTGGGAGCATTTACATCTGTAACTAGATTGTTCACTTTGCAAGTTGTATTTTTCAAGGTAATTTTCCTCAGAGCTTAGTGAATGAGGTGAAGGTCTGCTGACTTCCATCATCCAATCATGTGTAAGCAAAGAGGCTGTGATTTCTTTGCAAATTTCACCTCATTCACTAAGCTCTAGGGAAAATTCTCATACAAAGTGCAACTTCCCTTGCAAACTGAACAGCCTGTTTTCCTTTAGTAAATTAACCCCAACGTCTCTTGACTGGAAGGCGTTACAAGCAACTTTAGTTCCCCCCTGAAGACTTCCGTGATGATTCGCTTTGTAAAAAAAAAATTGTACTGTGATACCACACAGGGCCGTTAGTGCCGTTTATTTATAGATTTTTCAGAAAAGCTATCTTTCTGAGACAAAGTGTTACTAAACCCAGGACCCTGCATTCACTATATCTGGACTCCCACAGTGCACAGAACATGAAAGTGCAATTATTTTAGTAAATATGAACTTCTAAATACCTTTTCTCATCAGCAGTTAGAGCAGTCATGTGACTTCTATCAGTGTCCAGCCCAGCACTAGCTAAAGCTTGTAGGAGGAGTTTTCTTTTGGTTCTAGGAGAATGGAAATCCCCTGACCTCTGTCTGGACAGTGCTGATTGGCCCTGTGCTGATCACATGCACTCTCCCAATAAAAAAAAAAACCTCTCTAGCAGTACTCACCAAAGTGAGCAAGTGCATGCCTGGAGATAAGAGATGGTCACTTGAAAAAGGGGAGGAACAGAAAAGAAAGGATCAAACGGTCTTTTTACACAATGCAGAGGACTAACCCCTTAGGTTTCACATAGTATATGTGAGTATAACAGAGTATAACAGGCATGCTTTACTGTATATAAAGACTGAATTTACTGTTGTGGGTTTAACTCTATGGATATGATAACTCTAATCTGCTGCTGTAAGGCTAGATTAATGTGAAAGAGATTATTAAAACAGAGCATCACAAGATGAATACCTCTCCTTATTACTTATTTTCTAGAAAAGGCTGATGCTTCACCATTAAACTCCGAAAGCTTGACTTAACTCTGTAGTTGTGGTCAGCAGCACTCCTAATCTCATTAATAAATTAATTAAACAACACTTTAAGACAAAGAGGAAAAAAGAGTTCCCAAGTCTGCATTTTTGCAGTCCTAGTTCAATTCAGTCCTTTAAAACCAGTGGTCCACAAGATGAAGTAAATGTACGTATCAGGCAGCACCATTTATCATTTCTTGACTGATTTTTGCTCCTAATCGCCTTTCCTAATATAATCTCTAGTGTTGATCGGCACTTGGGTCACGGCGCAGGAAGTTTTCAAAGGAAATATGCCATTGTGAGAAAGATCTTTTATGGCTGACTAAAATACACTGAAATTGTTCTTATTTTCTGGAAATTGCTCCTATCCATGAGGGAGAATACAAACCACAAACTAAGCTGTGTAGTTTTAAGTAAACAATTTAATAGAGTACCAAAGCATGTAGCTGTTTAGGAATAACTTTGGCTAACTGGATTGTGATTACTAATGCTAATTTGATGAAAAGCGGGATACGGTTTAATTGATTTTCCTCTAATTCACCAGTGGTACATTACCTTTCTGAAAACATTCATAACATTTTGTTATGGAAGTGAGAGGTGGCAATCGTGATCAGACTTGCAAATTATATATTCATTTTCTATACATGACTACATGTTAAAAAGCTTTTCATTTAGTTCTCATTTGTTAAGCAAAATGTTCTTACTAGTGTATTTCACTACATGAATTAATGTTCTTTTTAATTAATAAGCAAAGCTGCAAAGCCACAGCTATTTTATCCAGAATGTGCTCAGCTATATTGCATACTGAACGGGATTGTGCTTGTAGAATATTTATAATGCTCATTGGTATTGTAGGCATGAGGAACTCGGCTGAGATCACCTCTTGCAAACATTTGTAGTTATGTCAATACTGGTAGACAAAATGTCAAGGACAAGCAGCTGGTTATTCACCGAATGGTCCATGGTCCATTAAATTTGACAGAAAAGCTCCTGTTAATGTAAAAAATTAGCTACTTTGCACAGCAACTATTTCACTAAACTATACACTGTCACAGGTTGTGGATTCCCCTAGCTGTTCACCTATACCACAGCTACCCTAGATTTCACTGTGAGGAACGCTGTTTATGAGGATAATTGCAAGTAATTATATTCTGAATTGTTTGTGCAGCTTTTACAACCTTTTATGCATTATTCTGCAGCATGTTTCATTATCCTGACCCTGGTGTCCATTTATGACACAGAGAATAGCTGCAATTCAGAGGATCGCTGCTATTCTCTGGTCATTCACAGTTTATGACACTCAGGAGATCAGCGGAGAACATGTTCAGCCCAGGGGCGGATTGACCATTTGGAAACTCGGGCACTGCCTGAGGGCCCGCGGTCAGTAGGGAGCCCCATGAGATGCCCCTGGTACTTTTTTCATAGGCTTTTTTGAGTTTGTGCAAGGACACAGGGGCCCCATGATCCCCTATTGCCCGGGGTCCCCATGAGTTGTCAGTCCACCCCTGGTTCAGCCCTTCACTGGAGATCTGTGTTCTCCCTCCAGATTCTCTAGCCCAGAGCTCGAGAATCAGAGGAACCACAAACTAAGCAGCAATAATTTACCTTTGCTTAGTAAACTGATCTTTTACTGTAATCTCGCGAGATTATAGTAAAATCAATTCTCCAGCGTTTGTAGACCATTCTCCCTTCGTTTGGAGAACTGATCTACACTGCTTCATAAACTGCATTCACAGGAGAACTGTGTTCTCCGAGAATGCCAGAGAACTGAGCAGCGATCTTTTACCGCTGGTCCATAAACGGACACCCCTGTCTTTTGAAATATTGCTTCTATCTTATCAACTGTTAAGTAATAATAATCAATAAAAATTCCCTTATTCCTGGCAGGTTTTCTACTACAACAATTACCCAAATACACAGGGCCAGGTCAGGACTTGGGTGACTGGGTCAAGAGACTGAGGGTCCTGCTTGCTCAGCAGGTAGAACTGGCCATAAAGGGGGAAGCAAGGCATTTATCTGTGCACCTTCCAGTGGAAGACCAAAATTCCTTTGGCAAGATAGTTATTCACTTAGAAGTGTATGGTCATGTGACAGCATTTGGTAGACCTTAGGGCTCACTTTATTGGCAGAAAGCAGAGAGTGTGAGAATCCATTTTGCAATATGCATTGAAATGGCAAGACATGGCAGCAGAGATACACTGCAGGGATAAAAAGGGTAAAGTAGGATGGTGTAGAAAAATTTATTTGGATAATATCTAAATTTTATACAAGAACCGTCCCCATAATGAATATAAGAAACAATAATATTCCAACTCTCCCTACAAGGAAGAGATGGTGTATATATAAGGAGGGACTTTAAATGTGCCATAATATATCAAACATATAACAAAATTTAATAACATCTATACAGCTTTATTACAGACAGTATTATACAAAAATGTTTAAAACCATAATCAGCAGAGCAGCATATAATATGTCATCAGACAATATAAGCAAAGGTTTGTACATGTGATATAATTATGTCTCTGTGCTGAGAACAAGTGTACAGGATCAACGTGTTTCGCTAACATTGCTTTATCAGGATCCATGCCACCGCAAGGACATTCACAAACTGTACAGATTAAGATATAATTTTATACATAATGAACTTAACATTATAAAATATCACAAAATACTAAATTTGATATATAACAATTAGAGATGAGCGAAGTATTCAAAAATTCGATTCGACTGATTCGGCGAATTCGTGGAAAAATTTTGATTCGAGTCGAATATATTCGCTGTGAATTTAACTTAAAAAAGGGTGTTTCTAGGCTTCAGAGAGACTTAATATTAGTGCTGAACACTGTACCTTTAATTTAAATGCCCTTGGAGTCTGCTGGGGAAGAGAAATAATACTGTCAGTCAGTATGACATGCAGATGAGTGCCGTCGATCTTAGAATCACCGCACACTTCACTCATTTGGGCAGTCACGGGGCCAAAACCAGAGTGTGGAGCCACAGTGTGGCGGTGGAGGCAGCAGCAATGGGAGGCCATACAGCACCCTATGACAAAAATGGAAACCACCAGCAGTGTGAGGAGACCTGAAAGTGGCACATGGCAGAGTGTGGCGATAGAGACAGCAGCAATGGGAGGCCGTACAGGGACCCATGACACACTCTGGACCTGGCAGCAGCATGAGGAGGCGGTACAGGGGCCCATGGCAGATTACGGGCCTGGCAGCAGCATGAGGAGTCGGTACGGGGGCCCATGGCAGATTACGGGCCTGGCAGCAGCAATGGGAGGCCGTACAGGGACCCATGACACACTCTGGACCTGGCAGCAGCATGGGGAGGCGGTACAGGGGCCCATGACAGATTACGGGCCTGGCAGCAGCATGAGGAGTCGGTACGGGGGCCCATGACACACTCTGGACCTGGCAGCAGCATGAGGAGGCGGTACAGGGGCGCATGACAGATTACGAGCCTGGCAGCAGCAACTTGGACAGGAGGACGTTCAGCTTCTGCACCGTCTGGTGCGTGCTCGCAAACTGTTGTCTCTTGGAAACGGATTCCAAAAAAGACTGCTGACGGAATCCGTGAAGAGGAGTAGCAGGAGAAGGAGCATCTGAACGAGCGGAATATGCCAACAAGCGACAACAGGGGCCCATGACAGATTACGGGCCTGGCAGCAGCATGAGGAGTCGGTACGGGGGCCCATGGCAGATTAGGGGCCTGGCAGCAGCTATGGGAGGCCCGTAATCTGCCAGCACCCTATGACAAAAAATGGAACCCACCAGCAGTGTGAGGAGACCTGAAAGTGGCACATGGCAGAGTGTGGCGATGGAGACAGCAGCAATGGGAGGCCGTACAGGGACCCATGAGAGACTCTGGACCTGGCAGCAGCATGAGGAGGCGGTATAGGGGCCCATGGCAGATTAGGGGCCTGGCAGCAGCTATGGGAGGCCCGTAATCTGCCAGCACCCTATGACAAAAATGGAATACACCAGCAGTGTGAGGAGACCTGAAAGTGGCACATGGCAGAGTGTGGCGATGGAGACAGCAGCAATGGGAGGCCGTACAGGGACCCATGAGAGACTCTGGACTTGGCAGCAGCATGAGGAGGCGGTATAGGGGCCCATGGCAGATTAGGGGCCTGGCAGCAGCTATGGGAGGCCCGTAATCTGCCAGCACCCTATGACAAAAAATGTAACACACCAGCAGTGTGAGGAGACCTGAAAGTGGCACATGTTTGGGGCATGATTCATGGCGGATTTAGTCAGTTGTGTCAGGAACTGGTGGTTTGAAATCCAGACTAATCCACGCCTGATTCATTTTCACAAACGTCAGTCTCTCCACACTTTGGGTGGACAGTCGTGTCCTCCGCGGAGTTGCAATACCTCCTGCCGCACTAAACACGCGCTCCGATGCCACGCTACTGGCCGGGCATGACAGCCTTTCAAGGGCAAATTCAGCTAGTTGGGGCCAAAGGTCAAGTTTCGTTGCCCAGTAGTCAAGGGGATTGTCTACCTCGGTTGGCAGGGTGCTGTCCAAGTAGGCCTAAGCCTGTTGTTTGAGGTCCTGCTCCAGGTCCACCTGATGCTGCTGCTGCTGCTGCTGCGGCTGGTTAGTAGTTTCCTCACTGCGCTGGTGAAGAAAGCTACTCATCATCGACTGCAGACTGAGGCAGCCGCTGCTGGTGGAGCTGCCACTGCTCCTACCACCCCACCCCTCCCCTGCTGCCATGGCAGCGGAACGCGAGCGCACAGGGCCCACAGTGTCTGAGGATGGACGTTGGCGCAGACAGGCAGAGACCAGCTGACTACATAGGTGGTTTTTATAGTATGTTATTTTGGCCTCCCTCTCAGCAGGTGTGAAAAAGGCCACCATTTTTGAACGGTAGCGAGGGTCCAACAAGGTGGACAGCCAAAAGTCATCCCTCTGTCTGATGGTTATTATTCGGCTGTCGCTACGCAAGCAACCGAGCATGCTATGGGCCATTTGTGCCAAGGAATGCGAGGGACTCCCTGCCTCCATCTCCACAGCATACTGCCACGGTGCGTCTGGGTCCTCTGTCTCCTCCTCCTCCTCCTCCTCTACCAGATGCTCCTGCTCCTCCACTCCTGTCCGCTGAGTGGAAAAACCACCCATTTCACTCAATAATTCCTGAGCACCAATGTCCTCCTCTACCTCCTCCTCTTCTTCCTGTCCTGCCCCCACAGGGGTCATGTGGCATTGAGATCTGTGCGCCACGTCTACCGCACCCTGACCAGCCATTGTTAACAGCATTTGTTCCAGGAAGTGCAACAGAGGAATGACGTCGTTCATCCCATAGTCCTGCCGACTCACGAATAGCGTGGCCTCCTCAAAGGGCCTGAGCAAGCGCAGGTGTCACGCATGAGCTGCCAATGGCTGACATCTAAGTTACACAGGGAGTACCTTTATCCGCTTTTAACATCAGGAAATCTGTGATGGCCTTTCGCTGTTCGTAAAGGCGGTCTAACATATGTAGGGTTGAATTCCACCTTGTTGCAACGTCACAGCATGAGGAGTCGGTACGGGGGCCCATGGCAGATTACGTGCCTGGCAGCAGCAATGGGAGGCCCGTAATCTGCCAGCACCCTATGTCAAAAAATTCTACACACCAGCAGTGTGAGGAGACCTGAAAGTGGCACATGGCAGAGTGTGGCGATGGAGACAGCAGCAATGGGAGGCCGTACAGGGACCCATGAGAGACTCTGGACCTGGCAGCAGCATGAGGAGGCGGTATATAGGGGCCTATGGCAGATTAGGGGCCTGGCAGCAGCTATGGGAGGCCCGTAATCTGCCAGCACCCTATGTCAAAAAATTCTACACACCAGCAGTGTGTGAGGAGACCTGAAAGTGGCACATGGCAGAGTGTGGCGATGGAGACAGCAGCAATGGGAGGCCGAACAGGGACCCATGAGAGACTCTGGACTTGGCAGCAGCATGAGGAGGCGGTATAGGGGCCCATGGCAGATTAGGGGCCTGGCAGCAGCAATGGGAGGCCCGTAATCTGCCAGCACCCTATGTCAAAAAATTCTACACACCAGCAGTGTGTGAGGAGACCTGAAAGTGGCACATGGCAGAGTGTGGCGATGGAGACAGCAGCAATGGGAGGCCGTACAGGGACCCATGAGAGACTCTGGACCTGGCAGCAGCATGAGGAGGTGGTATATAGGGGCCTATGGCAGATTAGGGGCCTGGCAGCAGCTATAGGAGGCCCGTAATCTGCCAGCACCCTATGTCAAAAAATTCTACACACCAGCAGTGTGAGGAGACCTGAAAGTGGCACATGGCAGAGTGTGGCGATGGAGACAGCAGCAATGGGAGGCCGTACAGGGACCCATGAGAGACTCTGGACCTGGCAGCAGCATGAGGAGGCGGTATGTAGGGGCCTATGGCAGATTAGGGGCCTGGCAGCAGCTATGGGAGGCCCGTAATCTGCCAGCACCCTATGTCAAAAAATTCTACACACCAGCAGTGTGTCAGGAGACCTGAAAGTGGCACATGGCAGAGTGTGGCGATGGAGACAGCAGCAATGGGAGGCCGTACAGGGACCCATGAGAGACTCTGGACTTGGCAGCAGCATGAGGAGGCGGTATAGGGGCCCATGGCAGATTAGGGGCCTGACAGCAGCAATGGGAGGCCCGTAATCTGCCAGCACCCTATGTCAAAAAATTCTACACACCAGCAGTGTGTGAGGAGACCTGAAAGTGGCACATGGCAGAGTGTGGCGATGGAGACAGCAGCAATGGGAGGCCGTACAGGGACCCATGAGAGACTCTGGACCTGGCAGCAGCATGAGGAGGTGGTATATAGGGGCCTATGGCAGATTAGGGGCCTGGCAGCAGCTATAGGAGGCCCGTAATCTGCCAGCACCCTATGTCAAAAAATTCTACACACCAGCAGTGTGAGGAGACCTGAAAGTGGCACATGGCAGAGTGTGGCGATGGAGACAGCAGCAATGGGAGGCCGTACAGGGACCCATGAGAGACTCTGGACCTGGCAGCAGCATGAGGAGGCGGTATATAGGGGCCTATGGCAGATTAGGGGCCTGGCAGCAGCTATGGGAGGCCCGTAATCTGCCAGCACCCTATGTCAAAAAATTCTACACACCAGCAGTGTGAGGAGACCTGAAAGTGGCACATGGCATGAGACACTGTGGACCTGGCAGCAGCATGAGGAGGCGGTATATAGGGGCCCATGGCAGATTAGGGGCCTGGCAGCAGCTATGGGAGGCCCGTAATCTGCCAGCACCCTATGTCAAAAAATTCTACACACCAGCAGTGTGTGAGGAGACCTGAAAGTGGCACATGGCAGAGTGTGGCGATGGAGACAGCAGCAATGGGAGGCCGTACAGGGACCCATGAGAGACCCTGGACTTGGCAGCAGCATGAGGAGGCGGTATAGGGGCCCATGGCAGATTAGGGGCCTGGCAGCAGCAATGGGAGGCCCGTAATCTGCCAGCACCCTATGTCAAAAAATTCTACACACCAGCAGTGTGAGGAGACCTGAAAGTGGCACATGGCAGAGTGTGGCGATGGAGACAGCAGCAATGGGAGGCCGTACAGGGACCCATGAGAGACTCTGGACCTGGCAGCAGCATGAGGAGGCGGTATATAGGGGCCCATGGCAGATTAGGGGCTTGGCAGCAGCTATAGGAGGCCCATAATCTGCCAGCACCCTATGTCAAAAAATTCAACACACCAGCAGTGTGAGGAGACCTGAAAGTGGCACATGGCATGAGACACTGTGGACCTGGCAGCAGCATGAGGAGGCGGTATATAGGGGCCCATGGCAGATTAGGGGCCTGGCAGCAGCTATAGGAGGCCCATAATCTGCCAGCACCCTATGTCAAAAAATTCAACACACCAGCAGTGTGAGGAGACCTGAAAGTGGCACATGGCATGAGACACTGTGGACCTGGCAGCAGCATGAGGAGGCGGTATATAGGGGCCCATGGCAGATTAGGGGCCTGGCAGCAGCTATGGGAGGCCCGTAATCTGCCAGCACCCTATGTCAAAAAATTCTACACACCAGCAGTGTGTGAGGAGACCTGAAAGTGGCACATGGCAGAGTGTGGCGATGGAGACAGCAGCAATGGGAGGCCGTACAGGGACCCATGAGAGACTCTGGACTTGGCAGCAGCATGAGGAGGCGGTATAGGGGCCCATGGCAGATTAGGGGCCTGGCAGCAGCAATGGGAGGCCCGTAATCTGCCAGCACCCTATGTCAAAAAATTCTACACACCAGCAGTGTGTGAGGAGACCTGAAAGTGGCACATGGCAGAGTGTGGCGATGGAGACAGCAGCAATGGGAGGCCGTACAGGGACCCATGAGAGACTCTGGACCTGGCAGCAGCATGAGGAGGCGGTATATAGGGGCCTATGGCAGATTAGGGGCCTGGCAGCAGCTATGGGAGGCCCGTAATCTGCCAGCACCCTATGTCAAAAAATTCTACACACCAGCAGTGTGAGGAGACCTGAAAGTGGCACATGGCAGAGTGTGGCGATGGAGACAGCAGCAATGGGAGGCCGAACAGGGACCCATGACAGACTCTGGACCTGGCAGCAGCATGAGGAGGCGGTATATAGGGGCCCATGGCAGATTAGGGGCCTGGCAGCAGCTATGGGAGGCCCGTAATCTGCCAGCACCCTATGTCAAAAAATTCAACACACCAGCAGTGTGAGGAGACCTGAAAGTGGCACATGGCATGAGAGACTGTGGACCTGGCAGCAGCATGAGGAGGCGGTATAGGGGCCCATGGCAGATTAGGGGCCTGGCAGCAGCTATGGGAGGCCCGTAATCTGCCAGCACCCTATGTCAAAAAATTCAACACACCAGCAGTGTGTGAGGAGACCTGAAAGTGGCACATGGCAGAGTGTGGCGATGGAGACAGCAGCAATGGGAGGCTGTACAGGGACCCATGAGAGACTTTGGACTTGGCAGCAGCATGAGGAGGCGGTATATAGGGGCCCATGGCAGATTAGGGGCCTGGCAGCAGCTATGGGAGGCCCGTAATCTGCCAGCACCCTATGTCAAAAAATTCAACACACCAGCAGTGTGAGGAGACCTGAAAGTGGCACATGGCATGAGAGACTGTGGACCTGGCAGCAGCATGAGGAGGCGGTATAGGGGCCCATGGCAGATTAGGGGCCTGGCAGCAGCTATGGGAGGCCCGCAATCTGCCAGCACCCTATGTCAAAAATTCAACACACCAGCAGTGTGTGAGGAGACCTGAAAGTGGCACATGGCAGAGTGTGGCGATGGAGACAACCCACCGACTGTTTTGCTCGCTGCCAAGCTGCCACCCTCTTCTCCTGATGATGCGGAAGCAATAGCCTGATGACGACGAGGCTGCCAAGTGCGATCAGCCTCATCATCATCAATTAGGGTCTCCGCCTCACTACTAGCCCCCTCGGCTGCGTGTGGGTCAGGAGACAGACCTGTCTCTACACCGGCTACCGAGCCACTCTCCTCGCCACTACTTCTTCGCCTGGCTGCTGAAGAGGCGGATGTCTCCCCCCGTTCCTGACCGCCCTCTGTTAGCTCTTTCTCACTGTACTGGATGACACCGGGAGCACTAGCCTCTGGCTGCGAATAGTGCTGCCTCGACCCCTTCCTCTGCTGCCACGTCTGCTCGCTCCTAAAACATTGCCTCCTCTGCCACTCCTCTGCATGTTGTCTGACATACTCTTTAATTAAACGATTCTGTGTCCCTGAGTAACAATTCTGTGGCCCTAAGTAATGGTTCTGTGGCCCTCAGTAACAGTTCTGTGTCCCTGAGTAACAATTCTGTGTCTGTGCGAGTAACAATTCTGTGGCCCCAAGTAACAGTTCTGTGGCCCTCAGTAACAATTCTGTGTCTGTGCGAGTAACAATTCTGTGTCTGTGCGAGTAACAATTCTGTGGCCCTAACAGTTCTGTGGCCCTCAGTAACAATTCTGTGTCCCTGATTAACGTTTCTGTGGCCCCAAGTAACAGTTCTGTGGCCCTCAGTAACAATTCTGTGTCTGTGCGAGTAACAATTCTGTGTCTGTGCGAGTAACAATTCTGTGGCCCTAAGTAACAGTTCTGTGGCCCTCAGTAACAATTCTGTGTCCCTGATTAACGTTTCTGTGGCCCCAAGTAACAGTTCTGTGGCCCTCAGTAACAATTCTGTGTCTGTGCGAGTAAGAATTCTGTGTCTGTGCGAGTAACAATTCTGTGGCCCTAAGTAACAGTTCTGTGGCCCTCAGTAACAGTTCTGTGTCCCTGAGTAACAATTGTGTCTGTGCGAGTAACAATTCTGTGGCCCTAAGTAACAGTTCTGTGGCCCTCAGTAACAATTCTGTGTCCCTGATTAACGTTTCTGTGGCCCCAAGTAACAGTTCTGTGGCCCTCAGTAACAATTCTGTGTCTGTGCGAGTAACAATTCTGTGTCTGTGCGAGTAACAATTCTGTGGCCCTAAGTAACGGTTCTGTGGCCCTCAGTAACAGTTCTGTGTCCCTGTGTAACAATTCTGTGTCTGTGCGAGTAACAATTCTGTGGCCCTAAGTAACAGTTCTGTGGCCCTCAGTAACAATTCTGTGTCCCTGATTAACGTTTCTGTGGCCCCAAGTAACAGTTCTGTGGCCCTCAGTAACAATTCTGTGTCTGTGCGAGTAACAATTCTGTGGCCCTAAGTAACAGTTCTGTGGCCCTCAGTAACAATTCTGTGTCCCTGATTAACGTTTCTGTGGCCCCAAGTAACAGTTCTGTGGCCCTCAGTAACAATTCTGTGTCTGTGCGAGTAACAATTCTGTGTCTGTGCGAGTAACAATTCTGTGGCCCTAACTAACAGTTCTGTGGCCCATAAGTAACAGTTCTGTGTCCCTGAGTAACAATTCTGTGTCTGTGCGAGTAAGAATTCTGTGTCTGTGCGAGCAACAATTCTGTGGCCCTAAGTAACAGTTCTGTGGCCCTCAGTAACAGTTCTGTGTCCCTGAGTAACAATTCTGTGTCTGTGCGAGTAACAATTCTGTGTCTGTGCGAGTAACAATTCTGTGTCTGTGCGAGTAACAATTCTGTGGCCCTAAGTAACGGTTCTGTGGCCCTCAGTAACAGTTCTGTGTCCCTGTGTAACAATTCTGTGTCTGTGCGAGTAACAATTCTGTGGCCCTAAGTAACAGTTCTGTGGCCCTCAGTAACAATTCTGTGTCTGTGCGAGTAACAATTCTGTGTCTGTGCGAGTAACAATTCTGTGGCCCTAAGTAACAGTTCTGTGGCCCTCAGTAACAATTCTGTGTCCCTGATTAACGTTTCTGTGGCCCCAAGTAACAGTTCTGTGGCCCTCAGTAACAATTCTGTGTCTGTGCGAGTAACAATTCTGTGTCTGTGCGAGTAACAATTCTGTGGCCCTAACAGTTCTGTGGCCCTCAGTAACAATTCTGTGTCCCTGATTAACGTTTCTGTGGCCCCAAGTAACAGTTCTGTGGCCCTCAGTAACAATTCTGTGTCTGTGCGAGTAACAATTCTGTGTCTGTGCGAGTAACAATTCTGTGGCCCTAACTAACAGTTCTGTGGCCCTAAGTAACAGTTCTGTGTCCCTGAGTAACAATTCTGTGTCTGTGCGAGTAAGAATTCTGTGTCTGTGCGAGCAACAATTCTGTGGCCCTAAGTAACAGTTCTGTGGCCCTCAGTAACAGTTCTGTGTCCCTGAGTAACAATTCTGTGTCTGTGCGAGTAACAATTCTGTGTCTGTGCGAGTAACAATTCTGTGTCTGTGCGAGTAACAATTCTGTGTCTGTGCGAGTAACAGTTCTGTGGCCCTAAGTAACGGTTCTGTGGCCCTCAGTAACAGTTCTGTGTCCCTGTGTAACAATTCTGTGTCTGTGCGAGTAACAATTCTGTGGCCCTAAGTAACAGTTCTGTGGCCCTCAGTAACAATTCTGTGTTCCTGATTAACGTTTCTGTGGCCCCAAGTAACAGTTCTGTGGCCCTCAGTAACAATTCTGTGTCTGTGCGAGTAACAATTCTGTGTCTGTGCGAGTAACAATTCTGTGGCCCTAACTAACAGTTCTGTGGCCCTAAGTAACAGTTCTGTGTCCCTGAGTAACAATTCTGTGTCTGTGCGAGTAAGAATTCTGTGTCTGTGCGAGCAACAATTCTGTGGCCCTAAGTAACAGTTCTGTGGCCCTCAGTAACAGTTCTGTGTCCCTGAGTAACAATTCTGTGTCTGTGCGAGTAACAATTCTGTGTCTGTGCGAGTAACAATTCTGTGTCTGTGCGAGTAACAATTCTGTGTCTGTGCGAGTAACAGTTCTGTGGCCCTAAGTAACGGTTCTGTGGCCCTCAGTAACAGTTCTGTGTCCCTGTGTAACAATTCTGTGTCTGTGCGAGTAACAATTCTGTGGCCCTAAGTAACAGTTCTGTGGCCCTCAGTAACAATTCTGTGTTCCTGATTAACGTTTCTGTGGCCCCAAGTAACAGTTCTGTGGCCCTCAGTAACAATTCTGTGTCTGTGCGAGTAACAATTCTGTGTCTGTGCGAGTAACAATTCTGTGGCCCTAACTAACAGTTCTGTGGCCCTCAGTAACAATTCTGTGTCTGTGCGAGTAACAATTCTGTGTCTGTGCGAGTAACAATTCTGTGGCCCTAAGTAACGGTTCTGTGGCCCTCAGTAACTGTTCTGTGTCCCTGTGTAACAATTCTGTGTCTGTGCGAGTAACAATTCTGTGGCCCTAAGTAACAGTTCTGTGGCCCTCAGTAACAATTCTGTGTCTGTGCGAGTAACAATTCTGTGTCTGTGCGAGTAACAATTCTGTGGCCCTAAGTAACAGTTCTGTGGCCCTCAGTAACAATTCTGTGTCTTTCCCTGAGTAACAATTCTGTGGCCCTAACTAAAGTTTCTGTGGCCCTAAGTAACAATTCTCTGGCACTCAGTAACAATTCTGTCTGTCCCTGAGTAACAATTCTGTGGCCCTAATAACGTTTCTGTGGCCCTAAGTAACAATTATCTGGCACTCAGTAACAATTCTGTCTGTCCCTGAGTAACAATTCTGTGGCCCTAATAACGTTTCTGTGGCCCTAAGTAACAATTCTCTGGCACTCAATAACAATTCTGTCTGTCCCTGAGTAACAATTCTGTGGCCCTAATAACGTTTCTGTGGCCCTAAGTAACAATTCTCTGGCACTCAGTAACAATTCTGTCTGTCCCTGAGTATGAATTCTGTGACCCTAACTAGCGTTTCTTTGTCCCTAAGTAACGATTCTGTGGCCCTAATTAACAATTCTGTGTCCCTGAGTAATAGTTCTCTGTCCCTAAGTAACTTTTCTCTGTCCCCAAGTATCGTTTCTGTGGCCCTAACTCTGTCCCTGTCCCTAATACAGAGCGGTCTGCCTCTGTTCAATGACTGCAGGCAAATGAAGAATTCCAAAATGGCCGCTATTTATAGCTCGACCATTACACAGTGCTAGCTGGCTGGCTGCTGATTGGCTGATGCGATCACATGTCGTTGAGGAATGCATTATGGGTCAGCGCGCCTTGTCTGCGCGCCTTCCCAGACATCCCCGCTCCGTCGCCGCACATGTCAGCCGCCATTTTCGGAAAAATTTCGATTCGCGCGTCCGAATTAGGCTATTTTTCGGATTCGGCGCGAATCGAAATTTTTCTGATATTCGACTCGAATTCCACTTCGGCTACTTCGATTCGCTCATCTCTAATAACAATCTTACAATGTTGTGGTTTAGGTGGAGAAAAAAACAAAAACCCTCCCCAGGATATCACACTCACTTGGATGTATATAAGAAACGCAGGGGGAGCCATGGGGGGACTCAACAAACAAGACCCTGAAAGATGAAAGCCACCAAATGAACAGTGACCAACACCATCTCAATGCCCCTACCTTGTCCTGACTGTAATAGAACGCCAGGTGTATTATAGATGTAGGGAAGAAGAAGCAGAGACCCACAAAGGAATAAAATGGAACAAACCAACTATAATGAAACCAACACATTATATGTATGCACAAACAACACAACGGCAGTTCCTAGGACTGTATCACCTTACTATTATTATTATTATTATTATACAGTATTTATAAAGTGCCAATAGTTCGCTCAGCGCTGTACATTACAAAGGGGGACAGAACATGTGACAGAACAATACCAATACAATGCAAAACATGAGGGGATCGAGGGCCCTGCTCTTTCGAGCTTACAATCTAGAAGGATAAACCAAACCTCCCCTAGACCTACCTCATCAGTAGGCATCTTAAATCCCCCACAGATCAATTGAAAAATAAAGATTTTTTCCCAATGAACTCAAGAGTCACAAAAGAGAGCGTAAAATCAATAAAGAGGAGAAAAAAAGAGGGGAGTCTCACAAATAATATACCATAAAAAATCAGAACAAATCTAAATAGGTGTACCTACAATGTCAGAGCAACCCTCTCTAAAAACATACCCAAGAGTATGAGTCCTTCCAGCCTCACTCCATCATAACCAGTGCTGTCTCACAAGGCAGATAAGATACAAGATATCTATAGCTAGCGAGGAGGGAGAAGATCTTTCACTAGCTGTCAAATCGGGGGAACAGGGGCCAGTCTAACCATAACATGCTCCATGTTACACGCTGAATATGGGTGTAACATGTAACATGTTAAGAAAGATGAACCTATCCTTTAATTTATAAGCTAAGGTTTATTGGAGTGGAGTGAATGGTATGTACATAGACAGAGGGCTGGCTTCAGGAACTGGTAGAGAGAGTAGTGGTAATGACCTTGAGTGGTCTGGGGTCGTAATGGATATGCCCCAGGCTTCTGTCCTGGGCCAGTGTTGTTTAACTTGTTTATAAATAACATAGTTTGAAATTAAAAGCACAATTCCTGTATTTGCTGATAATACAAAATTATGCAGAGACATAACTTTAGCACAGGATGTATGAACATTAAAGGAAGATCTGGCCACAATAAGGGGATAGACTGTACGGCTGCACAAATATCATGTGACATAAAAAATTGCAATACCCACCATTTTATTTTCTATGGCCTCTGCTTTCAGAAATTATATGTTGTTTGGGGGTTCTAAGTAATTTACTAGTAAAAAAATGCTGATTTAAAAAAAAAATTCTAAATTGTCCCGGTAGGAAAGCTGTTAATAAAGGGTCTGGAAAACCTCAGCTGTGAGGAAATATTAAGTAAATTAAATGGATTTACCTTAGAGAGGAGGCACTTCAGAGGAGACCTCATTGCTAATAACAAATGTATCAATGATGACTGTAAAGCCAGTAGCTACATGTTTAATCCTAGGTCCCTGATAAGGACACATAGTCACAATTTAAGACTTGAAGAAATGAGGTGTAAATGGAAATTGTTTGGAGAGTACGTTCTTGCGAGAGTAGCAGAAATGTGGAACTCCCTTCCATGAGATGTGGTATTGACAAATTGGGAGTAGTGACAAATTGAAAAAACTGCTAGGTGTCTTGCTCGATGAACACATCATACAGGGATATGTATACTGTTAGAAAACAAACTAACTTAACCACATACAGTAATCACTGACACACACAAAACCACATCTAGCTTGGACTGGATTGACCTGTGTCTTCTTCCAACCTTATTTACAAGTTAACAATTTACCAACATCCAACATTAACACATTGGGCTAAAATTAAGTTTTTTACCTAGTAGAGTTTGGTAGATACAGCAGACTAACATTCTTCCTCAGACCAAAACAGAGAATAAAATCTCTAAATTAAAAAGAAAAAGAAATATAAAAAAAGACAGTAAATGGCATTACTGTTTTGTTTTTCACCGCTTTTGTTGACATCTATGATGTACTGGCTTCTGATGTTGTTGTTTCATGCACATGTTCACAAGTTCCCTGTGGAATAACTACAGGGTAGAGAAAAGCATCATTTGATTGCACAAAAAATGTTGATGTTTTCCTGCGGTGTTGGCAGACCCTGTAAAAAGATCTTTTTTCTTGAATAGAAATTCTTCTTCTACTGTTTTGAAGTACAATTGTGAGCCTAATGGACCATAGTCGGAACTTCTTGATGCTTTCTTGTAGTGTAGCGCCCTGTACAAACAGCAATTTGCAAAAGTTTAGACATCCCTGGTTTATTTGACATTTTAAATTCCTTCAGTGTTTGAACTCCTTAATGTTTTCCTACAATGTATCTGTGCCAGTTAAAATACACTATTTTGCCAAAAATATTGGGACACTCCTCTAAATCATTGGATTCAGGTGTTCCAATAACGTCCATTGCCACAAATGTGTAAAATCAAGGATCTAGGCATGCAGACTGCTTCTACAAACATTTGTGAAAGAATGGGTCGCTCTCAGGATAAGTCCATATAATAAGTCCATCCGTGAAATTTCCTTGCTACTAAATATTCCACGGTCAACTGTTAGTGGTATTATAACAAAGTGGAAGCAACTGGGAACAACAGCAACTCAGCCGTGAAGTAGTAGGCCATGTAAAATGACAAAGAGGAGTCAGTGTATGCTGAAGCGCACAATGCACAGAAGTCCCCAACTGTCTGCAGAGTCAATAGCTAAAAACCTCCAAACTTCATGTGGCCTTCAGATTAGCACAACAGTGCGTATAGAGCTTCATGGAATGGGTTTCCATGGCCGAGCAGCTGCATCCAAGCTTTACATCACCAAGTGCAATGCAAAGTGTCGGATGCAGTGATGTAAATCATGCTGCCACTGGATTCTAGAACAGTGGAGATGTGTTTTCTGGAGTGCCAATCCGATAGATATGTCTGGGTTTGGCGGTTGCCAGGAGAACGGTACTTGCCTGACTGCATTGTGCCAAGTGTAAAGTTTGGTGGAGGGGGGATTATGGTGTGGCGTTGTTTTTCAGGGGTTGCGCTTGGCCCCTTAGTTCCAGTGAAGGGAACTGTTAAGGGGTCAGCATACCAAGACATTTTGGACAATTTCATGCTCCCAACTTTGTGGGAACAGTTTGTCCCCTTTCCAACATGACTGTGCACCAGTGAACAAAGCAAGGTCCATAAAGACATGGATGAACGAGTTTGGGGTGGGAGAATTTGATTGGCCTGCAAAGAGTCCTGACCTGAACCTAATAGAACACCTTTGGGATGAATTAGAGTGGAGAATGCGAGCCAAGCCTTCTCGTCCGACATCAGTGCCTGACCTCACAAATGCGCTTCTGGAAGAATGGTCAAACATTCCCATAAACACACTCCTAAACCTTGTGGACAGCCTTCCCAGAAGAGGTGAAGCTGTTATAGCTGCAAAGGGTGGGCCAACTCAATATTGAACCCTATGGACTAAGACTCGGATGCCATTAAATTGCATGTGCGTGTAAACGCAGGCGTCCCATTACTTTTGGCAATATAGTGTATTTTCCAAATGAATTTGGATTTTTCACTAAATAGAGTACTTTTTCTGTTTCCAGATTTGTATCTTCCCTTTAAGCATTAAAGCGGAACGTCATCCTGTAAACAAAACTTGTAAAGTAAGCAGCTACAAATACTGTAGTTGCTGGCTTTTAAAAAAACACATACTTACCTGTCCCAGAGTCCAGCGATGTCCTCACCCGACCCAAACCTTTTTTTTTCCTCGGTCTCTGGCCCCGGAATCTTAACTGTGGGCAGCCGACTGTGACTCCTTGTGGCTTCACAGCCGGTTGCCCACTGCGTATGCGCGAATGCTGTGCTTTGTGATTGGTCTGAAGTCTGTTCGGATCTCTGACATTTCCCAAGAGGCGGGGGAAGGAGGGGAAACTTCCGTGTCATTTGCCTAGACAACTGGAGCGGAAGTGGGAGCAAGTATCTTATTCTGACAGATACCTGCTCCCCTCCAAAAAACCCTCCAAATATGGCGGAGGGGGGGAGGAGGAGAAAAAATGGAAACTACCCTTTTGGGTGCAGTTCCACTTTAAGTATCTTCTTTGCCTCACCTTGACCAATAATGGGGAACTCTAAGCAATAGCATGCATCTATAGCAAAACTATGACGGGAAATATATCACTATTGATTTCCCCTCCCACCCGCTCTTAAAGCAGAACTTCAGCCAAAAACTACAAGATAAAAATAAATAACCCATTAAAAGATAAAATAACAAAACCAATATTTTTTGCAATATTTACCTACAATTCATAGTTTTTTTGTTTAACCACCTCAAGAATGAGCACTTTCAACCCCTTCCTTCCCAGGCCATTTTTTAAGCATTCAATGATGTCACAATTTGAATGAAGAACACTGTTCCCAAGTGAATTTTTTTTTTTTTATAGAAAGAAAAAGCTTTCTTTTGGTGATATATATATATATATATATATATATATATTTTTTTTTTTTTTACACACACAGTATATATATATTTGAAAATTGATCAGTCCTGATGTAATGACTGCCTATCTCATTTCTTGAAGCCCTAAAATGCCAGAACAGTACAACAAATACCCCACACATGACCCCTTTTTGGAAAGTACCGTAGACCATTCAAGGTATTTAGTAAGAGGCAGGGTAGGTTTTTGAAGTTGTAATTTTTGGTCACACATTTTTGGAAAATGCAGAAAATAATTACTTGTATTTTTATTTTCTCAAAGTTGTCATTTTAACAAGCTATTTCTCACACAGCATAAGCATACTTATAATTACACCACAAAACACATTCTGTTATGCCTTCCGAGTATGGGGATACCACGTGTGTGAGACTTTTTCACAGCCTAGATGCATAGAGGGGCCCAAAATTTAAGAAGCACCTTTGGGTTTAAATTACGCATCCAATTTCCTGACTAGCTATCACATTTTAATGCCCTGGAGTAGCAGGACAGTGTAAACAAAAAAACATTTTTTTTACATAAAGTTTTCAATTAATAAGGTATTTGTAACACTTTTCATTGGTATACTTAGAAATACACCCCAAAACACATTCTGCTAGTCATTCTGAGTATGGCACTATCACATAGAGGGGCCCAAAATTCAAGAAGAATATTCAAGCATGCTAAGGGCATAAATGATGCATCTAATTTCCTGACTACCTAACACATTTCTGGAGGCCATGGAGCACCAGAACAATGTAAACACCCACAAAAGGACCACATTTCTGAAAGCATTGCACAGAGCAGGTAAGTATAGAAGTGTTTGTTATTTTAATTAAAAAAATCCCTCAAAAAAATGAAGGTTTAATATCACTTTAACCACTTGCCATCCTGAGGATTTACCCCCCTTAATGACCAGGTCTCTTTTTGCTATTCGCCACTGCACTATTTCAACGGATAATTGCGCGGTCATGCAATGCTGCACCCAAACTAAATTTATGTCCTTTTTTCACACAAATAGAGCTCTCTTTTGGTGGTATTTGATCACCTGTGCGCTTTAATTTTTCACGCTATAAACAAAAGAAGACCAAAAATTTGGGAGAAAAATTATATTTTTTACTTTCGGCTATAAAAATATATAGTAAACACAAAGTTAGTCATAAATTTAGGCCAAAATGTATTTTGCTACATGTTTTTGGTAAAAAAAATCCCAATAAGTATATATTGATTGCTTTGTGTGAAAGTTATAGCATCTACAAACTATGGTAAAGATACTGCAATTTACAACATTTTTGTGCTATACAGCGCTGCGCTAGTTTAACTGACAATTGCGCGGTCATGCAATATGGTACATAAAGGAAATTTACATCCTTTTTTCACTCAAATAGAGCTTTCTTTCAGTGGTATTTGATCACCGGTGCGCATTTTATTTTTGGCTCTATAAGCAAAAAAAAAACTAAAAAAAAACCACAACAATATTTTCTCATTTCTATCACAAAAACTTTTTGAAAAAAACTAAAATTTCGTCATAAATGTAGGCCAAAATGTATTTTGCTTCATGTTTTTGGTTAAAAAAATCCCAATAAGTGTATATTGATTGCTTTGTGTGAAAGTTCTAGCATCTACAAACTATGGTATAGATAATGGAATTTTCATAGCTTTTACTTTCTGACTGCCCATCACATTTCTTGAGGTGGTAAAATACCAGGACAGTATACATTACCCCTTTTTGGAAAGTAGACATCCTAATCTATCTGCTGAGAGGCATATTGAGTCCATGGAAGATTTTTTTTTTCCATGAGTTTTTGGAAAATGACAAAAACATTTTTTTTTTACACAAAGTTGTCATTTAAATTATATATGTGGAATTACACCCCAAAATACATTCTTCTACTTCTTCCGAGTATGAGGATACCACATGTGTGAGACTTTTTGGGAGCCTAGCCACATACAGGAGCCTGAAATCCAATGACCACTTTGAAAGCCTGAAGGTGCGTAACTTCCTCATCTCACTTCCTCACTACCCATCACAGTTTCAGAGGCCCTGAAATGCCAGGATAGCACCAAACTCCCCCAAATGACCCCTTTTTGGAAAGTAGACACCCTAAGGAATTTAAAAAGAGGCATGGTGAGTATTTTGCAGATCTCATTTTTTTTCACAAGGTTTTGAAATATATATATAAAAAAAGAAAAAAATATGTTTTTGTTTTCTTTCTTCATATTCCAAAACTTGTGGCAAGATCTGCAAAAAACTTACCATGCTTCTTATCAAATTCCTTGGGGTGTCTACTTTCAAAAAAGGGGTAATTTGGGGGAGTTTGGTGCTATCCTGGCATTTCAGGGCCTCCAAAACTGTGATAGATAGTCAGAAAGTGTAATGAGGAATTAATGCCCTTTAAAAGCCTAAAGGTGCTTATTGGATTTTGGGGTCCTGCACTTGACTAGACTGCCAAAAAGTCTCTCACATGTGGTACCCCCATACTCGGGAGAAGTAGCAAAATGTATTTTGGGGAGTAATTCCACATATACCCATGGCACGTGTGAGCAATAAGTAATTTAAGAGGCAATTTTGTGTAAAAAAAAATATTTTTTTTTGTCATTTTCCAAAAACTTGTGGTAAAAAAATAAATTCTTCTATTGACTCAACATGCCTCTCAGCAAATAGTTTGGGATGTCTACTTTCCAAAAACGAAAGCCCAGTATTAGAAGTTTATGCCACACATCATTCACTCTTCTAACCACCTGACGACCAAGCCTTTTCTAACACTTATTTTTCCCATGAAAAAAATCTGTATTTTTTGCAAGGAAATTACTTTGAACCCCCAAACATTATATCTTTTTTAAAGCAGACACCCTAGTGAATAAAATGGTGGGTGCTGCAATTTTTTATGTCACATAGTATTCGCACAGCGATTTTTCAAATGCACAGTTTTTGAAAAAAGTACACTTTTTTTACTTTTAATGCTCAAAATATATTGGCCAATTATTTCATAAAATATAAAAGATGATGGTATGCCAACTAAATAGATACCAAACATGACATGCTTTACAACTGCGCATGGCACGTGCAATGGTGACCACCTGCATACGTTTTTAATATCCATAGGCAACGCTTTAAAATCTTTTACAAGCTACCATTTTGGATTTACAGAGGTCTAGTGTTAGAATTACTGCCCTTGATCTGACGTTCATGGCAATACCTCACATGCATGGTGCAACCGCTGTTTAAATACCGGCACAGGGTCAAAGCTCGCACACGCAGAGTGGGATGGGAGGCAAGGGTTCTTTTTTTTTTAAGTTATTTTGATTTATTTAATTATTTTTACACTGTCACTTTCATTTTTTTTATCACTTTTAATGCTATAACAGGGAATGCAAATATCCCCTATAACTTCAATGGGCATTGTCATATATTCTTTTTTGAGAAATCTGGGGTCTATCAGACTCTAGATATCTCCTCTGCCCTTACATTATCTAATCTTACCAAGATCAGTGTGATCAGATGCTTTCCCAATTTACAAATGGAGCTGTTTATATCCTGTGAAACTGAAGTGATGAAATGCTTGTAGCTTCCGATTTCTTAGACTATAGAGATGCTTGGCACCACTCTGGTCTCCAATCAGCTCTATGGTCACCTGGCAGAAACACCGGCTGCATTCTCAGGTTCCCTTGATGGCATGGAACTGCCTGAGAAGGCCGTGGAAGGCAGTGGGGGAGGGGGGCATCATTTTCCGCTGCTTGTAAAAGCAATCCTGCAGCTAATTAGCCAATAGGATTGCTTTTGAATAAAATCCGATCGCAGGGTGAAAAAAATGATACCAGGATGATGCCTGCACCTTTGAGCATCATCTGGTATAACCATTTAAAGTCCAGTGATGTACCAGTACATCGCTGGTCCTTGTTGGGTATATATGCTATGTTCTTTTTTTTTTGTATGCAGCCTGCGGGCTGAATGAAAAAAGGAGAAGAAATCTCTGCCAGAAAAATGTGTGGTAAGACTACCATTAGAATATACCGCCCTGCATCCACCCACTTCTAATGGTGGGCACACATTAGGTTGCACGGTGCCACATGCACCAATTCCAAGACTGTACAAACGTCTAAATAGTGGCACGCTTGAATAAAAATTGTCCACGTATAAGTGGTACCCCGTATGGATGACACCAAGTCCCAAAACTATCTTGCCACTACTCCCCATGCAGTCTGGGCATCCGGGGGGTTCCACATGACTATCTTTTCCCTCGTAAATCCGAAACTTATATGTATAGCCTGTTGCCCTCTCACAGGTCTTCTACATCTTGACCCCATATCTGGCACGCTTGCTGGGGAGAAATTGTTTGAATGGAAGGCGGCCAGAAAAATTAATGAGGGACTCATCAACGAAGATTTTTTGCTGGGGAGTATAGACATCTGCAAATTATTTGTTAAGGTGATTTACGAGGGGCCAAAATTTGTGGAGGCGGTAAAATTCAGGGTCACCCCGAGGACGACTGAGTGTATTGTCGTTCAAATGCATAAAACACATTATACTCTCATATCTATGCCTGGCCATGGCAGCAGAGAACACGGCATATGATGAATCGGGTCTGTGGACCAATACAACCGCAATTCATTTTTTCTTAGTAATACCCATGTTGAGGGTTAGGCCCCAAAAAAATTTTAATTTGGAAACCGAAATGTGTTTCCATGGGAATGGTCTGGCAAAGTTTGAATTTGGGTTGGCGGCGATAAATTGTTGTGCATATAAATTGCTTTGATCCACAAACAATGCATACAGATTATCTGTGAAAAAATCAAGGGGAGTAGATAAATTTGCTGTTTCCACCTGAATTGCGGTTTGAGCAGTGAATAGGGGAAATACGGGTGCTGATTCTGTGAACACTGCAGCTTTGTGTGCAATGTATCAAGTGACAGTGACCTACTGACACTGCACTTGCTGGGGGAGAAGGGGGGGTAAGTGTAGGGGCTAAACGCAGGTGCTGGCATGTGCCAGGGCTGATCCCGCTAATGCTGAGTTTTGGGGGGACACTATACTAATGTGAACGCTGGTATAGTGCTGATCTGATCAAAGATATTGATCCGTTCAGACACTATACTAGCAATGGAGGTTTATTGTGTATGAGCGTGTTCCTGGCAATCAAGGGGTTAAATGTGATTACTGACAGGCAATATTAAGCTATCTGGCGGGGCGTGAAAATCATGGGAGCATGAATCACATATATTTACGTGATTTTGCGCACCCGTGCTACGCTGTAACAGCATTTCTGCTATAGGGCGGTCAGGAAGCAGTTACAGAAGCGGTTTGCGTTACGGCGCTGCGTTACTTTGACAATTGCACAGTCATGCAACACTACACCCAAATTAAATGTACGTCCTTTTTTCCCCACGATTTGAGCTTTCTTTTGGCGGTATTTGATTGTCTGTGCGGTTTTTATTTTTTGCGTGATAAAAAAGGTCTACAAGTTTGAGAAAAAAACAATATTTTGGATTTTTTGCTATTAAACATGTCCAGTAAAGAAATTTAAAAATCAAATTTTGTCATAAATTTAGGCCAAAATGTATACTGTGACATGTCTACGCTAAAAAAAAATCCCAATACGTGTAAATTAATTGGTTTACATGAAAGTTATAGCGTTTACAAATGTATAGATACTGGCATTTTTTTATACTAATAATGGTGGCGATCAACGACTTATAGTGGCAATCAGCAACTTATATCGGGACTGCGGGACTGCGGCGGGCATTCTGACACTTGGGGGGGAACTGATTTGGTGTCACTGACATCCCCAGTGACACCAATACAGTGATCAGTGCAAAAAAAAAGCACTGACACTGTACTAATGGCATTGGGGAGGAAAGGGTTAACATTTAGGGGCAATCAAAGGGTCAACTGTGTGCTGAGAGTGTTTTACTAGGGGGCGGGGGGGTGTGCTTCACTGTAAGCACACTGATCAGGATGGCTGTGCTCAGTGTGCCCAAACTGACAGGGAGGAGGGCTGCATTGTAAACAGTGCAGCCCTCCTCCCTGTCGGTGTTTGCTGGGACCTGGTTTGGCCAGGACCCGGTGATTGACTAGTGATTGACAGCTTGCACACCCCCCCCACCCGGAAATGCGAAATCACGTATATGTACATGTGATTTTGCGCAGCGGGCCTGCCCTGCAGCAGTAAAAGTACTCTGGGCGGACCTTAACCTCCTTAGCGGTAATCCCGAGTGTAGCTCGGGGTAAAATTTCTGTACCAAAAGCGGTAACCCCGAGCTACACTCGGGCTTACCATGCGGCGCTGCTCTGGGGGTCCCTGCAGCACTTACCTTGTCCTTCGCTCCCGCGATGTGTCCCCTGCAGCGTCCCCGGCCATCTCCTCCGGCCGATGCCGGCATCCGGCTTCTGTATTCCGGTCCCTGTGACGTCGGGACGTACGGGCGCCGTAACCGGCGGGAAATTTGAATTTTTTAAAAAATTTCATTTTTGCTGTCATTGCTATTTCAATGCATTTCACATATATTTTGTCCCGAGTGCTTTGTCCTGTGCCCTGCCTGCATTTTGAATGTTCTTTCTGCCTGGAAACTTAGAAAAGTCCATGGCGTCCAAAAAGCGTCCCTTTACGTCAAAAGCGGTTTTAGAACAGCGATAGTAAATCAGAACCACTTGCAGAATTGAGTGATAATGATTCGTGGGGAAATTCGTCATCAGACACTGAAAACGATTTTGCGACTTTGCTCAGCGATGTGCGAATTTGCCTCTCTATTTCAAATTTCAGTGTTTTTGGTTTGATTATATTATTGAATTAAATTTATTATTATTATATTATTATTTTTTATAATTATTTATTAAATTATAATTTATGATTTCGTGTTTCAAATTTTATCATATCCGGAATGTTTAATAGACTCTTGTTCGGACAGATTTCAGTGAGTTATTCCTAAAAATTACAGCCTACAATAAAAAACTACATATTTCCATGCAAAATAATGGTACCGCTTTCAGCACAAAAAATCGGAAAGAATCATACCGCCGAGGAGGTTAAGTGGTTAAAGGATAAGTTCACCTTTTGGACAAAAATGATAAATGCACAAAATTTTTTTGCAGTTAAAAAAAAATGTGCATTTTTTAAATTTTGTCAAAAGGAGCCTGTAAAGCATTGCACCAGTGATCAGTTGATAGCTAATGCCATGCAGGTCTCCTGCAGATGTCAGAATATCTGCTTGCTCCACAGCACCGTGGTAGTTCATTGAAAACTACAAGGCAACAACTGCTAAGGCTGCCGGGACTTGTAGGCACTCATTCACAAAATGAATGACACGGCCATGTGGGTGGAACCCTGCACGGCCATGCTATTTTCGAATCCAACATATAGTACGGGGAGAGTTCTCTCCAGGGGCGGACTGACCATTTGGAAACTCGGGCACTGCCCGAGGGCCGGGGTCAGTAGGGGGCCCCATGAGATGCCCCTGTTACCTTTTTCATAGGCTTTTTTGAGTTTAGACAAGGACACAGGGGCCCCATGATCCCCTATTGCCCGGAGGCCCCATGAGTTGTCAGTCGGCCCCTGGTTCTTTCTGTATTATCTGTCAGAAGGAGGAGAGGCGGCGGGCGCTGCTGCAGCTATGGGAACATGTTCCAAAGGTGAACTTATCCTTTAAGTTCTAAGGTTTTGTTCTGATAAAGTGTGTCTGATTTATGGTATATAGCCATTATGCTGGTTTAATGATGGCTTGAGGTTGGTACAATTTATAAACTGATGTTAAAAATGGTACTGTGAAGAACCTGATTAAACCTTTTCATTAGCATAAATGGTTATGGTTGGTATTTACTGTCATAATTTGAATAATTATTTAACTGTAATTCTTAAAATTGTTACTACAACTGTGGCTGATTCATTTCAAAGTAAAACAAACCCAAAACATTACATTGTTTAGTTTTTTCTTTCTAAACAATTATACATACCATTTTTCTTGCAGTGATTGGCAAAAAATCCAATAAAACATGTCCCAGAAGACTTCAGCAGCACAATAACTTTATAATGAGTGGATCATGCAATTCATGCCCAACAGTCAGCGGTGGGCAAAGACAGCAGTGATTGATCACTAATCACCATTCCTCTATACTCTTTTTGGCAGGCTCAGATGAGTTAGAAATGTTTTAGAGGCACTTTTTTAAACATTGTTAAATTGATAGAAACAGTATAAAGTAGGATAGGGTTTGTGGCATTTACAGTTGCAAGAAAAAGTATGTGAACCCCTTGGGATTACGTGGAGTTTTGCATGAATTGGGCATAAAATGTGCTCTGAACGTCATCTAAGTCACAACAATAGAAGAACACAGTCTGCTGAACATAATACTACACAAACATTAGATGTTGCCATGGTTTAATTGCACATAAAATGTAAACATTCACAGTGCAGGGAGGAAAAAGTATGTGAACCTTTGGACTTAATAACTGGTTGACCCTCCTTTGGCAGCAATAACCTCAACCAAACATTTCCTGTAGTTGCAGATCAGACCTGCACAACGATCTGGAGTAATTTTGGACCACTCCTCTTCACAAAACTGTTTCAGTGTAGCAATATTCTTGGGATGTCTGGTGTGAATCGCTCTCTTAAGGTCATGCCACAGCATTTCAATCGGGTTGAGGTCAGGACTCTGACTGGGCCACTCCAGAAGGCGTATTCTGTGCTGTTGCAGCCATTGTTTTGTTGAATTACTTGTATGCTTTGGGTCATTGTCCTGTTGCATCACCCATCCTCTGCGGAGCTTCAGTTGGTGGACAGATGGTCGTACGTTTTCCTGCAAAATGTCTTGATAAACTCTGGAATTCATTTTCCCATCAATGACAACAATCCGTCCAGGCCCTGAGGCAGCAAAGCAGCCCCAAACCATGATGCTCCCTCCGCCATGTTTTACAGTGGGGATGAGGTTTTGATGTTGGTGTGCTGTGCCTTTTTTTCTCCACACATAGTGTTGTGTGTTCTTCCCAAACAACTCAATCTTGGTTTCATCTGTCCACAGTATATTTTGCCAGTAGTGCTGTGGAACATCCAGGTGCTCTTTTGCAAACTTCAAACGTGCTGCAATATTCTTTTTGGACAGCAATGGCTTCCTCCGTGGTGTCCTCCCATGTACTCCATTCTTGTTTAATGTTTTCCTTATTGTAGATGTGTCAACAAAAATGTTAGCATGTGCCAGAGATTTCTGTAGGTCTTTAGCTGACACTCTGGGATTCTTCTTTACCTCATGCAGCATTCTGCGCTGTGCTCTTGCAGTCATTTTTACAGGACGACCATGCCTAGGGAGAGTAGCAACAGTGCTAAACTTTCTCCATTTGTAGACAGTCTGTCTTACCGTGGACACATGAACATCAAGGCTTTTGGAGATACTTTTGTAACCCTTTCCAGCTTCATGCAAGTCAACAATTCTTGGTCGTAGGTCTTCTGAGAGCTCTTTTCTGCGAGGCATGGTTCACATCAGACAGTGCTTCTTGAAACCAGTAAACCCAAAACAGGTGTGTGTTTTTTAAGGGCAGGACAGCTGTCAGCAACACATCCAATATCATCACACTGATTGGAGTCAAGGTTGGCTCACTCCTGGCTCCAATTAGCTCTGGGAGAAGTCATTAAGCTAGGGCCTCACATACTTTTTCCTCCCTGCACTGTGAATGTTTACATGTTATGTGCAATTAAACCATGGCAACATCTAATGTTTGTGTAGTATTATGTTCAGCAGACTGTGTTCTTCTATTGTTGTGACTTAGATGACGTTCAGAGCACATTTTATGCCCAATTCATGCAAAACTCCACGTAATCCCAAGGGGTTCACATACTTTTTCTTGCAACTGTATCTGATAAGCAGTTCAATGGTGAAATGAAGCAGTGCACATGGCAATCTGAAAGTCCTGCTGCTACTCACAGGGCAGTGTCTTAAGAGATGTCTGCCTACAGTGTCTCCAGGTAAGAAAATTTGCTACATACTCATTAAACTATTTCCTAAAAAAATTATGTACAGCGAGGCATAATGCCAAATATCCTGAAAAGTAGATTTTGGGTTTGCATAGACATTAAAGGACTTATTCAATAAAAACAGTTTAAAGGGTAAAGTGCTGCTGGGGATGGGGGAGGGGCATGACAAGTGCAGCTAGGGGTTAGTGCAGCAACCCACATTAACTGTCAACATATATAGTGAAGTTATCCTTTAATAAATCCACCACCCCCTTAAGTGCAGACCAAATGGTATATTACTTATTTGCTACCTGATTCAGCGATCTTAACAAGGTCCTAGCTGGCTTCTCTTTATACTGTTCATGCGCGCCATGACCTTGTTCATTCCTATGAGCAAGCTGTACTCTCAGGGACTGAATGCTCTCTGCATTCAGCACTGTGTAAACATAGATTTTATGTTTCAAACAACAAAACAAACATTATTGGGAACTTATGTAACCATTTCCTATACTTCTTAGAAATATATATATATATATATATATATATATATATATATACATACATACACACTGTATATACATATACATACACACACAGACTATATTGCCAAACGTATTGGGGCACACCTCGAAATCATTGGATTCAGGAGTTCCAATCACCTCCATGGTCACAGGTGTATAAAATCAAACGCCTAGGCATGCAAACTGCTTCTACAAACATTTGTGAAAGAATGGATCGCTCTCAGGAGTTCAGTGATTTCAAGCATGATACCGTGATAGGTTGCCACCTGTGCAATTTAGTCCATCCATGAAATATCCTTGCTGCTAAATATTCCACGGTCAACTGATAGTGATATTATAACAAAGTGGAAGCAACTGGGAACAACAGAAACTCAGCCACAAAGTGGTAATCCACTTAAAATTTTATATCTATAAATGTTGCGCTCCCTACTACCACAATATCAAATATATACTGTATAATTTCAACTGTGAAAACAAAACATTAATTCAAAGGTAAATGTACCAAATAAAGTGACAGTGATTTGAAATCAAAAACTGAATATGTGATTCAAGACAGAATAATAATCCAAATAATAGGCCCATCAATCAATTAATAGTCCAATAATAGTGATATAGTGATCAGAAATCATCAATTAGTGACTTTCAGTGAATCCTTCAACCAATTCAGATGTGCGCTCACCTCCTTCTATGCCTATATAATAGGCTATAAACACTTGTGGTTCACATATCCAGGAACCTGCCAAAATGGTTGCAGTGTAGGATGGATGTAGGGTACTTCCTATGAATGACAGTGCTTTCCCCTTGTGTGCTGGATATCCCTGCAGGGATTACTCCCTCCTTCAGCTGCTAAAGATCACTTGCTTACTCCTCCTTAATCGTTCCTCAGTATCAAAGAGAAATTGAAGACATAGTGCTTTATCCTTAAAACAACTTTCTTTTATTCCCAAAATCTCATAAAATGCACTCACATTTAAAATATCATAAAACCGCTTTGTATCATTTAAGCCTGTGTCAGCCGCCAAAGCATGTACTTGCCGTCTGCCGACTGCTCTCTCTGGTGCCGAGTGACGTCGTAGCCCCACCCCTACGCGTTACGCCATAGGTCACGTGGCTTCATCAGGGGGTTTTGATGTGTCCTTAAAATGACAGTGTGCAGAAGTCCCCAACTGTCTGCAGAGTCAATAGCTAAAGACCTCCAAACTTTGTGTGCCTTCAGTTTAGCACAACAACAGTGTGTAGAGAACTTCATGGAATGGGTTTCCATGGCCGAGCAGCTGCGTCTAAGCCTTACATCACAAAGTGCAATGCAAAGCATCGGATGCAGTGGCATAAAGCACGCCGCCACTGGACTTTAGTCACTCTAGAGAACATGTCTCCACTGCTCTAATCACGCTTCTCTGGCAATCTGATGGACATGTCTGGGTTTGGCGGTTGCCAGGAGAACAGTACTTGCCTGATTACATTGTGCCAAGTGTAAAGTTTTATAAGGGGGGGATTATTGTGTGGGGTTGTCTTTCAGGGGTTGGGCTTGGCCCCTTAGTTCCAGTGAAGGGAACACTTAAGGCGTCAGCATACCAAGACATTTTGGACAATTTCATGCTCCCAACTTTGTGGGGACAGTTTGGGGATGGCCCCTTCCTGTTGCAACATGACTTCGGACCAATGCACAAAGCAAGGTCAGTAAAGACATGGATGAGCAAGTTTGGGGTGGAGGAACTTGACTGGCCTGCATCTCAACCTGTTAGAACACCATTGGGATGAATTAGAGCGGAGATTGCGAGCCAGACCTTCTTATCAGACATCAGTGCCTGACCTCACAAATGTACTTCTGGAATAATGGTCACACATGCCCATAGACACACTCCTAAACCTTGCGGACAGCCTTCCCAGAAGAGTTGAAGCTGTTATAGCTGCAAAGGGTGGGCCAACTCAATATTGAACCCTACAGACTAAGACTGGGATACCATTAAAGTTCATGTGCATGTAAAGGCAGGCATCCCAATACGTTTGGCAACATAGTGTATATATGTAAGGGACCGCCCGGCTACACCACTAGCACTCCACTAATCAGGCGTCCCCAGCGCACGGAGTCTAAGTCCCAGAGTACTTGTTCACCAGGGCCCCTGATGGTGGGGATGGACTTGGAGTACCCCGGGACCAGGTCGTGCTTACTGAGGATACCCGTCAGTGGTAGGGGTGTTCGCCAGGGGCTCCCACGGGAGAGAGCCTGATATGAGGAGGTCTGGAGACCCCGTTGAGAGGGATGGATGGATGGATGGCTGAGCAAGTGCAGAGTCAGGCAAGCCGGGTCGGTAACGGGGAGGACAGTATGGTACAAGGCAGCGGGCAGAGAATAGTCGGGTCACACGCCAGGTCAGCAACAGTAGGTCAGATCCAATAGGGGACATACGAAAGAGAGGTCAGGCAAAGCAAGGGTCTGGGCAGGAGAATTCAGCAGTGGTCAGGTACAATCCGGGTCAGCAACTTACAGGTTCAGGTTCAGGTTCAAGATACAGGATGCAGGGCAAGGATAAGACCAGAAGGCACCGAATGACAGCTCAGGGCCGTTTAAATATCGCGCCCTGCGCTGCCTACTGCGCATGCGCGAACTGGCGCGCCGCGGCCGGCCCGGACCTAGAGCTCGCGTCCCTGCACAGGGCGGCATACTGCGCCGAGACCATCGCGGCGGGGATCGAGGGGATCCCTGACAATATATATATTCACAGTGCTCAGCATAAATGAATACACCCCTTTTGAAAAGAAAGATTTTAATCAATATCTCAATGAACACAAGAACAATGTTCAAAATTTTGACAAAAATTATTTTTATGGAACATTTGTTTTGCTCATTACATGAAAGTGAGGTTAATATTATAACTTATTTTATAAAATCTTCAGTTTTATTCAAATTAGTTGAGGCAAAAATGAATACACCTACAATAAAAACTACATTATAGAGCAGTACACAGAAGGACACTGCCACCACCATGTTTCACTGTAAGCACCATGCATTTTTCTTTGTACACCTCACCTTTGCAACACCATTCAGCTTTAAAGCCATCAGTTCCAAAAACATTTATCTTGGTCTTAAAACTCCAGAGTAAAGAGTCCCAGTAGTCTTCTTTTTAACGGCATGGGCCCTGGCAAATTCTAGGTGGGCTGTGCATGGGCCTTAGGAGAGGGTTCCTTCGTGGACGACACTCATGCATGCCTTTCCTCTGCAGTGCACGCCGTATTGTGTCATGGGAAACAATCACCCCAGTTTGGTCTTCTACTTCTTTACCTAACTGCAGTGAACTTGCATGGTGATTTTCTTTAACCCTTCTCATCAGAAGATGCTTCTGTTGAGGTGTTAACTTCCATGGATGGCCTGGACATCTTTGTGAGATGGTTGCAGTTCCAACTTTGTTATGTTTTTGTATCACTTTTGCTACAGTATTCTGACTTATTAGTAAAGCTTCACTGATCTTCTCGTAGCCTTCACCTTTCTTGTGTAAAAAAATTCGTTTTTTTTTCAGGCCTTGTGACATTTCTCTTCCATGTGTTGCCATTGCTGACAGCATAAAATGGGAAGTAACATCCTTTTATAATCAACTGTCTGCTGGACACCTGTTAAAAGAATATTTAGATTCAGCTGTAGTTGAATTCTTGTTAATTAGGATTTTGTTGTCTAAAATTTAGCTTTGCACCTTAATTGGGGTGTATTCATTTTTGCAACATGGTCTTGAATTAATTTGTTGGGAAAAATACTTTTTCAACATGTGCAAATTAACAAATCTTGGTTGCAATCAATGGAATGCATTTGTGGGAGTATTTTGTAGTATAGTGTCCCATAGAAAAGGTTGATTCTGAAAGGAAAGTAAAGGCTGGCATATCTGTTGGGGTGTACTAATTTATGCTGATATATATATATATATATATATATATATATATATATATTGTCCAGAAAAAAAACTACACAACATAATGGGTTTTTTTTGTAAACCAGATCAGTGCACCATGACCTCCCTCTTGTCCTATCTCCTATATGTGCCCATGGCAAAGCACCCATTAGCAAGGAAACTCCTCAGATGCATTTCATACAACAATACCCCTCTTGCTATTATGGCAACAGGGAACACATTAATCAAGAAAAAAAAGCAAAGGGAGAAGAAGAAAAATAAAGAAAGAAAGATAGAAAGTGGAAAAGAAAGGGTAGTAAATGAATGAATAGAAATAAATGGGGAGAAATGAAGGAATATACAAATATGTCTGTGTGGTATTGTGTAAAATACAAAAATGGACAAGTAATGCAACATGAATGTCCACTGAAATTAAAGATCCATTTATTTATCACAAAATACAAGTGCTGCTGTATTTTTTCTGGTAAAAAGATGAATGTTTAATAGGAGTGGACATGGTACTAGTGATTCATGTTCCCATTTATGACTTATTCATGGTGCCATCTGTGATGTATCATGATAGCACTCAGAAAGGAGGTAGACTACCATTACAAGGCACCAAACTTCTACAGTATATTCATATGGACAGAAAAATATGACTCTCACTATTAATTATTACATTAAAAATACTCCATTAATAAGTCCATTAAAAAAAAATGTTCCATCCTTAACAATGTACAGAAAAAAGTGCAAAAAATATAGTCAGGTTTCTTTATGTACTTTTCAACACCTTGCAGAACACACTGGGATCCTTGAATTCAGGAATTCAGGATATGTAAACACCAACTTGAAGTGTTGAGGACCAGCTTGCCCCATTCAGCCCCCTGAAACTCAACAATATATATAGGGTCAACATCCAATAGGAATTAGCAGAAGATAAGCTCTATATTAATTATTCATTTGTAGAGAGCAGTGGACTCTTGGTTTTCATGCTCAAGCTGGTATTTGCATTAAAAAAAAGCATTTGCAGCCCTTGGGAACCTCTGGAAGTTGTTGAACGGTACAGTTTATTTAAGCTGCCACTTAGTTTAGGAGATTTAATTTGTTACAATAAAAGTATAATAAGCCCTCACTGCTCTCAAAGGCTATAATTTCACAAAAGAGAGCTCAAGTGATCTTACCTAATATAGCAGTGCAAAAGGCAACGATGTTATTGAAAATGAAGGAACATAATTACAGTAAGTCATATTTCAGCTTGATATTACTGAAAGACTAGTATTAATTGAGCTATCTACAATTATTTTCCTCAGTAATAAGACTACAGTGGTTTAAACCTCAATGTTTGCAAATTAAATTTTTAGCTTTTACTTTGTTCATGCTGTCCCTAGAAACTGTACAAGAATCCACATGCTTTTGCTTTCATACATAGTCTAGATATCCATGGGTCTATGTAAAATAAATTATACTATGAATTCTTCTTGATATTCATGCTCCAAATAATATAATACTATTAATAATATTCTAAATCAGAAACCATTTTCATCATAATATAAAATCAGTTTGTTTTTGTTTTTTTGCCTATTAAATTAAAAAATCTTAGAAAAACAATAAATATTAGGAAATAAATGCAAGGTCCAAAATGCTGGAATTCTAAAAGAATATCATGGATATATATATACATATAGACCAGTATGATTAAATAATGTATCAGTTTGGGGTAATTAAGCCCTTCCCATCACCACCTTCCAGTCCTTTAAGTGGATCTAAATGCCAGGAGGTAGAGGCGGGTATACGGGTCATGTGACCACTATGATTGGCAGTTACAGCGGTCACATGATTGGAAAGCCCCCAATTGCAAATATGCATGGAAACGTTCTGGTAACCATTCATTACTTTGCTGGGAGTGTGCAAGAAGCTCACTGTCAGCACAGTAAAGTGTTTACCAATAGACGCATATGTGTGGGGAATCATCGTAACCCCCCCCCGCCAAGAGGCTGCAAATATGTGACAAGTCATCATAAACTGGTTAATATTTGAAAAATTATTTTAATCAATCTTTACACCATGCTCTTTCTTCACTAAGGCTAGGTTCACACTAGCCCGTGTGCTGTGGACTGGTTGATGGGGTGGAAATCAATACAATTCCAGCACCCGCAACCAACCGTAGCCACATTGAATTTCTCTTGCTCTCTTGCAAGAAGCAGGGCAGTGCCATTCATTCTGAATGGCACCCCCACACATCTCATCCTGCAGATTCATACACCTTTTCCCTGCGTTAAATAATTGCACAGCAGCCTATTCAAAAGAATGGGCTGCGTTGCCAGCGCAAATGTGGGCCACACCACAGTCTGCACTAATTGCAGCAGCTCTCACATCCACTTCTGGATCTACTCAGATTGCAAATAAAAGTTTTAATCAAACCATGGCCCTTTTATACATTATACTGTAGATCTATGTGGCTTTGTCATAGGCCATCGGGTGTTGACATCTTTGTGGGTCAAAAACACATTCAGCTTAGCCTCCTTAGTAAATACTGTAGTTTAGCTTTCTGTTCACAGATTATATTTTTGCATCACCACTATTGTGGAAGTGATGTTCCACCTGCACATTGGTATTACACGCTAGCTGTTAAGCTGAGCAGAGAAAACAAGGCAAATGCTGGCTGTGGGAGCCATCCCTTGTTGGTGATCTGGGAGATTGGAGAGGGTTGTGCTGTCCATCAAGTAAGTGTGGAGGAGGAAAAGCCTGGGATCTTGTCATAATCAATTAAATTGGAAGACTAATACACATGCATGTTTAGACTAGCAGAGATGTTAGACTAAGTACCTGTTGCAATTGCAACTGCTTATAGGTTACAACAATGTTCCAGAACCATAATAGGTGTAATAGGAGTGTGGCTCGATTAAAAATTTAAAAGGATAAGTTTACCTTTTAAAAAAATAAAAATGCACATCTTTTTTGCAGGTAAAAAAATGTGCATTTATTAATGTTTTACTTGGAGCCTGTAAAGCATTGCACCCGCCATGCAGGCAGATACACTTAGACAGGAAGAAACAATTAACTACCAGAGCAGTCAACAGCGCCATGGTAGTTCACTGAGAAAAACTGTCAGTACTTGTAGTTTCTCATTCACAGAACTCTGTGAATGAATGATGCAGCCGGGCAAGTGGAGCCAGGAATGGCCGCGTTTTTTTTTTTTTTAATTAGTGACAGCAAGCGGGGGGAGAAGATCCCTTGCTTGCCGGCACTAGAGGAAGTGGAGCTGGAGAGGCTGCAGGAGTAGGAACATGTTACATGTTCAGGGGCGGACTGACAACTCATGGGGCCCCCAGGCAATAGGGGATCATGGTGCCCCTGTGTCCTTGCCCAAACTCAAAAAAGCCTATGAAAAAGGTACCAGGGGCATCTCATGGGGCCCCCTACTGACCCCGGGCCCAAGTTTCCAAATGGTCAGTCCGCCCCTGTACATGTTCCACCCTAAAAACAGGTAGAACATGTAACATGTTCCCAAATGTGAACTTATCCTTTAATGCTTAAAATAAATATAATCCTATTTATATTTTGTAGTTATATGTGTACATGGAAAAAGCCTTCTTTATGTAATTTGTAGGCAGCCTGTGTTACCTGATTTGCCCCTTGTTCCAGTTTATGTTTATGAGTCAGCTGTCTTATTAAAATCTATGCATTCCCTTTGTGGCAGATATCTTATTTCAAGATGTAAAGAAGGGAGGAAGAGTAATTGTAAGTTAAAGTGGTATTAAACCCAAACCCAAAAATGTATTATGTTGCAGCTTACCAATCCTTAGATGTGGTGGCTGTATTAGTTTTATATTTTATTTTTTCCCCTCTGTTTTCACATTAGTGAGACATCATTCTGGATGACTGAACCCGGACACAGCAGTCAGCAGCATTGTCAGTCGGGGGAATCCCTGGGGGGGGTTATATGCATTAGCAGATTTTAATACAAATAACAAATTGAAGCCAAACTCCAACTCACACTTTATAATCAGTTACAGCAAACAGTTTTTTCCCTTTTGAAATAAAGGTTTTACATTAATAAATAAAAGCTGATCATTTTAGTCACCCCTGCCAGTGGTAATTAGATGGTCTCATCCATCATCATCATACATTCTGCTGGAGGGCTTACATTTCTGAAAAACAACAGACTTGCTGGCTGAAACAACAGATGAAAATAGAAGAAAGAAAGCCTAAAAAAGAAAACTAATGCAGCCATCACATCTAAGAATTAGTAATAGGAAGCAGGGTCAGTCGCACACCGGGGGATAGATGAATATAGTGTGTATTTATTGATCCATAGGACACACAAAACACTAGGACATGAATACAGGACTTGTTAACGCGTTTCACACAATCTCGTGTCCTATGGATCAATAAATACACACTATATTCATCTATCCTCCGGTGTGCGGCTGACCCTTCTTCCTATTGCATCGTGTGTGGTGGCGAGCCAGAGCCTGCACCTGTTGTGGATTGATCTGGATTGTTTGCCTGAGCGGTATACCTTTTGCTCTAAGAATTAGTAAGCTGCAATATAATAAATGTTTGCTTATGGGTTTAATACTGCTTTACGTATTTGCTCCTTCTAGGGTAATCTACATATATCTATTTTCAGAACAATAATAAAATACAGAAGGGCAAGATAAAAGATTGGACCATGTTATATTTGATATTAGATCTTAAAAAACATTTGATGAAACTTGCCTATAGCTAAAATGACTAATCTAGATGTTTTTCTAAATGATTTTTGCGCCTTTAGTTGAAATTGGATACTTTAAAATGTAACATTGCTAGATGGAAAAACTTGTCCTCTGTCATTGCTACCTAGCTAATTTATGTGGATATTTCCTGCTGGCATTTACTGTTATCAGGTGCTAAATGTATCAGCTGACAGTGATTTACTTTAAATTTACACTTGAGCTTAGTATACATAAATGGCAAGCCGCAGAGATATCAGGCATATCAGACTCCCTGCCATACAAGTTCCATGTATTTTAATTTATTTTGAAGGAAGGTTATGGTGAACTGTATCATTTTGACCTTTTCATGCATCTTTCCCTTTTCCAGCTATTTATAGTGAGAGTAATCTGTTAAATACAGAGGAGGTAGAAGGCTAAGTATAATACAAGGTATTGAAAGGTCACTCACTAGCACAAGCAGGCTTGTATAAGAGCTGATATTTTATGATGAGGTCACTGAATGCATCTGCTCCTTTTTCCAGAATGGAGATAGCTCCAACTATTAAAAGGAAAGGGTTATCAAGAAAGTGACAAACATTTTTCTGACTTGCTCAATCAATACCTCATCGACCTCTCAGCAGAGGCAAGGTTCTGCATATACAAGCACCAAGGATTGCAATAACTCCAACAGTGATATATAGGATATTTGTGAAATCAATTTAGAGAAAGCGCTCTGAAATTTCAATTATATGCACACTTTTATAGCCATGGGCCTGCTGCATACATTATTGATAAGAAGGGAATTTCCACTTTCAGCACTGAAAAATAATAAATCCAAATGTGAGTTAAAGGACCACTCTCACAAAAATATTGCACTTCTTTGACTGTATGTGACAATGATTGGACAGTGCATATTCATTCCTTTTTTTATTTCTCACGCATTTATTTATAGATCACTGCAGATCTACATGCAGATCATGTTATTCAGCAAACGTGATAGATTTATAAACACATCGAAACATTGTCAGGGGTACTTTGGAACTTAACCACTTGCCGCCTTGCCACTGTAGAAATATGGTGGCAGGGCGGCATGGGCAGGCAAAACCACGTTTTAAAATGTGTGTTTTGTAAACAGGTAGGGGACGCGCGCGCGAGGCGCGCCGCCGCCCTGCTTATCCTGCTGATCACAGCCGCGGATGTCAGTCGCCGGGTCACAGCCGATCCTTACCAGCTATGACCTGGCGATCGGCGGCAATCAGTGACAGAGAGCACAGCTGCAGTAGCTGTGCTATCTGTCACTTCCCTGACAGCTCGAGAACACGCTGACCGGGACAGAAGAGTTTCCCTCTCCCGATCAGCGGTGTTCCCTTCAGTACACACCCCCGCCCCCTAGTAAAACACTCCCCTCACTCAGATAAATCTTCCCTGCAAAATAAAGTTAACCCCTTCCTCCCCAGTGCCATTAGTACAGTGTCAGTGGTTTTTTTTTTTGCACTGATCACTGTATTGGTGTCACTGGGGATGTCAGTGACCCCAAGTCAGTACCCCCCAATGTCAGAATGTCCGCCGCAGTCCCGCCATAAGTTGCTGATCGCCGCCATAAGTCCCTGATCGCTGCCATAAGTCGCTGATCGCCGCCATTATTAGTATAAAAAAACCTATAACTTTCACGTAAACCAATTCATTTACACGTATTGGTTTTTTTTTTAGCAAAGACATGTCGCAGAATGCATTTTGGCAGAAATTTATGACTAAATTTGATTTTTAAATTTTTTTTTTACTGGACATGTTTTATAGCAAAAAGTCCAAAATATTGTTTTTTTCCTCAAAATTGTCAGCCTTTTTTTATAGCGCAAAAAATAAAAACCGCACAGGCGATCAAATACCACCAAAAGAAAGCTCAATTTGTGGGGAAAAAAAGGATGTAAATTTCATTTATGTACCATATTTCATGACCGCGCAATTGTCCGTTAAACTAGCACAGCGCTGTATAGCAAAAAAATGGCGTAAATTGCAGTATCTATACCATAGTTTGTAGACGCTATAACGCTCACAAAAAGCAATCAATATACACTTATTGGGATTTTGTTTACCAAGAACATGTAGCAGAATACATTTTGGCCTAAATTTATAACCAACTTTGAGTTTACTATATATTTTTTATAGCTGAAAGTAAGAAATATTGTTTTTCTTCAAAATTTTTGGCCTTTTTTTTGTTTATAGCATGAAAAATGAAAAGCGCACAGATGATCAAATACCACAGAAAGAAAGCTCTATTTGTATGAAAAAAAGGATGTAAATTTTGTTTGGATGCAGCATTGCATGACCGCGCAATTATCAGTTGAATTAGTGCAGCGCCGAGTAGCAAAAAGAGGCCTGGTCATTAAGGGGGGTAAATCCTCTGGAGCTCACTTGGTTAAAGTAACAAGTTTTTTTTTTTAGATAAGATTTAACCCATGTGGATAAATGATATTTGTTATAAAAACCCCTAGAAGTGTTATCATTTTCCTATAACCCTTGTCAACCTGGTCATACATATATATTTTCATTCAAGAATTTTCATTTCAAGAATATTCGTTTGATTTTCTAATCGTTAGTGGGGTCAAATTGATGTTCATTTTCAGTAGTGATGGGAAAATTCGAAGGGGCAGGAAGGAAAACTTTTCTGGACCAAACGAATTTTCGACTAGTGTATGTGGTTATCGTTCAGAAATTGCATTGATTTTAAAGTCGAATGTTAAATTTTCAAACGACATTCATCCATTCATCGAATTTTCAAAGAATTTTCATACGACTTTTCTTACAAATATTCTCGTCCGAAAATCTACACTATCATGTATGGCCTTACTCACTGTCAATTTTGCTGTATGAGAATAAACTAAAAAAGTTGCCATATCGCACCTCATACAGTCTCTTTTGCTGGATACCTTGGTCTCCATATTCATGTAGAGTTGGAGAAAAATATTTTAAAAAGGCATTTAAAATAAAATAAAAAGATGGATTGAAAACACTGATAAATAGACCTCTAAATGTATTACTAATTGTCAGAAGAAAGCATTTTTATAAAAAAGTCCCTTTAAAAACCAAAGCAGTTACAATGGCAGTGTATTTATATCAATAACCAAGAAAAAACTGGTCACCTACCCAGGTCTATAACTGGCTTTTTAAACAGTGAACATAGAAGGCGTCACAGAGTAAAAAATAGAACTATCCAGCTCAACTTGCATGTGCCTCCATTGTGAGGACTCTCAAGATTTATAGAGTTAGGACCACAGATACTCAGGGTGCCGTGATGTGGCTCTGTGGCTTACGTATTTATTTGCAAATGTGTGCTAACTAAACCCCTGTTTTTAAACGCATGTTCTTAGACAGGTTAATATGGTTTTTGATAGTTGGCTAACTGGCTGGCAGTTTGAACTGGCTTTCTTATCCCCCTCCTTTGATAAGTTATACTTATCCATGTTCCTTGCCGACAATAGCCATTATTAGACTGGGGTAGGCTGGCAAGTTGAGCTGGATAGTTCTATTTTTTACTTTTTTATTTATATCAATGACCCATAGGGGTTGATTTGCTAAAACTGGAGAGTGCAAAATCTGCTGAAGCTGTACATGGTAGCCAATTAGCTTCTAAGTTCAGCTTGTTCAATTAAGCTTTGACAATCAAACCTGGAAGGTGATTGGTTTGTATGCAGAGCTGCACCAGATGTTTCACTTTCCAGTATTAGTAAGGACGGCACAGTGGCTTAGTGGTTAGCACTTCAGCAATTGGGTCATGGGTTCAATTCCCAACCATGGCGCCTCCTGCATGGAGTTTGCATGTTCTCCCTGTGTTCGTGTGGGTTTCCTCTGCGTACTCCAGTTTCCTCCCACACTCCAAAGACATGCTGGTAGGTTAATTGGCTCCTGTCTATATTGTCCTAGTTTCATCCACGGCCATTCCAGATCTCCTGCATGGGGTTGGGGAAAGACCTGGCAACCTACATGTAAAATAATTGCTAAGAAAATTCATGGAAAAAGTCGCTTACGAGCGAAGGTCCATGCAATTGCCAAGGGTCAGATACGACTGAATGGATACATAGATAGAGATAGTATTAGTAAATCAACCATAGCCAATATAAGTCATAGCTGCCCATTACAATATTAAAGCAAAGGGCTGTTCATCACATGACTGAGATGAAAATGTGCTGATGTGTGCCTACAATATAATACATTTATATTTTTCTAATACTGTTAGTCTTTTAGCTAACAATTTTGTGTAGAGAAACATGTTGTACATATACTGTGTGTACGTATAGTATTTTATTTACCATTCTACCATTTTCTACAAATGAATAATTATATATTATCATAAAAGTCTATTATACTATCAAGGTTTGATGTATTTAAATATGCCATGCAGGTTTAAACTTGATGAACAGTGTGTCATGTTTTAGTGAGAGATGTGTGTAGTGTTGGTTGGGGACATTGTCAGAGGGCATATCATATGCACTAAAACAAAGTTTCAACTGCCATTTAAAGACTGGCAATAACGCAGCCATTCCTTCCTTCTGGGTCTCTGGCATCAGGCATCAGCTGCCTGCATAATAATTAGAGTGAATATTGGCCATCAGTCGGTGAACCCCAAATGAGGAAATCTTTTGAGATGAATTTTCACTTGGTGCCCAGTGAATTTTGATAAATAAATCCCAAAATTATCTCATTGTGTACACTAGTGGTGGTACACTTCATAGATATAGGGCACATCAAAAACAGTCTTGACATCTCCGAAAAACCATATATTATATTCCACATCTGTGAAGAGTGTAAAAGTAATTATTTATGAAAGATGTCAATAAATCTTGCTGAGAACATTAAAGCAAATCTCTGGGCTGATCTCAAGGCTACTATTGTATAAAACGTCCAGATAGCCAGGGATATATTAAAGTAAACCTATTCATAATAACATTATTCAAATTTAACTTTAAATAAAGAATGTCTTTATGTGGCTTCACACTCACTTTTAGAAACTTTGGCATTGGCTCTCTGTAGCCCCCTATTGATTTCCAAGAAGAATAGAGGTCACAGGGTATACTGCTTGGTCTGCAGACTAAACAAAATAAATATAACACCCATAAAGTGAAATATGGAAAAACAGAATCAATTATTTTCAATAAACTAGGAACTGACACTAACCCTACATAGAGCACAGCAACTTCAGCAAGTCACTAACTGATTGATGGCTGCCACTTGGCTGCCAGCTACCCTCCATTTTCTGCTGCATCTGTCTTCTGTATTGCTGTACAGTGATGCACGTAACATAAGAAGCAGATATTGGACCACCTGACTTCCTCCTCCTCCCAACAGCACCCTCTGCAACCCAAATAAAAATGGCCCATGCCCTGGGAGCTGCAGGAGACAGGGCTGCAGAGCTGGGTGGCTGTATGGGCCAGGAAGGAAAAGACGTGGTGGGTGGCCATCTTCTCTAACTTGGTAAACCAGGAAAGCCTATAGTAGTCTCAATAATTAATTTCCAAATAATTAACAAACATTCCCGTGCACAGTATGAATGGTATAATTTTATTTTGGGGTAAGTCACTCACTTCTGGATTAGTTATTCTTAGTCTTCTGGGGATTTTGCAGCCATTTTCTTTAGTAAGTGAAATGGAATAGACCTAAGTAGGCTTAATAATTGACTGGTTGATTTAAAATTAAACTATATCCTGGGACACAGTAAAAATAACAATTTATAGTAGAGTCTCGAAAGATGAGGTCTCCCACCCTTTCCACTCCCTGATCCCCACGACCTTGCTTCCTTTCCCTTCCTTCTTGTGATCCCCCCACCCCGCCCCCCCTTTCTTCCTTCCCATCTGGAAGTCTTTGCCACCTTTCCATGCAGTTAGCAGTTCTCTTTTTAAAATGTAACCTTATCCAGAACTTAAATGTATGCTTAACATCTTTTTCGAGTGTGAACATTGGCTACTGACCAGGCACCTTTTCAGATTGTAAACCTCGTATCCGTGTGATCTTTGTGGACTTCATTTTTGAATAACAACCAGATATATGAATGATTGCACTGCCATTGAGACTTATATATTTGATTATCTGTGTGTCTGTATTTTTCAATAAAACATTTATGGAAAAGATAAAAAGAAATAACAATTTATTGGTGCCATGCAGCCAGATGCAGAATATGCTAGCACATATACAAAGGAGCTCCACCTGCTGGCTGCAAAACAAAAAACTATAATTTGCAATGTTGCGTGTTTATTTGACTAAAGTTCAATTTTTGTTGTTTCTAGTGTTTAAAGAATAAGTTCACTATTTAAGAAAAAATAATAAATGAACATATGTTTGCAGAAAAAAATGTGCATTTACTTTTTTTACCTTCAGGAGCCTGAAATCATTGCACCCATGAGTGGATCAGGGGTACAATGTCACGTCTATGCAAGTAAACCCTGCAGATTTCAGCTCATACATGCATACAGGCTGTCAGTTGCAAAGCTGCAGTGCTTGTGAATGAACTACAAGGGCAGTCATCAGCCCCCTCGCAGTTCATTCAGATCTACAATCCACCAGCCATGTGGCTGATGGTAGTGGTAGTCTATCTATTCACAGGAAACTGTGAATGAATGATGCGGCCATTTGGGAAAAGTCTCCATGGCCATGCAGTTTTTACATTGTGACAGAAGGTGCAGGAAGAGAATCCTCTACATTTTTCAACATTAAACCTAATTTGCCATGTATTTGCCCACCCCTTAATTTTTTTGAGGCCTTCTTGTAAAGTTTCTATTTCCTGTTGTGAAGTTATTGCCTTAGTTACCTTTGTATCATCAGCAAACACTAAGCCTGAGCATTTATCCCATCTTTTATGTCATTTATGAATAAATGAAACAGAATTGGTCCCAGGACAGAGCCTTGTGGTTCCCCTCTTACCACTCCAAATCAGTCTGAGTACACATTATTTAGCACCACCATTTGGACATGCCCCTGCAACCAGTTTTCTATCCATGAACACACCCTATGGTCCATGCCTACAGACCTTGTAAATTAGGAGTTTATGGGGGACTTTATTGAATGCTTTTGCAAAATTCAGATAGCCACACCCACAGGCCTTCCTTTATCTAGATGGCAACTAACTTCCTCATAAAATGTTAACAAATTGGTTTGACAAGTACTAATGATACTATTTTAATCAGCAAATTCTTGGATATAGGCTCTTATCTTCCCCTCCAATAGTCTACATACTATTGGTGTTAGACTGACTGGTCTGTACTTTCCAGGAATATATCTCTGCCCTTTTTTAAAAATTGGTACCACGTTGGCCCTTCACCAATCAGCTAGTACCATTCCTGTCAGAATGCGGTCCATGAAAATTAGGAATAGTAGTCTGGATATAACCTGAGGGCTCTCGAGTGTAAACCACCTGATCCTGGTGATTTATTAATGTTAAGCTTTTCTAGTCTTTTTATGACACTGGCTTTTGTTAGTCATAAGGGTTCATTCTGTGATGCATTACTAATGACACAGTCCTAATTACTATATCCATCCTTTTCCCTTGTAAAGACTGAGGAGAAGAATGCATTTAGTACAGTTGCCTTCTTGTCATTTATAACCAACATCCCTTCATCATCCTTTATGGGGCCAATATGTCCAGACCTCAATTTTTTTACTATTAGTATATTTAAACAAGTTTTTTTTCTACTCTCCTCCACTATGTGCCTCTCATAGTCTATTTTAGCTGCCCTGATTGCACTCTTACATTTCTTATTGTATTTCTTGTACTATTGGAATGCCAACAATGACCCCTCAGTCTGATATTTTTTTAAAGGACTATTTTCTTCTCTTTAATATGTCTTCTTACTTTAAAATTTGGCCACTCAGGTTTAACATTTACTCGTTTATATGTATTGCCCATTGGAATACACTGGATAATACCTTTATTTAACATGGTCCTAAAGTATTCCCATTTTTCCTCAGTGTTCAATGTTTCTAGGATTTTGGTCCCATTTAATATCTTGTAGTATCGCACGCAGTTTAGAAAGGTTGGCTCTTTTGAAACTTAGTGTTCTTTTACTACCCTCATGCTTCTTTTCCCTGCGATTCATGCTGAATCATTTTTGTTGTCCCGTATTTCCATATCTGCTACCAGATCTGTGTTATTTGTAATTCATAGATCTAGCAACGCATTCTTTCTAGTTGGGGCATCCACCAATTGGCACATGACGTTTTTTAAGAAATGACGATTTAAGAAATGATGAGCTTTAAAGGAGTGAGCTATTCCTTCACTGCCCTGCCTCACTGCTATTTCTGACTGAAACAGGAGATCCAACTCCTCCTCATCCTTCATGTTAAGGGGCCTGTAGAATACTCCCACTATTCATTTCTCGCTTGTTTCTTCCCTTTGAAGTTCTACCAAAAGAGTGTCCTGAAAGTGAACTGAATGTTAATTAACTCTTTTTTTCAAGGTAATACAATTTCAAATCTGAAATTTCTAAAACATTAGTAGGAATCATCATATTTGAAAACCTCAGATTTTTCAACAGAATAATTGCTGGGACAATATTTAGGCCAGCAGATGCCAACTATGATGAAACAAGGACATAGTGATGTTGTCCACTCATCACAACAGCATTGCCCCATTCCTGAAAACATGTTCAAATCAATGTTCACCAAGAAAGATGTAACAAAGCAATGTCTTCCAGCAGCCTTGCTCCTTACCTGATGTCATCCTCAAATCATAGTGCACCCAGAAAGAAAAAAAAATTATGTCCTTTGACAGCATTGCACCATTGCTGATGCTAATCCTAAATAAGCGTACAATTACGAAGATATAACACATTAATGTCCTTGCAGTAGCAGTGCTTCATTCCTAATGCCACTCCAGATCAACATTTCCAATCTAGTTGTAACACAGGGATGTCTTCCAGAAGTTGACTATAGATCCTTTGTTTGAGTTAACCATACAATTTTTTCTTAAACTGAACCTAAAATGTGTCACTTGTACCTTAAAATGTTAGTTTACTTTACTCCGGGGTTGCTAAGTTGTCAGTGTCCCCGCAGTCGATCCAGCGGTCCTAGAATTTTAAATCCCTGCTCTTCTCCTTCTTTTCTGTGCAGCACTTTTAGGATGAATGGGATCAATCTTAATTGGTCAGTGCCATCTCACTCAATCTCACCTGTACTGGAAGTGCTGCATGAAAATGAGGGAGAAGAGCAAATCCCCAGACAAATGGACGCACTGCAGGGGTGCTGACAGCTTAGCAATGCCAAAAGTAAGCACAGAGGAAAACAGGGGGCAGGAAGGGTATTTGGTGTTAGTTCATCTCTACATTTGTTATGTAAAGGTGAACTAACCCTTTAAATCCTAGTTATGTTAAAAATTACAAAATTACATTTTCTTTGTTACTAAAGGGCAGATCCTCCAACGTGCCACCAAAAAGGACTGGTTGAAACAGGATTAGCTCATGGTCAGCTAAAAATGTGCCTGCATAAACATCCTACTATTAGTAGCTCCCCACAATCTGCAATGTCAACTTTGTCTGATGGTGACCAGGTAATGTTTAGAGAAAACTATAGGTGGTGACACAGGGAGCACACCTTGACTTTATATTGAGATGCGCCTTAAATAACTGTAGAAAAGTCTGCAAATACTACTTTTGCATAATCTGTAATGTCCTGCTCTGTTATGTTTTCACACTTGCTCAGCAAAGTTACCAACAACCCATTAAATTATGGACTGTTTAAAGAAATGGTGATTCACTCTAGTCCTTAATTATCCATGGACAGTAGCAAGGCCCAGTGAAAATGTCCTCTTTTCTGCTAAAAGCAGACCATGCATGCTTAGTTACGTTGTAACGTGACAACATCACTTTTTATTTAAAATTCCATGTTACGAACCCAGACTTTCAGTTCGGGGGCTGCATGGGGTAACTGCAATCCCTGGTGGCTCCTGCTGAGCTTGTACAAATCAGCTTAAAAAATCCTGATCCCCCTCCGCTCTCACAGGGCACCTTGCATGGAGAGATACCTGGGCAGGAGTGGGTCCCCGCTGCAGCTACTATCCTGCTAGCCTAATCACACAAAAGCAGCTCCAGACCCCATCATGGTGGCCATTACAAACATGCAACATGGCCTTATCAGCCATCAGTCCCCTGTCCACCCGTGTATAGTGAACAATTCCTCTTTTGAAAAAATAGCCCAGGCAGTGGCTTCTGTGCTCTTTCCAACTATTACTGCTGGAAAAAGCAGTGCTTGAGGGTATTGATCAGCTAAAGAGGGAGACGGGAGAGCATTCACAGTGGCTTTCAGAGGCAGAGAATGGGTTTCAGCATTAGAGAACAAGCTCAGCTATACTGACAGATCTGCAGGAGACCTGCATGGCACCAGTGATCTGCTGATGATTGGTGCAATGCTTTAGAGGCTCCAGCAACAAAAATAATAAATGCACATTTTTTTTACCTGCAAAAAAATGTGCATTCAGTATTTTTTGTATAAAGGTGAACTTATCCTTTAATGAAGGGCAGTGTCGCCCGAAACTGTTGTTCTCAGTTCTGTATACTTATAGTGTATATATATATATATATAAATATATATATATAAATAATCATATACAATTGACAAAAGTATTGGGACACCTGCCTTCACAAGCACATGAACGTTAATGGTACCCCAGTCTTAGTCCATAGTGTTCAATATTAAGTTGGCCCACCCTTTGCAGCTATAACAGATTAAACTCCTCTGGGAAGGCTGTCCACAAGGTTTAGACGTGTGTCTATATGAATGTTTGACCATTCTTCCAGAAACACATTTGTGAGGTCAGTCACTGATGTCAGACAAGAAGGTCTGGCTCGCAGTCTCCACTCTAATTCATCCCACAGGTGTTCTATCGGGATCGAGTCAGGGCTCTGTGCAGGCCAGTCAAATTTCTCCACCCCAAACTCGCTCATCCATGTTTTCATGGACCTTGTTTTGTGCACTAGAGTGCAGTCATGTTGAAACAGGAAGGGGCCATCCCCAAACTGTTTCCACAAAGTTTGGAGCATGAAATTGTCCAAAATGTCTTGGTATGCTGACGCCTTAAGAGTTCCCTTCACTGGAACTAACGGACCAAGCTGAACCCTCTGAAAAACAACCCCAAACCATAATATTCCCTTAACCAAACTTTACATTTGGCTCAATGCAGTCAGGCAAGTATCTTTCTCCTGGCAACTGCCAAACCAGACACGTCCATTGGATTGCCAAACAGAAAAGTGTGATTCATCCTTACAGAAAACATGTCTTCACTGCTCTAGAGTCCAGTGGTAGTGTGCTTTACACCACTGCATCCAACACTTTGCTTTGCACTTGGTGATGTAAGGCTTGGATGCAGCTGCTCGGCCATGGAAACCCATTCCATGAAGCTCTCTATGCACTGTTGTTGTGCTAATCTAAAGGCCACACAAAGTTTGAAGGTCTTTAGCTATTGACTCTGCAGACAGTTGGCGACTTCTGCGCACTGTGCATTCGCTGGCCCTGCTCTGTCATTTTACATGGCCTACCACTGCGTGACTGAGTTGCTGTTGTTCCCTGTTGCTTCTACTTTGTTATAATCCCAACTAAAACAGCTGACTGTGGAATATTTAGTAGCAAGGAAATTTCATGGATGGGCTTATTGCAAAGGTGAAAACCTATCATGGTACCATTTTTTCACAAATGTTTGTAGAAGCAGTCTGCATGCCTAGGTGCTTGATTTTATATGCCTGTGTCTCAATACTTTTGGCAATATAGGGTATATATATATATACAGTTGTGTTCAAAATAATAGCAGTGTGTTGAAAAAAGTGAATAAAGCGCAAAATCCTTCTAATAGCTTTTATTTCCATACACACAAATGCATTGGGAACACTACACATTCTATTCCAAATTAGAACATGAAGAAAAATATATCAAATTTGTGTTGTTCCTCTAAAAAAATTGAAGAAAAGTGAATATTAGACTGTTCAAAAAAATAGCAGTGTTTGTATTCTTTACAAACTCAAACATTCACTATATAAACTGAAAAATGTTTGAAGATTTTGCTTTCCTTTGAATCACTTAATGAATATTTAGTTGTATAAGCACTGTTTCTGAGAACTGCTGTACATCTGTGTTGCATGGAGTCACCCAACTTCTGGCACCTGTGAACAGGTATTCCAGCCCAGGATGATTGGACTACATTCCACAGTTCTTCTCTATTTCTTGGTTTTGCCTCAGAAACTGCATTTTTGATGTCACCCCACAAGTTTTCTATTGGATTAAGATCCGGGGATTGGGCTGGCCACTCCATAACGTCAATCTTGTTGGTCTGGAACCAAGATGTTGCACATTTACTGGTGTGTTTGGGGTCGTTGTCTTGTTGGAACACCCATTTCAAGGGCATTTCCTCTTCAGCATAAGGTAGCATGACCTCTTCAAGTATTCTGATGTATTCAAACTGATCCATGATCCCTGGTATGCGATAAATAGGCCCAACACTGTAGTATGAGAAACATCCCCATATCATGATGCTTGCGCAACCATGCTTCACTGTTTTCACAGTGTACTGTGGCTTGAATTCAGTGTTTGGGGGTCGTCTGACAAACTGTCCCTGGCCACTAGACCCAAAAAGAACTGGCCCTGCCATCCAAAGCTGTGTGACCGAGCTGACAGGGAGGAGAACTGTTAGTAAACAAAATGGTCCTCCTCCCCATTAGAGATGCTCGGTAATCATCAGGCACCGGCAGGTAATCACCGGCTGGGACCCGGTGATTGACAGCAGTGGCCACAAAAAGCGGCGCGGGTAGAGACCTGCAAAATCACACACATACTGTATATATATATACAGTATATACGTGATTTCGTGCACCCCTGCCACCCTGTAGCAGTATATCTGCTATAGGGCGGTGGGAAAACGGTTAATCAGAGGATAAACAACCTAGAAAAATAAATCTCACTTTGATCCATGATATGTGCTATTTAGTAAACAAAAAGTGATATGCCAACAGATGCTTTGCAAACTGTAGCACAGTTGGCCAAAGTTGATGGTGTTCAACCTAAGGCAAAATGGTTATTAAACCAGCAACAGTAAAATCAGTCTGTATATGCAGTAAAGCATGCTTGTTATACTCCCCCCAAAAAAAGCAGTAAAAACTATATATTAAAGACATTACAGAGGGGTAAAGATTGACATTTACATAGTTACATAGTAGTCTGGTTAAAAAAGACCAAGTCCCCGGTTGTGAACAAAAGTGCTTAACCTCTTGGCGCCGGCCAAACGCAAATGTGCGGCCTCCCGACGTCTGGGCCTAGACGCCAAGTGGCCACACATTTGTGTTCTATTAAAAAAAACATATGTGCTGAGAGCGCAAATCCTTCGCGCTCATAGCATACACGTTCAGTACTCACGGAAAGGTCCCGATCTCTTCTTGCGATCGGGCCCTTTCCCGATCATGTGACCACCATGACAGCGAATCACGTCGGTCACATGACCCTAAAACCCTGCCCTCCTCCTGGCTTCTGGAACCCTTAAAGGGGTTGAGCTTCTACATTCATTATTTACCTGTCCCTTCCCAAGGGACCTTTGGCATGTCCTTCTACATTTGTGCCCCCCCAGCCTCACCAAATACCAATATCAATTGGCTACCTACGTACCTAGGGGGAGTACAACTGTGGGAATCAATGATGGAGAAGGATCTGGGAGTTCTGGTAGATCACAAGCTTAATAGTGGCATGCAATGCCAAGTTGCGGTTTCTAAAGTGAGCAAAATCCTCTCTTGTATTAAAAGAGGTATAGACTCCAGACAGAGAGATATCATATTACCCCGGTACAAATCATTAGTAAAACCTCATCTGGAATATGCAGTTCAGTTTTTGGCACCAATTCACAAAAGGAACATTGGGAACTGGAGAAAGTACAGAGAAGGGCAACCCAATTGATAAGAAGCATGGAGGAGCTCAGCTATGAGGACAGATTAGAGGAACTGAATTTATTGTCTCTTGAGAAGAGGAGATTAAGGGGGGATATGATCAACATGTATAATACATAAGGGGGGATATGATCTCCACGTATAAATACATCAGTGGTTCATATAGTGAACTCAGTTCAGTTTTTGGCACCAATTCACAAAAAGAACATTGGGGAACTTGAGAAAGTACAGAGAAGGGCAACTAAATTGATACAAGGCATGAAGGAGCTCAGCTATAAGGAAAGATTAGAGGAACTGAATTTATTCTCTCTTAAAAAGAGGAGATTAAGGGGGATATAATCAAAATGTATAAATACATCAGTGGTTCATATAGTGAACTTGGTGTAGAGCTATTCACCCTGAGGTCATCACAGAGGACAAGGGGGCACTCTTTATGTCTGGGGGAAAAGAGATTTAATCTCCAAATATGGAAAGGTTTCTTCACAGTGAGAGTTGTGAAAATGTGGAATAGACTCCCTCAAAAATTAGTTCTGGCCAGCTCAGTGGATTGCTTTAAAAAAGGCTTGGAATCTTTCATAGATACACAGAATATTACTGGATACTAACAGTTATAGGTAAAGTTGATCCAGGGAATATCTGATTACCTCTCAGGGGATCAGGAAGGAATTTTTTTCCCTGCAGGAGCAAATTGGATCATGCTTTGCTGAGTTTTTTGCCTTCTTCTGGATCAACTGTGGGCATATGATTATACATTTTTTAAATTACTATTTATTTATTTTTTAATTTTTTATGGTTGAACTAGGTGGACTTTTTTTAGCCAGACTAACTATGTAACTATGTAACCTACGTGCTTACGTGCTACTAGGGGCAAAACAAAGCATAGCAAAAGCTTGGAAACAACAGTTTATTTCTTTTATGGAAGTTCACCACTGCCTAGACCTTTTTTTCATCAGTGAAAAACTTTCAAGTATTCTCTTGGATACCCATGAGAAATTCCTTAAATATGGACTCCATGGATCCAACATGCCCACCCTACTATATCAACAGCCAGTTTTACATTGCTATAAATACTGAGACCCTATGGCTAGGGCTCGGGTGCTCCAGACATGCTCCTCTTGTTCCTGTCTTTTGTTCCTTCAATTCCCTCCTCCCCCCCACCTTTTTTTTGGCTCTTCTGCAGGGATGATATACTGTATGATTTGTTCCTATATGTTTCTTTGTTTGATTCTTAGTTCATTTTATACACAGATACCTCCCTCACCAACACCTGATCTCATGGTATAGAGTATGGTTATCTGTCTGTTATCCATATTGTCTCATTGTTTTGACATGTTGACCTTTGTTCCAGATTTTCCAATTTATACACAGTTGCATTCAATTTGTTAATGTTATACTTCTACCTGTATACATGACTGTGGTTGCCATTGTATCTTTTAAAAACAAATTTTTTTTAATAAAGATCTATTGAAAGGCAATTAACCACTTGCCTACCGGGCACTTATACCCCTTCTTTACCAGGCCAATTTTCAGCTTTCAGCGCTGTCACACTTGATTGACAATTGCACGTTCATGCAAGATTGTACCCATATGAAATTTTTATAATTTTTTTCTCACAAATTGAGCTTTCTTTTGGTTGTATTTAACCACCGCTGGGCGCTGTACTTTTTGCGCTATAAACAAAAAAATTGCAAAAATGTGAAAAAAAAAAGTTTCTTTGTTTCTGTTATAAAATTTTTCAAACAGGTAATTTTTCTCCTTCATTGATGTGCGTTGATGAGGCAGCACTGATGGGCACTGATAGGCAGCACTGATAGGCAGCACTAATGAGGTGGCACGGATAGGCAGCACTGATAGGCAGCACTAATGAGGTGTCACGGATAGGCGGCACTGATAGGTGGCACTGATAGGCGACACTGATGATGGGTACTGATAGACAGCACTGATAGGTGGCACTGACTGGCATCACTGCTGGGCACTGACTGGCGGCACTGCTGGGCACTGACTAGCACAACTGCTGGGCACTGACTGGCAGCACTGCTGGGCTGCATGAAGGGCACTGGTGGGTGGCACTGTTGGGCACAGGTGGGTGGCACTGCAGGTGGGGTATGATCACAGAATTATTCCAGGAGGATAGATTCAGCACATCTGCCATAGTAACTGCATGGCACCTGGTCCTCCAACTCTTTTCTGCTTTTCTGCTTGGGTTATTTGATGAGCCCACTCAGTGTATGGTTGTCCCTCCTTTTGGCAAACACTGCAAAACCTCAAATGGTGAGCCTCTGGAGTAATGCCAAAGCAAGCTAAAAGTCTTTCTTTCACCATAGTCCTGGCTGATCTTGCTGGGGACATTACTGTTCACTTCTGTGGCCCTTCCTTTGAGACAGCTGACCAGGAGCATGACCCAAGCTACTTCTTTGACACCTTGGAGCCTGCATTGCCACTTGAACATTTGCAGGTTAACATCCACCTCATCTTCCCCATCTTGGAACATGCGAAAGGTGGCATAGGGTAGCTTTTTGTGGGCATCTGGAGCTTCCTGGTTGGGCATAACTGGTGTGTCTCGGTCCTGCTGGATTTCAGCCATACTCAGCTGGGTCATCTCCCGTAACACTTGACTGATCACTTCTTGTGCAGGGTTAGTACCATACAAGAACAGGTGCCACTTAAACCTCAGGCTGGAATCTCTGAGGTATCTGATGGTGAGTTGCTGGCCTGGTCACCCTCCATCAGCCCAAGTCGCTTTGAATTTATTGCTGGTGGCTTTTCCATGTGCTTTCAGGAGATCCTTCAAGGTGCTGCGCTTGAGGCTGCTGTAGGGATGTTCCATCGCTGTAGGTAAAGATGGTCCTGGTGGTGGTTTGGAACTGCACTATAAGGAAGAAGCAAATCACACTGCTGCCACCAAATTTGACAGACCACTTGTCACCTTGATTGGGCGATTCCATCAGCGAACTGTTTCCTTGCCTCTGGGACACAGGACCAAGGTTCTATAGCTGGGCATTGCACCCAAGAACTAGACGACACTAGCATACATGCAACTGGACTGTTTATTGAACAGAAATACAGATTTGTATACACATCAGAAATAGGGGCAGTCCCTACATGAACAATAAAAACATATATTACACATTGAGATAAACATCCTGCACTGATTAGGTAAGAGCTTGATCACATTATCCTAAACAGTGCAAGCGGTAAACAATACAGCCAAAAGGCAACAGTGATCTAATTAACAGTAATATAATCAGCAGCCAAGCACCCAGACAAGTCATTGCCCCACCCCAAACAGTCAGGTACCTCTAACCCTGAATACACAAAGTACATTACACATGCTGTCTTTCAGGTGTTTGCTTTCACTTGTATAATCTATCTACCATAAGACAAAACTCATACAATATTCCAAGTCTGAAAAAGTGGAATTCGTCCATCTTCATAGATTTCTTGAGGGAGATTGTTGATAATTATTTCTGTCACAGGTTTTTTTCTTTTAACGTGGTATCAGCAATAGAAGCAATGTTGTTGCATGAAGACTATAGTTGTGTTGTGTTAAAAATTTTGACATGTTGGCGAGGTGGATCCATAGTCCTAACTTTCTCTGGTGGGCCCTAGGTTCTTAGTCTGCCCCTGCCTGTCTTTACTTTACATGATTAAGTTGAATTGGAACTTGTTTTCATTATGTTTTATGCCTGACAGTACCATGTAATATCATGTGTGCATTTTTCATTTTTAATAAAATGAGATTCATATTTTACGACACAATGAGGCTTAGCTTCTTTTCTTCTCTTTGTTCTGCTTTTCACACATAGGGAGAAGCTACATTCAATCTTGTTGCTTGGGGTTAATCTCACAAGAGCATAGATATGACCTTTCATTATTTGAGGGTCATGGTGTTCCAGTAAGCAGTACATGTTTACTGTGTTGATCACGCTACATGTGCCTTGAAAGGTCAAGATCCCTGCACCGGAGAAATTGGGGTTAATAATTTTGCCCTTGGAGTCTTCTCACATTTATGTTTGGTCACATTTTGGAGCACATTATAATTCTCTACAGATTGTTATGTGTGTGGGCTATTTCTACTTGTCATTTATTGTTTTCATTCTTCACAGAAACTATATATGTATATTTGAAGACAGAGATACTACATCCAGATGGATTCCCCATGGAGGTGGACTGAAGGTGCTCCTGCTCAAAGTGTCTTCCCAACATTGAGTGAAGAGCTGAAAACTTGTGCTTTCAAATAATTACTTTATTTCATTGAGAAGAGTGTACAGACAAAAACTGGCTTACATGTTTTGGCATTAAGCCTTTATGGCTATGATTAAGGTTTACTGCCAAAATGCATAAGCAAGTTTTTACCTGTACACACTAATTGATGAAATAAAGGCTGTTCACTCCTTACATTCATATACTGTATGTATATTTGGTTCATGCAATAACCGTTTCAATGGATTTGCTCATTTATTAGGCGTTGATCACATTATGTTTATATAATTGTGTTTTACACTCAAGCACTGCACTTTTCTGGTTTATTCCAAAGGTATCACCTCTCAAATTGTATCTCTTCACTACTCTCAACTGACAAAGGCCCTTTCTCTGTGTGACAGAAGCTCCATGAAGCTCCTCTCTTCATTCTCTTGTTCCTCATACCGCCTTCACAAATCTGAGTCTTCATTGAGACCTTTCAACGGTGCTTAGCGGGAGAACAAGGCTCATCTGTCCTGTCTGTGATCGTTGAATGAACTTTCACAATGTGAGCACAAGCAGTTTCTTCCCAACTATTATCCAGAACAGTCAAAATTGGACTAAGCAAACTGTAGACAGCTAACAGACAGGGCATCCAGAGCTTGGCTGACAACCAAACTCGCTAGTCTGCTACGTTCAGAGAGAGATCCACAGTATCATTGATACTAAAGATGCAGAATATAATATCAAACATAAAAACAAATAAACAGGTCTATACACAGCGGTAATAAGAATGAAATAGGGAATAATTTGCTCCCTTTTCAGCCAGAGCCATCTAAGTCATTATATTCACCTTCTTTGCAGCCAGAGCAAGTCCAAGCATCCTATTCACCCCCTTTGCAGTCAGAGTGAGCCCAACCATAAAGGTATCCATTGTAGGCCATTTTTGTAACTGTTTTACAGCAAGATCCAGCCATATCTATAGCTTTTTCAATTACAGTAGGTCATATTCACCTGTAAGTCAATTTTTGGGCAGTTTGTAGTCTAACTGACATATAATCTTCCCCTACAGCCAGCTTCCTTAGACCCAGCCATATCAATCACTTATCCTATTGCAATAGCTTGCCCACCACGTACAGCGTGATTGAATTATGAACATGACTAAAGCTAGCAATACACTTTTAGATTTCTCTCATTCAGCCAGAGGGCAGAATAAAAGAAAATCAATAGATTCTCTGCTACCAGCTATGATATTCAGAGAGCTGCACAACTGTTGCTGCCTAAATACCCAAACAGTGTCTGCATCTAATAGCCAAGAATTTTCCACCAATCTCCATCAATTTATAAATCAACTTCTGGAGTCAGGTAATGCTCACAGGGCCACCCACAATTCAATTTTTTTTTTCTTTATACAGAAGGGATCAGCCAAAATTTGAGACATGTATGGACAGGTTAACTTAAATCACAGTATTCATAGAGATCACTGTACAGGTATCAGTTTTAATCCCTGACCCTTGATAAGGGAACAAAAAGAAACAGTCCTGAGCCAGGTTTTTGCCTTTTGGTATTTCCTTCTCACTTTGTGACAGTATGATTGTATTGAAAATCTCATAAACGAACTGTGTTGACAAATCATAGAACAAATAGGAACCCTGATCATGAGCCAATCAGCAAATTTTAAGTGAATGTAAAGGCCCCCCCCAGCCACTCCTCTTGGTTCAGTGCTGGGCTCAATAGCAAACCTTCTCCCGGGTCTCTCATTTCTTCTTGGCTGAGACTTCTGGCTTCTGCCACTGTCAATCACACCAGTGAGCCAATGATTAGAAATCAAGCTGTGGTTCTGTGTGTCTTATGGATGCATAGAGCAGCAGCTTGGAAGCGCGCACGCACCAGTGCCCCCACCACAAGCAGTTTGCTTGCGGTGGGGGCACTGACTGAATATGAGAAGCCAGGAACACCAGCAGGGGACCCAAGAAGAGGAGAATTGAAGCTGCTCTTTGCATCAAGGGTCTGGTAGGCCTGGTATGGCTTTTAGGGGGAGTCCCATGAACTCACCCCCCCCCATTTTTGGGAGGTGGGGTTCACCTTAAAAGTCCTACCAGGCCTAAAGGGCCTGGTATGGCCTTTAGGGGGAACCCCACGCACTTTTTTAAAAACATTTTTACTGTGGGGTCCCTCCTATCCTTCCTGCCAGACCTAAATTGTCTGGTATGGATTGGAGGGGCGAAATGCTGTTTTTTTGTTTTTTTTGATAAGCATGTAATTTTTAAAAAAAGTCAGTCCTGCTGCAGTAGATTGTATACATTGTACAGATGTGCAACTTTGCAGGTAGCTTAAGGGGACCCCACCAGGCATGATATTTAAAGGAATTTTACTGTTTTTCTTTTTACTTTAAGCAGTGAAAAATGACCGCTTCTTTAAAAAAAGGCACTTTTTGAAAAACATTTTCACTGATTTATGTCCTTCAGGACAGTACCGGTGTCCCCATATGACTTTTATGGCCAATAACTTGCATATAAGTCTTTAAAATGGGCACCTTTGAATTTAAAAGTTTGATTCTCATAGACTTGAGCTGAGTTCGACGTTCGTGGTCAAACATTCATTAGGTTTGAGCGTTCGACCGCTAACTGAACACAGGGGTGTTTGGCCTTGATGCTTTCTACTACTTCATGCTTCAGCACAATGCTCATTTATAGTTGTTTACACTTAAGAAGACTAAAGACTCCTCAGTGTTTGCATCACCATATAAATTACTCATCTGGAAAGTTCTCACGTGTAATTATTGTGACCTAATGTTAACATTGTTATTACTGTTATATTTACTGTAATTACTACATACACTAATTTTAGCATTCTTCTTCTAACATCAGTGCTTCGAGTTAGAATATCCGAATCTCATTTCTTCAATGTCATTTACAGTATATTCTGTAAGAGGTTTTCGTGTCTAAAATATTTATTTAAAAAGCAAGCTCACTGAGAGTCCATTGTTGAAAACATTTGACACCAACACCCTTCCATTTAACCGATTTAACCGAAATACTGCTACAGGGTAGCACGGGTGTGCAAAGTCACGTATGTATCTACACATGACTTTGCATTTCCGGGTAGTGGCCGAGCGCCCTACCCGCTCCACCATTCGCGGTGATTACTTGCTGGCACCTGTTTATTTATGACAATCTCTGACCGGGGAGAACTGTTTTGTTTACTAACAGTTCTCTTCCCTGTCAGCTCAGGCACACTGCATTGGAAGCACAGCCATACAAAGCAGTGTGCTTACAGTGAAGCACACGGACACAGCCCCCTAGTAAAACACTCCGAGCACACAGTTAACCCTTTTATCGCCCCTCATGTTAACCCCTTCCTGCCCAGTGCCATTAGTACAGTGTCAGTGCTTTTTTTTTTTTAGCACTGATCACGGTATTGGTGTCACTGGGGATGTCAATGACACCAAGTCAATTCCCCCCCAGTGTCAGAATATCCACCGCAGTCCCGCTATAAGTCGCTGATCACCGTCATTACTAATAAAAATGAAAAAAAAAATGCCAGTATCTATACCACCGTTTGTAAACATATTCGAGATTTTTTTTAGCAAAGACATGTAGCAGAATACATTTTGGCCTAAATTTATGATGAAATTTGATTTTTAAAATTTTTTACAGGATATGTTTAATAGCAAAAAGTTAAAAAGATTGTTTTTTTTCTCAAAATTGTCGGCTTTTTATTTTTATAGCGCAAAAAATTAAAAATGCACAAGTGATCAAATACCACCAAAAGAAAGCTCAATTCATGGGAAAAAAGGACGTAAATTTCACTTGGGTGTAGCATTGCATGACAACGCAATTGTCAGTTATGGTAACGCAGCTCCGTAACGCAAAAAATGGCCTGATCAGGAAGGGGGTAGATCCTCAGAAGGGCAAGTGGTTAAATAATTTGTATTGGGTTCTGTTTAAATGGCATTACATTTATGGACTAGACCTTTTCTGCAAGGCAGCATAGTGAATGACTGAGTTTGCTGGGTTTTTTTTAAAGGGGTTCTTTGGCTGAAATAAAAATTTCTGTCCTCTTTATATATACAGTATTTCTTCATCCAGCAGATCACTCATGAACAACATCAGGACCTTCATCCTGTTCTTGATTACTGCTCATTCAACTTATAGTGAATCTGAACCTAAGAATAAAATGTAATATACAATATTTCTGCTTACCAGTCCTTAGATGTAGTGGATGCATTAGCTTTCTTTTAGTTAGGACTTTTTCTTTTCATTTTAAGCTGAGGATTCTGGCAGTAACAAACCTCTCGTCCTAGAGCAGCAATGGGCAAACTACGGCCCGCGGGCCGTTTACGGCCCGGCGGACCTTTTAATCCGGCCCGTGGAGCGTGATACATTGGCTGTTAGGATGTGTGTAGGCAGGGCAGCGTGACGAACGTGAGGAGAGCTAGGCTCCTCTCACAGTCCGCCCTGAAGACCGGAACGGCGCGGGAACACGGCGAGAGGAACGCGCGGAGCAAAGGTAAGTGAATTGACACAGGGGGGACTTGGCTTACTACTTGGGGGGGAATAGTACTATGGAGGATGAAATACTGTATGAGGGATGAATTAATATGGGGAATGAATTACTATGGGGGGATGAATTACTATATGGGGGATGAATTACTATGGGGGATGAATTACTATATGGGGGGTGAATTACTATATGGGGGATGAATTACTATGGGGGATGAATTACTATATGGGGGATGAATTACTATGGGGGATGAATTACTATATGGGGGATGAATTACTATGGGGGATGAATTACTATATGGGGGATGAATTACTATGGGGGATGAATTACTATGGGGGATGAATTACTATATGGGGGATGAATTACTATGGGGGATGAATTACTATATGGGGGCTTAATTACTATGCTTACTATGGGGGAATATTACTATACTTACTATGGATGACACATACACATCATTCATCTACTCTTGGTCCGGCCCCCGGGTCCAATATATGAACCCATTGCGGCCCTCAAGTCAAAAAGTTTGCCCACCCCTGTCCTAGAGTGACGAGCAGAATGTCACCCTAGGACAGGAAGTGTGTTAGGATGACAGACTCTCCTCTCCTCACTTCCATAATATACAGTAGGTGGAAGATGTTTCTTTAGTTTACAGAGGTGAATTTGGCAGAGCTAGTAACACTGCTTGTGATAACATTTTAGAGTGCACAGGATAGCACTGGGATTCTGGCAGGATCAACCAGTATTTAATACATTTAATTTTTTTAAAAGATAGAATAAACACTTTGAATGGTATATTTAACAGATCATCTAAATATTAGAATGTTTGCCGGCCCTACTCCCTCAACAGTGTTATTAGCTTCAGAAGGATTTTTGTAAATGTTCTTGGTGTTGTAGACAGGCTGAATGATAGGCATGGGAGCTGATAATGACATTGGAACACTGCGAACCGAGGATATTTTTGAAATTCTTAATCTGCTGGAATATGAAGATATGCTTCTGAAACATCTATGGACAGTATCCATTTTCCAAGACTGATTGTTAGCAGGACTGATTTTGACCTCCATTTTGAATGATTCTACTTGAATATGTTTGTTTGACTTCTTTAGATCTAAGATGGGCCTGAGGTCCCCTGTATTCTTTTTTACCACAAAAAGTGTAGAGTAAAACCTTATGAATTTCCACTGATGGCCCTCTGAAATAATGACATTTGCTACAGGACTTCTGATCCTTGGTGATGTAGACAGGCCGAATTATAGGCATGGAAGCTGATAATGACATTGGGCCACTGAGAACTAAGGATACCTTTGAAATTCTTAATCTGCTGGAATATGAAGATATGCTTCTGATAAATCTACAGATAGCATCCATTTTCCAAGACTGATTGTTAGCAGGACTGATTTTGACCTCCATTTTGAATGATTCTGCTTGAATATGTTTGTTCAACTTCTTTAGATCTAAGATGGGCCTGAGGTCCCCTGTATTCTTTTTTACCACAACAAATGTAGAGTAACACACCTCTGAATTTCCAATGATGGCCCTCTGATATCATGACATTTGGTACAGGTCTTCTGATCCACTAGGTGGTTCTGCCAGTCTTCAAGGACTAATATCTCCTGCTCCTCTACTGTATGTAAAGAAAGTTGGTTTTCTCTCTTTTTTTAATTTGAAAAATACCTCACTTTCTATGGGGCCTTGCTTTTGTGAATTGTTCAAACAAAGTAATGTCAAACCCTTAAGGAAGCCTTTCTTTCTCTTCTTATTTGAAATGTGACTCCTAATCATGCCAACCCAGTCCTTAACAGGGGAATTCTGTTGTCTTTACTTACCAAGCCTTGGCCCTGAGTGAACCTTAAGATACACTTCCTACATGGATTTCTTGACCAACTGTAAATTGGCCATTCTGGAACCTCCTGGTGATGTCATTGTGCCTACCCTAGGCAATGCACCACAAGCAGAAACACTGACAGGTTAATGCATACCAGTCAAAATTACTAAAAGGTTCATGCACACAAAGCAGAATAACTGAAAAATGTATGAATACCAGGCAGAAGCACTGGAATATTCTTGCACACCAGGCAGCAGTACTGAAAATATCATGCACAGCAGACAAGAACACTGAAGAGTTAATGTACAACATGCAGAATCACTGAAAGCTTAATAAGCACCAGACATGAACTCAGAATAATGCACACCAGGAAAGAGCACTGAAGGGTTAATGCACATCAGACAAAGCACTGAAGGATGACAGCAAAAGTAATGAGGATTAATGAACAATGGGCAAAAGTATTAACGGGTTAATGCACAATAGGAAGAAGCCTTAAGTCTGTGGCAAGTGACAGACATTTGTAAATATCAGTTCATGAAATAGCAGTACTGTGAACACTAATCACAATATTCTACCTGCAGGGCACTGATAAAGTCTAAATAAAAAAAACAGGACTGTGGACAAAGCGCCAACAAGAATTCAAATGAGTGATGCCTGTTCTGAGCAGTGAAGTACTTAACAGCAAATACTTAAAGGCAACTCATAATAGAGTATAATAGAAGAATTCTGCCACAACCTATGGGAGAGACAGAGGAGGAGAAATAAAGACTAATGGAAGGTATCTAGTATCTTCCAGCAACTCGAGGACAGTATGGACATTAATGCAATATAAAGAAGGCTTATATAAAGCCTTCTCTATGTCAATATGTCCTGTAGACCAACAGAATGGGGCTCCTCCCATAGATCTCTATTAGAGACTGTACAGAGAGGACATCCACCCAGGATAAGAACCTGGCTGAGACTATACAGTGGTTAGGAATTTTGTTTACTGAGGACAGAAAAAAGAATGGTGTACATCCTGATGCTCTCCAAGCTTATAGATAGCTTGTTCTATGGGGGGGGGGGCTGATCTTATTGTATGCTGCCATGATGTGCCAGGAAACCTCTATTTACACTGAACTATTTTACAAACAGTATGCAGCACGGGTATGAGTAAGGGAGGATGCAACATTTTAAACTGGGGTTATACTAGCCTTTACTTGTATTTTAAAGTAATCCTAGGTGGAAACTTTCATTTTTTAAAATAACAAACATGTTATACTTAACTGCTCTGTGCAATGGTTTTACACAGAGCAGCCACAGTCCTCCTCTTCTGGGATCCACTGCCAATCTCTTGGCCCCTGCATGCTGCTTGCTATGGGGGCAGTCTTATGTGCACACTCTTGAGCTGACTCTGTGGGGGAGATTTACTACAGCTGGTTCACTTAGGATCTCATGCACCTGTGCATGGTAGCCAATCAGCTTCTAACCTCAGCTTGTTCAATGAAGCCATGCATTGGTTTCCATGCAGAAGTGCATGAGATTCTGTGTGAACCAGCTTTCGTAAATAAACCCCTGTGTGTCCATTGAGACACAGAGCATGGATCAGCCCCTCCCCCTCTCTCTCCTTACTGGCTGTGATTGACAGCAGCAGGAGCTGCATGCAGAAGGTTTTTTTTTTTTTACCTTAATACATAGAATGCAAAAAAAAAAAACCCTGCACTTTAAGTGATTCAGAGTTTCTGGTGAAACAAATCCCAGCTCATTAAAAACTGCCAGAGTTGCTGCAAGTGTTAGCTTGTGTAAAACTAATTTTCATCCCCTAATCTAACCCTCTCTCAACAGAAAAAAAAAACAAATCTAACAGGAGTATCACTTTAATATTTCTGAGACAGGTTGGCCTAAGCTAATATACTGTAATTGTGTATGCAAATATTCTGCACTGCATTTGTAAATATGGGAACTATAAAGATAACTCTTTTTAAAATAGGAACTTTTTTCCCCAATGAACCAGCTATTGACTTCAAGGAATAATTTTAGGTTTGCACTTTAGCACCTAATTTTATAGTTCTCAGTTTGAAAAAACGCAGTTTAAAAAATTAATCCAAAGACAACATTTTTAAAGTATTTTTAGAAATCTAATTAGATGAATTTATATGTACATGTTAATGCACTACAGTTGTTGCTAGTATTAATTTAACACCATAATGCTAAAATAGAATCATTTGAGACTGGTTTACTTTCATCTATAGCTAAAGATAATGGTGTGTAAGTTCAGTTATTGAAAACCTATTGGGAGTAATTCTGGACTGGAAATAATGGATTTAACACAGAACTTGTTTTTATTGCATCATATGTTGTATGTTTGCTCACCTAAACTGGTTCCAAAGTCTGAAGGTTTTTTACCTTCATACATTTTATGCATAAAGGTAAAAAACCTTCAGTGTGCAGCTCCCCCCTCAGCCCCCCCCCCAATACTTATACCAGGGGAAACATTTTCTGCTAGAAGAGGAGTCCTTGATGGCTGTGAACAAGTACAGCCTCAAAGAGGACCATTATCTTGAAGAATGAATAGAGCCCTCTACTGATCAGTCAAGTTACTGCTAAATGACAGAGAAGAAGGACTCCGCTTAAAGGCTCTTATTCTGGAAAGCTGGGTGTGGAGACTGGAATACGTGCAGAAATGTGCTCTGGGTATCTGATGCCCTAAACCCTTGGAACAAAGCTTCAAAATAAATTCAGTGTCAAAGTAACTGATGCTCAATGTTTTCTATCTAGAGATGTGCATAACGAAAAAATGTGTTTGGTTTCAGATTAATTTATTAAGTAAATCACTTCATTTCATCATATTTGTTCTGTTGGAATGATTCATTTTCAGAATTTGTTTTGTATATTCAGATTCATTTAGTATATTTGTTGTTCTGAGTCAATTTGTATTGTTGGAAGTTGCTTTCGAAAATTAGCTTTATTCGTTTTAACATGTTAAATCATTATTTGGGGGGATTATTTATGCACTCTGAATCATCCTTGCTAATCCAACCCACAAAGAGAAATGGAATGAGCTGATTGGACGATATTGACTAGATATACTAAAGTCATTATTGGAAAGAAATACATTTTGCATTTATTTGTTATATTATTTGTTATGACTCAGAGATTCTGATAGATCCACCTCCATCCAACCTAAGCGCAATAAGTAGAATTCAAACTATTTCACTTTTATACTTTACTGTATTTATTGCAATATATCTTCATTTCATATGTAGTGCGTTTTTTATAATAATGAAAAATGCTAATGCAAAAAGAATCAGCTGAATATCCAAGAGACAAAGACTACCACGCTGCTCTCCTCCAAATAAAACAAAAGGATCCAAATCATTTTGGATCATTCCTTATGTCACTACGTTATTTTAGATATAAGAGGAAAAAATTGAAAAGTTTAAAAATCCTTTTAAATACTCGAAAATTAAAGCCACATTGCACTTACATTCCAGAGTGCCTATTCCCAACACTAAGGAAAAAACCCCATATACTATTTTCTGCTCTGTCAGCTCCAGCTGCATCACAGGCTGTGAGGTTGACAGGCTCCACATGGGATCACTCCAGGAAGGCCCCTCCCTACATGTTTCGTCATGTTGCCATCAGGGGATGGTGATAGCTTGTGCATTCTCAACCTCATTGACATGGATTGTATTGACGTCTGTGCAGAGAGATTTTTTTTTATGAGATAGGAACTTTTGCCATGAAAAATACACAAAACAAGACACAACAAAGATTTTTTGAATTGAGGAATCAAATGTACTGTTTGTCTAAGTGTTTTTCATGTAATGGTAAACAAAATGAAAGTTGTTACAATCGTACAGGTATGTTTTTTGAATCATTTTGTTATGGCAGAATAAACTAGAATGGAAGAATAAACTAGGTAAGGATAATTTTTATATAAGATTTTATGTTCCAAAAACATTTTTTTTTTAAATAGAGCAATGTCTTTACATACAGGGAGTAGAAATAGATACAAAAGTTTCCAAAGACCTGTGCCGCTCAAAACCTGTGGCCATACTCAATGTGAGCCAGTCTGGTAGAATAAATGTCAATGAACTAACATCACCAGTGTACTGCTTTTCTTGCATGATTGCTGTAGAAACAAAGAGTTAACACAGATCAAAATCAGGCTACATACCACCGAGTACAGAGAAGAGCAACATAACGTTATGTTCTGTTCAGAAGGAAGAGATTGCAAATAACGGACCCAAAACTATACAGTAAAAAGAATATTCTGTAAAGCCATTGGTCAACCACATTGGGAGCTTGAGAGGAAAGGAGGATTGTTAGATAGGGCTCATGTAAAGAAAAAAAATACACTGCAACAAAATAACATTGATTTAACTTTTTTTAAAGCAGATTTTTAATTTTTCATTGCCATTTCCTCCCTCCCTTCCTCCGTCAATAGCTCAGAGTTTCCATGTTTTGTGATGTGTAAATTGTTTAATATTGTGACTCCACCTTCCCACCCTTTAGCTGCCCACACCTCCTGGGACATTCAAGTCACACAATCCAGAAGGTTGCAGGTCAGTTAGTGCAGAAGCATCACAAAAGTTTGCACTTGTGTAACCGATATCTATGCAGGTGCAAAGTCGTTGGCACTTACCAGCCTGCAATCTCCTCAGATGTGTGGCATGAATATTCCAGGAGGCTGAGGGCAGCTCTAGGTACATCACTCTTGCCTATGCAAAAATTGAATCCATAAAGGGTGGAGGAGCAATATTAAAATATTTACAGGTCACAAAAAATGAAAATTCTTACCAACTGTGCAATAAAGAGGGGGGAGTGAGGGAATGGACAAAAGACAATGAGTGGCAAAAGGTCCACTTTGATTAAAACAGTAGTATACATCATATAAATTAGAATTCCAATAGGATTTTATACATGTAACAAACCTACTTAATAACATCATGCATCTCCCTAGAGAGCTATTTATTTGGCATTATATGTAAATGTTTCCAATGAGTTAAAAATAAGATCAGTTAAACACAACAATGCGAAACACATGCTAAGTGGCAAAAACTGACCTAAGTTATTGTCTGGCTAGAGAGTAACTGGTTATAGGTAGCCGTATGAACGGTATTTAATCTATTGCGGCATTTGCTGTTAATAGATTTGTCTCTCAGTGTGACAAAGACATTAATCAACTTACACCGAAAATTGATGGCAAGGTGAGTTGTGGGGTCTCAGCTCCCAATTTGAGAGGAGAGAATTTCATTAATCACCATTGAATAAATAGTGACCTTACTATGTCAAGGTGATAAATATGGTAAATGCAAGTAGAAAACAGCCATTGTATACCTTACTACACATGCCAATTGAATACATTATTTGAAAAGTCAGTGATAATATATATATATATATATATATATATATATATATATAAATATATATTATGATAAGGATTTTTTTTCAACTGTCCTTAAAAGTCACACAAGAAGCTTCCATGAGACAGAAAACTCAAATGCTTTAATTTTGCTTTCCCTGGATCAGCTAGGCTAGAAATGCTAAAGAGAAAAGAGCGTTGTTGTTAAATTTGATAGATGAGGCTTTTTTCATCCTACATTACTAAGAAGGGCAAGCCAAACTGCCCTGGGTTCAGTTTGAGCAGGATTGAGCGCACTTCAAAGACGTTTTGAATGCTGAACCTGGACTCCATTGAAATCAATGCAAGTCAAATATGTAAAATTTAAATTACAATTTTTTGTATTTCAATCTGTTTAATAAAGTTTTTCAACAGTACAAGTCATATGTTCCATAAATGTGGTAGTTACAAATGAAGAACATATAATTGAACATATAATTGAATAGTAAAAATGATGCGTTAGCTAAATGTCAGTGTCAATTTTTGTTCCTAAAAAGCACACCCTGTGAGCAGGTAAAACCTCACATTAATAGAAGCACTCATCACATAGCAGGTGCAAAAAACACACTGGAACCTATCAAGGCCTAACAGGGCCATAGATACTGTACAATGAAAAAACATATAGGTGCTCCTATCCTTGCAAAAAAGGGTTGTCCTGTTTTGTTACAGTTTTGGGGTTGTATTCGATATGTGCAAAGAGAGATCACACAAATACTTATAAGCATAACATTCATTAAAAGTAATGAGAGCTCCAGATAACAAATAATTAGAACATATAATAAGAATACTTAACTAAAGATGCTGTTTCACCACGGAGTCCCATCTGTGGCACAGGTAATCACTGATGCATGCGTGATTGCAAGCTCTGGGTCTAGAATGAATGCTTCAAGCTACAACTGTAGTATAAAGCATATGGACAGCCCCCAGCCAACTCCCCTCGTAAGCAACAACATGACCTTTTAACAGCTTCCCATCCGCCCTATAGCAGAAATACTGCTACAGGGCAGCATGAGTGCGCAAAAGCATGTATATATACAGTGTATATATATATATATATATATATATATATATACACAGTTCTGGGTAGGCAGTATGCAGCCGACTCAGCTGTCAATCACCGGGTCCAGGCCAGTGATTACTCGCTGGCACCCGGTGATCGACGAGTATTACCGATGAGGGGAGAGAACTATATGTAAACAATGCAGTTCTCTCCCCGTCAGCTCCTGCACACTGCTTTGTATGGCTCTGCATGCAGTGAAGCACACCCACAGCACATAATGTGAAATAACACACAGCACACACTTACCCCTTTGATTTCCCAAGATGTTAACCCCTTCCTGCCCAATGCCATTAGTACAGTGTCAGTACTTTTTATTAGTACTGATCACTGTATTGGTGTCACTGGGGATGTCAGTGATACCAAGTCAGTTCCCCCCCAAGTCAGAATGCCAGCAGCAGACTGTTGGGGGCGTGTCCTAAACATGGCTCCGACAGGGAGCCTGTGAAGAGAGCTCCGATGCACCCACCGAGACAGTGCCTGGGGTCTGGTTCGGCGTTCCTCCCTCGGTCCTGGAGGTATGCTCCCGCGGTTGTCCAGAGCGGTTGATCAGTGCTGGTACTGGTCTGCACTCTGGAGTAAGGAGTGACAGGGGAAGCTGGGAGACAGCCGCAAGGCAGCCACTTAGACCCCTGGATAAGGCACTGCTGAGAAGGGGAGCACGGGAGTAGGAGGAAAGCAAAGCCATGGGTGGACCCCCTGTAGCCCCCACTGAGAGGACAATGGAGAAACAGTTACTGCAGAAATCAAGCAGGTTGGGAGAGCAGCTGGGGACTACCAGAAGGACCCCAAGGAGAAGATCTAAGAGATGTAATGAATAAAGTATTTAATCCACTAATAGACAGACCTATAAAGGAACAACTGAAAATTGACAGAGTTCACAGGATAAAGAGCCCTCCAGGTGTGATTACAGGAACCCCAAGAGACATGATAGTACACTTTCATTATTATGAGGATAAAATAAGACTATGGGAGAAAATAAAAGGGATGCCAGCAATAACATTTGGAGAAATTAATTTGCAAATATATGCAGATATAGCACCTGAACCATAGTCGAGAAGAAGAGTGTTTAGACCATTGCTGAAACAGATGCAAACAAAAAATATTCAACATAATTAGGGATTTCCTGCATGCCTGATTGGATGGAAAGAGGGACATTCAGCAAGATTGAGATTCCCAGAAGAACTGCAGGATTTCTGTGAGAGACTGGATTTACAAGTACCTGATATCCCAAATTGGACAGAGGGAAAGAGGGAGGAAATGGGACTGAAAAAGCAGAGATGGCATTTAATTTCAAGAAAAAAGGAATGCAACAGAGATGAATTAAGTAGGAAAGAAAAAAGATAATACTGAGAAGAAACACGGAAAGAAATGTTGAAAGAGGGAGGAAAGATAATACTTGAGAGACTTTAGAGAAAAATCCTCCTTTCTTCTTATATTTATAAAAGGGACTTGGATTTCTTGCCTTTCTTTCCCTTCCCTCCTTTTTCGCCTTGTGTTGTCCCCTGCTCTGCCCCTGCTTTTCATCCCCCCTTTTTTTTTAAATTTTCCTCTGCTCTCCCGTTTGACTGCTGCTATCTTGTGCTTAAACTGAAGGGATGGGGAATTCAGGCAGGGGATGGGACGGGGTGGGGTGGGGGCAATTTGTGTAATGTAAAGGTACGAGAAGAAAGATTAATTAATGGTGGGGGAAAGGGAGGTCTAACACGCTCATAAACTCACTCCTAAAGAGGGAAAGAAAGGGGTAGTGGGAGGTGTTTATGGATAGAGTCCAATCCCAAATAGAGGGATCAAGGGTGGGGTTAGAACCACAACAGATCCAAGGGTTGGATAAGAACCATGTGAGTTGGGTAGGGGTGGGGGATGGGGGGGGGGAGGGAGGTGCGTGGGGGGGAGGTTGGAGGTGGGGGAAGGGGGCAGGTTTAGGGGGGTGGGAAAGAGAGAAAAGGTTATTTCGAAAATTTCTCCTAATATTGTTGTATAATATCCTCCCTCTATAAGGTTCAAATGCAAGAAGGGATTGATGCAAAAAGATGTTAGATAAGGATGTAATTAATGTAATGACCTATAATGATAAGGGGGTGAATTCTACGGTAAAAAGATATAAGGTTACTAAAGAAATATGGCAGCATTCTATCGATGTGGTATTCCTATAAGAGACACATATATCTTGTGATACAAGAATCAGGATACAATCAAGATATTACCCGACCTTGTTTTATGCAGACTCGTCTACAAAATAAGATAAAGGGGTAGCGATTGGGATGGCAAAAGATGTAAGATTTACCATAGAAGATACAGTAGGTTGGTTGACCCAGAGAGATAGATCCCAATTTTTTCATTAGTAATAATTAGAATGACATTCAAAATACAGAAGAAGCAGTCCCCTAGATAATTAGTTTTTTCTCATATTACTACTATGTAATTTTTTATAGCTGTTTTGTATTTTTTATGATTTTTATTGTATATTATGTATGATGCTTGTTGGTAGTCATATTAACCAGTTGCCACCCACCCACAGTATATTTACTATAGTCTGGTGGCACAGGCAGGCTGGATCATGTACATGTATGTCATCCAGCCAAAGGGCACGCGGTTCGCTGCTCATTATGGTGACACTGAACTATTCTGATGAAAGTGTGTAAAAAGGAAAAACATAGTAAAAGAATTTGGTTTAGTACTAATAGTATTAGTATTTGGTTTTATTGTTCATGTGGGGACTATCCCTATTTCTGAAGTGTATAAAAACCTGTATTTTAGTTCAATAAACAGTTCCAGTTGCACCTAAGCTAGTGTCGTCTAGTCCTTGGGTGCAATGCCCAGCTATAATACCTTAGTCCTGGGTCCCAGCAGCGAGGAAGCAGTTTTCTGACAGGATCACCGGGGTGGGGTGTCAGGCGGTCCAACACTGTATGGTTTCCTGTGAATGAATAGACTACAAGTACCATCATCCATTGCAGCGCTGGTTAGCATTTTCATAGTTCCTGCTCTCAAGTAACTGCCTGCCCTTTATAAGGTACAAGCAGACAGCTATCTTGAGAGTATGCGGGAGCCTGACATTGCACCAATGATTTGCTGATTGTGGGTGCAATGCTCTGCTAGCTCCTTAGAAAAAAAATAATAATGCACATTATTTACCTGCCAAAAATGTGCATTTATTATTTTTTCAAAAGGTGAACTTAGCCTTTAATCAAATCAATTTAATGGGAACACAGAAAGAAAAAAAACTGACAGAGCTTTTATTCCTTCCCTACTTAATAAAAGGCTTGTGATCAGCTTAAAGATAAATTAGGAAGAAATTATTATAGATCATATAATAGTGTTAATTCAATATAAATTGTTCAAAACTGTGCTTTGGGGTTGTTTCTTCTTTTATGCAAGGTATGTATTGCTGTTTTATTGTTTAGAAAAGAGAAAACTTCATTTACAAAAACACAATACTAAACTGCAGAAAAAAGTAAGCTTAATTTTTATAGCACACATGGTATTGAAATGTATTATTTTGCAGCACATATCACGCTGAGATTTTTAAATTAATTTTAAAATAAACCTACTAATACATATTACTGTAAGCATCATCAAAATGTATTTAACATGCATTAATAAATAGAATTGAGCATCAAGCAAAAGCATAAACTACATGCACATGATCTTTTAGTAAGAACTAAATAAAATTAAACCTAAGGGGGGAGATTTACTAAAATTGGTGCACACAGAATCTTGTGCAGCTGTACATAGTAACCAATCCGTTTCTAACTTCAGCTTTTTCAAATAAAGTAACAATAGATCTTCATATTTTTAAATTAAAATAACAAACATGGTATACTTACCTGCTCTGTGCAATGGTTTTGCACAAAACAGCCCTGATCCTCCTTTTCTGGGGTCCCCCGACAACGCTCCAGGCTCTTCCTCTTTGGTGAGTGCCCCCATGGAAAGCTGCATTCCACGGTGAACCTGTGCAGGCTCACACCTGAGCCACCCCATCTGCTTCTATTGACACAGAGTGGACCAATGGCTCTCGCTGCTATCAATCTGCCCGGTGAGAAGGGAGACTGTGGTGAGAGCCACTGCTCATTGCTGGATTGGATCGGGCTCAGGAATAAGGGGGGGGGGGGGTGGCATTCTGCAGCAAAGAAGGTTTTTTACCTTAATACATAGGATGCATTAAGGTAAATAAAACTTAAGGCATTAGAACCACGTTAAGCTTTGACAATAAAACCTAGAAGCTGATTGGTTACTATGCACAGCTGCTCCAGATTCTGTGTGTAACAGTTTTAGTAAATCCCCATGATATGTCTTATTTCACATTCACCATTTCACAATAAAATCAATAAAGATTTTAAAGATTATCATTATGATGTTTTCGTGGAAAAGTTGATTTGTGTATTGATAATGAGACCTACGATAAAGCAGGTGGAATATGCTATGATATATTCAATTACATCATAATAATATAGTAGTCAGTTTCTTCATTATCAATGTTCTAATTATGTTCTAATTATAAATGCTTAGAATATCATATTGATATTTTCCAACCTATTGATTTTTATTGCATTTATGGCTCTGTACTTTGAACTTTTTAGAAAAACGATTTTTTTGTATTTATTTTAATCCAGTATGGTCTGTAACCAATTTACAGACCACTAAATACTTATCCTTATCTTAAAGTCCAGATTATAGATTAATTATAATGTTTGTGTTTTGTTGTAGCCCTGATGAAAGGGGACCCTTTAAACCCACAAAATGCATTGCCTATAATCTGACATTTAAAGGAGTTATATGCTCACAGCGTACACTTTACTTTTAGAACAACAGCATTGCAATAGCAATACAAACATGAGTTTTTTTTAACAATTCAATATAAGCTTGCCTGAAAATTCTCCTTTCATAATACAATACAATTCACAATACAAAATAAATGTATAGTCTTCTGTAAACTTTACTGAAAGTGATTTGTGCCACACTCTCCGCTTCACATTATTATACAGGATTTATATAGCGGCAACAGTTTGCTCAGCGTTTTACAATATAAAGGGAGACAGTACAGCAACAATACAGTTCAATACTAGAGGGTTAGGAGGGCCCTGCTTCTTGGAGCTTACAGTCTAAGAGGGAGGGGCTGGTGGTACAAAAGCTAATAATTGTGGGGGATGAACTGATAGGAGGAAAAGAAGATTCTGTTATTAGCTGAAGGCGGGATAGGCTTCCATGAAGAGATAGGTTTTCAGAGATCGCCTAAAAGTGAGCAGAGTAACCGATGGTCTGACAGATTGGGGTATGGTAGAGAGTTCCAGAGGATGGGGGAGACTCTGGAGAAGTCCTGGAGATGAGCATGGGAGGAGGAGACAACGGAGCTAGAGAGCAGGAGGTCGTGGGAGGATCGGAGAGGACGGTTTGGGTGATATTTGGAGACAAGATTGGTGATGTAATTTGGGGCAGAGTTATAAATGGCTTTATATGTTATTATTAATGTTTTGAATTTTATTTGTTGGGCAATGGGAAGCCAGTGGAGGGAATGGCAGAGAGGGATGGCAAATATGGAACGGTTAGTAAGGGGGATGAGTCTGGCAGCAGCATTCATGATAGACTGAAGAGGGGATAGTCTGTGATGAGGTAGGCCAATGAGGAGGGAGTTACAATAGTCAAGGCGAGAGATAACCAGGGAGTGAACAAGTTGCTTAGTAGTTTCAAAGGTTAAGAACGGGCGTATCTTGGAGATGTTGCGGAGGTGAAGTCTACAAGATTTGGACAGTGATTGGATTTGGGTCTGAAAGGACAGATGGGAGTCTAGGATTACACCTAGTACCCTGGCATGAGGGGAGGGACTGATAGTTGTATTATTGATCTTGATGGAGAAGTGATGGAAGGGGGCACAGGCTGGAGGGAATAGTATGAGCTCCGTTTTGGAAAGATTTAGTTTGAGGAAGTGGAGTGACATCCAGGGGCGGACTGAAAACTCATTGGGCCCCCAGGCAATAGGGGATCATGGGGCCCCTGTGTCCTTGCCAAACTCAAAAAAGCCTATGAAAAAGGTACCAGGGGCATCTCATGGGGCCCCCTACTGACCCCAGGCCCTCGGGCAGTGCCCGACCTTCCAAATGGTCAGTCTGCCCCTGGTGAAATCCATGCTGATAGTCAATTAGTAGGTTAGTAATGTGTGAGGAGACTGAAGGGGTGAGGTATCATCAGCATAGGGATGGTACTTAAAGCCATGGGAGTTTATCAAGTGACCAATGGAGGAGGTGTAGATGGAGAAGAGAAGGGGTCGAAGGACAGGAAGGGGTTAACATGAAAGGCGATCAAAGGGTTAACTGTTTGCAATTTTACACTGTGCTTTGTCCGTGTGCTTCACTGTAATCACACTGCTTTGCATTCTGTGCTGTGCATAGCCATCCAAAGCAATGTGCACGAGCTGACAAGGAGGAGAACTATTTTGTTTACCAACAGTTCTCCTCTCTGTCGGAGATCCTCGGAAATCACCAGGTGCTGGTAAGTAATCACCGGCCAGGACCTGGGGATTGATAGCCTCAGCCCCTACCTGGAAATGCAAAATCACGTATATGTACATGATTTTGAGCATCTGTGCTGCCCTGTAGCAGTATTTCTGCTATAGGGCAGTCGGGAAGTGGTTAATTAACCACTAGGGGACTGCCCGCAGTACATATACTGCTACAAGGCAGCCCCTGTGCGCAGTATCACGTATATAAACGTGATCCTGCTTTCTGGGGTAGGGGGGTGCGCACGAAGTGCGTGACTGCCATACCCACGGCACCGATCCCGGCAGCGGGTGTCAATCACCGGGTCCAGGCCGGTGATTACCCTACGGAGCCCGGCGATTGCCAGCAATCACAGACAGAGAGGAAAGCTGCATTGTTTTCAATGGAGCATTGCTCCCTGTCAGCTTTCAGCTCACTGTTTCGGGATAGCTGGTCACCACCTCCGGGAACAGTGTGTAACGGTGAAGTACACACCCCCTAGTAAAACACTCCCCTCACATAGTTAACCCTTTGATTGCCTCCAAAAGTTAACTCCTTCCTCTCCAGTGCCATTATTACAGTGTCAGTGTTTTGCACTGATCACTGTATTGGTGTCACTGGGGAGTGTCAGTGACCCCAAGTCAGTTCCCCCCCAGTGTCAGAATGTCCGCCACAGTCCCGCAGTCCCGCCATAAGTCCCTGATTGCCGACATAAGTCGATGATTGCCGCCATAAGTCGCTGATCTCCACTATTATTAGTATAAAAAAAATTAAAAATCCAGTATGTATACCTCCATTTGTAAACGCTATAACGTTTACGTAAACCAATTAATTTACACATATTGGGATTATTTTTAGCAAAGACATGTTGCAGAATACATTTTGGCTGAAATTTATGACAAAATTTTATTTTTAAATTTTTTTACTGGACAAGTTTTATAGCAAAAAGTCCAAAATATTGTTTTTTTTCTCAAAATTGTTGGCCTTTTTTTTATAGCGCAAAAAATAAAAACTGGACAGGTGATCAAATACCACCAAAAGAAAGCCCAATACGTGTGAAAAAAAGGATGTAAATTTAATTTTGGTGCAGCGTTGCATGACCGCACAATTGTCAGTCAAAGTAACACAAACCACTTCTGTAACTGCTTCCTGACCGCCCTATAGCAGAAATACTGCTACAGGGTGGCACAGGTGCACAAAATCACATATATATACGTGATTCGCGATCCCATGGTTTTCACGCCCCTCTCAGATTGCCCGTCAGTACACCCCTTGACTGCCAGGAAGACGCTCATACACAATAAACCTCCATTGCTAGTATAGTGTCTGAACGGATCAATATCTTTGATCAGATCAGCACTATACCAGCGTTCACATTAGTATGGCGTCCCCAAAACCGCAGCATTAGCGGGATCAGCCCAGGCACCTGCGTTTAGCCCTTACTCTTACCCCCCCTTCTCCCCCAGCAAGTGCAGTGCCAGTAGGTCACTGTCACTTGATGCATTGCACACAAAACCGCAGTGTTCGCAGAATCAGGCCTGATCTATGTTAGCACTTGCCGGTAAATTTTGATGACTATCATATGCAGCAGAGTGCCACTACTAGTGCCACGCTACCTTTTGGTGAACTGGTGAGCACCAGCGGTCTAGTACATCCTGATCTTTCACATACCTCTTAGATTGTAAGCTCCAAGGGGCAGGGCCCTCCTAACCCTCTTGTATTGAACTGTATCGTTGCTGTATTGTCTCCCGTTACATTGTAAAGTGCTGAGCAAACGGCTCCGTATAAATCCTGTATAATAATAATAATAATACCAGCACTGCAGTATCACTTGGTGATGTGGTGAGTCCCATAAGCGTAGTACAAGCTGGTGTGGTGTTGAGCACAAGTATTGTCCCGCAACCACCAAGAATTCGCACACAGGCCAGTAGAGCCCCTAGTATCCTTCCGGATGTGCTTGCAAATCCTGATTTGCAGCCCACAAATTCTGCAGCACTTGTACTTCCCCCATTCACTGCCCAACCCGGAATTTAGGTGGAAATAGCAAATTTAACTACTCCCCTTGATTTTTGGAGCTGTTTTTCATGGAAGATCTGTATGCATTGATTGTGGATCAAAGCATTTTATATGCACAACAATGTATCACCGCCAACCAAAATTCAAACCTTGCCAGACAATTCGCATGGAAACCCATTACGGTTTTTGAAAAAAAAAAAAAGTACCCTAACCCCCCCCGCGCGCAACTGTGTTTGTGAGCCTTGACCCTGTGCCAGTATGGAAACAGCAGTTGCACCATGCATGTGAGGTATCACCATGAACGTCAGATCAAGGGCAGTAATTCTAACACTAGACCTCCTCTGTAAATCTAAAATGGTAGCTTGTAAAGGCTTTTAAAACATTGCCTATGGATATTAAAAACGTATGCAGTTTGTTGCCATTGCATGGAGCATGCACAGTTTTAAAGCATGTCATGTTTGGTATCTATTTACTCAGCATACATTGTGTTTTTGTGCATTAAAAGTAAAAAAAGTGTGTTTTTAAAAAAGAAATAGTGTTTGACAAATCGCTGCGCGAGTACTATGTGACATAAAAAATTGCAGCCACCCACCATTTTATTCACTAGGATAGTTTGCTTTAAAAAAATATATAATGTTTGGGGTTTAAATTAATTTCCTAGCAAAGAATACTGATTTTTTTCATGTGAACAAAAAGTGTCAGAAAAGGTTTGGTCTTCAGGTGGTTAGAAGAGTGAGTGCTCTGTGGCATAAACTTCTAATGCTGGGCATAAAATGCCCCCACCCCCCAAAACAACCCCTTTTTGGAAAGTAGACACCCCAAACTATTTGCTGAGAGGCATGTTGAATCATTAGAAGAATTTTTTTTTTACCACAAGTTTTTGGAAAATGACAAACAAAAAAAATTATTTTTTTTTTTACACAAAATTGTCACTTAAATGATTTATTGCTCACACATGCCATGGGTATATGTGGAATTACTCCCCAAAATACATTCTGCTGCTTCTCCTGAGTATGGGGGTACCACATGTGAGAGACGTTTTGACAGTCTAGCCAAGTACAGGACCCCAAAATCCAATAAGCACCTTCAGGCTTTTAAAGGGCTTTATTTACTCATTACACTTCCAGACTACCTATCACAGTTGTGGAGGCCCTGAAATGCCAGGATAGCACCTAACCCCCCCAAATGACCACTTTTTGGGTGCTATCCTGGCATTTCAGGGCCTTCAAAACTGTGATAGGTTGTGAGGAAGTGAAATGGGGAAGTTACGCACCTTCAGGCCTTCAAAGTGGTCATTGGATTTCAGGCTCCTGTATGTGGCTAGGCTCCCAAAATGTCTCACACATGTGGTATCCCCATATTCGGTAGAAGTAGCAGAATGTATTTTAGGGTGTAATTCCACATATGCCCATGGCTTGTGTAAGAAATATATAATTTAAATGACAACTTTGTGTAAAAAAAAAAAGTTTTTGTCATTTTCCAGAAACTTGTAGAAAAAAAATGAATCTTCCATGGACTCAATATGCCTCTCAGCAGATAGCTTAGGGTGTCAACTTTTTCTGAAAAGGGGTCATTTGGGGGTGTTTTTACTGTCCTGGTATTTTAGCACCTCAAGAAATGTGATGAGCAGTCAGAAAGTAAAAGCTGTGTAAATTCCATTATCTATAATATAGTTTGTAGATGCTATAACTTTCACACAAAGCAATAAATATAAACTTATTGGGATTTTTTTTAACCAAAAACATGTAGCATAATACATTTTGGCCTAAATGTATGACAAACCTTTAGTTTTTTGGATATTTTTTATGACAGAAATGAGAAAATATTGTTTTTTTAAAAAAAAAAAATTTCAACAGTTTTTTGTTTATAACTCCAAAAATAAAAAGCGCACAGGTGATCAAATAACACCAAAAGAAAGCTCTATTTGTGTATAAAAAAGGACATCAATTTTATTTATGTACCATATTGCATGACTGCGCAATTGTCTGTTAAACTAGTGCAGCGCTGTAAAGCAAAAAAATGGCGTAAATTGCAGTATCTATACGAAAGTTTGTAGACACTATAACTTTCACAAAAAGCAATCAATATACACTTATTGGAATTTTTATTACCAAAAACATGTAGCAAAATGCATTTTGGTCTAAATTTATAACTACCTTTGAGTTTACTATATATTTTTTATAGCCGAAAGTAAAAAATATAGTTTTTCTTCAAAAATTTCAGTCTTTTTTTTGTTTATAGCGCGAAAAATAAAAAGTGCACAGGTGATAAAATACCACCAAAAGAAAGCTCTATTTGTGTGAAAAAAAGAACATAAATTTTGTTGGGTACAGCATTGCATGACCGCGCAATTATTAGTTGAATTAGTGCAGCGCCGAGTTGCAAAAAGAGGCCTGGTCATTAAAGGAGGTAAATCCTCAGGAGGGCAAGTGGTTAAGGGAAAAGGTTGGAACTATTATCTTATAAATTGGGCAGATGCAATACCAGGAGTCACCCCTCCTGATGACATCCATTTTTGATGATGAAATGCATTGAGAAAGGGCTCTGTATTAACATCACTTCCTCCTTACTGGAATGCACACTCACACCCAGGGAGATGCCGGTGCTGGTACTCATGCTGGTGTTACTGGCACTGAGCACAGCACAATATCAAGTGAGTGTAATGATGTATGTTTTTAAGTGTTTCCTTCTCTTGCATCTTTCTCTTCCTTGATGATGTGGGATCTGGAGAATCCATAGGAGAGTAACAAGAGTAAATTTTGACCTACTTATTCATAAGAGGTTTGTGATATCTGGTGAGTGGTTTTTGAGGCAGGGATCATTCAGGGATCACATATGGCTCACAGATGTGGAATGCAGAGTGTAGCACAAATCGAACAGAATACTACACATATATTTTGAATTTTGAGGACTTTACTGTATATTGCACTTCAAGTGCACAGTTTGTTGTCAGCTTTGCATAAAACACTATATGTTGATTTGAAGCTGTGTATATATTTGTGATTCATTATATTGCACTGAGAATGTGTATATCATCACTTTTCACTTTATCTGGAGTCATTTTTGGTATATAAATTAAATATAGTAATTTAATTTATATTTTCAGCTCTTTATGTATTATTTATTCAAATTTAACAGAGCTCTGCATTCTTTGTTCTATTTCTTTTACTCTTTTGTGAAATGTGTGAGACAGCAGCCTATTCACATACAGTATGTGTAACAAAAGTCAAGGAAATAATTGTGTGGGGATTTTCACAAAGTAAATTTACAAACTTCAAGATCATTCTGATTAATAGGAGTTGGCTAAATATAATTGAAATACAAAATGTGGAAATTATGATGTAATTTTACATATTGACCATAGGTATGCTTTAATACTTCATGGGTCTGGCTCTTTCTATCTTGTACATCAGTCAATCTGAGACATGTCCCGTGCTGCAGGCATACTTCCTAAAGATAAAACCAACTGTGATCAATCAGCTCAATAACGTCCTCCACCTAAACCTAAATCAATAAATACTTATAATATTTATATATACCCTTTGTTGCTGGCTGCTGGTGCACATTTATAAGTGACCCAAAAAACTAAAAGTCCATAAACAATCCCCTCAGTGATGTGTATCGTTTCAATGAATATCTTCTCCTTTGGTAATATTCAGTGATTCTCCACCACACCAGGCGAAAAACCTGCTCACCTCAAGAAAAGAAAATCAACGCTCATCTGGGTATTTTCAAACTCCTCAATCCCACTGACAAATCTCATCTCCTTTCGCCTTCCAATTACTCTGACATCAGGCCAAAAACTGATCTCATGCAACAGAAAGACATAGTGTTCTCTGTATACCACTTTATTATATCCCCTGCTAAAATTGTACTTACAGGTAAAAAAACATAAAAAGCATAAAAATGTGTCCATGTCCAGCTCACCACTCTGCTAGCAAGATAGTGGCGGCGTGGTTCCACAATGCCAGAGTATCTATGGGAGCCCAGCCGGTTTGCTCCCAGTGTGGCAAATTTGTTTCTAGAACACTGGGAGGAACAGGTGGTTTTCAATGAACGACCACACCAGTTGGTCTGTTACAAAAGATGTATTGATGATCTATTCTTGATATGGGTGGGAGATGAGAGTAGTCTGCGGGTATTTATGGAAAAGTTAGACTCCAATGATAAGAATATTGTTCTATCATGGAAATACAATAAAAGAAGTAATGTTTTTCTTGACCTGGAGATTTCAAGGAGGGAAGAAGGTATTTATGCCAAGGATTATTGTAAACCAATGGATATGAATGGGTATATAGCCGTTGATAGCTGCCATTATAAACCTTGGCCTCTTAAAATCCCCAAAGGGCAGTTTGTCTGGTTGCGGAGAAATTTCACCAAGGAGGAGGATTTTTTGCAACAAGCAGAGATTTTTGAAAAAAGGTTTATACAGAAAGGTTATGATAGGGGATTCATCAAAGGTAAAATATAAGAAGTCAGGGATTTAGAAAGAGGAACACTTATTGAGGACCAGGAAGGGATATTGAGGTATAAAAAAGAAATAGATTCATATAGAATTGTCTTAGATTATGATGTACAGTCCAAAAAGGTGGAGAATATTATAAGAAAGTACTGGAGTATTTTACGGAATGATAGGGTGCTAAAAGGGGTACCAGAACATCCCAAATTTGTTTACAAAAAGGCCCCCAGTTTGAGGAATTTAATTGCCCCGGGTGTAATAGGCCCTCCTTCTAACAATGTAGGTAAAGGATTTTTAGATTTTAAAGGTTTCTACATGTGTGGAAAATGCTTGGCATGTATAATATCTAAAGTTAATCAAAAAAGAATTCATGAATTTAAGGCAATAGCCACAGCTTCCTCTTACAGACTGAGGGACTTCATCACGTGTACCCCTGAGGGGGTGGTGTACATGATGGAGTGCCCTTGTTCACTTCAGTATGTTGGACGTACCTCTAGATCTTTACATGTAAGGAACAGGGAACATATCAATAATATTAAGAAAGGTAAGAAGGAACATAGTGTTTCAAAACATCTTAGGGAAGTCCATGGGAAAGACCCCGCAGGATTAAAATTTTGGGGGGTGGAAAAAGTCAATAAACATTGGAGAGGAGGTCCTTTTATATTGTTTTTTGAGTCAGAGGGAATCCCGTTGGATTTTCAAAACCAAGGTTTTGTCACCCCGGGGGTGATTTAAATTTTGCTTTAAATTATTTTATCAGCAATAGTTAATTCTTCAAGTCTGTATATTTTTGTGTGTATTTGATGTCTATATGTAGGTACTGTTATGACACAGATGTAGGGGATATGTATAAGTATATTATTATGTTTTAATGTATTAAGGTTTTTGGAGAGATAGCCTGGGTAGATATAAGGTTAATGTGTAGGCGTCCTGTGAGGAGGATGGGAGAGAGTGTTCTCAGCTGGAGCTCGGTGGGAATCTCCTATCGCCACCACTGAAGATGGCCACCGGAGTACTTCCGGTGGTGTGTTCGCAGTCCGTGGTCGGAGAACAGGCCAGTATTGGCACTTCCGCCCAGAGATGATGACACACTTCCGGGGTTTCCAGGACTAATTGGGGGAATATGTGGCTATAAAAAGGTTTTGTAAGAATGGCTCTCCACTTACTGAGGAAGCCCTGAGAGGGGGCGCAACATGTCTAGGAAGGAGGAGCTGGTATTGTGGTACCACGCCCCCACTATCTTGCTAGCGGATTAGTGAGCTGGACGTGGACACATTTTATGCTTTTTATGTTTTTATACCTGTAAGTGCAATTTTAGTGGGGGATATAATAAAGTGGTATACAGAGAGCACTATGTTTCGGTCTTTCTGTTGCATGAGATCATTGTTTGGCCTTATGTCACAGTAAGTGGAAGGCGAGAGGAGATGAGAAGATTTGTCATTGGGACTGAGGAGTTTGAAAACACCCAGATGAGCTTTGATTTTCTTTTCTTGAGGTGAGCAGGTTTTTCACCTGGTGTGGTGGAGAATCACTCAATATTACCAAAGGAGAAGATATTCACTGAAGCGATACACATCACTGAGGAGATTGTTTATGGACTTTTAGTTTTTGGGGCCACTTATAAATATTTTTCACAGGATTATTGATGTTTTCTAGCAATTATTAATTTAGAGAGTTGAGCTGCACTAGTAATTTATGAATACTTATTAGAGAGCTGCCTGAAAGGATACCATCTGCACAAAAACTGTAGCTGCTGACTTTTAAAAAACAGCCACTCACCTATCTCTTGATCTAGCAGTGTCCTCACCGCAGCCGGTTTCACTGGCCGCCCTTTCTCCCAGGCGCCCAGATCTTAAATGTGGGCACCCAGCTATGACAGCTCGTGGCTTCACAGCCAGGTGCCAACTGTGCATTTGCGAGTAGAGCTGCACTTTGTGAAAGGTCCCATAGTCTTCTGGGACCTGTCATGTATAGGAGGGAGGATAACCTCTGCTTCCAATCGCCTAGGCGATTGCAGTGGAAGCGGGAGCAGGTACCTGTCAAAATCAGGTACCCACTCCCCGCCTGCTCCCCAAAGGTGCAAATCCTTGACGGGGATCAGGGGACAAGGCCTTTAACCGGAACTTCCATTTTTGGGTGGAACTCTGCTTTAAGCACCCACATTTTTGGAAGGAGAGTTATTGTTGTCTGTGTTCTCATTAAAGTGGTTTTATTTACTTCTTGTTGAATTTCCCCAGTGTGGGCACAGCTAAAAAAATCTACCAGAAGTTCTATCCCTTCCCCATTCTGCTAAAATCAGTGTGATAATTGCTTTCCATACCTTGTTGAGAGTTTTTCTTAGTTGTCACGTATCATGGTGAACAAACTGGGTGTTTGAAAAATCTTTACAAATATATATATATATATATATATATATATATATATATAAAACCCGACAGAGGTTTTTACTTTTTCCTGTTTTAAACCCACCTAAGGACCAGGCCTTTTTCTAATACTCTTTATTTACAAGTAAAAATCAGTACTATAGATTCCTAGAAAATTGCTTAGAACCTACAAATATTATACATTTTTTAGCAGAGGCCCTAGAAAAAAGTGGTGGTCATTGCAATTTTTTTATGTCACACAGTTTTTGCACAGTGGTTTTTGAAACCCAATTTTTTGGGAAAAACTACACTTTAATGAATTAAAAAAAAACACAATATATACCGCAATTGTTTTCTTAAATAAGAAAGATGATGTTATGCTGAGTAAATAGATACCTAACAAGTCATGCTTTAAAATTTGTGCACGCTCATGGAATGGCTCCAAACTACGGTACTTCAAAATCTCCAATTTGCTAATTTCTACAGGTGGTCAGTTTAGAGTTACAGAGGAGGTCTAGTATTAGAATTATTGCTCTCACTCTGATGTTCAGAGCAATACCTCATGTGTGGTGTGAACACTGTTTACATATCTGAGAGTGACCTACGTATGCTTTCACCACTGCAAATGAGCACGGAGAAACAGGGGTGTTTAAAACATTTTTTCATTTATTTAATTCCTTTTTTTTATTTTTACACTGACCCTTTAAATTTTTTTAAGCACTTTTATTGCTATCACAAGAAATGTAAACATCCCTTGTGATAACTATACAGCATGACAGGTTCTTTTCATGGAGAGATCTGAGGTCTCCTCTACCTTTTAAAAGCAAAAGATCAAGAACATTTTTAATCTTTTGCATTTAAAAGAAAAACACTGTTTATGTTGCGCTGGAACTGAAAGTGATGTCATGATGTTGCTCCAGTCCTCCTACGCCATAGAGATGAGTGGAGGACATCTTTCCTTCACTGATCTCTATGTCCAGCTGCCACCAGCACCAGATCCGTTCTTGGAGCTACCGATCGTCTAGGTAAGCCCAAGAACCACCGGAAAGCAGTGGGTGGGGGCGCTTCTAAAACTGCTTCTAAAAGTGATCCAGAAGTGAATCCACCACTTGGATCACTTTTAACAGAAAGTACAGTGCCTGATGGAAAAATGAGCGTGAAAATACTGTCATATATTCCCAGGTAGGTGGTGCGGAAATTTAGATACTTTAGATATTTTTTATTATTTTACAGGGGAAAAATACATAATATTTAGCTTTACTGTAATATTTTTAATTTGAATGTTTGAGATTTATGGATGTGATCTAATCCGTTCACAAAATGCTTGCTATTATGCACACCTTACATGTGTATATTGTGAAAAGAAGTGTTGCCTGTGGCAGGAGATTAGTCACTTTTTCCATTTATTTAATTGTTCAGAGGAGAGGGAAATGGCAAAGATTCCATGGCAGCATATTATAGAATAGTCTTAGTAGCTTTGCTAGTAGATCTGAAAAGGCTGCCAAAGGATTACAAGAGAAAATGAGTCTTTTTGAAAGTACACTAAATCAATTAAACAGTATAAGCATTAATAGGGGGAATCATCCATGATCATCCTGCATCAAAATGTAAAACTGAGATGGGTTAGGTCACATAACCTTTAATTTGTACACATTTTCCCTCCTCCTAACCTTCGCTCCTCCAATTTTGGTCTTCTGTGTGTGTCCCCCTACTTGCCTATACTTGATGGGAGACAGAACCTTCTCCTGCTATGCTCCAAAAAGCTGGAATTCACTTAAAAAAAACATCAGAGTCATCTTCTCTAACTCATTCAAATCAAATCTAAAAACCTTTTTTTTTTTTTTAGACAAGCTTTCATTTACTTGTTCTTTTTTTCCTTAGTTTTATCCTGTGTATTTCTTGTGTTTTTTTTGGAAGGTGTTTTGAGAAGCTACCTTTAAAGGTGAAAGGTGCTATATAAAATAAAGTTTATTATTAATAATTGTTATACTAGGAGCATGTTCTAGTAACATGGTCTAGAGCTGATCACAGCATAACTTGGAAAACTGTTTAATAATCAGGCCCTATAAAAATAGATGTTTTATAAAAAAAGGTTATAAAATACAGGCATTAAAACATGTATAGCCTAAGAACTTGCATTGTTTTATTATACTGCAGAATTTTCTATAGTAATGAAACAAAAATCTTTATGCAATGAAATAGCAACTTAAAGAGCATAGGCAGTCAGAAAAGGTGAATTGAAATAATTCTCATTTTGGCCATAACAAGCCTGACTAAGCAATTTGGACTTTTAATGTTTAAATAATTAAATGCTTTAATGTACCACTGAATCAAATTTGAGATAACACATTATCTTGCACTTGCTTTTTCTTTTCTAAATTAAGTTTAACTGAGAAACATGACCTTTTATTAAAGGAGAGTTTTATTATGCCAGTTAAGCTTTTTAAAGTGCTATGTACAAATAAACAGGATTTGTAGATCCAAAAGTGATACATTTAAATTTCACCTGTGCCCAGACTATGGACAACTACTTACAGATTTTTAAAAAGCAGTAAAGAAGCATTAACCTTTTCACTGCCAGGTCCATGCACTGTATGGACTTGGCAGCAGGGGGTTTTATACACAATCGAGTGGCTGCAGTCACCGAGATTGTGTATAAAACTGACAGGTTTTATACATAATCAGCCTGTCAAGTGGAAGCAGTCAGGCGGCTCCACAGCCACCGATCACTTCCACAGCACCTGGTTCCGGTGCCCCCCCCCCCTCGCAGGTGAGCTCCCGCCATGTAACCGGGCTCTGCTTGCTCCGCTGCAGGCCCAGGGAGAGCCATGGAGGTGAGAGGTGAGAACGGGTGGAGGGGAAAGAGGAGCAGAGTCTGCTCCCCTTCTTCTTGTGTGACCTCGAAGGCGATGTCCATGATGTTACTTCTGGGTCACAGCTGTCACTTTCCTGGCTAGAATACTTGGGGAAAGATGTATTGCAATGCGGTTTGCATTGCAATACATCTAATGGAGTCCAGATGAGATTTGGATAATTAATTGTGTGTCTGTTTGCCCTAAAATTCACTTTAGTGTGATTTTTACTGAAATTTTGTGTTTCCTACACCTTTAGCAATGATATCATGTGACATAAAAAATTGGAACTATCACTATTTTATTCTCTATGGTATCTGCTTTCAGAAAATATATAATGTTTTGGGGATTTTGTGCAATCTTCAGTACCTAAAATGATTTTTTAAACTTGTGTGCAAAAAAAAAATAAATGCAAAAACAGCACTGGCAGCGAAAGGGTTAAATCAAAGCATTATTAACCTATGCTGGTTAGCAGCTTTAATGGCTCATGCACACTGAGAGTTTAGCTTGTATAGAAAAAGATCTGGCTTTTTTTAGTTGCCTAGGAGGCACAGGTGTAATGTAAAATTTACTGCCAGCAACCTGCAAAATCAATGGCATGATTACCCCTTTGAGGACCGTAAGATTTTGGAACGCCAAAAGAATCAATTTTTTTGTTTTTAAAGTTCGTACACTTCAGTTGCTGTAACTAAGCCATTTCATGAAATAATTGGCAAAAAGCTAGATCCATTTGTTGTTTGTTGATACTAGGAGGACTGTACATGACTGAACAATGTTATGAGCAGTACTAGTTTTTAGGGATGTATATGTCCAGGGATGTATGCCCCAAGCACAGGAATTCCACTGTATCTGCCTCCCTTGCACCCAAAAAAGGCATTTCAGATTTCACTACCAGTGTTGGGAAATTTGAAAATGTATTGTATTTCTCCACATTGCTTGTAGGTACAGAGATTAATGAGGACTTGTTTTAAAATGCCTTTTTTGTTTTTTCATAACGTACATTAGTGTGCATGATTTTGGTACAAATTAATTTTAGAAAAGACTTGGTTGCTTGACAGTTATCAAGAGGTACAATGATGTTTTGATTAATGTTTCTTGCAGCTACGTCCAATGGCAAGATCAATATGCAATGTGTAATATGTGTTCCATTTCATTTGTTTTGTATATGAAAATTGAACTGGTCTTGGTTGTAACTAAGTCAGTGCATCTGAATAAAAGTTTAAAATGCTGTTACTGGGATAAGAAGTTAAGTAACAGAGGAAAAAAAAACTGCTGTACATTAAGAATGTTAGACTTCATAATATAATAGTCACTGCAATGCTCACAAAAAGCAAGCTATTTGGTTAGATTATTAATTGTTTGGGCAATTTCCTCATTCTAGGTGTATTTTTTCATATATCTCAAAAAGCTTTCATTTGCAAACCTGATAATCCAGAACTACCAGTCTTGGAAATTGAAGATCAAAATGTTGCTAATAAGAGAGAGTACGTGGAAATGTAGAAAATTAAGTCAGGCCAGAACACCCTTCAGATGAGTGGATAGAGAAAGACCAGAAAGCTCAGAGCATAATCTATTTTAGCATAGAATATGATCAAATCGTACATATATGTAAGTGTGAAACTGCTAAAGTAATTTGGGAAGGATTAGAAAAGGTGAATGAAAGAGCTAATTTCAGCAATACACTGTATTTGATTAAAAAGCTATACCAAAGCAAGCTGATCAAAGGGCAGGATATGCAGGATTACAGAAGGCACACCTTGGAAATGGTTGAATGCCTGTGAGATATAGGTGAAGAAATAAAAGATTTTCTTGTCACAGTACTATTACTAAGTGTTAACGGCAAGCTTGTGGATGAATATAAGAGTAAAACAGAAAACATTAATAGTGACTGTGCTTCTATCGCAGAGTCTGCTTTAAAAAAAAAAGATAGAAATAAAAACAGTAACATGCAACAAGAAAAACATGAATGTTTAGTGTGCAAGAAACAAGCTCATTTAAAAACAGATTGCAGAATCTGTAAACCTAAAATGCAACAACAAGCTAAACTACAAAAGGCCAAAAGTGTGAAGGAAGAAACTGTTTTTCTTTAGATAATTGATATGTTTTTCAGTCTAAAAGAATCTCATATTTGCAGACATGTTGTGTTGATTCAGGAGCTATAGGTCACATGACAAATAACAGAAATCTCTTTATTCACTTGACCAGAGTAAAACAGAAAAAATCACCACAGCTAATGGGCAAATAATAGATACAGAAGGGAAAGGAGACGGTTTTCTTTTTTTTGCATTCTTTATTTGAGTTTCTTTTCTTCCATATTTTCCAATAACATAGACATTTACAGTATTTTTCACAAACAACAATGTGGAATACAAAAATCAATGTGACCGCAATATCAACTCGAATATACTGTAAATCAAAGGTCAATCATTAACAAGATAGACAGATTGCATTAAGGCAGAACAAAGAATTTTTATAAATTAGGACTGCAAGAAGAGCTGCAGTCAGATGTGCCAAAACTCAAAGTCAGCAGCTACAAAAACTCACACTCGCCTGTCCAAGAATCTAGGACTGCAATCCCACCATATGTGAGCCATTATTCCCTTATTCCCACACCTTCTCCAACATAATGGTAAGACATCTAATCATTGTTTATGCTCCACACTCAGTGTGGTATATCATCTTGCTAAGCACAATTAATTTCAACTGTGTTCATGTTCATCGCCTAGTGTCTTAATTTAAATACCTTATTTTTTTGTTGCTCATTCAATTTTGTTCCCAGCTTCTTTTCCCACTTCTCTCAGTATGTGTGAGGATCAGAACCCTCCAGATCAGTAAGGATCTTATAAATCCTGGAGGTATACAAATCCTCCAGCATCCTCAGAGGTTGTGGTAGTGCTGCAACAAAATGTCCTAACTGGTAGTACCACCATTCATCTAATGTGAAAAATATATCTTTTTTTTCCTTTAAGTCTTAAAAAGTGTGCAATTTCCCCTTATCGACTATATCCTTCAAGTGTGTATTTCTATCTTTGATCCACTTCCCCGAAATATTGTCTTTCCCAGGTGGAAAAAACTCCATGCCCACCAGAGAAATCAATACTGAATTGTATTTCCAATCCATTTGCTTATGCAGTGCATCCCACACTCTTAGTACCTTACATGTAAACGTGATGGTGTTTTCACCCAAAATACGAAACTTGGGTGGTATCCAAATAATCTTCCTAATTGTGTCTTACTTAGAATACCGTCCAACATGGCATCTCATTCCGATACGGGGCGGAGCCTGACTATGGCGGCTGAGGAGAGCTCGAGGTAGGAGCTCTTGGATTAGCTCCTCTGTCCGATCCCCCTTCGGCCCCCATGGAAATGTGAAAACGAGCAGGGTGAGACCTACCTATGCTTAGTGGGCACCCTGGGAAGAGTGGCGGTCCGTGAGAGGGGAGACCCTGGAGCCGGAGATTAGCTGGTGTGCAGCCCTGCAGTGACGGCGTGTCTGAGTGCCGGGAGGTGAGGGGGCGCGGCTCGAGTGCGTGGCCGGCTGCTATGCATCTCTGGGAGCCGAGGAAGCCGGCCGGCATCTGACAGGAGGAGGGAGAGATGCTGAACTCTGTGTCGGCCAGCTGCCCCAGAGTCCTGAAGTGCTGTGGTGAGGTGAGAGACAGTGTGGCTGATAGAGAGAGCAGAGGAAATAACAGCCCTCTGCTCTACAAACCCCTCCACCACAACTCCCAGAGTCCAGCGTTCCACAACATTCCACAGCCCCCTCCACCATAACTCCCAGTGGGTTTACAGCCTCCTGCACTACAACTCCCGGCGTTTTACAGCCCCCTGCACCACAACTCTCAGCGTTACACAGCCCCCTGCATTACAACTCCCAGCGCTCCACAGCCCCCTTGTACTACAGCTCCCAGAGATATACAGCCTCCTCCATCATTACAACTCCCAGCGTTACTCAGAAGAGCATGGAGAAAAGTCCTGGAGGGTCCCCCTGAGAGGAAGAGAGCGGACCTGCTGAAGGAATTGGAGGAAGGAGCCTGGAGCCGTGAGTGAGTTTGGCGGTGGCCCCAAAACACAAAAACTGTATAGAGTTGGAGGAAATCAAGGAGAGAAAGAAAAGGGGGGGACCCCCAGAGAATAAGAATAAAAAATAAGGAGATAAACGCAAGGCGCAGGCAAAGGCATACAGAAGGGTGGGAAGATAAAGCTGGGAATTCCATCTCTACACCTTATTAATTTCTTCGTTTTGCAAAGTATAAGTCTATAAGAGAAATAAAGGTTACACAAGAAATGAAAAATAAAAGTGCAAAGGGAACCGGGCCTAAAGGGACACAAATGGGGACAATTAAAAAGTACACATCCCAGGGAAATGTGACCCCAGAAAGGCCCCAGAGCAGAGAAGACAAAGGAGAGTCTGATTTAAGTATGCAAAATAGTCCTAAACAGTCAATGGAATTGGATATCAGTAATCAACAAATATCAGAGACAGAAACAGAATTACAAATCCCAAATAAAAGAGAGATGACAGAAATGTTCAAAGATCTGGAGAGAACAATAAAGCAAGAAATGGTAAAAATTCGGAATGATCTGGGGCAGTTGTTGTTAAGAGTGGAAGAAACGGAGCAGAAAGTTAAAACCCAGACCCAGATTATTTCCGAATTAGAGAAAAAGATAATTAATATGGAAAAAGCTCAGGAAAAATTGCAGTACAAGGTGGAAATTCAAGAAAATAGAGAAAGAAGGAGAAATATAAGGATAAGAGGGGTACCGGAAAGTTTAAAAGGAGAAATACTAGAAGAGATGGTCTGCAAAATACTGAACTTTATAATGGGAAACTCTGAAATCGAAAGGACTAATATAGAAGGAATCTCTAGAAATGGGAAACTCCAGGGGAATCATGAGAAAGACAGGCCAAGAGACATACTTGTAAAATTTTATGAATTACAACAAAGGGAAAAAAATCTGGAGGAACACTAAGGGAAAACCAGTAATAAAGTATGGAGAAATGGATATTCAAATATATGCGGACTTGTCACTAGAGACTCTCCGGAGGAGGAGAACTCTGAGGCCTTTGCTGGAGCAGATGAAAAAACAGAAGGTGCAATATAGATGGGGAGTTCCGAAGTGTTTAACAGGATGGAAAAATGGAATAACAGCCCATTTGAGGTTCCCAGAGGACTTGAGAAATTTTTGCAATAGACTTGAAATGCAGAAAATTGAAATAAAGGGTTGGGAAGAAGAATTTGGGGAAGAAAGAGTAGAAGGAGGGGAGGGGTGGAGACGGATGGGGGAGAGGGGGAGGGGCGGGGAGGGAGAGTGAAGGAGAGAGAAGTGTTTTTTTTTTTTTTTTCTTTCTTCTCTTTCTCCTTGCTCCCATTTCGTCGCCTCTCTTTTTTTTTTTCCCCCTTATCCCTTCATCTTGACTCCTTTTTCCTCCTATAGAAAGATGAGTGGAGAGGGGGTCAAGGGGGGGATCTGGATGGAGGGGAGCCTGTCCATGGGAAGAGTAAAGCCCTAAGGTTTAAGTCAAAGGTGGATGCTACTTCCACAAATGACGGTTAGGCAAAGTAAAGGCCTAAAAAGAGGGGGGAGGGAGGCGGGGAGAGGTGGTGTGGGAGGGGGAGGGAGGGGAGGGAGAGGAAAGGGAATGGGGGGAGTATTGGGAGAGGGGGGGAGGGAGAGGGAGCGAGAAAAGGGTAGAGGGATAAAAACGCTCTATAGGAATAAGAAAGAGGAAGGGAAGGAGAAATAGGGAGACGGTAGGAAAAGAGTAAGATGGAAGAAATCCAATATATAACCTATAATGTAAAAGGGTTAAGCTGCCCAGGAAAGAGATTCAGGTTATTTAAAGAACTTCAACATAGAAAATCCTCAGTGGTATTCTTGCAGGAAACACATCTAGAGATAGAGTCAAAGGTTAGACTGAAGACTAGACATTTTCCAACATGGTTCTATGCGGATTCACCAACAAAAAGAGCAAAAGGAGTTGCTATAGGCTTCGCAAAGAATATAAGGTTCGAGGTGGAGGAGAGATTAATGGATCCGGAGGGGAGGTTTTTATTTTTGAGAGGTAAACTACAGGGAATTGAGTGTACAATAGCAAATATATACAGCCCAAATAAGAGACCAGAGAGGTTTATGAGAGAAGTGCTGAAGAAATTGATGGATTTTAAAAGTGGGTGTATGATAGTAGCGGGAGACTTTAACATCTGCATGGACCCACGGATAGATACCACTTCCTCTGTGAGGAGGGAAGAAAGCAAATCCTTGAGAATGTTAAAGAAATTGATGCATGAGTGTCAGTTGGTGGACATCTGGAGAATTAGGAATATGAAGGAGAGAGACTATACTTTCTTTTCGCACGTACATGAGACTTATTCTAGATTAGATTACATATTAGTAGAACATCGAGTGATAGAGTCGGTGGAAGAAGTAAAAATTGAAGGAAGCACCCTGTCGGATCATGCCCCAGTTGCTATGAAGTTAAGATGGGGTAGAGAAGGGAGAGAAGGTTATGTATGACGGTTGAATGAGGCACTTCTCATGGAGGAAGAGATTGGTCAAAGAATTGAGAGAGAAATTGAATTTTTTTTGATGAGAATGAAACAGAGGATGTGTCGGTTGCAACGGTGTGGGAAGCACATAAAGCTTACATCAGAGGCCTACTTATTGCAATGGGGGCAAAAAAGAAAAAAGAAAGGAGAGAAAAGATAAATAGATTATTAAATGAAATATATGATCTTGAACAGGGGCATAAAAGGGAAAGAACTAAGGAGATAATGCAGAGGTTAATAAAGAAGAAAGAAGAATGAGAGAATGTAATGGAGAAGGAAAAAAGAAGAGTCTTTAATAAAATAACAAGTGAAAGGTACAGATGGGGAGATAGGCCGGGAAAGTATTTAATGAGAACTTTAAGAAAGAAGAAAAATAGAAATTATATTGAGAAAATAAGAAACCCCAAGGGGGAATTTGTACACTCAACCAAGGATATTGCTAGAATATTTAAAGAGTATTATAATGAGTTGTATAATATCATACCTCAGGATACGTTCAGGAAAATGGAAACAGTAAATAGAGAGAAAAGAAAGACATACCTAGAGGAGGCAGGCCTACCGAAATTAAGAGAAACACAACTGAACTCTCTAGAGGCAGAAATAACCACAGAGGAAATAAAATTTGCATTAGATAGCATGGCGGGAGGGAAAAGCCCAGGTCCGGATGGATATACGGCCAAATACTATAAAAAATATAAAGAGCTTTTAATTCCCAAAATGAAGATTTATATGAACGCCTTGGGGAACGGGATGAAGATAAGGGGAGAGTCTTTACAGGCGAATATAGTATTGATACAGAAAGAAGATAAAGATCCCTCACAATGTGCGAGTTATCGTCCCATAGCGCTGCTGAATGTAGACACTAAAATATATGCAAAGGTTCTGGCAAATAGACTGAAAGAGCTGATGCCAGAGTGGGTACATGGAGACCAGGTGGGGTTTGTCTCGGGAAGAGAGGGTAGAGATAATGCTCTGAGATCACTGTTGCTTATACAGGAGGGCAAAAAAGGGAAAACCCCAATGATACTGATGTCGATAGATGCTGAGAAGGCATTCGACAGAGTGAGTTGGGGTTTTATGATGGACACTCTGGAAGCGTTGGGAGTGGGAGATAGAATGAGAGGGTGGATTGGAGAGTTGTATATAGGGCCTACCGCTACCATAATGGTAAATGGAGGAAGATCAGAGTACTTTAAGATGTCAAATGGTACAAGACAGGGATGCCCATTGTCCCCACTGCTATACGTGTTGTCACTGGAGCCCTTACTGTCCATGATTAGAAAGAACATAGACATGAAAGGAATAAAAATAGGTGATAGAGAACACAAGGTAGTGGCCTATGCGGACGACCTGATGTTTTATGTTGGAAACCCTAGAACATCACTTCCAAATTTAATGAAAGCATTGAGGGAGTATGGAGACCTGTCGAACCTGAAAATTAACCCGACAAAGACCGAAATCTTAAACATAAATCTCAAAAACAGTGAAAAAGAAAGACTACAAGAGGAATTCCCTTTCCTTTGGAGAGACAAAGAATTAAAATATCTAGGAATAAAATTATCAACCTCAAATAAAAACCTTTATAAAGCCAATTATATAATGTTATTAAATGAAATTAAGGAGGAGCTGAGGAGGGTGGGAAATGGAAATCCATCGTGGATAGGTCGTATAAATTTGATAAAGATGGTAATTGTCCCCAAAGTATTATATAAATTTCAAATGATCCCAATCAAACTCCCAGAGGCATATTTTAAAGAACTGAGGAAAATGATAATAAAATGTATATGGAGGAATAAAAAGCCTAGAATTGGGTATGAAACGTTGACTAGAAGTAGAGAAAGAGGAGGACTGGGGGTACCAGATTTTAGGAGATATTACAAAGCGGGGATTATTGCAAGAATCTTCGATTGTATTCATAATCCGGAGAAAAGTTGGGTGAAAATTGAGAAAATACTGAGTGGAAAAAGTTTGAGTAATAGTATCTGGGTGCCTGCACAATACAGAGAATTAGAGGAGAGCACAAGCACGTACACTCTTATTGTTTTAAAAGAATGGGATTCATTACATAGACAAAAGGGGTGGGTTTTTAATTCACAACTAATACCACTTAGGAACACAAAATATTTCATCCCGGGTAAAGATAGCATAGCAGGGAAATGGATTATAAAACAGGAGGCGCAATTGAGAGATATAATGGTAGGAGAGGAAATTGGGTCATATAAGGATATGGAGGAAAGAAAGGGTGAAGTGTTTAATAAGATGGATAGATTAAGATATTACCAACTGAAGAACTTTTTTGAAAGCCTTCCAAAACCTATAAGAACTAGAAAAGACTGGAATCCATTTGAGAGAATTTTTGAGTCACGGGGAAATGGTAGACACGGAACGGCAAAAATACACAAGATATTAATGGAACTTGGGTGGATCCCGGTCATGATCTTTCCCCAGCCTGGACTTGAGGAAGTGGTTTTTGATCTCTCTGTGTCGTATTATACTGCAACTGTGCAGTCACAAAAAGAAGTAGAGAAAGAGGAGGACTGGGGGTACCAGATTTTAGGAGATATTACAAAGCGGGGATTATTGCAAGAATCTTCGATTGTATTCATAATCCGGAGAAAAGTTGGGTGAAAATTGAGAAAATACTGAGTGGAAAAAGTTTGAGTAATAGTATCTGGGTGCCTGCACAATACAGAGAATTAGAGGAGAGCACAAGCACGTACACTCTTATTGTTTTAAAAGAATGGGATTCATTACATAGACAAAAGGGGTGGGTTTTTAATTCACAACTAATACCACTTAGGAACACAAAATATTTCATCCCGGGTAAAGATAGCATAGCAGGGAAATGGATTATAAAACAGGAGGCGCAATTGAGAGATATAATGGTAGGAGAGGAAATTGGGTCATATAAGGATATGGAGGAAAGAAAGGGTGAAGTGTTTAATAAGATGGATAGATTAAGATATTACCAACTGAAGAACTTTTTTGAAAGCCTTCCAAAACCTATAAGAACTAGAAAAGACTGGAATCCATTTGAGAGAATTTTTGAGTCACGGGGAAATGGTAGACACGGAACGGCAAAAATACACAAGATATTAATGGAACTTGGGTGGATCCCGGTCATGATCTTTCCCCAGCCTGGACTTGAGGAAGTGGTTTTTGATCTCTCTGTGTCGTATTATACTGCAACTGTGCAGTCACAAAAAGAAGCAGAGCAGAACATAAGAGACAGAGAATAACATCAGCTGATTGGGTCACATGACTGCAGTTTGAAGGAACCAGGAAGTACTCCTGAGACAGAGGCCAGCAATTATACATTCTCTAGAGAAGATTGGTGCCACTGGAGATATCTGAAGACCAGAAGATGTTGTCTATACATGGAAGCGAAAAAGTGTGAACAGCAAAAAAGATTTTCTAAACTGACAGCCGTATCTGGAAGGCATAGGAAGTGGTGGCTGTTGCCATTAGCTAAGATGGAGGCTCGCGCTTTTTGCCAGTGCTGAGAGTAGGATAAGAGGAGCCGCACATTGGACGTCCGGAACCCTTGTGAAAAAGTCGGAAGTGACGAAACGCGTCAGAGACGTAAGGACGTAACAATACTATCTCAAACCGGAAGGAGCGGCACGGCCATCTTGGATACTGGAGTTCAGCTATATGGACTGTGGGAGAGGATGGACGCTGGCGTTTTCTATGTAAGATGTGAATAAATTTGTGAAATCCTTTTATATACTCCACTGAGCCTTTTATTATCTGCCCCTTTGAGGAACGGGGAAGGTGGATTGGAAGCAGTAGGAAGCTTCCGGTGAGGGAGAAATTTTGGACTGCCCGGAAGGAATTTTTGCTTGGTCTGCATTGGAAGAGGGTAATGGTATTTTATATCACAAGAGAGATGGCACTATTTTATTTGGATGCGTGTGTTTTCCTATGAGAGGGTAATGGCATCTAGTACTTTTGGATGGTGACACTGGTTGTGGAGTGTTGCACTTAATCACAATTTTGGATTTTTGGAGTGTTGATTTGTCACGGGTGGGAGAGTAGGAGGAATCACTTTTAGTTTCTCACTAGTGCGTTTTTTTCTGTTGTAATGATAATGCACTATATTGAGTTTATATTTTTTGAGGTATCCTGATTTGAGGTTCCTGGATTGAAAATCAGCAAAGTGAAGTAGTCCCCAACGTTTGAAAAAACACTATATATTGAAAAAGCACTATATATGGACTCATATGTGGACATTTGCTGATATATGTTGTTGCACTGTTGGGGGTGGTAGAGGGAGTATCGAAAAGATCTAATTTATATTAATGGAACTTGACACAGACATAAAATTAATGCACATAGAGAAATGGGAAAGAGATATGGGAAGAAAAATAGAGGAGGAGGAGAAGAAGAAGATGTTCACATTAATTCACGAAAATATTAGTATTAGAGAAGTGGAAATAAATTATAAATGTTTGAATAGATGGCACATTACCCCTTACCTGGAGCACAAGATGAATACGGAAATTTCACAGATGTGTTGGAGAGGCTGTGGAGAAGTGGGCACGTGGTATCATATGTGGTGGGAGTGTCCAGAAATACAGGTGTTCTGGCGAAGGATAGTTTACTTGATAGGGAAGATTACTAAAATCAATATAGGATTAGACCCAGAATTGTGCCTCCACCATATCTCAGAACTCCCAGTGAAAGTATATAAGAGGTCAGGGATATGGTATTACTTAACCGCAGCAAAGAGCTTGATACCCAGGTACTGGATGAAAAGAGAGGTGCCAACTGAGGAAGACTGGATGGGTAGAGTAAACCAGATTTCTGGGACAGAAAGATTGTATTATATGCATGAGGATAAGTTGGAGATGTACAATAAAAAATGGAAAGGATGGGGAGAATATAAAGAAATGGCGAAAAAGGTGAAGAGATAAGGTCCCGGGTAGTCGGTTTAGAATTGGATTTAGGAATAACAGAATCATATGGAGTAAATGAGAGAAGAGAGAATATGGAGCGTGGGAAGGTGAGGGAGGGAAGGGAGAGGACGGGGAGAAGGAGGGGGGGGATATTTGGGAGGGGGGGATGGTATGAAAAGAAAGTCATATATAGGAATAAATTTTATAAGGAGAAAATATGTTTTTGATAAATATTTTAATAGATATGTTGAAATGACTTGTATATGGATTGAAAATCAATAAATATTTATAAAAAAAAAAAAAGAATACCGTCCAACATTTCCCATGTGCGTTGTGTGTCCAATCTACAATACGTGACAGTAATACCGAATAACAGTATTTCCGAAAATTAGGTAAATTTAACTCCCCATTCTTTTTTTTTCACTCAATACTTCATATTTGATTCTTGGTTTATTATTAGCGCAAATAAACCTGAGTATCAGTTTCTTTAATATCCCAAAGAAGGACCCTGGTATATGTACTGGGTGTATGTGAAATTCATATAAGATTTTCTGGCACCATTATTGTCTTTATCAAATTTATGTGACGTATTCAGGATGCCCGTCCCCTTGAAAGTCTCCCCAACTCACCCTTTATTTAATTTATTATTAGGACATAATTTACTTGGTATAAATTGATGACTTTATTTTTACACCCAGATGTCTTAATTCCCTTTCCCTCCAGGAAAATGGGAACTCTTTTCGTATGGCCTGTTTCTCTGTTTTTGGGAGACTAATATTCAAGATCTCCAACTTTGAGGGGTTTATCTTCAGATTTGATAACTCCCCATATTGTTTTAATAGTCTCAATAAATTTGGTAGCGATAATCTGAGGTTCACCATATAGCAAAACATGTCTTGTACCATTCTTCATTTTAAAAAACTGTGAAAGGGACCCACTTACCTTTACTGCAGCTGATGGTCCACTATAAAGCCTTTTTATCCTCAAGCATTTTAGGCCCTAAACCCAACGCCTCTAACGTATCCATCATAAATCCCCAGTCTACCCTATCAAAAGCTTTTTCGGCATCAATTGACAAAATTATTGTCAGCAGCTTCTCTCTCTTTGCTTTTTGTAAAAGAAATAGTAATCTCAAGCCATTGTCCCTCTCTTCTCTTCCCAGAACGAATCTCACCTGATCCAGGTGTATACATTCCGGCATCAGTTCTTTCATCCTAGTTGCTAATACTTTTTCATATAACTTTGTATTTAATAATGATATAGGTCTATAGCTGGCACATTGTGCACCGTATTTCCCTTCTTTGAGTATGACTGTTATATATGCTTGCAATGATTTTTCTCTCATTCCCAGCCCTTCTCCTAACACATTCATATATGCGCCTAATCTAGGAACCAGTATATCTTTAAATTTCTTATAGTAACCCACCGTATAACCATCAGGACCTGGACTCTTTCCCACTGCTGTACTGTTCAATGCCAAAATAATTTCCTCCTGGGAAATGACTCTCTCTAGGGCATCTAACTTTTCTTCTGGAATTCTTAGAAGACCCACCTCCTTTAGATATTTCTGCCTTTTCCCCTTCCTTTCCTCCTCCGCTTCTTTCCGGTCCCTATTCTGTATATCATAGAACCTACTATAATATTTTTGAAACGTATTAGCGATGTCAGTGGTGGTATATACAAATTCTACTTTTTCATCTTTAATTTTTTCTAGATAATTCCTTGATTTCTTTTCCTTTAGTCTTTTCATTAGCAATTTCCCAGATCGATTTCCCCACTGATACCGTTCCTTTGAGACCCTATTAAAAATCCTCCTTGTTTCCACTTCCATAAGGTCTTTTAGTTCTTCTCTTTTAAGGGTTATCTTCTGAAGTATTTCTGAGTCTAGTTTCTTTTTGTGTAACTGTTCTAAGTTATACAACTCCTCCGACACCAACCTTATTTTTTTCTCCTGGTCTTTCTTTTTTTCCGCCCCATCAAGATCAAAATTTCCCTAATATATGCCTTGTGTGCCTGCCATATTGTGGCCACAGATACCTCCTCGGTTTCATTCAGTATAAAAAAATGCTCTAATTCCACCCTTAACCTTTTCTCTAGATCCGGGTCTTGTATAAGCATCTTGTTTTCTCTCTACATTCCCACTAGCGATTCCTATATTGGGGTGAAGCTCTAAACACACGCCCACTCCGCTCCCCATCTCTCAGCATAGGGGATCTAGAGTTTGGTAACGCATTTAGCCTCCAGACAACCCACCATTACCTTCTCATCATCAACCTAGTTCCTACTTCCTATCTAGCCCTCTGAGTTTCTCAGTACGTGGGAAAAAAGAGCGGGGGGTGGCAGAGAGATTGAGAGGGGAGAACAAAAACAAAAAAATAACCAACAAAAAAAAAGTTGCTTGCTATGGGGCTATGGGGGTAGATCCTCAGGCTCACTCCCAAGCAGTGTTGTGTGTGTCTATAGGTACACAGAGTGTTGCTCCGCACTGCCCCTGCTTTCTGCTGACAAGATTTACCTGTTGCATCAGTAAATGACTCATGCTGCTTGAACATCCTGTGAGAAGACAAAAACAGCAGTGTTTGGGATGTGGGAGCAGGGAACAACAAGTGGCAAAACAGTTTTTTACCTCCATGCAGAGAATGCATTAGGGTAAAAAATGTTTTAGCTTTAGAATCACTTTAAAGGAGAAGTATGGCCCTTTTGGGCATACATCTCCTGGGGATCACAGTTAACACTTAGTTCTGCATTTCTGTGTCCATGATGCTGCAAAAAGTGAGCTAAAGCTCACTGTTGGCTGACACCATAGAGCCATTCTATTTCTATTGGTATACTTCTCCCATGGCAATACCCAGCTTTCCATGCCTTTTTTAAACAGTAGTTTCCCTATTAGCCCTAAAAGTGTCCACCATTTTACAGTACCAAGCTTTCCATGCCTTTTTTTACTTTAGCTTGCCAATTAACTTTACAATGGCCAGAGTCTAATGTAATCTAATCTAATCAAATCACAGGATTACCCCACACAAACTCCAGTGGGATTCACAGCTGAAATTTGAATAGGATTTGCTGAACCTTCAGTGGAATAAACCCAGGCAGATTCACTCGTCTCTAATCCCAAATATATCCACTAAACCCCGATCATTATCTTCATATACTAAAAATTTTTCAACAGCCATTGCCACTCGTGTAATAAAAGCAGAAACCAATTTTTGTAGCTCTTTGTTGTTCTGTATAGAAATATGTGGTTTTCATATCCAGTATTGTTGTATGCTTGAAAGTAAAGTTATCCACTAAAGGGTATCACTTAAAGACTAACTAAAGGCAAAACTTTTTTTTTCTTTTCAGAAGGTAACGACATTCACCATGAATCAACAATAACTGTTAGCAGGCAAGCTTTTAGAAATAATCCACTGCCTCCAATTTGAGGGGTCTGCTGTATCCCCAGTGAGCAGAAAACAACTATCAACAAACAAATAAGCTCACTGTGGTTCCTCAGAACTAGATGACAAGGATTAGATGTGAAGGAAAGAGAATTCTCATTGGAAATTGAGCACTATCACTTTAAGTACACTACAGTGTCTTCTTCTTTTAAATTGAGGTGTGTAATATAGTTCCTTAGGATGGTGACACAGAGATAGTGAAGGAACAAGGGGAGAATTACCACTTTTCCTGTTGATGGTAGCAATTTAAGGCAGGGTCCCCTTTAAAGCACTACGCATGGGCCAGGCTTGAAGTAACGCATAGCAACAATTGGCATAAAAGTATATATGCAAAGACAGCTCCCTTGGTACACCAAAGGCAAAAGTCAACAGTAATGGGAATCCTGCTTTATTGAAGAAGGGAAACTTGTTGTTTCAGTTGGCACTGCTGTATCCTGGCCTGCAACTGTATATCCTGTGGTCAGCTTGTACAAGAAACTGCAATGTAGATATATCTCAATGATGGTGACTGTGAGAAGTAGGCTGCAAACTGACAAAACTATATGTAATGTTCACAACTATGTGTAGGTAGATAGCTGAGGTGGCAACTGTCAGTATTCACTTGATTAATGGATGCATGGGTTTCTCTCACCGATTAAGTAGTCCGGCAGATCATAATGGTTATTTCATGGATTCTCTGGCTCTGACTCGGCGTCCTGGCTGCTCTCCTGATGTCAGATTGGCCTGCTGGACAGCGTGGCAGACCAGGTGGTCAGTTAACTTCTTTCCTCTGTTCCTCTCTCTCCAACTTTGTCTCTGGGGCCTAGTTCAGCACTTCAGCCATCAGCACACTTCCTTCTCTTTCAGTTTCTCCCTGCACTCTCCTGGCCAATCTAACAGCCTTTGATATTTATATGCCCCCATCCACATGCTACCTCCCTTGGGAAATGTAGTCCCTGACTGCCTGGCTCACCAGCTGAGTCCTGCTATACAGCATACAAGTTCCAGAGAGCTGTTCTGTCCATGTGAGTGACCCTGAATGGCAGACCACCATCATCTAATGTCCATTATAATGTACTGCAAGTAAAAACATTTTAATGGGCTACAATATGTTTATCTGAATATCTGTTCAAAGAAATTAGAAAATATTATTAAATCACCAATAGTCCAGTAAAAAAATGTAACTAATAAATTTCCCTTTAAAAAGAGGATGGGTAGATGGGAAATGCTAAAGAGCATTTTTTTAATTTTAGTATTGCAGGATCTATTGAATTCATCATCCCCCATTGTTTTTCTGAAGACCTGGAAGTAGGCCCAGTTTTTAATTGTGCATGACTAACAGTGCAGCCAATATACCTTCATGATGTACACACTAGGCAAACATCAGCTGAGTAAATTAGCTGTGTGTAACATTTACAATTTTGGCACACACTTGCTTCATTTTCACATGTTTAGAGCACAAAACAACTTGTCGTTCCATATGCACCAATGTGTGAGTGAATAATTGTTTAGAGCTTAGCTATGGATTTGGCATCTGCAGTATGTTAATACAGCAGCTGAAAAATCAACACTTAGTAAGAAAGGATTATTTATTTTTGAATCAAACTAGCCAAATGATGTTAAAATATACAATCCTGACATAATTTTTAAAATGCTTGAGATTTTTACAGATATATAGAGAATAATTGCTACCCTCAGTGCAGTAATTACCATTGATTGCAGAGCAGATAAATGATAAAATATATCAAACGTCTTAGGTGCATTTGTAATCTAATTGTATTCATTGCTTACACTGCAGCATTCAGAATGAAGCAGGAAGCTCCATATAGTGGTCCAACATTCACATGGATGGACCTAGTGGGGTAGGTCGCTGTGCAATGAAGTCAAGAGTGTTAGATATGCAGCCTCAGAGCCAGGAGTGCAGTGGGTCATACCACTGTACTAATTGAGTCAGTTTTTGAGCACACCTGTTCAGTGACAATGCAGTGACATATGTGTGGTTGGGGATTTGCAGGGCCCCATCCAGGGCTGTGGATAAGGGGCTACCACCAGTCCTCATGTATGGGGCCCAAGCAGCTGGGTGAATTGGATGTAGGCAGGGAGGATGATTGGTATGGTGGGAAGGGGTAGTTACTGGAAGCAGTCCCCTGTAGCAGCTGAAAATTGGTTTCCTCTCTTCTCCCTCCTGCTGGCTTTCAGCTGCTGCAGAGAGAGCCATACAGGGGATCGGTTCCAGTAATTGCCCCCCCTGCTGCCCATAGCCCCTTTGTGCACTCATCCCCTCAGTGCTGCCAGCTTCCCTCCTCTCCTTTTCCAAAATAGGATCTTTCAGGATGGAGACATTTACCAGCCCCTTTATTTCCCAAAAGAACACAACGAGTGATTGGTACCAATCACTAACTGTGTACATTCATAACTGAAGCATAGTAAACTATGTTTTTTTTGGAAGGGGGGCCCAGCAAGGTTGGCTGTATGGGGCCCCGCAGTCTCTAACAGCAGCCCTGGCCCCATCCATGTGGATTGAGCAGTGTAAAGTTCCGTTACTTTGTTATTAGGAAGGAAAGTGACTAGAAGCCCTCTGCATTGCCTGTGTTAACGTGATGAAGGGTCAAGATTGCAAACTCTGTTGTCAAGTGGACAACATATTGGCTTTTTGCTGTATAGCACTAGAGAAAGAACTGCACCTGTCTGTAACCTCTAAGGTTCTCTGTCCTGGACAGTAAACGTTTGTGCTCAGTGCTGACATGTGTCTGTATGTGTCATTTATGTGGCTAATCAATTTAATTCCCAGTACAGACAGATGAATATATACATGTGAAATATCTCTGGGTTCAGATGAAAAATTCAAACAATGCACCCTGCTCCCTTTTGCTGGTGGCTAAGAAAACACAATAGAATATATCCCAACAAACAAACTTATCAAAAGTATCAAAATTCCACTGTATTGTCCAAAAAATCTTCAAGTGTTAGTAGTCCAGTTGACCATTTGGAAACTCGGGCACTGCCCGAGGGCCTGGGGTCAGTAGGGGGCCCCATGAGATGCCCCTGGTACCTTTTTCATATGCTTTTTTGAGTTTAGGCAAGGACACAGGGGCCCCATGATCCCCTATTGCCCAGGGGCCCTATGAGTTGTCAGTCCGGCCCCTGAGTTAAACCATCTTAGTGCAACTGTAACCAGCAGTAAAACACACCCACAGGAAAGAACTCACCAGATCTTAGATAATCGCAGCAGGCACAAATGCTCTTTGATAGTGTGTGTCCACAGGGAAAGGAACAAACAAGGTCAATCTTGGTAAACTTAATCAATACAAAACTATAAATTAAAAAAAAAATCAGTTATAACCTAACATGTTTTGAAGCACACATTTTCCCCTATCCAACAGTTAACAAATGTGTTAAATCCTGAAGAGGGAGTGATGTATGCTCGGAAATGTAGGTTCCACCTGTATATTCCCTAAGCAGTTTCATTGGCAACTAATCTGGAACAGTTTATTCAAATTTTATGGATTTGACCAGGTGATATATTTAGAGTGTATTTTTTTTCAACATGAAAAATGTGCACTTTAGTTCATTTGGATTTCAAGAATTAATATATCATGTAAATTTTATGTGGTATTTATTCAAGTATATCACCCTTACCTTTGTGCACTGTTTAACTACTTCCAGTCTGAGAATTCTGACATTTCTCTCATACTGTACGTGTAAATATGAGCATTTTTTTGCTAGAAAATTATGTAGAACCCCCAAACATTATATATTTTTTTAAGTAGTGACCCTGGTGAATACAATGGAAGTTGTTACTTGTACTTTGAATGTTTTAAATTTGGTGGTACTGGTCATATCTTGGGGCTGAGCTATATAGGGCTGTTGATTGTTTTTGTTATTATTCTGCATGGTACGGTTCTGTTACTAGATTTCAATAAGTCTACATTTAAAAAAAAAATGTTGCAATTTTTATGTCACGCAATATTTGCTCAGGGGTTTATTAAACACAAATTTTCAGGAAAAACTATACTTGAATTTTAGTGTACGTAAGCACAATATAATACCCAATTTTTGGTAAAATATAAAAGATGATGTTAGCCAAGTGAATAGAACATGTCATGCTTCAAAATTGTTTATGACTGTGAAACGGGTGGTCACCATTTACATATTCATATTCAGGACCTACATGCACACTTACACTTGTGTGTGAGCATGGGGGAACGGTGTCACTTTATATTGTTTTTTTTAAATTATTTATCATATTAAATTATTTTACACTGTACCTTTATTTATTTATTTAAATTGATCTGTATTGCTATTACAAGGGATGGACAGCATCCCTTGTGATACCACTGACAGGGACAGGTCCTCTTTATAGATAGATCTGGTTATAGATAGATCTGGGGACTACTAGACCCCCTATCTCTCCTCTGGCCTCTGAAACATCTGATCAAATTGAGATCGGTTTGCTCAGATGCTGTTCAAGCCAGTAATGGCATGTAAACAAACAAACAAACAAAAAATGTAAGTAACAAAATCCTCATTGCTTCCAGTTTCTGATGCCACAGAGTAGGAGGAACAATGAAAGTTTCTCTTACTCTGTCTGAGGACTCTGATCCGAGTGGGTACATCTGTACCAGGCTTCATGGTGGGATGGGGGAGCCTAGTAAAGGCGGCAGGCAGTGGTGGCTCTTCCTTCCGCCACCTGTAAAAGTGATTGAGCATATGTATAGCTGCTCTGAACACTTTTACTCTGTAGGGAATCACTGGCTGAAAAAAATGATTTCTCAATCCTTGCTGCAGGTGCAGCGGTGACTGATATATTACCTTTCCTGTCTGAGCAGGTACATACTGTATACATACAGAAGAGGAGAAAAGGTTAAGTGAACATCAAATGCTTGCCTGCTCAAATATGTTGAAAAAGTCATCAATAGTTAACTTACTTTTTCACATGACTGTAAGGCTCAGTAGATTAAAGTGGTTCTAAACTCAAAAGGTTTTTGAATTTAGTGCACTCTCTGCATTAAGCCAAAAACACCCAACTATCTGTTCTGGTCTCACTACATCCCTAAACACAGACCTGTCACCAATTCAGCACTGTCCCAGTTGCAGCATTGGTTCTTTCACTTCTTGGACTCTCAGTAGACACTGAGAGCAACGTGCGCCATAGGTAGGGGTGTGGCTTACCTGTGTGTCTATAGATGCATACAGCCTAGCCAGGGAGTGCATGGGTGCCCCAGTGTCACGTGGCTTGCTAAGGAGGCACCCAGCAGAAAGAGGAATGGACAGCACTGACAAGGAACTGCCAAAGAAGATGCAATAATAATAATATAATAATATTAACAATAATACTAGAGAGGTAATAATATATTCTCTCTTTTTAATTTAATTAAAAAAAAAGAAAGAAAAAAAAGAGCCTTTGAAGTGCATTCTATATTACAATTCCATGTCATAAATTTGATAATGGTCAACATTTGTTGACCATAGGCACATAAGGCAAGGTGAGCTGAGTGACTGAGGGTTCATGGTTATGAGATTACATTTTGCATCTTTTTTTTTGTTTTTAAAGAAATGCATGCCTTTGTAAATAATACAAATATCCCTCCCATCATTTTTTTATTTTTGGGCAGCAAAATGGCCCCTGCCTAGTATGGTCTGCAAACCCTCCCCCTTTTATGGTGCATACTTCCACTGGAGCTGGAGCCCACTGTCAGAATAACAGCTGAGGTCAAAAGCTTTTTTTCAAAAACAATTTTTGTAAAAAAAGGAGCCTGGTGAAAAATCATTAGCTGATTGGTGCATTCATCCAATCAGCAGGCTGAATGAATGTGTGTATATCCTAATTAAGTCTGTGTACAAGTGATGCTGACAGAGGATTTTTCTTAAATGGTCACTATGACAGATTGCTACAGTGATCATTTATGGATACAATATAACTATTTTGTGACTGTAGTAAGTTTCAGATGCTACATGCAAATTACTGGCATTTCCTGTGATTTGATCTGTGATTTCAGCTGCAGAAACCTGCATATTGCACAAAATAATTAACTTTGTATAACCCCTAGTTAACTTAACAAGACCTAATTTACTCCTTCTTGGCAAACCCTCTCACCTTAGCTAGCTTTTTTTCTTGACATTTATTTTTTGTTTATTATCATTCTTGTATAACACTCAAACCCAAATGCAAGGTCCAATCATTTAATACTGGAATACCCCCAATGTATAACTCATATTACAGCTGTTGAAAAAAACACAAGTGGAAAGTTAGAATAATATTTACCTTACACCCAAATTCCACCTATGGGGCCTAGGTAAAGGTGATATTGTGATCTTTCTGGATAGTTCATGGCAACGCAAAGAATCCAAATTTCATGACAAGATGCTTCTGCACTCTGCTGGAGCATGTTCTTCCAAGCTCTGGGATACCCAGCATTTCCAGTATCTTGTCAGAAAAATCATGACATCTTCTCCTGTGTGGAAGCTGGGAATAAGAGAAGTCTATTTTCTTTCTATTCAATGTAATTAAAGGATTGCTGAATGTACCAGAAACATGTCAGGACAAATTAAAAAATAAAATCTACAGTATATATCATCTTTGTGCCTTTATACTGTATTTAGAATATTAAATAATTATTTTTGAAAATAATACCACCAAATTGAAGATATGTTTCCCCTAATGGCATTGTGAAGAATGTGAAAGGTCAATGGCACCCTGAGGCACACTCTAGAGTGAAACGTGGGCATGGCCATTTCATAATAAGAAGTGGGAGTGGATTAAAAAGGGATAGTTAAAGAAAAGAGAATAGGAATAAAGATTTGGTGCCCATTGTAACCAAATACATTTATTGTAAATTAATATTATATAGCGCATCCCCTAGATACTAAATATGGAATACAAGATATATAAAAACCTTGTATCCCAATTTTCATACACCATATAAAATTCATATCCAATGTCCAATATAAAAACTTCAAACAGAAACTACAGAAACTGTAAGGCTCCTCTCACATAAAGGGTCCAATCAGGTCCGCCTGCCAGGTTTTCAAGTGGACCTGATCGGATGGTCTTTTCACCCCTATGGACTTGTGTCCATTTACACCTGCCAATGTCCAATCTGTTGAAAAAATGAAAGGTGATCCGTCCCCTTCTGTCTAGGAGGATGAGAGGGCAGTTGGGTGTAAACAGACATTGGAGTCTGTATACTACTGGCTGCCCATAGAGCATAGTGGGCTCTGTCCATGTCCATGAAACTGACAAGTCATCTGCCCACTCAGCTCTGGTCAGCAGAGGATCAGCAGACAGATCCCCCGCTAATCAAAATGGAGTCCTCCCCATGTGAAGAAAATATATAAAGTGCAAAAAATACAAATACATTCTGTGACATGGGGTAGTTAGCTTGCATGGTAGATGCGTTATTATAGTGAGTCCATGGAAGACAGGACTTTTTTTTTTAAGGGCTTGGTAGCCCAGTTTTATTTAAAAGGAAGAAAAAGTTTGCAAACTAATGACTTTCCACATAGGGGATCTTCTCCAACTTAAACAAGAATCCATGTACTGGAAAATGCCAAGCCTATTGGCTCAGAATCTGATTCAGCTTCAATTGCAGTGTCACATTGCTCCTCTTACCGGTCTCTCAGACTGTGTTGTCCAGCTCTCCTGGATACTTGGCTCTCTAGCCTTCAGTCACAGTGCCCCACTGCACGGCCCACCTCTGGCCTATGGATTGGGGTTCTCCTGACACCACAGTAGGAGCTGACCTGACTCCTGGAACTGAGACTTCTGTCTCTTGGCTTCCGACTGGTTCCTCTGACCCCTTGATGAAACCTTCCATCTCCCACTCTGGGAACAGTCTCCATAGGAAGATCTCTGACCTATCCTCAGACCTGAGTATATAATGACACTTCACACCTATGTAGTCAGCCAGGTTGCAGACTACTAGCAAAGCCCAGACACAAGATTGAATCCAGAGCTGCAGAATCCAGACAAAGCCAAACACACAGCTTGTCGCCTTAAATGCAAATCCTGCGTCAGACTTTCCTATCTTCTCACAGTGACAGAGTCTTGTCTTGTCACAATCCATAAAGGGCTCTTCAAAAATGTGTAAAGTATCCTGTGCTTCAAACCAAGTGCTTCCTGCTCAAATTCATCCACTATCAAAGTGCCAATGTGTAAATGAATATTGGCAATGGAGCTACAGACACTGACGTCATCCTGCACAGAAGCCACACTTGCACCAAGTGGTGAGTGGAACCCGCTATCACAAAGGAATAAGCAGTCTTATCTAAGTGCTGGGACATCACTCTATGTGAGTGTATTTATTTTATGTAATTTAAATAAAAAGATTTTACACTATATTGGCTTTTCTATCTTTTCCTCTGTTGGATTGGGAGGAGACACTTTGAGAGAGAGAGTGTTGAAGAGACTTGTGGATTCAATTCCTTGGGGACCACCATCTGATCCACTTTCAACACAAAGTGGTCAGATTATCTGGTGCGTTTTCTTAAAGCTGGAGGTGTTTGCACAGAAGGTTGAAGGATGTGGGGTGATTTGTTTACACATTGGCACTGTAATAGAGGATGAATTTGATCAGGAAGCACATGGTTTGAAGCACTGAACAATTTACATTATTGAAGGACATTTTATGAATTTATTAGTATTTTTTTACACTTTCTATATTTCTTTTACACTTTAAAGTTTCTGTGAAGTATTTATATTGGACATTTAATATGAATTTTGTATGGTGTATGAAATTAGGGATATAAGGTATTTATATCACTTGTATTCTATATTTAGTACCTAGGTGAAGCACTGTATAATATTTATTTACAATCTCTTGACACCACAGGGTACCTGATAAAGCAGCTTAGGCATTGGTAATTGAATAAACGTGGGTTTATAAGTATTGGATTTTACAAATAAATTTATTGTTTATTTTTTTTCAGAAAATAATGGATGCAATATGAGTTGCCACAATAGGCAACAACTCATCACTTTCCTTTACATGTTTTTTTCTCCATCAGCAAATCTAACAGCATGTCTTCTCTTGGGACATGACCCAGTAACATAACCTAACTGGTAATATGCCCCTTTTTAGGGCTCATTCATACCATGGTGCAGAGATAGTTTTTGTGTACACGTTCTGATAGGGTACAATGAAATCAATTGTTCTCCATGTGCCCTGTTCACACCACAACACTAGTATCACATGCAGATTTTAAAAACTGTTGTAAATTGATGTCCCTGCAAGTGAAATCTACAGCTTTACATGTTCTTTCTTGTAGTGTCATATGTAAGATATTTCAGCTCCTATTGGTCCAGTTGCATGGCACATCTTAGATCATGTTTGTACACTGAGTGGGTAAATATATAATATATATATAAATATATTTGGTCAGTTTGACTGCCCAAACCTCTGGCTGCTGCGGCTAGACATCATTCTATTAATGGTGGTAGTGCTACCACCACTAAATGACAGCTTCCAGGTAGCCACTGGCTTGTATTAAGTTATAAATAAGCTGGAAGGCATCTGTTTTTATGTCATTGACCAAATATGATTCTGACAATTTGGTCAATGACATCAGCCAGCATCCCATTTGTGACAGGCGTATTGGAGGGAAAGGATCATTATGGCACAACCCATCGTGTTTGTGTTGGCTGGTCATGGGGGCATCACTCATTGTGATCAACAATGCATCTACTTTGCTAGATGATGTGAGTGATGTTGAATTTATATTGTGGGACAGTTTTTTAAATAAATATTTTTTTTTACGGTACAGACGTTGTTATATCCTATTTACATCTTTTTAGTTAATGAGTAGCAAGAGGTACACATTCATGTAGGTAGAAGAATAAAATATTAAGGTTTGGTCATTTGATTTTGTGATAAAAGTGATATAAAAAAGGGCACTAGCTCAAAATATAATAAACTAAACTTTAAAGCAAAATTATGTAAAGTCCACTTATGTGCATTTCCCAACACCATATATAAACAGAAAGTCCTTTAAGACAATGATGGATCATGTCAATTTAAAAAGAGATTTTTCTTCACCACTTGTGTTCATAATTAAATTGCACACTCGCCGGAAGGTTTTGACCCCCTGTTAAAGTGAAGCTCCACCCAAAAGGGGAATTTGTGCTTTAAAGACCGGTCCCCCGCTCCCCGTTAAGGATTGGCACCTATGGGGAGCGGAGGGGTGGAACATGTAATATGTTCCCAATCCTGCAGCTGCCTCCCTCTCCCTATGACAGAAGTATGGGGAGAAGTTCCCCATACTAATGGTCACTTTTCAAAAACAGCACAGCCGTGCGGAGTCCCGCCCACACAGCCGTGTCATTCATTCACAACCCTCTGCGAATGAATCGACTACATATCACGACAGCCTTAATGGCTGTCAGCTTGTAGTCCTCAATAAACTACCAGGGCACTGTGGAGCGCTGTGGTAGTTCATTGATTCTTCTTTTCAGAAGTATCGGCTTGGGATGTAAGAGCAAGCAGATACATTGACAGGCTGCAGGAAACCTGCACGGCATCAGTAATCTGCTCATCGCTGGTTCCAGGGACTGACAGGGACTGACAACTCATGGGGCCCCCGGGCAATAGGGGATCATGGGGCCCATGTGTCCTTGCCCAAACTCAAAAAAGCCTATGAAAAAGGTACCAGGGGCATCTCATGGGGCTCCCTACTGACCCCGGGCCCTTGGGTAGTGCCTGAGTTTCCAAATGGTCAGTCCGCCCCTGGCTGGTGCAATGTTTTAAAGGCTCCTAACACAAAAAATATAAAATGCACATATTTTTACCCGCAAAAAAATGTGCATGTATTATTTTTTGTGTAAAGGCAAACTTATCCTTTAAAATTGTCCGTATTCATGTAAGCTAAATCAAACAAAGGTTGTTTTAGATTAGAAATTTAGATTTGCAGAGTTTTTAATTATGTGGTGTTCATGGTATCATCTTAATAGGCCATTGTTTACATATCTGCTATGATTCTGCTTATCTTCCTTGCCACATATGGTGGATGAAGTTTTAAAAAAAATGATACTGAAATATTATTTGACTACAACTGTGTCTCTTTTTAGACACCACTGTCCTCCTAATTGGCAGCAAGAGACATGTGTAATTCAGTTCTTGTCAAAGTATTGTTCAATAAAAATAATAATCTGAAAATTGCTGTGTATGGTTCATTAATTCACACTGGGTGCTTTCTGCTCTGCTTCATTTATTACAGAGTAAGAATGAGCATTATTGTGTAGTTGGCTGGTAAAAGGAATTCTTTGATTTAAAGTTTAGCAAGTGAAAGTGTTGAAAATGTAAAAATGACACTTAGAAAACTCTTTTCAAAACTGAAGCTTGTCTTTGTGGTGGTATAGCATGTACTGACTGAATATCAAATCATATCCAGGCAGTTTGTAGACAATGCTAAAGAGGTTTGTAAACCTGAAAGAATGTAAATCTGAATTATGTTTTGCAAAAATATACGCAGGAATTTCCTCCCAAAAAAGATTTAGCAAGCAGTTTGTTTATGCTTTTAAATATCTTTATTTGCTGTTTTTCTTCGGGATCACATGACTTCTTGGCTCTTGTTTCACTCTACATGGTTCAGGCAGTGGGTAGGAACAAGCCACAGAGCGTCACTGGGGTGTGCATAGTGTAGTGACACGAACACAGTCTTTCCTACTGGGAATCACAATGACAGCAAGATTGTGGAGCTGCTGAGAATCAAAGCTTCTATCTGTCTGTAGCACTACCCCAGGGGCGGACTGACCATTTGGAAACTCGGGCACTGCCCGAGTGCCTGGGGTCAGTAGGGGGCCCCATGAGATGCCCCTGGTACCTTTTTCATAGGCTTTTTTGAGTTTGAGCAAGGACACAGGGGCCCCATGATCCCCTATTGCCCGGGGGCCCCATGAGTTGTCAGTCCGGCCCTGCACTACCCCCATAGGAGCCGCTAGTATCTTGCCCAGGCTTTCCCCTAGATTTTCTCTCACAGCCAAGCACACCGCATTTCCTATAGCCAGGTGCACACAACTCTACTCATTACTCCAATGATAAATTGCTCTTCTGGATACCAACTGGTGTCCCCTCTAGCTTACACCCAGAAGATGACTATGTAGGTCCAAAGGGGGGTTAAACAGCATAGGTCCAAGCATCCATGTAGAACAGTCTGTACTCACAAGTATCTTTCTGCAGGTCACCTTCTTCCATGATACCAGACAGGATTTGTAGACACCCCACCTCAGTCAGCTCTCAGACGCACCCTGGGTTTCAGAATTCTGACCCTCGAGTCGCCCACCCATTGCCTCCTTTGGCTGGAACTCTCTTCTCAGAGGAAGAGGAAGAAGAACCCTGATCATATGTCCCCACTAAATATAAATATTAGTATCCAGAAATCTCAAGGGCACCACTCCCTGTAATTAGCTGGAACCGCAGCCATATTCATGCTGCTGATCTGCATGGGTCACTCCTGTTCACCCAGATCCTTCCAAGGTCTCCTGGATACAAGGGCCAATCACAGCAACATGAGCAGCACTGTGAGCCGCACGGGATCTCTCGCTTAACAATTGTAGCTTCCTGTTAAGCAGAAAAGCTGCTTTGTTTTGTCTATCAGTCTCCAGTTAACCACTTGCCTACTGGGAACTTTTACACCCTTCCTGCCCAGGGCAGTTTTCAGCTTTCAGCACTGTCGCACTTTGTTTGACAATTGCACGGTCATAAAACACTATACTCATATGAAATTTTTATCATTTGTTTCACATAAATAGAGCGTTCGTTTGGTGGTATTTAATCACCACTGGGTTTTTTGTTTTTTGCACTATACCAAAAAAACCCCAAACATTTAGAAAAAAAAAGGTTTTCTTTGTTTCTATTATAAAATTTTGCAAACAGGTCTTTTTTTTCCTTTACCGATGTGTGCGTTGATGAGGCTGCACTGATAGGCACTGATAGGCAGCACCGAATGGACACTGATAGGCAGCACCGAATGGGCACTGATAGGCTGCACTGATGAGGTGGCACTGGTGGGCATTGATGAGGAGGCACTGATGAGGCTGCACTGATAACCAGCATCGATGGGCACTGATAGGCGGCAATGGTGGGCACTGATAGGGGGCACTGGCACAGATAGGTCCAGGTGCGTGCTGCAGGGGGCGAATTCTGAGAGGACGTCATATGACTCCCTCCTAGAACTGAACAACTGAGCTGTAGCCATCATTCGGATATATTGCATTAAGGAAATGGTTAATCAGGAGACCACACTATACTAAATTAAACTATCTACATCCTAGCAACCTATCTAGGAGGGTGCTACACGTCCTATTAGGCAGTACTGCTTGGGACCAGGGGCGGACTGACCATTTGGAAACTCGGGCACTGCCCGAGGGCCCGGGGTCAGTAGGGGGCCCCATGAGATGCCCCTGGTACCTTTTTCATAGGCTTTTTTGAGTTTGGGCAAGGACACAGGGGCCCCATGATCCCCTATTGCCCGGGGGCCCCATGAGTTGTCCCTGCTTGGGACACCTGAGAAGAGTAAGCTGTAAACTGTTTTCTTTTTTAATATTATCTGATGTATGTACACAAGCAGTGAAAATGTTGAGGCCAGATAAAGCCTGACACACACACATATGGAAAGCCAAACGGTTCAGGAGGAACTGGCTGGTGCATGTATACAGCTGTCTATTCAACAGAAGTTGGTCTAATGACTGCTTCTGATGAAGGTCTTGCCAGAAGATCAGCATATGATGGGTGCATGCAGCCATTGGCAGGGAAGTTTCTCTGTCAGAATACAACAACATAGTGGCAGCAATCCCTGCATTAAACATCACTGTGTTGATGTGGGAATCTGTCAAGTTTTTTTGTTCAACACAGCTTAAGATTGCAGATATTTAGTCACTGCAATAGGCATTTTCATCAAAATTATATAAAAGAAAGCAAATACACGCACAGGATGTTTTACAAACTAACTGTAGAGACTGTAATTATTATTATTTTTTTGTATTTACAAACATAGAGCCTAAACCCTACAGGAGATGCATCTTTTTTTTCTGCCCTTTTTCAATGCCAATTTGCAAGTTTGTGGTAATAAAGGGTATAGATGTCTGGGTACTGTCATAAGAGACATGTACCAGAAAAATGTTAAATATAATTCAGCAGAAAATGGATCTTTTATTGCAGCTTAAAAGTTAAGTTCACCTTAAAAAAAAATGCAGGTTAAAAAATGTGCATTTATTTATTTTTTACACTGCAGCTTGTAAGGCATTGCACCCATGATCTGCTGATCATGAGAGCAATGCCTGGATCATGCAGACACTCAGTTATTGAATTGCAGGAAGAATCAATGGACTATGAGTTCACTCACCAGCACTCTCACAATTCATTGAGTACTAGTTAATTTATTCCCAGAACTGTGAGAGTGAATGAAGCTGCTTCGTAGGTGGAGCCCAGAATGGCTGTGCTTTTTTAAAATTCTGAAAGCAGGTGAGGGGAAATGGTCCTCCACCAGTTGTCACATGTTACATGTTCCACCGTAAATATGGGTGGAACATGTAACATGTTCCAAAGGTGAACTTTAAAAAGGCAACATCACAAATACACTATTCCAATTTGTTTCTGTTTGTATACAACGTGGTTGTGGGATGCTGGATAATTTCATTCAATACATACAGTATGGTCATGCCCAGGGGCGGACTGACCATTTGAAAACTCGGGCACTGCCCGAGGGCCTGGGGTCAGTAGGGGGCCCCATGAGATGCCCCTGGTACCTTTTTCATAGGCTTTTTTGAGTTTGGGCAAGGACACAGGGGCCCCATGATCCCCTATTGCCCGGGGGCCCCATGAGTTGTCAGTCTGCCCCTGGTCATGCCTATATGTGGTCAGTGACATCAACCCGCAACCCCAGCTGGTATGCTGACATTCGCAGCTGGCCTTACTTTGTCACTGTGTGTGTGTGTGTGTGTGTGTGTGTGTGTATGTGTTTTTTTTGTGAATGGATAACAAGAGATACTATGTACCCCTTACTCATTTACGAAGGGGGAACGCTGGATATCTTGGTGCCCCTTATCTGAAAGGAAAATCTATATTCTTCTAAGTTCCCTTTCCCCACAGAACCCCACATCCAAGGAGAAAAGGGATGTGGGGATATGGCCCTTGACCCCATTAACATCCCTCAATCTGTTTGCTATTAGCAGCCAATCAAATACTCTCTTACCAGTGCTGTTTTACAGGCTATTCTCATACTTATTTGACAGAAGTACATTTGTTAACATAACACCCGCATGAGCATGAAGCATATAGCAGCTCTCTTACTTTGTTTAAATGTCCTTTTTTTATTGTTTGAAAAAAATATAAAATAAATAAATGTCCCCTTTTTAAATCTTCATGACTTGAAATAAATGTGCAACACTCACTGTCTGATAAATGTTTGCAGACCTCACCCTAAGCTGCTGGTTATCGGATAAAGATATTAAAGATTTTAAAGATGTATAAAAGATATAAAGATTCTCCATTCTGTCCATGGATAGTTTTCTGTATAAAACACATGCACTTTAGGAAAAATGTTTCTCCTATATGGACGGCAAGGAAAGCATAGGGAAATATTAAAACATATGCAACCCAACATTTCATATTTCTAATATGTGCCTATTGTACCATGTACTCATATGAAAATGTATGAAAGTAAAGAATGCAGGTCATTTATTGTATGCTGGAAATGCATTTCAAGTTCAGTCAAAGTTTCAAGAGCGAGAGAAAGACGAGAATCATGAGGAAAACAAAGTTTGGTCTTGGTGTACATCCAAGAAGTAATTAAAAAAAAGGCGTTGGCAATATTGTTCATAATGTATCACTTCTAATACACCAAAAACCCTTGTCTCTGTAATATATTGCCATTGATTCAACTGAATGTCCAAATCATTAATTTAGATGGCATAACTACAAGTACACTATCACTATCTGGAACGTCATCCCCCCTTAAAGTGGTGGTAAAGTCTGATTTTGTACCTGTACCTACAGGTAAGCCTATATTTAGACTTGCCTATAGGTACTGTAAATATCTCCTTCAACACCTTCAGCGCCTCACGACGCGGAGCCCGCAGCACCCGACGCCTGGCCTCAACAACCCCAGTCACCGAGCCGCCAGCATCACCAGTCGCCGTGCCTACCAACACCCCCAGCCCAGCTTAAGATTGCAGATATTTAGTCACTGCAATAGGCATTTTCATCAAAATTATATAAAAGAAAGCAAATACACGCACAGGATGTTTTACAAACTAACTGTAGAGACTGTAATTATTATTATTTTTTTGTATTTACAAACATAGAGCCTAAACCCTACAGGAGATGCATCTTTTTTTTCTGCCCTTTTTCAATGCCAATTTGCAAGTTTGTGGTAATAAAGGGTATAGATATCTGGGTACTGTCATAAGAGACATGTACCAGAAAAATGTTAAATATAATTCAGCAGAAAATGGATCTTTTATTGCAGCTTAAAAGTTAAGTTCACCTTAAAAAAAAATGCAGGTTAAAAAATGTGCATTTATTTATTTTTTACACTGCAGCTTGTAAGGCATTGCACCCATGATCTGCTGATCATGAGAGCAATGCCTGGATCATGCAGACACTCAGTTATTGAATTGCAGGAAGAATCAATGGACTATGAGTTCACTCACCAGCACTCTCACAATTCATTGAGTACTAGTTAATTTATTCCCAGAACTGTGAGAGTGAATGAAGCTGCTTCGTAGGTGGAGCCCAGAATGGCTGTGCTTTTTTAAAATTCTGAAAGCAGGTGTGGGGAAATGGTCCTCCACCAGTTGTCACATGTTACATGTTCCACCGTAAATATGGGTGGAACATGTAACATGTTCCAAAGGTGAACTTTAAAAAGGCAACATCACAAATACACTATTCCAATTTGTTTCTGTTTGTATACAACGTGGTTGTGGGATGCTGGATAATTTCATTCAATACATACAGTATGGTCATGCCCAGGGGCGGACTGACCATTTGAAAACTCGGGCACTGCCCGAGGGCCTGGGGTCAGTAGGGGGCCCCATGAGATGCCCCTGGTACCTTTTTCATAGGCTTTTTTGAGTTTGGGCAAGGACACAGGGGCCCCATGATCCCCTATTGCCCGGGGGCCCCATGAATTGTCAGTCTGCCCCTGGTCATGCCTATATGTGGTCAGTGACATCAACCCGCAACCCCAGCTGGTATGCTGACATTCGCAGCTGGCCTTACTTTGTCACTGTGTGTGTGTGTGTGTGTGTGTGTGTATGTGTTTTTTTTGTGAATGGATAACAAGAGATACTATGTACCCCTTACTCATTTACGAAGGGGGAACGCTGGATATCTTGGTGCCCCTTATCTGAAAGGAAAATCTATATTCTTCTAAGTTCCCTTTCCCCACAGAACCCCACATCCAAGGAGAAAAGGGATGTGGGGATATGGCCCTTGACCCCATTAACATCCCTCAATCTGTTTGCTATTAGCAGCCAATCAAATACTCTCTTACCAGTGCTGTTTTACAGGCTATTCTCATACTTATTTGACAGAAGTACATTTGTTAACATAACACCCGCATGAGCATGAAGCATATAGCAGCTCTCTTACTTTGTTTAAATGTCCTTTTTTTATTGTTTGAAAAAAATATAAAATAAATAAATGTCCCTTTTTTAAATCTTCATGACTTGAAATAAATGTGCAACACTCACTGTCTGATAAATGTTTGCAGACCTCACCCTAAGCTGCTGGTTATCGGATAAAGATATTAAAGATTTTAAAGATGTATAAAAGATATAAAGATTCTCCATTCTGTCCATGGATAGTTTTCTGTATAAAACACATGCACTTTAGGAAAAATGTTTCTCCTATATGGACGGCAAGGAAAGCATAGGGAAATATTAAAACATATGCAACCCAACATTTCATATTTCTAATATGTGCCTATTGTACCATGTACTCATATGAAAATGTATGAAAGTAAAGAATGCAGGTCATTTATTGTATGCTGGAAATGCATTTCAAGTTCAGTCAAAGTTTCAAGAGCGAGAGAAAGACGAGAATCATGAGGAAAACAAAGTTTGGTCTTGGTGTACATCCAAGAAGTAATTAAAAAAAAGGCGTTGGCAATATTGTTCATAATGTATCACTTCTAATACACCAAAAACCCTTGTCTCTGTAATATATTGCCATTGATTCAACTGAATGTCCAAATCATTAATTTAGATGGCATAACTACAAGTACACTATCACTATCTGGAACGTCATCCCCCCTTAAAGTGGTAGTAAAGTCTGATTTTGTACCTGTACCTACAGGTAAGCCTATATTTAGACTTGCCTATAGGTACTGTAAATATCTCCTTCAACACCTTCAGCGCCTCACGACGCGGAGCCCGCAGCACCCGACGCCTGGCCTCAACAACCCCAGTCACCGAGCCGCCAGCATCACCAGTCGCCGTGCCTACCAACACCCCCAGCCATCGCACCCTACGACCCCTCCGCTAGCCGAACCACCGTACCCACTGAAGACATGCCACAGCACCCACGGTCGCCAACTTACTGCACCCACAGACTGCTGCCAACCAGCTGCCGCCCTCCACCCTCACTCTACCCCTACAGAAGGACTCAAATGACTCTCCCACGGTAATACAGATTCCCCACACCACCCTGCCCTGACCTGTATCCCTTCACCTCCCCTGACCCAACCGTCACTCCACCCACCCTAACATGCCTCCTGCACTCCTCCTCCTCGTTTTCCTCTCCACCATCCCAAAAATCACCTCCCTCTACCCGCCTACCCCCCCAAAACAGCTCTACATTGTCCCTTCACTTCTCCCCTCTCCCCACTACGGCACTCACCACCTCCTCCTGCTACCCCACTCCCCCGTCGACCCACGTGCCATCACTATCAGACCCACACGCTCCTGCACTTCCCATCCCCATGTCACCTTCCTCACCCTTCTCCTTCTTCTATCCGCTGGGGACATCTCCCCGAACCCTGGCCCCTCGCCACCTCACCCCTCCTCTAGGGACCCCCCTGCTCCCGCCAGCTGCCGTAACCCCCTCAACCTCATACCTGTGCCCCTTCTCCCCGCATCTATCCCCCCTCTCTCGGTTGCACTCCTGAATGCCCGCTCGGTCTGCAACAAACTTACTGCCATCCATGACCTCTTTATCTTCCACTCCCTTAACCTCCTAGCCATCACTGAAACCTGGGTACAGGCCACTGACTCCACCTCCCCTGCGGCACTCTCCTATGGAGGTCTCGTCTGGTCCCATTCATCAAGACTGAGCGGTCACAAAGGTGGTGGGGTCGGCCTGCTCCTATCACCGCTGAGCACCTTCCAGGTCCTCCCTAACCCTCCCTCCCTAACCTTCTCCTCCTTCGAGGCTCACTGTATCCGGCTCTTCACCCCCACCCCCCTAAGGATCGCAGTGATCTACAGGCCTCCCGGATCCATACCCCGCTTCCTGGATGACTTCGCCGCCTGGCTTCCCTTCTTCCTCTCCTCTGAGCTACCAACCATTATCCTCGGGGACTTCAATATCCCCATCAACGACAACAGCCCGGCTACTTCCCAACTCCTCCACCTAACCTCCTCCTTCGTGCTCACACATCACACTCAATCCTCCACCCACATCATTGGGAACACCCTGGACCTCGTCTTCTCCCACCTCTGTAACCTCAACCAGTTCTCTAACACCCCCTTCCCTCTCTCCGACCACCACCTCCTCACGTTCTCCATCTCCCCTTCCCCTAACTCCCCCCCCCAGAGTGCCAAACCATCACCAGCCGCAACCTCCGCAACCTGAACCCGGCCCCCCTCCACTCAGCTGCCGACCGCCTACACGACAGCATCCTTCCACTGTCATGTCCTGACCTAGCCACTAACATGTACAATGACTCACTATCAGCTACCCTAGACTCTCTGGCACCCCTAACCACACGCTACATCAAACCCAGACTGCTCCAACCATGGCAGAACGACCACACTAAATGCCTCAAACGCCGCAGTCGCGCGCTAGAGAGACTATGGCGCAAAACCAGGTCCCCCCGTTCATTCTCCCTCTACAAATCTGCCTTCCTCACTTACACCTCCTCCCTCCACGCCGCCAAGCAGGCTTACTTCGTAAACCTGATCAACACCCTCTCCTCCTGCCCTCGCCGACTCTTCTCCACCTTCAACTCCCTACTCTCCCCCCCCCCTCCTCCACTCAGTACCTCACTCACCGCCCACGAAATTGCCACTCATTTCCACAAGATTGATGCAATCCGTCAGGACATAGTCAACTCGCAATCTACCTCCCCACCTAGCCCCCCCCTATCTCCCCCTCATCTCTTCCCTCCTCTGACCTCGCAACCGCACTGCCCCCCTCCACACCCAAGACCCCGCTTACCATAACCCCCCCAGCTCTGCACTCCTTCAGCCCCGCTACCACTGAGGAAGTCACCAGGGTCTTCTCAGAAGCCCGCCTCACTACCTGCCCCCTGGACCCTATCCCCTCTCGACTCCTCCAGTCACCCCCCTCTTCCCTCATCTGCTCCCTCACCCACATCTTCAATCTCTCCCTCTCTACTGGCGTATTCCCCTCCCCCCTAAAGCATGCGCACATCACCCCCATACTCAAAAAGCCCTCCCTGGACCCCTCTGACCCAAACAACCTCAGACCCATCTCCCTGCTGCCACTCACTTCCAAACTCCTGGAGCGCTTAGTCTACGACCGCCTAAGCGCCCACCTAACTGACAACAACCTCCTTGATCCACTACAGTCCGGCTTCCATCCCCTACACTCCACCGAAACCGCCCTCCTCAAAATCACCAACGACCTACTAACCGCCAAAGCCAAAGGCGACTACTCTGTCCTCCTCCTCCTGGACCTCTCCGCGGCCTTCGACACAGTTGACCACCCCCTCCTCCTTAATAAACTACTCTCCCTTGGCATCAGAGACACCGCTCTCTCCTGGTTCTCCTCTTACCTATCCCAACGCTCCTTCAGCATTTCCTACAATGGTGCCACCTCCCCTTCCCTCCCCCTCTCTGTTGGGGTCCCCCAGGGCTCTGTCCTTGGACCCCTTCTCTTCTCCATCTACACCTCCTCCCTTGGCAAACTCATACACTCCCACGGCTTCATCTACCAACTCTACGTTGATGACACTCAAATTTACCTCTCCACCCCCCACCTCACCCCCACATTCTCCGCCCGCATCACTCACCTCCTAAACGACATCTCTGACTGGATGTCGCTCCATTTCCTCAAGCTTAACCTCTCCAAAACCGAGCTTCTCGTCTTCCCTCCTGCCCGCGCCCCCCCCCCCCATCCTATCCATCACTACTAACATCACCACCATCAATCCCGCCCCGCAAGCCAAAGTCCTTGGAGTCATTCTGGGCTCTAACCTCTCCTTCCAACCTCATGTCAAATCACTTACAAACACATGCAGGCTCCACCTCCGGAACATCACCAAAATACGCACCTTCCTTACCCCAGACACCACTAAACTACTCGTACACTCCCTGATTATCTCACGCCTTGACTACTGCAACTCCCTCCTCACCGGCCTACCCCAGTGCAGGCTCTCCCCACTTCAGACCATCCTGAACTCAGCGGCCAGACTCATCCAACTCACCACCCGCTCCACCTCTGCCACCCCCCTCTGCCTATCCCTCCACTGGCTCCCTATCGCCCAACGCATCAAATTCAAACTACTCACTCTGACCTACAAAGCCCTTCACAACACTGCCCCTAACTACCTCACCAACCTGATTCCCAAGTACCACCCTACCCGTACCCTTCGCTCTTCACAGGACCTCCTTCTATCTTGCTCCCTGGTCTCCTCCTCACACGCACGTCTGCAAGACTTCTCCAGGTCCTCCCCCATCCTCTGGAACTCACTACCCCAATCCATCAGACTGTCACCTTCCCTCCTCACCTTCAGGCGCTCCCTGAAAACCCACTTCTTCAGGGAAGCCTACCCCACCCTCACCTAACTGCTGCTCTCCTTCATTCCTCCTACCACTCCATCCCCCACAGCCACTTCCTCCTGTACCACTACCCCCTCCCTCCTAGATTGTAAGCTCGAAAGAGTAGGGCCCTATAATCCCTCGTGTGCTGTTTGTAGGTGCTGTAATGTTTCATGTATTGTCCACCCCTCTATTGTACAGCGCGGAGCAAATCCTTTGGCGCTATATAAACTAGATGTAATAATAATAATAATAATCTCCTAAACGTGCACCGTTTAGAACATATTTGCCTGTGTAGAGCATGGGCTCATGTGCTCTGAAGGAACAGCATGCCCGTGTTAGAAATAAACATAAAATTAGTGAAGCGCTTGTATCTCATGAATACAATCATGTGTCTCCATAAAGTATAATAGTAAATCAAAGTGACCACGATATATATTAAAAATATGTGAACTCCCTCTAGTGGATAGAAAAAATAATGTCAACCGAAATGACTATAATGGCTAAATATCACACATTAAGAACCTAAATAAGTAGCGCATAAATCAGATATACTAAACAAAGTATATATACATGAAAACAGAATAATTGGCCACATACAATGGTGTCTAAATCAAACATAACTAATATATGCCATAAGTGAAAAAGACAATATCAAAGGTGAAAAAATATTCCATGCATGTGACTGTGCTTTAAGCTGGAACACACACGTGATCTCCACTTCTAAGTGCAAGTACTCTCCTTCAAATGGCAGCAATGCCTGCTCACCTCCCTTCCTCGACCCACACAGGGCCTCAAAGCAGTTACCACCTCAGTGGTGTATTCCTCTGGCAGACTCCTTAATCCTCCTCCTCTCTTATGCAACTCATAAAAAGATAAGAAAGCCTTCCATAGTGTAGTAAGTTTTAATAGGCAAAGTAAAAAGTGACAAAGTAAACCACTCACATGCTCCTTTCCATAAACAAGCGTTTTTCCCAGCCTGTGGGTAGATATGCATGCACCTGGGGGAATCCAATATGGCCACTGTGTCCGGACATACGTCACCAGGAAGTAGACAAACCGACGCGTTGCGTCACGTGCGTCGTGACTTCATCAGGGTACCGCCCCCTGGTGACTCAATGGTATTTATAGAGAAAAAAAAAAAAAAAAAAAAAACCTAATTGGATTCTATTGTGAGGGCGGGCATACGGCGGACATCTTATTGAAGTCCTGCACTCACATATCACATACATGAATCTATCCCATATATGAATTCTAGTGCTGGGTACGAATCTCCCTATATCATATTCAAGATATATCTATGTGGGAAAAGAACGGATGATAAATATAAACCTATATAAACCACATCTACAACTAAATAAATGCACTGTTATTGAATCATGAACTTTATTAATCATAAAAATGTTAAAACCATTACTCATAATGGGCTTCCTTATTAGATAGATATATATATCCAAAATGAACTGAAAAAAAAAAAAAAAAAAAAAAAACGGTCATTCGGATAAATGCTCAAAGAGCTCGTTAAATGTCAATTTTAAAAGGAGAATTAAAATTAAAATTAAATAAAGTGGCATGCACAAATACCAATAGCTTGGGTTTACAAAAAATACATTCGTCATATTAACAAAATTAAAAAATACAATAAATAAGTTAATATTACCAGAGATAATTTATATATAAATTATTATTACCAGTTCAATCTTTTAACATTTAAAATACACATTTTTAAAAATCGCTAATAAAACAGTTGAGATCAAACTCAATATTAAGGCCATGCGGTGCCTGTGTATGCATGGTATACATCCATCTCGACTCTGCCTGACTAAGGGATTTAATCTTATTACTCCCCCTCCAATGACTCACATACTTCTGTATACCCCAAAACTTGAGTCCTGACGGGTCTTTATTATGCTGTTTTAAGAAATGCCGGGAAACGCTATGTTTAGGGAACCCCTTTTTTATGTTTTGTACATGTTCCCTCATGCGTTTCCACATAGGCCTTTTGGTTCTTCCTATATACTGATAACCACATGCACATTCAAGGCCATAAACTACTCCCTCTGTGTGGCATGAAATGAAATCTTTAATCTTATATGTTGTACCATCATAATTGGCCTTGAAAGTGTTGCATTTGCCATTTTTACCCTTGGTTGCTCTACATGCGTAACATTTTCGGCACGGAAAAAAACCTACTTGGTCAAGAAATGTAATACTCTTCTTTTTGACTGGTGGCTCAAGTACATTTTTAACTAGTTTCGTCCTCAGAGAAGGGGCCTTCCTATATATAAATTTTGGATTATCTCCCAAAATCTTATTTAGATCAGGGTCCGTCTTAAGAATAGACCAATGTTTAGAAAATATTTTCTCGATTTTTTTATAATGGACATTGTAGTCCAGAATAATTGCCATTTGACTCTCAAAATTCTCCTTTTTACTTTTGTCTACAGTCAGTGACTCCCTCTCCATATTTTGCACTTCAATTATTCTCTTCTCTACTTCTTTCTCAGGGTAGCCTTTTTTGATAAACTTATCTCCTAAGGTCTTTGCTTGTTTCTTATACTCTTCCTTATCAGAGCAATTCCTTCTCAACCTCACTAGCTGGCCCTTAGGTATATTATAGAGCCATGGGCGGTAATGGCAACTGTCTGATGGTATGAATCCATTACGATCCACTTCTTTAAAATAAGTACTTGTATAAATTTTCCCTTGTTGATTCATAATGTTAAGATCCAAAAAATTAATTTTTTCATTATCAAAAGTCCAGGAAAATTTAATATTTTTCGTGTTATTATTTAATCCATTCAGAAAATTAATCAACAGTTGTCTATTTCCCTTCCAAATGATGATAACATCATCAATATAACGATAATATGAGATAAGTTCACATGGGGTTTGTTTGTAAATGGCTTCCTCCTCCCAGTGGGCCATATATAGATTGGCAACACTGGGGGCAAACCTTGCCCCCATAGCAACACCCCTAATCTGCTGGAAAAAAGTATGATTGTGCCAGAAGTAATTATGTAAAAGACAAAACTCTAGACACTCCAATGTATATTTCCTTTGGACTCGTTGGATATCACTATATTTTTCAAGTCCCCACTTCACTGCATCCATTGCTCCATCATGGTCAATAATGGTATACAGCGAAGTTACGTCTGCACTGGCTAAGATTATTTCTGGATGACCTTCAATTTTGTCTAATATTTGAATTAAATGTTTTCGTATCCCGTAGGTACGCTTTAGTTCTTTTAACTACTGGCTGTAGATAGAAATCCACATATTGACCAAGTCTTGATAGGACTGATTGGATACCGTTCACTATTGGTCTACCTGGTGGATCCTTCATATTCTTGTGTATTTTCGGTACAGTGTATATCACTGGAATACGGCAAGTTTCAGGTATCAAATATTTGGTTTCCTTTTTATTCAAGATTTTTTTATTTTCCCCTTTGGTTACTAGTTTGACCAATTATTTCTTATACGACGATGTGGGGTCTTTAGACATAACTTTATAAGTGGTATCATCTGCCAACTGTTGTGCCAATTCTTGTAAATAATATTCTTTGGATAACACCACTATGCCCCCTCCCTTATCAGCAGGCCTGATGACTATGTTGTCTCTCTTAGTAAGTCTCTTAATCCCTGTATGGATGCCTATATTGTTAATGCATTTGGGGATTTTCAGATTGTCCAAATCTTTAGTGACCATCTGTTTAAAAACTTCAATAAGATTAAATCCCTTAGTCAGGCAGAGTCGAGATGGATGTATACCATGCATACACAGGCACCGCATGGCCTTAATATTGAGTTTGATCTCAACTGTTTTATTAGCGATTTTTAAAAATGTGTATTTTAAATGTTAAAAGATTGAACTGGTAATAATAATTTATATATAAATTATCTCTGGTAATATTAACTTATTTATTGTATTTTTTAATTTTGTTAATATGACGAATGTATTTTTTGTAAACCCAAGCTATTGGTATTTGTGCATGCCACTTTATTTAATTTTAATTTTAATTCTCCTTTTAAAATTGACATTTAACGAGCTCTTTGAGCATTTATCCGAATGACCGTTTTTTTTTTTTTTGTTTTTTTTTTCAGTTCATTTTGGATATATATATCTATCTAATAAGGAAGCCCATTATGAGTAATGGTTTTAACATTTTTATGATTAATAAAGTTCATGATTCAATAACAGTGCATTTATTTAGTTGTAGATGTGGTTTATATAGGTTTATATTTATCATCCGTTCTTTTCCCACATAGATATATCTTGAATATGATATAGGGAGATTCGTACCCAGCACTAGAATTCATATATGGGATAGATTCATGTATGTGATATGTGAGTGCAGGACTTCAATAAGATGTCCGCCGTATGCCCGCCCTCACAATAGAATCCAATTAGGTTTTTTTTTTTTTTTTTTTTTTCTCTATAAATACCATTGAGTCACCAGGGGGCGGTACCCTGATGAAGTCACGACGCACGTGACGCAACGCGTCGGTTTGTCTACTTCCTGGTGACGTATGTCCGGACACAGTGGCCATATTGGATTCCCCCAGGTGCATGCATATCTACCCACAGGCTGGGAAAAACGCTTGTTTATGGAAAGGAGCATGTGAGTGGTTTACTTTGTCACTTTTTACTTTGCCTATTAAAACTTACTACACTATGGAAGGCTTTCTTATCTTTTTATGAGTTGCATAAGAGAGGAGGAGGATTAAGGAGTCTGCCAGAGGAATACACCACTGAGGTGGTAACTGCTTTGAGGCCCTGTGTGGGTCGAGGAAGGGAGGTGAGCAGGCATTGCTGCCATTTGAAGGAGAGTACTTGCACTTAGAAGTGGAGATCACGTGTGTGTTCCAGCTTAAAGCACAGTCACATGCATGGAATATTTTTTCACCTTTGATATTGTCTTTTTCACTTATGGCATATATTAGTTATGTTTGATTTAGACACCATTGTATGTGGCCAATTATTCTGTTTTCATGTATATATACTTTGTTTAGTATATCTGATTTATGCGCTACTTATTTAGGTTCTTAATGTGTGATATTTAGCCATTATAGTCATTTCGGTTGACATTATTTTTTCTATCCACTAGAGGGAGTTCACATATTTTTAATATATATCGTGGTCACTTTGATTTACTATTATACTTTATGCAGACACATGATTGTATTCATGAGATACAAGCGCTTCACTAATTTTATGTTTATTTCTTGCACTTATTGGTATTAGTTAAAGTGACAGCAGCTGTATTGTGTCAGTTATTCCCATGAGCGCAGGAGGATCCCATACTATTTAGCATGCCCGTGTTGTTCCTTCAGAGCTGTCTGTCGTGAAAAGTGACTCCCACGTGTATACGCAGGAGTGACATCATCACGGCTTGGCCATTCAAGCTGCCGGGGCCCACGAACCCTGAAGAAGGACCAAGTGAAGATGGAAGCCCTGTCAGTGGTGACAGCGCATCCCTGGAGGGCTTCATTTTAAGGTAAGTTTCACATAATGTGCTAGTATGCCATTCATACTTGCACATTATGCCTTTGTTTTTTTCCCCTAGAGTTTACTACTGCTTTAATGTTGCTTTTAATGCCCTATTACCATTTTCACTGGCTCATCAAAAGCTGGCTGTATCTTCCGTCTCATCTTCAATCGCCCCAAGGTCACAGACAACATAGTTAAAATAATTATGACATAATAAACTCAATATGTCATTTACCTGTTGGCAAATAATCCCACAATAGCCAAGCGTGTATGTCCAGTCCCCAAGATTGTATATAGACATAGTGAGTCCATTTGGTATATGTTAACTTCTAGTTGCTACATGGGCACAGGGGGGGGGGGGGGGCACTTGTGCACAAAAGGTCATGGGATTAATTCTAGGGCCTGGACTCTTTAAGTTCTATTTATGAAATGTTTATCCCTGTGGATATGTATTGCTATGTGTGCTTATTAAGCTGTTGAGGAGGGGATGTTTCTGATTTGTAGTAAAAGAGAGGTCTGACTATTCCTTATATAGATGCTTTTGTTTCTTGCTTTAATTCTTGTCTGCCTACAATTTGAGTGTCTGGCATGTGCAAACTGGGGCACCTGAGCAGGATGATGATGGTGCCAGTGTTGCTACTCCACTGTTATCCTCCATTCCAGGCTGCTATGTATTGCAAATGCGCATCCATTCAGTTTTGGTCCTGTGCAGTGGTGACGCCAACATCACATGATGGAGACTGACCCTGCTCCTTTATAAGGTGGTTTTCAGGGATGGCAGCTCTAGTGCTCACTTTGTGAGCAACACCACTATTACCACCAATGAGAAGTGTGGATTTCTGTTTGCCCTATGGGTTGATAACACCATGCACTGCTCTACTGATGACAACCTACTGTGTATACAATCTCTTGGTGAGCATCTTACAGTATATATCCTTTAATACCCTCTATGACCCTCTTTATGGACTGCCTATATAAACATATATATATATACAGTATCTTATAGGTCATACCTGTAAATACCCAAGATCCCCATGACCGTTGTGCTATGGTTACTTTTATGATTTACAATTATTGGTTCTATACAACTGAGGTCGTTGGATGGCCTGTGGTGTCTTTTGTAATACCATGAGTGTAGGTTGATGTGCGTAAGGTGTTTGGACAGACATACTATATATACAGTATATACCCATACATGTTTTGGTAGTTGAATTTTGTCCTTGCCATGGTTTTTATTCTTATATTTTTCCTTCATGCTATTTAGAAGGTATCAGCCACTTTTTTTAAGGTTTGAGTGGCTATGTTGTTTGCCCTCTCCTTTGTCATTATCTGGTTGGTCTTGGCACTCGCCCAACAGAAATTTTTGAGATGCTTGCCTCTGGCCCCACAACATGTATATCTATGTATGTAATTATATTGAGGGACCCCATTCATGGCAACCCCCCCTCCCGCCTCATAGGAAATGTGGTGTGAAACCAATGTTTTGCTTTTACTTTGTTATACAAATTGTAATGCATATTTTGTTTTACTTCAAGTTATACCACTCATTCATTTTCCTGAAGAAGCAGAACATGATTCCAAGATGGACCTGACAGCAGGTTTTATACACAATCCAGTGGCCAAAGTCACCGGGATTATGTGTAAAACTAACAGGCAATAGTATCGTGTAACATAAAAAATTGGAACTACCACTAGTTTATTCTCTAGGGTGTCTGCTTTCAGAAAATATATAATGTTTTGAGGGTTTTGTTAGTCTTCAGGCCTAAAATGATTTTTTTTAAACATGTGTGCAAAAATGCAGAAATGGCAATGGCAGCGAAAGAGTTAAGTGCTAGTCTCACCTCTAGATTAACATATCATCAAGTTAGATGGTTACATATTGAATATTGTAATCAGTTTGGTTTGTTATTGATATGATTGCACTGGGGATGCAACACACCCTTTGGATGAGTTTTAATAATAATTTTATTTGTATTCGATACATGTTTTTTATTGTAATATAAATTTTAATTTTATTTTGGAATAATTATAAAAACAATCTCTTCAACTTACTACCTTCTAGGTCCCCTAAGAGTCCATCTGGTGTTATACATCTGGATTTTCTTTCATCTTCAAACTCATCTCTCTTTTTCTCTCTCTGTGTAGAAAGTACACAGTTGAGAACAGCATCAAGGCTATGATTGCTCTGTTTAGAACGTTAAAAAAGAAGGTCGAAAAAATACCCAAGTTTCGAGGGAGAGCAGTCTCAAAATGCACACATCACACAAAATATAATAAAACAAGTGCAAACTTTAAATGTGTTCCCAAATTTACAAATCATATAGCAGAGATAGAAAATGGCCTAAATCCTAATGAAGAAACTGTTAGAAAACACTCCCATCCAGGGGCGGACTGACCATTTGGAAACTTGGGCACTGCCCGAGGGCCCGGGGTCAGTAGGGGGGCCCATGAGATGCCCCTGGTACCTTTTTCATAGGCTTTTTTGAGTTTAGGCAAGGACACAGGGGCCCCATGATCCCCTATTGCCCGGGGGCCCCATGAGTTGTCAGTCTGCCCCTGCTCCCATCACTACATCAAACACAGAGCCCATAGTTTTATTTGGCCCTGTGAGATAGTAGAACAAAAGGCATGTTTTATTGGGTAGAGCAAGCGAGGGTTAGAACCCCTGTCATTTATTGACATCTATGTCCCATTTGGGAGAATTTCCTTCACATCCTGTCCAATAGCCAAAACAGGAAGTAATGGAAACATCCCTTCAAAAATATGGAATCCTTGGTTGTCCTCAGAAACACCTATACCAGCATCCCCATTTGAAGATTGCCCCTCTTTTCCTGTTCTGGTAACAACCCAAAATTTTGTACTGGTTAAATGAAAATCGTATGATCTGGTAAAATTGTTTGTTTGTCCCTTCTAAAAATTTCAGATGAACTGTCGTGATTGGTTGTCGAATGCTGTGTACTAACAATCAGATTATTGTACGATTGCTAGCGGTATTTTTCTCATGACTTTCTGCTCATATTTACGAGGCTTTATCCTTTCAAGTACACCTTTTCTAATGCCAAAATATGTTTATTCAGCTCATATAAATGAAGTACTACATGGATTTTTCACATTTTAATTTAACATGGTATGCCATCTCTCTGAAGGACACCCATAAAAAGATGTATTAGCTGTAAAAGATGTACCTCACAATAGATGAATTGAGCAAATAAAAAAAAACATTATTTCACATTATCAAATCACATTGTGTACCATCACGTTAATTAGTCTGACACATCGTTACAATGTTTTCTGTAAAACAATAACAAAAAGATTACAGAAACTCTTTAAAAGGCATACACAGCAATTGGCTTGTCAGGTCTTCAGGACATTGTTCTTCATGACTGATGTTTAATCTCCATCACTGGATGGCATGATTGACATTGGATTTACACTCTGAGACAATGTATATTTATTATACATTAAGGATATTGGGGTCAATTCACTAAAGGGTACCACATGCAATACCACTGTCATGTGACTCATTTGCATAAAATATTTGCATGCTGTAACAAAATGTCCAACTGACAAAAAAAAAAAACAATTCTGCGGTAATTAAAAATGTGTATCTAAATACCACAAAAAAAAAAAATAAACGTGGTAAGCTGTTAAGTCCAATTCACAAACAGAACAGAAACTAAAAAAAGATGCGATATTTATCAACAGGGTTTTTCTGGCAGTATCACATGAGGTATTTTTTCAGATGCAGCAAGGGGGTCACCCCCCCCCAAATCCCTAGGGGTCTGGTATGGATATTAAGGGGAACAAGACACCAAGATTTTTAAAAAATATGTGTGGGGTCCCCCCCAGATCCATACCAGGCCCAAAATCCCTTAGGGGTGTGAGGAGACCCACACGCCATTTTTTTTTATTTGGCGTGTTTATCCCAAAACCAATACCAGACCTAAGGTCCGTATTTTTTTAAATTTTGGTGTGGGGTTTTCTTAAAATCCATAGCAGACCCGAAGGGCCTGGTATGGTATGGATGTTTTTTTCGTCATTTGTAATTGCCAGTATATTTTGTTTACATTCAGCTGTCAGTTTGAAACCCACTGGCAGCTGATGATTCATTCGTTGTTAACCACTTGCCCTCCAGATCAAAGGGTTAACTGTGTGCTGGGTGTGTTTTACTAAGGGGCGGTATCTGTGTGCTTCAATGTAAGCACACTGCTTTGGATGGCTGTGCTGTGTGCTGTGCAATGTGCCCAAGCTGACAGGGAAGAGAACTGTTATTAAACAAACAGTTCTCCTCCCCATCAGAGATCCTCGGTAATGACCGGGAGCCAGCGAGTAATCATCGGCTGGGACTCGGTGATTGACAGCCACGGCTGCCAATGGAAGGGCGTGCGTGCTCCCCCTAACTGGAAATGTGAAATCAGGTATACCTATATATGTAATTTTGCGCACCCGTGCCGACCTGTAGCAGTATTTCTGCTATAGGGCGGTCGGGAAGCGGTTAAGGACACTGCGGCTGGCTTCTTTAAAGTGGAGTTCCACACAAAAGGGGAAGTTCTGCTTTAAAAATTGGTCCCTCACTCCCCATTAAGTATTGGCACCTTTGGGGAGTGGGGGGGAAGGGGTACCCGAATTTGACAGGTACCCGCTCCCACTTCCGCTGCGATTGCCTTGGCGATCGGAAATGGAAGTTGTCCTCCTACCCTCCCTCCCCAAAGTCTTGTGGGACACGACAGGTCCCAAAAGTCGACGGGGCCATTCAGGTAGCGCAGCGCTACTAGCGCATGCTCAGTGGGCACCCAGCTGTGAAGCCGCAAGCTGACACAGCTAGGTGCCCACACTGCCGGCACCTGGAATACAGGGCGGCCGATGAAATAGGCTGCGGCGGGAACAAAGCATGATCAAAGGACATGTGGGTGGCTGTTTTTTAAAAGTCAGCAGCTACAATTTTTGTAGCTGCTGACTTTGATTTTTTTACAGAGTGAGTGGAACTCCGCTTTAACAACCGGCTACAGTGCAATAAATTTCCACATGAAAATATGCAGTAATTACCACAATACAGATATTTTACTGCAAAAAGTATTTACCGCAAAATTCTTAGTGAATTACACATTTGCAAAAAAATTACCACATGCGTTATTTTACCGCATTTTCTCAGTTGTTTTTTAACTCCTAGTGAATTGACACCATTGTCACAGTGTCACAGTTTTAATGTATGTCATTTTGTTTGTGAATAAGTAACACGTTGCAATATATACTTCTTAACCTAGCCCTGCATGGATCGGAATTCAGCCAGTTCAGCAAGGACTGACCGGATTTCAATCCATGTATGGGTATGGTAATGGTTGTACAGAAGACGATCTGCCGAATCACTTCTGTACAACCACCCTGTTGAATTTTCCCTGCTTGATCAACACTGCAAGCTCTGATCAGCTTCTTCTGATTGCGGGGAAGTCTGGCCACTGTCCGAATACAATAGGTCAGCAGGAAGGGTTCCTCCATCCACCCTGAATGTGTGGATGAGGGAATCAGGTTATTTTTTGTTTGTTTGTTTAACCCACTGAGCAACAAAAAAGAAACTGACTAAAGTATGGACTGCCTTACTCATTCATGGGGGGTGGGGGATTTGAAGGGTTCCCCTACTCCAAAGGGAGCTTCTAGATTCTGATAAGTCCTCTCCAATGATCCCCACATCCAACAGGCCAGAATTGTGGGGAGAGGCCCCTAGGCAAAGTACACTCCCAATGTTTAGGGCATGTATCCTAATATGGTTTGGGATGATTCAAGCTCACTTCCATACCCTTTTCTGTCCCGCCAGGCTGAATGCCCAAATTAGGGTTTGGTATGAATTTTGAAGGGCCCCATAACTTTTTTTGTTTTTGTTTTTTTGTATGGGGTCCCCTTAAGAATCCATACCAGACCCCTATCTAAATAAGGGATTGGCCCCACACGGTGTATTTATTATTTATTTATTTTTGCAGGTCAAGTGGCCTGATATGCTTCAGGAAGGGGGGAATCATTCTTGCTGTCCCCTATTTTTTCTGGCCACTCAAGCTGTATGTCAGGTAATGGTCTGGTGTGAATTTTGAGAGATTATGTTATTATTAGGTGAAAGAAATATCTAAAAGTTGTCAAGAGTGAAATGTTAAAACAGGAAACCTTAGAGGACACCCAGACATCCTTACAGTCGAGGAAAACACCCTGGGTCAATATGTCAATGATCTTCCCTCTGCATTCTTACGCAGACACCCTTTGGCTGTTACCATCTCGAAGTGCCTCAAACTTTAAATTACTTCTTAAGCTGATTTGTAAGCAGGGGCGGACTAACCATTTGGAAACTCGGGCACTGCCCGAGGGCCCGGGGTCAGTAGGGGGCCCCATGAGATGCCACTGGTACCTTTTTCATAGGCGTTTTTGAGTTTGGGCAAGGACACAGGGGACCCATGGTCCCCTATTGCCCAGGGGCCCCATGAGTTGTCAGTCCACCCCTGTTTGTAAGTATGTGTTTTGATCAGTTATGGGATTGAAGTATACATTTACCTTTTAAAGGGGTATTTGTATTAAAGAATTATGATGTTATTTAAATCTGGAATTTTGTTTCCCAGTCTATAGATACCCTGACAGTATCATCTACTGCTGATGAAGTGACTGACTATTCACGAAATGTGTTGAGTATGGTGATGTGTTGTATCTTGATATTCAATAGTTATACTTTGGAATTTCATTACAAATAATTCTGAACATTTTAATACATGTATTTTTAAATATTATAATTCATAACTATAGTGAATCAGTTTGTTGTTTTATTATGTGAATACAAATTTTATCGTCAGTTTTTTATAAATGAAACATTTTCTTTTATCATCTATTTCGTTTTTGTGATGTACCTCATAAAAATCCAATGGACACTTGAAACGTATTGTGAGATTCCACCCCTCTATAAGCTCACCGATAGGGGACATACTTCAAAAGCGAATTGGTACAGTTAGTTGGAAACAAACGGAATTAAGTAGAATTTGGCATGGTTACAGAATCACACCACAATAGATTACATTAGTTCAGCTACCTCCAGCATTTACACACAAACACACACACTCCAACACAAACACACAAATTAGCTCTAGCAAGCAGTAAGCTGCATACATTTACAGACACACATGTTTACTGGCAAACAAACACATTTATCGCTTTAAATAACATGCATGTGGAATGCCTTAAAGATGCACAGTGTGTACACTGACAGCACATATTTGGCTGTTAAAGTGATTTTTTTTCTTTCCCAATAAGCTTGGCTTACTTACAACAGAAGAACCAAATCAGATTTATTTCAGTATGACAAAAAAAAACACTTTTTTAAGATAGTTTAGGTAGCAAAGCATGCTTTTCATCAAGTGGTAAAAGGCCCCACTTTGACCATCCGATATGTCACTTCCGGTTTGGCTGAAACTCACATTGGGAAAGCAGTGGCACCTCTTTACAGTTGTATAGTGCTAATAATCAAGTTCTATCCTGTGTATGTGCAATTTCTAATATTTTGAGTCTATAATAAACTATTTTACACTATGGTAGGCTTCCCCCTCTGTTTATATATTCCTGCATAAATGTTTTGGTGTTCTTGAGAAAACCATTACAGATGTGGAGAAACTGAAAGTGGAAATAAGAGCTACTTTGCCTTGGAAGGGGTACGTGGATCCCTTGGTTCTCATCCAGTGGCCGGCTGGAGGTGTTGAGTTCTTGTGAGTAGGTGTATTGGTGCCCTTGGTTCCCAGTAGATGGCTTGATGACATACTGGTTTACCAACAAGGGCTGTTTGATTTACTTGTAAGAACAAGAAGTCAATTCATTTTGGTGAGTTTGGAGTGTTTATCTGTGTTCAAGGTAGATTGGAGCACAAGTCCTGTTTATCTTGCAACACATGGCTGTTAAGAATACATATATTTATTGGTGTAAGTACTGTTTTCATTTATTTCAGCTGCTTCTAATACACTGACACTATGGGGATGATTTACTAAAACTGGAGAGTGCAAAATCTGGTGCAGCTCTGTATAGAAACCAATCAGCTTTCAGTTTCTTTTGTCAAAGCTTAATTGAACAAGCTGAAGTTAGAAGCTGATTGGCTACCATACACAGCTGCACCATATTTTGCACTTTCCAGTTTTAGTAAATCAACCCCTATGTGTGCATAAATCTTTTTGATATTATTGAATTGTGTCATGTCATTTGAGAACGTGATATACTGAAAACTCAATTTTACCTTTTTGTCAAACTCTAAGGTGTTTTCTTTTAAGCATAACAATTCAATTACTAAATCAAAGTACTTTTTATTATATTTCTGAATTCTGTGCATTGTCTGTTGACTGAAAAAAGAAGTTAAGACTATATACAAAGAGACCAACCTGAGTATGAGGTGACAAAATAAACCCAAGGATGCTGGGGAACTCATTAATATTACAGATTCAATTTATAAAATGCTTTATTCCACTATTTAAGCAACACATTCATGTCCAAAATGTGTACAAACCAGGAACAAGCAATTAAAGTTAGTCTCAACATGTACAGTAACTTTTGAAAGTTGATAAAGTAGAATAAGCAAAAAAACTAGACTACTAGTGTTAGAAGCTTTCCTTAACCTAATATCTAATATCTTCTTATTAACAGTACTAACACAAGTATGAATGAGTTGGATCTTAATAGAATAATTGAGTTATTATACTTATATTTGTTCTAGATTGGGAAAAGTAAGTAATTAGACTTCATAGTTTGTGAATATACATATGAACATATATCTTGGGTTTTTCCTTGACATTCAAGCCACATATGAGAGCAATTAGCTATACCTTCCCCCATCCTCCCCCATCTATGTAAGAGATAAAGTTACACTCAGACTTTGAGAGAAGTAGATTGGAGGTTTTGTTTTAATACCTCTGTTGGTGTCTATTATCTTAGTGGGACTACAAGAGAATACCAACCCACTTTTAGGAGATGGTGGGGGCTGGATTGCTCTTTTAAGAGCAGAACAAAGACTTTTTAAGGACACTTTGCTAGAAGCCTTGTTGCGTTACACACATACACACACATATACATATATACAATCTTATTATCAAGAACTTAACTATATTTTTTGGACATTATTTAAACATTCTGTATGACAATATTTTATTTCTAATTTTATGCAACATTATTATTAAATCATCTTTTTGAGTTTATGCAAGAAGTGGAAGGACTTTCTATCTGAACATTTCTCATCAATACAAGTTAATAAAATATCGAGACAATACGATATTTTACAACTAGAGTTATGGAATAAGCTTTTAAACTGGTGCATCCACGCATTCTTCTTATTTTATGTTGGTATATCCAAAAAAAAGACTTGTCTACAATACTGAAGTTATCATAATCTTTGGTGTAGGCTTTATAAAAGTCTACTATTGTCATGCACCTGTGGTAGTGAGCCCTTGTAGATTGCCAACTCGGGGTTCCCCAGGGCACGGAGTCTAAGCCCCAGCCTGCTTCTTCACCAGAGCCCCTGATGGTGGGGATGGACCTGCAGCAAGCTAGAACCAGATGGCGGCCCCCAGGTACGCCTGGCTGAGGATGCGGAGATCACTCGTGTGAGCAGAGTGTAGTGGCAGGAAACAACGGGGAAGCCGATAGACAAGCCGAGGTCAGGACGGGTGGAAATCAAGCACAGTCAGTGGACAAAGCCGGGGTCGATACACGGGTAGTCAGATACAGGAGTAGCAACAGACAGGAGCACAGAGAACTAAGAAGTTGCTCAGGCAAAGTGGGCTAGACTGAGCATGTCTATATAGATATATAGACAAGCAAACTAGGAGGCAGGCCAGGAAGTGATGGAAGGGGAGAAAACAAAACCCAGAGAATAGCAGATGACGCCCATAGGTGAGCACAGGCAAACCACACGTGAAAGGAATCAGGAACAGCACTGCAGCAAGGAGGCAAGAATACACAAACAAGAAACTGCGGCTAACTTGTGACGAATATGGAGCGATGAAATAATATAGTGGAACAGAGATCAAGCTTATGAGACACTGAGTGGTTTCCACTTTTGAGAATCCAGGTGAGAGGAGCACATACAGTAATGTAGCAATTGCCAAGTTGTGTATTTTATGATGGCAGCAATTATTTGAATGATCTTTTTGGTTTAGAATAGTTAATTTCTATGCATCATTCTTATTTGATTTCAATATACCTTTAATCTGTATGAAAGAGAGAAGAGAGATGCAGAAATTGATAATCTCTAGCAGTGATATGATCTTCATCTACTACATCTGTAATGAAGCCAAACGTGGAAGTCAGAATCTGAAGAATTTAATGGTACTTATAGCAGAATCCATGTTAATATTATTATTATACAGGATGTATATAGCGCCAACAGTTTGCTCAGCACTTTACAATATAATACAATATAATATAATTGAATATTAACAATAGCCAAATTTAATGTTTTTGTTAAACTGGATCTAGCAGGGTTGGGGTGTTTAAATCTACCCATTTGCAGTCTGCTGTCTGCAATCAGGTTTAAAGCTGTATTACAATAATGCTTGATTATATCAGATTCTACATTACCTGAACAGCTCAGAGAAATAATTTATGAAAGAAAGATTTTATGACTTTGGTCAATCAAACAAATAATAATAATAAAAAAAAGAAACCATTGTTTTTGTAATTGCGCATTGTTGAGTTACTAGGATACAAAGCTGCATATTTGATTTATCCTGCAAAATGAAAATGTAATTAAGTTCCTTTTTCCAGGATACATGTGAGCTAAAGGCTTTCCTGTGATTTTTTTTTTGTTTTTCACCAATGTCTTCTGATATACGAGGCCACTGTTTCTGAGGCACTTCATAGATTTTATATGTAATTTGTTTTGGAAATTGTTAGAGATCCATGACAAACCTTTTTAGCACACAAAGGATATTTTGTCCTCATGTAATATGTCAGTGCATTATTATGTAGTGGAATTGTTCAACCCTACTATGACATGCCTCTCCATATGACGAAGCACTTTCCTGTATTAGACCGTAATTGCAGACCATGAATCTCCACTGCTTACTGCTCTATGAGCATAACAATGTGAAACTTTGCTCAAATTAATAAAAAGGCCTTTACTATTGCAGGTAAAAAATTCCATTAGCACTTTTATGGCAGAAGTTTTGCTATAATAATGGATTGCCAGTCACTAGTATTGAATTATTTGACAGTGATTAACCTTAAATAATTTTACCATGCTTGCTTTATTGGACTTTTCTATTGCATGTCTATGGAAACACATTTCCATAATGGCCATGGAAGGGTGAACTTGAAAGGTGATGCTTAACTGTTTGCAGAGTCTTACTGTCCAACTTTATTGGAGGTTCTTTGTTGAGTAATATTCAAACTTATCTTTTTCAGTCTGAGATTTTGTGTGGAAAACACTGCTAAAGATGGAATGGGTGACATGATTGAATCTGTGTGCTTTATGACAATCCACCTGACGTGATGAACGTATGCTATGGTCCAGAGAGTAGAGTTATAGACTCATATGAAAATGGAGGAAAGTAGCCTTAGTTTCTTGTAGTCTCATCACACAGGATCGTTAGTTCGGGCTGCACACAGTGTAGCTACCAGCACTCTACCTCCTCCAAGGACTGCTCATGTCTCGGCAGGAGGAAATGTGTATAGGGCGGGTAATTTAACTGTGTGCAGCCCGAACTAGCAATCCTGTGTGATGTGCTGTGTAGAGGAGCGCTGCACTGTCAGGTGCTGGAGGACACAGCACAGCCTTTCTCCTGTCTACCACTGCTGCTGAATGAGCTTTACTAATCACAGTTCACTGCACCAGGCTGCCAATTCCAGTGTTGGGATGGGGAAGAAACTCAGCCAGCCAGGGGGGGCACAACCGAAATCTGGGGGGCACAGCCCACCCCAGCACCCCCCTAGATCCGGCCATGCTAGATGGTTGTCTATCTGGCAGACCTCCGTGTGAAGCTGTTGGTAGTCCTTCCGATGTTGTTCCTCCAGCCTGAAAAGCATAGCTTCAATATCCGATTCAGTGGGGAGAGCCCAGATTAGTGCCCGTAGGTCAGCCTCTTCCCGAGTAGGGTGTGTGGAAGGGCTCGGGCTACATGATGCCTGGGAGGAGGATGTAAAGATCACAAGCACCCCTGACATGGAGCCAGACCGTAAGGATTATGCTGTGGTCATACCAAGAGAGGCGTGTGGAGCATTAGGCCTCGAAGTGCCACGTGGCTCTGTGAGCTGCGATGTGGGTGAAGAGTGTTGGTCATCCGGGAAGAAATGCCTGAAATGGGCAGCACAGTGGCTAAATGGTTAGCACTTCTGCCTGGAAGTACTAGGGTTGTTGGTTCAAATCCCAGCCACAGCACTACTTGCCTGGAGTTTGCATGTTCTCCCTGTGCCTGCGTGGGTTTCCTCCCACACTCCAAAGACATGCTGGTAGGTTAATTGGATCCGGTCTAAATTGGCCCTAATATGTGTATGTATGAATGTAAGCTAGGGACCTTAGATTGTACACCCCTTGAGGGTTAGGGACTGATGTGAATGTACAAGATATATGTGAAAAGTGCTGCATAAATTAACAGCGCTATATAAGTACCTGAAATAAATAAAGAAAAACATTTCCGTGGTTGAGGATGCCCGGGGGGCATTCTTGGTTTTTGGCATTTAAGGTAGCTCATGATAAGTAAATAACTTTCATTTCAATGGTAATAGGTGGGTTGGGAGTCGGGCGCTCCAGCAGGACACGACTTCACTCTGCCATTTGTTTTCTTAATGGAAAGATCCTCAATATCTCTGGTCACCATGTTCACAAACAGATCAACCGTAGGGTTGGTCTGACTCAGGAAGCTGGTAGATGTTTTCTTAAAGCTATTAATAGGCTGTACATGATATAAAATCCACTTCTACATCTACAGTTAGTGGGTTCCCTCTAGACTCTGCCTCTAATTCAGTCAACATTTTCAACATCTTGTAATCTTTCTTAGTAAAATCCTTCCAGCTCTTAAACAGACCATCCAAACGGGTGTTCTTATGTTTAAAACAGGGGCGGACTGACCATTTGGAAACTCGGGCACTGCCCAAGGGCCCGGGGTCAGTATGGGGCACCATGAGATGCCCCTGGTACCTTTTTCATAGGCTTTTTTGAGTTTGGACAAGGACACATGGGTCCCATGATCCCCTATTGCCCAGGGGGCCCCATGAGTTGTCAGTCGGCCCCTGATCTAAAATTAAGCTTGCGGACAAGTAGGTGAATATTCTTAATTGCATTAAATTTATCAATATTTATGTTGGACAAAAATTAAGGCCATATTGTAAAACATTTGTTTCATCAGGGTACAGAAGGTATCTAGACAAGTTAAATACTTCAGGATTGTCTTTTCCATCCCATCTGTTTTCACCACGTATTGATCTATGCCTCTCATCTGTTTCATAATATTTTGACCTGATTTTCTCCCATTTTTTTCTGTCTGAGTTCCTGAAAAATCTGTGAGGTTAAAGCCTTTGGGAACAACTCCACTAAGTGGAGAAGCAGGTACCTGATTAGAAGGAGACACCATTCATGCAAAACCATCACAAACAGAAGAAGAAGAGTTACCTACATGGTGTACAACCCGGGTCATTTTATATGCCTGAGAAATATCAATAGATTGGTCAGGGTTACCATCACCAGGTGACAGTTTAAAATCATGACCATCTGAATACGAAGGACAATTGGTATACTATTAGCATCAATGTATTTCTGAAAACAGTAGGCATGCCAAAAAAAAAAGTAGTTTTCTGCAGTAACAACTGTTTTAACCTTTTCACAATAGAGATTTCATTCTCCTCTCTGTTTAAGCCCCTAACTTCTGTTTAGATTTGAAGCATATATTTATATATATATTCCACATACTTCACAAATAGCTGTGATATACTTTAACCCTATAAACAAAAACTTATACCAACAGTGTGCAAAACAATATATCAGGAGACACAAAATGAACAAATCAACAAGACATCACGTATTATTATCACAAGGTCTCTACCAGTCAAAAAGAAGGGTGTTTGCCACCTATGTATAGACAAATGATATGGTTGGAGAACCAAGTGTAAACATTATACTGGCACCTTAATTATAACTAAATCATGAAGTTAGAACATCCCATCGTACACAAAGGGAGACAATTGGACAAGAGGATTTTTATGTGCCACAAAAACACAGTATGAAAATTATATAAAAACTGTATACAATTTCATCATTACATTAAAATTCATATATTAAAACATGGTATCATGTCCACATCCATTCAATCAGCAAAATCTGATCAAGTTGGTAACTAAGTGGTTGCAGCCCAGGACATTTATGGGACCCCAAATGGTGGAACCAGTATCTTCAGTTCCTGCAGGTCAACCTGCAATGGTTGTTGTTTCACAGATTTAAAAATTTCTGATGAACTGGTTGAAATAATGAAAAAAACACATGGTGACTGCAGAGCTGCTGGCTCCCACCAGACAGAAGGAGAGTGTGTCTACATGCTGATGAAAAGTTTTTTGTTTTATGGTAAAAAAGGAATCCTAGCCTACAGGAATCCAGTGAATAATCAGACCCTGTTCCTGGGAAAGGGGGGGGGGGGTGTCATTCAATGTTGGATTTGTCATAATTAATGGCATACTAGGGAGTAATGTCCATGGCAAGAGAAGAGGCAATGAACATTTAACAATGGGCTTAGCAGGTCCATGAGTAAACCCCATCTGAGGTCACCAATATTACATATTGATGATCCTTGATTATGCCATTTTCTATCCTGAAGTTGTTCCTCTGCAAAAAAAACCCATCCAAGACTATCATCGGAAAACTATTCTACATATTTACTAGAGCAGGTTTTCCCAAATAAATTCTTACTGACCAAGACACTCCAGGGCATTTATACCATTGCTTATGGCTATTGCAGATTAGGCAGCTACACACATTTGTCTGTCATCCACAGACAGATGGCTTGTTCAAACACTTCAAAAATATCATAAAAGCTATCCTTAAATGAGTGGTACATAAGATGAGGATAATTACTATTGCCTTTTGCTGACAATCCTGTTTGAAGTGCTTCAGGACTCCATGTGGCTCCTGCCCTTTAATTTGGTTTACGTCTGGAGACCCCAGGGTTCGCTTGACCTAGTGAAGGAAAATGGATGAGTGAATCCACCCCTCAGAAGAGTGTTCTAGAATATGTGCCCTATGAAAGAATGTATTGGAAATGTGATGCCATAGGTGAAGGAACATATGCAATTTGCCCAGATGGCTGAACTCTGGGTTTATGATAGCTCATCAAAAATAAGATACTTCCAAGTGGGAGATCAAACAGTGGTCCTGTTTTCCACAGTGGAACATTAATTTCTTGCCAGGTGGCAAGGCCCAGTTAGCTCATGGCTAAAGTGAGGGACTTGAAGTTCACATCCAAGACTCAGGCTTATCAACTCTATTACAAAAATACAGCAAAGCCCTGGAAAAACAGAGAATTGGTGATTGCCTAGGTGGAGGCAAGACTTGAGCCTCAGATTGGTGTGGACAGCATCCAGGTAGCAATGGAATTTCTGCAAAATAACAAGGAGAGTTTCTCAGATTTACCAGTGCTCACTGATGTTATTGAGCATAATAACATTACTGAGACCAGTGCCAAGAATTGTGTCACAGAGTAAGAAGTTGAGCCCAAATTGTATTTGTTCTAAAGTCAATGGCACTCTGCAGTTCTGCCATGGTTTCTGCAAGCTTCATGAAGGTGCAGGTGCATTAGGGGGATAAGCTAATGGGAAGAGAAGCTCTGACCTGATCCATCATCATTTTGGACCTTAGAAAGGGTTATAGCAATATAGATACCCCATAAATAAATAAATATAAATAATATAATAAAATAAATAATAAAATAAATTAAAATAAATAAAAAATGAGATACCAGAAGGCTGCCTAGGCGAAATCAGCTTTCTCCACCCCAGAGGGACACTCCTGGTACAAAATAATTCCTTTGGCCTACAGTCACATTCCAATAGGCAATGAATAGGAAACTGCAACTTCATCAGGAATGCCTCTAACAAAGGCCGACTGTGAGTAAACCGCTTTCTCCACCCTTGAAAGGCCTTTTGATCTTCAGATTGCTACAATCACATTCCAATGGGTAGTGGATAGGACACTATAACCCCACTGGGAATACACCTTGGCATATCAGGTTGACATTGCGATTTTTAATTGGGACTGGAAATTTCATTTGCCGAATGTCCAGGCAGTGTTAGACTCTCTGAGGAGAGGATGATTTCCTGTGAATCCTGAAAAATGTGTCTTGGGAATGAAGGAGGCAAAGTACCTTGGGTACATCATAAGAAGAAGGATGGTGAAGTTACAAATCAATAAGATAGAGGTGATACAGTTTTGGCTTTGCCCCATCACCAAAGTAGCAGGTGTGTGCATTCCTAGGCATAGTGGGGTAATACAGATGATTTTGTCATCCTATTGGCTCCCTTGAGTGATCTGACTAAGGGTCAAAAGTCATTCATAGTCAAGTGGTACATGGATGCTAAAAAGGCCTTCCTGGAGCTCAAGTTGGAACTGGGCTAACATCCTGTCCTGGTAACTCCCAATTTCTAAAAATAATTTGTCATTTAAGGACTAGGAGCTATTCTATCATAGGTCTTTCATGGAGAGGAGCATTCAGTGTTTTTTCTTGGAAACTAATTACAACTGAGAAGAACTATGATATAAAAGAACAAGAATGTTTTGCCATGAAGTGGGTCCTAGAGTTGCTCTGATGTTCCAGTGTGTCTCCAACCATGCTCCTCTGACATACATATGACACAATAAGTGTACAAACGCTCAGTAAACCCAATGGATCCTGACACTCTGGGAGTTCAGGTTTGTGGTAGATCAAAGTCCTGTCAAACCTTATCAAAAAGGTGATGCTCTTTTCTAGTGCCATTAGTGCTTCCATCTTTACTGGGTTGAGACTCAGGCAGGGAGTTGAAGGGGTATGTATTGGACAGAAGTGACAGATCCTGGTGGAAGACATTTTTTTCCCTTTCTTTATGTAGCAGTTGGTGGGCTCTTTAAGATACACAACAGAGGTAAAGGGAGGGTGATGGGGAAAATGTATATTACATACTTCCTTATTAATGTTAGCCTCACAAATGTTTACTCATGTCTCCAAGCCTTGGTTAAAGGCCTATACGAGGACAAGGTCTGATTACCTTAAATAACAAAAGAATGTGACTATTTGGACAAGGCAGACCACTGCTCTCCTTTTCGTTTGCATGGGGGGTGGGTTGTCGATTGCTTACACACAAGTCCAGTATATAACACACAGCTAGACTGGAAATATTTGTCTCGACCCAGAGCTTGCCTTAAGCATGCGTCTATTGTGATCATTGGCCACGCCATATGATGGAGGGACCAGTGGTGGAAACAGCATCTTTAGTTAAGTGTTCTTGTTAAATTTACTTTTTCTTTATCTGTATCTGTCCTTACTTGTAATAAATATTTTACTTATAAGTATTTGTTTGATCTCTCTTTGCACATATCGAATACAATCCCAAAACCCTAACAAAACAGAGGGGACGGTTGATAAGGAAGAGTAGGAGAAAGAAAGAAAGAAAGAAAGAAAGCATGCTGGAGGGACTACTGATTGCTGCATGTGTGTGTTTGGTTATGCACATGTCAGAAAGCTTTACTGCTAGCTGTAATCGGAGCAAAGTTGTTGATATGTTTTCAAAACCCCTCCAGAATACAGTTGCATCAGGTAGTGACCCATGTTTACTCCCACCTAGCAAATCCCTCCAATCTGAGGACTTCAGGGAGTGCCCTGTTAGTCCAGAGAGGAGTATATCTAGTGTACCCTGACATGCCCTGTAGTGTCTTGGTGGACTGCCAAACTTTGTATATCATATGCACTGTTGGATCGGTGGATTGACTAACAAAGTATTAGAATCTAGAATTAATAGAGGGTTACAATTATACAGTAAAAAGGAAATATATTACAGAAAGAGATTTGTGCTCCTCTATCCTCCCAGTCTGCAAGATGTTGAAGTTGGGCTGCCAAAAAAATATACCCAGGGGTTTGATCTGTTAGATATTGTAAAAATGCATATTTATTTCTAGCAGACATATTGCACCTTATCAAACACTTCAGGCCCCTGGCACACTCATTTAAAAGCATCTTGAAGGTGCCCACAGGCAGAGCCTGAGACAGGTGGTAGATTGCCTCCCGGCAGACTGCCAGCTTGAGGATATTCTTAGAGCAGAAAGGAATTCCTCTAACCTTATGCTGGATGGCAATAGGCTTCAAATATTTACAGATAGCACAGTAGCAACTCTGGACAAGCATCACAAAATGAAGATTACAACGAGCATTAACAGCGACATGCATCAGATATCACTGACATTTTCCCTTTAAATTAATAGCGCCTCCTAACGGCTTCATTTATGTTGCCACCAATATTCCAAACAAGACATTCTAACCAAACTAGACCTCCCTGTACTCTTGATTTTTACAACAAGAAAATATATCTGGAAATGACCTGCAAATTAATATACAGTTGAGACCACGGGTTCTTCATGACTTGACATAGGTTAACCACAAGTCTGGGTTGACTGGTTGGCTGATGTGAATTAATTGGCTGGACTGATCTTGGATCTTACCAATCTCAAAGCAAGCACAAGTAACAAAAATACACAGTACAGTACAACTTAGTCAACCGAAAAAGGTGAGAGTGTTCTAGCTTTGGATTGTTTATCAATTTATAAAGCTTTCTTTTAGATGTGCCTCTGCTTCTGTCTTTTTTTTTTAAGACCTTCCAGGTTCATATTAATTGCACTCCTCCTTATACTCTAGATAAAATAAAAGTTAGGCATACACCGATTAGGTCTATCATCCCTGGTTAAGTTGTCCTGATGCTACATAATCTCTTAATTATTTGTTGTAAAAACAGCCTTTATTCTTTTTTCTAGTACATTTATAAATGTACTACATAAAAAGCATTATAGCCTTGGGTTTTCCTAAAGTGTAACCATTGTTACTTATTTTCCATTAATCCATTTCATGTCGATTGGATTAAAGGTGCTTGAGCTACTTGTGTGGATATAAGTGCTGGCATATTTTCCTGACACTCATTAGAACCTAAAAATGCATCTTGGAGAAGCTACAAATTGTCTTCAATGTTAAAGAAGTCAAACTCATGTGACTAACAACTGCAAGCAGGTGCGGACTGACCATTTGGAAACTCGGGCACTGCCCGAGGGCCCGGGGTCAGTAGGGGGCCCCATGAGATGCCCCTGGTACCTTTTTCATAGGCTTTTTTGAGTTTGGGCAAGGACACAGGGGCCCCATGATCCCCTATTGCCTGGGGGCCCCATGAGTTGTCAGTCCACCCCTGACTGCAAGCTATACCATAACCTGGATAAATGAAAACCTTCATAGATAAAAAGCTGCATCTGTTCTTTTTTTTTTTTTCTTCATTTAAACTGGCCTTGTACAGTAGTCATTACTGCTCTTTCTGGAAATGTCAGTGGCCTGTCAACCATTATGACAATGCCCAGAATCATAAAGAATCATAAAGCAAATCTGGACTTCTGGCTTGCATACAGCGTTGTTGCCTTCATACTTGGCTTCTTTTCACATTCCTTTTTAAAATCAATACTATATGCCCTTAACCCTTTTTTCGGCTTATTTTCTCTGAGTTTTTCATGTTTCGCTACTATCACGATCAGTCACTACTACAGTCATCCTTAGCCAAAATATCTGAGCCTCCTCCTTGAAGCCATCAACGGGACCATCACTGCACCTTGTATTAATAATCAAGCCCACATATGTCTACTGCAAGAGTCTGCCCAAGTTTAAAACTGTCACCAACAGCACTCCTTTTTCTTCTGCAATTATCCACAAAATTATGTCTACTTGTGAATCCATGGTGTGGGGGTCTCCCCACAATCCATACAAGGACCTTCAGGTCTGGATTTTAAGGTCTAGACCCCACTCCAAAAAAAAAATGGTGTTGAGCACCCCACAAAATCTATACCATATCTTAATTCAAAACATGCAGTCCAACAGGCCCAGAAAGGTGGGAATGAGTGTGAGGCCCCCTCCTGAACCATACCAGGCCACATGCCCTTAACATGGTGAGTACTTTGCAAGGAGGGGCCCTGGCAAAATACCTTGTCCACATGTTGATGAGGACAATGGCCTCAACCCCACAACTCTGGCCAGGGGATTGTGGGGGTCTGTGGGTGGGGGGCTTGTCAGAAGCCCCCTTTAAAAATCAGGGGCCCTCCTGATCCCAGCATCCCCCATGTGAATATAAATGGGTTAAATAGTACCCCTACTCATTCACCAAACAATGTGAAATGCAAATAAAAACACAACATAGTTTTTAACAAATTATACTCTTCTTCCCCTCACCACTAATGTAAAAAAAGGGGTGGGCTCGGGCGGAATCCCTTGCTGACAGAATGAATGAGTTATTGGCTGTTAGGACACCGGATTCTTAGCAACCAATGATTCATCCCTGCTGCAGACAGCAGGCATGAGTCACTGGTTGTTACAAAACCAGCATTGCCAGCTCCTTAAAAAATCAACATGTGACTCAAAAAATTTACCAAAAATTCATAAAAATGCATTGCTTTTGGAGTGTTCTAATTGTTTTCTATAGAAGGTGCGTTTTTGGTGCCATTTTTAAACAGCTCACCAAAGATACAGCATGCAGGACTTTTCAAAATGCAGTGCAAATGCAGAGCACTGATGTGAACAGGTACATATGATTTAAAGGGGAATAATTTTCATGCACTTTTGTAGCACTGGGAAGATGCATTTTAGCACAGCAAAAGCATATCAATGTGAAAGGGGTCTAAGACAACATTTTCCATCACTGTGATAAAGTAGTGACCTGGTATGCAGGTGGTGGCTTGAATATTTCATTCGCTAGTGCCTGTGGCATTGTTTTGCCTAGCAAAGTGTATGGTTATGATTGTCAGATGAGTTAGTATTGTATGATTTATATTTTTTTACATGACAGCAACAATAAACAGGCAGAACTTAAAGTGAAGTGCAGCAGTACGTTGTAGATAGTAACAGTGTCCAAGATGTTAAAAAGAAAATATACCTGCCCATACAAAGAAATTTATACTACATCATATCCGGTTCTTAAAACGTAAGAAAAGAGATGAAATACATTTATTGCTCAGTGTGCTCAGTGTGCTGCTTTGATAGTTCAATGGCACTTAAAGGTCTCAGTGACCGCAAAAACCACCTACAGACTACAAGTCATAAAGAGAAATTACTTCTGAGAGAGGAGAGACTTCAACAAAGAATATTTTTTTTATCTAAAAAGTAATCTCTCTAAAAAGCTATTGAGGCTGAAGCATTCTTTACATGGTTTTTGAATGAACATAATCTACCTCTGGCTGTATCTGACCATGATGTCTGCTGTTCGACAGAATGTTCCCAGACTCTGCAATAGCAAAACAATATTCATGTGGATGTCATACATTCACAGCCATTATTAATACTACACCATAGCTCCAACTGATATTGTTAGAAGGGGCCATTTACCTTGTGTCTGGATAGAAGCAATAATGTCTAGTTCATTTTTCTGAACCCTCTTCTAGCACATTACAACTTGCAATGCTGGATATGCTAATTTATACAGATGGGATGACTTAATGGCCTACAGAGATTGGTTAGTGACTACAGAAAGCATGTCTATGTCCAGGGCTGTTTATATCTTCTTCTAAACTTAGAAAACCTCAAAAAGCTTAAACATGTAGCAAACTTGTAGCAGGGCTCAAAATTTCAACTCGTCTGCTTGCATTGACGAGTGTAAATATGATGGGGGTGAGTGTGTGTCCAGACTGCAGCAGGTGAAATTGACCGTTGGGAATGATTGGTGCTGAGGTGGGGACAGTTACAAGCACTGATCTCCCTGTGTAGCTTCAATGAAGCAGCTGAAAGCTGTGGGAGGGAGAGGAGGAAAAACGGCTTCCAGATGCTTCATTGAATGCCATATAGGGAGATCGGTGCTTGTAACTGTCCGCACCGCTGCACCAACCATCTCCAACCGTCCATTGGATTTCACTATCTTGGCCCCCTATGTGCTTCTCAGTGCCCAGCCCATGCTCCCATCCTCCGCACCTATAGTAGAGTCAGAGGCTGGATCTGCTGTGCCTCCCCCTGTGCCCACTCACACTCCAGGCAGCTTTTAAGGGGATGTGTGAGCGTGAAATTGTATACAGAGCAGCCGGTATCTCTGTAATGCTTCTGATTGAGCCAGGGGCTCTTCCTTCCTTCCTTCCTTCCTTCTTTCTTTTCTCCAGCCATTCCCTCCCCCTCCATCCTTCCTTCCTTCTTTCCTTTCTCCAGCCATTCCTTCCCCCTCCATCATTCCTTCCTCTCTCCCTCCATTCCCTTTTTTCCTTCCTTCCTCCATTCCCTCCCTTTATTCCTTCCTTCCTCCATTCCCTCCCTTTATTCCTCCCTTCCTTCCTACTTTACTTCCTTCCTTTCTTCTTCCTTTCCTTCTCTCTTTTCTACTTCCCTTCCTCCATTCCATCCCTTTTATTCCCTCCCTTCCTTCCATCCCACATTTCTTCCTTCCTTCCCTTCCTTCTTTCCTTTCTCCAGCCATTCCCTCCCCCTCCATCCTTCCTCCATTCCCTAACTTCTGTTCCTCTGTTCCTTCCTCTCTTTCTCCCCTACCTCCCTTCCTTCCCCTACCTCCCTTCCTTCCTTTCTTCCCTCCCCTCCTTCCTTCCTTTCTTCTTTCTTTCCTTCCTTCCTCTCCTCCTTTCCTTCTTTCCTTCCATCCTTCCTTCCCTCCCCTCCTTCCTTCCTGCCTTCCTCCATCCATTCCCTCCCTCTCTTAATTCCCTCCCTTCCTTCATCCATACCCTCCTTCTCTTCATCTCCTTCCTTCCTCCATCCATTCTCTTCCTTCCTTCCTCCATCCATATCCTCCCTTCCTTCCTTCATCCATTCCCTCCCTTCCTTCCCTTCCTTCCTTCCTTCCTTCATCCATTCCCTCCCTTCCTTCCCTCCCTTCCTCCATCCATTCCCTCCCTCTCTTCATTTCCTTCCTTCCCTTCCTTCATCCCTCCCTCCCTTCCTTCCTTCCTTCCTTCCTTCCTCCCTCCCTTCCTTTCTCCCTTCCTTTCTTCCTTCCTTCCTTCCTTCCTCCCTTCCTTCCTCCCTCCCTTCCTTCCTTCCTTCCTTCCTTCCTTCCTTCCTTCCTTCCTTCCTTCCTTCCTTCCTTCCTTCCTCCCTTCCTTCCTCCCTCCCTTCCTTCCTTCATTCCTATCTCCCTTCCTTCCTTCCTTCCTTCCTTCTTTTTCCTTCCCTAGCACCCTCTCCTTCCTTTCTTCCTTCCCTAACCCCCCTCCTTCCTTTCTTCCTTCCCTAACCCCCCTCCTTCCTTTCTTCCTTCCCTAACCCCCCTCCTTCCTTTCTTCCTTCCCTAACCCCCCTCCTTCCTTTCTTCCTTCCTTTTCCTTCCTTCCCTAGCACCCTCTCCTTCCTTTCTTCCTTCCCTAACCCCCCTCCTTCCTTTCTTCCTTCCCTAACCCCCCTCCTTCCTTTCATCCTTCCCTAACCCCCCTCCTTCCTTTCTTCCTTCCCTAACCCCCCTCCTTCCTTTCTTCCTTCCCTAACCCCCTCCTTCCTTTCTTCCTTCCCTAACCCCCCTCCTTCCTTCCTACCTTTCCTTCCTTTCCTCCCTTCTTTCTTCCCTTCCTTTCTTCTTCCCTTCCTTTCCTCCCTTCCTTCCTCCCTTCCTTTCTTCTTCCTTTCCTTCCTTTCTTCCCTTCCTTCCTTCCCTCCCACCCTTCCTTCCTCCCTTCCTTCCTTCCTCCATCCATTCCCTCCATTTTTTCCTCCCTTCCTTCCCTTCCTTTATATATACTCCATTGCAACCATAAAAAAGTACTTGTTTTACTGTATATCAATTTGTATGTTACTGTAGACTCCAGACTTTTAAGCCTTCCCCACTTTTAAGCACATTGTGGCCACACCCTGCATTCAGTAGAGTGTGCTAAACACCTCACTATTGGCGCCCTCGCCCCATTTTCAAAAGTTCCCAGGTATGCATATGCATGATTACAGTATATTCTGCCACAAAACTCAAGTTTTGTCCTGTATACAAAGTAGGTGCCTTATTCACAGGTAAGAATGTAGATAACCCCATAACATTTGCAATTACAAAATGTTTGGGTGTGTACATTTTGCCATTGGAAAGAATGATCAACCTTTAATCAATGTTCTGACAGTACTGAAAAACACCACATTTATAGGTTCCTTCGATAGTACATTTATTCTCTTTGTATTGGCTGAACTGAAAAAAAAATGTCCTTGATTGATGTAGCCTTTCTAAAGTCTATTTCAGGTGTTTGTTTAATTAATTTAGTGACTAGAGGGTCTGTCCTAAGCAAACACCAATAAATGTCCATTATTTTCTTAATTTGTTTATGTTGACACATACTGTATATCTAGTAATACATTTGGTTGTTTCTATGTTTGTAGTATTAGGATTCTTGCCAAAAGCAAGGAATACTAAGATTTGAATTTAGCCTTTTAAGATGTAATTTTTTTTCTTTTTTCTAGAACTTCAGACCAAAAGTCTCTGCATAAGTGCATTTTGCCTCTCTTTGAAAACCTTTGTGTTCTGAAAATTTGTGTTAAATGCACAAATATTGACTATATGGCATGGGTTTAATTAAGGGTGCAGGGTGTGCATTGTTAAAATTTAGGACTGTATTTCCTGCTGTGAATTACTGATACAATGGCTCCTGCTGTCTCTCAGCCAATGAGGAGAGACCTGGGAGAGCTTAAGCTCTCATGGATTGTGATCAGGCTCAGGTACGTACTGGGGGGACTGAGGGGGGAGCTGCACACTGAAGGTTTTTTACCTTCATGCATGGAATGCATGACAGTAAAAAAACCTTCAGACTTTAGAGCCACTTTAAATGTAGAGATGTAAGTTCCCATCTGGTGTCCCTTATGGACCTCTTGTGGATATGGGCAAACAGTTTTGTCTTTAATGAATCAAATTAATTAACCTAAGTTTTGTTGCATTAATTTATAAATACATGTAAAGCCACATTGTCATGTAATGATACCTCTGATACTGTATGTGTGATCCCTAATTCTACACAGTCTGATTTTCCAACTATGGGGCTTTGATAACAATGCATGAACTATTAGCAGGTGGGTGTATTTGTCAGAGCCATACAATGATCAGAGAACTTGATAAAACACAGGAGCTGTGAAGGACTGGGTGTAGTGTTTTGCAGCCAAGTGGTCACTGTAGATTCTTGAACATTTATTAATTGCAATAGCTGCTATTGTACATCTCATAACTTATCAAATTTGTTCAGTGCAATGTGTTGGTGGAACCATGACACTAGTTGCAAGATCATTTGTATGATATAAAGAAGAAAAGTCCCCCACATTTTAATGAATGTCATAGCAGTGACAAAATGCTCTGAAGATTCAGAGATTGGAAAGGTTAAAGCCTCTAGAAGGGGTGAAGATGTGTTTTGTCTGCTATGTAAGAGGAATTTATACTGGATCTTCACTATGTATACTGGAGCAGTATTTCTCAACCTTTTTCCAGTTGAAAAGTATTTTCAGGCACGAGCCACCCCTGTCCAAGGCTTGGTTCACGTTACTGTGTGTCGCGGAATGCACGCGAAATCGTGCTCATTCCTGACATGCAGACAAATGCTCTGCTCTTTAGGAGTACCTTATACATTGGCAAACGCAGGGTGTTTTTGATGTGGTAAATACAAAAGGGATAACAGGCGCATGGTGTGGCAGTCCATGTATGTTTGATGAGTTTCAAATGGGCAGGGGTAAGGGTAGTCCAGTAGGCACTAAGGGCAAGCTGCGTAGGAGTGAAGCATAATTCTGCAGAAGGGAAACAAAGAAACACAGCGCCTCCAAGTGTGTCCTGTGAAGGTATTTAATAGAAAGATAAGTAGTAACTCGTATCTTAGAATTTAAAAACAGGCTCATGGGTAAGAGGGTGAGATGTCTGTAGCCAGATGTTGTTGTGTGTCTGATCCAGAGAGGAAATCGATAGAGTCCACCAGCAGGTGGTGCTGTGCATGTGCAACATGGTTGGTAAGCCATGTGGAATCTCCAAAGTGTCTAGCAGCAGATAATGCTGTGCATATGCAGCTGTCAGGGCCTGGACTTGAAACTGGGCCTTCTGCGGTGGGAGGCAATGTTTCTTCTCACTGAGCCACCTGGAATGCTGGACAGCTCCCTTGATAATTCTTTGGATGATCCTGCCTTGGCCCTGCTTGTCTTGAACCTTGAACTCCTTGCTCCTCCCATGAACTTCCTATAAAGGCCATGTCCTTGCACTTCCTCCTTGCCAGATTATTGTGCCTTCCAGCCAATATCCCGCTTCTCTGTCCTGCTGCTGTCTACATCTTCGCTACCGACCTTTGGCTTTGTTACTGACTACGATTTTGTCTCATCCTCATCTGCTACCACTTGTGACCGACCCTTGGCTTGTGACTGACTCCGCTACTGTCTGATCCCTAAACTGTTTGATCCGCTATCGGTTTCCAGCTGGTTCATTCCCTGGTGGGGTGATCCTGAGATCTGCGACCTGGTATTAACACGCAGCCAATTCCATCTCCACCATTAGGAGCTCTGGGGAAAACCGGTTAATACTTAGACCCCGCACCTCAGGTGAACCTGCGCCATTCCCAGGGTGATCCATTGGTGTACCAACCCTGCTGGTTTCAGGTAAGCCTTACAACTGCTGTAGCAATTGGTCTCTGAACCTGACCTTACACCATGACAGCAGCATGGATGGTGGAGCCTGGCAGAGTCTCCAAGATGTCTGGGATCAGCACATGTGGTGTCTGATGTCATCAAAATGTGATGCATTTTTGAGCATGTGCAGGACGAGATGAGTCCAAGCGTGCTCTTTCATCAGGCAGCTGCATTTTGATGACGTCAGACGCCACATGTGCTGATCCTGGACATCTTGGAGACTCTGCCAGGCTCCACCATCCATGCTGCAGATGCACAGCACCATCTGCTGGCAGACATCTTGGAGATTTCACCAGGCTTACCACCCATGTTGCACATGCACAGCACCACCTGCTGACGAACTCAATCAATCTCCTCTCTGGATCAGACACACAACAACATCTGGCTACAGACATCTCACCCTCTTACTATTGAGCCTGTTTTTTTAAATTCTAAGATGTGAGTTACTACTTATCTTTCTATTAAATACCTTCACAGGACACACTTAGAGGCGCTGTGTTTTGGTTTTGATGTGGTGCAATTTTAAAACTATGGTCAGGGATAACTTTCCCTGCATTTTTGTTGGTAAGGCAGCCCACTGAAATGAATGGGCTGCCCTACACACAGCCACATACAGTCATGGCCGAAATTGTTGGCACCCTTGATATTTTTCCTGAAAATCAAGTATTTCACACAAAAAAGGTATTGCATTAACACATGTTTTGCTATACACATGTTTATTCCCTTTGTATGTATTGGAACAAATATAAAACAGAGGCAGAAAAGCAAATATGACATAATGTCACACAAAACCCCAAAAATGGGCTGGACAAAAGTATTGGCACCCTTAACTTAATATTTGGTTGCACACCCTTTGGAAAACATAACTGAAATCAGTCGCTTCCTATAACCATCAATAAGCTTCTGACACCTCTCACCCGGAATTTTGGACCACTCTTCCTTTGCAAACAGCTCCAGGTCTCTCTTATTGGAAGGACACCTTTTCCCAACAGCAATTTTAAGATCTCTCCACAGGTGTTCAATGGGATTTAGATCTGGGCTCATTGCTGGCCACTTCAGAACTCTCCAGCGCTTCTTTGCCATCCATTTCTGAGTGCTTTTTGACGTATGTTTGGGGTCATTGTCCTGCTGGAAGACCCAGGATCTTGGACGCAAACCCAGCTTTCTGACACTGGGCCCTACAGTGCGACCCAAAATCCTTTGGTAATCCTCAGATTTCATGATGCCTTGCACACAGTCAAGGCACCCAGTGCCAGAGGCAGCAAAACAACCCCAAAACATCATTGAACCTCCACCATATTTTACCGTAGGTACTGTGTTTTGTTCTTTGTAGGCCTCATTCCGTTTTCGGTAAACAGTAGAATGATGTGCTTTACCGAAAAGCTCTATCTTGGTCTCATCTGTCCACAAGACGTTTTCCCAGAAGGCTTTTGGCTTACTCAAGTACATTTTGGCAAACTGTAGTCTTGCTTTTTTATGTCTCTGTGTCAGCAGTGGGGTCCTCCTGGGTCTCCTGCTATAGCGTTTCATTTCATTTAAATGTCGACGGATAGTTCGCGCTGACACTGATGCTCCCTGAGCCTGCAGGACAGCTTGAATGTCTTTGGAACATGTTTGGGGCTGCTTATCCACCATCCGGACTATTCTGCGTTGCAATCTTTCATCAATTTTCCTCATCCGTCCACGACCAGGGAGATTAGCTACAGTGCCATGGGTTGCAAACTTCTTGATAATGTTGCGCACTGTGGACAAAGGCAAATCTAGTTCTCTGGAGATGGACTTGTAACCTTGAGATTGTTGATATTTTGCCACAATTTTGGTTCTCAGGTCCTCAGACAGTTCTCGTCTCCTCTTTCTGTTGTCCATGCTTAGTGTGGCACAGACAGACACACAATGCAAAGGTTAAGTGAACGTCTCTCCTTTTTATCTGCTTTCAGGTGTGATTTCTATATTGCCCACACCTGTTACTTGCCCCAGGTGAGTTTACAGGAGCATCACATGCTTGTAACATTCTTATTTATCCGCAGTTGTGAAAGGGTGCCAATACTTTTGTCCAGCCCATTTTTGGAGGTTTGTGTGACATTATGTCGAATTTGCTTTCTTTCCTCCCTTTTTTTGTTTTGTCCCAATACACACAAAGGGAATAAACATGTGTATAGCAAAACATGTGTTAATGCAATACGTTTCGTGAGAAATACATGATTTCCTGGAGAAATATCAAGGGTGCCAACAATTTCGGCCATGACTGTAGATGTGAACCAAGGGCCTATTCACCTGTGAGGTTGGAGGGCTGTAAAACCACGCAATTGACCTGCTTTTACCACCCCCAACTGCTCCCCCTTTAGCTGCAGAAACAGCAGCTGGGGGTATACACATGCTATTGTCGCAGCTGGAAGTATACCTCCAGGTGAATGGAGTTGAATTACAACCACCTCGCAACTGTGTGAGCATTGCACGCAGTTGTGGTGTAGTGAATGATGCTGCTTTTTTAAAGTAGGTGGTGAGGAGGCAACATATTGCCACTTTATCACCTGTCAAATGCATCTGAAAAGTGATCTAAGCATGGATTGCTTTTCTGAGGAGCAGCAGTCTTTGCTGCTATTACGAACAAGTCCTAAAAAAGCAGTTCTGATAGGACAGGAATACAGGGGCGAGATTAAAAGTAAAATACATATACACACAAATAAAAACAAACACATACAGACATACACACGTACAGTACGTACGTACACACGTACATACACATGTACACACACACGTATACATGTACACATACATGAACACACATGTACACACACGCACATGTATACAGCATTATGAAAAAGTTACAGTACCTTATCTTCCATCACACAGCCCAGGTACTGCACTCTAGGGGGAAGCAGAGAGTACAGAAGACACTCTCCTTTGCTGAGAGGTGTGATGACTCCCAGTGCCGATGTACAGTGCGGCTGGGGATCTGGAGCTCGGGCTCCAGCAGGGGCAGACTGACAACTCATGGGGCCCCCGGGCAATAGGGGATCATGGGGCCCCTGTGTCCTTGCCCAAACTCAAAAAAGCCTATGAAAAAGGTACCAGGGGCATCTCATAGGGCCCCCTACTGACCCTGGGCCCTCGGGCAGTGGGCGGTTGAGAAAGGCTGCACTAGAGCTCTGTTGAATGTTAAGTGAGACATAACCCACTTTTATGACTGAACTGGCGTATTCTTGCATTTTTGTTTGAATGAGTCAGTGCCTCCCTGTTTAGGTAGTGGAATAAATGTCAGTTCTATTATGAAGTTTGGGAACTATAGATGGTGGGTATTGGTATGTTCCCTGTGGCTGGCCATTTTAGGTATATTAATATAATTTGCAATTGTAGATCCTCATCCTCTAGATCAGTGGTTCTCAACCTGTGGGTTGCGACCCCTTTGGGGGTCGAACGACCCTTTCACAGGGGTCCCCTAAGACCATCAGAAAACACATATTTCTGATGTGTAAAGAGCAGCTACTGTGTAGAAAGCAGCTGCTGTGTTGAAAGCAGCTACTCTGTTAAAAGCAGCTACTGTGTTGAAAGCAGCAGTATTGGAGGTAAAACGACACTCATGAATTATAATTACTGGGTAAATAATTTTATGATTGGGGGTCACCACAACATGAGGAACTGTATTAAAGGGTCGCGGCATTAGGAAGGTTGAGAACCACTGCTCTAGATCCTCATCCTCTAGATCCTCATCCTGTTTTAAAGGGAAATCCTTCTGTGAGACTATGGGGGGTAATTAACAAACGTTGTGCACACAAGCTTGCACCACTCTTCTAAACATAAATATTGGAGCAGATGCTGTTCTCAACTAACAAAAGGGATGCAAGCCCATTTTTTATTTAGGAGGGATCAGTTCTCTATTCTGCCGTGTCTGTGACAAGCAGCACAGAGTACATGAGAGCTGGAGCTGCATGCTCCAGGGAGGAGGAGGGTTGTTAACCCTGTAGATTCTGCTCATGTAGTGTAATCACTGTGTAAGCAGAGAGAGGGATGTGAGCTGTCTGCTGACATCCTGTATGACAAAGTGACACCTGTGGCAAATCTGTGGCTGTTTCCCATGTGGGAAAACTGCTATATTCCTTCTGTTGATTAGGTGCAGATTTCTTGTGACTGATTCACTTCACTGCTCAGCTTACAACTCTCTGACATCATCACGTACAAGGTAGGACCTGATGACTGCATTGTACCAGAGGACAGTGAGGGCCTGTCCACATCTTAGAACGTTGGACAGCACTGGCTGCTGGGGGAGTGTAGAATAAGGTACTTGACTGGTATCAGTTCGCATTGTTCTGAGTGATTGCTGTGGACTACAAAACACCTCCCCTATGTTATGAAGACGGGGGAAAAGGGAAAGTGTTTTGTTGTCCTAAAACACATACTATCCTATGGTAGCTCTATAGATACAGTACAATATTGTAAAAAATAATGTCAACCTAGCACAGAAAGTGTGTTACTGGCTAGATCACTAGGTAAACATTTAGGAAAGGAAGCAGCTACTACTTCCCAGTGGTAAGCTGCAGTGTAATATTTTTGTATTCTTGGTTTGGATAAGGTAGAAGATAAAGAAGCAGTTCATTGCAGTTGTTCATACATTTCAGAAACTGTAATAGTATTTGTTATTTGCTTTTTTTTTCTTACTACCTAAACCCCAAAATCATATAGCTTCAGAATTGCTTCAGGCTATCTCTTGTACACATCTACTGACACTTGTGTGCACTTTGCACACTACTATTTCCTCAGTAATGGTTTAAATGATGATCAGTTTAATAAAGTTTTGATAATACATGTCCAAATTAAACTCCAATCATAGTGGTTCTAGACTAATCAATTGACTTAATTTATTTGAAAACAAATAAAATCATATATTTAAACAATCAAAAGTACAGCCCCAATATAATTACTATACAGGCAGTCTCTAAGCATTGTGCTATGTAGTGTCGATCCCTGAGCTATGATGGTTTGTTCATATAGAACTCAGCAAAAGATGGGTAAAATCATTTCTTGGCATAAAGCTGAAGCTAGATGGTTACAGCAGGGTTGTGGATCCATAACATTGTTATATAGAATCTTCCACACAAAATTGTTGAATCCTTTATCTTTCTCTGGTCCTTCATTCATTATTTGTTTTGAACTATCCTATGGTGTTCATGTATTAGTTATTCACCCTTTGACCACTGCACATACATTACCTGGCAGGATTTAAACTATCCTATTTACATTTAAAGTCTCCTTCCCCCCCTAAATTGAATATTTGATACCCAGTTAGGAAATCCATGCCATTAGAAACCTATGATTGTCAGATAAGGTTGATAGATCCTTTTTTCTTTCTCAATAAAAAGACAAACAATTGCCAAACTCTAGAGGTAATCAGGGAAGAAAACAGTTATCAGAATAGTAAAAGTCTAGCGGACATCTCCAAATTTTAAAACAGGTTCCATACATATAAAAAGCCTTCTTGAAACAATATTCTTACAGGGCACATTTTCTCTGTCTCCAAAGGCATGATTCTCTAAGACTTTCATGCTGCTGTAGCAATCACTAAGGTTTTTGTTGATACAGGAGTTAAAGAAGACATACTATATGCATTCTTGACACCTACCAAGTACCCCCTGACTTTTATGACTGTTGGGCTTTTGGCATGGGGGTTTCCCTCAAAATCCATACCAGACCCAAAGGGATTTGTATTGATGGGAGGGGGGATCTCACACCAATGAAAAAAAAAAAATTAATTGTCAGGCAATGCTGACAATTCTTCGGACATTCAGCTGTCAGCGGGGAACCCCACTGACAGCTGAAACATTAAACAATGTATCACTACTAAAATAGCACATGACTTAATAATATAAATCATGCAGTATTTTAGTAGCTGAGCGATATCTTACCACATACTTAGATATGGTAAGATACTGCTCAGTAAATTGTCTCTGTTCGAAGTTCGCAGTCAAACTTTTGGTAGATTCGAATGTTCGACCGCGAACTGAACAGGGAGGTGTTCGACCCATCACTACTAGTTACTTCACTGGATATACATAAGGGTTTTCACCCAATGGGATTTATTTATAAAGTGAGGCTTCACAATACTCTCTAAACTAAGTCTTAATTTTATTTTGTGCAGTGATTACCCCTGAATGAGCTGCTGGATGTTTTGGGCCCCCTCTTTCTGTGCCCCTGACTCTGAAAATAGCACCTTGCACTGCAACACAGCCTTGCAGATGTACAGTATATGCAGTACCTGGGAAGCAAAAAGAGATGTGACACAACAGTACCAACACAACAAACAGGTACACTAAAGCAAGAAACACATTGCAAATAGATGAACAGTAGAAAGAAAGTACTGCAAAAACAAGCAATGAGCGTGGAGAGCAACTTCTCCTAAACCCTATATTATGGCAATCCACATGTAGCCCTCATCCCCGGGAGGGGACATTGAGAATGTGTCCATTACTGAATAGAAAATACTTTTAAATAATATTTTGAGTCAGATATACAACTCTACTGCCTAAATATAAACCAGTAACTAGCATCACCTTATGCCCTATATCAAGTATACTGCTACAGGGAGGCAGGGGTGCACAAAATCATGTATATATACGTGATTTTGTATTTCCGGGTAGGGGGTGCAGCTGTCAATCTCTGGGTCCTGGATGGTGATTACCGATCGGCACCTTGTGATCACCGAGCATCTCCAACGGGGAGGAGGACTGTTTTGTTTACTAATAGTCCTACCTGTCAGCTGGGGCACAGACATCCAGCAGTGTGATTACAGTGAAGCACACAGACACCGCCGCCAGTAAAACACTCCCGGCACACAGTTAACCCTTTGATCTGCCCTTATGTTAACCCCTTCCTGTCCAGTGCCATTAGTACAGTGTTAGTGCTTTTTTTTAGCACTGATCACTGTATTGGTGTCGCTGGGGATGTCAGTGACACCAAGTCCGTTCCTCCCAGTGTCAGAATGTCCGTCGCAGTCCTACTATAAGTCACTGATTGCCGCCAGTACTAGTAAAAAAAAAATATACCGCCATTTGCAAACTATATAACTTTCACGTAAACCAAATAATTTACACGTATTGGGATTTTTTTTTAGCAAAGACATGTAGCAGAATACATTTTGGCCTAAATTTATGACGAAATTTGATGTAAATTGTTTTACTGTACACATTTAATAGCAGAAAGTAAAAAATATAGTTTTTTTCTCAAAATTGTTGGTCTTATTTGTTTTATAGCGCAAAAAATTAAATGCGCAGGCGATCAAATACTAAACAAAGAAAGCTCAATTTGTGGGAAAAAAAGGACGTAAATTTCATTTGGGTGCAGCGTTGCATGACTGCAACCTCAGGAGGGCAAGTGGTTAACAACAGAAGCTATATATTGCACGTTGTTTGTTCATGGAAATCTACGTATACTGCTTTGCTTAATACGTTATAAAGGTGAGGGTGCAATGCATTATTTAAAAAAAAGGTTCCTTTTCATATTTTTCATTTTGACATCCAATTTTCTAAAGTCGTGGTGATTATTGATGTGGTAGAGGGATGAATGCAATGACTGCAATGAGTTCAAGCATTTCTTGGTAATATTCCACTACTATGCAGATATAATAATGGATGTGTCCACTATTTCAAATGCGGCTATTGTTTTAGCACAGTTGCATTTATTACTACATTTCATGGTGTTGTTACAAACTGGTTTTGCTCTCAACATTTTTGGAAAATCTGGTAGATTTTATCTTCTAAACTTATCATAGTCTGGTGCATTAAACTGTTTATCTCATATCAAATTATAAAACTGTCATATTATGCATCAAATGGTAATATTGTTTGATGCATGACAAATATAAATGCAAAATGTATATCATAAATCAAAAGGTATAAAAAGAAGGGAATTTGTATCAGTTTTCCTTATTTATATTCAGTGCTAAAATATTTATTTTAATTTCTAATCTGGTGGAAATAATTCAAGGGTATATTTATTATTTACCACTTACATTCAGAAAGTGGAGCTCTAAGCCATTCTTACATAGTATAAAACATAGCAGGGTGCAACTTTTCTATTAATTAGAGATCTGAATGAATCATAGGAGGGATGTATCCCATTCCATACTGATAGCAAAAAAAAGACTGTCTTCTATCATTTTTACACTGCAGTTTTTTTTTGTGAATGGGTAGCAGTACCGTGTACCCCATATTCATTCACATGGAGGGGCAGGATCTGGGGGTCCCCTTGTTAAAGGGGGCTTCCATGTTCTGATAAGCCTCCCACCCGCAGAACCCCACAACCACTGGCCAGGGTTGTGAGAAAGAGGCCCTTGTCCCCATTAACATGGGGACAACGTGCTTTGGGGGGAGCCCCCCTGCCCCAATGCACTGGAAGATAGAAGACTGGACTGGTGGACTGAACTGAAGCAGACTGGACATTGGCGGACTGGACTGTAACAGATGGAACTGTGATCAAATTAAATGAAGCATATCGGACATTAGTAGACTGGACTATTGCAGACATTAGTGGACCAGATTGTAGAAGACTGAGTGGTAGCAGAGGGACTGGAATGACTACTAGCCAACTGACATACAGGAGTAGCAAAGATCAGTGAAACACTGCAAAGACACAATGCCGTTTATTTGGTCTATGGTGACAGCTTGACTAGCTTGAGCTTAAATTAATTTTCTAGCCCACTTAGGTGTCATTTATCGTGTCTTGGAGACCCTGGGCAATACCCAGAAATGCCCATGGCCATAAGAGACAGACAAGGCCAGGGGAAGGTAAGTGATTATGACACTACCCCCTATATAAGGGGATCTCCCCACACATCGAGGCTCCTGGTTTCAAAGGGAAGCAATGATACAATTGTCAAACCAAATAAGGAGAGAAAATATCTTAGTTTTCAGGCAATGGTCCAAGAACATTCCTCTGAAACATACCCCTTTCAATCCAATAGATTATAAATCTTGCCTCTGGAAATTTTGGCATCAAGGATCTTTTGAATTTCATATTCTTCAGAATTTGAATTGACAATATTATTATGGATAATCTCTGTCTCCTGACTCTTTTGTGTAAGGTGATGTGAAATGACAGACCATGCAATCTAAAAATTTCACAAACAAAGGTTGGTCCTAGAGCTGCAGCCAAGGGCAGAGACATGACAGAAACAAAGTGTACTATCTGTAAGAACCTTTCGATCACAACCCAAATGACTGAAAAACCCCCAGTGAAGAAGATCTGATAAAGTACATGGACAAGTGATTCCATACGGCACAGCAAGTGCAAGTAAAGGACCTGTTGGAGTATTGGATGGAACTGGTAATACATGTTGCTACATAATCTTTGGTGTCCTTCCCCATTCCTTTAAATTGTAAGCTCCACGAGCAGGGCCCTCCTATTCTTTCTGTACTGAAATGTATTGTAATTGTAAAGCGCTGCACAAACTGTTGATGCTATATAAATCCTGTACAATAATAATAATAATTCCTGGCTGCCAATAATGATGGGCCAAAAAAGGTGAACATTGTATGGATTCTAGCATGAACCGCTAGTTTAGCATTATGTGCCCAGTGAAGAATCTTGATCATGTGGTTGGTTGGCACAAGGGTTTTGCTTGGAGGAATGAGAGTCTTTTTGAGAGAGGTTATGGCAAGAATGTGAGCAGGAGGTTTGATGGGCTCCAGTATGGAAATGGTCTCAAGGTCATGTGGGTCAACAAGGAGGGAGAGAGCATCTACGCTTGTGTTACTGAAACCAAGTTTGTACATAATGACCAAGATGAAGTGAGAAAAAAATAGAAACCTTTGAGTTTGTCTTTGATTGAGATCATGATCAGACTGGAGATTCTCAATTTTTGTAGTCATTAAATATGGTCAGACTTTTTTTTCTGGTGGCAAATTTTTTTTGGAGAAGATGGTGAAAGAGTACTTCTTGTCATGGACCTTGTGCAGCAATATAGTTCCAATCCCTCAAAGTGAATCCATAGACTTCCAGGAAGAATTTTGGCAGTATCAGGCCAGTGTAAAACTGGTCTGGTTAGAAATACCTTTTTCTGAACCTCAAAGGCTTTCATAGATTCATGAATACAGTTCTTGAGATCAGCTCCTTTGCAGGTCAAAGCAGTGATAGGTGCCATCAGTGAAGAAAAGCCCTTGAAAAAACTAGTAATAATAGTTGTAAAAGCCTAAAAATCATTGGGTGACTTTCAGAGTAGCAGGGCTTGGCCAGTTCATGATGGCTGAGACCTTGTCAGGATCCATTTGGATGATGTTCATGAACATAATGTACCCAAGAAAAGGTAGTTACTGTATTTCAAAGAGAAACTTTTTGGCATAGCCTTGGCATATAATCTATTCTCCTGTAAGTGTTGTAAGATCATCCTACTGTGATCACAATGTTCTTGGTGGTTTTTGAAGTAGACCAGAATATCATCTACAGTCATGGCCGAAATTGTTGGCACCCTTGATATTTTTCCTGAAAATCAAGTATTTCACACAAAAAAGGTATTGCATTAACACATGTTTTGCTATACACATGTTTATTCCCTTTGTATGTATTGGAACAAATATAAAACAGAGGCAGAAAAGCAAATATGACATAATGTCACACAAAACCCCAAAAATGGGCTGGACAAAAGTATTGGCACCCTTAACTTAATATTTGGTTGCACACCCTTTGGAAAACATAACTGAAATCAGTCGCTTCCTATAACCATCAATAAGCTTCTGACACCTCTCACCCGGAATTTTGGACCACTCTTCCTTTGCAAACAGCTCCAGGTCTCTCTTATTGGAAGGACACCTTTTCCCAACAGCAATTTTAAGATCTCTCCACAGGTGTTCAATGGGATTTAGATCTGGGCTCATTGCTGGCCACTTCAGAACTCTCCAGCGCTTCTTTGCCATCCATTTCTGAGTGCTTTTTGACGTATGTTTGGGGTCATTGTCCTGCTGGAAGACCCAGGATCTTGGACGCAAACCCAGCTTTCTGACACTGGGCCCTACAGTGCGACCCAAAATCCTTTGGTAATCCTCAGATTTCATGATGCCTTGCACACAGTCAAGGCACCCAGTGCCAGAGGCAGCAAAACAACCCCAAAACATCATTGAACCTCCACCATATTTTACCGTAGGTACTGTGTTTTGTTCTTTGTAGGCCTCATTCCGTTTTCGGTAAACAGTAGAATGATGTGCTTTACCGAAAAGCTCTATCTTGGTCTCATCTGTCCACAAGACGTTTTCCCAGAAGGCTTTTGGCTTACTCAAGTACATTTTGGCAAACTGTAGTCTTGCTTTTTTATGTCTCTGTGTCAGCAGTGGGGTCCTCCTGGGTCTCCTGCCATAGCGTTTCATTTCATTTAAATGTCGACGGATAGTTCGCGCTGACACTGATGCTCCCTGAGCCTGCAGGACAGCTTGAATGTCTTTGGAACATGTTTGGGGCTGCTTATCCACCATCCGGACTATTCTGCGTTGCAATCTTTCATCAATTTTCCTCATCCGTCCACGACCAGGGAGATTAGCTACAGTGCCATGGGTTGCAAACTTCTTGATAATGTTGCGCACTGTGGACAAAGGCAAATCTAGTTCTCTGGAGATGGACTTGTAACCTTGAGATTGTTGATATTTTGCCACAATTTTGGTTCTCAGGTCCTCAGACAGTTCTCGTCTCCTCTTTCTGTTGTCCATGCTTAGTGTGGCACAGACAGACACACAATGCAAAGGTTAAGTGAACGTCTCTCCTTTTTATCTGCTTTCAGGTGTGATTTCTATATTGCCCACACCTGTTACTTGCCCCAGGTGAGTTTACAGGAGCATCACATGCTTGTAACATTCTTATTTATCCGCAGTTGTGAAAGGGTGCCAATACTTTTGTCCAGCCCATTTTTGGAGGTTTGTGTGACATTATGTCGAATTTGCTTTCTTTCCTCCCTTTTTTTGTTTTGTCCCAATACACACAAAGGGAATAAACATGTGTATAGCAAAACATGTGTTAATGCAATACGTTTCGTGAGAAATACATGATTTCCTGGAGAAATATCAAGGGTGCCAACAATTTCGGCCATGACTGTAAGTACACCACCACCACCACCACACACAAATGAGATCCCTAAAGATTTCCTTTTACAAACTACTGGAAGACCATGGGAGCATTACAATAACCAAAGGGCATTACAAGATATTTGTAATGGACAGTAACTTGAAAAATACCCAACCAGCTAGGTGGGACAAAAGCCCAAGCACCTACCAGGGTCTCCTCCATCCCAGGATCCACGGAGCGGCTGCGACAAAAGCCGATGCAATTACGCCACAAGTGCAGTGACATCACATGTCTATGCAGCCGTTAACGCACCGCAAGCCCACTGGAGGCATGGAGCAGAAGTGAGGCCTGGTTAAAACCAGGCTGCCCCATCAGATGTAGAACCATGCACAGGGAGCAAAAAATGGCCCTCATTGGTGGTGCTCCGGGCAGCCCCCCCAGGGCACTCCACCTAGACAAAGTAATAATACATTCATACATAGGATGAACAATACCAAAAACAATATTACAGAAACTAAGTATAGTGTATATACAAAATGATATACCAACATAATATAGCAGAATACTTGTATATCAGCAGGACAGAGGGTAAGTGAGAGGAAAACAAGTGGAGAAAAAGAGAAAATGATGATTACAAATGGCATAGAGTTCTAAAAAGCAAGGAGACTTATACTTTTCAGAGGTCCGATATTGTTCTATGTACAATCCTTGTTTTATTGATTGCATGTATTATTCTAATTTTCTGAGATTATGGATTTTCATGAGCTGTAAACCATAATCATCACAATTATGACAAATCATGGCTTGAACTATCTTGCTTTGCACGTCTATCTCATATATTAGTTTCACCTTTTACGTTGCATTACTGAAATAAATTAACTTTTGCACAATATTCAAATTTTTTGAGTTTCACCTGTATATGGCTACAAGGTATGCTGGGACTGGTACATGTAAATGATTGATGGTTTGCAATAGATGAATAGTATTGCGTATGTATGAAGGAAGCCCTAGCAAAAAGGGAGTAAACATTAATTGATCATTTGACTAAGATTTTCAGTTACTGTATAGAGCCACTGTGCGACTGGGTGGCTGCTTGTTGTCTTTGTGAGTTTAAGGTAAACAGTAAAAGGTTGCTATTTGTGGAAAGGGGGATCTAATGAATTCCCATTGATTTTTCCCATTGAATTCCTTTATTTATAATCCCATTTGCAAATGCTGAATCGATCAGAGTGTAAAATTCCTTATGAAATTTATCAATTATACTTTTAGAGATAGGGAGATACCATTCCCTGTTATTGAGAACCTTATTGTACATCTCCAGATATTGTATGTTGTTCATAAGGACAATATTACTGTATTTATCAGCAGGTTTAATTACTATGTGTGGATTGTTGGTTAGCTTGGAAAGGGCATCCTTTTCAGATAAATTACTGGTACCTTTTGTGATCCTTAGGTTCCTAATTTCTCCACAAGTAAGAGTAATGAAAGCAGCCACACTGGCATTAAAATTAAAAGGGTGAAACTCATCTGATTTATTTTTATTGGAGATGTTAGAAGGAGCTGTCTCTATCCGTTTGACCTGTCCAAGAAGTTGATTGAAATCTCATAATTCAGCAAGCTCTAATGACTCCTGGTCATCTAGCAGAGCAATGAGGTCATCTACAGCACGAAGATCATTGCTATTGTCAATCCTTTAATTACTGTCATTCTTTGTGTACCATCTGTAGTATTAGTTTACTAGCAAAAAGATGGAGGCCCTCGATAGTCTCAAATATATCAGCATTATTGTTTGGGCAGAAACTTAAACCTTTAGTGAGAATTTGTAATTCTGCATCAGACAGCAAATGACTAGAAAGGTTGACTATAGTTAATCCAGAGTCTCCACATTGGTTTTACTCTGATTGGAGTCTCGTGTGTGTGTGTGTGTGTGTGTGTGTGTGTGTGTGTGTGATCTGAGATGTGTTCACATGGGGACTGAGAGATTGCTCTAAAAAAGTAGTATTACCATGTATATGTGCCTCCTGATTATGTGAAACAGTGCAGTTACATGTGTGGGATTTAGTATCTCTAGAAGAGGAGGGGGCACTAGGACAGGAGGGGGGTATCTTCACATAAGGTGGACAGTGGATTTTTTTACATAAGTGAAGGTGCATTTTACCTCGCTGCCTAGTGCTGCAGCCTGCCCTGCATCCATGGGTGCAGTGTGGGTCAGAGCGCAGTGGGCCTTCCCCCTCTGGGCCCTTAGCAGTGCACACATTGCAACGATGGCTGATCTGCCACTGGCCTGTATCCAGATAGAAAGATAAAAAGATGGATGGATGGATAGATAGATAGATAGAATGTCAATATTCTGGGCCCAGATGCAGTTTACAGTTTTTCTGTCTTACAATTGCCCCCCAAGTCTTGCTCTGACTCCTTAGACAAGGATAGAAAGTGAGAGAAGATACCGCCAATGGGGATACAGACTGGAATAGAAACCTCAGGTTAATATAAAATTAAAAAAAGCTTTGAAGACCAAATTAAATGAACCACCCTGGAGGATTTCTTTAGGAAAATAATACCTTAATTTATTTTTTATTTTCAGGTCCATGGAGGTATTTGTGATCCTAGAATCATTTGAAAGGATTTCCTAAATACTTTGTATGGGATATGCTGCTGTTCCCTAGCTAAGGCTGTTTGCACAGTGTTTTAGTTGTTGATTGGATTGATTTTGTGGTTGACTGTGAGTAATTGGTTGGCTGTGGGGTTCTGTACATATTATCACTACTTATTGAGCTTTTAAGTGATCGCATTTAAAAAGAAAAATGATAAGAAATTCAGCATAGTATAATTCCATATATACTCTGACTGTGAGGTTAATTGTGCTTGTATATACAATATATTGGCAACTGGCTGGGGGATTAAAGTGAAACTGAACTGTATCTGAGCATTACAAACTGAAAATGTTATTTTATTAATTTTTATTATTCACAGTAAACTCACCCATCTATCCGTTTAGCTTTTACTTCCTAAAATCCATCTGCCCTTAGCTTGGGCTTGCAGACAGAAGGATGTGCTTAGCTAAAAAATCCCATTCTCCCCTCCAATAAAGGACAGAATTTAGGAAGCAACTGACAAAATTGTAAAAAAAAATTCAAAACAAGGAAATATGCCTTCCTATCTATTTACTAAATCCCATAGCATAAGGATTAAAAATATTTAGTGGGGTTTTTTTAATATTTTTATTAATGATTTGAATTTACAATCAGCAAACAATGCATAATGACAGAAAAGAAAAAGTAAAGATACATAGCAAATATATGTACCACAGGGAAAGTACAGTTCACAAGGCTTATATTTTATATTTATTCCACTATTAATGTTTGTTCTGCCATACATCAGTTTTGCAGCTTCTGTTGCTTAGGGCTCTTTCACACTGCTGTGGTTTGACCATAGTAAGGCTGAATCTCAGTGTACCTGTGATTTTTGTGCGGGTTACTTGACGTTTTCTATAGACTTCTCTTATGTCCCCTTTCTTTTGTACATTTTCTGAAAGCACACCAAAGAGTGCAGGAGTTTTGGTGAGCTTTCAGAATACCAAAAATACAGGACATAATAAATGTGTATGGGAAATTGTGGGTAACCCGCACAAAAAATGTGGGTACACTGTGCTGCACCCACCACCCAATGTGAAAATGTCATTAGAGTCTTCCTTTGTGAAACTGAATTCTCACCTGGGGTAATACAGCTAGTACTGGTGGCATTTGTGTCTGCTCTCTCTATGATGCTTTATATGGAGAGAGTAGATATTACAGCAACAGCATAGGAACTGGAGATCCTTTTCTCTTCTGAACTCCCTCTTTGATTTCCAACCAACAACCGTTGTGGTCCCTGACCTTGTATGCTCCCTATCTCCTAATTGGAGTATAGTCTCAAATGCAGGACATTTGCTTAGTTACATCCACAAATGAAATACTGTAGTTGAAAATTCATTTTTTTTATTATTTATTTATTATAGGTACATATATAGCGCTGTCAATTTATGCAGCGCTTTACATATATATTGTACATTCACATCAGTCCCTAATCCTCAAGGGGTGTACAATGTAAGGCCCCTAACTCATATTCATACATACACATACTAGGGCTAATTTAGACAGGATCCAATTAACCTCCCAGCATGTCTTTGGAGTGTGGAAGGAAACCGGAGTACCCAGAGGAAACTGATGCAGGCACAGGGAGAACATGCAAACTCCAGGCAGGTGGATCTGTGGTTGGGATTCGAACCAACGACCCTAATACTGCCAGGTTGAAGTGCTAACCATTCATTTAAGGGCCTCTTACACGTACTGTATGTAATCTGATATTTAGCTATACAATTACATCAGAATTGCTTACATCATATTAGTTGATAAGGTTGGTGCACAGTTACAGTATCCTGGATGCAAGTGATAAATATGAGATATTTACAGTATATGCAATATTTACTTGAGAAAAGGATGAGTAAAAAAAAAAAAAATCACACCTTTTATTGTTTAGTCCTTGATATAAACATGCATTTTGCTTCATATCTGTCCTTTAGAAGAGAAACACTACAACAGTGATATCAACCTAGAAAATATTTTATAGGGTGCTAAAGATGGTAAACACTGCAGACATTGCTGGTTTGTGTAATAAAAGGGAACTTCCGAATGTGTACTGCAAAAAAAGATGTTGAGCAGATATAGAAAGTTTTGTAGGGTACTTAGGACTCATTTACACTTATGTTGGTCTCTGAAATGTGATCTGCGGGTGATCACTTTTCAGAAAAATTGGTACAGGAGTTCCTGAAAAATTCAGTAGGAGTTTACCTACATTTTTTTTTTATACAGCCGAACATGGTTTTTGAATAGGAATATCAAGCCCCAACCAAGAGTCTAGTATTTGGTTCACATTTGCAACATGGCCACATTCACTGCCAACTGAATGTGAGGGCATAATTCTTACCCCATCTGTGAAGCAAAGCATTGCAATCACAGCATGTGTTCAACTTAAATGGGCTGCCTTGTTATTTTAAGGTTTGTGTTTGGGGGCAGTAATACCTCCTATTTTTTATCACCCCCCTCTTCTTTGACTGCAAGTGTAAAAATTCAAATCAAGGAAAAGTGGTGCAATGTCCACACAAACTTAATAAACAATACTAAGAATTACACCAAAATACAAAACAAAAGTAATATCCATAAAAACAGATACTGAATATTGCACACAACTCGCAGAATACTTGCAGAAGGCTTGAAACAGTACTGTGCTATGTTTACATACAGAGAATAAAAACAGAGAATGTCATGCATTGCGAATGAAGTAGTACTATTCACTAGACAATCTACAATTTCTGGGGAAATTGTGTAAAGTGTTCTTGCCGCAACCTTTACCAAATGATTGATGAAATGTAAGCAGTGCACATTGCAAGCCTTATAGTGAGAAATGCATTTCAGCTTGTATTTTGAAGCTCACAGTCCAGCCTCGTGAGTCATCTGCCTCTTGAGTGACCTTTGGTTGCTGCACCTGGAGAGGGCGGAGTAGGCTAACTGTGCTGAGACAGCTGGGTTGCTATGACAACTCACTCTGAGAGGAATGTCAGCATGCCTGTTCTAAACAGGCTTTTTAAACTTGCCAAGTTCAATTGCGTGCTAAAATTAGTATTAATTAAATATTAAAGAAAAGAAACATAGTGTCTTATCCGGGATATCAATTATTTATTTTTATTTTTATTTTAATTTTTTTTTTATTTTAATTTTAATTTTAATTTTTATTTTATTTTATTTTATTTTATTTTTAATTTTATTTTTATTTTAATTTTATGTTAATTTTATTTTTATTTTTATTTTATTTTAATTTTTATTTTTATTTTAATTTTATGTTAATTTTAATTTTATTTTTATTTTTTTTTTAATTTTATTTTTATGTTAATTTTATTTTTATTTTAATTTTTTTTTTAAATTTAATTTTATTTTTATTTTAATTTTTTATTTTTATTTTATTTTTAATTTTATTTTAATTTTAATTTAATTTTAATTTAATTTTTATTTTTATCCAGACTGAATAATAATACCATCTCATTTATACAGAAGGAACTGTCATTCCCACTGCAAATATTTTTTATTTATTTTAATTTTAATTTTATTTTTATTTTTATTTTAATTTTAATTTTATTTTATTTATTTTTTTTAATTTTATTTTATTTTTATCCAGACTGAATAATAACACCATCTCATTTATACAGAAGGAACTGTCATTCCCACTGCAAATATTTTTTATTTTTTATTTATATTTTTCATTCATAGTTTTTGTTTTTTCACATTGATAAATTAATTTATTTTATATATTTACACAAATCATATATTTAAGTATAATTAATTGATGTAATTATTTGATTATCGGTGGTACACTTATGAATTCATTATATCACATAAGGTAGAATATATTGGAGCGCGGTACACTACTGGCATTCGTGAACATTTTTAGTGACAGCAGGGTTAGCTGAACGTTTTGATATAAGATATGTGTAGGTGGGCTTGAAAATGAAAGAGTGATGGCAGTTTACAAATCATGTTCTGATTTTTCCTTCCACACTGCAGCTTTCTCACTTCTCACTCTAATGTGACTCAGCTGCCCCCTGAGTGACCTTTGGTGCACCTGTTACCTCAGTCAGTCACAGGTGTGTGACAAGCTCTGCTCTAAACACAGTGCTCAAACTTGCCAAATTCACTGGCGATTGCCATCTTCAAACGCTTGTAGTTTTAAAAGTATAAATGCTACCGTGAAAAGGTTTATACTGTGACAATCACAAGAAACAGACCTAAATTTTGATGTATAGTATGTCTCTGCAATATTAAAAATGAAGGCACAGTCGCAGTTTAAAAACGTCCCTTAACATTTCAGGTGGCTGTGAGTGAAGTTTCAATGAAAGTCAATGGGAGGGGTTATTTGCAAACAAATGGTCATATTCTGAAAACTATCAGGAGTATGTCCTAGCCGTGGACATTTTTAGTGACAGCAGGGTTAGCTGAACGTTTTGATATAAGATATGTGTAGGTGGGCTTGAAAATGACAGAGTGATGGCAGTTTACAAATCATGTTCTGATTTTTCCTTCCACACTGCAGCTTTCTCACTCTAATGTGACTCAGCTGCCCCCTGAGTGACCTTTGCTTGCACCTGTTACCTCAGTCAGTCACAGGTGTGTGACAGCTCTGCTCTAAACAGGCTATTTAAACTTGCCAAGTTCACTGGCGATTGCCATTTTCAAACGCTTGTAGTTTTAAAAGTATAAATGCTACCGTGAAAAGGTTTATACTGTGACAATCGCAAGAAACAGACCTAAGTTTTGATGTATAGTATGTCTCTGAAAGATAAAAAATGAAGGCACAGTCACAGTTTAAAAACGTCCCTTAAAATGTCTTGTGTCTAAAGTGGAGTTTCAATGAAAGTCAATGGGAGGGATGAGGTCCAAACAAATGGTCATATTCTGAAAACTATCAGGAATATGGCTTAGCTGTGAACATGTTTAGTGACAGCAGGGTTAGCTGAACGTTTTGATATAAGATATGTGTAGGTGGGCTTGAAAATGAAAGAGTGATGGCAGTTTACAAATCATGTTCTGATTTTTCTGATTTTTCCTTTACACACTCTAGCTGTGCTCTGCTGCTCAATGCATTCCTATGGGAAAATTTTGCCGCAAAAACCGCGATATTTCTTGAACGATTCGGCGAAACGTTCCACAAAGTAATAGCAATCCGATCGGGAACAATCCGCACGTTTTGATATATTACTTGTATTTGTAGTGTAAAAACTGTGGGAGGAGTTAGCGTGGCAAATATGGCTATAATAAGAAACGGAATAAGAACTAGACAATCTACAATTTCTGGGGAAATTGTGTAAAGTGTTCTTGCCGCAACCTTTACCAAATGATTGATGAAATGTAAGCAGTGCACATTGCAAGCCTGATAGTGAGAAATGCATTTCAGCTTGTATTTTGAAGCTCACAGTCCAGCCTCGTGAGTCATCTGCCTCTTGAGTGACCTTTGGTTGCTGCACCTGGAGAGGGCGGAGTAGGCTCACTGTGCTGAGACAGCTGGGTTGCTATGACAACTCACTCTGAGAGGAATGTCAGCATGCCTGTTCTAAACAGGCTTTTTAAACTTGCCAAGTTCAATTGCATGCTAAAATTAGTATTAATTAAATATTAAAGAAAAGAAACATAGTGTCTTATCCGGGATATCAATTATTTATTTTTATTTTAATTTTTTTTTTTATTTTAATTTTAATTTTTATTTTATTTTATTTTTAATTTTATTTTTATTTTATTTTAATTTTATTTTTATTTTTATTTTAATTTTATGTTAATTTTATTTTTATTTTTATTTTTATTTTAATTTTATTTTTATTTTAATTTTATGTTAATTTTATTTTTATTTTATTTTTTTTTTAAATTTAATTTTATTTTAATTTTTATTTTAATTTTATTTTTAATTTTATTTTAATTTTAATTTAATTTTTTTTTTATTTTAATTTTAATTTTATTTTATTTTTTTATTTTAATTTTATTTTATTTTTATCCAGACTGAATAATAACACCATCTCATTTATACAGAAGGAACTCATTCCCACTGCAAATATTTTTTATTTTTTATTTATATTTTTCATTCATAGTTTTTGTTTTTTCACATTGATAAATTAATTTATTTTATATATTTACACAAATCATATATTTAAGTATATTTAATTGATGTAATTATTTGATTATCGGTGGTACACTTATGAATTCATTATATCACATAAGGTAGAATATATTGGAGCGCGGTACACTACTGGCATTCGTGGACATTTTTAGTGACAGCAGGGTTAGCTGAACGTTTTGATATAAGATATGTGTAGGTGGGCTTGAAAATGGAAGAGTGATGGCAGTTTACAAATCATGTTCTGATTTTTCTGATTTTTCCTTTGCACACTCTAGCTGTGCTCTGCTGCTCAATGCATTCCTATGGGAAAATTTTGCCGCAAAAACCGCGATATTTCTTGAACGATTCGGCGAAACGTTCCACAAAGTAATAGCAATCCGATCGGGAACAATCCGCACGTTTTGATATATTACTTGTATTTGTAGTGTAAAAACTGTGGGAGGAGTTAGCGTGGCAAATATGGCTATAATAAGAAACGGAATAAGAACTAGACAATCTACAATTTCTGGGGAAATTGTGTAAAGTGTTCTTGCCGCAACCTTTACCAAATGATTGATGAAATGTAAGCAGTGCACATTGCAAGCCTGATAGTGAGAAATGCATTTCAGCTTGTATTTTGAAGCTCACAGTCCAGCCTGGTGACTCATCTGCCTCTTGAGTGACCTTTGGTTGCTGCACCTGGAGAGGGCGGAGTAGGCTCACTGTGCTGAGACAGCTGGGTTGCTATGACAACTCACTCTGAGAGGAATGTCAGCATGCCTGTTCTAAACAGGCTTTTTAAACTTGCCAAGTTCAATTGCATGCTAAAATTAGTATTAATTAAATATTAAAGAAAAGAAACATAGTGTCTTATCCGGGATATCAATTATTTATTTTTATTTTAATTTTTTTTTTTATTTTAATTTTAATTTTTATTTTATTTTATTTTTAATTTTATTTTTAATTTTATTTTTATTTTATGTTAATTTTATTTTTATTTTTATTTTAATTTTATTTTTAATTTTATTTTTATTTTATGTTAATTTTATTTTTATTTTTATTTTAATTTTATGTTAATTTTATTTTTATTTTTATTTTTATTTTAATTTTATTTTTATTTTAATTTTATGTTAATTTTATTTTTATTTTATTTTTTTTTTAAATTTAATTTTATTTTAATTTTTATTTTAATTTTTATTTTAATTTTATTTTAATTTTAATTTAATTTTTTTTTTATTTTAATTTTAATTTTATTTTATTTTTTTATTTTAATTTTATTTTATTTTTATCCAGACTGAATAATAACACCATCTCATTTATACAGAAGGAACTCATTCCCACTGCAAATATTTTTTATTTTTTATTTATATTTTTCATTCATAGTTTTTGTTTTTTCACATTGATAAATTAATTTATTTTATATATTTACACAAATCATATATTTAAGTATATTTAATTGATGTAATTATTTGATTATCGGTGGTACACTTATGAATTCATTATATCACATAAGGTAGAATATATTGGAGCGCGGTACACTACTGGCATTCGTGGACATTTTTAGTGACAGCAGGGTTAGCTGAACGTTTTGATATAAGATATGTGTAGGTGGGCTTGAAAATGGAAGAGTGATGGCAGTTTACAAATCATGTTCTGATTTTTCTGATTTTTCCTTTGCACACTCTAGCTGTGCTCTGCTGCTCAATGCATTCCTATGGGAAAATTTCGCCGCAAAAACCGCGATATTTCTTGAACGATTTGGCGAAACGTTCCACAAAGTAATAGCAATCCGATCGGGAACAATCCGCACGTTTTGATATATTACTTGTATTTCTAGTGTAAAAACTGTGGGAGGAGTTAGCGTGGCAAATATGGCTATAATAAGAAACGGAATAAGAATTAGATTTCAAATATGGCAGAGAAGAGCGGTAAAAACAAACTGCTTAAAATTGCTCACTTCACTGGCGTCTTCACAATTTCTGTGGAAATTGTGTGGTGTTCTGGCCTCCACGCACTGGAGTGGGTGGAGTAGCTTTTGTCTCTCTGCTTCCTGCTCACACAGCTGGGTTCCTATGGCAACTCCCTCCACACCAAGGGCAGAGTCATGGTTATAAACACAGTGCTCAAACTTGCCGACATCACTGGCGATTGCCATCTTCAAACGCTTGTAGTTTTAAAAGTATAAATGCTACCGTGAAAAGGTTTATAATGTGACAATCACAAGAAACAGACCTAAATTTTGATGTATAGTATGTCTCTGCAATATTAAAAATGAAGGCACAGTCGCAGTTTAAAAACGTCCCTTAACATTTCAGGTGGCTCTGAGTGGATTTTCAATGAAAGTCAATGGGAGGGGTTATTTGCAAACAAATGGTCATATTGTGAAAACTATCAGGAGTATGTCCTAGCCGTGAACATTTTTAGTGACAGCAGGGTTAGCTGAACGTTTTGATATAAGATATGTGTAGGTGGGCTTGAAAATGGAAGAGTGATGGCAGTTTACAAATCATGTTCTGATTTTTCCTTTCACACTGTAGCTTTCTCACTCTAATGTGACTCAGCTGCCCCCTGAGTGACCTTTGCTTGCACCTGTTACCTCAGTCAGTCACAGGTGTGTGACAGGCTCTGCTCTAAACAGGCTATTTAAACTTGCCAAATTCACTGGCGATTGCCATCTTCAAACGCTTGTAGTTTTAAAAGTATAAATGCTACCGTGAAAAGCTTTATATTGTGATAATCACAAGAAAAAGACCTACAGTTTGATGTATAGTATGTCTCTGAAAGATAAAAAATGAAGGCACAGTCGCAGTTTAAAAACGTCCCTTAAAATTTCTTGTGTCTAAAGTGGAGTTTCAATGAAAGTCAATGGGAGGGATGAGGTCCAAACAAATGGTCATATTCTGAAAACTATCAGGAATATGTCCTAGCCGTGAACATTTTTAGTGACAGCAGGGTTAGCTGAATGTTTTGATATAAGATATGTGTAGGTGGGCTTGAAAATGGCAGAGTGATGGCAGTTTACAAATCATGTTCTGATTTTTCCTTCTACACTCTAGATTTGTCACTTCTCACTCTAGTTGCTCAATGCATTCCTATGGGAAAATGTCGCCACAAAAACCGCAATATTTCGTGAACGATTCGGCGAAACGTTCCACAAAGTAATAGCAATCCGATCGGGAACAATCCGCACGTTTTGATATATTACTTGTCTTTGTAGTGTAAAAACTGTGGGAGGAGTTAGCGTGGCAAATATGGCTATAATAAGAAACGGAATAAAAATAAGAACTAGACAATCTACAATTTCTGGTGAAATTGTGTAAAGTGTTCTTGCCGCAACCTTTACCAAATGATTGATGAAATGTAAGCATTGCACATTGCAAGCCTGATAGTGAGAAATGCATTTCAGCTTGTATTTTGAAGCTCACAGTCCAGCCTGGTGACTCATCTGCCTCTTGAGTGACCTTTGGTTGCTGCACCTGGAGAGGGCGGAGTAGGCTCACTGTGCTGAGACAGCTGGGTTGCTATGACAACTCACTCTGAGAGGAATGTCAGCATGCCTGTTCTAAACAGGCTTTTTAAACTTGCCAAGTTCAATTGCGTGCTAAAATTAGTATTAATTAAATATTAAAGAAAAGAAACATAGTGTCTTATCCGGGATATCAATTATTTATTTTTATTTTTATTTTAATTTTTTTTTTATTTTAATTTTAATTTTTATTTTATTTTAATTTAATTTTATTTTTATTTTAATTTTATTTTATTTTTAATTTTATTTTTATTTTAATTTTATTTTATTTTAATTTTATTTTATTTTTAATTTTATTTTTATTTTTATTTTTATTTTATGTTATTTTAATTTTATTTTTATTTTAATTTTATGTTAATTTTATTTTTATTTAATTTTTTTTTTTAATTTTAATTTTATTTTAATTTTATGTTAATTTTATTTTTATTTAATTTTTTTTTTTAATTTTAATTTTATTTTTATTTTTATTTTTAATTTTATTTTATATTTAATTTTGTTTTATTTTATTTTTATTTTAATTTTTATTTTATTTTTATTTTTATCCAGACTGAATAATATTACCATCTCATTTATACAGAAGGAACTGTCATTCCCACTGCAAATATTTTTTATTTTTTATTTATATTTTTCATTCATAGTTTTTGTTTTTTTACATTGATAAATTAATTTATTTTATATATTTACACAAATCATATATTTAAGTATAATTAATTGATGTAATTATTTGATTATCGGTGGTACACTTATGAATTCATTATATCACATAAGGTAGAATATATTGGAGCGCGGTACACTACTGGCATTCGTGAACATTTTTAGTGACAGCAGGGTTAGCTGAACGTTTTGATATAAGATATGTGTAGGTGGGCTTGAAAATGACACAGTTATGGCAGTTTACAAATCATGTTCTGATTTTTCCTTTCACACTGCAGCTTTCTCACTTCTCACTCTAATGTGACTCAGCTGCCCCCTGAGTGACCTCTGCTTGCACCCCAGACTCAGTCAGTCACAGGTGTGTGAGAAGCTCTGCTCTAAACAGGCTGTTTAAACTTGCCAAGTTCACTGGCGATTGCCATTTTCAAACGCTTGTAGTTTTAAAAGTATAAATGCTACCGTGAAAAGGTTTATATTGTGACAATCACAAGAAAAAGACCTAAATTTTGATATATAGTATATCTCTGCAATATTAAAAATGAAGGCACAGTCGCAGTTTAAAAACGTCCCTTAAAATGTCAGGTATCTAGAGTGGAGTTTCAATGAAAGTCAATGGGAGGGGTGAGGTGAAAACACATGGTCATATTCTGAAAACTATCAGTAGTATGTCCTAGCTGTGAACATTTTTAGTGACAGCAGGGATAGCTGAACGTTTTGATATAAGATATGTGTAGGTGGGCTTGAAAATGACATAGTTATGGCAGTTTACAAATCATGTTCTGATTTTTCCTTTCACACTGCAGCTTTATCACTCTAATGTGACTCAGCTGCCCTCTGAGTGACCTTTGCTTGCACCTGTTACCTCAGTCAGTCACAGGTGTGTGAGAAGGTCTGCTCTAAACAGGCTGTTTAAACTTGCCAAGTTCACTGGCGATTGCCATTTTCAAACGCTTGTAGTTTTAAAAGTATAAATGCTACCATGAAAAGGCTTATATTGTGACAATCACAAGAAACAGACCTAAATTTTGATGTATAGTATGTCTCTGAAAGATAAAAAATGAAGGCACAGTCGCAGTTTAAAAACGTCCCTTAAAATTTCTTGTGTCTAAAGTGGAGTTTCAATGAAAGTCAATGGGAGGTGTGAGGTCCAAACAAATGGTCATATTCTGAAAACTATCAGGAGTATGTCCTAGCCGTGAACATTTTTAGTGACAGCAGGGTTAGCTGAACGTTTTGATATAAGATATGTGTAGGTGGGCTTGAAAATGGCAGAGTGATGGCAGTTTACAAATCATGTTCTGATTTTTCCTTTGCACACTCTAGCTGTGCTCTGCTGCCACTCTAGATGCACCATTCATTCCTATGGGAAAATTTCGCCACAAAAACCGCGATATTTCTTGAACGATTCGGCGAAACGTTCCACAAAGTAATAGCAATCCGATCGGGAACAATCCGCACGTTTTGATATATTACTTGTCTTTGTAGTGTAAAAACTGTGGGAGGAGTTAGCGTGGCAAATTTGGCTATAAGAATAAGAATAAGAACTAGACAATCTACAATTTCTGGGGAAATTGTGTAAAGTGTTCTTGCCGCAACCTTTACCAAATGATTGATGAAATGTAAGCAGGGCACATTGCAAGCCTGATAGTGAGAAATGCATTTCAGCTTGTATTTTGAAGCTCACAGTCCAGCCTCGTGAGTCATCTGCCTCTTGAGTGACCTTTGGTTGCTGCACCTGGAGAGGGCGGAGTAGGCTCACTGTGCTGAGACAGCTGGGTTGCTATGACAACTCACTCTGAGAGGAATGTCAGCATGACTGTTCTAAACAGGCTTTTTAAACTTGCCAAGTTCAATTGCGTGCTAAAATTAGTATTAATTAAATATTAAAGAAAAGAAACATAGTGTCTTATCCGGGATATCAATTATTTATTTTTATTTTAATTTTAATTTTTATTTTATTTTATTTTTAATTTTAATTTTATTTTATTTTTATCCAGACTGAATAATAACACCATCTCATTTATACAGAAGGAACTGTCATTCCCACTGCAAATATTTTTTATTTTTATTTATATTTTTCATTCATAGTTTTTGTTTTTTCACATTGATAAATTAATTTATTTTATATATTTACACAAATCATATATTTAAGTATAATTAATTGATGTAATTATTTGATTATCGGTGGTACACTTATGAATTCATTATATCACATAAGGTAGAATATATTGGAGCGCGGTACACTACTGGTATTCGTGAACATTTTTAGTGACAGCAGGGTTAGTGGAACGTTTTGATATAAGATATGTGTAGGTGGGCTTGAAAATGGCAGAGTGATGGCAGTTTACAAATCATGTTCTGATTTTTCTGATTTTTCCTTTGCACACTCTAGCTGTGCTGTGCTGCTCAATGCATTCCTATGGGAAAATTTCGCCGCAAAAACCGCGATATTTCTTGAACGATTCGGCGAAACGTTCTACAAAGTAATAGCAATCCGATCGGGATCAATGCACACGTTTTGATATATTACTTGTCTTTGTAGTGTAAAAACTGTGGGAGGAGTTAGCGTGGCAAATATGGCTATAATAAGAAAAAGAATTAGATTTCAAATATGGCAGAGAAGAGCGGTTAAAAACAAACTGCTTCAAATTGCTTACTTCACTGGCGTCTTCACAATTTCTGTGGAAATTGTGTGGTGTTCTGGCCTCCACACAACTGGAGTGGGCAGGTTAGCTTTTGTCTCTCTGCTTCCTGCTCACACAGCTGGGTTCCTATGGCAACTCCCTCCACACCAAGGGCAGAGTCATGGTTATAAACAAACTGCTCCAAGTTGCTGACATCACTGGCGATTGCCATCTTCAAACGGTTGTAGTTTTAAAAGTATAAATGGTACCGTGAAAAGGCTTATATTGTGACAATCACAAGAAACAGACCTAAATTTTGATATATAGTATGTCTCTGCAATATTAAAAATGAAGGCACAGTCGCAGTTTAAAAACGTCCCTTAAAATTTCTTGTGTCTAAAGTGGAGTTTCAATGAAAGTCAATGGGAGGAGTGAGGTGCAAACAAATGGTCATATTCTGAAAACTATCAGGAGTATGTCCTAGCCGTGAACATTTTTAGTGACAGCAGGGTTAGCTGAACGTTTTGATATAAGATATGTGTAGGTGGGCTTGAAAATGACATAGTGATGGCAGTTTACAAATCATGTTCTGATTTTTCCTTTCACATTGTAGCTTTCTCACTCTAATGTGACTCAGCTGCCCCCTGAGTGACCTTTGCTTGCACCTGTTACCTCAGTCAGTCACAGGTGTTTGAGAAGCTGTGCTCTAAACAGGCTGTTTAAACTTGCCAAATTCACTGGCGATTGCCATCTTCAAACGCTTGTAGTTTTAAAAGTATAAATGCTACCGTGAAAAGGTTTATATTGTGACAATCACAAGAAAAAGACCTACAGTTTGATGTATAGTGTGTCTCTGAAAGATAACAAATGAAGGCACAGTCGCAGTTTAAAAACGTCCCTTAAAATGTCTGGTGTCTAGAGTGGAGTTTCAATGAAAGTCAATGGGAGGTGTGAGGTCCAAACAAATGGTCATATTGTGAAAACTATCAGGAGTATGTCCTAGCCGTGAACATTTTTAGTGACAGCAGGGTTAGCTGAACGTTTTGATATAAGATATGTGTAGGTGGGCTTGAAAATGAAAGAGTGATGGCAGTTTACAAATCATGTTCTGATTTTTCTGATTTTTCCTTTGCACACTCTAGCTGTGCTGTGCTGCTCAATGCATTCCTATGGGAAAATTTCGCCGCAAAAACCGCGATATTTCTTGAACGATTCGGCGAAACGTTCTACAAAGTAATAGCAATCCGATCGGGATCAATGCGCACATTTTGATATATTACTTGTCTTTGTAGTGTAAAAACTGTGGGAGGAGTTAGCGTGGCAAATATGGCTATAATAAGAATAAGAATAAGAATATATATGTGAGATAACAATAAGTGTTCCTTGCTATGCAAGAACACTTAATAAGAATATACTTGTGAGATAACAATAAGTGTTCCTTGCTATGCAAGAACACTTAACTAGACAATCTACAATTTCTGGGGAAATTGTGTAAAGTGTTCTTGCCGCAACCTTTACCAAATGATTGATGAAATGTAAGCAGTGCACATTGCAAGCCTGATAGTGAGAAATGCATTTCAGCTTGTATTTTGAAGCTCACAGTCCAGCCTCGTGAGTCATCTGCCTCTTGAGTGACCTTTGGTTGCTGCACCTGGAGAGGGCGGAGTAGGCTCACTGTGCTGAGACAGCTGGGTTGCTATGACAACTCACTCTGAGAGGAATGTCAGCATGCCTGTTCTAAACAGGCTTTTTAAACTTGCCAAGTTCAATTGCATGCTAAAATTAGTATTAATTAAATATTAAAGAAAAGAAACATAGTGTCTTATCCGGGATATCAATTATTTATTTTTATTTTAATTTTTTTTTTTATTTTAATTTTAATTTTTATTTTATTTTATTTTTAATTTTATTTTTAATTTTATTTTTATTTTATTTTAATTTTATTTTTATTTTTATTTTAATTTTATGTTAATTTTATTTTTATTTTTATTTTTATTTTAATTTTATTTTTATTTTAATTTTATGTTAATTTTATTTTTATTTTATTTTTTTTTTAAATTTAATTTTATTTTAATTTTTATTTTAATTTTATTTTTAATTTTATTTTAATTTTAATTTAATTTTTTTTTTATTTTAATTTTAATTTTATTTTATTTTTTTATTTTAATTTTATTTTATTTTTATCCAGACTGAATAATAACACCATCTCATTTATACAGAAGGAACTCATTCCCACTGCAAATATTTTTTATTTTTTATTTATATTTTTCATTCATAGTTTTTGTTTTTTCACATTGATAAATTAATTTATTTTATATATTTACACAAATCATATATTTAAGTATATTTAATTGATGTAATTATTTGATTATCGGTGGTACACTTATGAATTCATTATATCACATAAGGTAGAATATATTGGAGCGCGGTACACTACTGGCATTCGTGGACATTTTTAGTGACAGCAGGGTTAGCTGAACGTTTTGATATAAGATATGTGTAGGTGGGCTTGAAAATGGAAGAGTGATGGCAGTTTACAAATCATGTTCTGATTTTTCTGATTTTTCCTTTGCACACTCTAGCTGTGCTCTGCTGCTCAATGCATTCCTATGGGAAAATTTCGCCGCAAAAACCGCGATATTTCTTGAACGATTTGGCGAAACGTTCCACAAAGTAATAGCAATCCGATCGGGAACAATCCGCACGTTTTGATATATTACTTGTATTTGTAGTGTAAAAACTGTGGGAGGAGTTAGCGTGGCAAATATGGCTATAATAAGAAACGGAATAAGAATTAGATTTCAAATATGGCAGAGAAGAGCGGTAAAAACAAACTGCTTAAAATTGCTCACTTCACTGGCGTCTTCACAATTTCTGTGGAAATTGTGTGGTGTTCTGGCCTCCACGCACTGGAGTGGGTGGAGTAGCTTTTGTCTCTCTGCTTCCTGCTCACACAGCTGGGTTCCTATGGCAACTCCCTCCACACCAAGGGCAGAGTCATGGTTATAAACACAGTGCTCAAACTTGCCGACATCACTGGCGATTGCCATCTTCAAACGCTTGTAGTTTTAAAAGTATAAATGCTACCGTGAAAAGGTTTATAATGTGACAATCACAAGAAACAGACCTAAATTTTGATGTATAGTATGTCTCTGCAATATTAAAAATGAAGGCACAGTCGCAGTTTAAAAACGTCCCTTAACATTTCAGGTGGCTCTGAGTGGATTTTCAATGAAAGTCAATGGGAGGGGTTATTTGCAAACAAATGGTCATATTGTGAAAACTATCAGGAGTATGTCCTAGCCGTGAACATTTTTAGTGACAGCAGGGTTAGCTGAACGTTTTGATATAAGATATGTGTAGGTGGGCTTGAAAATGGAAGAGTGATGGCAGTTTACAAATCATGTTCTGATTTTTCCTTTCACACTGTAGCTTTCTCACTCTAATGTGACTCAGCTGCCCCCTGAGTGACCTTTGCTTGCACCTGTTACCTCAGTCAGTCACAGGTGTGTGACAGGCTCTGCTCTAAACAGGCTATTTAAACTTGCCAAATTCACTGGCGATTGCCATCTTCAAACGCTTGTAGTTTTAAAAGTATAAATGCTACCGTGAAAAGCTTTATATTGTGATAATCACAAGAAAAAGACCTACAGTTTGATGTATAGTATGTCTCTGAAAGATAAAAAATGAAGGCACAGTCGCAGTTTAAAAACGTCCCTTAAAATTTCTTGTGTCTAAAGTGGAGTTTCAATGAAAGTCAATGGGAGGGATGAGGTCCAAACAAATGGTCATATTCTGAAAACTATCAGGAATATGTCCTAGCCGTGAACATTTTTAGTGACAGCAGGGTTAGCTGAATGTTTTGATATAAGATATGTGTAGGTGGGCTTGAAAATGGCAGAGTGATGGCAGTTTACAAATCATGTTCTGATTTTTCCTTCTACACTCTAGATTTGTCACTTCTCACTCTAGTTGCTCAATGCATTCCTATGGGAAAATGTCGCCACAAAAACCGCAATATTTCGTGAACGATTCGGCGAAACGTTCCACAAAGTAATAGCAATCCGATCGGGAACAATCCGCACGTTTTGATATATTACTTGTCTTTGTAGTGTAAAAACTGTGGGAGGAGTTAGCGTGGCAAATATGGCTATAATAAGAAACGGAATAAAAATAAGAACTAGACAATCTACAATTTCTGGGGAAATTGTGTAAAGTGTTCTTGCCGCAACCTTTACCAAATGATTGATGAAATGTAAGCAGTGCACATTGCAAGCCTGATAGTGAGAAATGCATTTCAGCTTGTATTTTGAAGCTCACAGTCCAGCCTCGTGAGTCATCTGCCTCTTGAGTGACCTTTGGTTGCTGCACCTGGAGAGGGCGGAGTAGGCTCACTGTGCTGAGACAGCTGGGTTGCTATGACAACTCACTCTGAGAGGAATGTCAGCATGCCTGTTCTAAACAGGCTTTTTAAACTTGCCAAGTTCAATTGCGTGCTAAAATTAGTATTAATTAAATATTAAAGAAAAGAAACATAGTGTCTTATCCAGGATATCAATTATTTATTTTTATTTTAATTTTTTTTTTATTTTAATTTTAATTTTAATTTTTATTTTATTTTATTAATTTAATTTTTATTTTAATTTAATTTTAATTTTATGTTAATTTTAATTTTATGTTAATTTTTATTTTATGTTAATTTTTATTTTATTTTTATTTTAATTTTATTTTTATTTTAATTTTATGTTAATTTTAATTTTTTTTTTATTTTTATTTTAATTTTATTTTTATTTTAATTTTATGTTAATTTTAATTTTATGTTAATTTTAATTTTATTTTTATTTTATTTTAATTTAATTTTATTTTTAATTTTATTTTTATTTAATTTTTTATTTTAATTTTAATTTTTTTATTTTAATTTTTATTTTTATTTTTAATTTTATTTTAATTTTAGTTTTATTTTTTTTTATTTTAATTTAATTTTTATTTTATTTTTATTTTTATCCAGACTGAATAATAATACCATCTCATTTATACAGAAGGAACTGTCATTCCCATTGCAAATATTTTTTATTTATTTTAATTTTAATTTTAATTTAATTTTTATTTTATTTTTCATTTATTTTTATTTTAATTTTAATTTTTAATTTTATTTTTATTTTAATTTTATTTTATTTTATTTTTTTATTATAATTTTAATTTTATTTTAATTTTATCCAGACTGAATAATAACACCATCTCATTTATACAGAAGGAACTGTCATTCGCCCTGCAAATATTTTTTATTTTTTATTTATATTTTTCATTCATAGTTTTTGTTTTTTCACATTGATAAATTAATTTATTTTATGTATTTACACAAATCATATATTTAAGTATAATTAATTGATGTAATTATTTGATTATCGGTGGTACACTTATGAATTCATTATATCACATAAGGTAGAATATATTGGAGCGCGGTACACTACTGGCATTCGTGAACATTTTTAGTGACAGCAGGGTTAGCTGAACGTTTTGATATAAGATATGTGTAGGTGGGCTTGAAAATGAAAGAGTGATGGCAGTTTACAAATCATGTTCTGATTTTTCCTTTCACACTGCAGCTTTCTCACTCTAATGTGACTCAGCTGCCCCCTGAGTGACCTTTGGTTGCACCTGTTACCTCAGTCAGTCACAGGTGTGTGATGAGCTCTGCTCTAAACAGGCTGTTTAAACTTGCCAAGTTCACTGGCGATTGCCATTTTCAAACGCTTGTAGTTTTAAAAGTATAAATGCTACCGTGAAAAGGTTTATACTGTGACAATCACAAGAAAAAGACCTAAATTTTGATGTATAGTATGTCTCTGAAAGATAAAAAATGAAGGCACAGTCGCAGTTTAAAAACGTCCCTTAAAATTTCTTGTGTCTAAAGTGGAGTTTCAATGAAAGTCAATGGGAGGGATGAGGTCCAAACAAATGGTCATATTCTGAAAACTATCAGGAGTATGTCCTAGCCGTGAACATTTTTAGTGACAGCAGGGTTAGCTGAACGTTTTGATATAAGATATGTGTAGGTGGGCTTGATAATGACATAGTGATGGCAGTTTACAAATCATGTTCTGATTTTTCCTTTCACACTGCAGCTTTCTCACTCTAATGTGACTCAGCTGCCCCCTGAGTGACCTTTGCTTGCACCTGTTACCTCAGTCAGTCACAGGTGTGTGACAGCTCTGCTCTAAACAGGCTATTTAAACTTGCCAAGTTCACTGGCGATTGCCATTTTCAAACGCTTGTAGTTTTAAAAGTATAAATGCTACAGTGAAAAGGTTTATACTGTGACAATCACAAGAAACAGACCTAAATTTTGATATATAGTATGTCTCTGAAAGATAAAAAATGAAGGCACAGTCGCAGTTTAAAAACGTCCCTTAAAATTTCTTGTGTCTAAAGTGGAGTTTCAATGAAAGTCAATGGGAGGGGTGAGGTCCAAACAAATGGTCATATTGTGAAAACTATCAGGAGTATGTCCTAGCCGTGGACATTTTTAGTGACAGCAGGGTTAGCTGAACGTTTTGATATAAGATATGTGTAGGTGGGCTTGAAAATGGCAGAGTGATGGCAGTTTACAAATCATGTTCTGATATTTCCTTTGCACACTCTAGCTGTGCTCTGCTGCCACTCTAAATGCACCATTCATTCCTATGGGAAAATTTCGCCGCAAAAACCGCGATATTTCTTGAACGATTCGGCGAAACGTTCCACAAAGTAATAGCAATCCGATCGAGAACAATCCGCACGTTTTGATATATTACTTGTCTTTGTAGTGTAAAAACTGTGGGAGGAGTTAGCGTGGCAAATTTGGCTATAATAATAAGAATAAGAACTAGACAATCTACAATTTCTGGGGAAATTGTGTAAAGTGTTCTTGCCGCAACCTTTACCAAATGATTGATGAAATGTAAGCAGTGCACATTGCAAGCCTGATAGTGAGAAATGCATTTCAGCTTGTATTTTGAAGCTCACAGTCCAGCCTCGTGAGTCATCTGCCTCTTGAGTGACCTTTGGTTGCTGCACCTGGAGAGGGCGGAGTAGGCTCACTGTGCTGAGACAGCTGGGTTGCTATGACAACTCACTCTGAGAGGAATGTCAGCATGACTGTTCTAAACAGGCTTTTTAAACTTGCCAAGTTCAATTGCGTGCTAAAATTAGTATTAATTAAATATTAAAGAAAAGAAACATAGTGTCTTATCCGGGATATCAATTATTTATTTTTATTTTTATTTTTTTTTATTTTAATTTTAATTTTTATTTTATTTTATTTTTAATTTTATTTTTATTTTAATTTAATTTTAATTTTATGTTAATTTTAATTTTATTTTTATTTTAATTTTATTTTTAATTTTATTTTTATGTTAATTTTAATTTTATGTTAATTTTTATTTTATTTTTAATTTTATTTTTATGTTAATTTTAATTTTATTTTTATTTTATTTTAATTTTATTATATTTTTAATTGTATTTTTATTTTATGTTATTTTTATTTTATGTTATTTTAATTTTATGTTAATTTTATTTTTATTTAATTTTTTTTTTAATTTTAATTTTATTTTATTTTTTAATTTTTATTTTTATTTTATTTTAATTTTTATTTTATTTTTATTTTTATCCAGACTGAATAATAATACCATCTCATTTATACAGAAGGAACTGTCATTCCCACTGCAAATATTTTTTATTTATTTTAATTTTAATTTTAATTTAATTTTTATTTTATTTTTCATTTTATTTTTGTTTTAATTTTAATTTTTAATTTTATTTTTATTTTAATTTTATTTTATTTTTTTATTTTAATTTTAATTTTATTTTATTTTTATCCAGACTGAATAATAACACCATCTCATTTATACAGAAGGAACTGTCATTCCCACTGCAAATATTTTTTATTTTTATTTATATTTTTCATTCATAGTTTTTGTTTTTTCACATTGATAAATTAATTTATTTTATATATTTACACAAATCATATATTTAAGTATAATTAATTGATGTAATTATTTGATTATCGGTGGTACACTTATGAATTCATTATATCACATAAGTTAGAATATATTGGAGCGCGGTACACTACTGGTATTCGTGAACATTTTTAGTGACAGCAGGGTTAGCGGAACGTTTTGATATAAGATATGTGTAGGTGGGCTTGAAAATGGCAGAGTGATGGCAGTTTACAAATCATGTTCTGATTTTTCTGATTTTTCCTTTGCACACTCTAGCTGTGCTGTGCTGCTCAATGCATTCCTATGGGAAAATTTCGCCGCAAAAACCGCGATATTTCTTGAACGATTCGGCGAAACGTTCTACAAAGTAATAGCAATCCGATCGGGATCAATGCGCACGTTTTGATATATTATTTGTCTTTGTAGTGTAAAAACTGTGGGAGGAGTTAGCGTGGCAAATATGGCTATAATAAGAAAAAGAATTAGATTTCAAATATGGCAGAGAAGAGCGGTTAAAAACAAACTGCTTCAAATTGCTCACTTCACTGGCGTCTTCACAATTTCTGTGGAAATTGTGTGGTGTTCTGGCCTCCACACAACTGGAGTGGGCAGGTTAGCTTTTGTCTCTCTGCTTCCTGCTCACACAGCTGGGTTCCTATGGCAACTCCCTCCACACCAAGGGCAGAGTCATGGTTATAAACAAACTGCTCCAAGTTGCTGACATCACTGGCGATTGCCATCTTCAAACGCTTGTAGTTTTAAAAGTATAAATGGTACCGTGAAAAGGCTTATATTGTGACAATCACAAGAAACAGACCTAAATTTTGATATATAGTATGTCTCTGCAATATTAAAAATGAAGGCACAGTCGCAGTTTAAAAACGTCCCTTAAAATTTCTTGTGTCTAAAGTGGAGTTTCAATGAAAGTCAATGGGAGGAGTGAGGTGCAAACAAATGGTCATATTCTGAAAACTATCAGGAGTATGTCCTAGCCGTGAACATTTTTAGTGACAGCAGGGTTAGCTGAACGTTTTGATATAAGATATGTGTAGGTGGGCTTCATAATGACATAGTTATGGCAGTTTACAAATCATGTTCTGATTTTTCCTTTCACATTGTAGCTTTCTCACTCTAATGTGACTCAGCTGCCCCCTGAGTGACCTTTGCTTGCACCTGTTACCTCAGTCAGTCACAGGTGTGTGAGAAGCTGTGCTCTAAACAGGCTATTTAAACTTGCCAAATTCACTGGCGATTGCCATCTTCAAACGCTTGTAGTTTTAAAAGTATAAATGCTACCGTGAAAAGGTTTATATTGTGACAATCACAAGAAAAAGACCTACAGTTTGATGTATAGTGTGTCTCTGAAAGATAACAAATGAAGGCACAGTCGCAGTTTAAAAACGTCCCTTAAAATGTCTGGTGTCTAGAGTGGAGTTTCAATGAAAGTCAATGGGAGGTGTGAGGTCCAAACAAATGGTCATATTGTGAAAACTATCAGGAGTATGTCCTAGCCGTGAACATTTTTAGTGACAGCAGGGTTAGCTGAATGTTTTGATATAAGATATGTGTAGGTGGGCTTGAAAATGAAAGAGTGATGGCAGTTTACAAATCATGTTCTGATTTTTCTGATTTTTCCTTTGCACACTCTAGCTGTGCTGTGCTGCTCAATGCATTCCTATGGGAAAATTTCGCCGCAAAAACCGCGATATTTCTTGAACGATTCGGCGAAACGTTCTACAAAGTAATAGCAATCCGATCGGGATCAATGCGCACATTTTGATATATTACTTGTCTTTGTAGTGTAAAAACTGTGGGAGGAGTTAGCGTGGCAAATATGGCTATAATAAGAATAAGAATAAGAATATATATGTGAGATAACAATAAGTGTTCCTTGCTATGCAAGAACACTTAACTAGACAATCTACAATTTCTGGGGAAATTGTGTAAAGTGTTCTTGCCGCAACCTTTACCAAATGATTGATGAAATGTAAGCAGTGCACATTGCAAGCCTGATAGTGAGAAATGCATTTCAGCTTGTATTTTGAAGCTCACAGTCCAGCCTCGTGAGTCATCTGCCTCTTGAGTGACCTTTGGTTGCTGCACCTGGAGAGGGCGGAGTAGGCTCACTGTGCTGAGACAGCTGGGTTGCTATGACAACTCACTCTGAGAGGAATGTCAGCATGCCTGTTCTAAACAGGCTTTTTAAACTTGCCAAGTTCAATTGCGTGCTAAAATTAGTATTAATTAAATATTAAAGAAAAGAAACATAGTGTCTTCTCCGGGATATCAATTATTTATTTTTATTTTAATTTTTATTTTATTTTATTTTATTTTAATTTTTATTTTAATTTTAATTTTTATTTTAATTTTAATTTTTATTTTAATTTTAATTTTAATTTTTATTTTAATTTTTAATTTTATTTTTAATTTTATTTTTAATTTTATTTTTATTTTAATTTTAATTTTATTTTAATTTAATTTTAATTTTTATTTTTAATTTTAAATTTTAATTTTTAATTTTAATTTTAATTTTAATTTTAATTTTTATTTTATTTTATTTTTAATTTTATTTTTATTTTAATTTTATTTTTATTTTAATTTTATTTTAATTTTATGTTAATTTTAATTTTATGTTAATTTTAATTTTATGTTAATTTTAATTTAATTTTATTTTTATTTTAATTTTAATTTTATTTTTATTTTAATTTTATGTTAATTTTAATTTTATTTTAATTTAATTTTTATTTTATTTTTATCCAAACTGAATAATAATACCATCTCATTTATACAGAAGGAACTGTCATTCCCACTGCAAATATTTTTTATTTATTTTAATTTTAATTTAATTTTTATTTTATTTTTAATTTTATTTTTAATTTTAATTTAATTTTTAATTTTATTTTTATTTTAATTTTATTTTATTTTTTTATTTTAATTTAATTTTATTTTATTTTTATCCAGACTGAATAATAACACCATCTCATTTATACAGAAGGAACTGTCATTCCCACTGCAAATATTTTTTTTTTTTTATTTATATTTTTCATTCATAGTTTTTGTTTTTTCACATTGATAAATTAATTTATTTTATATATTTACACAAATCATATATTTAAGTATAATTAATTGATGTAATTATTTGATTATCGGTGGTACACTTATGAATTCATTATATCACATAAGGTAGAATATATTGGAGCGTGGTACACTACTGGCATTCGTGAACATTTTTAGTGACAGCAGGGTTAGCTGAACGTTTTGATATAAGATATGTGTAGGTGGGCTTGAAAATGAAAGAGTGATGGCAGTTTACAAATCATGTTCTGATTTTTCCTTCCACACTGCAGCTTTCTCACTTCTCACTCTAATGTGACTCAGCTGCCCCCTGAGTGACCTTTGGTGCACCTGTTACCTCAGTCAGTCACAGGTGTGTGAGAAGCTCTGCTCTAAACAGGCTGTTTAAACTTGCCAAGTTCACTGGCGATTGCCATTTTCAAACGCTTGTAGTTTTAAAAGTATAAATGCTACCGTGAAAATGTTTATATTGTGACAATCACAAGAAAAAGACCTAAATTTTGATATATAGTATGTCTCTGCAATATTAAAAATGAAGGCACAGTCGCAGTTTAAAAACGTCCCTTAAAATGTCAGGTATCTAGAGTGGAGTTTCAATGAAAGTCAATAGGAGGGGTGAGGTGCAAACACATGGTCATATTCTGAAAACTATCAGGAGTATGTCCTAGCCGTGAACATTTTTAGTGACAGCAGGGTTAGCTGAACGTTTTGATATAAGATATGTGTAGGTGGGCTTGAAAATGACATAGTGATGGCAGTTTACAAATCATGTTCTGATTTTTCCTTTCACACTGTAGTTTTCTCACTCTAATGTGACTCAGCTGCCCCCTGAGTGACCTTTGGTTGCACCTGTTACCTCAGTCAGTCACAGGTGTGTGACAGCTCTGCTATAAACAGGCTATTTAAACTTGCCAAGTTCACTGGTGATTGCCATTTTCAAACGCTTGTAGTTTTAAAAGTATAAATGCTACCGTGAAAAGGTTTATATTGTGACAATCACAAGAAAAAGACCTACAGTTTGATGTATAGTATGTCTCTGAAAGATAACAAATGAAGGCACAGTCGCAGTTTAAAAACGTCCCTTAAAATGTCTGGTGTCTAGAGTGGAGTTTCAATGAAAGTCAATGGGAGGGGTGATGTGCAAACAAATGGTCATATTGTGAAAACTATCAGGAGTATGTCCTAGCCGTGAACATTTTTAGTGACAGCAGGGTTAGCTGAACGTTTTGATATAAGATATGTGTAGGTGGGCTTGAAAATGGCAGAGTGATGGCAGTTTACAAATCATGTTCTGATTTTTCCTTCTACACTCTAGATTTGTCACTTCTCACTCTAGTTGCTCAATGCATTCCTATGGGAAAATGTCGCCACAAAAACCGCGATATTTCGTGAACGATTCGGCGAAACGTTCCACAAAGTAATAGCAATCCGATCGGGAACAATCCGCACGTTTTGATATATTACTTGTCTTTGTAGTGTAAAAACTGTGGGAGGAGTTAGCGTGGCAAATATGGCTATAATAAGAAACGGAATAAAAATAAGAACTAGACAATCTACAATTTCTGGGGAAATTGTGTAAAGTGTTCTTGCCGCAACCTTTACCAAATGATTGATGAAATGTAAGCAGTGCACATTGCAAGCCTGATAGTGAGAAATGCATTTCAGCTTGTATTTTGAAGCTCACAGTCCAGCCTGGTGAGTCATCTGCCTCTTGAGTGACCTTTGGTTGCTGCACCTGGAGAGGGCGGAGTAGGCTCACTGTGCTGAGACAGCTGGGTTGCTATGACAACTCACTCTGAGAGGAATGTCAGCATGTGTGTTCTAAACAGGCTTTTTAAACTTGCCAAGTTCAATTGCGTGCTAAAATTAGTATTAATTAAATATTAAAGAAAAGAAACATAGTGTCTTATCCGGGATATCAATTATTTATTTTTATTTTTATTTAAATTTTTTTTTTATTTTAATTTTATTTTAATTTTAATTTTTATTATTTTATTTTATTTTTAATTTTATTTTTATTTTTATTTTATTTTAATTTTATGTTTAATTTTATTTTATTTTTAATTTTATTTTAATTTTATTTTTATTTTAATTTTATGTTAATTTTAATTTTATTTTTATTTTAATTTTAATTTTATTTTATTTTTAATTTTATTTTTATTTTTAATTTTATTTTTATTTTAATTTTAATTTTATTTTTATTTTAATTTTATGTTAATTTAATTTTATTTTAATTTTTATTTTAATTTTATTTTTATTTTAATTTTATGTTAATTTTATTTTGATTTTAATTTTTTTTTAAATTTAATTTTATTTTTATTTTAATTTTTATTTTTATTTTAATTTTATTTTAATTTTAATTTTTTTTTTTTTTATTTTAATTAAATTTTTATTTTATTTTTATTTTTATCCAGACTGAATAAGAATACCATCTCATTTATACAGAAGGAACTGTCATTCCCACTGCAAATATTTTTTATTTATTTTAATTTTTATTTAATTTTTATTTTATTTTTAATTTTTATTTTGTTTTAATTTTAATTTTTAATTTTATTTTTATTTTAATTTTATTTTTATTTTTATCCAGACTGAATAATAACACCATCTCATTTATACAGAAGGAACTGTCATTCCCACTGCAAATATTTTTTATTTTTTATTTATATTTTTCATTCATAGTTTTTGTTTTTTCACATTGATAAATTAATTTATTTTATATATTTACACAAATCATATATTTAAGTATAATTAATTGATGTAATTATTTGATTATCGGTGGTACACTTATGAATTCATTATATCACATAAGGTAGAATATATTGGAGCGCGGTACACTACTGGTATTCGTGAACATTTTTAGTGACAGCAGGGTTAGCTGAACGTTTTGATATAAGATATGTGTAGGTGGGCTTGAAAATGAAAGAGTGATGGCAGTTTACAAATCATGTTCTGATTTTTCTGATTTTTCCTTTGCACACTCTAGCTGTGCTGTGCTGCTCAATGCATTCCTATGGGAAAATTTTGCCACAAAAACCGCGATATTTCTTGAACGATTCGGCGAAACGTTCTACAAAGTAATAGCAATCCGATCGGGATCAATGCGCACGTTTTGATATATTACTTGTCTTTGTAGTGTAAAAACTGTGGGAGGAGTTAGCGTGGCAAATATGGCTATAATAAGAAAAAGAATTAGATTTCAAATATGGCAGAGAAGAGCGGTTAAAAACAAACTGCTTCAAATTGCTTACTTCACTGGCGTCTTCACAATTTCTGTGGAAATTGTGTGGTGTTCTGGCCTCCACACAACTGGAGTGGGCAGGTTAGCTTTTGTCTCTCTGCTTCCTGCTCACACAGCTGGGTTCCTATGGCAACTCCCTCCACACCAAGGGCAGAGTCATGGTTATAAACAAACTGCTCCAAGTTGCTGACATCACTGGCGATTGCCATCTTCAAACGGTTGTAGTTTTAAAAGTATAAATGCTACAGTGAAAAGGCTTATATTGTGACAATCACAAGAAACAGACCTAAATTGTGATATATAGTATGTCTCTGCAATATTAAAAATGAAGGCACAGTCGCAGTTTAAAAACGTCCCTTAAAATTTCTTGTGTCTAAAGTGGAGTTTCAATGAAAGTCAATGGGAGGAGTGAGGTGCAAACAAATGGTCATATTCTGAAAACTATCAGGAGTATGTCCTAGCCGTGAACATTTTTAGTGACAGCAGGGTTAGCTGAACGTTTTGATATAAGATATGTGTAGGTGGGCTTGAAAATGACATAGTTATGGCAGTTTACAAATCATGTTCTGATTTTTCCTTCCACATTGCAGCTTTCTCACTCTAATGTGACTCAGCTGCCCCCTGAGTGACCTTTGCTTGCACCTGTTACCTCAGTCAGTCACAGGTGTGTGAGGAGCTGTGCTCTAAACAGGCTATTTAAACTTGCCAAATTCACTGGCGATTGCCATCTTCAAACGCTTGTAGTTTTAAAAGTATAAATGCTACCGTGAAAAGGTTTATATTGTGACAATCACAAGAAAAAGACCTACAGTTTGATGTATAGTATGTCTCTGAAAGATAACAAATGAAGGCACAGTCGCAGTTTAAAAACGTCCCTTAAAATGTCTGGTGTCTAGAGTGGAGTTTCAATGAAAGTCAATGGGAGGGGTGATGTGCAAACAAATGGTCATATTCTGAAAACTATCAGGAGTATGTCCTAGCCGTGAACATTTTTAGTGACAGCAGGGTTAGCTGAACGTTTTGATATAAGATATGTGTAGGTGGGCTTGAAAATGGCAGAGTGATGGCAGTTTACAAATCATGTTCTGATTTTTCCTTTGCACACTCTAGCTGTGCTCTGCTGCCACTCTAGATGCACCATTCATTCCTATGGGAAAATTTCGCCGCAAAAACCGCGATATTTCTTGAACGATTCGGCGAAACGTTCCACAAAGTAATAGCAATCCGATCGGGAACAATCCGCACGTTTTGATATATTACTTGTCTTTGTAGTGTAAAAACTGTGGGAGGAGTTAGCGTGGCAAATTTGGCTATAATAATAAGAATAAGAATAAAAATAAGAATAAGAATATATTTGTGAGATAACAATAAGTGTTCCTTGCTATGCAAGAACACTTAATAAAAATAAGAATAAGAATATATTTGTGAGATAACAATAAGTGTTCCTTGCTATGCAAGAACACTTAACTAGAAAATCTACAATTTCTGGGGAAATTGTGTAAAGTGTTCTTGCCGCAACCATTACCAAGTAATGATGACATGTAAGCAGTGCACATTGCAAGCCTGACAGAGGGATAAATGGATTTGAGCTTGTATTTAGCATCTCACAGTCCAGCCTGTGTGACTCAGCTGCGTGTGAGTCATGTTTGGTTGCTATAGCAACTCACTCTGTCAGGAATGTCATTAGCTCAGGTCTAAACACGCTTTTTAAACTTGGCAAGTTCACTGGCGATTGCCATCTTCAAACGCTTGTAGTTTTAAAAGTATAAAAGCTACCGTGAAAAGGTTTATATTGTGACAATCACAAGAAAAATACCTACAGTTTGATGTATAGTATGTCTCTGAAAGATAAAAAATGAAGGCACAGTCGCAGTTTAAAAACGTCCCTTAAAATGTCTGGTGTCTAGAGTGGAGTTTCAATGAAAGTCAATGGGAGGGGTGAGGTGCAAACAAATGGTCATATTCTGAAAACTATCAAGAGTATGTCCTAGCCGTGAACATTTTTAGTGACAGCAGGGTTAGCTGAACGTTTTGATATAAGATATGTGTAGGTGGGCTTGAAAATGGCATAGTTATGGCAGTTTACAAATCATGTTCTGATTTTTCCTTTCACACTGTAGCTTTCTCACTCTGTAATTATGTCAAATAAATGTAATTATTTGATTATCGGTGGTACACTTATGAATTCATTATATCACATAAGGTAGAATATATTGGAGCGCGGTACACTACTGGCATTCGTGGACATTTTTAGTGACAGCAGGGTTAGCTGAACGTTTTGATATAAGATATGTGTAGGTGGGCTTGAAAATGAAAGAGTGATGGCAGTTTACAAATCATGTTCTGATTTTTCTGATTTTTCCTTTGCACACTCTAGCTGTGCTGTGCTGCTCAATGCATTCCTATGGGAAAATGTTGCCGCAAAAACCGCGATATTTCTTGAACGATTCGGCGAAACGTTCCACAAAGTAATAGCAATCCGATCGGGAATAATCCGCACGTTTTGATATATTACTTGTATTTGTAGTGTAAAAACTGTGGGAGGAGTTAGCGTGGCAAATATGGCTATAATAAGAAACGGAATAAGAATAAGAATATATATGTGAGATAACAATAAGTGTTCCTTGCTATGCAAGAACACTTAATTAAGTGTTCTTGCATGGAAAGACCACTTACTGTTATCTCATATATATTCCTATTATTATAGCCAAATTGACCACCCTAACTCCTCCCACAGTTTTTACACTACATAGACAGTAATATACCGAAACGTGCGGATTGTTCCTGATTGGTGTGCTATTACTTTGTGGAATGTTTCGTCGAATGGTTCACGAAATATCGGCGTTTTTGTGGTGAAAGTGGTCCCATAGGAATGAATGGCGGAATGTTCAAAACTAGAGTGGGAGCTGACAAAAGCTAGAGTGTGAGCTGAAAAATCAGGACATGATTTCTAAACCTTTTCACAGTTAATCCAGCCACTCCACCCAGTTACTCTGCCCACTCCAGTTGTAGACTACTGGTGGAGGCAAGAACACTTCACACAATTTCCCCAGAAATTGTAGTTGTTCTAGTTAAGTGTTCTTGCATGGCAAGACCACTTGATGTTATCTCACATATATATTCTTATTATAGCCAAATTTACCACCCTAACTCCTCCCACAGTTTTTACACTACATAGACAGTAATATACCGAAACGTGCGGATTGTTCCCGATTGGTGTGCTATTACTTTGTGGAACGTTTCGCCAAATGGTTCACGAAATATCGGCGTTTTGGTGGTGAAAGTGGTCCTATAGGAATGAATGGCGGAATGTTCAAAACTAGAGTGGGAGCTGACAAAAGCTAGAGTGTGAGCTGAAAAATCAGGACATGATTTCTAAACTGCCATCACTCCCTCATTTTCAAGCCCACCTACACAAATCTTATATCAAAACATTCAGCTATCCCTGCTGCCACTAAAAATGTCCACGGCTAAGCCATAGTCCTGATAGTTTTCACAATATGACCATTTGTTTGCAACCCATTGACCTTTTCACAGTTACTCCAGCCACTCCAACCACACAACAGTTACTCAAGCCACTCCACCCAGTTACTCCGCCCACTCCAGTTGCAGACTACTGGTGGAGGCAAGAACACTTCACACAATTTCCCCAGAAATTGTAGCTTTTCTAGTTATCAAAGTTTTAGTCAAAGTAACTGAAACAGAAACATATCAAGACTGTCTTGCCAATTACAGGTCATCTGGCATCTATGCAAGGAATATCTCTGGTCAGGTGCTTGGTAGGTATGAGCTCAGTGTTCGTTCCGAATGCCCAATGTTTAGGTCAATCAGCACAGATGATTGTGATATCTTCTGGCTGTGAATGATTGCTATTAAAGAAGCAGATGCTTGCACCCACCATGTCCATACCAACCACCAACCTCACCTGGTCCTTTCACTTCCATGTGCTCCTTGCTGTGAAGGCCAGTTATAGATTGGGGCAGTGGCCATTTTTGTACCATTCACTTACAAGCAATAGGCAAGGATTGGAGGGGGTTACATCATAGCCTAAATGTGACCACATGGTCATACCTGATGTCACATCCCTTGCCATATATAACTGCTGACATTCGGCTAGTGTTAGTCAGGAACCCTTAATTGTACTCTTTAATCATTCATGTGGAGAGAGGGGGGGAGTATGTGGAGGCAAACCTTATTTTTTAAGGGGAAATCCAGATTCGAATAAGCCCACTGTCCACAGACCCCCAAAGCCACCGGTCAGGTTTGTGGTGAAGAGACCCTTGTCCTCGTCGACATGCAGGCAATGATGACAAGGTGTTTTACTGCATGTTGAGGGCATGTAGCCTGGTATAGTTCAGGAGGGGGCTGTACATTCATACCCCTCATTTCTTGGGCAGTCAAGCTGCATGTTCTTATTAAGGGTCTGGTATGGATTTCATGGGGGAACAGTTTTTGTTTTTTTTTGCATGAGGTACTCCCTTAAAATCCATGCCAGACCAAAGAATCTGGTATGTATTTTGGGGGGCTCTACAGAATGCTTTATTTTCTGTAGGATGTACTACAGCAAAAAAATTTTTTCAAAGAATCAAAACACACAGAACCCTCCAAAGGTACCTTAGAAGGGTCTGTGTGCTGTTTATTTGTTTTTTTTTACTGCGTGCTCTCCTTCATGACTAGACTTTTATTGCTATTCAGCACTGCGCTACTTTAAGTGACAGCTGCGAGGTCGTGCAACATTGTACACCAAGGAAATTTATATAATTTTTTTTCAAAGAAATCAAGCTTTCTTTTCATGCTATTTGATCACCACTGGGTCTTTTATTTTTTACTATATATATGAAAAAATACTGACAATTCTGCAAAGAAAACAATATTTTCTACTTTCTGCTATAAAGCATATACAATAAAATAAATTTAAAAATCAAATTTCTTCAGAAATTTAGGACAAAATGTACTTTGCTACATGTCTTTGGTAAAAAAGTCCCAAGTGTACATTAGTTGGTTTTAAAGTTATAGCACCTATAAACTATGGTATACGTATTTGAAAATTGATCAATTCTGATGTACTAATGTCCAATTTAATTTCTTGAGGTCATTTAAATGTCAGGGCAGTACAAATACACCCCAAATAACCCCTGTTTGGAAAGTAGACTTTCTGAGGTATTTAGTAAAAGGCATTCTGAGTTTTTTGAAGTTGTCATTTTTTGTTAAACTTTTTGGAAAATTGAAGAATTTAAATAAAATTTATTTTTTTTTGCACTTTTTTTTACATATTGTCACCAGTGCAGTACAGTGTCATTATTGACTGGTGTGGTGGTGATCCGGGACACTGACTGGTGATAGTGTGTAAAAAACATTTAACCACTTCCCGACCGGCCGTTGTATATAAACGGCCGGACGGTGGCACTGCAGGGTCGGGTGGCCGTCTATAAACGGCCTCCCCGCACCCTGCTTGTGCGTGCTCCCTGGGAGCGCGCAGCACCGCGATCCGGTGCCCGCTGTGTCCTCCGGACACAGTGAAACACCGATCGTCGGACGGGACCTCTGTACGAGGTCCCGATCATGTGATCACTGATTTGCCAATCAGTGATCACATGCAAAGTAGTAAGCAAGATGTCACTTCTGACATCATTGCTTACTATGTGTGAAATCTGTGAATGATCACAGAGGTCACATGGTACAAGGCTATTCACAAAAGCCTTGTACCATGTGACAAGCTGTGACCAATCACAGCTCACTCTGTATTTCTCAATGAGTGCAGGAATGCACACAGAGAGAAAGAGAAATGATTGCGTTTAACACCCTTTGCAGGTGTTATGGCTTAATTAGCTGATTAGAGTGGGACACTTTGAGCCGAGAATATTGCACCTTTTCACAATATTCTAATTTTTTGATCGTGGATTTGGGGTTTTCATGAGCTGTAAGCCATAATCATCACAATTATGACAAATCACGGCTTGAACTATCTTGCTTTGCATGTAATGAGTCTATCTCATATATTAGTTTCACCTTAAATGAACTTTTGCATGATATTCTAATTTTTTGAGTTTCACCTGTATATGTAAAGCACTGCGTAAATTGACAGCACAATATAAGTACCTCTAATAAACAAATTGCAATGCAGTTTCACACATTGTTGCATTGTTAAAAGCAGCAATATATCCCTCAACCAGGGCTGGACTGACAACTCATAGGGCTTCCGGGCAATAGGGGATCATGGGGCCCCTGTGTCCTTGTCCAAACTCAAAAAAGTCTATGAAAAAGGTACCAGGGACATCTCATGGGGCCCCCTACTGACCCCGGGCCCTCAGGCAGTGCCTGAGTTTCCAAATGGTCAGTCCGCCCCTGCCCTCAACAGTTAATAAAACATATACTGTATAAAGCCTAACAATGGACTTCTGTTATTTGTTCACTTTTGGTCTGGTAAATGTATCATTTAAAGCTTCCATTTTTTTTCTTACCTGGGTCCTGTACATCAAAAGAGGAAAGGGTACTTTGTACTATAATATTATTGGTATATTACTATAGACCTGTTACTTTTATCACAATTGCCACTGTCTTGTAAAGAAAATAATTGAAAAGGATCCTTTTACAGTTTTCAGTTTGTCATCTTCTTATAAAAAAACTCTAAAAAATAAAACCTTAGATAATAAAACCTTGTTTAAGATTTTATCTAAGAATCCTGCGCAGCAGATAAGATTAAGGTCTGTGGGCTGCAAGCAATAAACACAAAAATGTGTAGCAATTTAGACAACGAGGATGCTGCTCTGTCCCTCATAAACTATGAACTCTGGTTTTGATGTGAAACTAAAACTAAATCACAACGTATATGTGGTAATGCAATGCACCTCCCTTTGCAATTTGTGATCAAAAGTCCAGCACAATCAAAGTAACATAAATCAGTAGTGCATACCTGACTCCAATAATTAAATACCAAAGTGATATGTGGTTCTACAGTACACTTTCCTCTACAATATGTGATCAGAAAATCTTCACTATCAAAGTGACATATAACAGTAGTGCATACCTAACTCCAGTATGAAATGTGTTTAGTACAAACCATATGGACATGGTACTATAATGCACCTCCCTCTAATGGGAAGCTAAAAACAACACTTAAAAATGCACCACTCCTGATGACATTATATGACAAAACGCATTGGAAGGGGCTCATAGCTTCACTTCCAGTCCACATGAGGGTGTTCACAGAAAGTATCAGCGTCCTAGGACATATTGATTTAAAAGTGCCATACACATTGGATTGATGTAAGTGCATTTTTAAGTGTTTGTTACATAGTTACATAGTTAGTCTGGCTGAAAAAAAGACAAAAGTCCATCCAGTTTAACCATAAGAAAAAAAAAAAAAAAAAAAAAAGAAAACTTATAATCTTATACCCACAGTTGATCCAGAGGAAGGCAAAAAAACCCCCAGGAAAGCACGATCCAATTTGCTCCTGCAGGGAAAACAATTCCTTCCTGATCCCCCGAGAGGAAATCGGATATTCCCTGGATCAACTTTACCTATAAATGTTAGTATCCAGTTATATTTTGTGTATCTAAGAAAGTATCCAGGCCTTTTTTTGAAGCAATCCACTGAGCTGGCCAGAACCAACACTTGAGGGAGTCTATTCCACACTTTCACAGCTCTCACTGTGAAGAAACCTTTCCGTGTTTGGAGATTACATTTCTTTTCCTCCAGACATAAAGAGTGCCCCCTTTTCCTCTGTGATGACCTCAGGGTGAATAGCTCTACACCAAGTTCACTATATGAACCACGGATGTATTTATACATGTTGATCATATCCCCTCTTAATCTCCTCTTCTAAAGAGAGAATATAACCAGTTTCTCTAATCTTTCCCCATAGCTGAGCTCCTCCATGCCTCTTATCAGTTTGGTTGCCCTTCTCTGTACTTTCTCCAGTTCCCCAATGTTTTTTTTGTGAATTGGTGCTCAAAACTGAACTGCATATTCCAGATGAGGTGTTACTAATGATTTGTACCGGGGTAAAATGATATCTCTCTCTGGAGTCTATACCTCTTATAATACAAGAGAGGATTTTGCTCACTTTAGAAACCGCAACTTGGCATTGCATGCCATTATTAAGCTTGTGATCTACCAAAACTCCCAGATCCTTCTCCACCATTGATTCCTCCAGTTGTACCCCCCTAGTGTGTATGATGCATGCATATTCTTAACCCCCAAGTGCATCACCTTACATTTATCAACATTAAATATCATTTGCCACATAGTTGCCCAATTAAACAGTGCATTGAGGTTGGCTTGTAAGTTGAAGACATCCTGTAAGGACGTTATTCCACTGCACAGCTTGGTGTCATCTGCAAAGACTGAAATGGGATTTTTAATCTCAATATATATCCAATAAATACGATATAACGCTATGGAAGTCTCCTTTTGATTGCTTTTATTGTGGTGGAGGAAATAAGTGGTCATTTGAAGTGCTTTCTTCCTGACGAGAGGATACCAGGTCCAGTAGCCAGAGGTCTCAGTAGGGCACAGAAGGCTGGTCCATTCCAGGGGCTTGTTGAAGCACCCAAAAGCACTTTTTGACCTACCTTAGTATAAGTGGTCAATAACCTGCGGTGAGTGGGGCTCTGGAGGGGGGGCACAAGTGAAGCACTCATCACAAATTTTTGTTGACAAGACCACCATCATATCACTAAGTCACGTTGACAATTTGAATGTGGAAGGTGTTTTGTAACACCAGGACTTTCTTACATGAACTTAATGTCAATTTGGTTGTGCATTGATTTGTTCTTTAAGGACGTTGTTCCACAAGGATCCCTTAGTATATTTGCACAGTGCTCTTTGAGGCAAGCTGATGGGGTGTTTTTTTTTTGTATTTTGGCACAGTGATGATCTTATTTATGGTTTCTGAGATATCATTATTTATTTTGTCTTAAGTGCATTTCACGTGGTTCTAGTATCTTTCACTCTATGTGTCAATAGGGGGAAGTGCACTGTGGTCCTTGTCACACTTTTTTGAATGGTATTCATGCATGCATCATAACACTCATACTGTATTGTATGTAATTTACATTGCATCCAATATCTTTCATTTTCTGTGATCACTAAGGGTTGTTTTTAGCTTCCCATTAAAGGGAGGTGCATTATAGTACCATGTCATATGGTTTGTACTAGCACATTTCATATTGGAGTTAGGCATGCACTACTGATATATATATATATATATATATATATATATATATATATATATATATATATATATAATATCACTTTGATAGTGCAGATTTTCTGATCACATATTGTAGAGGAAAGTGTGTTGTAGAATATCACCTCGGTATTTAGTTATTGGAGTCAGGTATGCACCACTGATTTATGTCTCTTTGATAGTGCTGGATTTTTGATCACATATTGCAAAGGGAGGTGCTTTGCATTACCACATGTGACGATCACGACATCAGACCCCAGACCTTCTCCTCACACTCGTGACCAAAGGACTAGCCAATCTAAAACCGCGATGTCACGTGCCTAACAATGCCACGCCCAGCTGCACCCTTCACAACGATTTTCCAGCTAATGGACCACCATCGATGTACCGGCAGCCTGAGCGCGATTGTTACTGGGTCAGGTTAATTATGCAATTAACCCTTCACACTGCCACCACCTCCTTTTTGTACAGAGAAAGAGGAAACTCTGCAATATCAGCAATAACACTGGGATGATCAGATAAATGTCTGTATACCACTGTCACCGCAGGCACGTTGTACAGAGGGTTAAACACACATAGTAGCGCTCTTCAGGAATTCGTAAGTTGCATTAAGGAGCTTTAGAAACAGTTCAACACTTTCACAAAGAAAGATTTATTACTAAAAGGTCAAAAAGGTGCAATAAAAATATTTACAGAAAAAAGATAACCTTTATATAGATATATATAGATATAGATATAGATATATATACACAGAGCAATAACACAGCAAAAAGGTAACAGAAAGAAGTTTAGAGAGGTAGAGTACTTGCCAAAAGTCCTGGGTTAAGTAGGTCAAGTTTCAGAGCAAAAAGGGAACCGTCTCCCACCGTCTGATGTTAAAAGGGAGATTTCTTCAACTTCCACTCTTAGGCCTGGCAGCCTATTTTGTAGTCCCCCAGCAGGGGGTGTCTCTGAAGCCAAGGACCAATGCCTCATTCAGGGAGGGGTGTCTAGGCGGAGATCCAAGCTAGAACCAAAATCTCTCCTAGCTTATATTTTGGCTCATAACTTTTTCCTAGGCACAAGTAACATTCCACCCGCGGGTAGATTAATATGCAGACGCATCTGAGGAACGGTTAGGTTTGAAATATGAAGTACATACTTGAATGGTTCAAGAGATGTAATTTTCTGCTTTCCTATATATTCCAGCCAAGGAGTGTGACATATCAAACGGTTTGTCTGATCGTGAGCAATCTGAAGATATGCCTGGTTTTTATGTATGTCTCTCATATTCCAAGATATGAGACATAGGGGGAAAATGGATTTCAAAAGTGATACATAGTTTATGACTCCCCTGGAATGTCTTTGAACTCAGGGGAAGGCTTGGGTTATCCTTTTACGAGGTGCCAGATTGCAGTTTCTTAGACCGCCCAACACCCAGCTCAGAGAGGTTTTATAGCTCGGAGCTCCTGCTGTGCTCTGGTCTACCTGTGACACTTCCAACACACACACCGACCACATGTCACTGTGGATCTCAGAGAGGGAGGGGGATGAGGAGAGGTATATTTGTACAAGATAGATGATCCTTTGCCAAGATGGAGGTTGGAGCAAATTGGTTGAACCGCGTCCTTCTTTGTGGGTACAATTGCTACACCACATATACTTTGTTATTTAGTTTTAGTTTCACATCACAACCAGAGATCACAGTTTAGCAGGAGCAGAGCAGCATCCACATTGTTTAAGATTAAATGTGGTGTAACACTGCCTTTCTTACATTGTTACAAAGTCCTAGAATGGGTGGATTTTATAAACATTCAATATAATCTGGGGATATAGGATTGTAGGAACGGCCCCATAGATCTGTTCCTTTATTTTGATAGGCTGATTTATTAAATTATACATAAATCAATATTTTTATTATCTTTTTATTTTATTTATAAAATTAATGCATGTGACCAAGGTAAGGTCTAGTAACACTCTGAGGTATGATATATGACCATCTCAAAACAAAAACAGGGAGGGGGAGAGAGAGCATCACTGTCTAAGCATACTAGTGATAGGAAAATCAATAAAAAACTGGATAAGTATTGCACTCACATACACATGGATAAAACACAGCGTATCAATATGTTCAGTACACACTTCAATGGATGGCAGCTTCCTAAGAATACTCTGGCGGATATAAAAGATGAAAAAGAGGAGAGGGGGAAGTGCACCACTCTCAACATAGTATTAACCACTTCAGCTCCTGAAAATTTACCCTCCTTCATGACCAGGCCATTTTTTGTGATATAGCACTGCATTACTTTAACTGACAATTGCGTGGTCATGCAACGCTGTACATAAATTCAATCTATGTCATTTTTTTCCCTACAAATAGACAAATAGAGCCTTTTTTCGGTGGTATTTGATCACCTTTGCGTTTTTTTTATTGTTTTGCGCTATAAACAAAAAAACACTGACAATTTAAAAAAAAAAACAATATTTTTTATTTTTTGCTATAAAACATCCAATAAAAAACTAAATAAAAATAAAATTTCTTCAGTAATTTACACCAAAATGTATTCTACTACATGTGTTTGCTAAAAAAATCCTAATATGTGTATTTTAATTGTAATTATGTGAAAGTTATACCATCTACAAATGGCGGTATATATACCGGAATTTTTTTTTTTTTTTTTTTTTTTTTTAATACTAGTAATGGTGGCAATCAGCGACTTATAGTGGGACTGCGGGACTGTGGCGGGCATTCTGATAATGGGTGGGATCTGAATAACTGCCACTGACATCTTTAGTGACACTAATAAAAAGCACTGACACTGTATTAATGACACTGGGCAGGAAGGGGTTAACATCTGGGGCAATCAAAGGGTTAACAGTGTGCTGTTTGTGTTTTCTGTGTAAACTGTGTGCTGTTTTACTAGGGAGACCTGCTGCTTTCTATCTCTCTGCCGTGCTGAGAGATAGAAAGCAGCACATCCATGCTGACAGAATAGAGATCTGTGTTGTTTACATACAGATTTTTCCCCTCTCACCTTCGCTGATGATCACCAATCTCCAGCTGAGACCCAGTGATTGACATCCTTAGGAGAGCCAATGGCAGCTTGAGTAGGATGGCGCGCACGCGGGTAGGGCAGCAAGCATGCACGTGTGCCCCCTACATGGTGATGCAAAATCACATATATTTATATAGCACAGCGAGGCCAGCCAGTAGCAGTACATCTGCTATGGGGTGTCTTGAAGTGGTTAATAAAAGGCAATGTGCAAATAATTAAGAAATGCACTCACATGAAGCTAGTGTAACGTAGGATTTATTCAATGTCTCCAGCACGTGTCGTCCTTCTCATGGTACCCATTGAAGATGTATGGGAGGGTGGCAAAAACCAAAAGGAGAGTTTGCTGCTCTAAGTGTAGTATTATTTATTAAATAAAAACATAAACTGTAAAAGTGAACTTACATTTAGTATGTAAAGCAACATCCAATGTACAAACAAAGTCCAGCCATTGATATTATATCATGGACCCCAATGGATATTCAGTCCTGGAAGGTCATATATGTATAAGTATGCCAAGAAGCATTATAGTTTCTAATAGAATGATAACAAGGAAGAATCAACACTGGTGTGTATGATTCTTCTGTTGATACCAGAAAGCAAGGTCACTGGCGAGGTGGGCTGGCCATGATAACATCAAAAGAGTGGGTAAAGCTACATATTTTGGGGCGGCGTCCCCGTTGTTCACTAAACAAATAAATGATCAGAAAATAGCATCTTAACTGTTGACAATGCCTGCTTTTTTCTTACATGAGATCAGATAGCTTCATTTAGAGCATCTTCATCCAGGGCAGGTGCAAGGAATTTTGTCTGCTCAGGTGAAGGTGCATTTTGCCACCCTCCACTGTCCTCCCACCATGCCCCTTTTTTATGTGTGTGTACGCAGGAGAGGGGGTTGGGGGGCTCTGAATTTGTTTTTGTTCTTTTTTGCTTTATGTGTCTCTTGAAATGCTTAAACTTTTAAACTTTTTTTACATAACTATTATTGCTATCACATGGGGGGCCACTAGCCCCCTATGTAATAGCATATAAGTCACAGGGTCTCTTAATGAGACATCCAGGTTCTATTAGACCCTGAATGTCTCCCTTTTACTGCACTGCAACTGATGGAAAATAGATTGTGTTCCATCAGCAACTTCCCCTGGCACTAATCTAGGTAATTGGCAGCTCTGGGTGAGGAGGTGACATACACATTACTTCTTGGTCTGTGCACAGAAGCAGGGGCGTATTTACCACAAGGCAAACAAGGTATTTGCCTAGGGCAGCATTTTTCAGGGGGGCAGTGGCATTTTTCAGGGGGGCAGTGTCACCCCCCTGAAAGAAGGGATGGCAGAATGGACACATGCAGCATAAGGACCAGGTGGGATCTGAAAGAGGCTGCAGGCTGCTTGATGGTGTATGAAAAGCCTGACTCTTGTTCCTGGAGATGTCAGTAGCTGTGAAGGTGAGTGTCTTCTCTCTTGCCAGAGTGGGTTGCCAGTGTATGGGGGCGGTGGTAGTGGAAGGCTCTCTTGGGGGAGGGGGCTGGGATGTTGTTGGTCAATGTCAGGCTCTTTGTGGGGGAGAGGGATGTTAGTCAGTGTCAGGGCCTCTCCGTGGGGGCGGAGACAATTTTTGTGTTGCCTAGGGCAGCACGATACCTAAATACACCTCCAGGGGCAGACTAACCATTTGGAAACTTGGGCACTACCCGAGGGCCCGGGGTCAGTAGGGGGCCCCATGAGATGCCCCTGGTACCTTTTTCATAGGCTTTTTTGAGTTTGGGCAAGGACACAGGGGTCCCATGATCCCCTATTGCCCGGGGGCCCCATGAGTTGTCAGTCCGCCCCTGTACAACACTGCACAGAAGGGAGGCTCAGCAGATGGATGACCACTGATCTCCCACTGCCTTTCACAGCAGCACCCACCATGATTGCACCGGGCTTGCAGGTGGGATGGTGGAGTCTGGTAAACATGGCAGGGGGTGGCACTTTCACATTGAAAGCCGACAGTCGGCTTCACCAAAGTAAACACACTCCCGGTCATTATAGCATGTCTACAGCATGGTTAAAAATCTGAATTAAGTTTTGGATCCAAGGGCGGACTGACCATTTGGAAACTCGGCCACGGCCGGAGGGCCCAGGGTCAGTAGGGGGCCCCATGAGATGCCCTTGGTACCTTTTTCATAGGCTTATTTGAGTTTGGGCAAGGACACAGGGGCCCCATGATCCCCTATTGCCCGGGGGCCCCATGAGTTGTCAGTCCACTGCTGTTTGGATCCTTGTGGTCTCTGTTTTGTTTGATTACCATTTCTGTTATTCTGTTTATTATGGGATCTGTGTATCCACATTGTTCTATTTATGTGTAATCTTGCTGTTGCAGTAATGTCATTGTGGATTCTGTAACTACTGTTCCATTTTCTCTATTATCTTGACAATAAAAGTTGTTTGGATTAAAAGAAAAAAATCTGAATCCCCAGTATGTGGCTGGGGATTCAGATTTCACAGCCTCTATCCTGGCACCCTAAGGCAGCTGCCTAAATTGCCTTATGCTGGCCCAGCCCTGTATTAATCAAATGATGCTAAAATGAGTTGAATATACTAGCACCTGACAATGTCAGCTATTTTCTTAGGTGATGACAGATAGGTGCATATTACTTTTTGTCTATCAAGGTTTGTGCTTTTTTTGCTACATAATTACAATATATGCTGCTGTCAGATGAAGATGTGGGTGGATCATACACCTAAATATGGATCAGCTCGATCTAATCAGCTCATAATACTTTGAAATGCTGTGCTGTGGTTCTATCTCACAAAGCACCATGAGCATCATTTCATTCTTTTGAGTCACAAGTACCTCACCTGGACTGTTTGTTTAATCCATTTATGAATTACATTTTTTGTGAAGGACATTTAAAAGCCAATCTTCCATTCAGTTACAGCTCTTATCACTGTGAACAGCAAACAACTGTCATCATCACTTAAGAATACATTCCAATACAGATGACCTCACCTTCTCTATCCATGTGGAAAAACATTACACTCATTAATCATGTATGTTCTTCCCCTACCTGTTACAAATTTGTTCTTCACTCTGCTGGCAGAGCAGCCCAGATACATCTTGTAAACATTTTTTCTTTTAATCATTCCACTATATGCAAGGAAATGATGCCGTCTTGCTGCTACAGATTAGATGGAGATGAAATTCAAAGGAATAGCTTGTTCTCCCTCATTACAACTATGCTTTAAAGGGATGAACTTGGTGGATCATACAACGTTATTACGATCTTGGTTTAAACTTCTGAAAGCAAAGAAGGCTTTTAATCATGTATGTACTAGAGTTATACCTTTGATGGCAGTGAAGATTTGCTACTGGACAGCGACGTGTAGTACACCATGAACTAGAACATTTGAATAATTGCTATTGGAGTTATAACAGTAAATATTTCACTACTGCTTACGTGTGCTGTTAAAAAGTGAGATTTATGTAGCTTTCGACAAGTCTACACTTTACCATACACAGGAAGTGCTTCTAGAATGTCGATGTTGAATATGTGTTTGTTCTGCCCCACATTTTTTTTTAATTTTCTAAGTTGTATTGAACAGCATCAGGTTATTATCGCTCTGTGGTATGCTGACATCTAGTGGAGGATCCAACACAACAAACACTTTTCTCCTGCGTTAGGAAAAGACTCAGTAGACCCAATAGGAATGATCTGGAATTTTCTAAAATATTCACTGCTTGCTGCCCTCAACAGACCGGGGTGGTCCAAATACACTGGATGCAAATAGAGAAACAGAAAAAGGGCGCACCGACCTAGTGCATTATCGTTTAAAGATTTATTGAAGAAACAAAGTAAGTATCATACTCACAATAGACATAAAAACACAGGCATGTCAAACTGAACAAGATGTAGGATCCAAACAACATCTGAGTCCATACGATGGAACCCTGGATGATCAACTGGCTAACGCATTTCGAGGACACAACCCTGGTTGGCTCTGAGGAAGAGGTTGTATCCTCGAAACGCGTTAGCTAGTTGGTCATCCAGGGTTCCATTGTATGGACTCAGATGTTGTTTGGATCCTACATCTTGTTCAGTTTGACATGCCTGTGTTTTTATGTCTATTGTGAGTATGATACTTACTTTGTTTCTTCAATAAATCTTTAAACGATAATGCACTAGGTTGGTGTGCCCTTTTTCTGTTTCTCTATTTGCATCTAGTGGAGGATCTGGGTTACCACAGTTTGCTTACTATGTCATTTTGGTCCCTCCTTTGTCCTCCCCTCATGTTTGTTGCTAATTAGTTCAGGATTACTTAGACCCTCTCTGGGTCTTCCATGATCACTCAGTCAGTGATAGCATTTCACAGAGACAGGGCTTGGGAAAGGCATTGTCTTCTTATACGTAAAATGACTGGAAAAACATCTTCTGTACTGCAATTAGCTGAAATAAAATTGTGTTGGATTCAATATCTACAGTTGCAAGAAAAAGTATGTGAACCCCTTGGGATTACGTGGAGTTTTCCATGAATTGGGCATAAATTGTGCTCTGAACGTCATCTAAGTCACAACAATAGAAGAACACAGTCTGCTGAACATAATACTACACAAACATTAGATGTTGCCATGGTTTAATTGCACATAACATGTAAACATTCACAGTGCAGGGAGGAAAAAGTATGTGAACCTTTGGACTTAATAACTGGTTAACCCTCCTTTGGCAGCAATAACCTCAACCAAACGTTTCCTGTAGTTGCAGATCAGACCTGCACAACGATCTGGAGTAATTTTGGACCACTCCTCTTCACAAAACTGTTTCAGTGTAGCAATATTCTTGGGATGTCTGGTGTGAATCGCTCTCTTAAGGTCATGCCACAGCATTTCAATCGGGTTGAGGTCAGGACTCTGACTGGGCCACTCCAGTAGGCGTATTCTTTGCTGTTGGAGCCATTTTTTTTTGTTGAATTACTTGTATGCTTTGGGTCATTGTCCTGTTGCATCACCCATCCTCTGCAGAGCTTCAGTTGGCGGACAGATGGTCGTACGTTTTCCTGCAAAATGTCTTGATAAACTCTGGAATTCATTTTCCCATCAATGACAACAATCCGTCCAGGCCCTGAGGCAGCAAAGCAGCCCCAAACCATGATGCTCCCTCTGCCATGTTTTACAGTGGGGATGAGGTTTTGATGTTGGTGTGCTGTGCCTTTTTTTCTCCACACATAGTGTTGTGTGTTCTTCCCAAACAACTCAATCTTGGTTTCATCTGTCCACAGTATATTTTGCCAGTAGTGCTGTGGAACATCCAGGTGCTCTTTTGCAAACTTCAAACGTGCTGCAATATTCTTTTTGGACAGCAATGGCTTCCTCCGTGGTGTCCTCCCATGTACTCCATTCTTGTTTAATGTTTTCCTTATTGTAGATGTGTCAACAAAAATGTTAGCTTGTGCCAGAGATTTCCGTAGGTCTTTAGCTGACACTCTGGGATTCTTCTTTACCTCATGAAGCATTCTGCGCTGTGCTCTTGCAGTCATTTTTACAGGACGACCACGCCTAGGGAGAGTAGCAACAGTGCTAAACTTTCTTCGTTTGTAGACAGTCTGTCTTATCGTGGACACATGAACATCAAGGCTTTTGGAGATACTTTTGTAACCCTTTCCAGCTTCATGCAAGTCAACAATTCTTGATCATAGGTCTTCTAAGAGCTCTTTTCTGCGAGGCATGGTTCACATCAGACAGTGCTTCTTGAAACCAGTAAACCCAAAACAGGTGTGTGTTTTTTAAGGGCAGGACAGCTGTCAGCAACACATCCAATATCATCACACTGTGTCAGGCTCCACCCAACGGGATCTCTAGTGGTCCACGGCACGGGGTTTCCCAGGGCGCGGAGTCTAAGTCCCAGTCTGCCTTTTCACCAGGGCCCCTGATGGTGGGGATGGACTTGGTGCAAGACTGAAACCAGGTCGCGTTCCTGGGCACCCCCGGCGGTGGCAGAGGGGTCCCGCTGGGGGTATGTGCCCGGGTTGAGCCTGCTGTGAAGGGGATGACAGATCCTGATCCGAGCGGGATGGATGGGATGACAGATCCCGATCCGAGCGGGATGGATGGGCAACTGTCAGGAGTGGACGAGGTCAGACTAGCCGGGTCGGAATTGTGCGGGCAGCGTGGTACAGGGGGAGTAAGCGGAGAATAGTCGGGGTCACAAGCCAGGTTCAACAGGTAGCGGGCAACGAGGTACCGAGGGTCAGGCAGAAGGATGGTCAGGGACGAGCCGGGGTCAGAGCAGGAGAAGGTAAGCATAGGTCAGAACAGGCAGAGTTTGGCAACTAGGAAGCGTACTTACAGGACTGGAACAAGACCTTGCGGCAACTTGGAGATGCACAGGCAGCTTTAAATAGGGCGCCCTGCTCTCCCATTGGTGCGGCCGCGATCGCTACTGCGCATGCGCGGCCGCCGCGATCGCCGAGGATTCTGCGCTCGCCGGCTGGGACGGACCCGGGATCCCTGACACACTGATTGGAGTCAAGGTTGGCTCACTCCTGGCTCCAATTAGCTCTGGGAGAAGTCATTAAGCTAGGGCCTCACATACTTTTTCCTCCCTGCACTGTGAATGTTTACATGTTATGTGCAATTAAACCATGGCAACATCTAATGTTTGTGTAGTATTATGTTCAGCAGACTGTGTTCTTCTATTGTTGTGACTTAGATGACGTTCAGAGCACATTTTATGGCCAATTCATGCAAAACTCCACGTAATCCCAAGGGGTTCACATACTTTTTCTTGCAACTGTATGTCTTATTGAAGAGCTAAGCTGCCTGTGGATGGTGCCAAGTCAGCAGGTGACCATACTGTCTAATGATATTGGTGCAAAAAGGTATGTCAATGCATAAAGTGGCATTTGAAACAGAACAATGTTAATGCAGAATTCATGATCTGACAGTATTTAAAGTGATTACCTATAAGGTATTTTGTTTGAAGGTGGAACACTTATTTGCTTCCCTTCTTTTTAGAAAAAAATGTCAAACAATATTTTAAGTTCAATAAATAGGCATTGAAATATGTCTGCTTTGTGGCTTACTACTGCAGGTAAAGTAATTCACTGGGACCAGAAGCTGGCAAAAGCAGGCTTTTCAAGCTGGGATTTAGCAGCTTGAGATCCATTAAAGGATGAGAAAAAGAAAAATGTAAATTACTTCTAAAGGTGCCGTACATTATACTTTCCTGGGGTTCTCTATAGATTTTTGTTGACAGACATTTTAAAGGTATTTTGCAGATTTTAAAACACAATCCTTTTACTATTTAGTAGGATGGCACCAGTTGGACTGAGGCAATCAAGGCCCATCAGAAAGTTAGGCTTAGGACTCGTGATCCTAACTAAACATGACATTGTTAAACACAATACAACTACTGTGTTTGCTTTGCACTATAACCATTATTTTTGCTGCTGTAACCAATTACACAAGCTAAGGATGTTCTTCACTGTATGTATAGTACAATAGAGCAAAAGCATTGAAATCTGCATACAAATGGATCTTGTAATGCAAGGCAAAGTGACAAAGTCCTTGGAAAGGGCTTCCCCTGATCCCCATATAATTACCTTACTTACACTGCCTCACACCTCCTTGCTCTGCAAGGTATTTAACCATTTCTAAATAGGGATATGATAGCGACATCCTAGTGTAAAGGTGTGTCGCCTGAATTGCCAGTCCAATTGCAAAAAACAATAGCTTAAATACCTACTTTACAATTTGGCCAATTAACCACGTCTCCTAAGAAGAACACCAAGGTATCCCTTATGTCTTATGGCAAAACCCCATGGATTGTTTTTTCACCCAGCAGGGACAGAGTCCACAGGCCTTTTGTTCAGCAAACATGGTACCAACACATTCCTGTCATGGACCTGGAACAGCCAGAGCACTGACATTCACACTAGCAGGTGAATCATACCATCAACACTAGCCTGCCCCCATGTCATCCCTAAGATGTCTTTCTCCACCATCTCCAGGTTTTACCAGCTCCAATAACTTATTTCCAGACTGAGGTTCCAGTGGAGAAGACGAATAAACATTGCCTCAACACTGAGAGTTGGATTACCACCTATAGTGAACTGAGGATTTTCTGCCCCTGGACACGTTGCAGTGGTTCCTCCTTTGCACTAGGACAACGCTCAGATATGTCATATGAACCCCTGCCATCCCAGCAGTACGTAAGAGCATTCTTACAAACCTTACCTGTTAGGGCAAGTCAGTTTATTTTGTTCAGCCAATGGGCTGAATGACAAAAAAATGAACCAGTTCCCCCATCCACACATTCGAGGTGGATGAAGGAATCCTCTGCTCTGCTCTATTGTGTGCTGATAGCGAGGAGACTCCCCCACTGTCAGAATACACAAATCAGCTCTGCAGCTGTTGGCTGCAGAAGCTGATTGGGCAGTTTTTATCCAACAAGAAGGTTGAACAGAAGTTGATCATCAGATCAACTTCTGTTCAACTTCAGTGGCCACATCCATTGAAATCCATTTCATGGATTGAAATTTGTCCAGTCCCTGCTGAGCTGGCCGAATTTTGATACATCTATGGCCACCTTTATTTACTGTTTTACATAGTTACATAGTTAGTCAAGATGAAAAAAAGACACACATCCATCTTGTTCAACTGATAGATAAAAATAAATAAGCAGAAAACCTCCGTATAAAGAATCCTAACCCACAGTTGACCCGGAAGAAGGCAAGGACCAATTTGCTACAGAAAGGAAAAAAAATCTTCCTGATACCCTAGGAGGAAATTGTATATTCTTTGGATCAACACTTTCTGGTGCTCTTACCTATAAATTTTGATACCCAGTTATTATTTGTGCATGTAGGAATGCATCCAGCTCTTTTTAATAACAATCCACTGAGCTGGCCACAACTAGTTCTTGAGGGAGCCTATTCCAAATGTTCACAGCTGTGAAGAAGCCTGGACGTTACTGTAAGTTTCATTTCCTCTAGTCATAAAAAGTGCCTGCATGTCTTTTGTAATGACCTGAAAGTGAATAACACATTCCCTGTAGCTGAGCTCCTCCATGCAGCTTGACATGCTAATATTAAATCTATGATCTTCCAGAACATCTAGGTCCTTCCCTATCATTGACTCCCTCAGTTGTTTGCCTCCTAAAATGTTTAATACATGCATGTTTTTAGCCTTCAAGTGCATAATTTTATATTTATAATGTTAAACAAAATAATTTTTAACAGGACTGTTAAAGAAGACTCATCTGCCATAGAGCCCAGAACCACCACAATGGAACAAGATCAAGCAGTATTATCACAAAAGTGTCTTCCCTGGAAAACTGTTCATGGTACTTGCTAAACACAGATCTTCCATCTGCACCTGCTTATAGAAAATGATAGACAGATTATATGAATTTGTGGGGTCTCTGAAACCACAAGCCAGCAGATCTTTCTGAAAGATAGGCCATTAGGCCTAGTATACAATATCCTTTTTTCTTCGTTCAACCCAGTAGGCTAAAAGAAAAAAAACTGAAGAGCTTGGGAGGGGATCCTGTACTAACAATCCCCCTGTTGAGCTATTGTGTTCTGACAGGGGGACAGCCCCCCCACTGGAAAACACTGGTAAGCATTCTCAGCCATTGTCTAAGAGCACTGATCAGATGCCAATCGGAAGACCTTTTTCAGTCATGTCCCTTCAACAGAAGGGGAGTCGTTAACATTTTATTGACACCCGCTGCAGATCATAAAAGCAGTTCATTTTGCATGTGGGTTGAATCGCACAGGATCGCTCAGTACGTTCATGTGTGATTCTAGTGCGGGCATGAAATGAACTGGCAGTGATACCATAAATAATAACTTGTTATTAGATTTTTACTTCAGGAGTACTGTATATAATGATTTTGAAAATTCGAGAGAAATACTTAAACAACACATTACAATTTAACTAAACCCATTGTAAGCTCGAAAGAGCAGGGCCCTCAAACCCCTCGTGTATCACATTGTATTGTTATTGTACTGTCGCATTTTCTGTCTCCCTTTACAATGTAGAGCGCTGAGTGAACTGTTGGCGCTTTATAAATACTGTATAATAATTAGATTTTAGTCAACTAAAATGTACTGGAGATTTTAGTTGCCTAACTGAAAACTGGAATTAATTTTTGTTACAATTTTCGTCAATTGTCTTAATTCTAATTTTATTTTTGATTCGTTTTTGTCACTGAAAACTATGATGAAAATATTTTCACTGGCAAAATTAACACTGCTCTCTGAACCATACTTGTTATTGCCCCTGGCCGAAATTGTTGAACCTAGCTGGTTATTGTAGACCAACTCACTGACCTGTGTGGAGAATTACCTTCACTGTTGATCTTTGAAGTTCGGCAACCTAATATGCCTCCAGTGCTCTTCTGAAACTATTTACACACTTATGCTTGTTGTTGAGACTTTACTGACATTTTGCCTTGCAACACCTTACCTCTCCTGTGGAGACAATGATTGGACTCATTGCAGAGGGTCATCTTTTAGCAAACATTCAAGAGTCTGATCCCAGATTTAGGAATTCACGCTTGTTGTTTTTCCTCATGATCAAAGATAGAATACAAATGGAAACTATCAATGTTTTGAGGCATGTGTCCTTCCTACCCCTTTTCTCTGACAGCCAAGGGAATTCCTCTATGCTGAAAGGGGTAGACAACTGGATTCTGATACTGGTTCATTATATTTTTTCATACTATACAGCAAGTTGTTAGCTACTCAGATTGGACTGGACCACAAAAAAACCTCTTCCGCCTTCTCAGTGCTGTTATTTGTGTGCCATGAAGACAGAGATGATGACATCTTTGGTTAGGCTTATTTATTTGCCTCAGTCATTATGTTCCATCTGTGATCTGCAGAAGATCAGTATCCATTGGATTAGCAACCTATCTTAGTTTTCCTTTACACTGAATAGCTGAAGGCTTTGATAGCAGCTACCCCACCCCCTTTTCAATTCCTTTCACCAGTACTATGAACATGTTTCACTTTCTATGATGACATTTACTTCTCCCCCTTCCTCTCTGTAAAGGTATTTGTGGAGACAAAGGTAAAAGAGAATGTATCTACTTATAGGGGAGAGGAGATGCCACACAGCCATTGAATGTTTGGCCTTGTAATTATTACATTTTGTTTTGTTATAAATATGTCTGTTTGATTTTAAAACCTTATTTTCCTCAGAATGGTTATTTTAAGTTACTTCCCACTCAAGGACCTGGCTACTCATGCTTTGTAGTGTTCTTCCACTAGGCATCCTCCTGGCCCATTTTAGATAGTGGGTTATTATTAGATTGGTGACAGCATCCCTTACCCTTCCAAGGGCTAAAACTAAACTCAGACACCACTCTTTTTATTCCACCTTATTCCATCTGTAGTACAGTTGTATTGGGTGTACCTTTGAACACCCCTGGCCATATCCTCCCCCCCAACTCCCTTCAGATCTCTATCCCTATTCCTCCCACTTTCAAACTTTCCCTTAAACAGCCTCACCCACACGGGTTTACATTTTCACTGCTCACTCCTGCTCCCTTTTCTGTAACCTTTCATTCTGTCCCCCGATGAATAAGGTGCAAACCATACAATCCAATCATACCCACTTTTTCTCCATAATTGAAATGGCAACTAAATTGGTGATGTTAAATAATAAAGGTTTGAATATACCATATAAAAAGTCTCAGATGTGGTCTCCTTGTGAAAGAGGAGGCCCATTTAGCTTTTTTACATGACACCCATTTTCAAGTAAACAAAATCCCCACCCTCTCCAAATACAGATTTGCCTTATCTTACCCATGCCCTTCCCTAGACCATGATAATGATCATGAACAGATCATGGGGAATGAGCATAGTTATTGCCCATATGGCAAAGTGGAAGTTTTAAGGCCACCTTTTAAATATGGGGGGAAAGAAACCTGTTTCTTAAATGAAACAGGTACTCTTAAAAGAAAAAAACAACATTTTTATTGAACTTGGCTTTATTGGATTGACTTTATGTCCTCACCTGAATATATCTGAGCACTTTCTACCTAGTGTCTCCTAGGGGTGCAGATTCATTCCTCTCGTCCTCATAATTTACTAATTCTTACTCTCTATGCAGTTTCTTCCTCCCCCGTCTTTACAAAAATATAACAATTCCCATGCCGTCTCTTTTTTAGAGGCTTTTGGTAAAAATAGATAGCCATGTACTGTTGTTCTCTCAATGTATATCTGAGTTGTCTATTACCATTCCAGTGGCAACCCATCCTACATCTGTAGGCAACTTACCATCCCTCCCTCCCTCCTATACCTCGCCCATTTCCAAGTTTCATCGACTGTAACCCTGCTGCCACTTTTCATTATATAGGTTTTCATGTATACGAAAACATAAAGTATTAATAAAGATATAGTTAAGCAAATTCAAAAGCTTAACTCCAGCTCAGGCTTTTTAAGCAGCTAGAGCTAATGTTAGCCTGTGTTCACACTGATGTGGTGCGGAATTCACAGCGTTTTCTGTGCAAATTCTGCACCACATCAGAATCGCACCCCGTTCATGCGAACCGATGCGGGTGTGTATGTTAAGTTAACAACACCCTGAAATTGGTCTGCAAAACGTGGTGCGATGTGCAGAATCGGATCGCATAGGTGTTAATACCCATGCAATCCAATTCTAGAGCAGACCCAAAAAAGGATCCTGCACCTTTTTGGTGCGGGTGCGGTGCGATTTGAGCCATACATAATATATGGCTCCAATCGCACCACACACAAATTGCATGTGATTTGCACAGGAATGCGGTGCGGTTCCTGTGCGAATCAAATGCGATGTACCACACCGCATTAGTGTGAACCTAGCCTGAATGTTTGCTAAGGTTTAAAGTGATTGTAAAGGTTATTTTTTTTTTTCTTAAAATTAAAAAGATGTTATGCTTACCTGCTCTGTGCAATGGTTGCATAGAGCAGTCCCTTACCTCCTTTTCAGGGGTACGCCTCCAGCATTGTCCGCTCACCCTCTTCTCTGAGTGCACCCTCAGCAGTCCATGTGTGGCTCAGCAAACCTGCGGGTATTAAAAAAAATTAGCATACAGCCAGGGGCGGACTGACCATTTGAGCACTCGGGCACTGCCCGAGGGCCCGGGGTCAGTAGGGGCCCCATGAAATGCCCCTGGTACCTTTTTTTTTATAGGCTTTTTTGAGTGTGGGCAAGGACACGGGGGCCCCATGATCCCCTATTGGCCGGGGGACCCATGAGTTGTCAGTCCGCCCCTGCATACAGCTGATCAAAAAATTGTGAGTATTAATTCGTCCCTACATTTGCTGAGCCTGAAATAAGAAAATCTCCATTCCACACAAAGGATGAACTAAGAGAAGCATTAAATATCTACTTATTACTTTTTAGAATGTGCAAGCTTTTCACTCAAATAATAGAGCATCTTTTTATTTGGAATGTTGTTACCTAACACTGTAAGCTGGTGGCAAACATGTCAGTGTGTATACATGCTTGCCACCTACTGACTTGGTGATTACATTAGATTTGGTATCAGCCTTGTGGAAAAAAAAAAAAGTAATATTTCTCAGCAATTAGGACTAGATTGTTAGTGTTTTAATTGGAGGACATCTGTGTTTGTTAAATCAAGCTTGCTATCTGTTGACCTGGGGATGACATCAAGATTAGGACCTGCTGCTGGAGGACATTTCTTTGTTACATCATTTTTCATCTGTTGACCAGGGGATGGTGTTAAATTCAGGATTCGACAGTGCAGCCTATGTTTTTTCTACTATGGATGTTTTCTTTTATTGAATATGTTCTTAGGTCAGAAGTGTTTTTATATTACAAACGTCTGACTGCATTTGACCAAATTTATTCATAAAAATTATAAATTTGAAAACATTAATAAAAAATACCCATCATAGCTGCTCCATAACATTTTCTATGCATAAAGCTATTTAGAATGAATATACGGTTACGTCTAAAAATATGTTTTGAAAAGTTTTCCTTCTGACCTGAAATGTTGCATTGTAATATTTTTGTTTTCCTATACAGTCAGCATTCTGCATGGGTACATCATGTACTTTTTTTTTTCTGAATATTTGGCATACTGTACATAGTGAAAAAAGATATTAAAGAAAAGATGTACTGTATATTGACAGTTTAAAATGTATAGGCTTAAGAGCTTATTCATACATACTTTAGTGACCTGCATTTTTCCACACTAGATCAATGCAGGCCACTGCTGGGGTACATGGAAATTTGTTTTGGGATCTGCAGAGTCCTGTAGCCTAAAGCTGGCCATATATTAATAATATTTTTTCATTTAACCAGTGGGTAGAATGAAAAAAAAATATCCAATTCCCCATCCATATATTCAAAGTGAATGGAGGAATCACTCCTGCTGTGCTATTGTGTTCTGATGGTGGGGGGCCTTCCCTACTTACAGAATACATTGATCACTGTTGCCTACAGCACTGATAGTTCAGGAAAAAAACAACAGGCTGTTTGTACAGAAGTCGGTTGGTAGATTGATTTCTGTACAACCAGCCTACCCATACATAGATTGAAATTTTCCGCTCCCAGCTCAACCAGCCAAATATTGATCAATGTATAGCAGCCTTAATGCTTGTCACATGCATACTTTTTTTTCATTTCTTGTAGATATATTTAGTAAATGAAAGGATCTAAATAATAAATAATCAAACACCTGTGGTCACCTTTAAGTACTTCAAAACATCTTGATCAATGTGTGATTCCAACAAAATTGCAACTATCAGACAGCGACTATCTATTGGGCAATGGGTAGGATAAAACCTAAAGATCAAACATTTTTAGTGGAAAAATTAAATATTTATTGTTCAGATGCAAGAATGCTGAAGGCAAAAAAAAAATCACTGTGGCATCTGTGGAATATACATATTGAACATACTTTACTGTATTACGAACAATGAGATAGATATAAGGGTCCCTGTAGGCTATCATAACTTTAATAGATGATCTGTCCAAGTACTGTGAAAAGCTCTGTTCCGCAGAAGTCATTAATCTGTATCTTACACTGATGAGATTTAAAAGGTTGAAACATCTGCCTGGAAGTAGGATTTATGACTTTACCTCTGTTTTTACTCTGTTCTGCAAGGGCAGATTAAAAATATTCTAAAGTCTGCTCCATGAACAGTTTTGATTCTGTTTTATTTCCATGTTGGTTTTTGCTCTTCCTATCAATGGTACATATTATTATATGGGTTATTATATTTTATGGCTACCTATATGAAATAATAAAACCTCATTTGCACATAATATGAAGCAATACCTTAGCAGTACACTTTGTCCTGGTGCTCAGTAAATTATATTTATAATATAGACATGCTGTACTGTCACTTATTACTATTTTTATTACCATTTATGATGAAAACATTGCTCTCTTAAAAACTACCAGCAATATCCTTTGTCATTAAACTATATTTATTGTACTGTAGTCTCTGCTATAATTTAGCAGTAGATATAATACATAAGCAGTCAATGCATGGTTGCCATCAAATAAATTAATTATGTGATATAAGTCAAGAGTGTTTCTTTATGGTATCTTATCCAATGGTATAAAGAGTCAGCATGTACTGTACAAGAAGCACTACAGAGGTGAATACATTCATATATAATTGTGTGTCATGAGCTGATGAAAATGATATACTACTAGAAAAGATTGATTCAACCAGTCACATCTGTGAGTCACATGAAATTTATATCAGCAAGTGTGAACAGAGAAAGAAGAAATTATTCTTCCCAGCATTGGTCTAACAATAAAATTGTTAAACTACCATAGTTAAAAATATTTTGCACCAGTCTTAATGTAGACATTTTCCAAGTACATAATGTCTATACAACTGTAGTGTTTCAGGAAATTGCTATGGAATCCCATAGTTCATAACTAATAGATAACATAAACTTAAGAGACCTGTTATGACATACTGTAAGTGTGAATGCCATTGTTGGCTTGTTTTTGAAAGTGCATGTTCCAGGGTTGTCATCTTTATTTTTCCTTCATGATTTAGTGGGTCAATGACACAGAAAAAAAAACATTTGACATATGACATTTGCAGATCAGCAGTCCCATCTCCTATATTGCTTGTGCAACAAGTACTGAAGGAGGAATAAGATCAAAAGTTTTAGACCATACTTCTTCAAAACAGCTCAACAGTAGTAACTTTTATTTTTTTTGCCATCTGGTCCCTTTCAAGTTTAACCCCTTCATGCCGAGCGTACGCAAATATGCAGCCTCTCGGCGGCTGGGCTTTGACGCCAAGCGGCTGCATATTTGCGTTCCGTAAGTAAACAACCATGTGCTGAGGGCACCCGCCCTGCCCACTCCCAGCACATGTATCAGTGTCCCACAGAAAGGTCCTGGTCTCTTCTTGCGATCAGGACCTTTTCCGATCATGTGACCACCATGACAGCCAATCACAGCGGTCACATGACCCTAAACCCCTCCCGGCCTCCCAGCGTCAGAAACCCCTTAAAGGGCCAGGAGGCGCCGGTGAGAAGGGGTTAAACATACATTTGTAATAATGACTTTCAGAAAGTCAGTATATACATATAAACTGCAGGAATTCTTATGGTGCTATAGACTGTTCAAGATTGATATGCAGGAAGTATGTGCTGAAGCAATCCTCTATTGCTGTTAGTTTTGTTGGTTTCATTTGTTTGTTTGACCAAGAAAGCTATGATGATAGAAGCCCATGCTTCTAGTAGAGTAAGATGTTGGAGACAGAGTAGTCAAGAAGAGCTGGTAGAATAACATAGGTTGCAATTAAATTGCTCTAGAGGATAATATGGGGTTTATTTACTAAAGCTGGAGATAGCAAAATCAGACTCACTTCTGCATAGAAACCAATCAGCTTCCAGGTTTCATTGCCAAAGCTTCATTGAACAAGCTGAGGTTAGAAGCTGATTGGTTTCTATGCAGAAGGGAGTCTGATTTTGGACTCTCCAGCTTTAGTAAATAAACCCCAATGAGTCTACTAAGGGGTTGTCTCTCATTGTGCTAGTGTTCTATAGACCTATATATTACAAACTGATATACTAAGCAAAAAATGTTAGGTTCATGTTCACACCTCCTGTTTTCTTGGTTTGAGATGCATTATGGCAATGGCTGCATTGGGCAGCCCTTTAAAAATGTATGAAACAATAGATCTTGCTACAAATATTTCTATTATAACAAACTCATAATGAACTTGTTGAAAAATAACTCAGCCATGACACCTTCTCCTAAGAAAAAGATAAAAGATAAGAAATGCTTAGGTATGCTGTGTTAATAGAAATACATCACAAACATATTTTTTAAATTTGGCTGCAAAAGTGGAAATACAGTTTAAGCTTCTTAAATGACTATTAGAGTAAATAATAAAACCCATATTTGGAATGAGGCATTCAATACATTAAAAGGGGACACACTGAGTAATATGGGTTATCTAAAGGGACAGAACAGCAGACGCAAGCAGTCTTTTGGCATCACTTTTTTGGAAACTTTAGACTGAGCTGTCCTTTTATAGATAAATCATTGCTGATGAGTAATTAATTTGTATGTGTACATTTCAGATTGAGCTAAAGAGTTCATATTATTCAAAGAAGCACACAGAGAGCCTGCAAGCGTTAACCACTTGACTTCCAGAAAGTTTTACACCCTCCCTTCATGATCAGAGCATTTCTTGGTCATGCAACACTGTACCCAAATGAAATTTATATAATTTTTTTCCACACAAATCCTGAACGTTTTGAAAAAAATATGTTTTTCTGTTATAAAATTCTGCAAACATATAATCTTTTTTTTGTTAGTTTAGGCCAAAATGTGGTCTGCTAAATTTCATAAGGTAAAAATAACCCAAATCAGTGTGTAATATTTAGTCTGTGTGAAAGTTATAAAGCCTACAAACAATGGTGATAATAGCTGATAATTGACCAGTCCTGATCTACTGATGGCCTATCTAATTTCTTGAGGCACCAAAATGCCAAGACAGTACAAATACCCCCAAATTACCCCTTTTTGGAAAGTAGACAGTCCAAGGTATGGTAAGTTGTGATTTTTTTTGTAACCATTTTTTTGTAAAATGAAAAGGTTAAATACATGTTTTTCACATACTGTCACCAGTGTAGTGTCATGATATAACTGGTGTGCTGGTAATCAGGGATACTGACTAGAGATGTAAAATTTCCAGAAATGTTGAAGCCATGGGAAAAAAAATTTTTTTTTTTGGAAAAATGTAAAAAAAAAATTTTTTTCAAATTGAAAGTAATTTTGTTTATACTGCAAATTGCAGGTTTTATCTCAGCAGAAATTGCTTGTGAACATTTTTCCAAACTCCAGATCAGGGTTTTGTTACCCTTTTTACCTTTGAGGAACCTGGCAAAAAGTCTGAGACATCGGGGAACCCCTGAAATAATTTTCATACTGTATATACAGCTCAGAGAACAGCGAGCTGTAGATATAACAACACTTATTCTAAGAAAGAGAAGCATTAAAAAAAAATAATATAAAATAGTGCAGCGCTAGAAATGGTGAATGAGATCAAATAAAACGTCTATAAAGTCTATAAATTGTGCCAAGAAAATCTAATGAATACTGGTGGTGCTCCGCGGGGAATGATAAAAATGCGCACTCACCAGAAATAAAATGAATGTGAGCGTTGTATAAAATTCCTCATCAGAGGTCTGGTTAGCCTGGGCAATCCTCCCTTCCGTCTGGTGACAGGACTCAGCGGAGATGAAACAGATCCAGGTAACCAGAGGTTTCCTCAAAGGGGCTGGCTGGAAGGAACTGCCTGTTTACAGGGAATCTTCCACCTCTTGGTACGGTGCCTGGATACTGGTACAGGGCTTCTGAAAATAAGCACTCCTTATTTTTTTAATTGGGAATCAACTGGCTTGTAAACAACATTCTGCCATCTCTGTTCAGGTTCAACTTCTTATAAATGTCCTAGATCTCGGACGAAAACAGTCCGATGAGAGGCAGCTGGAGTTGTTATGTGCAGCCGGGAGTGGCTTTTGTTTTTGGAGATCTAGGACATTTATAAGAAGTTGAACCTGAACAGAGATGGCAGAATGTTGTTTACAAGCCAGTTGATTCCCAATTTAAAGAATAAGGAGTGCTTATTTCCAGAAGCCCTGTACCAGTATCCAGGCACCGTACCAAGAGGTGGAAGATTCCCTGTAAACAGGCAGTTCCTTCCAGCCAGCCCCTTTGAGGAAACCTCTGGTTACCTGGATCTGTTTCATCTCCGCTGAGTCCTGTCACCAGATGGAAGGGAGGATTGCCCAGGCTAACCAGACCTCTGATGAGGAATTTTATACAACGCTCACATTCATTTTATTTCTGGTGAGTGCGCATTTTTATCATTCCCCACGGAGCACCACCAGTATCCATTAGATTTACTTGGCGCAATTTATAGACTTTATGGACATTTTATTGGATCTCATTCACCATTTCTAGCTCTGCACTATTTTATATTATTTGGTGTATTGCATATATTGGTTGCTTTGAGTGCATAGCTGCTTCTTGGATTAGCGTTCACTACTATTTCTCTGTTTGCATTAAACACAATAGACTAAAAACTTACTTCTTTAATGGGAAAATTGTGCTTGCTTTTTTTTTTTTGCATGGACGTTCAATTCTGGGTCAATTTGAGATAAGCAGTGTACAGGAGATCAGCAGGGCAGAGCACAGTGGATGTAGGAGAGAACCATACAGGAGGGCCGGGAGAGAACGGTATAGGGGGGCCAAGAGAACTGTACGAGGGAGGGGGGCCAGGATGGAAGAGTACAGGGGGGCCAGGAGAGAACAGTATAAGGGGAATAGGAGGGAACAGTTTAGGGGAGTCAGGGAGGAACAGTATAGAGGGGCCAGAAGTGAACAGTACAGGGGGGCAAGGAGGAAACTGTACTGGAGGGCACAATGCTGGTGTCTGTAGCAGTTTTCCTCATTCAGAGTAGCTCAGGAAAGCTTCTATATTGTATCTAGCACACTGATCCCCACCCGCCTTCCTCTCTTGTCCTTCCGGAGTGATGTCACACACAGGCACCTGGGACAGACAAGAGGGGAGGGTTGGCTGGAATTGTCGCAGGACAGTGATACAAGTTGTTATGCTCTGCAACTGTGCAGCTTGACTGTCAGAGATAAACTAATTTGTCAAATTTACCCTCTTACTTGTCAATTAAGGCCTTAGTGGAGGACAGAAACTATCATCTACTGTATCCCAACAATCGTATAACTGTAGGAGGTACAGGATGGAGCCCACAAGCAAACTAAATTGGAGTCTTTCCCCTGCAGTGTGGCAGAAATGAACATTTCTCTTGTCTGAGAACTGCATTCAGAAGTACAGTGTTGCTTGAATTTTATTCCAGGATTTGTTTGTGTTCAGCTAAGAGAACTTTACAGAAAGAATCAGAAACTTTCATTAAGGTCTTCATGTTATATAGTTTGACACCAGGTCATAGATACATTTTTTATCTTATTCCACACATCTTTTTTTATTTTTTTAAATTTTTCCCCACAAAAAAACAAAAATGGCTTTGGAAAAACATTTTTTTTGCAATTTTCCATTTTTTCCCCCAGGCCTTCTCATCTCTACTGGTGACATTATGTTAAAAAAAGTACATTTTTTTTATTCACTTTTTTTTTTTTTTGTACTATTCTGGGGGGAGGTGATCAGGGATTTTTTTTACACTATTACTGCTTATAACAGTGATGATCACTGTATAAGCAATGGTTTTAACTGTTATAAAGGGCTTCCATTTATGATCCCTTAGTTACTATTGTGATGATGTGATTGACTACAGCTAATCTGATGGTATAGGGTGCCAGGTACCATGTCATACCTGTGGGACAATCACAGCTTCAAAACAGGAGGCAATCTGTCATGAATGGAAGCCATTCATGACGGTTTTGCTTACATTGAAATCAGGTGAATGCTATGGTTGGTCATAGCTATCACATAATACCCCAGTCACTCAAAGCGGCCAAGTACCAAGTGCCATAATCTACGGTGTCCACCAAACACACTGGTCATGGGATCATTCTACTACATGCCCCAGGGGGTGCACCAGTGCACATGTGCTAGGTTATGTATGGGTACGCCGTCTAGTTTGTAGTTGCCACCTGCTCGCAGTAAATGTACTGTGGATAGGCAAGTGGTTAAAATATGAAAAGGATCCTAAACCATCACCTGCTGGTTCATAAGATAACTGAGAAATATTAATATTTATTTTAATATGCAGTAATTCCCATTTAAATACAATCACCATATATTCCCTTACAAAATGCTCATTTTACAAGGTCCTAAATATACAAATGACCCTGGCAGTGTTTAATTAATATTCACCTAAATTATACACTGGTTGTAAGGATTTTAGCTTCTGAATATTGTGACTTATTACCTGACAGCTTTTACTCCTTGCCAATAATTTACTTTGTCTGACATGTTTGTTTGGTCTCCTGACTTTGAAAAGTTACAGTGAAGCAGAAAAAGTTTTACCTTTGGTTGCAGCTTTTAGAAGTCACTGTGAGTTTTTGGCAGACGTGAATGAAAACCCACTAGCAACATGTTCTTTGGAGAAATGACTGGGCAATTTAATGCTTCAGTGCTTTATTCTCCTGCTAGTAAAAATAGATCTTGTTTTAGCAGAGAGAGTACCAGTCTTCTAATTTGTCTTTTCCTCTTTACCAATCGACTCATACTTCTTTGCTTAGCTGGCACAATGCCAGTTTTCCTCTTTTTTTCTGGTCAATCCTCTTCTTTCTTCGATAATAGCAAATTTCTGACTCATGTTGTTTGTTGAAGATCATTGGCCATAAAATGTTTTAACTGACATTACAATACAGACTGATAAATTTGAATTGGTTATCTGTCTAGCTTTTTTCACCTTCTGCTGTTCTGTTGCCATGGAAATGTGTATAACAATGGCCAGTCGGCTGTTGTGCCAGTAGTACTGCAGTGACTGCTAGACAATAATATTAATGAATTGACCTCAAGGTTACCTACAGATCACGAAACACATTTTACTTTTCATGGTCACCATAATGGCAGAAAACATCTTTATCAATAGCTTCGATAAGTCATATTCTTTTCTAGTGTTGTCTTCAATCTGCTTTGAATGATGTTCCTGAAAATGTGCAATTTAAAAGCTTATTGGAATTTCAACAGTGTTTTAAACTGTGAATACACATTTAGCTATGAACTTTGGCCTTTACAACACTGTATATATAATTAAGGTTTTGAAAAAGCAGAACACCAGCAAATGTGTTAGACTTTAGATTTCATTTGTTTTAACTGAAGAAAGATTTTTGACCAGATGACTGAAAATATAAATTATTCAAGAAATGTGTTATTTGAACAGAACTACAAAATAGAGATAATAACTGCCAGCTGAGTAATAAAACCTTTAAGAACCTTTTTACACTGTTGCTTTTCAATTGATGCATTGCAACACGCTAAAAGACATGTATTCAGGTTCCCCATAATAAAAATAGTATTCCCACCTCTGCACTGCAGTGCAGCCCATTTTGAAAATTATGACATATTAGTTTTTCTGCTTTTTAATGTGTTGGAAGGCCCATAGAAATAAATGGCAAGGCTACAAATCACATATAACATGCATTTTGATTCTATGGCAACCGGTATTAACTATGGCTGTCTCTCCATCCACTCCAACTCTTAAGTTCAAAAATGCTTTGGAAATGTGCATTGATATTCTATGTCAACACACAAAGGAAAGGTATGCTGATGCATGATGACACCTGCCTAACGCTCCAAAAAAATTTACCTCCATGCACAAGTATAGATCTAAATGGGCCTTCAAAGAAACCTGAAAGGATAGAAATAGAGAACGATTTCGAGTAGCATCTCTTCAAGTATTTCAGAGAAATTGGTCCCTCAGGGATTATTTAATGCAGGTTTCCCAAAAGACCAAATTGGAAGTTTCTCACACAATGATGGATTTTAAACAGAATAGTTAATTTCCCTCTCTTATGTCAGGGCAGGGCTGTGGAACGGACAGGTAGGCCTAGTGGCAGGGTAACACACTGACTGACGACAACCACGACCAACAGACCGAAGTCCCTCAGGGCACAGAGTCTAAGTCCCATGCTGCCCTTCACCAGGGCCCCTGATGGTGGGGATGGACTTGACGCAGCCAGTAACCAGGTCGCGGCCACCGAGACACCCCGGCTGCAGTAATGGCCGCCGTCAATGGCGTGTGGCTGGTAGGAATGACAATAGCGTAGTCAGGCAGGCCGGGTCGACAACAACGGGACAAAAACGGTACAGAACAGTAGACAAGAATCACAGGTCACGGGCCGGGTTCAGCAACGGAAGGTCCGATCGAAGGAAAACACAGAGAATGGTCTAGTCACAAGCCGAGTCAGATACCAGAAGAGTCACGAGAGTATACACAGAGCTGTAACAACACAAAGACACAAGACACAAGTGCAAAGAGCATGTGCGGATCACAGGCTTATATGTACTCAGCCACACCCCTCTGGGGGATGGACCTCAGAGACCTGAAGGCATAAAAGACTCCCACCATGCTCTGCAGAAACCCAAGGTGGACACCAGTACATGAAGCCGCACAATCTCTGGGAAAAGGTAGGACCTTGACATCTTAATTGTATCCAGTGTTGCCTAATTCTAAAAGTTTCTCCTTAGCAATTTATATTTTGATGTGCCCATGTGATCAAAGTGATCAAAGTGTGTGGGCAAAGTGACACAGAAAATCAAGAATCAGATAACACTGATGCTCTAATCTAATATCAATAACTTTTGATATCCAAACACTGTGTGAGAAAGGGACACTCAGAATCGGATCTTAGATTTATGATACTTGAGGAGGTTCCTAGATATGGGAGAAGGATGATCCTATAATGACCATTAATGGAAAGGAGGTCTGGTGGATCAACAAACTATCTTCATTACAGTCACAAGGTCTTAATAAGGAATATGACACCTGTATTATGTCAATATATAACTATCTTGTAACATGTCTTTCATGATTTCTTATGATGGTTGCTTGGAAAACTGGGATGGTTTCCTGTCAGTAACACATATTTTGATGTAATATACACATTGGGCACACGGAGCATGAGAAAGTGCGGAAATGCTTGCGTGCTTACTTAGAAGACTGTGCAGCGTACCATTCTGATTTCACAATAAGATGAATAAAAGATCTGAAGTGCAGAAGATTTGAAGTACCACAACCCATTTGTTTAATGCAATACTTAAGCTAGGTCTATATTTAACAATATGTCAAAACATTTGCAAATAAGCAAATTATATATGTAGCATTACCCCTGCATGAGTCGCTGTATGATTTCCCAGGGTTTTTTTCCCAGTAGTTGCTCCATAGCCAGGCACACAGTCACAGTCACTCTGGCTCAATGATCAGTCCAGGGGTGTTCATTTTAGTGTTTGTTATGTTATAGAGGTAACTTCGATGAGGAGTGAGTGGGATACTCCAAAAAGAACTATGTAAAAGGCAAGGACACTAAACTTCCCTCTAGAATTGTAGTCAAAGAACTTGCAAAAGCAATCAGTGGACTTGGCTTTGTAGTAGTAACTAGTGGCACAAAAGCTTCCTATTTTGAGCAATTTGAGCAGACTCCCTTTAAAAATGATTAGATAGACTGAGCTCTTCAGGACACCTGCCGATGTCCTCCTTGCACACACAGCTGACTGTCTAACACCAGAGGGATGGCAGAAGCCCACAGTCTCTAGGATCTCTCACATCAGTCTGTACTAACAAATGTCCTCAGATGTTGGTTGCCTCCAGCCAATATCTTCCAGATACCTCCACCAGTAACCTTAGACCAGATCCTCAGATGACAGCCCCTCAGTCAGCTTCCAGCAATTTTCAGCATTCAGATCCCTCAGCTAGCTCAGCTGAGGCCTCACGAACAGCAAGCACATGGCAGGGTTGTCTCAGTAGCAATCAACCCCCCTCCAGCAGGATAAGACAAGATTGTTCTAGGTCTCAAAGTATTTATACCTATTTTCCAGCAGCCACTTGTGTAGGGCTTTACAAAGATTGACTAGGATAGTATAAATATTTATGATGCCCATTTACATTATTCCTCACCTATGTTCCAGGATGAGCCACAGAGTTCTGAAACGACAGGGAGAGAGCAGTCATATCTGTAGTCTGAGATACTCAGAACAGACCTATCCAATCACATACAGATGCACGGAGTACAGTGAGCTAGAACTAGATTTGACCTAACCAAGAAATTGCAGCTCCACTGGATACTGTAAGCCAGAACTACATTTACCTAATCCTAGCACCTATCTAGGAGGGTGCTAAATACAAAAAAGTTGTGTGAATACTACTAATTAAACATTTTACAAATTGCCTCAGAGATCTCTCTGGTTTCATATAATTATATAGTTGATGGTGATACTTTTTTATTGGTTTCTTTAACAATTTTTTTTTAACAAATAAATTATATGAAAAAGAGTGGGTTATATTTCAATAACTTGCCTACCAATTTCTGACACTTCTCTGCTACATGTAAAAATCATCATTTGTTTTGCTAAAAAAATTACTTGGAATCCCCAAACACTATATATTTTTTTTAGCAAAGGCCCTAGAGAATAAAATGGTGAATGTTGTAATGTTTTATGTCAAACGGTATTTGCGCAGCAGATTCTTGAACACAAATTGTTATGGGAACAAATTAATGAATTTTAATGAATTTTATATTTCAAGGATTTTATTTAGTAAAACAAGCCAAGAGTATAGACATGCACAATGAGATCACATATCAACTCTTAATGGCAATATAAAAGGAAACACACAATAAAGCATCATGGTCTCTCACAGCAACAATGAGTAAAAGCGGAGGGGGGAATCACATAAGACCAATGTTCAGTGGTACAAACAATCAAAATGCATTACAGAACACTCATTGGAGGATAAAGAACAGAACGTGTAATCCAGGTTATATGTAGTGATTTTAGCAATGAGAGCATGTACCATAGACCAATATCATCGTAGTTTGGGACATTCCCACCAAATATGCAACAGGGAGCCTGGGGTGGAGCCACAGTGCCAACAGAGAGGTGAAAGAGAGCTAGACATTTTGTGGAGGAGTTCGGGGGTTTTATACTAGGCAGAAAATAATTTGTAACCAGTTTCTTGAGTATTCGCGTTGACTAAACCCCTACGGGTATGGAACAAGACTCTTTCCCATTTGGCTTCAGTAAGATCTAGAGATAAGCCCTTTTCCCACTGCTGACACAGTCTACTGGCCCTCGGCATAATATGAGAATGGAGAATGGAATAAATCGCTGAGATCATGTCTCTTTGAGGTTTAATAAATTTTAATGCACAAAAACACAATATAATATCCAATTGTTTGGAAAATATAAAACATGATGTTATGCCAAGTAAATAGATACCTAACATGTCATGCTTTAAAATTGTGAATGCTTGTGGAATGGCAATAAACTATGGTACTTAAAACTATCCATAGGCGACAATTTAAAAGCCTTTATTGGTTATCAGTTTAGAGTAATGCAGGCCATAGATGGGTCAAAAGCCGGCCGTTTTTTTATTAAAAAAAATGAAAAATCGGTCGTTTAATAGGCCGACGTTACCACCAACGGTAAAAAAAAAAATCGTCCAATTTTTGTCCCGTCTACGGCCGGCATTTAATTACTTCTGTGCCCTGCAGAGAGCTCCGCTATTATATTTGACATTAAAAAGTATAGTGGCTACAACATTGTATTTATTTGTATCCATTTCAGATACAGATGGTTTTATTCGGACACAAATAGATACATTGCTGCAACCGCAATACTTTTTCATGTCAAATATAATAGCGGACTGGAATTCTTCTTCTTCTTCTTTGTCTTCTTCTTTTTCTTCTTCGTTTTCTTGCAGGTCACGGCTCATGCGCAGATTTTTTATCGGTAAAAAGATAGGCAGATTTGCCCATCATTGCCGTGAAAATCGGCCGATCGTCAAAATTGGCCTATCTTTTTCCAACTTTACCGCTCAAAAAAATGTGCCAAAATCCCGAAAAATGGCCAACCAAATAACCCACTAACAGTGCGAAAATCGGCGGATTTTTTTTTCGGCCGAAAAATCAGCCGATTTTCGACCCATTTATGGCCTGCATTACACTAGTAACTAGTCTGGTGCTAGAATTATTGCTCTCTCGTTTGTGGTGATACCTCACATGTCTGGCACAAACACCATTTACAAATGCGTGTGCGACCTATATATGCGTTCAACTTTGCAAGCAAGCACAGGGGGGGTAGCACTTACATTTTTTAAATGTTATAATTTTTTTTTACACTGTATCTTTATTTATTTTTTTTAAATCAACTTTATTGCTATCATAAGGGATGAAAAACAGCCCTTGTGATAGCATGGGCCATGATAGGTCCTCTTTATGGAGAGACCTGGGATCTATTAGACCTCACATCTCTCCATTGGCCTCTAATGCAACCAATCAGATGTAGTTCCGTCGACTGCTTCACTAAACACCAAAGGTGAAACCAGAAGTGACAAAACACTTATTGCTTCCTGGTTTCTTAGACCATAGAGATGATCATAGATGTTCCGGTCCTTGATTATTTCTATGGTCAGTCAGCAGTTCCGCTGGCTGAAGTCTTGTGCTCCCTGGTGGGATGGGAAAGCCCATGGAAGGCCTATTTAGCAGCTCAGGTTGCTATTACTGTGTTCAGCACAGCAACGGCAGGTGAAACTTGTAACCCTGCTTGAACTAGGTGGTACGTCCTATAGTGTTGAAGCAGTTAAGGTTTTGTAAAATATATCACTTGCCACTTAAAGTCCATTTTGAGCATAAGTGTATAATAAAACTAAAAATCTGTAATATAATTATCCTTATACTTGAGGGCAGCAAACATAATTTATAAGGTGATTTACTAGTGATTTTTTTTTAATACTAGTCAAACATTAACACCATAATGCTGGCATCTCCTGGCCCTTTAGGAGGTTTCTGATGCTGGAAGGCAGGATTTATGATCATGTGACTGCTGTGATTGGCGGTCACAGCGGCACATTATTAGAAAACTGCCAGGAGCACGCGCGGCTCGCACTCTCGGCACAGTTTGTTTACACTTTGGTACACAAATATGAGTGCAGTCAGTGTCCAGGCCCAGCTGACCAGAGGCCGCATATTTGCCTACTCTTGCCACAAAGCAGTTAATATGTAAACATTTTAGGAATCATTTAAAATTAATTTCATATTTGGTGGTTAAAGAGAAAAACACTAAAAACCCGCTCACTTCTTGTCCAGGACTCTCATCTTTTTTTTCATCTGCAAATACTCTGGTCTTTTTTACTTCAAGTCAGTGACTATATAGGCATGGAAGCAAGGGTATGAGAAAACCCTAGATCTTGCACTTTGCACTAAGAACAAATCAATAATAGGAATACAGTGAGGGTTATTTACTAAAACTGGAAAGTGCAAAATCTGGTGCAACTCTGCATAGAAATCAATTTGGTTCCAGGGTTATTGACAAAGCTTAATTAGACAAGCTGAAGTTAGAAGCTGATTGACTAACATGTACAGCTGCACTAGAGTCTGGGTGCACCAGTTTTATTAAATTTCCCCCAGTACCTCCCTTCAAATATTTGCCAAAAATTCTTTTTTTGACCATTCCTCTTTTGTATCTAGCCAAATTTGTAGACATTTGTCCAAGGATCGCCTTTGATATTTCTAGAAATTTAGCAGCATAGGTTATTTATTAGGACATTACTTTTATTGTAACATTTATCCTATGTAGGAAAACATTGACAGTTGCCTTTCCTATTCATGCACCCTACATTCCCTCAAACTGTAGTGGTAGAGCTGTCAAAAATTACTGTCTATGGAAACTGCTAAACTTGTGGCTTTCAATGTTTAATGTAAACAAAAAGAAAAGCGAGTATGTCTACATCACCACCATCACTGAGAATTAGCCAGCCTGATACACCAGGCTGTAAAAGAGGTGATCCTGCCAGACAGGTATTGTATTGGGCACCAAAGTTTTTTTGCCTACAGTTTTTTTGCCTACAAGTTCCAGTGATGGAAATCTGGTACACTTCTGTCACAATGGTTAATTCAGGAAACTTTAACAAAAGGGTAAGTATCTTTATTTTTAACCAAGTGAGGACTGCTGGCTTAAAATAAATGTAAAACATTAATGAGTCAATAGTTCATATGCATTTCCTGATTTTATATAAAAAGAAGGTATATATAAATAAATATATATATGTATGTATGTATGTACAGTGGGGCAAAAAAGTATTTAGTCAGCCACCAATTGTGCAAGTTCTCCCACTTAAATAGATGAGAGAGGCCTGTAATTGGCATCATAGGTAGACCTCAACTATGAGAGACAAAATGTGAAGAAAAAATCCAGACAATCACATTGGCTGATTTGGAAAGAATTTATTTGCAAATTATGGTGGAAAATAAGTATTTGGTCAATATCAAAAGTTCATCTCAATACTTTGTTATATATCCTTTGTTGGCAATGACAGAGGTCAAACGTTTCCTGTAAGTCTTCACAAGGTTGGCACACACTGTTGCTGGTATGTTGGCCCATTCCTCCATGCAGATCTCCTCTAGAGCAGTGATGTTTTGGGGCTGTCGCTGGGCAACACGGACTTTCAACTCCCTCCAAAGGTTTTCTATGGGGTTGAGATCTGGCTAGGCCACTCCAGGACCTTGAAATGCTTCTTACGAAGACACTCCTTCGTTGCCCGGGCGGTATGTTTGGGATCATTGTCATGTTGGAAGACCCAGCCACGTTTCATCTTCAATGCCCTTGCTGATGGAAGGAGGTTTGCACTCAAAATCTCACGATACATGGTCCCATTCATTCTGTCCTGTACATGGATCAGTCGTCCTGGTCCCTTTGCGGAGAAACAGCCCCAAAGCATGATGTTGCCACCCCCATGCTTCACAGTAGGTATGGTGTTCTTTGGATGCAACTCAGCATTCTCTCTCCTCCAAACACGACGAGTTGTGTTTCTACCAAACAGTTCTATTTTGGTTTCATCTGACCATATGACATTCTCCCAATCCTCTTCTGGATCATCCAAATGCTCTCTAGCAAACTTCAGACGGGCCCGGACATGTACTGGCTTAAGCAGGGGGACACGTCTGGCACTGCAGGATCTGAGTCCCTGGCGGCGTAGTGTGTTACTGATGGTAGCCTTTGTTACGTTGGTCCCAGCTCTCTGCAGGTCATTCACTAGGTCCCCCCGTGTGATCCTGGGATTTTTGCTCACCGTTCTTGTGATCATTTTGACCCCACGGGGTGAGATCTTGCGTGGAGCCTCAGATCGAGGGAGATTATCAGTGGTCTTGTATGTCTTCCATTTTCTAATTATTGCTCCCACAGTTGATTTGTTCACACCAAGCTGCTTGCATATTGCAGATTCAGTCTTCCCAGCCTGGTGCAGGTCTACAATTATGTTTCTGGTGTCCTTCGACAGCTCTTTGGTCCTCACCATAGTGGAGTTTGGAGTGTGACTGTTTGAGGTTGTGGACAGGTGTCTTTTATACTGATAACAAGTTCAAACAGAAGCCATTGATACAGGTAATGATTGCAGGACAGAGGAGCCTCTTAAAGAAGAAGGTACAGGTCTGTGAGAGCCAGAAATCTTGCTTGTTTGTAGGTGACCAAATACTTATTTCCACCATAATTTGCAAATAAATTCTTTCCAAATCAGCCAATGTGATTGTCTGGATTTTTTTTCTCATTTTGTCTCTCATAGTTGAGGTCTACCTATGATGCCAATTACAGGCCTCTCTCATCTTTTTAAGTGGGAGAACTTGCACAATTGGTGGCTGACTAAATACTTTTTTGCCCCACTGTATATATACACACTATATTGCCAAAAGTATTTGGACACCCCTCCAAATCATTGGATTCAGGTGTTCCAATCACCTCCATGGCCACAGGTGTATAAAATTGAGTGCCTAGGCCAGGGGCGGACTGACAACTCATGGGGCCCCCGGGCAATAGGGCATCATGGGGCCCCTGTGTCCTTTCCCAAACTCAAAAAAGCCTATAAAAAAGGTACCAGGGGCATCTCATGGGGCCCCCTACTGACCCCAGGCCCTCGGGCAGTGCCCGAGTTTCCAAATGGTCAGTGTCAAGGTCCTACCTTTTCCCTGAGGTTATGTTACTCCATGTGCTGGCATCCATCTTGGATTCTGCTGTGCATGGTGGGAATCCTCTTATGCCTTCAGGTCTCTGTGGCCCATCCCCCAGAGGGGTGTGGCTGATGACATATAAGCCTGTGGCCCGCACATGCTCTTTGCACTTGTGTCTTGTGTCTTTGTGTTGCTATTACTCTGTTCTGACTCTCATGACTCTCCTGGTATCTGATTCGGCTTGTGACTCGACTATTCTTTGTATTCTCCTTTGATCTGACCCTCTGTTGCTGAACCCGGCTCGTGACCTGTGATTCTCGTCTGCTGTCCTGTACTGTTTTGTCCTGTTGTTGTTGACCCGGCTTGTCTGACTACTCTTTTGTCTCTTCCACCAGCTACACGCAATTGGCGGCAGCCATTACCACAGCTGAGGTGTCTCGGGGGCCGCGACCTGGTTCCTGGCTGCGTCAAGTCCATCCCCACCATCAGGGGCCCTGGTGAAGGGCAGCCTGGGACTTAGACTCCGCTCCCTGAGGGACTTCGGTCTGTGGGTGGTGGTTGTCGTCAGCCAGTGCGTTACATTGTTAGGCCTGCCTGTCCGTTCCTCGGCCCCTGCCCTGACAGTCAGTCCGCCCCTGGCCTAGACATGCAGACTGCTTTCTACAAAAAAAAGGAACTCAGTGAATTCATGCGTGGTACCATGATAGGTTGCCCCCTGTGCAATAAGTCCATCCGTGAAATTTCCTTGCTACTAAATATTCCATGGTCAACTGTTAGTGGTATTATAACAAAGTGGAAGCACCTGAAACAACAGCAACTGAGCCACAAAGTGGTAGGCCACGTAAAATGACAGAGTGGGGTCAGCGCATGCTGAAGTCCCCAACTGTCTGCAGAGTCAATAGCTATAGGCCTCCACACTTCTTGTGGCCTTCAGATTAGCACAACAACAGTGCGTAGAGAGCTTCAAGGAATGGGTTTCCATGGCCGAACACATGCATCCAAGCTTTACATCACCAAGTGCAATGCAACGCATCGGATGCAGTTGTGTAAAGCACGCCTCCACTGGACTCTGGAGCAGCAGAGACGTGTTCTCTAGAGAGACAAATCATGCTTCTCTGTCTGACAATCCAATGGATGTGTCTGGGTTTGGCGGTTGCCAGGAGAACGGTACTTACCTGACTGCATTGTGCCAAGTGTAAAGTTTGGTGGAGAGAGGATTATGGTGTGGGGTTACTTTTCAGGGGTTGGGCTTGGCCCCTTAGTTCCAGTTAAGGGAACTCTTAAGGCATCAGCATACCAAGACAGTTTGGACAATTTTGTGCTCCCAACGTTGTGGAAACAATTTAGGGGTGGCCCCTTCCTTTACCAACATGAGTGTGCACCAGTGCACAAAGCAAGGTCCATAAAGACATGGACGAGAGAGTTTGGGGTGGAGGAACTTGACTGGCCTGCACTTGGCTTGAGTCCTGACCTTAACCCGATAGAACGCCTTTGGGATGGATTAGAGCGGAGACTGAGAGCCAGGCCTTCTAGTCTGACATCAGTATCTGACCTCACAAATGCGCTTCTGAAAGAATGGTCAAACATTTCCATAGATGCACTCCTAAACCTTGTGAACGGCCTTCCCAGAAGAGTTGAAGCTGTTATAACTGCAAAAGGTGGGCCAACTCAATATTGAATATTGAACCCTATGGACTAAGTCTGGGATGCCATTTAAGTTCATGTGCTCATGTATGTGTAAAGGCAGGCGGCCCAATACTTTTGGCAATATTATATATATATATATATATATGTATATATATATATATATATATATATATTATATTCTCTTTCCAGAATTAGGATCAATAATACAGTATAAGTAACTACATACTTACTAGAAGACCGTTCCAGCTTATTTTAACTAGAAGTAAATCTGGACTTCATCTTTTAATAGTTAATAGACAATGTTGATTAAATGCATCAGAAACTGACATCTGGTGCAGTTGACACAGTAGAAACCATTAAAAAGGTGGAGGTTAAACAAAACATATGCAAAAAAAATATCAAGGCCATGTGGTTCACAAGATGGTTCTTGTCCTTGTCATCAAAATGAGACTACATTTGTTTTGAGTCACTTAACACTAATTGATATAATGGGTTTCTTTACCCCTTTATAAGTGGGAGGTTCTGGCAACTGTTCTGAAACAGATACTGAGCAAATGCAATGACTCTCAAACCAATCAATCAATAAGTCTCACAAAATCTGTAGCTTAGGCTAGTTATATGTAGCCATTGAGTTTTACTTTTTCATGACCATATCAATGTTCTATATAATATATTTACCGTAAATACTCTACTCTTTTGGTTGCCTTTAAAAGAAATCTTGTTTTCTTTTATTTTACTTGAAATATTTACAATATATGTAAACATTAACACTGAAACGCCATATAAGCTTTAATATAATTTCAAAAATAAATTTCCATATTTTTAAATCTACGGCTTTCTTTAAAATAATACCTTATGACTCTGTTATGAAGGTCCTTTCACTTGCAATAAGGTATTATTTGTATGACTGAAACTTGGACTGTTCAAAAAGAAACACTATGCCGTTATCCACATGTGTGTAAATTTCAATATGAGTTGCTAATGCAGGCCATAGACGGTTTGTTTAGCGGCAGAATTTTCGGCCAAAAAACGAAACATCGGTCGTTCTGTTGCCACCAATGATTACGAAAATCGGCTGTTTTTCGTAAATTTTCCAGCATGGCCGATAAAAGAAATGAGGAGGAACCGCGAAAATCGGCCGGTGATATTGTCCCACTAACGGTGTGATTATTCTTTCGGAAGAAAATTTGGCCGATTAACGAACCGTCTATGGACTGCATAAGATGCATATAGAGCAGGCATTTTTCAACAACATGACGGGGCACCAAAAGGATAAATGAAAATGTGAAAAAAGTCTAATGCTCAAAGAGCTTGGTTCACATGGTTTATACAAAATATTAATATATAGAATTTCATATTTAGCTGACTAAAAAGTTATTAAAATTGTATGTTATAGTCTTTAAAATAATAAAAAAATATGGATTAACACCCTATTCATTCTCTTCAATAGACAGATCAAGCAAAACAGGTTTCCTTATTTTTCCCCTTAGGTAAATAAACATGTTTAACATAATACTGGTTCTCTTCACTGTCTTGACAAACAGGCACAATGACACAATGTAATACATGAAGACCAAACACTTAGACCAGATTTTAAACACATAATAAGTAATAACACACAGAAAACATTTTTTTTTATAAATTGCACTTCTAAATTTAGTCATTTCAGTGACTCGGCTAAGATGAGATAAGTACTCCTTGTGCATGCAAGCCTTTTCAAGTCAAAAGTTTGGAAATTGTTCTTGTGTTCATTGAGATATTGATTAAAATCTTACTTTTGAAAAGGGGAGTACTTATTTATGCTGAGCACTGTATGTGTATGATATTTGTTGTTTGTACCCCTAGTAGGGCTCAGAAATAATGGTGCGCATTTTTAAAAAATCTTCCCTAAAACACACTGACACTAACTGACATTGATATTAATTTTAAAATGCAAGGATTTTTTAATTTTACCTAAAATATGCTTACCCTGATGTTTGACCCCACCTTTGACCCTGACGCTAACCTTGACACTGACCTAGATCAAACCTTGATCTAGCTATCTTGTCAGTTTATTTGAATTTTTTAAAAATGATTTTCAGATTCTTTCACTTCCTGTAGATGATCTACAGGAAGTGAAAAAATCTGAAAATCATTTAAAAAAAATTCAAATAAACTGACAAGATAGCTAGATCATCTGCCCGAGATGATCTACAGGAAGTGAGAGAATCTGAAAATCATTTTTAAAAAATTCAAATAGATGACCTCTCAGCATTCATTATCTGTAGACCATCTCCCAGAAGCCTTTGCTTCCTTGTTGTATCACAGAAGAGGGTGTAATAGGGTGTCTTCACCACTCTGGACCACACCTCCTTCATTACAATACTACCTTCCACTCACTTTCTATAAAATTTGATTGTACAATCTCCTTTAGATCTCCCATCAGCTATGTAGCACAAGGGCCTGCCCGATTTGATACAGATTAAATAGATTGTTCAGGTACAGGGGCGGACTGACCATTTGGAAACTCGGGCACTGACCGAGGGCCCGGGGTCAGTAGGGGGCCCCATGAGATGCCCCTGTACCTTTTTCATAGGCTTTTTTGAGTTTGGGCAAAGACACAGGGGCCCCATGATCCCCTATTGCCCGGGGGCCCCATGAGTTGTCAGTCCACCCCCGTTCAGGTGTGTCCAACTATTCCACAATTCTGGTAAATCTAAAGGAAATTGTACAGAGATTGCACAATTAGATTGCATAGTGTAAGGCCATCTTTATACAAGTACATAGGAGGAAGTGGGCAGAGACACTCAATTGTCAGGCCCCATTCACATCTCTACGTAGCAAAAACTCACATTTGTTTTGGGTGTTTTGAAGCATTTTCACTAGCCAACCATAGGGCAGCCCATTCACTTGAATAGGCTGCCCTATGCACAACAATCGCCCCAAAGAAGCTCCAGACGTTTTTGTTGAAGCAAAGCATGGTGCATTACTGTAGGTTTTGGTGCACATGCCGCACATGGGGTGCCTTTAACATGTAATAAAAACACAAACATGATGTACATGTGCTGAAAAACATGGCAAAGTGCGTCATTTTCTTTGCAGCTGGAGCCTCATTGAGCTTGTGTAAATGTACCGATTCCACTTTCAGGCCCCATTCACACCAAGAATAGAGGGAATGCAGATTTTGTGGCACATTTTTCTAGTGACACACATAGGAAAGCTTGTTGATTTGTGTGCTTGTTTCTGTGTTTTGGTGTGCTGTTAACAATGAATGCACCAAAAAAGCAACTAGTTAATTTTAGGTGTATAAAGGTGACCATACACTATACAATCTGATTGTACAATTTCTGTACAATATCCTTTAGATTAAGCAAAACTATATAATAGTAGGACATACCATCTATCCAATCACTCTGTATCTAATCAAACAGGTCCTTGCATTACATAGTTGATGGTAGATCTAAGTGAGATTGTACAATTAGATTATATTGTGTATGGTGAGCTTTACAGAACCCACGGCACACTTCTCTTGTTTTCAAAACTACAGCTCTATCCACATAGGCTGTTATCTGATCACTCTGCTAAAAGAACAATCTAAGCAAGATGAAATTAAGTTAGTAAAAAAAAATGTATACCTTTGTATTTTGTGGTACTGGTGATCATTGATTAATTGCATTGGAAAACCATGTACCTGTGAAAGTGGGTGGAAGTGATTTGCTGAAAGAGGGGAAGGCAGCTATAGGTGCGTACCAATGAAGTCAGCTGATGAAATCCTGCGTCTTACTGGTTTTTCTGTCCTAAATCTACATATCAGCAAGTGATGATGCTTTCTAAAAAATTCCACAAGGGCTAAAGTAAGGGCTTGTTCTCAAAATTAAAAGATTTTATTTTTATTTAACAGATATACATAAATGGTATATTGGTACATACGGGAGCTGGAATTTAGAATAAAAAAAAAAGGTGAACGTAGCCTTTAACTATTTTACAGACGCATACCATAACGCAGGATACAATGTTTTTTTATAGTATCAATTTTTATAGTATCTACGATTTAAGTGAGCTAAAGATACAAAAGGACAAAAAATCTAATATAGTTTTGCTAGGCCAGAAAATGTCTTCTGCATAAGCATTTTTGAGCAAAAGTATGAGTTCTGTTATAAAAAGTCTTGCATTTCCCAGCAGTCAGTAGTCAGCCTACACAAAAGAAACTAGTGTACATGCAATGCTTTGCAGAAATGTGAAAGTAGACAATACCAGTGAAATAGCAATGAAAGAACAAACAATTCCACAATTTTATCCATTTGTTGTAATGAGTGAGATAAATAGCCCAAGCTCTTTGTGCAAAACAATATTTAGCAAGATACCAGTTAGTAGTGCATGTGCAGTGTTTTGCATACAGAAAGCATTAACAGTGTTTTGAATAACAGAAAAAGCAAAAAACACTTCCAGATGACCAGTAACAGAAAGAACAATTATACCACATTAGTGTATTATTGTTTGTTTGTTTTTTGGCAAAAAAACAGGCTACATTTTTGTTTATTTGTGTTTAACTTGGCCCAGTGTTTAACATTCAAATTGAAAGTATTTATTGTAGAAAAAATAACTTCAAAAGTCTCCTTCAATCCATACATTTTTGGTTTATACATAGCAAATACTTTACTCCTGCGCTGGGGATGGACAGAGACTTGGATGACAATGTAAATGTTCTGGAATATGCACTGCTTTCTGCCCTCAACAGACCGGGGTAGCCCAAAGTCACTGAATGCAAAAGAAAAACTGTTTTTTTTTTTGCCTGTGTTTTATATGTCCATTGTGAGTATGATACCTACTTTTTTATTCTTTCATTAAATATTTTAAACGATAATGCAGTAGGGCACTGTGCTCTCTTATTGTTTTTCTTTTGCATTTTTGGTTTATACATTTACTGTAAATGCAGATAAATGTATAAAAAACAAATCATAATTATGCGCTTGTTTAACCACCTCCCGTCTGGCCATTGTATATAAACGGTGGTAGTGTAGGGTCGGGTGGCCGTTTATAAACTGCCTCCCCGCACCCTGCTTGTGCGCGCTCCCTGGACACAGTGGAACACCGATCGTCGTACGGGACCTCTGTGCAAGGTCCTGATCATGTGATCACTAATTGGCGAATCAGTGATCACATGCAGAGTAGTAAGCAAGATGTCACTTCTGACATGATTGCTTACTACGTGTGAAATCCGTGAATGATCACAGAGGTCACATGGTACAAGGCTATTCACAAGAGCCTTGTACCATGTGACAAGCTGTGACCAATCACAGCTCACACAGTAGTTCTCAATGGCTGCTAGAATGCAGCCAGAGAGAAGGAGAAATGATTGCTTTTACAGCCTTTATGGGTGTAAAAGCAATCAGTGTAAAAAAAAAAAAATCTTCATCACCCCCCACAAGTAGTACAGTGTCACTATGGGGACACTGTACTGCTAGGGTGACAGTATGTAAAAAAACACAAAAAACACAAATAATAATATAAAAAAATTAATAAAAATGTAAAAATAAATGTTTAAAATTTATAATTTTTGGTTATAAACTAATTTGGGTTATTTTTTTTTTACTAAAAAGATAACGGAATAAATTTTGGCCAAGATTTCTGATGAAATATTATTTATTTGCAAAACTTTATAAGAAAAACACTTTTTCAAAATTTTGGGACTTTTTCATTTACATAGCAAAAAAAATAAAAATCCCAGTGGTGAATAAATACCACCAAAATAAAGCTTTATCTGTCTCAAAAAAATACTAAAAAATTCATATGGGTACAGTGTTGCATGACCGCGCATTCAAAATGTGATAGCACTGAAAGCTGAAAATTGGCCTGGGCAGGAAGGGGATAAAAGTGTCCGGACTTGAAGTGGTTAAGAGCTGCAATGCATTATCAGTGGTATGTCCTTATGATCTGTCCTACATACAGAAGTTCTAGTCCAGGCCAAGAACACTATAACACTTCTGGTAAAAGAAGTCGAATGCAACAGCATAGTTGCCAACATTTAAAAAAAAAAATTTGGGGACACTTTTCTTTGTTTAGAAAGCCAGTGTAGGCAAAGGATTATGATCATTAAGGGTGGGGCATTTATTTGTGGGCGTGGAGGAACTGGAATTTTATAGAAGCAAAACAAAAAATGGGTGTGGTTTATAATACGCTAAATTAAAAAAAATGTAAAGGCCCCCATTGCCATTAGTGCCCATAGCACCTACTGCCACTCCCCCCCACAAAAAAATGAAAAGACTACCAACCCCCAGCATCAGGCACAAAGCCCCTCCCCAGATCACATGAGCAGCTGGAGCAGGCATTTAAATTAACTGACTTGGGCTTGGCAACAGATGGCTCTGGCTGCTGCTCTGTCTGGCTGATTCGGTTGGTTTGCCCACTCACCCTGCTGGCCTCTCTGCTCCCTCCATGTGGCTGGCTCACCTCTGGCCTCCACAGTCCTCTGCTCCCACTCACGACACCCCCGCTTTAATTATAAACTCAGACTTCAGCCGCCATGCTCACTCCTGGTCTCTCTCCTCCTCTGGCTGGGCTCTCAGTGTCCATCTATGCTCCTCTTGCTCCTGGTTGGACTGTTGGCAACTATGCAACAGCTTAAAGCAGACCTTCACTCTCTCAGTCAACTTTAACTGTTTTTAATCTTTCTACTGCTAGCACTGGTAATTGATGGGAATATATATCATATTTACTTGTTTGATTCATTTTTTTTTTACAGTTCTTCAGTTGCATCCTGGTTTCCAGGCCTAGGCAAATGATGTCATACATCCCTGGAGTCTTCAGAAGGGAAGGAGGGGCTTTCAAAGCTAAGCATACCCTCCTGCTTACATGTCTGAGCTAAGGGCAGATGGATTCCAGGAAGTAAATGCTACATGAATCATCTGCCCTTACTCAAGATGACCATGGCCAGAAATCCTAGGGGGTGTTTTTCAAAGTGATTTATCAGGCAAAATAGAGCATGGAGAGCATAATGGTTGGATGGGCGAGTTTGCTTTGAATATTAATCATGAAATGGAGTTTTTAATTTTGGTGCTCAGATACAGCTGGGTTCAGTTTTAATGTACATCTAAGTCAAAGAACAAACATTTTGAATATCATCACCTACCAGTTCTTAGACGGGGTGGCTGTGCTAGTTTTCCTTATTTGGGGCAAAGTACATTTTCTGCAAGTCTAGAAAAATGCCTGGTTGGTCCTATCAGAAATTCAGTGTGTTTGTAACTTCCTGTGCACTAATATTGTTATCCGCCTGCCCACTTTTTCTCCGTGAACAGCTGAATACCTCCTCCTGTGTTGTGGGGATGAGGAGAGGGGTATGTGTATGTAGTCCAAATAATTTATGAATTAGATCCATAGATCCATAGGTACAGTATAGTAAGTAGATAAGTCCATAGATATCTTGACTTTCTTTCCTTCCACCATAGGTGGAAGGAAAGAAAATCACTAGATTCCCCCATCAACACTGACTGTGTTGATAAGGGAATGCTTCTCACAGCCCTATTGTGTTCTGCCAGCAGAGGGGTGCGGAGAGCCTGCTCAACCGTCAGAGCACAATGATTATTGCTAGCGGCGATCAAATTGGGTGCAATCAGCCTACCCACACATGGACTGAATCTTGGACGGTCCCTGCTGAACCAGCCCAATTTCGAACCATGTATGGTCAGCTTAAGTCTTGTCATTCTAAGACTGGAAGTATGTCACCAGGTGGAAAAAAATCTGAAAAAGAAAGACTTAGGGCTCGTTCACACTTGACTGTTTTACAAACTCTTGCCAAACGCCCCTATAGCGTTTGACAAGCGTTGGTCCAGCGTTTACTGAGCATTTTTTAATGCTCGGCAAACGCTCCGCAAACTCCGCATGCGCGGTTCAGCGGCGGTTGCTAGGTGTTTGCCGAGCATTAAAAATGCCCCACAAACGCCTATAATGAAGTTTGAATGGTGTTACCGCTCTGCAAACGCCCAGCAACCGCGTCGCAACGCATCGCAAACCCCGGCCGGGCGTTTGTGGAGCAGCACCATAGAATAGAATAGCAGGCTTCAACGCCTCCTGACTCGACCAGAGGTGTCTGTTTTGCCGCGCCGCTAACACTCCCGTTAGAACAGCACCATGTGCTGCAATGTGCAGAATTGTCCGAGGCGTTTGGGAAGCGTTTTTACCGCTTCTCAAACGCCTTTCTGCCACCTGCACACAACGCTAGTGTGAATGTAGCCTTATGCAGTCACAACATTCAAGGACTGGTGAGCTGAAATCTATTCAATTTCTGTTCTTGGGTTTAGATACAATTAAGGCTTAATGCACACTGGACATTTTTACAGTGCCTGTTTTGGGCTTTTCGCATATTTTTCTACAGCCAGTAAACTCCCCAGCATGTTATCCTATCAGTCCATGCACACATAGGCTTTAGTCAGCATTTTTTGGCATGCACACTGGGTGTTTTAAAAAGGTCAGTAGCATTACCTGTATAAAGTCAACTTAAAAACACAAGTTTTTCTGCATCTTTTAGTGTTTTTGCATTAGCATTTAGCCACGTGTTTACAAATATTTTTTGCTCACAAAATGCCCCAAAATGTCAGTTTACCGTGTTTTACCATGTTTTTCCATGTTTACCAACAGAGGGTTTTTACAGCTTGTTCTGGGTTTTTTTTCCAGCCAAAAAACGCTGATTAAAGCCTATGTGTGCATAGACACATAGGATAACATGCTGGGGAGTTTACTGGCTGCAGAAAAAAATGCCAAAAGCCAAAAAGAGCAGTTGTAAAAGGCTGTAAAACACGGCAATCCGCCATTTTTGAGTATTTTTTTAGCTAAAATGTAATTTTTTTAGTGTAAAAACGCTAAATGCGGCAAAACCTCAATGCAAAAATGCTAAAAACTGCAGAAAAACTTGCATTTTAAATGAGACTTATACAGCTAATACTTCTGGTGGTTTTAGAAAGTCCAGTGTGCGAGGCCTTAAGAAGAAGGGTTTTATTTTTATTTCAATCCTGTTCAATATATTCAGTGATCTCCCAGTGATTTGTAACACATGGCCCCGGTTTATCATTAGTTATCAGCACAAAAAAAGACATATTAATGGGGTTGATTTACAAAAAGCAAATAGACTGTGGACTTTGCAAGTGGATTTACTCCAAAGCTTAGAAAATGGGGTTGAGCTTCACTGTGCAGAGAATACTCAATCACATGCAAAGAAAATAAAAAAAAAACAGTATTTTTTCTTACACATGATTGGATGATGGAAATAGCTTCCCCTCAGTTCTGGAGCAAATTCCAACTGCACTTGCAAAGTGCACAATCTTTATGAAATCCAGGGTTTGTGTTTTCATACAATTTGACTCAGGACATGTACAGTTTTAACCGTTTTGCTGTCAGGTCCTGAGCTTCAATTTTAAGCTCAGGTGAACAGGCCATTTTTGCAAATTTTCCATTGTTTTTTTATTTTTCCCTTACAGCTTTCAGAGCTTGTGAAAGACCCCCCAAACCATTCATTTTCTGGAAGCATAGGACCAGTAGAATAAAATAAAGTTGCTACTAATTGTTTTAGGCCCTGTGATATTTGCACAAATGTTTATCACCAAAAATACACTAAAATCATACATACATACATGGAAAATTTCTAGCTAAATTCCTACTAAAAGGTTAAAACTGTATTGAGTTAATAGATAAATATTTGTACATTTTAAATTGCGCCTTTTTTGTGAAATGGTGAAAACTGAAGGTGCGCAAAACTGTGAACAAAAATAATTTACTTGAAAATACAGGAGGTTACCATTTTTCCAATACTGTCCAGGTCTACCCAAAAATCTCTGCCCTGCAGCCAGGCACAGAGGCTCTTTCACACATTTCTCTAATAACTAGTCTAGGGGTTTTGTTTTTGTTGTTTTTATTTTTTTTGAGAACTTGGCTAGGGATGGGGAAATAGGTGGGGTACACCAGGGGTAAGATCTATGTACAGTTGAGGACCTCAACTGCTTGCCGTCCAGCCACAGTGTTTATACTGCGGCAGGGCGGTACCGCTGCGCAGAACAATGTTTTAAAACGTCATACTGCAAAACAGGTAGGGGGCGCGCGACCGCCATACCTGTGCCGCTGATCGCGGCCGCGGGTGTCAATCACCGGGTCCCGGCCGGTCATTACCCGCCTGGACCCGGCGATTACCGGCAATCACTGACAGGGAGCACGGCTGCAGTGTTAGATAATGTAAGGGCAGAGGAGTCTGATAGACCCCAGATTTCTCAAAAAACAATATATGACAATGCCCATTGAAGTTATAGGGGATATTTGCATTCCCTCTGATAGCATTAAAAGTGATCAAAAAAATGAAAGGTACAGTGTAAAAATAATTTAAAAAATCAAAATAACTAAAAAAAAAAAATCGCCCCTCCCATGCGCGCACACCTGTGTGCACAAGCCTTGACCCTGTGCCGGTATGTAAACAGCGGTTGCACCATGCATGTGAGGTATTGCTGTGAACATCAGATCAAGGGCAGTAATTCTAACACTAGACCTCCTCTGTAAATCTAAAATGGTAGCTTTTAAAGGCTTTTAAAGTGTTGCTATGGATATTAAAAATGTATGCAGTTTGTCGCCATTGCACGGGGCATGCGCAGTTTTAAAGCATGTCATGTTTGGTATCTATTTACTCGGCATACCATTATCTTTTATATTTTATCAAATAATTGGCCAATATATTGTGTTTTTGTGCAATAAAATTTTAAAAAATGTATTTTTTTTTAAATTTGCTTTTGAAAAATACCTGCGTGAGTACAATGTGCCATAAAAAATTGTAGTACCCACCATTTTATTCACTAGGGTGTCTGCTTTAAAAAGTATAGAATGTTTGGGGGTTTAAATTAATTTCCTAGCAAAAAATACAGATTTTTTTAATGTGAACAAAAAGTGTCAGAAAAGTCTTGGTCTTCAAGTGGTTAGAGTGAATGATGTGTGGCATAAACTTCTAATGCTGGGCATAGAATGCCCCCACCCCCCAAAATGACCCCTTTTTGGAAAGTAGACACCCCAAACTATTTGCTGAGAGGCATGTTGAATCAATAGAAGAATTTATTTTTTTACCACAAGTTTTTGGAAAATGACAAACATTTTTTTTTTTTACACAAAATTGTCACTTAAATGATTTACTGTTCACACATGCCATGGGTATATGTGGAATTACTCCCCAAAATACATTCTGCTACTTTTTCCGAGTATGGGGGTACCACATGTGAGAGACGATTTGGCAATCTAGCCAAGTACAGGTCCCCAAAATCCAATAAGCACCTTCAGGCTTTTAAAGGGCTTTATTTCCTCATTACACTTCCAGACTACCTATCACAGTTTGGAGGCCCTGAAATGCCAGGATCGCACCTAACCCCCCCAAATGACCCCTTTTTGGAAAGTAGACACCCCAAGGAATATGATAAAAAGCACGGTAAGTATTTTGCAGATCTCATTTGTTGCCACAAGTTTTTGGAAAATGAAGAAAAAAAACAAAAACATATTTTTTCTATTTTTTTTATATTTCAAAACCTTGTGAGAAAAAATTAGATCTGCAAAATATTCATCTTTTTAAATTCCTTGGGGTGTCTACTTTCCAGAAAGGGGTCATTTGGGGGGATTTGGTGCTATCCTGGCATGTCAGGGCCTTCAAAACTGTGATAGGTAGTGAGGAAGTGTAATGAGCACCTTCAGGCTTTCAAAGTGGTCACTGGATTTCAGGCTGCTGTATGAGGCTAGGCTCTCAAAAAGTCTCACACATGTGGTATCCCCATACTTGGTAGAAGTAGCAGAATGTATTTTGGGGTGTATTTCCACATATACCCATGGCTTGTGCGAGAAATAAATAATTTAAAGGACAACTGAGTAAAAAAAAAATGTTTTTGTCATTTTCCAGAAACTTGTGGAAAAACAATAAATCTTCCATGGACTCAATATGCCTCTCAGCAGATAGCTTAGGGTGTCTACTTTCTGAAAAGAGGTCATTTGAGAGTGTTTGTACTATCCTGGTATTTTAGCACCTCAAGAAATGTGATGGGCAGTCAGAAAGTAAAAGCTGTGTAAATTCCATTATCTATACCATAGTTTGTAGCAGAGGCAGACTGACCATTTGGAAACTCGGGCACTGCCTGAGGGCCCGGGGTCAGTAGGGGGCCCCATGAGATGCCCCTGGTACCTTTTTCCTAGGCTTTTTTGAGTTTGGGAAAGGACACAGGGGCCCCATGATCCTCTATTGCCCGCGGGCCTCATGAGTTGTCAGTCGGCCCCTGGTTTGTAGATGCTATAACTTTCACACAAAGCAATAAATATACACTTATTGGGAATTTTTTAACCAAAAACATGTAGCAGAGTACATTTTGGCCTAAATTTATGACGCAATTTTAGTTTTTTGGATATTTTTATGACCGAAACGAGAAAATATTGTTTTTTTTTATCTTCAAAACTTTTTCTGTTTATAGCGTCAAAAATATTAAGCGCACAGGTGATCAAATACCACCAAAAGAAAGCTCTGTTTGTGTGAAAAAAGGACATAAATTTAATTCATGTACTGTATTGCATGACCGTGCAATTATCCGTTAACCTAGCGCAGCGCTGTATAGCAAACAAATGGCATAAATTGCAGTATCTATACCATAGTTTGTAGACGCTATAACTTTCACACAAAGCAATCAATATACACTTATTGGGATTTTATTTAACCAAAAACATGTAGCAGAGTACATTTTGGCCTAAATTTATAACTAACTTAGTTAAAATATCGTTTTTCTTCAAAATTTTCGGTCTTTTTTTGTTTATAGCATGAAAAATAAAAAGCGCACAGGTGATCAAATACCACCAAAAGAAATCTCTATTTGTGTGGAAAAAAGGACGTAAATTTCATTTGGGTGCAGCATTGCATGACCGTGCAATTATCAGCTGAATTAGTGCAGCGCCGAGTAGCAAAAAGAGGCCTGATCAGGAAGGGGGGTAAATAATCAGGAGCACAAGTAGTTAAGTAATCTCATGGATAAGCTATGATGAAGTCTGTACGTGAAACAAACAGTAGACTTCAGCTTTAAAAGATAAGTTCACCTTTCATAACATGCTACATGTTACACCCATATTAAGAGTGTAACAGGTAACATTTTATGAATAGACTGGTCCCCGCTTCCCCATTTAAAAAAAAGTGGCAGTGTGGGGCTCCGCCCCCCCCGGGCCACGTCACTTGTTCACAGTGTTCTCACAGCCTTAGCAGCTGTCAGCTTCTAGTTCTCAACGGACTACCGTTGAGTGTTGTGGATCGCTGTGGAGCACTATGGTAGTTCATTGATTCTTCCTGTCAGTATATCTGCTTGCTCGTGCATCCTGTAGGGCAAGCAGATATACTCCTGCAACAAGAAAAATAAATGCAAATTTTTTTATCAGCAGTTATTTTTTAGCAAAAGGTGAACTTATTCTTTAAGATGGCAGCAGTAAAAGTAGTAGCAAGCTTGAGCAGAGTCCCTTGTAGCAAGAGGTTAAATGGACAAAGCTCTTCGGAACACCAGCTGGTGTCCTCTTTAGCCTAGACTTGCAGCTGATTCCTTAGCACCAGAGGGGATTAACCTCCTTAGCGGTATTCCCGAGTGTAGCTCGGGGTAAAATTTCTATACCAAGAGCGGTAACCCCGAGCTACACTCGGGCTTACCATGCGGCGTTGCTCAGGGGATCCCTGCAGCACTTACCTTGTCCTTCGCTCCCGCGATGTGTCCCCTGCAGCGTCCCCGGCCATCTCCTCCAGCTGATGCCAGCATCCGTCTTCCGGGTTCTGTTCCCTGCGAGCGTCAGGACATACGGGATGTACGGGGGACGGAACCGGTGGGAAATTTAGAAATGTTAAAAAGTGACATTCACTAAATACACTAAAATCACATAGTATAACATTCCTGTATCAAAGCATTTCACATACATTTTGTCCCGAGTGCTTTGTCCTGTGCCCTGTCTGCATTTTTACTGTTCTTTCTACCTGGAAACTGAGAAACGTCCATGGCGTCCAAAAAGTGTCCCTTTAGGTCAAAAGCGGTTTTAGACCAGCTAGAGAACAGCGATAGTAAATTAGAACCACTGGCAGAATTGAGTGATAATGATTTGTGGGGAAATTCGTCATCAGACACTGAAAACGATTTTGCGACTGAGCTCAGTGATGTGCGAACTTGGTGCTCTATTTCAAATTTCAGTCTTTTTGGTTTGATTACATTATTGAATTAAATTTATTATTATTATATTATTATTTTTTATGATTATTTATTATATTATAATTTATGATTTCGTGTTTCAAATTTTATCATACCCGGGATGTTTACTAGACTCTTGTTCGGACAGATATCAGTGAGTTATTCCTAAGAATTACAGGCCTACAATAAAAAAACAACATATTTCCATGCAAAAAAATGTACCGCTTTGAGCACAGAAATACTGACATAATCAGACCGCTAGAGAGGTTAATGTCTAAACAAAAGTGAGTACACCCCTAAGTGAAAATGTCCAAATTGGGCCCAAAGTGTCAATATTTTGTGCGACCACCATTCTTTTCCACCACTGCCTTAACCCTCTTGGGCATGAAGTTTACCAGAGCTTCACAGGTTGCCACTGGAGTCCTTTTCCACTCCTCCATGACAACATCACAGAGCTGGTGGATGTTAGAATCCTTGCAGCCCTCCACCTTCCATGTGAGGATGCTCCACAGATGCCCCACAGAACCCCAATAGGGTTTAGGTCTGGAGACATACTTGGTTAGTCCATTACCTTTACCCTCAGCTTGTTTAGCAAGGCAGTTGTCTTTGAGGTGTGTTTGGGGTTGTATATGGAATTACTCTCAATAAAGTATTGAAAACCTTTAAAAATTCTTTGAACTTCATAGGTTCCTTTTTGTAGATGTTCCATATCATACTGGGTTAATGACTCATCTTTCACACACACCTCTGCTGCAATCACTTTCAGCGATCTTTTGAAAAATCTCCAACTGGCAAAAAGTGTACAAAAGCAGCAGGTGCAACTCAAGTGTAGTGAGAAAAACCTTTAATTATAAAAGAAGACAAATATCCACTCAAATGAACAAGGGAAAACATAGAAGAATGGAGAGTCCAGGAAAAAAGCACTTGTTTTGCTCAGGGAGCAAAAGCTGCAGAAGATGAACAACGCCACGTAACATTCATATGTTACGTGGTGGTGTTCATCTTCTGCAGCCAGGGAAGTTAAGGTAAAAGGAGCTTGGTTGCTCTTAAATGTGTTGCCACACTCATCAACCATCCCATATCATGTGACATCATCCCTGGAGTTTCTGCACTTCTGCCCACAACTCCCTCTGTGCTCCAGCCCTACCAGGCTTTTCCCCAGCTGCTCAGATCCCCCCGGAGTCCCCCAATGTGCTCCTGGCTTATCTTCCTCTCTATCCACCAGTGGTAAGTGTCTGAGCATAAGGGGAATTGTATTCCGGATAAAGAGTGGGAGAGTCGATAAACATGTCCTGTTTACTGACCCTCTTCATTTTATTGAATGAACACCGTGATTGATTGGTGCTGATCACTCCTATGTTCATTCATAACCAGTGTCTAGTAAACTGCCTTTACTATGCTTTCAGCTTGTAAATGAACAGAAATCTATATACATAACACTTCCTGTTCATTCTATCAGTGAGTAGCTGTGACTGCAGAGAAGACTGAGGTCTGGTAAAAGAAAAGAAAAGGACTATAGCGCTGCCTGTGGTTCCTGGATGTGGGGGGATGGACAAGTGTCAGAGTGTAAAGATGGTGCTGCTCTTTTTTTTGTTTGTTGTTTTGTTTTATTGCAGAAAACAAGAGAAAAATACAAAAGAGAGACAAATTAAAAAAAATGTACAATTAAGATAAAGCGTACAATATGTACATGCAGAACAAGATATAGTACATCATATATGTGACATAAGACTAAAGTAATATAATACCCATAACAAAATGTCAACAGAGCTCTAGATATAGGATGTGGAGTAGACTAGGGATCAGGGGGTCATGCAGGACTGACACAACCATAGATCAAGGCATTTCTCTGTGGAAGGAATTATAGAAGAAGAGAGGGCCAATAGTTTAGGGAAGGAGGTGTTTATGGTGAATCCAAGGGTCCCATTTATCATCAAAATGAGTCCTTGAATTATGTAAGATATGAAATAACTTAAATTAAAAACATTGCTTCCATTCTAGATTTGAACTGTGGCAGGGGAGTATCTGAGGATTTCCAAGGGGGCAGAATCACCCGCTGAACTGCAACACATAATGTATGGATCCGTTTTTCTTGGATATGAATGATTCCAGAGAGAGAGGCAAAAAGTGAGCATTGAGCCATGGTTAGTGAAATTGGTCTACACACCAAGGTGGCTGAAAAAGGATTGTATCTATTACCAGACCTGTTGTGCCTGTCAGAAGACCAAAAAATATGTATGAGTGACTCAGGGAGAGGACAGCCATGAAAACATGTTGGTGAAACAGCAGTAGATGCTGTAGTATGTAGTTTTACTTGGGTTAAATACCATCCAGTTAACAGTTTCAAGGCTTTTTCTCTAATCATGAGGGATTGAATGCACTTTTGAAGGCTGGTCAAACAATCTTCCTATTCTTCTAAAGAAAATGAAGTGCCACAATCCTCCTCCCATTTAGACAACTGCGCCTTTGCCTTTAGGGAAGTTCTGACAAAGTCTTTCAAATTGTGCTGCTCCTTTGAGACAGGTAACTCAGTGCACAGATAGAGAGTGGAGAACAAAGGATGTAACCATCTAAATGTAGGCCGTATAATAAAGCATGTCAATATAAAAGTAATACACTTACTCCATCTACTGTTGGAAAGGCATGTCAATGATGTGGCAGTCTCTTCCGGATGTTGTTTACCATGCAGAGTTCTGCAGGCAAGTGGCCAGACTATGTGCAGAGTTCAATAGGAAAGCGTCTGGTTCTACAGAGATCGTCAGGAAAGCAGCTGAGAAGCCACTTCGAAACTATCCGTCTGTGCAGCGTGGAGTGCAAGCTGTCTAATGCGGAGAAAGTGCTTTGTGGCACGAAACACGTCAGCCAATCCCCTACATAGTGATGTCACTACAGCAGTTCCCAAAGACTATTCAAAATTCCCAAAAGCTGCCCCACAGCTTTGTTATTTAGTAATTATATTTACTAACTTGATACAGTTTTAGATTTTATATGTGGCAAGAATATAGTAGGAAATGTGTAAATTATGTTTTGTTTGTGAGCTCTAATAATGATTTGAGGGTATTTTTTTTATCAAAAGTCTTACCATAGTGGTTTGATAAACATTCTATTGATCATATGTTTTGTTTTGAGGGGTCTTTTACAAACTCTGAAAGCTAATGATGTGAAATTACCAAATGTAAATGCATGTGTATACTGTATACTAGGATTTTTTTTTTTACTAGTAATAGTGGCAATCACCGACTTATAGCGGGACTGCGGCAGATATTCTGACACTGACTTGGTGTCACTGGCATCCCCAGTGATGCCAATACAGTGATCAGTGCTAAAAAAAAAGAACTGACACTGTACTGTACTACTGGAACTGGGTAGGAAGGGGTTAACCACTTCCCGACCGCCCTATAGTAGAAATACTGCTACAGGGTGGCACAGGAGAGCAAAATCACGTGTCTATATATATATATATATATATATATATATATATATATATATATATGTGTGTGTGATTTTGCATATCCAGGTAGGGGGTGCGTGCCCTACCCACACCGCCATTCACGGCCGTGGCTGTCAATCACCGGGTCCCTGCGGGTGACTACTTGCTGGCGCCTGTTGATTACTGAAGATCTCCGACTGGGAGAACTGTTTTGTTTACACAACGCAGTCATCCAAAGCAGTGTGCTTACAGTGAAGCACACAGACACCGTCCCATAGTAAAACACACCCAGCACACCGTTAATCCTTTAATCCTTTGATCACCCCTCATGTTACACATATAGCTTAAAAAGAAAGTTAAACATAGTTGAAAAACAAAGTTAGAATTGAAAAACATGATATGAAAAATATGCCAACAGTTTGCTCAATTTGCACATGGCCAGCCCTACACAGCCACACTGTTTTTAAAAAGTGACAACTAGTATGGGCAACTTCTCCCCATACCTCTTTCACAGGGCACTGAGGATCGGGCAGCATTGGGAACATACTGTATTACATATTCCACCCTAAAAACGGGTGTAACATGTTCCTAAAGGTGAACTTATCCTTATGGACTGATGTGAATGTGCAATATCTATGTGTAAAGCGCTGCGTAAATTGACAGCACTTTATAAGTACCTGAAATAAATAAATAAATAACAAAACTAAACAAAATGCACTTTTTTCTTTTTTGGAGGGTTAGTTATAAAATAAATGCTGTTAATGCACATAGAATGTGCAAATTTTATTCTGTAATTTGTCCTGTTTAAAATATCACTAAAATTATGATCCTGTTACAAAGCTATTTACAAATTAAATAAAGTGGGGTTTTTTTTTTTCCAGTTTTGCACTTTTTTAAATGGGAAATGTGTAAATATATATTAAACATGTAAAAATATTCACAAACAAAAAGCTTAACCACTTGAGTTCCAGAAGGTTTTACCGCTGACCAGGCCATTTTTTGCTATTCGGCACTGCGCTACTTTAAGTGGCTATTGCACCATGCAACACCGTTCCCAAGAAAAGTTTATATAATCTTTTCACTGAAATAGAGCTTTGTTTTGGTGGTATTTAAACACCACTTGTTTTATTATATAAACGAAAAATACCAAAAATGTATGGAAAAAAAACAATATTTTCTACTTTCTATTATAAATCATATCGAAATTAGAAAAAAAGAAATTTAGGCCAAAATGTATTCTACATGTATTTGGTAAAAAAAAAAGAAAATCCCAGTAAGTGTAAATTAATTGGTTTGTGTGAAAGTTATAGTGTCTAGAAACTATGGTATAATATACTGGAATTTATGAGGATATGACACTATACTGGTAATTGCAGTGATCAGAAACCTATAGTTGGACTTGCATGCAATTTGGTGCTAGCTGACGCTGGCTGGGAGGTATACTAACTGACTAACTGACACTAACATCAATTGACACTTATACAATGATCAGTGCTAATACTGTACACTGTTATTGCACTAATGACACTGGCTGGGAAAGGGTTAACATTTAGGGGCAATCAATTGCATGCCTAGCAATGTGTAATGTGTGTATTGTGTACTGCTTTTACTTTACTTTATGGATGTTTATTATCTATAATTTGCAGGGAGAATAAACAGCCAGACTGCTGTTGCCTATACACAAAGTTCTGTGTTTTGTACACACAGAATTCTATGTGTGATTGGACACAGCCGGTCAGCTGACTTCAGCCAAATCATAAGCTAAAATCAGCTGCCAAAGTCTCACTGTGTCCAATCACAGCATGCGTGCCCCAAATACGAAAGTTCAGCCATGACATACCAGTATGTCGCCTGGCCTGCCTGTGGAAACATGTACTATGGGTGGGTTGCAAGTGGTTAAATATTAATAGTTAATAAAATAGAAGTAAATAAAAAGGTCAGCAGGAAAATCATAGTTGAAGAGAGAAGGAGACTAAAGAGTTAGTTAAAGCTGATTAGCGTAAACTAAAAGTTAATAAGGGGTTAAACAGAGGAAGATTTAATTTATAAAAGAAAAAACTCGTATTTTTTTTAGCTTGTCAGGTTGCTTTAACTGACATAATTTGCAGATCTAAGTTCATCCCTTTGATCTGCAGATAAATGAACAGAAAGATATAAAGTAATAATACAATACCTATACTGTACATTGTACCATATAAACATTGTTGTTTATAAACACTGATTCAAACTTCTTTTTTGACAGCTACAGCTGTTAACATTTTCACCGAGTATGTAGTAATGTGGCTATGATTAAAGAATGCCGACAATTACTGTATACAGAAAGAGGGGGGCTCCCAGAGGCTTGAAAATGAGATTGGATATGCTACACACATCCTGTGTAGAATTATGAGTTTTTTTTGGGTGTGTGTAGCACGCTCAACATCTGCAACTAGTTAATATACAATTCACCAGGAGTTAGCACCAACAGCTTCCATATCTAGACGTATAAAAGTGTATAGTGACTTAGTAAGATTTCATCTTAGGCTCATTTTGTACTTACTAGTAGGGATGAGCTGCCGATTTAGTTCAGAGATTCAGACTGATTTATGCTTGTTTGAAGGATATTGAATGTAAACAAAGGAGCAGGGATTGTGTAAAAAATTGTCATGTGGGTCCCCCAATATTCATACCAGACCCTGCAGGTCTTGCATAAATTTTAAGGGAACTCCCTTAAAAAAACAGAATGGCCCTCCACCAATATTTATACCAGACCCTTGTGGTCTGGTATGGATTTTTATGGGGAACCCCACAACAAATTTTTCATGGGAGTATCAACAATGTTATTTAAGGGAATTCAGAACTTTTATCACTTTAAGCATTAAAATCACTGCTCCCTGCCAAGTGAAATTTGTAAAAAGTATGGTTTTGCTTTGGTACAGCAGTGCCCGGCCCCTCATTTTTTGACAATCCCCTGCCTATTAGACTAGAAAATGGGCGTTACTGTTTTTTAACATTCAGCTCCCATTGACTTCAGTAAGGTTCTAATTCAGCACCCAAACTTTAGTCATGTTCTTTGAATCTGCTTTGAACTGAACCTAGGTAAATTCAGCTGTGTTCAGCTCATCCAGCTTATTAGCAGCAATTCATATCTGCATTCCTCCTTTAGTCACTATCCCCATTAAAAAACATTTGTATTTTTACAATCTCCTTGACTTTGATTATTATTGTATTACATATATATATAAATATATATATATATATATATATATATATATATATATATAAAATTAATCTTAAAGGTTGCTATACAAGGTTAAATCCTTTTTCAGAAATATATAGTTTTTTTATATATATTCTTACTGTATAAACATATATACTGTATATACATTTATATTCTGCCTTTTTTGTGTTTCATATGTTATACTAAATTATTGTTATTGATTGCTTATATGTTCCCAAAATAAACATCCTGGGGAAAAAAAAATCTGAAAATATATCATATTATAGTAAAGTGGCTTATTCAAATGTATTTTCAATGAAAGAATATGGGGAATAGTATGCTAAGGAATTGTATATGTGATTTTATGACACATTTATTAAATTGTGTCAGACTTAATCTTAAAAGGTGGTATGAGAAGGTGAATTGAAAGCCAACCCAATTAAACTGGGTGTCAGTCATGGAAGATCAGATACCTCTTTGAATTACACTGCAGTCATTTCAGTGTGTTACCGTACCTAAACATAATATCTATTTCACTGGGATATCATAACAAATCTAGAGCTTTTCATATTAGAGGTGAGATTGTGCTTCTAAACCAAATGAAGAAGAAGCTTAGTTTGGGGTGGAATAGCCCTTCAACTACAAATGTTGTGATCGGTGTCAAATGTAGGTGGTGTGTATGGAAGATAAGTACAGTGGATATAAAGAGTTTACACACTCCTGTTAAAATGTCAGCTTCTGTAGCGTAAAGAAAATTAAATAATTGCAGAACTTTTTCCACCTTTAATGTAACCTATAAACTGTACAACTCAGTTGAACAATCTTTTAGGTTGAGGGAAGTAAAAATAAAAAACTAAAATAATATGGTTACACACCCTTAACCACTTCCAGACCGGACACTTTTACCCCCTTCCTGACCAGGGCAATTTTCAGCTTTTAGCGCTATCACACTTTGAATGACAATTGCGCGGTCATGCAACACTGTACCCAAATGAATTTTTTACCATTTTTTTTAGATAGATAAAGCTTTATTTTGGTGGTATTTATTCACCACTGGGATTTGTATTTTTTTTGCTATGTAAATGAAATGTCAAAAAAATTTTTAAAAAAGTGTTTTTTTTATAAAATTTTGCAAATAAATAATATTTCATCATAAATCTTAGCCAAAATTTATTCCATATTTTTTTAGTAAAAAAAAAAAACAAATTAGTTTATAAGTAAAAATTATAATTTTTAAACATTTTTTTTACATTTTTATTTTATTTTTTTATATTATTATTTTTTTTTTTATTTTTTTTTTTTTACATACTGTCACCCTAGCAGTACAGTGTCACCATGGTGACACTGTACTACTTGTGGGGGTTGATAAAGATTTTTTTTTTTTTCTTTTACACTGATTGCTTTTACACCCATATAGGATGTAAAAGCAATCATTTCTCTTTCTCTCTGTGTGCATTCCTGCACTCATTGAGAAATACAGAGTGAGCTGTGATTGGTCACAGCTTGTCACATGGTACAAGGCTTTTGTGAATAGCCTTGTACCATGTGACCTCTGTGATCATTCACAGATTTCACACATAGTAAGCAATGATGTCACAAGTGACATCTTGCTTACTACTTTGCATGTGATCACTGATTCGCCAATCAGTGATCACATGATCGGGACCTCGTACAGAGGTCCCGTCCGACGATCGGTGTTTCACTGTGTCCGGAGGACACAGCGGGCACCGGATCGCGGTGCTGCGCGCTCCCAGGGAGCGCGCACAAGCAGGGTGCGGGGAGGCCGTTTATAGACGGCCACCCAACCCTGCAGTGCCACCGTCCGGCCGTTTATATACAACGGCCGGTCGGGAAGTGGTTAAACGTTGTTGAAGCACCTTCTGATTTGATTCCAGCACTCAGTCTTTTTGGGTATGAGTCTATCAGCATGGCACATCTTGACTTGGCAATATTTGCCCATTCTTCCTTGCAAAAACACTCCAAATCTGTCAATATGCGGACATCTCCTGTGCACAGCCCTCTTCAGATCACCCCACAGATTTGTGATCGGATTCAGGTCTGGGCTCTGGCTGAGCCATTCCAAAACTTTAATCTTCCACTGGTGAAGCCATTCCTTTGTTGATTTGGATGTATGCTTTGTGTTGTTATCATGCTGAAAGATGAAGTTCCTCTTCATGTTCAGCTTTCTAGCAGAAGCCTGAAGGTTTTTTGACAATATTGACTGGTATTTGGAACTGTATATAATTCCTTCTACCTTGACTAAGGCCCCAGTTCCAGCTGAAGAAAAACAGCCCCAAAGCATGATGCTGCCACCACCATGCTTCACTGTGGGTATGGTGTACTTTTGGTGATGTGCAGTTTTGTTTTTGTGCCAAACATATCTTTTGGAATTATGGCCAAAATGTTCAACCTTGGTTTCATCAGACCCGAACACATTTTCCCACATGCTTTTGGAAGACTTCAGATGTGTTTTTGCAAAATTTAGCCGGGCTTGGATGTTTTTCTTTGTAAGAAAAGGCTTCCATCTTGCCACTCTACCCCATAGCCCAGACATATGAAGAATACGGGAGATTGTTCACATGTACCACACAGCCAGTACTGGCCATATATTCCTGCTGCTCCTTTAATGTTGCTGTAGGCCTTTTGGCATCCTTCTTGACCAGTTTTCTTTTCATATTTTCATCAATTTTGGAGAGATGTCCAGTTCTTGGTAATGTAACTGCCATGTTTTCTCCACTTGATGATGACTGTCTTCATTGTTTTCCATGGTATATCTAATGCCTTGTAAATTCTCTTGTACCCTTCTCCTGCCTGCTATCTTTTAACAATGAGATCTCTCTGATGTTTTGGAAGCTCTCTGCGGACCATTGCTTTTGCTGTAGGATGTGACTAAGAAAATGTCAGCAAAGACCTACTAGAACAGCTGAACTTTATTTGGGGTTAATCAGAGGCACCTTAAATGATGACAGGTGTGTACTGACTCCTATTTAACATGATTTTGAATGTTATTGCTCAATTCTGAACACAGCTACATTCCCAGTTATAAGAGGGTGTGCACACTTATGCAATCACATTATTTTAGTTTTTTATTGTTTGTTTGTTTTTCAATAGAGTTGTACAGTTTATAGGTCACATTAAAGGTGGAAAACTGTATATTTTCTATTTCATGTAAAGTTTATGTTGCCCAGAATTGGCTTTCTAGAGATGGACAAATTCCAAAAAAATGATTTGTACTTCAGGTTTAGATTTGGAGTTTGCTTATGTCAGGAGAGAGCATGTAGGAGCTGAAGAAAGCATTACAATATTCTCTCTCCTCATTTCTCAGGTTATTAGTTCAGAAACTTAGGCTGGGATATTTATTTTATGAAATTATTTGTTAGTACTTTTCATACTATGTATTGTTGTCAAACTTTATATCAAATATACTCCAAATCATGGTGGTTGGGCATACTTATACCATTCTATCTTTGTCTAAGCAGCTCTACAATCAGTCCCAAATATCCTTCTTGCCTTACGTTCATTCTAATCTTGGAAACAAAGAAAGCGTTTTAAGTTTATTTGCAAATATTTTCTTTCACTTCCATTCAATCAGTGGTACAGTGATTGTGAAAATTACTAGAGATTAACCTTCATCTTCTGTGATTTTTTACAGGGCAACACAACAGTAATATTTTTCCACCAGTCCCAAGATTGTAGAGAAAGCTTAGTAGATGCAGTTATAAAATGTAATAATACATGTATACTTTTATTCACTTTGTTATCAACCAAGTGTATCGAACACAACTGACTTTTGTCCTCATCCTGGACCAGCCTTGTCTCTGTGTAATTACATTTTAGGTAAGATACATGTTAAACACATGTTTTTTTTAACAGTGTAAATATATTAGCAAGTACTTTTTTGATCCATAATTAAAATATGCAATACACTTTAAGTGAGTTAGGCTTATGTACTAGAGGAATTGATTTACTTCACACAATCAAATGTGTGAATATTCACTTCAATTAGCCAAATGTTTGGTTATAAAACAAGATTTCGCTTTTCACATGATTGGATAATTGAAGTAAATATTCATACACTTCATTTAGGAAAGATTCGCAACTCTTTTAGTTAATAATCCTTTGTCTCTTAAACAATAAAAAACTTGAATCAATCAATTTACAAGCTGTAGTGTCTTAAACAGTAGATCATAAGTGATGCAATTTTAATCCTTAATACAATATTGTATTTAAAGGGTTTCCCCACAATACAGGGCCCCCAAAAATCCATACCAGACCCTTACCTAGGATAAGTGTCTGGTAGATATCCACTTCCAGTTCCAATTATTACATTCGTCTCTTACATGTAAAAAAACCATAATTGTTTAAAATAGAAATCTACTTATAACCCCCAAACATTATATATATTTTTAAGAAGATGCCCTGGGGAATCAAATGGCAAGTGTTGCATATTTTTATGTCACATAGTATTTGCGTAGTGTTTTTTTAAATGCAAATGTTTTGGAATAAATACACTGTAATGAATTTTAATGCACAAATACAAAATGAAATACCCATTTTTTTTGTAAAATATAAAAGATGATGTTACACCGAGTAAATAAATGCCAAACATGTCATGTTTTAAATTGCATATGCTAGTGGGGCGGTGTCAAACTACGGTACCTAAAAATCTCAGCAATGCTTTAAAAGCCTTTACAGGTTATCAGTTTAGCGTTACACAGGAGGTCTAGTGCTAGAACTATTGTTCCCACTCTAATGTTGGGGTGATACCTCACATATGTGGCGCAATCATTGTTTACATATGCATGGTGGACTGATACTTGGGTTCACTTTTGCATGTGAGCACAGTAGGACAGGGGTGCTTTACATTTTTTTAATATTTATTTGCTTTTAATCTTTTTTAATAATGTAACTAAACAACACCCCTTGTGATAGCATGGACCATGACATGTCCTCTTTTTGGAGAGATCTGGGGTGTATTAAACCCCAGATCTCTCCTCTGCCCTCCAAAGCATCAGAATTTTTGTCACTTCTGCTTTCTGACATTTCACAGTGGGAGGAACAACATCCATTTTTCTAACTGTGTCTCAGGAAATGGATGCTACTGGTCACGTTCTTATCAGGCCCCCCAATTGCTCAAGAGAGCCCGGTAAATGTGGTGGGAGAGGTGCTTGGGGGGGGGGGGGGGGGCGCTCTAGCCACTTGGATTACTTTTACTGGCTGCAGCATCCCTGGCTGAAAAAAAAAATGAAATCTATACCTGACCCTTATCTGGGCGTTCAACATCAATATGCGGAGGGCATTCCAGGGGGACAATGCACCCTCCCCATAAATAACAAGCACAATATTTAAAGGATTTGTTTTTTTCAATATTGCCCTTAAGTCACATACAAAATGTCCTGTTCACTCATTCCTGTCAATGACATATTGAAAAAAATAAGCTTTCTAGAAATGATTTTTATATTTCATTAGATTTAATAAATCAACATGACAGTAGTAACAAATTATGTATTATATTCCCTCTGATCATTATAAAGGCTTTTACTTCACCCACCAATTAACTGAAGCATAAAAATAGTTTTCTATAATCTCATGCCACCTTCTTTACCATTCAACACTGGGATCAATACATAATGCTTTTCCCAATAGGGAAGGCATTTTACTAGCTGACACCTGGGACATTTGGAGTGGGTGGTACATAGATCTGGTTACACAGATGGTCTTCTTCATTTTAACAACTAAATTATTTATATGCATGGAGAGGTTTTCAGCTCTAACAGTCCATACTCATCAGCATATCAAAAGACTGTAGCTTAAAGCTGTATCTAATTTAACATCACGTTCCTATACTTTAAATTTTGGTAAACACTTTTCTAGGAATATAAAACAAGGATTGTATGTTGTAACTTAAACCACATCACTGTTACCATATACTGTATTCATTTTGCAGCATAAACATTACATTACAGATAAACATATGCCCTGACAAAGCAATAGGTACTTAAAAAAGAACAATACAGAGAAGTTACACTATTAGGCTACGTTCACACTAGCGTTGTGTGCAGGCGGCAGAGAGGCGTTTGGGAAGCGTTTTTACCGCTTCCCAAACGCCTCTTCCGATTCTGCACATTACAGCACATGGTGCTGTTCTAACAGGAGCGTTTGCGTCGCGTTGCGTCGCGGCAAAACGGACGCCTCTGGTCGAGTCAGGAGGCTTTGAAGCCCCCTATTCTCGTCTATGGTGCCGCTCCGCAAACGCCCGGCCGGCGTTTGTGGTGCGGTTGCGACGCAGTTGCGGGGTGTTTGCGGGGGGGTAACACCACTCAAATGCATTATAGGCGTTTGTGGGGCGTTATTAACGCTCGGCAAATGCCTAGCAACCGCCGCTAAACCGCGCATGCGGCGTTTGCGGAGCGTTTGCCGAGCGTTAAAAACGCTCCGCAAACACCGGACCAACGCTTGCCAAACGCTATAGGGGCGTTTGGCAAGCGTTGGCAAAACAGCCTAGTGTGAACGAGCCCTTACCTTTACAAAGAAAAAAAAAAGAGAACATGACAGTTCCTGGTCCTCTGTGAATCCTGAAATATGCAATGCAACATTAAGATCAACAATTGTAAACAGAGCAGAGCTTTTGCTGTTCTTTTATTCTTTTGTTAAACTTAAAAAATCACAAGGTACATAAAAAAAAAATTTTGTGCATGTGTCTACATGTTTAATCTCAAATTGATTTCCTCCACATATGCCAATGTGTGGCACAGGGACCTCAGCAGTCTGTAATGGCAACTTTGATTAATGACATTGATCTCTACTAGCCTCATTTAATATATTCCCAGTTTTGTATTGTCTTCTCTAGCATATCCACAGCCGAAAAAGTAGCAGTCCACACTTTCTTACCCACATTTCCTATATTAGGTCCAGTGGCATCGCTGGGGGGGTGGGGGTGATACCATCCAGAGGGTAGCTACAGGCCCCAGGGTTTTTTTTTCTCAGTTGGAAAGTAGCAGAGCAGAGTTCCGCTACCTCCGGTGCTAACTCTGTGTTTTCCTCTCACTGGCTACAGTGTTGTCACTTCTAAATACAGAAGCTCGGCCTGTTTCTGCGCCCTGATCACTGCCATATCCCATACCAGCATCCTGATCACTGCCATATCCCATACCAGCATCCTGATCACTGCCATACACCATACCTGCGCTCAGGGCCATATCCCATACAAGCACCCTGATCACTGCCATATCCCATACCAACATCCCGATCACTGCATACCCCATAACGGCATCCTGATCACCGCTATACACCATACCTGCGCCCTGATCACTGCCATATCCCATACCAGCACCCTGATCATCGCCATATCCCATGCCAATGCCCCGATCACCGCCATACCCCATACCAGTGCCCTGATCATCGCTATAAACCATACCAGAATCCTGGTCACCACTGTACCCCATACCAGCACCCTGATCACTGCCATACCCCATACCAGCATCCCGATCACTGTCATACACCTTACCAGTGTCCTGATCACTGCCATACCCCATACTAGCAACCTTATCACCATCATACACCATACCAGCACCCTGATTACTGCCATACACCATACCAGCACCCTGATCACCGCCAGACCCCATACTAGCACCCTAATCACTGCCATACCCCATACTAGAATCCTGATCACCCATACACCATACCAGCATCCTGATCACCGCCATACCCCATACCAGCATCCTGGTCACTGCCACACCCCATACCAGTGTCCTAATCAAAGCCATCCACCATACCAGCATCCTGATGACCACTATATCTCATACTAAGGAACTTTTCTCATAAAAAATTACCCTGCATCCAAACCAATCCTAAGTGTCCAAAACCATATCTCAAATATAAATATAATTAAAGTCTCTATATAATAAAGTCTTTTTCTCAAAATAAGTGTATTTCTTTCCTTTATCCCACGTGATGTTTCCAGATTTTCTTGTACCTCAAAAAAATATAAACTCAAGATAGTGTATTACCTCAAACAAATAATTAATGTGCCATAAATCGTGAATCATGCATAAACTGCATAACGTGCCAATACACACGTGGGAAAAAAAAAAAATATATATATTAAATCTAAAAATATATATAAATAATATACAAAATATACAAAATAATCAAAATAAATAGCAATAGTACATGTGAATACACTCCAATTGTGAACACTATAATTGCAAACAATAAACAGTGATTCACTCCAATTTAGTGTAAAACCACACTTAATACAAAAAGTGATAAAATTTCCAAGACCAGCTTTATCCTAAAATTCCTTCTCCATTTGTGCAAAAAAGGTATATAATTGGTGTTTCAATAAAGTAATCCACTCCAGCTGGTGTAACAGTGAATATTTACCCTACGTTAATTCCAAAAGGGCATTCCTCAAATATTGGATGAAAACACTCTCCAGGATCCCAATTACTGTTGTTTCTCCTCCATTCTCCTCATGGAATAAATCAGGGATTAGAGATGATGGTGGATTTCTTAAAATAACATTTATTAAGTAACTTACATTGAAAACAGAAGAATACAGCTCCCAGTAGCAGAGAAGCTTCCCATGTATGATCGAAAACAGAATACAGCTCCCACTAACAGAGAAGCTTCCAATGTATGCTTTAGTAGGGGAACCAGCACATGTTCCGACTTCCAAAATGGCCGCTGTAGCACTTCCGGTTCCGCGTCAGTGCGTCAGACGTCACGTGTCCCGATGTGTTTCGTCACTTCCTGGACTTTTTCCCCTTGAGTAACTAATCTCCAAGCCAGTAGTGAGGCTTTATCCATGATAGGTAGTTCATTTAAGGGCTGTGGAACCCATAAATCAGCTAGTAATAGGTTGCGGAGGTTATGCGTTGGTATGGATACTGTTTCTATGTCCACCCACAAGTGTTCTGAGGACGAGTGAAACCAATGCTTAATCTGTGTCAACAAAGCAGCTGTATAGTAGTCTTTAACATCCGCTAGCACTACATGCCTCCTACTGATTTATGTTCTATAAGTTGGGTGTATGAGCATCTAGCCCATTTCTGGTTCTATATGTATTTTTAAACAGGGATTCTAAGGAAGATAAATATGATGATTTGAGGGGAATGGGGAGAGTTCTGTAAAGATAATTTGTGGGAGGTATAACATTTTGAAAGCGGCTAGTGTACCTGTCCAGGAAAGCTCAAATTTGGTTGTGCATGTAAGTTCGTTACTGAGCTTTTTAATAAGGGGCTGGGAATTAGATTCCGCTAAAGTATCAGTGGAGGGGGTTAAACTGATACCTAGATACGGCAGACCCCCAGAGGTCCAAGTATACAGAAAGGATGTTTCTAAGGTTGTCTTGGCCAATAAGGAAATCCCTAGGTTTAAAATGAGAGAAAGTTCACCTTGTAGTATGAGATGGTGCCAAATTGTAAAAGAATAGAATGTACTTGTGGTAATGATTGTATAGGGTTAGTTAACACCAATATCACATCATTGGCGAATAAACTAATGACGTGAGTTTTGTCGTGGAAACGGAAGCCCAAGATGGAAGCATTAGTTCTAATGGATTCCGCCAGTGGTTCAGTCATAAGATTGAAGATGATGGGCGATAGTGGGCATCCCTGTCTTGTGCCATTAGTAATATTGAAGGTCTTAGATAATAGATTGGAAATGTATACTTGGGCTGAAGGGGTGGAGTACAATGCCAATACCGCTGAGAGTATTGGCCCCTGAAAACCAAATTTTTCCAGGACTTGAGTCATATATCCCCAATGTACTCTATCAAACGCCTTCTCGGCATCAATAAATAGAAGCAGAGAGGGCGTTCGGGAGCGCTCAGCGTAATCTATAATGTTGATTATTCGTCTCGTCGCGTCTGACACTTGACGTCCTTTTGTAAAGCCTGTTTGGTCCCCTTGTACTGGGTATGGTATACTTTTCATCAGTCTAAGTGACAAAAGCTTGGCATATATTTTGATATCCGAGTTTAACAATGACATTGGTCTAAAGTGTGAAGGTAAACTGGCAACTTTCCCAGGTTTAGGAAGCATGACAATATATGCCCTCAGCATTTCTTGGGGAAAGAGTTGTAGTTGTTGTGCAACGGTAAATAAATTTATAAGATGGGAGGCCTAAATGTGGACCGAAGGTTTTGAAATATTCATTCATAAACCGGGGGATTTCCCGGTAGGTAGGGATTTGATAACCTGAAGGATTTCAGATGTCGTGAAAGGGGCATTGAGTTGGCGTAAGTGCTCTTCAATAAGGGAGGATATATTCAGCTTAGCAAGAAATAGGTCTATATTGCTGGCAGAAGGTTGAAAGGTAGTTGGGTCATTTTTTTAAGTTATAGAGACTCTCATAATAGTTAGCAAACGCATCTGCAATTTGCTTGGGATTCATGAGTTTCTCATTTGTTTCTTTGGGTTTTAAGTCTATTTGCCAAAAACTTCCCTGATTTACTATTATGGGAATAGTACTGGAGAAGCGGAGGAATTTATCATGTTGAAGCTGTAGGAGTTCCCTAAATTCTGTCCTAAGTTTCTGGATAGAAGCAGAAACAGCGTGGGATGGGCTTTGTTCAAGGTTTCTAGTGATTGAATGTCTTTCAACAAAGAATTGAGTTTCAAATTGGAAATCTGCTTGGAATGTGCACAGAGCTGCAGGATCATACCATGCATGTATGCCTTATGGGAGTTCCATAGTGTGAATGTGTCAACATCCCCAGTATTGTTAGACTCAAAATTATTTCATATATTTCATATGTGTCGAGACAGCCCCGCCATGTTGTTGGGGTCTTGATTTATAGTGTTATTACAATGCCACAGAAAGATAGGGAAGCTGGTATCCTTCTCTATTATAGTTGAAACCAGAGCCGCGTGGTCAGACCACGTAATGGTAGATATAACGGAGGATATCTGCTACAGTAACCACTTATCAACTAAGCATAAATCAATACGTGAATAAGAGTGGTGATACGATGAAAAGTATGAGTAGTCCTGCTCATTTTCATGTAGACTTCACCAGGCATCACAGAAGTCTTCGTAATGGAAAATTGGTTGTAGATGGGGCACGTTGCCTCTAGGTTTGGAGGACATATCTATTTGTGGGTCCACTGTGAGATTGAAGTCACCGCACATCAATAGGTTGCCATATTGTTCTGTGGAAGTTTTGTTAAAGACTTTGCAAATTAATTTTAATTGTCCAGTGTTTGGAGCGTATATATTCACCTCGACCTTGAGCGTTTATGGATACCAACTTAATCATCTGGGAGGCGAGATAAACGGAGATCTGTAAATTGACACATTTGGATGTCTGGTACAAAGGATATTGTCAAGGATAGCTCTATGATTTTGTTGAGGATCCATTCCAGGAGAGATTCATCCGAATGTATGCAGTACATCTTAAGTGTATGGAAAACGGAAGCTGGAGAGATGAGGCCATAAAAAAGGTGAATAGAGGAGTGACAGGAACTGGAAGTGGAGCATTCTCGGTTGCTTCGGTTGGAATCGTAATGAGTAACTGAAAAGAATAAAAAATGTTCTATAAGTAACTGTGTGCAGATAATCTGAAATTCTTGGGGGGGGGGGGGGGTAAGAAAGGGAGCTAGGTTTTTAAGGCTCCTATGGTCGAGACCCACATGTTTTCGTGGTTTCAGGAATTGATTTGATGCCTAACAGCCCCCTATAGATGGTGTTTGGAAGGCTTCTTGTGCAAGACTACTTGCCAGCTATCAGCCGAATGTAATGGAGCAGCCTGTGGCAGATTAGTTGAGGAGAGGTCAGGAAGAATATCCCAGGTGTGCAGCAATTGAAGACCATCTTCCAGGGAGGAGACGAGTATGGAGGTGCCCTTATATGTCACAGACAGTTTAGCTGGATATCTCCATTTATAGCCAATGGAGTGGTTTCTCAGGGCCTTGGTGTTTATATTTTTGCGTTGCCTTAGGGTATGTGCTGTCAGATCTGGAAGGATTTGCAGGTGATTTGCGCCATCTGGAATCTCCCCTTTTTATAGAACGCCTCTAGGAGTTTTTCTTTGGCTTGATAAAAATGGATTCTCAGTAAAACATCTCTCGGGATGTGTGCGGGAAGAAAAGATGACTTAGGAATCCTGTGGACCCTATCAATAGTTAGGTTTGCAGGGGATAATTCTGGTACAGCTTTATGGAATAGGTCACGAATATAGTGTGGTAGTTGAGACCAGGGGCGGACTGACCATTTGGAAACTTGGACACTGCCCGAGGGCCCGGGGTCAGTAGGGGGCCCCATGAGATACCCCTGGTACCTTTTTCATAGGCTTTTTTGAGTTTGGGCAAGGACACAGGGGCCCCATGATCCCCTATAGCCCGGGGGCCCCATGAGTTGTCAGTCCGCCCCTTGTTGAGACGCTTGAATATCTTCAGGTATACCTCAAATTTTTAAGTTATTGCGCCGAGATCTATCCTCCAGATCTGCGAGCTTATTTTTTTTTTTTTGTTTTGTTTACAAACGATTTTATTTTTTCAAGAAATAGTCTGTAAAATAACAGTACAGCTTCAAACAATGTGTACAGTAGTAACAAAGCACAGTTGAATTGTGCATTTCAAAAAGGCACAATCATATAGAAAAAGTAAAAATGAAGAGAAAAGAAAAAGAGAGAATACAGTTTAGGTACATGAGAAATATAAATAAGGAGATAGGTAGAATTATATATCTGTCAACAGTACAAGTCAAGCAACCCTCAAATGGAATGCCCCTAGTCATGTAGTAAATATCTATGAACCTTCCAAGATTCCCATTTTCTATCAAATAAGTGCATTTTGTCCAGTAAGGTATAATGAATTCATTCCATAAGCATCACAGCATCAACTCTATGTGAAACAGAGGCCAATGGTACTGTGAGAGATTTCCAGTGTAGGGCAATAGCCCACAGAGTGGATATACAAATAGTATGTATCAATCTCATAACATTAGTTTGAACCCCCAGGATTCGAACACCCAATAGGCAGGACTGTATAGTCAGATGTACCGGGGCTCCTACCAGTGCAGTAATTACCTCAGATATCCTGCGCCACACCAAGGATAAAGTTGGGCAAGCCCAAAATGTATGTACCAAAGTACCGGTAAGGCCGCAGCCGCGGAAACATAAGGGGGACGTCTGCGGGTGTGTGTAGTCTTGATGGGGTATAATACCATCTGGTTAAAACCTTGAGTGCAGTCTCACGGACAGAAAGGGATCTGGAGCTCTTACATATGTTATCCACCATGGAGTCCCAATCCTCATCTGAAAAGGTGATACCACTATCCGCTTCCCATTTTTGTCTATAGAAAGGAGGTGTGGGAGAGGAACTGACCAGGAATTGGTGATACAAATCAGAGATACGACCCTTGCCCCTAGGAGAGTCACGGCTAATACGTTCAAACAACGAAATCGGAGATGAAGGTATGAGGCCAAAATATGAATTAAAAAAATGTCTAATCTGTCGATAACGATGATATTCCCTGAGCAGAACATCAAACAGTACGCGCAGCATCTCAAAGGTAATATAAGATCCTCCTCTTTGAAAGTCAGACAACCTGATAAAGGATCTATCATACCACCAATGAAATGCCTGTGGAAAAGAAAATACTGTAATGAAAACCAAAAAACGATGCACCTGGGGAAACAGAAGAGACCAGATTTAATTTAAGTTTATACCGGGACCAAAGTGTCAATGAATGGGCCACTATAGAGTTATAAATAATTAACGATCGAGGGGGGATTTTGGACCACAAGATACCCAGCAAATAAAATGGACGTATAGATTGAGATTCAAATCTGATCCACGGGATGTGGGAATTAACAGTCGCTCATTGTGATAATTGTGCAAAACGGGCTGACAGGTAGTAGAGCCAAAAATTGGGAAGACCAAGGCCCCCTGTCCGTTGCGACCGGTACAGAACCGATGAGGTAAAACAGGGACGTTTGTTACACCAAATAAAATTATTAATCAGCCGCTGAAAGCGATCTAGGAACGTTTTCGAGACAGGGACCGGAAGTGCTCTAAATAGATAAAGTAGTTTAGGCAGAATATGCATTTTGACTGCCGTGACTCTGCCCAGGAATGAGATAGGGTAACCATGCCAAATTTTCAATAGAGTAGAGAGGCGTGACACACATGGTGGGTAATTAGCAGCAAACATATTTGAGTATCTGGGAGTAAGATTGATACCTAAATAGGAAATCCGATCCGTGGCCCAACGAAATGGAAAAGAATTACGGAGAGATGCACTCAGGGAATCAGAAACATTTACAGGCATAACCACCGATTTAGTAAAATTTACAGTAAGTCCTGACACGATAGCAAAGTCATTCAATACTGTGCATAAATTAGGCAATGGGGTTAATGTGTTGGTAAGGAAAAGCATAACATCATCAGCATACATGCATATGCGAGCTTATTTTTAATCCATGCCATGTCATCTTTTTGGGCTGCGTGGGCATCTATTAATGAGTTGAAAGATTGGACATATTCTCCCATCTTATCCTCCCATGTGTCCCAATCTCTCTCCCAGATCTTGTACTTCGGCTGCAACCTTATGGATACATGAGAATAGATCCATTTGAAGGGATGCCCATAAAGAGAGTAGCATGTCCTTCAACATGGTGTGTGATACTAGGTGTCCCAGTGTAGGGAATCTGGCAATGGGGTCTACTTGCGGAGGTGCGTCTGTGTGTGTAGCAAGCCGCTCGCTTATCTTCATCAGCAGATCATCTTCGTTGGCCTGGGAGTCTCTGCGTGGCCTGGATTTGACTGGCCTCCGTGTGAAAGGAGTGTTTGCTCTGGACTCTCCTGTATCTGCTTGTGTGGGCGGTTGGACTTCGACTTCGTCTAAGTCTGTGGGCGCTAGAGGCAGATTGACGGCGCTTGGGGATAGTCTCCCGCCGCCATCTTTGTGTAGTCCTTTATGAAGAGTTGGGAAAAAAAAGATACTTTAATGGGCTGTGCTGTTTCTCTGTGGAACCGCAGCATGTCTGATGATCAGTAGATTCTTAGGTAGCTGTAGAAGGTTGTGGGGTGGTAAGGGTAGCATAGGCTTGTCGGTCAGTCTCGCCATGTGGAGGAGTTGTTAGCTCATGCGGCCATCTTCCTCGATGGTCACCATGCTCCCTCCTAGATTTGTAATTTTAAAGACATACAGTATATTTAAAATGTATTTTTAAAAATATTTTTCATATATTTTGTAATAAAAATGATTGAAATATATTTTGAAATATATTGAATATGGTCAAAATTGTAGAATATCAAATATATGGCAATATATTTGGGAAGAATATTTTTAAAATATATTTCAAATATATTTTTCTTCCATATGGGTGGAAGGGAGTGAAAGTGCCTGGACTTGAAGTGGTTAAAGGTTACAGTGCAGGAATGTTTTTCATACTTTTCTTGTGGAATGGGACCAACCCAAAAGAGGGAGGTATGAAAACATTCTGTGCACTTTAATAATGCATGATGAATACGTAGCCATAATAAATTATAGTTTACTTATTATATATAATATTTTAGTGTAATCAGTCCTAATGGCAGTAGGCCTGGCACTGGGAATGAATAGGTTATAGGGCTCAAATCCTCACCCAGTGGAAAGCATGAATAAAATTAGCACACTGTGTACTGTAATAATGAGATGAATGTATAGCCTTAATTTCTTATATATATAATATTTATTGTAATCAATTGCAGTAGCAGTGTCTAGGCCTGTCACTCAGCTCACTGGAACTGATTAAACTAAAATATTATATATAATAAATTATGGCTACACACTATCACATTATAAAAAGTATACAGTGCAGATAATGTTTTACTTTTCCTGGTACCATTCCAAAAGAAGATACTGTAGTATGAAAAAATTACCTGCACTGTATACTTTAATAAGGTGATAAATGTGTTGTCATAATTTATTACATATAATATTTTAGTGTAATTAATTGTAGAAGCAGTGTCTAGGCCTGACACTCAAATCACTGAGTTTGCCTAGGCAAAAGGAAAAGAAAAACATATCTGTTTGTTTTTCTAACATGATATACTGATATTTACTACAGTAATATTCTATCATGCCACATGGAGTACATAAGTCAAAGAGGCCAAGTGGATACCACCAAAGGAAAGTAAAAGAGGCAAGAATTAAATCAATAAAAACACTTCCTAGATCCATGCTTCAATATGTCAAAAGTTCAGATGATGGCCAAAGTTCATCAAAAGAAATTGCTTGTCAGTCTCCACTTCATAAAACTGATTCTTCTGATGCTTTTGCTAGCATGCATTCTGCAGAAGAGTAAGAAGTGGAAATGGCAGAATTTTAATCAGAAGAGCAAGGAATGGATATGGCAGAATTTGAATCAGAAGAATGTCCTGAGAGTGACTCTAGCCATAGTCTTGATACTACAAAGGTGCCATTAGGGAGAAATATTTGCACATTTTATCTGAGGTTCCTTTCTGGGAGATACCAGTCCCAGATAATTTTCCGGTTGAAATAACAAAGAACAAAGATGTCCCTTTCAATGTTGCAAAAAGGCAAGATGCAAAAGTTGAAACAAAGGGACAGGTGTGCCAACTTTCAAAAGAGTGGTTTTACAAGGTGATGCCTTGCAGTTATGGAAGGTTTACTCAAATGTCAGTGAGAATTTATATTGTTTTTGTTGAGCACCTGTAAACTTTCTGTCTCATATCTTGCTCCCCAAAGTCAGAATGAGTTTATAGGTGCCCTGGCAAATCACATGAAGGAGAAGATGATAATGGAAATAAAGTCTGCAAAGTACTTTGGAATCATGTTTGACAGCACACCAGACATTTCGCATGCTGACCAGATGTCCAAAGTGATCAGATATGTGAACATCAGCAATAGGAAAGTTGAAGTAAAAGAAGTGTTTCTATGATTTTTCCCTTTAAAGGGGAAAAAGCTGCTGATCTCAGTTCAGATATTCTTAAAAATATTCTTTGTGTCTGCGATCGAAGCTGTTTGTGATCCTTGTGAAAATGTGGACACCAGAGGAGCAGCAGGAAGTCTTCTGCATACTGTGTGTGATTTTACTCTTTTGTGCTACCTGTACTTCTGGAGTGATATACTTCAAGAAGTTGATGTTACACAACAGTACCTGCAGACCAAAGGCTTAAGTCTGGACAAGATGGTGACAAAGCTAGAGGCGCTAAGACTTTTTCTGTATGAAGTGCGCAGTCACCTAGTGGAACATGCAGTTAAACAGGCACATTTAAAAGCTAAAGAATATGGTATTGCAGTAGAGAGAAGAGCCAGGTTTAAGAAGAGGATGGCAGGGGAACAGGCAAGTGATGCTGGATGTATAAGTCTACAGGACAAGAGTGAGAGGGCAATGCTAGAATGCATTGATTGCTTCCATTATGAACTCCAGATCAGATCAAAAGCCATTATGGAAGTTGCAGGCATGTTTCAGGCTGTTCAAGCAAAGAGTCTCATATGCGACACTGAAGAAGAATTTAAGGTGTTCATTCCAAAACCACATTTTATGATGAGAGCTGTTAATAGAGATACCAAGCCTGAGAAGACACCTGAAAGCATCTGTCAGGAATGGACTCGCCAATGGTGGTGGGACTCACCTGCCTTGTGGGCTGCAGTACCAGGGCTGGCCAGCGTGTGCTCTCAGCAACCAGAAGCTCACTCCTGCAATCAGCCATCATCTGAGGCTGATTGCAGGAGGTGTATCTAAGGAATGGCCAGACCTGCAGTCAGTGCCTTGGTGTTTTGTTTCCCATGTGCCCTGTTTCCTGTATCCTGTCTCCTGCCTGCTCGATTCTCCTGCTTGACTCTGACTCTGATAGAACTCCGCCTGCACTGACCCTGGCTATTCCTGACCATTCTTCTGCCTGCTCCCGTTGTACCTTTCTGCCTGATTGTTCCTGACTCGGCCTGCCTGACCACTCCACCTCTCCAGCCCTGACTGCACCTGTACCTATTAGTTTAAGGTTTGTTTTGTTTTGCACTGTGTTTGTTTATTTTGTGCAGCTCATAATAAAGATTATTATTATTTAATCATTTCTGAAGCCTGCTGTTTCCCTGTGTCAGTCCACACATCTCTGGTCATACCTGGATCCTTGAGAGCATCAAAGAGTAACCTGGAAGAAGTCATTGGTCAGCTTTAAAAGTTTTGACCTTCATAACTGAATGGGACTTCGAATCTCTTCCGAACGTTTCATTAAGTCTAAAATTATTTCTGACAATCTGAGTGTCTGTGGTTTCATGTGAAAGGAGCCTTTCAAATTTGAGACATATGAAGAACTATTTGCGTTCTACAATGGGACAGTCAAGGCTTTCTGATCTTGCAATATTATCATTTGAAAGTGGGTTAGCAAAATGCATTGATTTTGATGATGTTGTTCACAATTTCACTGCTGTGAAGGCCAGGAAAACAAAGTTTTGATTAAGTTGAGATGTTAAATGCTTGTGTATTTGCTCCTATTTACCTTTATATTATTTAATTATTTGTTATTTCAGTAAAGTCTAACATTGAAATAAACATAGTTACTTACTTCTTATTTTTATATGATGTTGCTATTGAAATTTGCTAGTTGCTTGATAGTTCTTAATGGCGCTACTATTGCCATTATATGCAGTGTTATATGGGAAAAAATGATTTGGTGGGGGTTACCGCACCAGGTGACACCAACCCTAGTGAGGCCACTGATTAGGTGATTAGGTATACAGTTTCTGACAGTTCTTTCAAGCATTACATATATTGAACATTATGTTCGGCCCTTTGGTGATGTCAGGAGCCGCATTTGAGGCCTTCTTTAGCTCATAAATTGATAACCACTGCTCTTATAGCTGGATTATCAGATGGGGTAAGGGCAAATTCAACACTTTCACAGTAAAAGTGTGTTGCTTTTTCAGGTAATGTGGATGATAAATGTGCATGCAAAACTGAGAGTCGCACAAACACAGTGGGGTTTAATTACTAAAGCTGGTTCACTCAGAATCTGGTGTAACTATGCATGGTGGCCAATCAGCTTCTAACCTCAGCTTGTTTAATTAGATTTTAGCAATAAAACCTGTGAGCTGATTGGTTTCTATGCAGAAGTGCACAAGATTCTGAGTGCCCAATCCCACCCCCTTTACAACACAAAAAGTACAATACAAAAAGTAGGAATGCCATCAGAGCCAAAGAGCTGTATACTGTATATGCCACCAGTGAACAAAACTGGAGGTAATTTTGACCAAATATAAGTTCACATACAGAGACAGGCAAGATGCTTGTCTCTGTATGCTGTGTTACAGAGCAGCATATTTGCCACAGTTACCACCTCCACTCTCCATCCGTCACTGGTTGACAGCCGGCAGCCTCCTAACAACCAAAGATGTCACAGTGGGATGAGACTGATGGGGAAGCTGAGACACTAGTTCCCATTGTCTCCATTCTCTCCTTGTGGTTGGGAGTAGGCAGTGGGTGGATTCTATAGCCAATAGAAGTCTATTGGCTAAGGATTCACCCACTGCTTGATGTCAATCACAAGGAGAGCAGACCTGATGGGGAACTAGTGTCTGTAAATCCCCACCAGGTTCCAACCACCCAGCTTCAAAACTCCACTGACACTGCACTATCTGTTTGACAGCTAAAGTAGCAGGGGGAAGCACAGTTCCACTGATGACAGAGTGTTAGTATGGATTCCCCAGTCTCAGTTCCCCTCCAGATGCAATGCATTCTACAAACTCGTTTACAGCAAGTAAATGACTCTGTTACCCACACCGACAATAGCTGCATAGAGGCACATCAAAATGCTAAAGAGTGTCTTAGGCACGTTTTATGAATTCTCCTAACTGTGCTTTACCCATTAAATTATGAGAAATAATTGTATTCTCCTTCACTAGATAGTTATTTGTAGGAAAAAACAAAACAGGGCGCACTCTCCCCGTGCATTACCATGATTGTAAGAAATTTATTATAAAAATACAAATGCATACTCAAAAGCCAGAAAGGTCATAAAAACAGAGACAAGGAGTCAATAGATGCCAGTCATGGGCAACATATGTCCTCAGGTAAAGTTCTAACACGTTTCAGGAGTCGAATTCCCTTCCTCAGAGCAATGGATAAAAACACAATGCATAAGAATGATTGTGTTTTATCCATTGATCTGAGGAAGGGAGCCATTATTTTTATAATAAACTTCTTACTATCACGGCAATGCACGAAGAGAGTGCACCCTGTTTTGTTCTCTTCTACTAGTATCAAGATTCCCCGATCTATCAAGGGCAGCACCTCAGCAAGTGCTGGATTCCATATTTTTGAGTGCAATAAGATTTGAGCGCTGGTTTCTGGTTACTGTTGGAGATACTTATTTGTAGTAAATGTAGCAACATGTACAGATGATACACAGAGTAAAGTAATTAAAAAAAACCCCCTAAAAATCAATAAGTTTATATTTGACAAATGCATTCCAATCATTCCCTCTCATTCTAATCAAATGTTCAGGATATCTTTCAGAACTCAATTCCATTGAAATAAAATATGAAAACCTGTTATGTAGAGGAGAATCTTCACATCACCAACATTGAGGAGTGTTGACAGAAGTACATGTAGGTAAGTGACTTAGGGAGGTTTAATCGTAGACGCCCCATGCTCATAGTAGAAGTCAAATACCCAAGAAAAGCAATAGCACAATTTTTAAAACTATCAGTGAGGGATATGGATAGGAAAAGAAAAAAGAAAACTCATACAATTGGTGATCAGACATTTTGTTTAGGTAAATTACAGTGATCAATGTGAACCATCTAAGCTTCTTTGGACTGTTTCTTTCCAGTCCTGTAAATAAGGAGAACTGCATTTCGTAGCACTTTAAGAATAAGATAGGGACCTTCCCAGTTGATATGTACCTTCAAATATGTAATCCTTAAAGTGGTTATAAAGGAGCAAGGTTTTTTACCTTCATGCATTCTATGTATGAAGGTAAAAAACCTTCTCTGTACAGCAGCTCCCCCACCCCCCCCAATACTCACCCTAAGCCCCCTCTCGATCCAGCGATGTGCATTGGAGTCTCTGCAATCCCAGGACTGCCTCTCCTCATTGGCTGAGACAGCAGTGAGAACCATTGGAGCCAGTAAGCAATGAGAAGAGAGATGGGGCAGGGCCAAGCCACAGCTCCATGTATGACTGGACACACGCAGCAGCGAGTACCACCATAGGAAACTGTATCCTGTGGGGGCACCTGATGGATGGGGCCAGGAGCGCTGGCGGAGGGCCCAAGATGAGGAGGATCCAGGCTGCTCTGTGCAAAACCACTGCAGAGAGCAGGTAAGTGTGATGTGTTTGTTTTTTTTTTATTTTTTAAATGTAAGTCTTTAATATCACTTTAATCATAATTTTACCTCCTGGAACAAATCTCTTAACATAAGTATCATGAGAGTCAATCTTGTCTAAAATTCCATCCCTATTTCTATCAGACAAGGGTCTAGCTATATTTTGTGCAACACATTTCTAAGGCTTTGCACATATTGTTGCAATGTCTGCAATCACACATCATTCTATATAGCAGGTTGAAAATGGCTAGGTAATTTCAAAGGAAAGATAAATAGAAATTCTTCTACCTGTCATCAATTTAAAAGGTGACAAATCGGTGTTGGAAGAGACCAAAACTCTTAAGACCAAAAGAAAAGCAGGTAAATGAGTCATCTTCTTGTCAAGTGTCTCTGGTAGTGAGCCCTTGTAGATTGCCAAGTCAGGGTTCCCCAGGGCACAGAGTCTAAGCCCCAGCCTGCTTCTTTACCAGAGCCCAAAATGGCGGGGATGGACTTGCAGCAAGCTGAAACCAGGCTGTGGCTCCCAGGTATGCACAGCTGAGGATGCAGTGGTCACTGGCATGTGCAGAGTACAAACAGAAGGTGAAAAAGGGAAATCCCAGGGACAAGTCGAGGTCAGGACAGGCAGCAAACAATCACAGAAGGTAAACAAAGCCAGGGTCAGCACATCGGTAGTCAGGCACAGGATACACTAGTAGGGGGAACAGGAGCTCAGAAAACTGTTCAGGCAATGTGGCCTACAATGAGTATGTCTTATATAGGCAAGCAAACTAGGAGATGGGCCAGGAAGTGATGTAAGGGAAGAATATAAAAGTCTACAGAATAGCAAGTGGTGCCCAAAGGGGAGCACAGCTAAACCACACATGTGAAAGTAATTAGGGTAGAAAAAGCACTGCAGCAAGCAGGTAAGAATACACAAGCAGGAAACTACAGGTTTACTTGTGACACTTCTCTTTTCTGAATTATTTTTGACAAGTTGGACTTAATAGTATGATTCATACATTCCACTCTACTGATGACTTGAGGACAATAAACAATTTGGAAATATTGCTGGATTCCCAAAAGGTTACACATATCTTCCATAGCCTGTCCCCATTAGCTGAATCAACCCATTTAGAAAATGACCAATGTAATCAATCTGAATAGAGTGTGAAGGACCATCTGCAAGAAAAAAGCATTTTTAATTTCACATGATTGGATGATGGAAGTCATCAGAGCTTCTCTTCAATCACTAAGCTCAGGAGCAATTCCCTGGCAAAACACAACTTCTCTTTCAAAGCAAACAGCCTATTTACCTTTAGAAAACCAACCCCATGGTGTGAATGGACCAGATATGCACTACCACTAAAAATATTCAGCGATTTGTCTTTTCCTCGAAATCAAATTTCCAATGAGGAAATCTGTGAATTAACACTTCTTGCTTTTCCGTGCATTAATGCTGTTAATCGTTCATGTAGTGTTTGTAAAGCAAGTGGTGGAAATTTCACAATATACCTTACTTGGAGCATTGTCTAATGCACTCTCAACACATTTTCTAGGTGTAAAGCTTTTTTCAAATGGTGTTAACAATATAAATAAATAGCCTGTAGGGCAGTGGTCACTAAATGGCGGACTGCGGTCCGGAACCGGACCAAGGAACAGTCCTGTCCGGACTGCAGCCATACCACTGCCAGGGCTGGGAATCCTCTTCCGGGCCTCTCACTCAGCCACCGATATCATCCTCACAGTGGGTGGGGTATGAGGAGCTGCAGATTGGGACTGAAGGGCGGGAGCTGGTGATTACCTAGCTTGTTAATATGTAAAGACTTCCGCTCTCTGCAGCTTGAGACAGAAATCGGGAATCTTTTCATTTTAACAAGCCAGGCAATCACTCACTTGTTAATATAATAATAACTTATGTACCTCTCAGTCCCAATCCAAACCCTGCCCGCTATGAGGATGACATCGGTGGCAAGCTGGAGGCCCAGGTGATGACACCCCAGAAGGATTAGTGCCTCTGCTCTGCCTAAGGTACCATAGGACTGTGCAGAGGAAGGATTGCATTAAAAGGGGCACTGTGTTATGTTAAGGGGTGCTGTGTTGTGATGGGGGCACCGTGTTGTGTTAAGGGGCACTGTGTTGTGTTAGGAGTGGTATGTTATATTCAGGGGTGCTGTGTTGTGTTAGGGGCAGTGTGTTATGTTAAGGGGTGCTGTGTTGTGTTAAGGGCGGTGTGTTATGTTAAGGGGCGCAGTGTTGTGTTAGGGGCTCTGTGTTATGTTAAGGGGCGCTGTGTTGTGTTAGGAGTGGTATGTTATGTTAAGGGGTGCCGTGTTGTGTTAGGGGCTCTGTGTTATGTTAAGGGGCGCTGTGTTGTGTTAAGGGGCACTGTGTTGTGTTAAGGGGCACTGTGTTGTGTTAGGAGTGGTATGTTATGTTAAGGGGTGCCGTGTTGTGTTAGGGGCTCTGTGTTATGTTAAGGGGTGCTGTGTTGTGTTAGGGGCTCTGTGTTATGTTAAGGGGTGCTGTGTTGTGTTAAGGGGCACTGTGATGTTTAAAGGAGCACTGCCATGTAAAGGGGGACAGTGATGTGAAGGGGAACTGAGGACACTGTGGGACTTCTTTAAAGAGGGGACTGTGATGTAGGGGGACTACAGTGTAAAAGGTACGCTAAAGATGATACCGAGGGACTGTGATGTGTTATATCACTAATGAGATTCAGACCTCTGCTGGAAGGAAATTTTGCTGACCGGACCTCCGTAAATTTTAATTCAACACCCTTGCTGTAATTTAGTATCCAAATCTGAACATGGATCTGGCCATTTCTGCAAAAGAACAGTTGGAATTTTCTCATCTCTTACATACGCTTAAATGTAAAGCAGCTGGGAGGGGTCAATATTAAGATTAAATATCAAATTAATAAGACCCTTTTTTAGGTCTTCTTAAATCTTCTTAAGGTAGTTACACTAGCAAGCAACTGCAGTTCCTGCATCACTTTTATCCTGTTTTTAGTGGTCTTTTTCCCCTTGCCAGATTCTTAACTGAGCCATTATTTCAGGAGTTTTAGCAACTAGATGAGCTGCTTGGGGAAGGGGGGGTGTATATCTGTTAAGCATTCACAAGTGTAAAACTAACGCTGGGCTCCTAATTTCTTTTTTACTACCTACACAGGGGAGAATTCCCTTCCACAATTACCCTTTGCTCCAGTAATTCACTGATTGCCTCTCTAATATGAGGTATTACCTCTGGTGACAACTTATATTGTAGCTGAAATAGAGGCAATTCATCACCAACAACATGCACAGTAACATCCATTTTTCCTCAGTTAGTCTTTTTCTGCATCCAAAGATTTGAAAACAACAAATGTAATTTATAATCAATGGCAGAAAAAACTCACACAGCAAAGATTCTATCCCTATACTCCGAGACAACATTTCTTGTGTATTCCTTCACAAAGCTAAAATTAACAAGTCAATGGTGAGGAGGAACCAGCACATCCATGCCCAAATGTGTTTCCTCAAGCCCACTTACAGTAGAAAATACATGAAAAGAACATTTGATTTCTTTACACATGGATGCTGCTTTATTTTTAAACTTCAAATATTCCAATTAACTTGATAAGCTGTTGTACTCTCCCCAATAAAGCCAGTTAAGCTGATTTTCTTGTAGGTTTTAGATCATGATTTGTACATGTGCTATGCACTTTTTAGAGAGGGGGCTTTTTGATTGCTTTAATCCAGGGGTGCTCCACCCATTGCCAGTGGAACCCTCTGATGTGGCCTGCCACCTCAAACCAGGGAAGCGCATACCTGAGGTCAGCAACCCATTGATTGCAATCTTGGCTTGCCAACCTGCCATCCCAGAGCATCCGAATTCAGTGAGCCAGTGCCAGCAGCAGAGGGATAAGGTGGCCATGGAGGGAGCAGGAGCAGCATAAGCCAATGCTTCCTCTGTAGTGCTGGTTTCTATCCTAGATAGAATGATACCAAGTGCACTCCAACTATAAACCTTTCTAGCAGCCTGAAGAGCAATGCCAGCACCAGCTGCAAGATGAGAAGAAGGTCAGTGTATCATACAACACATGCAATGAGCTTAATAGCATTTGTAATAGGCATATTAATATTGGGCTGCTTTTACATTGATCTACGGGAGCAGCACAGTGAAACTGTGGCTTTCCTGTGGGGTAGCTCCCTTGAGCCATAAACTGCTATTATATTCTGTGTGTTTGGTGTGCTTTCTTAAAGCGCACCAAAACTCCTGAATGAAGGAGTTTTGCTGCACTCCCAGAAAGTACACCATACTCGCAAGATGTAATAGTAGTTCATGGCAAAGATTAGCTAACCCGCAGGAAAGCCAAACGTTTACTGTGCTGCTCCTGTGGTGCAGTGCTTCACTGTGAAAGCTGTTTTATAGAGAGCTCAGGACAGTAAGGGCTTATTTACAATTGCAATTTGGGGAGCAGTAAAACCCCCACTGGCCCATGACCAGTTACCAAATCAATTAAGTGGCCCTCACTCTTCAAAAGGTTGTGCACCCCTGCTTTATTCTCTTCTCACATTAACCTGTATGGCTGTACTGTCTTGTTGGGTCCCAAGTCCTACTGCATAGAAGACGATTTAAATACACTGCACTGATAATAGCCAAATAACCTGAAACAATTGCATCAAATTTGGAATACATGGTTCTAGAAGAGTAAGCTGTATTACTCCAAATACCAGCAGTTCTGGATGTGCATCTGGCCAGAGAGGCAAAAAAATAATGATTTGCATGGCTCAACCCACAATTCTGAAAGTAGTAATAATCCTCTCATTTTTTTCATCCAAATGTGATGGAAAGAGACAAGTAAATATTTTGTTTTAGGAAGTCTTTATTTTGTTATTAGTAAAAATATAGTGAAGTGAGTGCTCTAGATTAGCAGCTGTAGCACTAAAGGTAACCACAATAAACCTTCAAAATGACAATAAAAATATAAAGTGCAGCGCTGATAAATAGTCATAAAATATAAAATTAGAAGTTCATCCAGTGTAGGAAATAAATAATAAGTAGGTAAAAAGTTCATATAGCATTAAATATGCAATCCTCTCAGCAGCAGATTTCTAACAAGCTTGTGACTGGAACCAATGGTAAAATTGCGCACTCACCGGAAGCACATAGGTAATGCACATATAAATATAACCACCAAGGATCTCCTAGGTAGGCGGAATGTATCAGGTATATGGTGAACTTCCTTCTATGGATCGGTCATCAAGTCTTGGGATAATAAGGAAATATGCTAGGTCCAGAGGTCCCCTTAAGGATGGATGGGTGCTCAGCCTGGATACAGGGCTCCCTTCCTCTGGGTGTTCAATTCAATGGGGGTTATCTGCAAGTTTAATAGCTCCATAAAGGAGCCATAAAACAGGTGCCCATAGTGTAGTATATCAAAAAATGTTTATTCCAGTAAGTAATTAAAAGACAGGGTAGTATTGCAAAGTAATTGCAGAGTAAATGCAGAGTTAAGCAGCACTGACCCTATTAAATATGGCCGCCGGGCTTGCTCGTGGCTCCGGCGGCAATGACGCCACGTTATGTCAGCTCCTCCAAGGTGCATTCACACTTGAGTGTTTGGTAGCTTGAAGCTCGAAACTCCAAAAATGCTCAAACTTCAAAAATCAACTGTTCTCTATGATGCCTGTTTTGGAGTTTCGAGCTTCAAGCTACAAAATGCTCAAGTGTGTATGCAGCCTTAGAGTGAGGGCTTTTTGATTTCTCAATTCTCTGCTCACCATAACCTGAATGGTTATACTGTCTGATTTTTATGTGACACTGAACCACCTGTGTCAATCAAAATCTTTCCCCAATCTTTCCCTTTCACTCTCCCTTTTGCATAAGGACTATCATCCTCACCCAGAAACAGAAAAGTAAGAAAAGCTAAGGGAATAGGATAGGGTGGAGGTGATATGATCACTTCCTCTATCTTGTTTATTGAACTCTGGGTACCTCTAATGGCTAACTATAGAAAAATTGTCCTTTATGTGTCCTACTGCACAGATTGGGGCTGTCACAGGATGACTTTCTAGCATCTGTAACTGTAGCTGAAACTCTACATGTACAGTATGTACGGGTTAGCAATACGCACAGTAGATATTTTTTGCAAACTATTATATTATCTGAATCTATCTTTTTCATAAATTGTATCATTTCTACTATATTTCATTTTGACTTTTAGATATTGTGAGCAAATCCTTCTCACATGCCCTTCTTGATTGCAGCAGAAACAAATGAATGATTCTGACTCAATGAATGATTGAGTCTCTAGGGGAATCGGCACACCGAGGTCTGCCTGTAAACTCTGGCTGGCCATTTTCCTTGACCCTATGCCCTACTTCTGCCACAAGCAGGAGTTCGAATTGCAAATACTTTCAACAGTTGATTGTTAAAAACCTCTGCCTAAGCAAAATGTTTGTGCTCCTAAGTTGTACTACAGCCTCAATAAGGTATGTGGCTTGGCTACGTTTAGCTTAATAGCAAGTTCTAAGTTACCAACTTTCCGTAAAATACTGTTCAATCATTAAATGAAGATCTTCTTTAGTTAGATCTAAAGGATTTTTTTATTTGACAAGTTTTTTTCCATTTATCAGCTTCCAACATTTAAATTATCATCCTTAGATATTTTAAATGAATTCATTAATTTTACACTAAATCTGTCTAAAACTCTTGCTGCTCCTACTGCTGCCCTTAATTGTCCTGTCTGTGTGCTGAAATCAATCACATCTCCTAATTTTAGATTGTAAGACTCTTGGATATGATTCTGAATGTGAACATTATGTTAGGTGGGATGAGAAAGAAATTATTGTTCTATCTCAGCTCCATCCTGTATTTGCAATTTGACATGTATTTCTTAAAGTAGTTCTAAAGGATAATGAATTTTTTACTTAAAATAAAAAACATGTTATATTTACCTGCTCTATGCAATGGTATTGCACAGAGCAGCCCACTACCTCCTCGTCTGGGTTCCCCCACAGATGCTGTCTGCTCCTTCTCTTTTCCAAGTGCCCCCCTTAGCAAGCCAGTGTGAGTGTTTTCCTGAGCTACATTGTTTGCCCTCAGGGGCAGACTGACCATTAGAGCTCTCAGGCACGGCCCGAGGGCCCGGGGTCAGTAGGGGGCCACATGAAATGCCCCTGGTACCTTTTTTTATAGGCTTTTTTGAGTGTGGGCAAGGACACGGGGGCCCCATGATCCCCTATTGCCCGGGGGCCCCATGAGTTGTCAGTCCATCCCTGTTTGCCCTATTTAGTTGTCTATTGGGGTCACAAGGTATTTTGGTTGATGTTGCTCCTGGAAATACAGTGGGGCATGGGTCATCATTTTGTGAAAGTGTCTTTGAGTCTGAGAGCATGTGGGTTTATGGTTGTAGTAAGTGTAAGTCAGTAAGAGTAGGGGGTAGGCACAATCACGGTAATTGTTAGTACAAAAGGATTGTGGGCAGGGAAACCGAGTAAGTGATTATAAAATGGGAACTGGCTGGGTCTCTGTTGTTTATGAGGGCAGGTGGTTCAGTTGCCTGTGAGCTTGACATGAGGAAGGTTGGGCAATGAAGTTGTCTGTGTGTCTAGTGGGAGCTGGCTGAGACACAAAGATAGCAACCAATGGTGGAAGACTGGGCTGAATTATCTATTGACAGCATTGGCAAATTGTTGTGCCCTCTTTGAGTAGACCAACCTGACTATATTATTTTATTTCATATGTGCCAGTTCCATATCTGAATGGACCACTTTGGCCTGTGTAGCCTGGATTGTGGCTTACTCTGCAGGGTGTTTCTCCACCACAAATGGTCACTCTCTCTTCCTGATTGGAAGACTTGCTGGATAGAGAAAAGAGTCCCCAGTGCATGAACTGTGGCAGCCATTTGTTGTAGAATGAGTGGTGGATACTATAGTGAAGGAGACAATGGACAAAGCTAAACTGGCAGCAATTTTGGAAGGGGACCAAAAAAACTACCAGACCAAAGACAGGAGGTGCCCAGCAGTGCCACCCACCTGTGTCCATCAGTGCCTAGTAGAGCCATCCACATGTGCCCAGCAGTGCCACACACCAGTGCCTACCAGTGCCACCCATCAGTGCAACCCATCAGTGCCACCCATCAGTGCTGCCCAACAGTGCCACCCATCAGTACCCATCAGTGCCACCAGTCAGTGCCCAGCAGTGCCGACAGTCAGTGCCACCCATCAGTGCCGCCTATCAGTGCCCATCATTGTTGCATATCAGTGCAGTATCATCAGTGCCGCCTATCAGTGCTGCCTGTCAGTGCTGCCTATCCGTGCCACCTTATCAGTGCCGCCTATCAGTGCCCATCAGTTTTGCCTATCAGTACCCATCAGTGCTGCCTATCAGTGCAGCCTCATCAACGCACATCAGCGAAGGAGAAAAATTACCTGTTTGCAAAATTTTATAACAGAAACAAAGAAAAACTTTTTTTAAAAACATTTTTGCTTTTTTTGTTTATAGTGCAAAAAATTAAACACCCAGTGGTGATTAAATACCACCAAAAGAAAGCTCTATTTGTGTGAAAAAAATGATAAAAATTTCATAAGGGTACAGTGCTGCATGACCGCGCAATTGCAATTCAAAGTGTGACAGTGCCGAAAGCTGAAAATTGACCTGGGCAGGAAGGGGGTATAAGTGTCTGGTAGGCAAGTGGTTAAGAAACAAAATGACACAAAAAAGAAATGAAAGTGGTTTTATTAAAGGCTCAAGGTTTAACCTTCATGCATTCTATTTTCTTCCCATACACGAATGTAAAAAATATTCTGTGTGCAGCACTCTCCCCCTAATACTTACCTCAGCCCCCTCTTGGTCCAGTGATGTGCATCCTGGCTCCACACCTTTGAGCAGTGCTCCCATGGCATGCAACTTGCTCTGGGGGCATTGGTGCATGCTTACTCCCGAGTCCCACTCTATTCATCCATTTAAGACACATAGAGTTGTGGCTTCGCACTACTTTTCTCATTTTCCTCCAGCAATGTGCAAGAGAGTTGAGCTTCTCTTGGGGCTTTCATTCCTCATTGACTGAGAAAGCAGCAGGAGCTCATTGGCTGTGATTGATAGTAGCAGGAGCCAAAGGGCCCTGCTGCTTTCTCAGTCAATGAGGAATGAGAGCCCCAAGAGAAGCTCAGCTCTCTTGCACATCGCTGGAGGAATATGAGGAAAGTAGTGCCAAGCCACAACTCCATGTGTCTTAAATGGATGTGTGAGATGGGGAAACAGCTCTCATTGTTTGAACACTGTTTGTGTGGAAGTAAATTAATGTTTTGACTGACATTCTGCGGTTTAGCCACAAGATGTCACTGTTTTTCTAACACAGCCTCAGACTGCATAGATATTTGTATATTCGTGAAGAGGTGGGGTTTTTGCACACAGAGTTGGAGAGAACAGGAAGGAGAGGGAGAAGTCATGTTTTGGAGCATGGTGAATAAGGGGCCGTGTGAGCTGAGAATCTGATGACATCCAGGTGTGAAAGCGTCCCTCAGTAACCAGAGCTGCAGCTGAGTGAAGCTGATGAGATTGCTGCCAGGAAGCTGATGAGATTGCTGCCAGGAATGCTGATGAGATTGCTGCCAGGAAGCTGATGAGAGCAGAGGAACTAAGCAACATATACGGCGAGACCGCATGCTTGTTAGAGAGACATTTGTTCTGTTCAGAGTCACCAGCGGATGCAAAGCAGATACGGGTCAGTAAGATCGTGCACGCAACTCATTTCAGTGTTGGTGCCTTGAGACTGAGTCCAGGCCTATAGTTAGTTAGTTAGGGTCTCTGTTTGTGTCAGGCCACAAGTGTTGTTACTGACTATTGGAAGGACTCCACAACCTAAAGTGACATTTCACATTGGAGAGCTGATAAAATCCTTCAAGCTAGGCTGGCGTTTTGCTCAGAAGGAATACTCAGGCACGTGCTACAGGACCAGTTATGGGAGAGGGAATACTGTAGATTTGTGTAAGATTGTAAGCTGTTGTGCTGCACTGCAGGCTAGCCCATACTGTACACCCGTACACTGATTCCTGCTATTTTAGGGTAATAACAGGTAAGGTGTGGCAGCTTATTTCTGCCCACCAGTAGGTAAATTATTTCACTTTCTACCTTCATCATCAGAAGGCGCTGTGCTGTGCAGCACAAGGGTCTCAGCCTTTGGGCTGGGTGTATGTACATTTATTGTATGTTTTGTGGTTGTGTTTATTTGCCACATCTAAGTAAAATTCTGTTGTGGCAAAAGCTGGTGTTGGGGTTGCTTTCCTCGTTCGGCACTTCACTGTATCCTGGGGAGCCCACCTACAGCATTCGGACATCTAACCACCGCTGGTGGCCATCCTAAATTTTTGGTCAGTAAAAAAAAAAATTTTTCTATTAATGATCTAATAAAATCGCATCATAGCAATATTACACTATGTGGCGTCCCTTATTGGGCTCTCTTTGAGAGCACCACCTTCTGCAGTGCCTGCTTTAATAAGGGGGACCCCTGATGCCTGTGATTGCTTGATGATCCTTGGAGCCCTATCACTATGGGAAAGCAGAGGATGATGTAGAGTGCGGCCTGACGAGAATGCTGAGGACCTAGGTGTTTGAAGAGTAAAGACACTTCCTTCATGCGTATTTAATACGCACTTCTGGTGAGTGCGCATTCTATTCATTTAACAATCTTCACCTCTGGATTGCACACTATTACTACAGACAGGATCCCACAGGATTGATATGATTTATACCTTGTGATCTGGACATTTGTGTGATCATTAATCGTCATTGCACTCTGTGCATTCATGTAAAAAGTGCTGTTCCAGTGAGTCTGAACATCTTGCTAAAGTCCTTCAACAGGTTGATTGAACTGAATCTGAATATCTTGCAGCCGAGAATATGCCAGGCTTAAATGTTTAAAGCAGCCAACTATTCTGCGCCTGACTTCCACTGCATCCGCAATGCTGCACTGTGATAAAAGACCTTCAGAGACAGCCAGCTGCAGTGTACAGTATGTGCCACACAAGAAAGTCTCTGAAGACCAGTATCTTCCACCCCTTTTATATTTCTGGCATCATCACGGACTACCACATGGACAGAACTTTTGGGAATCGCACAAGCCTCAAGCATTTCTTCAAATATGCTCTTTATAGTTTGTTATAGTGTTATAGTGCTTGTGTGAGAGCCTTGACATTTCTCTGCGTGGAGCATGACTTAATGCAGAGTGAAATTGCCATCAATCCATTGCACAGTTAGGCTGATTACAGATACTGGACTCACACTACTGCTCTCCAAATGTCCATGGTGAAACTGATCACCTTTATGTCTTCCTGCAGCATGCTGGTAATGTGTTTTTTCACCGTGTGACTGTGGCAAGACAACATCTGTGACATAAACGGCAACTAGGAATTTCATACTTGGGCTCCAAAACTTTAAGAAGTCACCGAAAACCCATCTTGTCAACTATTGATAGTGGCTGATCATCAAGTACAATGAATTCAGTAACCTCCTCAGTTATTTTTATAGCCCTTGGGTTATCCATGGATAATTTTTCTCATCTTGAGAGGGTTTGCTGCAGTGTCAGCGGCTGAGTGCTAGTGACAATGACAGCTGTAAATTCTCCATGCTCACTTTTTGTGTTTCGTTTTGAGGTGTTTTATGAGATTACTGGTATTATAGGCACTTATTTTTAACCTCCTCTTGATATGTTTGCAGAGCAAAGTTTGCACTCTGCCATGTGTGGGTTGCTTTCATTGCTTTTAAATAAACTTCCAGACTGTTGACATTTTGCTGGTATCTCTTTGTGCTGAAGGGCTGAAATAAAAAAGTCTCTCCATCTTGGGAAAAAAAAACTGAAAATGAAAAATAAATGATTGAGACACAGTTTATTTAATAAATAATAGATAGACAATATGAAGCTGCTCACACCACTATGTTTCCATGATCCGGCATCCAGCATCTTTTAGGTATGGCCAAGTAGTAGTGCTAGTAACTCAGAGGAGAAATCCATCTGGTGTGCACTCCAGGTACATAACAGGACTCTATAAAAAGCAGAGGATGGTTTTGGGAACCCAGCCACAATGTGAACAACCATGAATGAGGTGGTGCCACCACCCTAAACAGCAAGAGACATGTGCCAGAAGTACTGCAAGGGACATGTAACAAGATTCACTGCCAGACGTACAGCAAGGGACATATAACAGGACCACTAGCAGAAGTATAGCAAGGGGAAGCATGTATGTAACAGTAAAGGTCCAGGACTGCTAGAAGTACAGCATGTGACAGGACTTACCACCAGAAAAACACTCCCAGCACACAGTTAACCCTTTGATCGCCCCTCATGTTAACCCCTTCCTGCCCAATGGCATTAGTTCAGTGTCAGTGCTTTTTTTGTAAGCTCTGATTACTGTATTGGTGTCACTGGGGATGTCAGTGACACAAAGTCAGTTCCCCCCACTGTCAGAATGCCCACTGCATTCCCGCTATATGTCGCTGATCGCCACCTTTACTAGTAATTAAAAAAAAAATTCCAGTATATATACCGCCATTTGTAAACACTATAACTTTCACGTAAACCAATTCATTTACATGTATTGGGATTTTTTTTTGCAAAGACATGCAGCAGAATACATTTTAGCCTAAATTTAGGAAGAAATTTGATTTTTAAAATTTTTTTGACTGGATATGTTTAATAGCAAAAAGTCAAAAATATTGTTTTTTTCTCAAAATTGACGGACTTTTTTTTTTCATAGCACAAAAAATAAAAAACGCACAGGCAATCACATACCACAGAAAGAAAGCTCAATTCATGGGGAAAAAAAGGATGTAAATTTGGTGCAGCGTTGCATAACCACTCAATTGTCAGTTACAATAATGCATCACCGTAACGCAAAAAATGGCCTGGTTAGGAAGGGGGGTAAATCCTCAGGAGGGCAAGAGGTTAATTGGCAACCACATTATAGCTGAATGACGGCTACAGCACGGTTGTCCAGTTCTGGGAGGGCATCATATGACATCCTCCCAAAACGCACCATCCCGCACGCACCCAGCGGCGCGTAGCCGGGGATCTCTGTGATCGCTGTATCCTACGGACACAGCTGATCACATGATGTGGTACAAGGCCAATCACAGCGACCTTTTACCACGTGATCAACTGTGTCCAATGACACAGCAGATCACCGGGTAAATACAGTTGCCGTTTATAGGCTGTACTTTCCTCATGCTGTCAAAGCGTGAGGAAAGTACTGCTGATAACCGGCAATTGTCAGAGAACAGATCGTCACTGATGATCAGTGCCCTGATCGGGGGTGGACTGACCATTCGAGCACTCGGGCACTTCCCGAGGGCCCGGGGTCAGTAGGGGGCCCCATGAAATGCCCCTGGTACCTTTTATAGGCTTTTTTGGGTGTGCTTTGAGTGTGGGCAAGGACACAGGGGCCCCATGATCCCCTATTGCCCGGGGGCCCCATGAGTTGTCAGTCAGCCCCTGGCCCTGATGATCAGTGCCACCCAGCAGTGCCACCCACCAGTGTCCAGCAGTGCCACCCACTGGTGCCCATCAGTGCCACCAACGTGTGCCCATCAGTGCCCAGCAGTGCCACTCACCAGTACCCATCAGTGCCACCAGTCAGTGCAGCCCATCAGTACTGCTCATCAGTGCCACCTATCAGTGCCCATCATTGTTGCATATCAGTGCAGCATCATCAGTGCAACCTATCAGTGCCACCTCATCAGTGCTGCCTATCAGTGCCCATCAGTGCCACCTATCAGTGCCCATCAGTGCCGCCTATCAGTGCCCATCAGTGCAGCCTCATCAATTCACATCAGGGGAAAAATTACCTGTTTGCAAAATTTTATAATAGAAACCTTTTTTTTTTTCAAATATTTTGCTCTTTTTTTGTTTATAGTGCAAAAAATAAAACACCCAGCTGCAATTAAATACCAACAAAGAAAGCTCTATTTGTGTAAAAAAAATTATAAAAAATTCATATGAGTACAATTGTCATTCAAAATGAGACAGCGCTGAAAGCTGACAATTAGCCTGGGCATGAAGGGGGTATAAGTGCCCGGTAGGCAAGTGGTTGAACTCTAATACATATGCTTACATTTGTCTGAGCTGAGCTCTCTTAAATACTACTTAAGTAGGATGTAAGATATTTGGTTGAGTTGTTTTATTCTATCATACGTATATTTTTGCACTTATGATAAACCGAAGTGGTGTATTTAATGTGTATACTATTTCTTTTACAATATATTTCACCAACAATTTACTTTGTAAACACAGTGGTAAAGAGAGCATTTTATAGATTTGCCTTGTCACAGTCAATAAGGCATTATGACGTGTCCTGTCATTCAGCAAATGACATGTCCCATGGACAGACATTCACCCAATGACAGGTAGACCAATTTTTACCTATCATTCAGTGTGTTCCTAGATGGGACACATCATGTTTGGCAGGGTTTTTTTTTGCTGGCTGGTGTTTCATCGTGATTGACATTGGATCTAGTTTGCGGACATTTTTTTTTTTCGGGATGGAGGGTTAATAAAGGACTTGTAAATAGCTGTGTTTTTTTTTACTTTTGACACATTTTTTGGTGAATGAGTAGAAATACTATGTACCCCATACTCATTCACATGAGGGAAGGGTTCTGGGGGTCCACCTGTTAAAGTGGGCTTCCAGATTCCGATAAGCCCCCCGCCAACAAACCCCTACAACCACCGCCCAGGGTTGTGGGGAGGAGGCCCTTGTCCCCATCAACACGGGGATAATGTGCTTTGATGAGGGGGAGCCCCCTCCCCCAAAGCAATATCCATGTTGAGGTTGTGTGGCCCGGTATAGTTCAGGAGGGGGGGTGCTCGCTCGTCCTCCTCATTTCCTGGCCTGCTGGGCTGCATGCTCAGCTAACAGTCATGTATGGATTGTAGTGGTATCCCACACCAATTTATTAAAATTTTGGTGTAGGATTCCCCTCAAAATCCATACAACTGTATTGGAGGGGACCCAACCCAGTATTTTTTTTTTAATCGGCACTGACAGCAGAGGAGTCATGGTTGTTAAGGACACAGTAACCACCAAGTCCTTAACAACTGACTCTTCTTAATGAATCTGAATGATCCAATGATCCAAATTAATCCAAACTTGTTTGTTCTGATTTATTACTATGTCCATGCAGAAATACATCTGAATCTCTAAAAAAAGAAATCTCAACGAACCGAATTGCCCATGTCTATTCATCATGCATTCATGTGGATAATATATATATATTGTATTTATTCACATCAGGAGTTGCATTTTTACATTTTAGAACGTACCAGGCAATGGTCACAAGGTGTCTGGAGCTTAAAAACTCCTGTGATGCATAACTGTGAATTGCATACTGACTTTTATATATTGAGATTTTTTACATTGTTGCATGATTTTCATGGCCTCTGGTATCTTTGTGAGTTCTCATTAACTGTGTTTTATTTTATATATTGGTATATTGGTTTGAAGTATGGACAGGTCAATTATTAAATGTCTACATATTTGTGATTTGTGTTTCTCCAGCTGTACTATTTGAACTATATATAAAACTATAGCTGCTCCTGGCTATTTAATCTAAACCTACTCACCATCTTTTATATGTACCAGGTGAATGCAGCATTTTTCTCCACAGGTGTGATTCACAAATATGACTGAATTGTACCTCATTGCTTTAGCAAAATGAAACATGCAATTATCTAGAGTGGCACCTCTGAAAAACACAGTGTTTTGTTCCCTAACTCTTCATAAGCTTCAATTTTAAGAACACTATATCACCTTTGCTTGTAAGTCTAGGCCTTTTGTAAGACTTGTCTTGTGGAAAAGCATTTTCTGATCTATATTATAAGAAGAGCTATGGTTAAGATAATTTAGTGAAGTGCTACAGTAGTACCACTCACTTGTGTTCTGATTTCGATAAAATGTATCATGGTGACATAGCTTTAAAATCTTTGAATCAAAAGGTGTTAATGTATTTGGCTGTATGTGACTGCAGTTAGAGCCTTATGAGGAACAAATAGTTTTCCTTAGGCAATTTTGCTTACAGTAATATTACTGTAGTGTATATTAAAAGCTAAACTCTGGGCAGATATAATTTAAGGTATCAATTAAAAAAAAATAATTAATGTGACCCTGTCATTAATTTTGAAGAGTTTGATTAAACACTGCTTTAGAGAATACATTTATAATACTTGTCAGTTGTGCTTTTTTTGACTCCAGGATAGGGGCGGACTGACCATTTGGAAACTCGGGCACTGCCCGAGGGCCCAGGGTCAGTAGAGGGTACCATGAGATGCCCCTGGTACTTTTTTCATAGGCTTTTTTGAGTTTGGGCAGGGACACAGGGGCCCCATGATCCCCTATTGCCTGGGGGCCCCATGAGTTGTCAGTCCACCCCTGCTCCAGGATGTGTTTTCTTGAAGAATTAGAGGCACTGTTAGAATCTTCAGCATCCAACACTTCTGAGTGTGTTGGAGGCCTGCATCTCGCTGCTGCCCACTGCGGATTCCCTTCCTATGGCTGCTACATCACTGTTTTATCTCTTTAAAGCTACAAGAATATAACAGCAGGAAATAGGTGGGGAGCAGAATGGGCAGAGTGGAGGTGCAGGCCCTGGGCACACTTGGAAGTGTTGAGTGCTGAAGAGTCTAGTGGCCCCTATGACTGCAAGATAGTGAAGATTGGGTTTGATGACAGAACTAATGGTGAGAATTATAAATGCATTTTCCAAAGCATTATTTGATTAAACAGTTACGTAGTAATGGTGGTGTCTATTTAAAAGCATTGAATCTTGATATTAACCACTTTTGGCTCATGCATATGCAATGTACCCTCTAAAAACCTTCATCTAAAAACCTTGGGTTTTCCTGATATAGACCCAGCACCCCTCTTCACAGTGCATGCTCTGATGGTTGCAATCACCAAGACTCAGATGTCAGCTTGACAGTGGTAACCCGATATTTGTTGTATGTAACTTTGTGCATTTTGATGTGTTTTTCATGCTTTATGCATTTTTTGTAGAAGGAGCCTAGATTTTATGTACTAAACTCTGCCAAAAACATTAAAAATGCATGTACATGCAGCTTATATGCAGTTTATATGCCCTGTCATTGAAGTCTATGGGGGCAAAAAAAACATGCGGCAACTGCATCATTGAAGCACCTGAACCTTTTCAAAAATGTGTTGCAAGTGCACTGCATTGATATGAATAAACATACACAGTATATATCAAAAAGTAAATAAGCGAGCACAGGTATATACAGTATAAGCGTATAGATAAGGTAGCTGCTAGCACCTCAGGGCATAGGTAACGGTCCCAATAGAAGTATATAAATGGATAAAGTGCAGCGCTATAAATATATATATAATAAAAACTGACAATTCATATAAATATCTATGCAAAATACTCAAAGTGCTATTCAGTGCAATATGTGCAAAAAAAGTGAATAAATAAATGTCCATATATATCTCTACAATCTCATCGGTAGAGAAAATGAGCAGAAATAGTCCTCAGATTAAAACATAATATATCCATGTGAACAAAGTGCAGATGTGCGCATATCCTTGGAGGGAATCCACCACCTCTGATGGGTGTACACTCACCAAGGCTTAATCCTCCAGCTATCCTCCCTCCAAGAATAAGCTCAGAACTCCAGATCTACATACCTGTTCTGGGTCAGGAGTTCAAAAAGCATATTACCTATTGAATCAACAGTACATTCAAGCAAATAGCATTTTCTGAAGGAAATGACAACCTTGATTTTCTCTGAGTTCAGTTAACCACTTGCCCCATCATTGGTGTCAGTGGGGGAGGAATAGTGCCCCATCATTGGTGTCAGTGGGGGAGGAATAGTGCCCCATCATTGGTGTCAGTGGGGAGAATAGTGCCCCATCATTGGTGTCAGTGGGGAGGAGGAATAGTGCCCCATCATTGGTGTCAGTGTGGAGGAGGAATAGTGCCCCATCGTTACTGTCAGTGGGGGAGAGGAGCGGCTGCTCCTTCTTTCAGTTCGGCAGCTTGATTTTCGCGGGGCCGTTCGGCTCCGCCTCCTCGCCGGTGATTCCCATATATAGTGTGAAGATGATATTTGTTATCAGGTATCTTTGGTTTATTGTCATATATAATGTGACAGAAATTGTTCTATAGTATTATTAATATTACTATACATGATATATAGTACCACCAGTTTGCATAATGCTTTGCAAAAATTGAGGGAAACGGTACAGTTACAACATAATTCAGCACAACATCGATGAGGGGGTCAGTTAGAGCTTACAATCACACTATGCAGCATGAGTAACGGGATAGCTGGCAACTTTGTATCTTCCAAAATAGAATAGTTTTCCTTAGCTACATGGTCAGTACAGGATAAAATACATTTATTTGTTTTGGATTGAGCTGGGAAGGGATTAGAACCTGTGTCAGATATCTCTATCTATGCTATCTGTGTCCCTATTGACAAGATTTCTCCAAAGGGCAACATGTTTTGGTCGTTGGGCCTTATTCATGACCAAGGCCTGGCAGCAGAAACACATTAGTGTATTTTATCCTGTACTGACCATGTACGTAGCTAATAAAAATGACCCTATTTTGGAAGATACCGAGTTGCTGACTATCCTTTTATAAATGTTGCAGCATTGAAGGTGTGGAGACAAGGAAGCCTGGACATCCATTTTCCCTTCTCCTGGTCATGGTTGACTGGTGTGGACTGGATTTGAACAATATTGTTGGGTTCTATCGGGTGGCACCGAGGATACAGTTAAAATACTAAGTGTCACATCCTACAACTTAGAGCAAAAAATATTTGGACTATATATTATGGACTTTATAGGCACATAAACAACACCAATTGTTTTCAATAAAAAAGTAATATTTATTAACAACATCATAAAAACATAATAATCACAAATTATTTAAAAAGATTAGGCATTCAATAGTGGAATAGAGTATATTTCCCCAATTCAGTAGAGGTACCCAAACATTGTGTGAGATACAGTAGCATAGATAACCCAAGAAATCACAAGGTCCTCCAACTGTAGGGGTTTTCCCTTCTACAAATGTGCTCTACATGTTTTTCAACTGGAGTCGCTTCTTCAGGAGCTTTTAGTACATCTATATAAAAGAGAAAACACATAATATTCAATCCTTCCAGCATATTTACAACAAGGGGTAAAGAAAAATGTGTATAAATACACACTTACCAAAACATAACAGAATGTCATGTGACAATAAGTACACAGGGTGAAGAAGGACTCTACAGGTCGCTGGCAGGACCAGTCTCAACGTGGATTTTGGGGCACAAAATACTCTGAGGGAAGACAACACAAGGGAACCCCACCATTGGATGTAAAATAGGGTCATTAAAATATTGGTAGTGTATTAACCTGATGGGTAAAAGGATACTTACTAAAATCAGTTACAATCAGGTATCCATCCCCGGTTCCCTCCTCACAGGAATTGAACTGAGAACCACAGGAGCCTATGGCTACCACTGCCCTTAGTGTCTTCTGTGAAAGCTGGGAGTGAGGGCAGCAGCACAGACAGAGATCAGGTACAGTAAGTGTTTAGGGATGAAGGTGAGTAGGACAGGTAGAGGGGTGTTTTTTTATCATAACCACTTGCCCTCCGGAGGATTTACCCCCTCCTGACCAGGACATTTTTTGCAATACGGCACTTCTTTACTTTAACTGATAATTGCGCAGTCATGCAATGCTGCACATAAATAAAATGTATGTCCTTTTTCGCACTAATAGTGCTTTCTTTTGGTGGTATTTGATCACCTGTGCATTTTTTAATTTTTGTGCTGTAAACAAAATAAAACCGACAATTTTGAAAAAAAAGCAATATTTTTTACTTTTTGCTATAAAACATATCCATTAAAAAAATGTTAAAAATCAAGTGTTGTCATCAGTTTAGATCAAAATGTATTCTTCTACATGTCTTTGCTAAAAAAAAAATCCCAATACGTGTAAATTAATTGGTTTTAGTGAAACTTATAGCGTCAACAAATGGCAGTATACAGTATATACTGGAATTTTTATTTTTTTCATACTAGTAATAGCAGTGATCAGCGACTTACTGTGGGACTACGGGGATTCGGTGGGCATTCTGACACTGGGTGGGAACTGACTAACTGCCACTGACATCAGTGCTAATAAAAAGCACACTGTACTAATGATACTGGGCATGAAGGGGTCATATCTGGGGGGATCAAATGGCTAACTGTGTGCTGCTTTACATTTTGTGCTGTGTGTGTTTTACTAGGGACGCATGCTGCTGTGTATTTCTCTGCTGTGAGGAGAGTAAAGGAGGGAGGAGAGAGACCTGTGTTGTTTACACACTAGTCTCTCCCATGCCAGTGTTACTCGGCAAACGCCGGTTGCCGGCGTGGAATCTCCAGCTGGGACCTGGTGATCGACATCTGTAGTCACCAATGGCAACGCGTGTAGGGCGGTGTGCGCGCGCCCCCTACCCAGAAATGCAAATCAAGTATATATATATATGTGATTTTATGCAGCCCTGCCTCCCTGTAGCAGTAGTTCTACTATAGGGAGGCGGGTATGCGGATAATTAGACATGTGCAAAATAATAAAATTTGTTTCATTTCGATTCATTATTTGACTAATTTTATTTCATTTGATTAGTTACAATCATTTAATTTGGTTCTCAGAATTTGTTTAGTTTATTGAAATTTTGTTCAAATTCTAAGTTTCGAATGGATTCAAAAATAATTTTAACGGATTCGAAAATAATTCTAATGGATTCGAAAATAATTCTAAAGTTACAATCCATAATCCACAATCCATATGTGTTTTGATGGTATATGGGCTATATGAAGAGTTGCGTGACCATATTGGAAATTTTGATTTCAGCAAAATTTTCACAATGCCTTTGTTGATCACTTCTTATGTCACCATAGCGCAGCTCACATTTTTTTGTGAAGTATTTTAGTCTTTTCTAATCTATTCTATTCTTTTCCATTCTTTTCTACTTTATTCTAATGTATTCTGTTCAAATTCATTCTATTCAAAATTCGAATTTCAGAAGGCAGTTATATTCTTTCAATTTTATTCTATTCTATTGGTTTTTATACTATTCCATTCTTTGATTCTCTAGTCTAATCTTTTCTATTCTTTTCTATTCTGTTCTTTGATATTCTATTCTATTATTTTCTATTCTATTCTAATTGATTCTATTCTATTCCTTTATTTTCTATTCTGTTTTGCACTGTTTTATTCTATTCTTTGATTTTCTATTCTAATCTTTTCTACTCTATTCTAATTGATTTTATTCTTTTCTATTTTATTCTTTGATTTTCTATTCTAATCGTTTCTACTTTATTCTAATTGATTCTATTATTTTCTATGTTATTCTTTGATTTTCAATTCTAATATTTTCTATTCTATTCTAATTGATTCTATTAATTTCTATTCCTTTATTTTCTATTCTATTTTGTTCTGCATTACTCTATTATTTTCTACTGTATACTGTTCTATTATTTTATTTTCTACTGTGTTCTTTTTTCCTCTAATCTTTTCTATTCTATTCTTTTATTTTCTATTCTATTATTTTCTTTATTTTCTGTTCTATTTTAATATATTCTTGTTTTCAAATTTGAATGTGTTTTCGAATGTGTTTTTGAATTCCAATTGATTCATATTTCAGCTGAATTTAATTTTATTTCAGATTTTTTTAAATTTGTTGTAATTTGTAATTCAGATACATATGAATCTCCAAATAATGGAAAATGTGTCTGACGTTTACATGTCTAACCTTAATACAGAGAATGCATTAGAGAAAAACTCATTTAGACATTAGAACTACTTTAACCACTTCCGGCCGGACACTCTTACCACACCAGTGCAGCCAGTCACAGTGTCCATGAACACTGCCACACACAGTTGCTGCACGTAATCTGACATTCATGGGGGGTCAAGGCCTGAACACAGAGCGAAGACACACAGCAGCACCGATGTCAGATTGGAAGCAACGGCTGTGTCTCTGCAACCACTGTGTCCCAATAGGCATCATTGAGACTGCACAGGGATCAGGGGCGGACTGACAACTCATGGGGCCCCTGGGCAATAGGGGATCATGGGGCCCCTGTGTCCTTGCCCAAACTCAAAAAAGCCTATGAAAAAGGTACCAGGGGCATCTCATGGGTCCCCCTACTGACCCCGGGCCCTCGGGCAGTGCCCGAGTTTCCAAATGGTCAGTCCGCCCCTGAGAGGGATACATGGCACACCTGTGTATCCCTGTGCAGGTAAACATCTATACACCTCGTGTGAATGATACCCAATAGTACGTCCAGTCACAGAGTCCCTGACCACTGCGACTGCACTCCAATCCCAGTGTCACTATAAGGTCTCATTCAATGTGTACCACATGCGATGGGCATGTTTACCCACAAGTCGATGCACAGATGGTCCATGCATTCCTGTGCAGGCAGTTCCACCAATGTCTATTGGGAAGCTGCAAGGACACAGCCGTTGCTCCCAATTTTATAGTGATGGTGGGAGTGGGGGTGCAGACAGTGTGACCAGTCAGTCAAAATGTCCCTGATCACCATCACACTAATCACAGTGTCTCCAGGACCAGTGTAGCCAGCAGCAATGTTCCTGACTACCGCCACACCAGAGACATTGTCACCAAAGCCAGTGCATCAACAGTGTCCTGATCTCTGCCACATCAGTAAAGTGCCCCCAGAGCCAGTGCTGCCAGCAACAGCATTCCTGATCACTTCCACATTGAAAAAGTCTCACACGTGTGTTATCCCTTTACTCAGGAGGAGAAGCAGAATGTGTTTTGGCATGTAATTCTCAGTGTAATAAAAACAATATTTTTCTGTGCTGCCTCTTTAATTAGTACTGCCCCAATTCAGCTGCTGCAGACACTAAAAACTGTGTTCACCACCCACTAAAATGAAATGAATAAAATATACCTTGTGTTTGTAACTTCAGGTTAGGGGGTCTACAACCGAGACCTTTCAGATGAGATAGTGAGTCCAAATTGATATTGAAAGGTGCATTTATTACACTGCAGTGGAGGTAATATAGCATACAAAAGTTCACCTTGTATGAGATGAACCGAGGTAAACAAAATATCTATCTCTTAAGCTTTATATTATTACATATATAGACGTAAGATCCGGGTGTGATCGTATAAGGTCCAGGTGTGTTCAAATAGTTTTAATCCAATCAAATCCTTATATGATTAACAGCAAGCTCAGAGTTAAGTGGGTGTTAACATCATGTGATTAGTCCAAAATAGAGACTTGTGGTCATCCATCATGACAGTTGCTGGTTCAAAATGGTTTGACTAAAAGATGCTTTTCTTAACCTTGAAAGAGTAAAGAGAGCCTTGATAGCCGGTTAGATGCTTACGTCACAGGCACAAACGTCAAACCACATTTCCTGAGTAAAAAAAAGGGAAATGCAGTAAAAACTCTTAAAAATGACAGTATATATATATGTGTATAAGAACATTCATTATTTAGACCCCCTATATTTCTACTCATGATGCTGGTGTAAAAATGTATATTCATATATATAAACATACAATACTCCTTCCTAATAAAGTTAAATCATCCAAATATTGTGTGAAAATAATAATAAAATTGTGTGAATAATAATAAAAATAAAATCTTCAATCAACCCGTTTGATAACACATATAAAATGATCAAATAATAGTGCACATGCAATATTTGGTTTATTCAAATGCCTTCAAGATATTACCACCTTGCTTGATGATATCATTAAATGTACTGCCAAGTGTCTCTTTAACAAACAACACAAGGTTAACTGATCCCACAAACTCGGTGCTGTAAGGTAAGGACTGGTTAAAACTGTAAGTACCACCAATGTGATTAAAGGTGTACTCTCATATTATCTCTTTACCCATATGTCAATATAGGTCAAAAGAGGGTTGTCCCCACCTAGGGGATAATATGAATGCCTCCTCCATTCTGTCACTCCACTCTCTAATCGACTCAGCTACTACCACTTTAAATCCGCCTCTGTGTCTCTCTGTGTCTCCGCTGATGTTGTCTCAGAGCAAACACATGTGCCACCATAGTGTAGTATTAACCGCCTCCCGCCCGCCAAATAAGGTAATGACGGGCACAAGGCGGTTCTCTCATTCTGGGAGGACGTCATATGATGTCCTCCCATTCTAACCGCGCATGCACTGCTCCGGGAGCGCGCAGCGCGGCGATTGGTGGTGTGCTGTGTCCCTCGGACACAGCGGATCACCGGTCAATGGAAAAAGCCAAAGATGTCGGCTCGGTCATGTGATCAGATGAGTCCAATCACAGCTGATTGCATGTAAATAGGAAGATGTCGGTTATCGCTGACAGCTAGAGAGGAGAGCCAGTAATTGGCATCCCTCAGAGGGGACATGTGTACTGATCATCAGGGCACTGATGATCAGTGTCCACTGATGATCAGTGTAGCCTCAGCAGTGCCACCTGTCAGTGTCCATCAATGCCAGCTGTCAGTGCTCATCCATGCCATCTGCCAGTGCCCATCAGTGCCTCATCAATACCACATATCAGTGCATACCAGTGCACATCAATGCCACATATCAGTGCCCATCTGAGCTGCCTTTCAGTGCCACCTATCAGTGCCAGTCAGTGCCACCTATAAATGCCAATCTGTGCCACCTATCCGTGCCCATCAGTGCTGCCTATCAGTGCCGCCTAACAGTGCCAGTCAGTGCAACCTAACAGTGCCAGTCAGTGCTGCCTATCAATGCCACCTATCAGTGCCATATTGTCATTCAAAGTGTGACAGCCCTGAAAGCTGAAAATTGGCCTGGGCAGGAAGGGGGTATAAGTGCCCTGTAGGCAAGTGGTTAAATTAACCAGTGAGGTTTATTAAAATCACACTTACATTCTACACAAGTAAAAACCGCATTGAAATATCCAACAGATCTCCTGCTGTACTCCCTATCCTTCATTCTGCCAGTCATCTAGTATGTCCATGTTTTATGTAAAAAATATTTTATAAACTTGACAACTTTGTGTAAACAATATTTTTAATTTTCTCTCTGCATTTTCCAAAACGTTGTGGCAAAAAAAAAGAAGACTTCAAAAAACTCATCATTTCTCTTAAAAAATACCTTGGGCTGTTTACTCTCCAAAATGGTCATTTTGTGGGTGTTTCTACTGTCCTGGTGCTCCAAGGCCTCCAGAATAGGTAGTGATAGGTAGTTAAAAAATTACATGTGGAATTTTATGCCAGTAAAACACCTGAAGGTACTCCTTTGATTTTGGGCCCCTCCTTGTAGATACACTGTGAAAAAGTCTAATACACGTGGTATCCTCATACTCAAGAGAAGTAGTAGAATGTGTTTTGGAGTGTAATTTTAAGTATACTTATGCTGTGTCACAGAACTATCTTATTAATTGGCAACTTTGTGTAAAAAAAACAAAAAAACATATTTTCATTTTTTGTCTACATTTTACAAAAACTTGTGGGAAAAAATATTTTCAAAAGATTCAGTGTACCTCTTATAAAATGATTTGGGGTGTTTGCTTTCCAAAATGTGGTCATTTTGTGGTTGTTTCCACTGTCCTGATCCAGTGCCTTTATAAATGCAATAAGTCAGTAAATTAGACATGTAATTTATGTTCCGCGAAAACCTGAATGTGTTCTTTGGATTCTGGGCCCCTCTATGTATCTAGGCTGTGAAAAAAAATCTCACATATGTGGTATCATCTTACCTGTGAGGAGTATCAGAATGTTTTTAGGGTGTAATTCCTATTCTCAAAAGGGTAATTGTGGGAGTATTTTTACTGAGCATTTGTACTGTTTAAGGACTCAGGAAATGAGGCTGTCAGAATATCAGGATTGATCAATTTTCAAATATATATACCATAGTTTGTTGACTCTATAACTTTTATAAATACTAAATAATATACACTGATTTGGGTTATTTTTACCAAAGAAATGTAGCAGAATACATTTTGACCTAAATTTATGAAGAATTATTTATCTGCAAAATGTTAAAACACAAAGAAAAATATTTTTTTCTCCAAAATTTTTGACAACTTGATAAAAAAATTATCTATTTTTCTCTATATAGCAAAAAATAAAAAAACTAGTGATGATTAAATACCATCAAAAGAAAACTCTATCTGTCTAAAAACAATTACATAAAATAATTTGGGTACATTGTTGCATGACTGAGTAATTGTCATTCAAAGTGTGACAGCACTGACAACTGAAAAATAGCCTTCACAGGAAGGGGGTGAAATAGTCGAGTCTTGAAGTGGTTAGGAATTCAGTTTATTAGGAAGTCAATATTTATTGTATTATGAAAAATGAGGCTTAAGATCATTTAGTGATGGCCAGCGGGGTATCTATTTTATTCTCTTGCATATGACACTCAGAATAATGGATCTTATAATTTTCTTACTATTAAAGGATTTGGGCACTTTGTTAATACAAAGGCAAGTTCACATGATAATCATTTACAATTATAAGGAATACTACTAAACACCATTTCCTACTGAAGAATAGATGCTGTTTAATGTTGGCGAATGTTGTTTGAATCAGCTAATGTGCAGTTGAAGTTTCCTGTGAAATACATTTTATAAATATAGTGAACAAGTCACTGACAAATGTGTGGGGAATGAAAGATCATTTGTCCTGTTGTATGTATCTGTATAGTCAGATGTTCCTGAATTGCAGACTAATGGAACTTTTAGCACAAGAACTATACAGAATAGAACAGAAAGCACATATAAAATGAATCATTTTACTTATCTGCACTGGCTTGAATTTGTGTAACATAGCCTCTTGAATATGCTAGCCCAAATCCATTCTCTGCAGCTTAAATGGTTCCTGCAAAGTGTGCATAAAGCATCAAATGTCACAAATTGATTTCTGCCATAGACTTATTAAAAATACAGCCTCATGAATGTGTGGCAATCAATACATCTCCTAAGAAGAATGAACCCAACAGAGATAATACTGTAATTGTCTAAGCTCTATTGAATTGTTAATTTTAAAAGCATTTCAGATTTGTGCCCAATTAAAACAGCCTTATGGACCTCATGTAAAGAAAGAACAGAAGAAAATAGTATATTCAACATTTTTCATTCACTTTGATGGCTATGATTATGCTTATGTATATTATATACCGTCCTGTTTTTGCTCTGTGTAACCTTATTACGAGGCAAATTGGTATATAATAATTATATTGAAACAGTTAGCAGTTTGTTAATTGTCAATATATAATTGTTTGTCTACTCTAGACCCAGCAAGCTGTGTTACTGGGCTGATTTATTAATGATGCATTCATTTTTATGCAAATAGTTATTTTTGTTTTTAAATACATGATTTGTTTTATGAGATGGAAATTGCAAGGTAATTTTTATAAAAGAAAAAAATACTGATCTCATGCAATTTTACCTTGTTTGGCATTGACTAAATTTCATTTCACTCTAATCAAGCTTTTTTGTATTTATTAAGCAGCAAAGCTGAATTTAGCAAGATTAATATTCATCTAAAATTTTGCGGAGTGAGCAAACAAATGTCAGCTTTCCCACTAGATGTAAAAATCTAATACATATATTTTTCAGTATGTTTGGCTTCATGCCTCACTATTTACAGATTTCTTAGAAAAATTATTTTTTATTTCAGGTTTTTTTTTTTTAATGGGAGACCCTGCTACTAATACCAATTCATGTGTCAGGTTGACATCACCAAACCACTGCCTCAAAATTAGCAGCAGTTTTTTCTGCCTACTGCCTATACTCTTTCAGTTGGCTGTTGGGCTACCTATGACTGTCCTAATAGACAACCCAATGGCCAACTGAAGTGGTGCAATGGCAGGTTGACAGCACTGCAGCTAATTGTGAGGCAGTGGCTTGGCATTGTCAACCTGTAATAAGAAATGCCAGAATTTTCAGGTAAAAGGTTTTACGACAGGTTCATCACAAAATGATTTGCATAAGAAAACTGTATACAGTGAAGCATGATGCCAAACATACTTATAAAAGATTCAGCATTTACATAAAGTTTTACAGGGCTCAAAAGGTGCTACCCCCTGCTTCACCCACGTTGGTTCCTGGGCTGTCCCATTCCCTTGGATAGCCTGGAACAGCAGTATACCGCAGTAACATTTAGAGCAGAAGGAGCTCCCCCCATGCAACTAATGATAACACCTAATGAAAGCAAGGTGTCTTGTAGCACGGGGACACAATTCTAAAAAGAATGAACTGATTCAAACTATTGCATATTGGTTTTGCTATATTGATTTTCATATATGGACATTTGTTTCACTTCTACACTTCCCTGGCAACAGGGAGGTGTCCACAATACACTTAGAAAACCCCCTTTATTTTCATTCAATATTTGATGTTTATAAAAAAAAATTGTATTTAAATTATTATTATTTAAATATTTGCATTTGTATTTTAAAGTATAACTGAAGAAAAAACATTTTTTTAAATTTGTGAATAGGCTGGGGAGGTATTAGAACACCTATTAGGTTTTTATTGCTCTCTGTGCCCCCAGTAGGGAGTTTCACCATCTATCTGTCCTGTTTTCAACTATCATTGAAAGTGGGCTGTCCCCAGAAAAGTAATATAGGCAAATTTTCCACTAGGGACATTAGTTCTGGTGACCTGGGGGACCCCAAGGGATTCCCTTAATTTGCATGGATTTCCTCTCACTTCCTGCTTTGGCAATGGGACAGGAAATTAAGGTAAATCTCCCCAAAGGGACACCGATGGAAAAAAAACCTGATAGGGGTCATAATCCTCCACTACTCTTTTCAAAAATGAAAAAGAAAGTTTTACCTTTAGTTACACTTTTAAGCACCCTTTCTCAACTTTTTCAACACAGAGGAACCCTTGAAATACTTTTCTGGTTTCAGGAAACCCCTGCTAAAAATTACTATATGTACAACTCATGATACATTAGTGTGAGAATGCTTCTTACACTTGTGGTCATTGAGAAGAACTACCCCCTTACGGATAGCTAAAAAGATCAATAAATTCTGTGGGAACTTGGTGGGAAGATATCTCTAAAAATAATTATAAATAAACAAAATAAATTAAAAAGTAAGTATCCCCACTACATTTGACACACTATATGTTTTAACAAGGGATTAGACCATGGGTACTCAACCTGTGGCCCTCCAGGTGTTAAAGAACTTCAAATCTTATAAGGCATTGCAAGGCTGACAGTTACAATACAAGCATGACTACTAAAGGCAAAGGCAACAGTTGGAGGGCCACTGGCTGAGCATTCATGCTGTAAATGATGTACATACACAAAAACGTCTCTGAAAATCTGGTGAAAAGACAAGAGAAAATAGAATTTTTACTACATGTAATGGGGTGGATTTCCTTAAAGTTAAGGGGTGGATTTACTAAAGGTGCATAGACTGAGCACTTACCAAGTGAAGTTGCTCCAGAGCTGCTTAGTAAATGAGGGGGAGCTCTGCTGACTTCCATCATCCAATCATGTGCAAGCAACAATGTTGTTTTTTTCCTTGCATGTGGTTGAGTATTCTTTGTAAAGTGAAGCTTTATCTCAGTTGCTAAGCTCTGTAACAATTTACAAAGTGCACAGTCTATTTGCTCTAAAGTAAAACTATAGGCACAACGTTTTTTCATTTTAGATAGAGTAAAGTTGGGTTATAACCCCTGTACGTTTTTTTTTAACTTTTTTGCCATTTGTGTCCCATTTGGGAGGTTTACCTTCACTGCCTGTCCCATAGCCAAAACAGGAAGTGAGAGGAAATCCCTACAAATTAAAGGAATCCTTTAGAACTTCCCAGGTCACCATAACCAGTGTCCCCATTGGAAATGTCCCCATTATTACTGTTCTTGGGACAACCCAAAATTTGGTATTTGATATTTTGGATTTCAATAACAATGGTAAACAAAACAAATAGAGAGGGTTTATCTCCCTAATGGGGGCACAGACAGCAATAAAAACATGACAGGTGTTCTAATCCACCTCCACTCTATCCAAAACTAAAAAACATGTTCCTTTAGCTATATTTTAAGTAAATCAATTCCAATGATTTCCATATTTAGGTAGCTATGCATTACTGCTGAAAGAAATCATCCAAAAAGGTAGTCTACTCCAGATTGGCTATTATATTTTGACATTCCTTAAATACCGCATGTCTGGACCACTACTTAATTACCACATGCATTTAAATTTTTATTTCCTTTTGTGAATTGACTTTAACACCTTTAACCATTAGCCGCCCGGCCTATAGCCGTTTGGCGGCGGCAAAAATGCATCAGCTTTCCGGGTGCACGCCATTTGGCATGCTCACGCACAAGCGCAGTTCACGCGGTTGCAGAGCCACGCAGCAGCGCGATCTGTCACCGGCCGTGTACCTCGGACACGGCCGATGACAGATCTGAGTACCGGCCCCCGTTGCCGGTACCATGTGACCTGCTGTGACCAAACACAGCAGGTCACATGACAGTTGTATACAATGGATGGCTTCATTCATGCCATCCATTGTATACTAGTGCCTAGCTGTGAATGGTCACAGCAGGTCACATGCACATGTCATGTGATAAGCTGTGGCCAAATCACAGCTAAGCACAAAAAAAAACCTGAATGAATCGATTTCATTCAGGTAAATGCTTGCTTATAGCAAAGTAATTCTTTGCTATAAGCAAATTGTGTAAAAAAAAAATATACTGATCACTTCCCCAAAGTAGTACAATGTTACTATGGTAACATTGTACTACTTTGGTCATAGTAAAATATGAAAAAAAATCTTAAATTTTTTTAAAAAAAATGTAATAAAAAATTAAAAATAATAAAAAAATAAAAAAAATTAAAGAAATATATATATATTTTTTTTTCATACTGTCACCAGTCAGTGTCCCTGTTCACCGCCATGCCAGTTATATGATGATGCTGTACTGCACTGGTGACAGTATGTAAAAGCAAAATAGTGAAAATAATTTTTTTAATTTTCCGAAAAATTATGACAAAAAAAATACAACTTCAAAAAACTCGCCATGCCTCTTATGAAGTACGTCGGACTGTCTACTCTGCAAAAAGGGGTCATTTGGGGGATATCTGTACTGTCCTGACATTCTTGGACCTCAAGAAATTAGATTGGCTGTCAGTACTTCAGGATTGAATACTATTCAGATATATCCCATAGTTTGTGAACTCTATAACTTTCCTACAAACTAAATAATACATCCTAATTTGGGTTATTTTCACCAAAGACATGTAGCAGAATACATCTTGGCCTAAATTTATGAAGAACAATTATTTATTTGTAAACTTTTATAACAGAAACAAAACAAAACGTGTTTTCAAAATTTTTGGTCTTTTTTTGTTAATTTAGCAAAAAATAAAAACCCCAGTGGTGATTAAATACCACCAAAAGAAAGCTCTAGTTGTGTGAAGAAAATGATAAAATTTTAGTTTGGGTACAATGTTGTATGACCGCGCAATTGTCATTCAAAGTGTGAGAGCGCTGAAACGTGAAAAATGGCCTGGGCAGGAAGGTGTAAAAGTGCCCGGTATTGAAATGGTTAAATGAGGTAGTTACCAAGTATTTTGAGTATTTTGCAGTAAATACTGAAAATGGCATACTGAATTGACAGTGTCAAGATCACATGCAATTATTAGGGAAAATGTGTCTGGACACCTATATACCACATGTGATCTGCTTTAGTAAATGGAGCCCAGTGCTGTTACTAACCTGAATCTCTGCCTATGCAGCTTATCAGCTTTCCCTTTCCTTTCCCTATAGCATCATATAGGTTCTAGGGATGTAGCATGTTCATGCCAAGTAGGTAGACAGGTTTGAAAATGATGAACTATTGCTTGTATGCAGATCTGCAAATGGTAAAAGAACAGTCAAATAAATGTGCCAGTGTTGACTCTGAGAAGTGCATCTTTACGATGTATACAACCTTGGCTGCTTTATTTCAGTTTGTAAACAAATGCCTAGGGATCCCCATGATCATATCCATATTTGGTCAATGGCGTTACCCAGAAAAACCTGTGTTACGTGGTAGTTTACATTTTTGGGTTTTTTTGAGATGTGCAAAGAAAGATTACACAAACACTTGTAGGTAAAATAAAACTATATTTAACATTTAATCAAATAACACCAGATAAATATAGCAAATGTAATAATATTGGAAATGTAACACGAATATTTAGCTTTCAATTCCTTTCTCCAAGGAGTCCCCTGACTTTGTGGCTTGGCATGATGATCAAACCAGATGAGTGCTGGCCCTGGTACGGAACTCACTCATGGAGTCACCGGGCAATAGGGGATCATGGGGCCCCTGTGTCCTTGCCCAAACTCAAAAAAGCCTATGAAAAAGGTACCAGGGGCATCTCATGGGGCCCCCTACTGACCCCAGGCCCTCGGGCAGTGCCCGAGTTTCCAAATGGTCAGTCCGCCCCTGGGCCGTATTATATACAGGACTAAGGGACAGGAGTAACCGATTATAACTCTTGGAAACGTAGTAATACCTTTTAGGAAAGACATCACACATTCCTGAAGGGACTTGGTTATTTGGTCAGTTCATAATGAGATTCTTATAGCATGAAGTCAGCTAAGGTAACCAGGCTTAGGATTCATTCTTAGATATTGGTAACAAATAATAAGTAAATATGAAATTACCCCATCATGACTGACATGGATCGGCATTGCTGGAGAACATGACTGATGGTGGATTTAGATCCTGGGACTTTTTAAAGAACTTTTTAGGTCAAAAACTATGTGTGCTTTGCTTTTCAATTTTAGTGAATAGGCAGGGGTACAGTGCCTCTTACCCATTCATATGGGGGGGGGTTATCCCGGAGCCCCCTTACTCATTCATATGTGGGGGTTATCCCAGTGCCTCCTTATTGTTAAAGGGGACTTCCAGATTCCAATTAACCCCCAGCCAGCAGACTCCTACAACCATCAGGCCAGGGTTGTGGGGAAGAGGCACATGTCCTCATCAACCTTAGGACAGGGTGCTTTGCCAGTAAGATTCCCCCTGGCAAACACCCCCCCCCCCCCCACACACACACACACACACACACACACACACACACAAGTTGAGGACATGTGGCCTGCTATGATTTTAAGGGGGGTGCTTCTGTTTCCTCCTTTTTCTTTGGTAGGATCCCACAGTTTGTTTTCTTGATTTTTGCATGCCCCCCACCTTAAATCTTGTGTATGGTCTGGTATAGAATTGGGGGGCCCCATGTGGGTTTTTAGTTTTTGTGTGAGGTCTCCTTAAAATTCATGCCCAACCTGAAAGGCTTTGTTTTGTTTTTTGGGGTGGGGGGACTTTGTGGCCAAAAAGTGAATGGGGCCATGTTATATCACTGGTTGCTAAGAATGTGGTGGGTTCCATAATCGGCCTTTCCCTAATAACAAATGACAATGGAAAAGGAAGCTGTCATATATATAGTAGCAGAAGAAAAACCTGCTACTTTATATGAAGTTCAGCTTCTGTCAAATGGGCTAAAGGTCTGATGTTTGGAAGAACCTCTGAACAAGCAAAATTCACTCCAAATGTGTGTTCTGACGGAAATCAGGAGTTCATTCCTAGTTAAAAACAGGGACAGAGGAAGCATGGTTGCTTTACTCCTTTTACCTGACCACTCAGTGTTTAATTTGAAAAGAAGTAACAACACAAACCATGTTTCTCTTTACCTCACTTTCCTCAGACATGTAAAGCATTTCAAAGCATGCTGTTGAAAGTATTTGTGTTAGAAAAAGGTATACCTTCAAACTGTATGAAAATCCTTTCTCCTTGATGAATCTTTTTGTCTGTTGTACCTCTATTCCAATGTTTTATTTTCTTTTTTCTTTTTTTTTTGTAGTGACTTAGGTTTACAACCCTTTTAATTTTTTTATTGCTAGACGGATCTGCAATAGTGAGATTTCTCCTCACTTCCTGTTCTGGTGACACACTTTTTAGCAAACAGGAATTGGGAGAAACACAGTACATAGTAGAAAGTATTTTATTTACATACCACTGCTAGAAAACACATAATAGCACCCTTATTGCTTTAGCTATGTGAAAAGATTTTTGTTCAAGCCAATTAAGCAGATTAGAATTCTATTGAAAAACACAATCAGCAAAATATATCTTGCTTCTGACACACAGCCCACTTCTTATGTGAACCAGGGACCTCCACACAAAATGAACAATATAAACATATGAGATCTAATGATCTAATCATGTTTAAAACATTTGTTAATATTGATTATTTTGATTTTGGCTATGGGGTCTGTGTTTCAAGAAACAGGGCGTTTGATGTTTCTTCAATTAGCATTTTTTTATCACAGAAACACATACAAAAACTGTAAAACCATTCAGATGAAAAACAAATGAAGCCAGTCATTATAGTGAGCGAAAGGGAAAAAAAATTACAATCCAACATTTGTATGTACATAAAGGTCTAGAATTTACAGTAAAACTTAAAAAAAAAACACATCTATTACTTTCAAGCATTAGGTTGTGGTGTCCAAAAAGGAATTGCAAAAGAGAATGTTAGAACCTACTGTATATTGTGGAGTGAAAAAAGAGATACAATTGTCTATTCACAAAAAAAATATATAACATAACACTACAACATAACACTTGTGTAAAGTGCCATTTCTTTGCTAAGTGCCTGGTACTTTCAACATGGCACTTTAACTAAGGCACTTCTACTAAAGCAAATACAAGCGTTAGTGCTACTTGCCAAGTTGGCTGGAAGTTCCCTTTTGTCTTTTTTCTCTCCATCTTCCTTCTTTTTCCTCTCTCTCCACCCTCCAACATGCTCATACTAATCTCCTTATTTGCAGTAACACCCTTTCTCCTCAAACTCTCAATTCTTTACCCCCCCCCCCTCCACCCCACAACCTGTAAATATCTCCCTCACTTTTGCCATCTCAATAATACTGCACTTATCACTTCCTGCTCTTTCTGAGCCCATACAATGTCACCACTTCCAATTCACTGCAGCATCTGCCTTCTTATGAATCCAGCTTACACCTTACCACCCTCACTCTCCTACTACTCCTAACTTCTGGGGATATTGCCTCAAACCCTGGTCCTCCACCTGCTAACTCTCACCCTCAGAATTAGCAGGCTACCTTCTCTGGCAGCAGCCATACCCCTCATTATCTCATCTCAAACGCCCTATTTCCATGAGTCAGTCCTCATCTTATGTGTGGCCTCTGGAATTCCCACTCATTCTCTAACAAACTTGCCTCTGTCAATTACCTTTTCTTGTTCAACTCCCACAATCTACTTACTATTACTGAAACCTGGCTCCTGGAATCCAACTCTACCTCTCCAGCTGCCCTCTCCCATGGTGGCCTCCTCTGGACTCACTCACCAAGACCCAGTGGATGAAAAGGAGTTGGAGCTGGACTTCTCCTCTCCCCACAAAGCACCACCCAGGTTCTTCCTACATCTCCCTCTCTTTCCCCCTGTTCTTTTGAAGTGAACTGCATTAATCTTTTTTCTCCAATTTGTCTGATGATTGCAGTAATTTACCGGCCTACTGGTCCTGTGTCATGCTTTTTCGATGATTTCTCCACATGACTGCCATACTTTCTCTCCTCCGAAGTCCCACAATTATCCTTGGTGACTTTAACTTTCCAATCAATGTTAACATCTCAGCCACTTCTCAACTACTCAACTTAACCTCTTCTTTTATTGTAACCTAGTACAATGGACACAAACCACCACTCACTCCAATGGCAACACCCTCAACATGGTATTCTCTCACCTATGCACTCCCTGCAACCTCTCCAACATCCCTTTTCCCACTCCAATCACAACCTTCTGCCTACAGCATACTGTCATCCTCTCTGGACACACTCACACCTCTCGCTACATGCAGAACCGAACCAGGCCTCGTCTGCTACAACCCTGGCAAACAGAAGACACCAGAAGTCTCAAGAGACACAGCCATGCTTCTGAGCAATAAAACTAAATCCATGCAAGACTTCACCCATTACAAATCTGCCCTTCTTAAATACAACTCCTGCCTCCACACTGCTAAAAAACCTACTACACCACTGTCGTCAAAACCCTCTCATCCGATCCTTGTCAACTCTTTTCTACCCTTAATTCCTTACTTCACCCCCCACTGCCTCATTTCAAAAACAAGATCAACACAATTTGTGATGAGATATCCAGCATCCAACTTTCTCCCCAAACCAACACACCAAGTCCCACACTGCACTTTCCTTCAACCCTGTTACCAATGAGGATGTTGCCAAACTCCTTTCCGCTGCCCACTTCACCACCTGTCCCTGGACCCTGTCCCCTCAAAATTACTATGATAACCTTCCTGCTCTATCTTAAGCTCTCTAACCCACATCTTTAACCTCTCTCTCTCCTCCAGCACCTTTCTCTCCCCTCTCAAACATGCACTGGTCACCCCCATACTTACAAAACCTTCACTGGACCCCACCTGTTTGAGTAACTTAAGACCCTTTTCCCTGCTTCCATTTGCCTCAAAGCTTCTTGAATGCTTTGCCCACAACCGAATGACAACAACCTTCTCTATCCCGTACAGTTCTGCTTTCACCTGCAACATTCCACTGAAACTGCCCTATTAAAACTCACCAATGACCTTCTAACTGCTAAAACCAACAGCCAGTACTCCATACTTATACTCTTAGACTTTTCTGCTGCCTTTGACACAGTTAACCACCCAGCCCTCCTCAACAAACTCTACTCCCTTGGTCCACAGTTAACCACCCAACCCTCCTCTTCTCTCTCTATACCTCTTCTCTGAGCCAGTTGATAACCTCCCATGACTTCCAATACCACCTCTATGCTGATGACACCAAAATCTATCTCTTAACTCCTCATCTCACCCCCTCAATCTCCTTATGTATCACAAATTTACTGAGCTACTTATAAGTATGCATCTCACACTATTTCCTTAAACTCAATCTTTCTAAAACTTAGCTTGTAACATTTCCTCCTCCCCGATCCCCTCCCATTGTTTCCTCCACACATGCCTGGGTGATATATGTAGAGATGAGCGAATTATTCAAAAATTCGATTCGGCTGATTCGCCGAATTTGTGGGAGAAATTTGATTCGATGCGAATTTATTCGCCGCGAATTTAACTTATTAAAAGGGTTTCTAGGCTTCAGAGAGCCTTTATATTAGTGCAGAACACTGTACCTTTAATTTAAATGCCCTTGGAGTCTGCTGGGGAAGAGAAATAATACTGTCAGTCAGTATGACATGCAGATGAGTGCCGTCGATCTTAGAATCACCGCACACTTCACTCATTTGGGCAGTCACGGGGCACGACGAAGAAGAAGAAGAATGAAAAGAAGAATGAAAAGAAGAAGAAGAAGAATGAAAAGAAGAAGAAGAAGAATGAAAAGAAGAATGAAAAGAAGAAGAAGAAGAATGAGAAGAAGAATGAAAAGAAGAATGAAAAGAAGAATGAGAAGAATGAAAAGAAGAATGAAAAGAAGAAGAAGAAGAATGAAAAGAAGAATGAGAAGAAGAATGAAAAGAAGAATGAAAAGAAGAATGAGAAGAATGAAAAGAAGAATGAAAAGAAGAAGAAGAATGAAAAGAAGCATAATGAAAAGAAGAATGAAAAGAAGAAGAATGAAAAGAAGAAGAAGAAGAATGAAAAGAAGAATGAAAAGAAGAAGAAGAGGAATGAAAAGAAGAAGCAGAATGAAAAGAAGAAGAATGAAAAGAAGAAGAAGAAGAATGAAAAGAAGAAGAAGAAGAATGAAAAGAAGAATGAGAAGAAGAATGAAAAGAAGAATGAGAAGAATGAAAAGAAGAATGAAAAGAAGAAGAAGAAGAATGAAAAGAAGAATGAGAAGAAGAATGAAAAGAAGAATGAGAAGAATGAAAAGAAGAATGAAAAGAAGAAGAAGAATGAAAAGAAGCATAATGAAAAGAAGAATGAAAAGAAGAAGAATGAAAAGAAGAAGAAGAATGAAAAGAAGAATGAAAAGAAGAAGAAGAAGAATGAAAAGAAGAATGAAAAGAAGAAGAAGAGGAATGAAAAGAAGAAGAAGAATGAAAAGAAGAAGAATGAAAAGAAGAAGAAGAAGAATGAAAAGAAGAAGAAGAAGAATGAAAAGAAGAATGAGAAGAAGAATGAAAAGAAGAATGAAAAGAAGAATGAGAAGAATGAAAAGAAGAATGAAAAGAAGAAGAAGAAGAATGAAAAGAAGAATGAGAAGAAGAATGAAAAGAAGAATGAAAAGAAGAAGAATGAAAAGAAGAAGAAGAAGAATGAAAAGAAGAATGAAAAGAAGAATGAAAAGAAGAAGAAGAAGAATGAAAAGAAGAATGAGAAGAAGAATGAAAAGAAGAATGAAAAGAAGAAGAATGAAAAGAAGAAGAAGAAGAATGAAAAGAAGAATGAAAAGAAGAAGAAGAAGAAGAATGAAAAGAAGAAGAATGAAAAGAAGAATGAAAAGAAGAAGAAGAAGAATGAAAAGAAGAAGAAGAAGAATGAAAAGAAGAAGAATGAAAAGAAGAATGAAAAGAAGAAGAATGAAAAGAAGAAGAAGAAGAAGAAGAAGAATGAAAAGAAGAAGAAGAAGAATGAAAAGAAGAATGAGAAGAAGAATGAAAAGAAGAATGAAAAGAAGAATGAGAAGAATGAAAAGAAGAAGAAGAAGAATGAAAAGAAGAATGAAAAGAAGAATGAAAAGAAGAATGAGAAGAATGAAAAGAAGAAGAAGAAGAATGAAAAGAAGAAGAAGAAGAATGAAAAGAAGAACGAAAAGAAGAAGAATGAAAAGAAGAAGAAGAAGAATGAAAAGAAGAATGAGAAGAAGAATGAAAAGAAGAATGAGAAGAAGAATGAAAAGAAGAATGAAAAGAAGAATGAAAAGAAGAAGAAGAAGAATGAAAAGAAGAAGAAGAAGAATGAAAAGAAGAATGAAAAGAAGAAGAAGAAGAATGAAAAGAAGAAGAATGAAAAGAAGAATGAAAAGAAGAAGAAGAAGAATGAAAAGAAGAAGAAGAAGAATGAAAATAAGAATGAAAAGAAGAAGAAGAAGAATGAAAAGAAGAAGAAGAAGAATGAGAAGAAGAATGAAAAGAAGAATGAAAAGAAGAATGAAAAGAAGAATGAGAAGAAGAAGAAGGAGAATGAAAAGAAGAAGAAGAAGAATGAAAAGAAGAATGAGAAGAAGAATGAAAAGAAGAATGAAAAGAAGAATGAGAAGAATGAAAAGAAGAAGAAGAAGAATGAAAAGAAGAAGAAGAAGAATGAAAAGAAGAACGAAAAGAAGAAGAATGAAAAGAAGAAGAAGAAGAATGAAAAGAAGAATGAGAAGAAGAATGAAAAGAAGAATGAGAAGAAGAATGAAAAGAAGAATGAAAAGAAGAATGAAAAGAAGAAGAAGAAGAATGAAAAGAAGAAGAAGAAGAATGAAAAGAAGAATGAAAAGAAGAAGAAGAAGAATGAAAAGAAGAAGAAGAAGAATGAAAAGAAGAATGAAAAGAAGAAGAAGAAGAATGAAAAGAAGAAGAAGAAGAATGAAAATAAGAATGAAAAGAAGAAGAAGAAGAATGAAAAGAAGAAGAAGAAGAATGAGAAGAAGAATGAAAAGAAGAATGAAAAGAAGAATGAAAAGAAGAATGAGAAGAAGAAGAAGGAGAATGAAAAGAAGAAGAAGAAGAATGAAAAGAAGAATGAGAAGAAGAATGAAAAGAAGAATGAAAAGAAGAATGAAAATAAAAAGAAGAAGAATGAAAAGAAGAAGAAGAAGAATGAAAAGAAGAAGAATGAAAAGAAGAATGAAAAGAAGAAGAAGAAGAATGAAAAGAAAAAGAAGAAGAATGAAAAGAAGAATGAAAAGAAGAAGAAGAATGAAAAGAAGAAGAAGAAGAAGAATGAAAAGAAGAATGAAAAGCTGAAGAAGAAGAATGAAAAGAGGAATGAAAAGAAGAAGAAGAAGAATGAAAAGAAGAAGAAGAAGAATGAAAAGAAGAATGAAAAGAAGAAGAAGAATGAAAAGAAGAATGAAATGAAGAAGAAGAAGAAGAAGAATGAAAAGAAGAAGAAGAATGAAAAGAAGAAGTATTCCAGTACAGCAAAAAGTGTATCTGCAGAGAGCTCCGCTATTTCTGACAGTTCTCTGACAGTTCCTTCACATTTACAGCGGTTGAAACATTGTATCTATTTATTTCCGAATAAAAACATCTGTATCCTAAATGGAAACAAATAGATACAATGTTTCAACCGCTGTAAATGAACTGTCAGAACTGTCAGAAATAGCGGAGCTCTCTGCAGTGACACTTTTGCCGGCTGATCGGGAAAAATTCGATTCGTGCACCCGAAGTTTGCTAAAATTCGGATTCGATGCGAATTGAATTTTTCCTGATATTCGAAACGAATTCCACTTCGCCAGGTTCGATTCGCTCATCTCTAGATATATGTAATCCTAGACTCTGACCTTTCCTTCAGCAGAACACACAAATTCCTTGCACATAATAGTGGGAGGTGAGCCAATAATCTAACACTGTAAAGTACAAGTTCTAATAGATTTTAAAGCCATTAAATGAAATACTCTGGTCATGCATAGTGATGGGTAAATCTGCTGGGGTTTCAAGGCCCATGGAAACTCTGGAGGAGCTGCAGAGATCCAAATCTCAGGTGGGAGAGTCTGTCCACAGGACAACTATTGGTCGTGCACTCCACAAATCTGGCCTTTATGGAAGAGTGGCAAGAATAAAGCCATTGTTAAAAGAAAACCATAAGAAATCCTGCTTGCAGTTTGCAAAAAGCCATGTGGGGGACACAGCAAACATGTGGAAGAAGGTGCTCTGATCAGATGAGACCAAATTTGAACTCTTTGGCCTAAAGGCAAAATGCTATGTGTGGCGGAAAACTAACACTGCACATCACCCTGAACACACCATCCCCACCACGAAATATGGTGGTGGCAGCATCATGTTGTGAAGATGCTTTTCTTCAGCAGGGACAGGGAAGCTGGTCAGAGTTGATGGGAAGATGGATGGAGCCAAATACAGGGCAGTCTTAGAAGACAATCTTTTAGAGTCTGCAGAAGACTTGAGACTGGTGCGGAGGTTTACCTTCCAGCAGGACAGAGACCCTAAACATACAGCTAGAGCTACAATGGAATGGTTTAGATCAAAGCATATTCAAGTGATAGAATGGCCCAGTCAGACCTAAAGTCCAGACCTAAATCCAATTGAGAATCTGTGGCAAGAGTTGAAAATTGCTGTTCACAGATTCAATCTGTCAGAGCTTGAGCTATTTTGCAAAGAAGAATGGGCAAACATTGTACTCTCTAGATGTGCAAAGCTGGTAGAGACAGCCCCAAAAAAACTTGTAGCTGTAATTGCAGTGAAAGGTGGTTCTACAAAGTATTGACTCCGGGGGGCTAAATACAAATGCACGCCACACTTTTCACATATTTATTTGTAAATTATTTTGAAAATCATTCATCATTTTCCTTCCACTTCACAATTATGTGTCACTTTGTGTTGGTCTATCACATAAAATCCCAATAAAATACATTTGTTTTTGGTTGCAACATGACAAAATGTGGAAAATTTCAAGGGGTATGACTATATATATATATTTATAAAAAATAAAAATGAACCAGGAAAGGGATTCAGTGACCAAAGCAATCTGACTTAAAGTACAGTCTCTAATCTCTCTTTATGCAGTTTGTCATCTTCCCCTACTATTTCACTATAAATGCTTCCAAATCAATTATACTGGATGCTTTTATAGTTAGGTGGCTGCTAAAGCAAAAGTCCCTTTTTGGCCCATCCAAACATTGTGTCCATAGTTGAAAGGCTATGCTGTGCTATATGATATAGTTCTTGTATACAAATCTGCACCAAAATTTGCTAATTTCAAACCTGGAGGATTTACCACAAACCCATTATACATTAGTGGAACCTGAGACGAATCCCTAGTCATGCACACAGATCCATGACTGTAGAGATTCTCCGATATTTCATGTACATAGCCATTAGTGTTGTTTCTGCATGCAAAGAGAATGTTTTGCTGTGTAAAACGTTAACTTGCAATTTCTAAAGGAAAAGGCAATGTCTTGCCCTTCATGGTAGTTGCAACTCATTAACAAGTGCCTGGCTTCAATCCAGAGGCTTCAGCTTTCAAAAGAAGTGTCTAATGATCTGGATTCATTCAATTAGTTACATTCAGTACAGAGATATGTTACATTTTGAAGGAGGATACTATTTCTGTGTTAATCTTAAAAAAGGTGTTATGCCAGTACAAATAAAAAGAATAAACCACGCAAATGCACAGAAAGTATACATACTGGACTTGAAAAGTGCATTGCATTTTTTCTACATGCCTGCTATTCCATATTTTATGACTATTTGATTTATAGATCTGCAATTTTTTCCTGTTAAGACTATCTATATATAAAACTAGTCAGTCAGCGTTTTTTTTAAATTATCACTAAGATCAGATCTTTTTGCTGCACTTGTGTCTTTTGTTTTTGTAAGTCTAAGCAGACTCACAGTATACCTTTACTAAGAAGTGATTGACATGCCTTATGCAGCACTACTAGGCAGAAAGCATACCATGCATATGTAACAAGAAAATATTGTTCACAAAACAATAGTGCAGCGCTTAGATGAATTAAAATGTATGTGCAATAGAATAGCACAACGTAAATATATCAAACTCATGTGTCACCACAAACTGAAAAAATAAAACAAAGGAATCCAAATGTGAATGTGAAAACTGAGAATTCAGTGGTTCTTCAATTATGAGGGAAATGACAGATGTGGATACCAAACACCACCAAACGTCTTAGTGATAGACCACACAGCACCTTGGCATACAACATAGGGAAGATTACCAGAATCATTTGACCCCCAATTAAGAGTTGTCAACCAGTGCTTGTGTATCAATCCATGATATCCAGCTTTCCTCAAAACCACATGTCAAATGATGGTACTGCTGCATTATATCAGACTGCTGCACATATACAGTTGCAAGAAAAAGATTGTGAACCCCTTGGGATTACTAGGAGTTTTGCATGAATTGGGCATGAAATGTGCTCTGAACGTCATCTATGTCACAACAATAGAAGAACACATTCTGCTGAACATAATACTACACAAACATTAGATGTTGCCATGGTTTAATTGCACATAACATGTAAACATTCACAATGCAGGGAGGAAAAAGCATGTGAGGCCCTAGCTTAATGACTTCTCCCAGAGCTAATTGGAGCCAGGAGTGAGCCAACCTTGACTCCAATCAGTGTGGTGATATTGGATGTGTTGTTGACAGATGTCCTGCCCTTAAACACACACCTATTTTGGGTTTACTGGTTTCAAGAAGCACTGTCTGATGTGAACCATGCCTCGCAGAGAAGAGCTCTCAGAAGACCTACGATCAAGAATTGTTGACTTGCTTGAAGCTGGAAAGGGTTACAAAAATATCTCCAAAAGCCTTGATGTTAATGTGTCCACGGTAAGACAGACTGTCTACAAATGGAGAAAGCTTAGCACTGTTGCTACTCTCCCTAGGCGTGGTCGTCCTGTAAAAATGACTGCAAGAGCACAGCGCAGAATGCTGCATGAGGTAAAGAAGAATCCCAGAGTGTCAGCTAAAGACCTACAGAAATCTCTGGCATATGCTAACATTTTTGTTGACACATCTACAATAAGGAAAACATTAAACAAGAATGGAGTACATGGGAGGACACCACGGAGGAAGCCATTGCTGTCCAAAAAGAATATTGCAGCACGTTTGAAGTTTGCAAAAGAGCACCTGGATGTTCCACAGCACTATTGGCAAAATATACTGTGGACAGATGAAACCAAGATTGAGTTGTTTGGGAAGAACACACAACACTATGTGTGGAGAAACAGCACAACAGCATCAAAACCTCATCCCCACTCAGTTGGACAGAGTATCATGAAAAAGAAAAAGATGCGCTCTCCATAGTGAAATCCCAATTAAAACACCAATTTACTGTGGTAAATGCACTTACAATGAAAAGATAACAATCAGATGTACTAGCAGAACTTGACTAAAAAATCAAGCCAAACTATAGCTAACACTTTTTAAGCAGTTACAGAACCATTTTTTTTATGTTGGTATAAAGGTTTTTTTTTATAAATAAATAAAAATTTGACTATTGTAGCACCCCTGTCAGTTTTAAATGTTTTGTCTCAACGCTCTAACTGCCGCTTTTGTTAGACAGCTTGGTCTGTTAAAGGAAGTTGAAAATTAACAGATTTACTGGAAGAATCGCCAGATGAAAATAAAGGGAAAAAAGCCTAAAAATGAAAAAGAATGCACCCACCACATCTAAAAATTCATAAACTGTAATATATTACATTTTTGTATTTGGGTTTAATGCCATCTTAAGAGAGATTGTTGTTATGGTGCTTTATCACAGCCTTTCTCAACCAGGGTGCCCAGGCATCGTGGGGTGCCGTGAGGTTTCCTCAGGGGTGCCTTGGCAAAATATCTAAAAATTGCCCAAAATTTGTATACAAGCCAGCAGGTGGAACAATTCTGCCTTTTAGTTACACAAAGCCACAGGTTTTCATTGTGCACCATTGCAACCTTCTAGCCACCAGCATCCCGACAACCAATGACATCATCAGTTGAAGAGGAGGATGTCAGTTGCCAGCACAGCATCCTTGTTTGACCCTCCCCTGCCCCTCTCCATCAGTGCTGGGGTCACATTGAGTGATGGAGAAAAACTGAGGGAGAGGAGAAACACTGGAATACTAGTCAGTACCAGTGAGTGAAAGTGTATTTGGTTTGGAAGAATAAACCACCTCTAACGTTGGGTGCCCTACATGTGTGGATGCTGCTGCGTTACATAAAACTATTAGATTAGTTTTTCCCATTTTAGAATGGGGTGCCCTTTTAAAATTATAGACAGTCTAGAAGCACCCCATAATTTGAAAGGGTGCCTCGGGACTGTCCATAATTTGAAAGGGTGCCTTGAATGAAAAAAAAGGTTGAGAAACACTGCTTTAACAGATGAAATGATAAGATACAAACTAGTAGAAAAAACAGTCAGCATTGATAAGAGAATGATTGCCATTGGAAAATGATTTAATTCTAGCAAAGACTATTACAATTTCAAAGCCAAAGTGGAACTGCTGTAGTTTAGACAAACTCCCTCAGTCAGGGGACTACTGGCACCATACAGGTTGCGAATTCAGAATCTGTATGTCATAGGGCACATATTCAGGTCCAGTACAAAGTTACAATAATAGGCTCATCTAACCAGCAGTGCAAGAGCTGCACATACATAGAAAAAGTGCGGCTTTGGGTGTGGTTCAACACAGGACATTGCACACTATGCTGCATGCAAAAGATGCACTGTGGCACAGGGGCGGAATGACAACTCATGGGGCCCCAAGGCAATAGGGGATCATGGGACCCCTGTGTCCTTGCCCACACTCAAAGCACACCCAAAAAAACCTATAAAAAAGGTACTAGGGGCATTTCATGGGGCCCCCTACTGACCCCGGGCCCTCGGGCAGTGCCCGAGTGCTCGAATGGTCAGTCCACCCCTGCTGTGGCATGAATGCAAGCAAAATGTATACTTTAAAAATCTGCCTTACTTCAACTGCTAGAAAGGTTCATGTAATTACTGCCCAGAGGTTGCCATCTTAGGTGTAACTAAATATGACGCGGCCATTCTAAGTAAACTATTGTGCACTCAACCTAGTGGGCTAGCTGAATTCTACAATGTAAAGAAAGGAACCATTAAACTGGGCACAGATCTTTTTGCTGCACTAAATGTACAATTAGTGGATGGTCTTATCACAAACATTTCACCACTCAGTGACATCTCACTTGGGCTAGGCAAAGAACACATCAAACAAAATTTAAATGGTGACCAGATGTGAAATCAATTTGTCAGAAATGAAGATGCTTACTTTTTTTTGTAAGAGTAGCTATTTCCCAAGAACTTAATAAATTACTAGCGCAAGATGCAATTGAAAAATATTGATGTTGACTGAGCAATTGGTGTTGAATATGAGATAGGTTGATATGTTTGAAGGGGAGTGGGACTGGAGTAGCAGCACATTTTCTTTTTAACTGTAACGTATGAGACCTTACACTTTTACTTTTATATGCAGATGCCAATAATGACTAGTTGAATTACAGAATGCTGCACATCCAATGGACCATACTGTGTGTCCAAGGCAAGAAAAATGTTTTTCACTATGAACTGAGAGTCCAAAAGATAGAAGTGAAGACTAAAATGCATTACAACCTACTATGTATTTGTCAGCCAAGAAAAGTACATTTGTATTTGTACTATTATAGATTTGAGGAAACACATGTAAGATATTTAGTATCTGACTGTAAGTATTTAATTAGTAATTAATAAGCAATCAGTTGATGTGCACTCTGATTCCATTTATGTAAAACTTCCCTGATTGCCTTGATTATTCCTAAATAAAATGATTGTATAATCCCTAATACAATGTCCTAGACAACTGGTCATGTGAATTTTCCTGACCATATAAAACTTTGTAACCAGTACACACAGACAGATGCAAGATGGCAACTGTGAACAGTGCAGCAGCCCTGATAGAAAACACAGGCAGACACTAATCTCAGGGCCTTTGCCAACAGCACATGCACTCACAGATACCTATATCTCCTCCAGACTCCCTGAAAATTGCTCACCACATTCTGCCTGTGGCTTCACCATCTGACTTACAAGCATATAAAGATTCAGAGGTCCCTAAGGTGGCAGACCTCAGGACCTTGATGCGTCTGCTCCTAACTAAGGTAGAGCTTAAGTCTGACTTGGACTCATTTCCAACCCACGTAGAGGAAGTCAAACAGGATATAACCTACATTATTGCCAAAAGTGTTGGGACACCTGCCTTTACATGCTCATGAACGTTAATGGCATCCCAGTCTTAGTCCATAGATTTCAATATTGGGTTGGCCCACCCTTTGCAGCTATAACTGCTTTAACTCTTCTGGGAAGGCTGTTCACAAGGTTTAGGAGTGTGTCTATGGGAATGTTTGACTATTCTTCCAGAAGCGCATTTGTGAGGTCAGGCACTGATGTTGGTCGAAAAGGCCTAGCCTGCAGTCTCCACACTAATTCATCCCAAAGATGTTCTATCAGGTTGAGGTCAGTAATCTGTGCAGGTCAGTCTAGTTCCTCCACCCCAAACTCGCTCATTCATGTTCCCAAAAAGTTAGGAGCATGAAATTGTCCAAAATGTCTTGGTATACTGATGCTTTAAGAGTTCCCTTCATTGGAACTAAGGGGCCAAACCCAACCCCTGAAAAACAACCCCACACCATAATCCCCCTTCCACCAAACTTTACACTTGGCAGAATGCAGTCAGGCAAGTACCATTCTCCTGGCAACCACCAAATCTAGGCATGTCCATCGAATTGCCAGACAGAGAAGCGTGATTTGTCACTCCAGAGAACACATCTCCACTGCTCTAGAGTCCAATGACAGCATGCTTTACATCACTGCACCCGACGTTTCATGTGGCTTACTACTTTGTGGCTGAGTTGCTGTTGTTCCCAGATGCTTCCACTTTGTTATAATACCAACAGTTGACCGTGGAATATTTAGTAGCAAAGAAATTTCACGGATGGACTTATTGCATAGGTGGAAACCTATCACGATACCACGCTTGAATTCACTGAGCTCCTGAGATTACCCAATATCTCCCTGTACTACGTAGTTATCCACTTGGGAAGGGTAATATACTGGCGTACACTCAATACCTAGAAGGAGTGGGTAGAAATTTAATAAATCTTCTCTACTGTTTAACCTGACCCGGATCTTTTATTGTGACCAAAAAGTACAATATAACATCATCACACTCACATTTGACAGACATTTGACCAACACCTCAATATTGTCTGATAGAGAATTGTAGTCTCTGTATTCTAATGAACAATCCATGTGTGCAAGCCTATTAAGCAGCTGACAGATGGAATAAAGCTACCGGTAGCAAACCTGCAACTACTGCAGAGCCCCTTCTACAAAGCCAGCAACCCAGAATGCGGTTGGTTGTCCCAAGAGACACTGGGAGATGTAGATGCCTGTACAGTCATAAACAGCTGGGACAAACTGCTAAGCAAGGCTCGCTGTTTCTTGAAGCTCTGATGGACTTCAGGAGGCTTCCGTTGGACGGCAAGAAACACCGTCCACTGTGGGGAATATGCATACATGATTGAAGTAATTATTGAATAAACCCCTTGCGTTTTGTATTGAGACAGCAGAGGTATACCATTCATTAGACACAGTGAGCAACATGAAAATAAATAGTAAAAACTATAATAATAAAGAGAAAAGTTTAAAATGAATTGCACTAATAAAATAAATTCTTTTATATAAGAATAAATCTATGTACTTGTGATGATATCGTTTGTCCATATTAGAAGATCTATACATGACTCTATAACTCCTATATATTAACAGTTAACATGTGTATACATATAAAAATTTATATATATATATATAATATATATATTAACTACTATAGATGTTAAAAAAACTGACAGCATATATATAAGTATGAGACTAATAAAGATGCTAAAAAACTGACAGCACAAGCAGATAAAATGTTAATTTATAAAAAAAAAACTAAGTTTCTGTTAGAAATAAGGATGTTGTCCTAATTGGATAACTACATCTAAGTATGACTAACCCTATGAATGAATAGTAGTTACCCAGCTGGAAATTAACTATTCTGGTGATAAAGGAATATACTGTATATCAAAAATTATCTGTTAAGCATAAACAGTGCATAACTGTCAGGGCTGGGCTCCTGCTACTTAATGAGCAGCTCTTTTCTTTCAGTGCTTAGAAACTGCACAGCTGTCAGTTAATTACTACATCTAAGTATGACTAACCCTATGAATGAATAGTAGTTACCCAGCTGGAAATTAACTATTCTGGTGATAAAGGAATATACTGTATATCAAAAATTATCTGTTAAGCATAAACAGTGCATAACTGTCAGGGCTGGGCTCCTGCTACTTAATGAGCAGCTCTTTTCTTTCAGTGCTTAGAAACTGCACAGCTGTCAGTTAATTACCAGCTGCTCATTGTCTCCACAGTGACTCACCTGGATATCATTACTTGACTGATGGTACTAATTTCCAACTCCTCAGATCTCCAGGGGACATGCTGTTTAATGTAAAATATAGGCTGTCTTCCTTTGGCAGAACCAGGAGAACATTTTGGATTTTGTCATTTTCAATGGTTTGGCTTCAATGCCGAATAATGTTAGACCCTAGCTTTCCTTGTTATAATGGACAAAGAAATGGTGGGGCACACTGTGTTTCACACTGTCCTGCTCCGTAAATCGTTGGTGTTCACCAAATCTGGTGCACATGGTGAGAATAGTACGGCCAACGTAAAATAGACCACAAGGATACCTAAGGCTGTACACCACAAACGTGTGCCACAATTGATGAACTGTTTGATTTGAAATGTTCAACCATCTTGCTCAGTGAAACTCTTTAGCCCATGTTGTAAAAATCCTCCTGAGGAAGGCATGTGACATCACGTGAAGGGGTCCTGCCAGACTCCAAAACGTTGCCTTGCTGTAATTATGTGACCATTCATTAAAACGTTTGAACCCATATTGGTAATCCTCGTTGTGCTGGTGACAGTCTCCCTTGCAACCCTTCCCCTTTCCCCAAAAAATAGGAAAAATATCTTAAACCAATTTTTACACAAGAACAAATAGACAAAAACCTATATTTCAGACACAAGTAGTCGATTAGAAAGAGTTATCGAATAGCAGGTTAAAAACTCTAGATGCATTGATATAGGGTCTTTAGTGTTCTGCATTCCTTTTTCCCATCAGTACACAAAACATTTTGGCCATATGGAACGGGGATGATATTATTCTCCATATTTTCTGGGAATGACTAAAAGTGATTTCTAGAACGGCATCAATTGCCTAAACAAATTCACCGAATTTCCAATTACATCAAAATCTGGCTTTTCCTTCTCCATCATAATTCCATATCACATGAACATTTGCAAACACTTTCTTTTAGTGTATCTTGTGAATGCTTGTAAAGCTTGCATCCCAGCACTTAGGTGCAGACAGAAGCCCATACCGTATCTCAATAGTTCACAAGAATTAATGACATTAAATTTATGGAAGCTCTTGCTTCCATGATCAAAGGAATTAAAGTGGCTTTCCACAGAGGTAGGTAGTTTTACTAGTTAGAATATACTTTTGCAGCTTACTATATATCTACTCTTGCATCAGCCACATCCTGAGAAGTTCCTTTATGCTCCCATTGGCAATGTACCTGACGTTGCTTTAGATATGCATTAGTCATCACAGAGCAGGAACCTATCCCCACATGTCCATACTTTGCTGACCCCCCCCCCCCCCCATTTACACCTCCCTTCTAACCTGGTTATCTGGCCTTTTCAGCTCTTTTACTGATTCTTTTTCAACCATCCCTACCATATTTGTTTACCCCCAGGTCATTTTATATACCTATCCTTGGACATCCTGGGTGTCCTATACCATGTCATGGTGGCCACTGCTGGTCAATGGTCAAATATCTCTTTTATATTGTTTTCCCCTTGCTATATTACAGTACAAATTGTTGAGAAAACCAAAGGAGACCCAGAGATGGGGGCCAAAAGATGTCTGGATACGGTATTATTACACAATATGTGATCTGGCTCTGTCTGTATAATATAAGTTATGTCAATGTTCTGTGTTGGCCAATGTTGCCCACTTTAAATACAGAATTTCTAAATAAAATGTATTTGTCTACTGAAAAATGTAAATGCACTGGCTTTTTGACACCATAACTAAATGATTTTACCTTTATCTGAAATTGCTGTTTTTTTAAGTGTTTCCATTTAACAGTATTAAACCCAAAAGCAAACATTACAGGGGGTATAGAAAAGAATCACCCTCCTTTAAAATAATCACATTCTGTTGCTTTGCAGTCTGAAATGAAGACAGGCACAGTTTTTGTTTTATCCATCTGGATTTATAACATCCAAGTGAAGGATTTACCACCAGCCTGTCAGAAAATATAAAAAAAAATCAAAAACAGAATCACTCAGTTTTAAAAGGATCACCCCCTTGTGTCAGTATTTTGTTGAACCACCTTTTGATTTATTTACACCTTTAGTCTGTTGGGATATGTCTCTACTAACTTTGTACATCTAGACTTTGCAATATTTTCCCACTCTTCTTTGCAGAACTGCTTAAGTTCAGTTACATTTGATGGTGACTGTTTGTGGACTGCAGTTTATAAAGCATTCCACAGATTTTCAATGGGTTTTAAGTCTGGGCTCTGACTAGGCCATGCAAGAACATTTACCCTTTTCAACTTCAACCACTGTTTGGTCATTTTTACTGTGTGCTTTGGGTCATTATCATGTTGGTAGTTAACTTTCTTCCCATTGGCTGGCTTTTTGGCAGGGGGCAACAGATTTTCCTCAAGAATTTTATGGTATTTTGCCCCATCCATTTTTCCTTCTATCCTGACAAGTGGTCCAGTCCCTGCTCCAGAGAAAGACCCACATAACAGGTTACTACCACCTCCAAGCTTTACTGTAGGAATGGTGTTATTTGGATGGTGAGCTATATTGGATTTCTGCCAGACATATAATTTAGTGTTGAGGCTAAAAAATTTAATTTTAGTCTCATCTGTTCATAACACTTTTTACATAACCTCAGAATCTTCAAGGTGCGTTTTGGCAAATCTCTGTAGTGACTGCATGTAGCCTTTCTTGAAGAGGGTTTTTTTCGTGCAACATTCCCATACAAGCCACATTTGCTCTAGGCCCCTTGGTAGTCTATCTGATCAATTTCGTCCTGGCTTTTTCATCCAATTGGAAGTGGCGTCCTGATCCAAGGAGGGTCTGTATTGTACCAAATGCCTTCCACTTCTTACTAATTATTATTATTATACAGGATTTATATAGCGCAAACAGTTTGCTCGGTGCTTTAATATACTTCACTGTGCTTCTAGGCAGTGATAAAGACTGTTATAATTTTTGTATCCATCTCTTGACATGTGCCTCTCCACAACTTTATCCCGGATATTTTTTGACAGTGCCTTGCCACCAATAATTGATTGTTTGCTTCAGTTGCACTATCAGGGACTGAAATGCTCCAGGAAATCTCTTTTCATGCTGAGCTAAACAAAACGACCACAGCTTATCACAGTTGAAAGTAAAATGGTTTGTGTGCCATTGAGAAGATGATTTGCTACACCTGACTGAGTTTACAAGTCATTTTTAGGAAGGGCGTGATCCTTTTTCCAACTCAGTAATTCCGTATTTTAAGCTTTTAATTTTTTTTTCTGACATGTCCATGTTAATTCTTTCACTTGAATGTTATACGTTGCACTGATTATATACAGCTGGATAAAACAAAAACTGTCTGTCTTCATTTCAGGTTGTAAAGCAATAAAATTTGATTATTTTAAAGGAGGGGGTGTTTCTTTTCTATACTCACTATATTACAGTATATTACAGCCTACCATTTCCTATATGTGATGGCTGCATTCTTTTTTTAGGCTTTTCTTCTTCTATTTTCATCTGGTGATCCAGCCAGTCAGTCTGTTGTTTTTCAAAAGAACAAGCTCTCCAGCAGAATGCATCAGTTACAGAGATCAGATAATAAATTTAACACTGACAGGGGTGCTTACAATGGTCAGCTTTTATTTATTCATGTAAATCCTGTATCCCAGAAGGAAGAAAACTCTTGCTGTAACTGCGTATAAAGTATTAGCTGGAGTTTGGCTTCAAATTTTCAGTGTATTTAAATCTGCTGGTACATCTAACCACCCCCCCCCACACACACACACACACACTGACAATTTTGCTGCCCAGAGGTGCCCCTGCATTCATTCGTCCAGAGTGAGAATGCTCTACAGGAGGTGTGTTACTGGCCAGATTACCAAGTGAAAAGACAGAGGAAAAAAGTATAAGAAAAGAAAACTGATGCAGCCACCACATCTAAGGACTGGTAAATGCACTGTACCATATTAAACTTTTGGGTTTAATATTGCTTTTTCATTCAATTATAAACATTACATGTTTACTTACTTGCAATGATTTTTTTATATAAATACATGTTTTTATTTGTACTGTCTTAGAAATTAATTTTAAACTTATTTAAAATGATTGGACTTATGTGGTGAAAGAAGTAATCTTGTGTTTTCAATGCTTCAAAAAAGGTACACATCTAGTTTGTGTTTGGACCAATTAATCTAATTGCAAATGTTGGTTCATTTTTTAAACTACAGTTAATTGGGAGCCTGAATTCTTTTACTATAGACTCTAATTAATTAATTTTGCAATAAAAAATGACATTCTTGAAATGTTAACTGAAATAAGAAAGCAACTTGATCTGAATTATACATTCTTGTGATATTAGATATTCAGACTTTAAAACGCCCAAATAAGTATTTGTATCTTTACAGGAAACTTGGGTTTATTAACCATTTACTTGCCGGGCACTTTTACCCCCTTCCTGCCCAGGCCAATTTTCAGGTTTTAGTGCTGTCGCACTTTGAATAACAATTGCTCGGTCATGCAACACTGTACCCATATGAAATTTTTATAATTTTGTTTTCACACAAATAGAGCTTTCTTTTGGTGGTATTTAATCACCACTGGGTTTTTTATTTTTTTGCACTAAAAAGTGAAAAAAGAGAGAACATTTTGGGGAAAAAAAAGGTTTTCTTTGTTATTATTATAACATTTTGCAAACAGGTAATTTTTCTCCTTCACTGATATACGTTAATGAGCCTGCACTGATAAAAAGCACTGATGGACACTGATAAGCAGCACTGATGGGCACTGACTGGCGGCACTGACTGGCGGCACTGGCAGGAACTGATGGGCAGCACTGATGGGCAGCACTGATCAGGCGGCACTGATGGGCATTGATGAGGAGGCAGTGATGATACTGCACTGATATGCGGCACTGATGGGCACTAATAGGCAGCACTGAAGGGCACTGACTGGTGGCACTGGCAGGAACTGATGGGCAGCACTGCTGGGCACTGATGGGCAGCACTGTTGGGCATTGATGGGCAGTGTTGGGGCTGCACTGATAATCAGTGCAGATGTCTGCTTTGACAGTTGCTGGTTACCGGCAGTACTTTCCTCACGCTGTGACAGTGTGAGGAAAGTACTGCGATAAATGACAAGTTTATTTACATAGTGGTGTGCTGTGATTGGACACAGCTGATCATGTGGTAAAAGGCTGCTGTGATTGGCTTTTTACCATGTCATATGATCAGCTGTGTCCAAAGAACACAAAAATCACAGACAGCGCTGGGTGTGCACCGCTGGGGGCGTGCGGGGGTGCCTGCTGGAGGACTTCATATGACACCCTCCTAGAACAGGATGAACATGCTGTAGCCATCATTCGGCTATAGTGTGGCAGTAAAGTGGTTAATTAGTGTCATAGCAAACAAGCTATGCACTAAAATATGCATTTGACGAATATCAGTGCAACTTAGAAACTTGAATTTGTATCCATGTGTAGTTAAACAATTAAAATTGCTAGAAATACGTTGATATTTTTTAGGTACTATATACTGTGAGGAGTATCAGTTGTGAAACCATGCAATTTAAAAAAATCCTATCTTCAATATAATAATAATAATAATCTTCAAGATTAAAAGAAATAATGAAAAGGATTTTATGTTTTATAAATGCTGACAATATAACATCGTCTAGTCTATTAATATAAAAATCATCCTGCATTCACTGCAAATTGTTATAAATGCAAAAAATTTACAACAACACTCTTCATATATCTGACTATAAACAATGTGGACCGTCCACCAGCCCCTTGACAATGTCCTTTGTTGACGAAATGCATTGTAAAACGTTTAGCGGAGACATCATCGGGCATGCCTGCTGTTCCGAGCAGAGCTGTGATACATGTCTGTCTTTACATTTGTACATACAGTACATTTGTGAGTACCTTTTCATTTTATTTAGTAAACATGGATGTTTCACATACTAAACCTTGCAGTGTTTTTTAGACATGTGTAGAGCAAAAAAGTTGTTTAGTTTCAATTCATATACAGTAGATTTGTTAAGTGAACAATTTTGTTTTGGTGCATTTGTTAAATTTGAATAATTTATTTTCGTAATTTGTTTAGTTTAGTTTTGTTTATTCGTTTTCAAATAGATTAGAAATTTAAGAAGTATTCTAAATCAAATTGAATATCCAAAATGTAGTTATGCACTACTTGTTGATATACTGTTTACATAATTGTAATTTTATCAGATAAAAAGAAGTTTTCACAACATGAGAGCCTTCATTATGGGCCCCACAGAATATGTTACATGAAATTAAAGGTAAGTTTATCTTCATTATGTGCAAAAAGTATAAACTCCCAAAACTGCGCTAGATAAATATAAACAAAATCCCCAACATATATTTCTTGCAAATTATAACCGTGTCCCAAATGCCCCCCTACCTATTATAAATTTTTCTAAATATATATCACTTTTATAATTATATCCATGCTCTAAATACCACGCTGCCACTTTAAACTGTTAAACATAGGCAAAAAAATATTTAAAGAAAAAATATTTCAGTGGCGCATGTATCAATGAACTATATAACATTCCCAAAACAATATCTAATTATAAATATTGATAATATCAGTGATCTATATAGTACATAAAAAAGTCCAAATAATTCAGATCCTAAAAGTCCTGCCTGAAACATAGGAAAAACATAGGAAAAGAAGGAGCGAAAATGTCATGGTCCTGAGAGACTGACAATATTGCTGTCTGCTGTGTCCTGGCTCATTCCTCCAGAGGTGTGTTACTGGCCAGATCACCAGGTGAAAACAGAGGGGGAAAAGACAAAGAAAAGAAAATTGATGCAGCCACCACATATAATGATCGTATTGGAAGGAAGATACAGTATATTGGCCTTGGAGACCGGGAACGGTTATCCTAGGAGTCCAGTACTATAGGTTGAAGGGAGAATTACTTGATCTGGTCCTTGGAGGATTATTTACTAAAGCTCAATATTAGAGATGAGCGAATCGAACCTGGCGAAGTGGAATTCGTTTCGAATATCAGGAAAAATTCGATTCGCATCGAATCCGAATTTTAGCAAACTTCGGGTGCACGAATCAAATTTTTCCCGATCAGCCGGCAAAAGTGTCACTGCAGAGAGCTCCGCTATTTCTGACAGTTCTGACAGTTCATTTACAGTGGTTGAAACATTGTATCTATTTGTTTCCATTTAGGATACAGATGTTTTTATTCGGAAATAAATAGATACAATGTTTCAACCGCTGTAAATGTGAAGGAACTGTCAGAGAACTGTCAGAAATAGCGGAGCTCTCTGCAGATACACTTTTTGCTGTACTTTAATTCTTCTTCTTTTCATTCTTCTTCTTCTTTTCATTCTTCTTCTTCTTCTTCTTTTCATTCTTCTTTTCATTCTTCTTCTTCTTTTCATTCTTCTTCTTCTTCTTTTCATTCTTCTTTTCATTCTTCTTCTTCTTCTTTTCATTCTTCTTCTTCTTCTTTTCATTCTTCTTTTCATTCTTCTTCTTCTTTTCATTCTTCTTCTTCTTCTTTTCATTCTTCTTCTTCTTTTCATTCTTCTTCTTCTTCTTTTCATTCTTCTTCTCCTTCTTTTCATTCTTCTTTTCATTCTTCTTCTTCTTTTCATTCTTCTTTTCATTCTTCTCATTCTTCTTTTCATTCTTCTTTTCATTCTTCTTTTCATTCTTCTTCTTCTTCTTTTCATTCTTCTTCTTCTTCTTTTCATTCTTCTTTTCATTCTTCTTCTTCTTCTTTTCATTCTTCTTCTTCTTCTTTTCATTCTTCTTCTTCTTTTCATTCTTCTTCTTCTTCTTTTCATTCTTCTTCTTCTTCTTCTTTTCATTCTTCTTCTTCTTCTTTTCATTCTTCTTTTCATTCTTCTTCTTCTTCTTTTCATTCTTCTTCTTTTCATTCTTCTTTTCATTCTTCTTCTTCTTCTTTTCATTCTTCTTCTTCTTCTTTTCATTCTTCTCATTCTTCTTTTCATTCTTCTTTTCATTCTTCTTCTCATTCTTCTTTTCATTCTTCCTCTTCTACTTTTCATTCTTCTTCTTCTTCTTCTTTTCATTCTTCTTTTCATTCTTCTCATTCTTCTTTTCATTCTTCTTTTCATTCTTCTTCTCATTCTTCTTTTCATTCTTCTTCTTTTCATTCTTCTTCTTCTTTTCATTCTTCTTCTTCTTCTTTTCATTCTTCTTTTCATTCTTCTTCTTCTTCTTTTCATTCTTCTTCTTCTTCTTTTCATTCTTCTTTTCATTCTTCTTCTTTTCATTCTTCTTCTTTTCATTCTTCTTCTTCTTCTTTTCATTCTTCTTCTTTTCATTCTTCTTTTCATTCTTCTTCTTCTTCTTTTCATTCTTCTTCTTCTTCTTTTCATTCTTCTTTTCATTCTTCTTCTTCTTCTTTTCATTCTTCTTCTTCTTCTTTTCATACTTCTTTTCATTCTTCTTCTTCTTTTCATTCTTCTTCTTCTTCTTTTCATTCTTCTTCTTCTTCTCCTTTTCATTCTTCTTCTTCTTCTTTTCATTCTTCTTCTTCTTCTTTTCATTCTTCTTTTCATTCTTCTTCTCATTCTTCTTTTCATTCTTCTTCTTCTTCTTTTCATTCTTCTTCTTCTTCTATTCATTCTTCTTCTTCTTCTTTTCATTCTTCTTCTTCTTCTTTTCATTCTTCTTCTTCTTCTTTTCATTCTTCTTTTCATTCTTCTTCTTCTTCTTTTCATTCTTCTTTTCATTCTTCTTCTTCTTCTTTTCATTCTTCTTCTTCTTTTCATTCTTCTTTTCATTCTTCTCATTCTTCTTTTCATTCTTCTTTTCATTCTTCTTCTCATTCTTCTTTTCATTCTTCTTCTTCTTCTTTTCATTCTTCTTTTCATTCTTCTCATTCTTCTTTTCATTCTTCTTCTCATTCTTCTTTTCATTCTTCTTCTTCTTCTTTTCATTCTTCTTCTTCTTTTCATTCTTCTTTTCATTCTTCTTCTTCTTCTTTTCATTCTTCTTTTCATTCTTCTTCTTCTTCTTCTTTTCATTCTTCTTCTTTTCATTCTTCTTCTGCTTCTTTTCATTCTTCTTCTTCTTCTTTTCATTCTTCTTTTCATTCTTCTTCTTCTTCTTCTTTTCATTCTTCTTTTCATTCTTCTTCTTCTTCTTTTCATTCTTCTTCTTCTTTTCATTCTTCTTTTCATTCTTCTCATTCTTCTTTTCATTCTTCTTTTCATTATTCTTCTCATTCTTCTTTTCATTCTTCTTCTTCTTTTCATTCTTCTTCTTTTCATTCTTCTTTTCATTCTTCTTCTTCTTCTTTTCATTCTTCTTCTTCTTCTTTTCATTCTTTTTTTCATTCTTCTTCTTTTCATTCTTCTTCTTTTCATTCTTCTTCTTTTCATTCTTCTTCTTCTTCTTTTCATTCTTCTTCTTCTTCTTCTTTTCATTCTTCTTTTCATTCTTCTTCTTCTTCTTTTCATTCTTCTCATTCTTCTTTTCATTCTTCTTTTCATTCTTCTTCTCATTCTTCTTCTTCTTCTTTTCATTCTTCTTTTCATTCTTCTCATTCTTCTTTTCATTCTTCTTTTCATTCTTCTTCTCATTCTTCTTTTCATTCTTCTTCTTCTTCTTTTCATTCTTCTTCTTTTTCTTTTCATTCTTCTTTTCATTCTTCTTCTTCTTCTTTTCATTCTTCTTTTCATTCTTCTTCTTCTTCTTCTTCTTCTTCGTCGTGCCCCGTGACTGGCCAAATGAGTGAAGTGTGCGGTGATTCTAAGATCGACGGCACTCATCTGCATGTCATACTGACTGACAGTATTATTTCTCTTCCCCAGCAGACTCCAAGGGCATTTAAATTAAAGGTACAGTGTTCTGCACTAATATAAAGGCTCTCTGAAGCCTAGAAACCCTTTTAATAAGTTAAATTCGCAGCGAATAAATTCGCATCGAATCGAATTTCTCCCGCAAATTCGGCGAATCAGCCGAATTGAATTTTTGAATAATTCGCTCATCTCTACTCAATATGTCAACCATGATAGTGCAAGGCAACACTGTTTGGTGAGTGCACACCAGAGAGGGGATTTATATTATTTTTTTTGCACAGGTATTCACGTGGTGATTATTGGATGAATTGAACGATTTATCTTCATGAATTATTCATGATTTTTTCACCTGGTGATTACTGGATGGACTGAATTATTTGGACTTTTTTATGTACTATATAGATCACTGATATTATCAATATTTATAATTAGATATTGTTTTGGGAATGTTATATAGTTAATTGATACATGCACCACTGAAATATTTTTTTGCACATATCATCATTATGATATATACAAATTTTGGAACAACAAGACTATCAACATGTGTGGGAACCCAAACACCTTGGTACTATTCATGAAATACCACTAAACTGTTCTATAGGAAATTATGGCGGCAACTTTATGAGATGTAAATAAATGTAATTACTAGTCTATTACTAACATGAAACTCGTGATTGAAGATATTATCTTTTGTATACCTTAACACCGTCAATCTGCTATAAACCGGGTGGGACACTCCTCCTTTTGAATGGGCGTCATAAGACGTCCCGTCAGAAGGTGCTGCTCATGCGGCCGCAGGGCCAAGCAGCGGCTCAATCTGTTACCAGCTGTGTCCATGCGACACAGCCTGTGACAGATCACTGCATCAGCCTGTTGATTGTGTCATGAGACAGCTGTGGCCAATCACAGCAGATCACATGATAATTGTATACAATGGATGGATTCCTTTCATGCCATCCATTGTTTACAATTGTGTTGTTACCGTAGCTGCGATTGGTAAAAGCAGTCACACGGTACAGACAGGGCCAATCACAGTCCATCTGTATCATGTGATGAGCTTTGCCAAATCATGGCTAATCACAACAAAAGACTGAATGAATCATTCAGTTTCATTCAGTAACAATGGTTACTAATATCAATTAAATACATTGTTATTAGCAATCATAATGTGTAAAAAAAAAATCCTGATCACTTGCCCAGAGTAGTTCAATGTTACTATGGTAACATTGTACTGCTCTGGTTACCGTGTGTTAAAAAAATAGTAAAAAAAAAGAAGAAAAAATAATTAAGAAATAAATAATAGCAAAAAAAACTTTTTTTAATTATTATTTTTTTTTACTGTCACCAGTCAGTGTCTCTGATCACCACCACACCAGTTATATAATAATACTTTACTGGACTGATGACAATATGTAAAAAAAAAAGTGATTTTTTTTTCTTCATGTTCCAAAAAAAATCTAATAAAAAATTACAATTTCAAAAAACTCACCATGCCTCTTGATAAATAGCTTGGACTGTATATTTTCCAAAAATGGGTCCTTTTGGGGGTATTTGTACTATCCTGACATTTTCGGGCCTCAAGAAATGAGATTGGACATCAGTACATTGATTGATCGATTGTCAGATATATATACCATGGGTTGTGGACTCTACAGCTTTCCTACAGACTAACTAATATACACTTATTTTCACCAAAGAAATGTAGCAGAATACATTCTGACCTAAATTTATTTATTTGCTAAATTTTATAACATAAACAAAGAAAAACACTTTTTTAAAAAACGTTTTGGGTAAAAAATGCAAAAACTCAGTGGTGCTAAAATACCACCAAAAGAAAGCGCTATCTGTGTGATAAAATGTTTTTTATGGGTACAGTGTTGCATGACCTCACAATTGTCATTCAAAATGCGACAACAATGAAAGCTGAAAATTGGCATGGGCAGGAAGGGGTTAAAATGCTTGGTTTTGAAGTGGTGAAGATACACATACATAACAATTATGTTTAGTGTAGTCATGAAAAGCATGTTATACCTTTGCTTGTGCACACTATCCACTGCTGCCAGAATAGGGTTGGAGGGATCAATCGACATGTGTACAACCAGCATGTCGGATTTTTCATTTGATCATTGCCAGTGGCTACAGCCGCTAGCAATAATCAATCATTACTAGGTGTTCTCCCAGCAGGGATGGCTTCCTGCTCCCCCCACAGGAGGGGTTCCACCATCAACCCTGACTAAATTGATGATTTCAGAAAAAAAAATCATAATATCTATGGCCGGCTCAAACCTTTAATAAAAGGATTGAATGTAACATTGAAAAAATTGAAGGGCCCTAGGCAGGGGCGGACTGACAACTCATAGGGCCCCCGGGCAATAGGGGATCATGGGGCCCCTGTGCCCTTGCCCAAACTCAACAAAGCCTATGAAAAAGGTACCAGGGGCACCTCATGGGGCCCCCTACTGACCCCGGGCCCTCGGGCAGTGCCCGAGTTTCCAAATGGTCAGTCCACCCCTGGCCCTAGGTTATAAGGCATATATGTTGATCTGGACACAAAAGATGCTAAAATTATTAATTCAGCAGAAAATGTAACCGTTTGATTTTTTTTTTTGCCACATTAGTCTTCTTTTTTTATTAATATTGAGGTTTGTTCAGAATATGTGAAGTGTTCTAAATTATGAAAGAAATATATGACTTCAACATTTTGATGTCTCTATGTAAAGTACTGTGCAAAAGTTTGAGGAGGGTGTGAAGAAACAAAGTAAAGTATGTCTGCTTTCAAAAATATGTTTTACTTGTTTATTTTTATTAATTTAAAAAATGCAATGTGAGCTAACAGAAGAAAAATCTAAATCAAATCAATATTTGAATATCTTTTGGCTTCAAAACAACCTCAATTCTTTTAGGTACACTAATATACACAGGGGAGTTTTACTAAAACTGGTGCAGTCAGAATCTGATGCAACTGTGTATGGTAACCAATCAGCTTCTAACTTAGCTGGTTCAGTTAAGCTTTGGCAATAAAACCTGGAAGCTGATTGGTTTCTATACAGAGTTGCACCAGATTTTGCACTCTCCGGAATTTAGTAAGTAACCCCCACCATATTTTAAGGAAATCAGCAATAGTCAGCAATATGTTTACATTTTGAATTTGTTTTTTTTTCTTATTATTATTATACAGGATTTATATAGCGCTAACAGTTTACGCCGCGCTTTACAACATAAGGGCAGGCAGTATAATTACAATACAAATTAATACAGGAGGGATCATAGAGCCCTTAGAGCTAGGAAAGGCCAATTGATACAAATGGTAATAACTGTGGTGGATGGGCTGATGGAGAAAATATATGTACAGTGGTAGGCAGGGAAAGAACAGGCCACTCTCAAGAGATGCGTATTTAGGGATCGTCTAAAAGTGGACAGAGTAGGAGATAGTCGGACACATTGGAGAAGGTAGTTTCAGAGAATGGGAGAGGCTCTGGAGAAGTCCTGAAGGTGAGCATGGGGGCAGGTGATATGGGAGTTAGAGAGCAGGAGGTCTTGGGAAGAATGAAGACAATTTGGTTGGTATTTTGAGACAAGGATAGGAATGTAGCTGGGGGCTGAGTTGTGGGTGGCTTTATAAATTGTAAGTATCATGAATTTTATTAATTGTGTGAGTGAAAGGATTGGCAGGATTGGCAGAGAGGGGTGGAAGACACTGAACGGAGGAGGATCCTGTCAGCAGCATTCATGATGGACTGAAGGGGTGCTAGCCAGTGTAAAGGTAAGCCAGTGAGGAGGGAGTTGCAGTAGTAAAGGCAGGAGATGACCAGGGAGTGAGTTAGAGGCTTTGTGGTGTCATTGGTTAGGAAGGGTCGTATCTTGGAGATGTTAAGGAGGGAGGCAGCAAGATCTAGGCAGTGATTGGATGTGGGGCCGAGTGGATAGTTCAGAGTCCAGAATCACACCTAGAACCTTGGCATGCAGGGACAGGTTGATGGCTGAGCCCTTGATCTTGACAGAAGTTGGGGGAAGGGCCATGTAGGGGAGGATTGGAGGGGGAGACCCAACACCATTTTTTTTTCTTAATTTTTCACTGGAAATTCTTTTTTTACATTCAGCTGTCAGCAGGGAACCCTGGTGACAGCTGATGACTTTTGTTGTTAAAGATGCTGTGGACGCTCGCTCCTCAGCAACCATGACAGTTACAGTACTGGATGTTAAGGACATGGATGGCCACCCACTCCTTAACAATGCAGTATTTATGACTGGCAATAAATATACCGGCTACCGCTAGGCATTAAATTACCACATATTTTCACTACTAAAATACCACATGACTTCATAAAATAATGTGGTAAGATACTGCTTTGTGAATGGAGCCCACTGTTTTGTATCATTTATTGGACAATTTTCACTTTTGGTTTCTTACAACACTAATTGTTCATATTGTTATTTGTCATGTTTATACTACATTTTTAGGTGAATAAAGCACGGTTCATTTATGATTATGTGGTTTAAAGGGACTGTATAACTTTTTTAATGTTTATTATCAGCTAACCTATTGTCTTCCTGTAAAGGGTTAAAAGGAACCTTACTGAACCTTAATAAAGACCTAAAATTTTGAGCCTTTCAAAGCTGGGAAGGCTTGAATGACAGACGATTAATGTACAATAATTAAAAGAGAAATATGGAGATGCCATTGATGGCCTATTTCTGAAAATTCTGGCTGCTAGGCTATGTCTGGCTCTCATACATTTTAAGTCTCACATACACAGAACAAGCATGCTGTAAATGAGTGACAAAAGTGTCTGATTTCCTTTTCAGTTTTCAGGTTGGTGACTCATAAAGCATTGAACCCAATGCATCATCATAATGGCTTTTTATTTCAAACAGTACAGAAAACATTTCAAGATTTAGAGTGTATTGTAATTATTTGTTAATTGTAATTTAAAGCATATTTGCTATATATAATTGCATATGAGTGGTTTTGAATAATTTTGTTTGGAACACATTAGTCAGTAAGTCATTTCTCTATAAGTGATCACTTTGAAAAATGTATCCAAATGTCACTATATCGCGCCTGATGCAAAAAATTAACACCCAAAAAAACAAAAAATTATGAAAACTTATTGCTGCCACTACACCTTGCTTTAAAGATCAAAATGTGAGTATCACCCCTATTTAGTGAATACAAGCGGCGCATACACTTCACAGTGTTATCATCAAAACATTAGTGATAAATCTCCAATTATCACTCATACATTATATATCATTCATTAATACATATCTTTAACCATTATCTCTGAAACAAAAAATAAATAAATAATAAAAAAATAAAATGTAATAAATGCGACAAATAATGTGATATCTCAAAAACGTCCCGTGACATAGAAATTATATATATAATAAATGAAATAAAATAGAAAATATATATATATAATAAAAAAAGTCCTGTGATGAAAGATGAAAAAGAAACTAGAAAAGCTACCATTTCTGGGGAAATTGCATGAAATGTTCTTGCCTCCACCAGTAGTCTACAACTGGAGTGGGCGGAGTAACTGGGTGGAGTGGCTTGTCACTCTGCTGCCTGCTCACACACCTGGGTTCCTATGGCAACTCACTTTACAGCAAGGGCAGAGAAGAGCAGTTAAAAACAAACTGCTCCAATTTGCTCACTTCACTGGCGGTTGCCATGTTCAAACAGTTGTAGTTTAAATATTATAAGTCCTACACTGAAGAGCTTTATATTGTGAGAATCACAAGACCCAGACCTACATTTTGATGCATAGTATGTCTCTGAAATATTAAAAATGAAGCCACAGTCGCAGTTTAGTAATTGCCCTTCAAATTTGAGGTGGCTAAAATGGAGTTTCAATGAATGTCAATGGGCGGCATGAGTTTCAAACAAATGGTCATATTGTGAAAACTATCAGGACTATGGCTTAGCCGTGGACATTTTTAGTGGCAGCAGGGATAGCTGAACGTTTTGATATAAGATTTGTGTAGGTGGGCTTGAAAATGAGGGAGTGATGGCAGTTTAGAAATCATGTCCTGATTTTTCAGCTCCCACTCTAGTTTTGAACATTCCGCCATTCATTCCTATGGGACCAATTTCACCACAAAAACGCTGATATTTCGTAAACCATTTGGCGTAACGTTCCACAAAGTAATAGCACACCAATTGGGAACAGCACGTTTCGGTATATTACTGTCTATGTAGTGTAAAAACGGTGGGAGGAGTTAGGGTGGTAAATTTGGCTATAATAATAAGAATATATATGTGAGATAACAGTAAGTGGTCTTTCCATGCAAGAACACTTAATTAAAGTCCAGTGATTAAATAACTTCATGTGGCGAAAAACTTTAAGGTATAGAAAACCTTGTGCAATGCCCACTGTGCACCCCCACTCAGGTGTGCACTCACCAGATATTGCCTTTGTTAAAGCATACTCAAGAGGATATCCACTAATTGGACTAGGAGGTTTATTCAAGAACAGCCCACTTAATGATTGATTGCCAGGATAATTCAAAACTCCATTCCACCATATCATGAAAAGAGAAGAACAAAGAATCCGCTCCAATAGTATATTACCCAAGACAAATAGATTTATTTACTCCAAGTAATGCACTTAAAATGTTAAAAACATAAACAAGCCCAAATAGTGTGTCTTTGTGACCAGCAGATACCGCATGGTGCACTCACCAACTTTCGGAACTGTCTGACAGAACGCCATCATGCCACTTCCTGTTACAGATCTACGTCACTTCCGGTCAGCCTCACCGTCACGCTCTGACGTGTTTCGTCATATCCTGACTTACTCATAGGGGTGACGGTACGGTGCGGCTTACTGCTTATATCAGGAGCCAATGATTAGAATCATCAGACTAATAAGCATGCCTAATTAATTCACCTCCATCTCACAGAAAGTGATGTAAGTTACTGGCAACTCCTAGGCTCCATACTTTTACGCAAAAGAGGGCAAAACATAACAGCAATGACATTATACTATTTTACATCAAAAACATACTGTTACATAACACCACTGCTAAAACCTTATTCACTTCCCTAATGACACAATGTAACCTTAATGGCAATATCATATGTCATATAAAATGACAACCGATATGATATTACTCATATTGAAACAATGTGTATACGATAATACACTATTTATCCATTGGATACATCATGATATATATAAACACCATTATTAAAATTGTATAGAATTTTATAAGATTTTACAGAAAATTAATTAATTAATGTCTAACTGATTAATATACTTATTAACAAACTTTACTTTGGCTTCCATAATAACCATGGAAATATACACACTTAATTATATATCTGTCTATGCCAGATATATAATTTTATCCCTAGTTATTTTAAATGAACTGTAAAACTAAATTAAAAGTAAGAATGAAAATGAAAAATAAAAATTATATATATATATATATATATATATATATATATATATATAAACAAATAATATAAAAAATAAAGATAAAAATAAAGCTAAAATTTTTTTAAAAAAATTAGAATTAAGATAAAAATAACACTAAAAATCAATGTGCTCTTATACATCACTAATAAAGCAGTTAATATCCACTTCCACATTGAGCCCTCCTGCTACTAGAGACTGAAGTGCATGAATCCACTTTGTTTCCCTTTTAGATAGGTCTCTTACTCTGTTGGATGCTCTCCAATTAGGAGGGACCCAAACAAAACCCCAAAATTCAAATACTTTAGGATTTTTAAACTTTTCAAGTACTTTAGGATTTTTAAACTTAGTAAAATGATCTGACACATTATGATAGGAGTATACCTTTTTAATATTTTTTATTTGTTCAGCAATCCTCACTTTAAGAGCTCTTTTAGTCCGGCCTATGTAAATTAGATTACAGGGGCACTTAATAGCATATACCACATGGGTGGTATCACATGTTATGAATTCAAGTATCTTAAATTCATGTTTATTTGTGGTTGAATAGAAAGATACCCATTTAACTGCATTACCCACGACTGTTTAACACGCCTTACACTTTTTACAGGCTTTAAATCCCTTCTCAGATGGAAACATAGAAACTGTTTTAGGGGCATCTAAAATCTTCTTAACAATTCTTTCCCCCATACTTGGTGCCCTCCTGTAAATAAACTTGGGCCTCATTGGTGGTACTGTCCCTAATATTTTATCCATCAAAAGTACATGCCAATGTTTCTGAAAAATATGTTCTATTTCTTTATACTGTGAATGAAAGGTGGATAAAAAATTCCACTGATGTGTGGTATTATCCTCCTTAATCTTATTGTTTAAACATGAAGATCTGGGGATATTTAATACTTTCTGTATGTTATATTCTAGAAATTCCTCTGAATATCCTTTCACCAAAAATCTTTTTTAATAATCTCAGACAACATTTTATGTCATCTTCTAGAGTGCAATTTATCCTAACCCTCATAAACTGCCCTCTAGGTATATTTATAAGCCACATTGGATGGTGACCACTGCTTATTTGATAGGTAACAATTCCTATCTGTTGGCTTGAAATAAACTTTAGTAGTGGCCATATTATTAACTCTCTGTATTGTAACTACCAAAAAATTGATAGTATCTGTGCTCATCTGATGGTTCAATTTGATGGATTTATTATTATTTTTTAGCTTAGTCATAAAGGTGTGTAAAGACATCTCTGATCCCTCCCAAATTAGGATGAGATCATCTGTATATCTTTTGTAAAACATCAACTCTTGTGGGTAATGGAAGAAAACTGTCCTCCCATTCTGCCATGAAAATATTGGCCAGAGTGGGAGCAAATTTTGCTCCCATAGCTACTCCACTCCGTTGTCAGTAAAAAGTATTACTATACCAGAAGTAACTATGCGATAGGCAAAAATCTAAGTCTTTACCCAGAAACACTTTATTACTATGAGGAAGATCAACTCTCTGACCAATTCAGGGCCAACAGAGCGTCATCATGACTGATGATCGTATATAATGAATTAACATCTGCAGTTACAAACCATATATCTTTCTTTTCTTTTAGTTGGAAAACTTCCTGATGTTGTAATAGATCTTTCGTATCTCTCAAATATGCTTTAGTGCTTAAAGAACTTTTTTGTAAAATCTTATCCAAATATTCCCCCAATCTAGCCATTACTGAACCAATCCCGTTCACTATAGGGTGGCCCAGAGGCCATGTTGCATTTTTATGTACTTTTGACAATGTGTATATAACAGGAATTCTCAAACTGCTGGGCACCAAATATTTTTTCTCGTTATTGGAAATATCTTTATTTCGATATCCTTCTTCTATAAGTAATTTTATTTGTTCTTTATAAGTATGAGTGGGATCCTTTTTTAACACTTTATAAGTAGTAACATCTGTTAGCATCTCCTGTAATTGGAGTGTGTAATACTCCTTATCCATAACCACTGCACCCCCTCCTTTATCTGCCAGTCTTATTATGTCTTTTCTCTAGGCTTTTTATACCTTCTGAGATATGTGTGGGATTGACATGTTTATGTGGGATAATAGTATCCAAATCTTTCAATACTAAACTCCTAAATACTTCCAAGCATTGATGGATTCCGGGGATTAAAAGTGGACTTATTCCTAAGACCACTGTTAATCACCTCTACTTGTGTGTGATGATTAGAAGTAATGATTTTTGGATTAATCAAAAAATACTTTTTCAAATTTAATTGTCTGACATATTTATGTATATTTATATATACACTAAATTTGTCTATTGGTTTCTTAGGAGCACATTTCACACCAAAATTTAAAATATTTAACTCTTTGGAAGACAAAGTGGCTTTGCTAATATTATAAATTCCTTTGTTATTTAATCTCTCCTACTTTTTTTGTTGTTGAACCCTTCTACCGGCTCTACAGCCTCTACGGACTCTTCTACGTTTACAGGACCTACTCTTCCTCTGTTGGGTGGGTGAAAGGACCGACCTCATTTGTCTCATGCCTAAAACATCAGAGGGTCCAGCTCCTTATACTGCAAGACATGTGCAAATCACATTGCTCTGTGGAAATAAATTTATAGTAAATGTATACAACATAAAATCAAATATTGATCATTTGATCAATATTTGTATAGCTCTCTTTTAAGATTTACTTATACATAAATTCAATGTACCTTATTTAAAAGGGGACAACAAAATACAACACAACACAAGCATCAGCTCCAGATGGCTATGATATTAAAAAAAGACCAACATAACACTTTGATAGACAGGTTTTAGATTATGAATGATAGGACTAAAACATTCAGCACTGAATGAATGTCAATCATTTATATTAGCACAGGCTAAAGTAAAGCTATAACACTAGTGTACTTAGACTAGCAATATCTACATATACAGTCAGGTCCATAAATATTGGGACATCAACACAATTCTAACATTTTTGGCTCCATACACCACCACAATGGATTTGAAATGAAACAAACAAGATGTGCTTTAACTGCAGACTGTCAGCTTTAATTTGAGGGTATTTACATCTAAATCTGGTGAACGGTGTAGGAATTACAACAGTTTGCATATGTGCCTCCCACTTGTTAAGGGACCAAAAGTAATGGGACAGAATAATAATCATAAATCAAACTTTCACTTTTTAATACTTGGTTGCAAATCCTTTGCAGTCAATTACAGCCTGAAGTGTGGAACGCATAGACATCACCAGACGCTGGGTTTCATCCCTGGTGATGCTCTGCCAGGCCTCTACTGCAACTGTCTTCAGTTCCTGCTTGTTCTTGGGGCATTTTCCCTTTAGTTTTGTCTGCAGCAAGTGAAATGCATGCTCAATGGGATTCAGGTCAGGTGATTGACTTGGCCATTGCATAACATTCCACTTCTTTCCCTTAAAAAACTCTTTGGTTGCTTTTGCAGTCTGCTTTGGGTCATTGTCCATCTGCACTGTGAAGCGGCGTCCAATGAGTTCTGAAGCATTTGGCTGAATATGAGCAGATAATATTCCCGAAACACTTCAGAATTCATCCGGCTGCTTTTGTCAGCAGTCACATCATCAATAAATACAAGAGAAGCAGTTCCATTGGCAGCCATACATGCCCACGCCATGACACTACCACCACCATGCTTCACTGATGAGGTGGTATGCTTAGGATCATGAGCAGTTCCTTTCCTTCTCCATACTCTTCTCTTCCCATCACTCTGGTACAAGTTGATCTTGGTCTCATCTGTCCATAGGATGTTGTTCCAGAACTGTGAAGGCTTTTTTAGATGTCATTTGGCAAACTCTAATCTGGCCTTCCTGTTTTTGAAGCTCACCAATGGTTTACATCTTGTGGTGAACCCTCTGTATTCACTCTGGTGAAGTCTTCTCTTGATTGTTGACTTTGACACACATACACCTACCTCCTGGAGAGTGTTCTTGATCTGGCCAACTGTTGTGAAGGGTGTTTTCTTCACCAGGGAAAGAATTCTTCAGTCATCCACCACAGTTGTTTTCCCTGGTCTTCCGGGTCTTTTGGTGTTGCTGAGCTCACCGGTGCGTTCCTTCTTTTTAAGAATGTTTCAAACAGTTGTTTTGGCCACGCCTAATGTTTTTGCTATCTCTCTGATGGGTTTGTTTTGTTTTTTTCAGCCTAATGATGGCTTGCTTCACTGATAGTGATAGCTCTTTGGATCTCATCTTGAGAGTTGACAGCAACCGATTCTAAATGCAAATAGCACACTTGAAATGAACTCTGGACCTTTTATCTGCTCATTGTAATTGGGATAATGAGGGAATAGCACACACCTGGCCATGGAACAGCTGAGAAGTCAATTGTCCCATTACTTTTGGTCCCTTAACAAGTGGGAAGCACATATGCAAACTGTTGTAATTCCTACACCGTTCACCTGATTTGGATGTAAATACCCTCAAATTAAAGCTGACAGTCTGCAGTTAAAGTGCATCTTGTTCGTTTCATTTCAAATCCATTGTTGTGGTGTATAGAGCCAAAAATGTTAGAATTGTGTTGATGTCCCAATATTTATGGACCTGACTGTACCTTTAGATATTCCCAAAAGCTCCCTAGGAGTGCCTGTAGGAACATGCAGCAAGTATGTGGACCATTCTAAACACTGCTAGGAGCATTAAAACTGACCTTGGTGATCTGCGGAGCAGGAGACCTGTAAAGGTTGCATTGTCTCTCCTAAATCAGCCTGTCAGTATCACAAAGGCTCACACTCCATGTTTATTGTTCAAGAAAAAGGAGTCTAATTATTAATTAAATAGCTGTCCAGCAGACAGTTGATTATAAAAAGGCATTACTTAACAAAGAATACCCCTTCCCACCTCATGCTGTCAGCAATGGCAGCACATGAAAGATAAATGTCATAAAGCCTGTGAAAGAAAATAATATCTTTACACAGGAAAGGTGAAGGCTACAAGAAGATAAGCAAAGCTTTACTCATCAGTCAGAATACTGTAGAAAAAGTGATACAAACATTTAACAAATATGGAACTGCAACCATCTCACAGAGACGTCCAGGCCATCCATGGCAGTTAACACCTCGCAGGAGTGTCTTCTGATGAGAAGAGTTGAAGAAAAGTGTCATGCAGGTTCACTGCAGTTAGCTAAAGAAGTAGAAAGCCAAACTGGGGTGATTGTTTTCTGTGACACAATATGGCGTACACTGTAGAGGAATGGCATGCATGGGTGTCATCCATGAAGGAAGCGCATGCACAAAAATGTCTGCCTAGAATTTGCCAGGGCCCATGCTGAAAAAGAAGAAGACTACTGGGACTCTGTACTCTGGAGTGATGAGAACATGATAAATGTTTTTGCCACTGCTTGCTTCAAAACTGTATGGCATCGCAAAGGTGAGGAGTACAAATTAAAATGCATAGTGCCTACAGTGAAACATGGTGTTGGCAGTGTCTTTCTGTGGGGCTGCATGAGTGCTGCTGGTGTCGGGGAGCTGCATTTCATTGAGGATATCATGAATTTGCATATGTACTGCTCTATATTGAAAAACAAGATGCTACCATCACTCCATGCCCTTGGTCGTTGTGCACTTTTCCAACATGACAATGATCCAAAACACACATCTAAGGCCACTGTTACATTTCTGAAAAAGAACAGGGTGAAAGTGATTCAGTGGTCAAGTATGTCTCCTGATCTGAACCCAATCGAACACCTATGGGGAATTTCTGAAGAGACAAGTTGAGCATTACTCATCACGTCATCCAGCATCCAGGTTTTCAAACAGGACATTCTTGAAAAATGGAAAAAGATAGATGCTGCAATATGTCACCAACTTGTTTATTTCATGCCTAGAAGACTTGGTGATGCCCTTATAAATCATGGAGGTACTAGATGGAGGTTTTTTGTTGTGGGGTGTATTCATTTTCGCATCAACTCATTTGAGTAAAACTGAAGATTTTGTAATCTAAGTTATATTATTAACCTTACTTCCATGTGATGAGCTAAACAAATGCTCTATAAAACTCAGTTTTGTCAACATTTTGGAAATTATTCTTGTGTTCATTGAGATATTGATGAAAATCGTATTTTTCGAAGGAGGTGTACTCATTTTCAAACTGCACTGAATCCGCACCACCAGTGCACGGACATATGTGTACAAGCACCATTGGACAGAATGTTTTTTCACATATCATGCAGATTGGATGTGGTTCAAACCGCATCCACTGTGAAACGGCACTTATAACAATATACAATAAACCTTACAAAAATATGATCTTATTGCTACATTGTATTTATTCTGTTTCAGTGGCAACCTTTGTTTTGTACCTTCATGACTGGCACAATATCTTCTGTCATTACAATGTAGTCTATTTAAGGTCTAGTTAAGACAGCTGGACAGCTACTGTAATAAATAAATACAACCATTAAACACGTTTACATTCTGGAAACAGTAGAGCAGGTAATATGGAGTTTTTCTGGGTGGAGACCAAAACTGTTTTAAGCCAGCCAAGCCCTCAGTTTCTTGCTTGTGTTAGTGTTTCTAACACATGCTTCAAGCTCCATGTTTCCCTGCCTTGCTCCTATGCCTTGACTTCTGAGATTGGGTGTAAATGGTATTACATAGTATTTCTGTTATAATTCTGGATGTACAGTACATATCACAGTATATTGCTGGATATTATATATATATATATATATATATATATATATATATATATATATACCATTATGTAGGGTATGCTTCAAATGTTGGAGGTAGGTGAGATAATGGCCCAGTCTGTCCTAGTATACTCCAGTGGTCTCGTTTTCAGGATGGAGGGGTGTCTCTCCCCTGCTGGGGGTTTTGGGCTGATCGTTAGGTTGGGATAGCCACATGCATCTTGGGTAAGAAAATTAAGTGGTAAAGAAAAATGTGATGTGTATTTGTATCTACATGGTTATACTCTGTCATTGTATACACTTACTGTTTTTTGTTTTATAGACTGAAATATAGATTCTGATATGTACTGCTCCTGATGAAGCAGCTTGAACTGCAAAATGCTTAGAGCCCATGTTTTGGGTACACCTATATTAATGATTCTGAATCTTTTCCCCTCCTTTTTTAATATATTTTATATATAATCTTTTTTATTGTGTAAAAATAAAATGATGTGTGTTGATGTGTGGTTGCCATTATTTGATACCTGGTGCCTTAAAAGCCCAAATGCTTTAGTATTTTGTGATTGTAACAGATTTTGACTATTCTCAGAACTAAACCTGCCTTTTGACCACAGATTGGACCCTGACTACTCGATGGACACTGCCTGCCTTGAGCCTTAACTGTCATTGGATCACTCTGCCTGTCTGCCAACCACAAGTACCTGTTTTGCTGTGCTTAGCTTGTGCCTGCTCCAGCATTGTAGCCAAGCACTATAGCATTGTGTAAAGAACTGATTGCAACTGAGCACCAGTAGGCTTGCTTGACTTATGGCAAAGGGGGCGGTTATAGGCCAGAAACACAATATCTAGTTATATTTCCTGACCAACAACGCTGGGTGTAGGTGTGAAAAATGAATGCTGACGGGTATACACATCCACGCAAGGTAATAAAAACTCAAATTATTGTATAGGGATGAGTAGAGTGATTTTGAAAAAAATGATTTTTCAATGAAATTTCATGTTCATAAACTTCGCAAAGTGAAGAGCCTCTACCCCTTTAATAACTCACACTCAGTTTGAATACTTCAATCCCGTTTTTACAGGCCAGGTCATAATCTCCTTGTATAGTGGAAGATTTTTCTTTTTACTGTATTTCTTCTCAGAAATGATTGTTATTTTTAAAATGAAAGTAAAGGGTTACAATGTGGGATTATTAAGATGTTGATGCTCAGTGGAGTTATTTAATACCACTCTTTCTAAACTTTTTGATATACTTGCTTGCCATTGTATTTTTATATCATAACAAAATGAAAATTCTAATCCTTTTTATATGCTCTCACTTTCACACCTGTAACATAACGTTGCTTTGCTTTATACAGAGAAAATTTAAATAAAATGCCACTTTGGCATTCCAGTGACGCACATAATGTAACCCCCTGTATTACCACACACGGACAAATAGACACAGACCGTTCTTTATTTTTGCAATCTAAAACTGCAAACATAGTGGTGAAAATTGCTTTGCTTCTTCCTCATTGCATGGTAATACTCCTGCATCATGGGCTTCAGCTTGGAGTGTGAAAAGAATTCCCCTGTGAAACAGAATGAAATTGGCAATTTAATTTGTCCCTTCTGCACTTATCTACAGATACCGAAAAGTCAAGACAAAATGTGGCTTTCAGTCTGAGATGTTATCTTGTATTGGATTTGCAATAGCAGAGTCACGTTGGTTATTGGTTCTGCAAATTGTACAGGTTGCTTCTGCAATCTCAAAAGAGTTCCCTGTGACAACTTTGTGTTTAGGAGCTAACTAGACACATGTCACTTGTTGATAACTGCAGCTTTCATTTTATGTCATCTTAAAAGTTTACATTTTTTTCAATTTTCAAGATTTAAAAGAAAAAATCCAATGACATGCTATTATTCTTCAGAAATCAATTTGTGTCCAATGTCACTGAACATCAGAGGAGCTTTCTGGTTTTCATTGGTCTGCTTTAGTCAGCCTTTTTCTTTTTGCTGTCAGTAACTGCTTTGCTTTCTACTTGCGAAGCAACTTCCCACTTGTCCACAACTGAGTCACTTTGAAATAAACAAATATAAAATTTTGACAAACAGCATTTTCATCAATATGCAATTGGCAGCTCCCATTCACCATCGACATGCATGTTTAGGTTTGTAGAGATACTCACAGATCTCAATACATAAATAGTTTTAGTACATCTTGATGCATTTTCTATCGAGATATAAATCAGGATCCTTTTAACATGGACAGCATTCAATCTGATCAGTATGGGATCCATGAACAGATCCCCTGCTGAATCAGAGCTAAACAGCTCAGATGTCAATTTTGTTTTTTTTAACCTTTTTGCCTTCCTCTGGATCAACTGTGGGTATAGAATTATAGCTTGTTTTTTTTTGTGTTGTTTTTTTGTTTTTTGCTTTTTTCAGCCAGACTAGCTATGTAACCTGGATTTACTTGAGGTAATCAGATGTGAACAGACTCAAGACTGTATACATCAGGCCACCCATAGACTAATATAGAGCTTCTAATCAGGTCCACCTGAAAACTGATAGTAGAACCTGATTGGACCACCCATGTGAAAGAAGTCACACAGGTCTGTAACATGGCGTCCGGAGCGGCCGCATAACCGCCAGCTCTGGCGCCCCCCGCCGAATCCGCCGCCATCCGAGTGGTAGAATGGTCCCCCAGAGATCCCCCAACACCCAGAAGGGGTGCCGGGCGCTCTGTCCCTCCGGCGGTGATCCGGTGACACGCGGCCTACCATGACCCCCGAAGCCACAGCCTTTCCTACCGGCCGCCGCGGACTACGGAGGACCGCGAACCGCCGAGGACCTCGGCGAGACACCCCGCTCTGGGCTCCGGAACATCACCCAACGGTCCCCCCAACACCCATAAGGGGCGCTGGGCGCTCTGTCCCTCTGGCAGAGCCCCAGTGACTTGTGGCCTACCACAGCCCCTGAAGCCGCGGCCTTTCCTGCCGGCTGTGGTGAACCGCGGAGGACCCCGGCCGACCGAGACGCCCTGCACCTGAAGGGACGCTCCAGAGGGGATGCCACAACCAACCCCGCCCCGTCGGTATCCTCACCAGCCGCTCCGGAGTTCCTGCCTCACCCAGGAGGGGTACTGGACACCCTGTCCCCTTATCAACACCCTCTCCATCTGTCCTCACCGGCTCTTCTCCACTTTCAAATCCCTGCTCTCTCCCCCCCACCTCCACTCAGCACCTCACTCCCCGCCCACGAGATTGCCAACCATTTCCAAAACAAGATTGACGCAATCCGTAAGGACATTGTCAACTCACAATCTACCTCTCCACCTAGCCCCCCTCCCTCCATCACCCCCTCAACTCTCCCCTCCTCTGACCTCATAGCCGCACTACCCCCCACTACACCTAACGCCCCGCACACTATCACCTCCCCAACGCTCCGCTCCTTCATCCCAGCTACCACTGAGGAGGTCTCTAAGGTCTTCACTGAAGCCTGCCTCACCACTTGCCCCCTAGACCCTATCCCCTCACAGCTCCTCCAGTCACCCCCCCCCATCATTCGCTCCCTCACTTACATCTTCAATCTCTCCCTCTCCACTGGCACTTTCCCCTCCCCTCTAAAGCACGCACACATCACCCCCATACTCAAAAAACCCTCCTTTGACCCCACTGACCTAACAACCTTAGACCCATTTCCCTGCTTCCATTCACTTCCAAGCTCCTTGAGCGCCTGGCCTACAATTGCCTAAGCGCCCACCTCACTGATAGCAACCTCCTTGATCCACTCCAGTCTGGCTTCCGTCCCCTACACTCCACCGAAACCGCCCTACTTAAAATCACCAACGACCTGCTAACAGCCAAAGCTAATGGCCATTACTCAGTCCTCCTGCTCCTTGACCTCTCCACGGCCTTCGACACAGTTGACCACCCTCTACTCCTTACTAAACTGCACTCCCTTGGTATGCTCTCTCCTGGTTCTCCTCCTACCTATCCCAACGCTCCTTCAGTGTCACCTATAACACTGCCACCTCCCCCTCTCTCCCCCTCTCTGTTGGAATCCTCCAAGTCTCTGTCCTCAGATCCCTCCTCTTCTCCATCTACACCTCCTCCCTTGGCAAACTAATACACTCCCATGGCTTCAATTACCACCTCTATGCCAATGACACACAAATTTACCTCTCCACCCCCCACCTCACCCCCTCACTCTCCGCCCGCATCGCCCACCTCCTGAATGACATATCGCTCCATTTCCTCAAATTAAACCTGTCCAAAACCAAGCTCCTGGTCTTCCCCCCAGCCCACGCCCCCCCCCCATCCTCTCCATTACTACTAGCAACGCCACCATCACTCCCACCCCACATGCCAAAAGTCCTGGGTGTCACCCTGGTCTCAAACCTTTCCTTCCAACCTCATGTCCAATCACTATCAAGGTCATGCAGGCTCCATCTCCGCAACATCTCCAAGATACATACATTCCTTACCCCAGACACTACTAAACAACTCGTACACTCCCTCATCATTTCACGCCTGGACTACTGCAACACCCTTCTCACTGGCCTACCCAAACAAACGCTATCCCCACTCCAGTCGATCCTGAACTCTGCTGCTGGACTCATCCACCTCACCAACCGGTCCACATCTGCCACCCCCCTCTGCCAATCCCTTCACTGGCTCCTGATTGCCCAACGCATCAAATTCAAATTGCTAACTCTGACCTACAAAGTCATTCACAACGCCGCCCCAAACTACCTAACCGACCTGATACCCAAATACCACCCTACCCGTGCCCTTCGCTCCTCACAGGACATCCTACTCTCTATCTCCCTGGTCTCCTCCTCCCATGCCCGATTGCAGGACTTCTCCAGGACTTCCCCCATCCTCTGGAACTCCCTACCCCAATCCATCAGACTGTCACCTACCCTCCTCACCCTCAGGCGCACCCTGAAAACCCATCTCTTCAGGGAAGCCTACTCCACCCTCACCTAACAACTGATCTCCTCCACTTCTCCCACCACTCCATCCCCCACAGCCACTTCCTCCTGTACCACTTTCCCCTCCCTCCTAGATTGTAAGTTCGAAAGAGCAGGGCCCTCGAACCCCTCGTGTATTGTATTGTTACCGTCTTATCTCATGTTCTGTCCCCCTTGCTACTGTACAGCGCTGAGCAAACCCTTTGGCGCCATATAAATACTGTATAATAATAATAATAATAATAAATGCCCATATACACAATAAAAAAATTATACGTACAAAAATTTCCATATGAGGAACGATTGGTTGATCATCTGTTAGTTATAGTGCTTTCAATAGTCAATTCTGACTGTTCAGACGAAAGAAAAACAAAAGTGCAAGTTAGAAAATTGTTATTGTACATGAACACAACTTCTGATTTTCACTCAACTTGTACAGTAATTGTACAGGAATAATTGATTAAAAAATAAACGTGCATGATCAGAAGCAAAGGACAACCTAGAAGAAGGTGGCAATAAACACAAAAATATTACACAAGAAATAATGTTTACCTACTAGGCCAACAATTTTCGTACAAGTTAATTCCATTGTTGTAAATAATTGGGGTATGCAGCGCTATAATAAATCATAAAATACTAAGACATCAAATCACAGCATATCCGCTGAAACACAATATCATCAAATGTGATGTATAAATACAGCAATAAGCTCGTGTGGATTGAAAAAATGTGAAATGTAAACAAATGACAGGAGCTTCAGATGTTCACTTGATCATAAATCTTGAAGATTTTAGTACAATATTGCGCTTACCACAGGAACATACAAACTGAGGGTTGTGTGTATGTCATCAGGTATACCATCAGCGAATGGAAAGGCCTGGACAGCAATGCGGGCAGTAACCGGCCATCCACGGTAGACACTTGGAGATATCAGCAAACACTCGGGGGTCACATCTGGCTCACTGGTGGGTCCAAGGACGTCCAGCCTCCTGGTGGTAATTCTCCTGAGATAATCCACCTTGCACGGCTCGCAAATAATGAGCCAAAAGGCAAAAATGGTACTGATAGTGAAGCACGTCTTTATTCTGATATCTCCAAAATAAAATTAGCATACAACTCACATTTGAGCTAACATCGGGTATTTCCAGGTATATTCCAGGTTCCCTGGTGGTTAATGGCTCCCTGGTGGTTAGTGGCGTCTGCTGGGTGGATCCCCTAACATGTTTCGAGCACACAAGCTCGTTATCAAAGGGGTATGTAAAATGTAATTTAGTCCCATATATTTATATTTATTCCATTGTTGGTTACAACATGATACGCACTTTCATTGAAAATCAGACAATCATTCATCCGATTGTCTTATAGTGTATAATAGAATTTAGGCTTTGGGTATTCATTCAAGTAATAAACCAAGGCCAAAGATGATCCATATACTGGGGAATGATTGCATTGTACGTGTGTAATAAATTCATGCATCATGTTAATTTAAACCTGCTAAAGTCCTAAAGGTTTACAGTTTTATTATTGCCAGTAATATTCAACATTTTGTGAGGCTGCACTAATCTGCTCATCCTTGCTTGCAGTTACAGTTGTCATTTTATCACAGTAGTTTTAACCTTTTTGCTCCCTGTTCCAACCATTATTGTAGAGGTGTGGCAATGCAGTTGAAAAGGGGCAAAGCGCGCTGTTGACAACACTGCCATGTAAACAACAAATGGGATTAAGGATTGAAAACCACAACAGAACTACATAGAGATTATTGAAATGGATCTAAACTCAACCACAATATAAAATTTTTAAGCTATATACTGTAAATTTTAACATGCCAGTATAAATTAAAATGATGTTTTGAACTGTTTATGATGCACAGTGCTTTAGCAAACTAAATGTCCTTTAGCTAGGGTTTACACATAGTTTAACAGCTATTTCCCTCTAAATACTAACTATTGCTATTGGCTTAGAATTGTGCTTATATCTAGTAGGGCTGTTTCAGTACAGTGGAGTGACAGGACAAGCCTGATGGATAGTTGTTGTACTGTGGATTAAGGATTTTCTGTGTTATTATGTATGCTGAAAATTTCTACTGGTTATTTGCAACTGTTCATGAACAAAATGCAATGTAACCATTGGGTTTTTTTCTACCTGGTCTTTGTCCTGAACCACACACTTAGTAAACATATACTGGGTTAATTTACCAAGCAGTGAATTTATAAAGTAGTGGTATTATGTTACTGGGGCCAAATAAAAAAAATCCCTCCTACACATTAATAAAGCACAGCAATGTGCCTTGGGGCATCTCCTCCTACCACGGAGTGTGCTCTTAAGTCCTGTGCAGAGAACGATCAATTGGAAACTGCAGTCCCCTCTGTCTGACCTGTATTTTAGTCATAAAGAGTAGCCACTTTATAGATTAAACACTGTAGTGTCAAGTGGAGGGTGATAATGATCTTTGGTCTCCATTATTTCCTGTATCTTAATTTACCTTTGAATACTTGTCAACACTGAAAGTTCATTATACATGACAAAGATTTTTGTGATTTACATTTTGAAAATATATTATTTGGGAGAAATGACACAAAACCTAAAAGATTACATTACATTACAAGTCTATTTGGACATTGGACTTGTTGGCACAAAAAGTGGTGTTAAAAATGCATGTTTTACCGCATTTATGAACATCAGCATTTTTTTGTGCTTTTTTTTAAGAAATTACACCAAGAACACTCCCAAATACCCACAATGTATGTAAAATACTATAATATTAACTTTAGGAGCCATTTTGTGAGAGCAGATAGAGCACTGTCTTTAGTGAGCTGTCTGCTTTGCTTGGTGCATTTTCTATGGATCCAGTCCTGAAGATGATTGAGGAAATACTCCTCATTCTGAAGATGGAGAGAATTGCATGCGAGGACCTGAGATCTTCGGTACTGGACTCATCCATTGATGGACCAATGCATATCTTCAGGATATTTTGCCAGCTTATACGTTCAACTGTGTAATTATCCAGAAAAGTTTTTCAACTTTACAATGATGTTTGTACGAACCAGAGGATGTTTGTACACTCCAGAAGATGATGATCTTCTGGAGAGGCTGCGATTCCTTTAACTCAAATGGACACCCAGATGAGGATGAGATGTCTCCTGAGTAACGTCTCCTGGTGGCACTAAGGTATGTAAAATGTAATTTAGTCCCATATATTTATTTTCAACAAGAGGTTTGTGTAAAAATGTTTAACACTTTTTTAAGGTGATTGTAAACATTTTTAAAATGGCCATGTTTTGACAAAACTCTTGCAAGTTATGACAAAAATAAATAAATAGATATTTTTTCCCTTTTTGTGACATGACTTTGTTTTAATGGACCATGTTTGTTATTTCTATTGTAGGTTTCTGGCCACAGGACAAACATTTGCTTCACTCCACCATTACTTTCTGATGTGTGTGAGCACAGTGGTAAAAGTAACCTGTGAGACCTGTTTTTCACTGTGGTAGGAGTTACTTAATGAGGTGATGGAAGAAATGAGGGAAAAGGTAGCTAATGAATTTTTGGAAAGGACTTAGTTTCCAAATTGTATAGGAGCCCTGGATGGGAAACATGTCTGAGTGAAAAAGCCACCTAACTCCAGGTCACATTATTTCAATTATAAGAAGTACATTTCAATTAGTGAAGGCTAATCTGTGCTTCATATTTGTAAATGTGAGGGCCTACGGGAGTTAGGAGGATGCCCGAATATTCTGTGAGTCTGCAATGGGGCGTCGGCTATACAAAGGATGGCTCAGGATTCCTGCAAGGAGGCCACTTCCAGGCAGTACAGAGCCTAGTATTCCATTGATGATGGTAGCCGAGAAAGCCTTGGCCTAGCAGAAATCCTAATGCGTCCTATAGTGGACATGGACTTACAAGCAGAAAATATTTAATTACAGACTAAGCCATGCCTGATGAGTTGTGGAGTGTGCATTTGGAGTAAGTTCTGCAAAGTGGCACGTACTCCTTTCTGCCATTCAGCTGTATGTGGAGAACGCTATAAAAGTAGTCCTAGTATGCTGCATGCTACATAACTTTTTAAATGATATTTTTAATTGACAAAGAGAGTGTCTCCACTGAACCTGCACCTTCAAACCCTGCACACAATATTCAGTTCATGGACTTGCACTGCACTTCTCAAATTATGAACATCAGATATCAGTTTGCAGATTTGTTTTTGTTTCCCCTGATGGTAGTTTAGCCCGGCAAGACCAGTATATCTAGTTTGATTTTTATTTATATCAGTTACCTTAAATGTTCTCAGTGAATAATAATATAGCATGTTGTTTTCAGATTAATAAAATTTTATTTTTTGTTTTTCTCAAGCACCAATGTTTTTTATTTTGGTCCATGTGAGTTAAGTGGTCATTTTGCAAGAATACTTTGCACAAGAAAATTACCACAGTTTCCACAAACACAAGAGAAATTGTGGCAATTTCTGCTGTTGTACGTTATGTGGCCATTTCTCAAGTAAATGGCCACGTTTCTGCCAACATCTTCTGTTAGAGTCAATGAGGTCACATTGCAGAAAAATAGCCACATTTTCTACATACACAAGTGAAATTGTGACAATTTCTGCTGTTGCCAGTCACATGGGCATTTCTTGGGAAATGGCCATGCTTCTGCCAACATCTTCTGTTGGAGTCAATAAGACCACATTACGAGAATATAGTCACATTTTTGATTTAGCAATTGTAAAAAATTAACACAACACAAGAGTATAATATCAACAAATTACCTTTATTTTAACAAGTGTAATTAAGCACATTTTTTAAAGAAAAATACCAAAAGAGGCCAAATCCTTTAGCCAGTAGAAAAAAAGGACCATAATTTGGCCACTAAATTGTCCTTCAATGTGAAACATATGTGTTATAATTAGAGATGAGCGAATCGAACCAGGCGAAGTGGAATTCGATTCGAATTTCAGGAAAAATTCGATTCGCGTCGAATCCGAATATTAGCCTACTTCGGGTGCGCGAATCGGATTTTTCCCGATCAGCCGGCAAAAGTGTCCCTGCAGAGAGCTCCGCTATTTCTGACAGTTCTCTGACAGTTCCTTCACATGTACAGCGGTTGAAACATTGTATCTATTTGTTTCCATTTAGGATACAGATGTTTTTATTCGTAAACAGATACAATGTTTCAACCGCTGTAAATGTGAAAGTCAGAGAACTGTCAGAAATAGAGGAACTCTGCAGATACACTTTTTGCCGGTTTGGAATTATTCTTATTTTCATCCTACTTCTTCTTCTTCTTCTTCATCCTCATCCTCAGAAGAAGAAGAAGAGGATGAAGATGAAGAGGAAGAAGAAGAAGAAGAAGAAGTAGGATGAAAATAAGAAGAATTCCAAGCCGACAAAAAGTGTATCTGCAGAGCTCCTCTAAGTGTATCTGCAGAATAGAGGAGCTCTGCAGATACACTTTTTGCCGGCTTGGAATTCTTCTTATTTTCATCCTACTTCTTCTTCTTCTTCTTCTTCCTCTTCATCCTCATCCTCATCCTCTTCTTCTGAGGATGAGGATGAAGAAGAAGAAGAAGTAGGATGAAAATAAGAAGAATTCCAAGCCGGCAAAAAGTGTATCTGCAGAGCTCCTCTATTCTGCAGATACACTTAGAGGAGCTCTGCAGATACACTTTTTGCCGGCTTGGAATTCTTCTTATTTTCATCCTACTTCTTCTTCTTCTTCTTCATCCTCATCCTCATCCTCAGAAGAAGAAGAGGATGAGGATGAGGATGAAGAAGAAGAAGAAGAAGTAGGATGAAAATAAGAAGAATTCCAAGCTGGCAAAAAGTGTATCTGCAGAGCTCCTCTAAGTGTATCTGCAGAATAGAGGAGCTCTGCAGATACACTTTTTGCCGGCTTGGAATTCTTCTTATTTTCATCCTACTTCTTCTTCTTCTTCTTCTTCCTCTTCATCCTCATCCTCATCCTCTTCTTCTTCTTCTGAGGATGAGGATGAAGAAGAAAAAGAAGAAGTAGGATGAAAATAAGAAGAATTCCAAGCCGGCAAAAAGTGTATCTGCAGAGCTCCTCTAAGTGTATCTGCAGAATAGAGGAGCTCTGCAGATACACTTTTTGCCGGCTTGGAATTCTTCTTATTTTCATCCTACTTCTTCTTCTTCTTCCTCTTCATCCTCATCCTCATCCTCTTCTTCTTCTTCTGAGGATGAGGATGAAGAAGAAGAAGAAGTAGGATGAAAATAAGAAGAATTCCAAGCCGGCAAAAAGCGTATCTGCAGAGCTCCTCTATTCTGCAGATACACTTAGAGGAGCTCTGCAGATACACTTTTTGCCGGCTTGGAATTCTTCTTATTTTCATCCTACTTCTTCCTCTTCATCCTCATCCTCATCCTCTTCTTCTTCTTCTGAGGATGAGGATGAAGAAGAAGAAGTAGGATGAAAATAAGAAGAATTCCAAGCCGGCAAAAAGTGTATCTGCAGAGCTCCTCTAAGTGTATCTGCAGAATAGAGGAGCTCTGCAGATACACTTTTTGCCGGCTTGGAATTCTTCTTATTTTCATCCTACTTCTTCTTCTTCTTCCTCTTCATCCTCATCCTCATCCTCTTCTTCTTCTTCTGAGGATGAGGATGAAGAAGAAGTAGGATGAAAATAAGAAGAATTCCAAGCCGGCAAAAAGTGTATCTGCAGAGCTCCTCTATTCTGCAGATACACTTAGAGGAGCTCTGCAGATACACTTTTTGCCGGCTTGGAATTCTTCTTATTTTCATCCTACTTCTTCTTCTTCTTCTTCTTCCTCCTCATCCTCTTCTTCTTCTTCTTCTGAGGATGAGGATGAAGAAGAAGAAGAAGAAGAAGTAGGATAAAAATAAGAAGAATTCCAAGCCGGCAAAAAGTGTATCTGCAGAGCTCCTCTAAGTGTATCTGCAGAATAGAGGAGCTCTGCAGATACACTTTTTGCCGGCTTGGAATTCTTCTTATTTTCATCCTACTTCTTCTTCTTCTTCTTCTTCCTCTTCATCCTCATCCTCATCCTCTTCTTCTTCTTCTGAGGATAAGGATGAAGAAGAAGAAGAAGAAGAAGAAGAAGAAGAAGAAGAAGAAGTAGGATGAAAATAAGAAGAATTCCAAGCCGGCAAAAAGTGTATCTGCAGAGCTCCTCTAAGTGTATCTGCAGAATAGAGGAGCTCTGCAGATACACTTTTTGCCGGCTTGGAATTCTTCTTATTTTCATCCTACTTCTTCTTCTTCTTCTTCTTCCTCTTCATCCTCATCCTCATCCTCTTCTTCTTCTTCTGAGGATAAGGATGAAGAAGAAGAAGAAGAAGAAGAAGTAGGATGAAAATAAGAAGAATTCCAAGCCGGCAAAAAGTGTATCTGCAGAGCTCCTCTATTCTGCAGATACACTTAGAGGAGCTCTGCAGATACACTTTTTGCCGGCTTGGAATTCTTCTTATTTTCATCCTACTTCTTCTTCTTCTTCTTCTTCTTCATCCTCATCCTCATCCTCAGAAGAAGAAGAAGAGGATGAGGATGAAGAAGAAGAAGAAGAAGAAGAAGAAGAAGAAGTAGGATCTGCAGAGCTCCGCTATTCTCCGCTGTGAGAAATAGGCTATTTCTCACAGTTCTGTGACATTCCCTCCATACAGCAGTTGAAAACCGCTGTATGGAGTCAATGTCACAGAACTGTCAGAAATAGGCTATTTCTGACAGTTCTGTGACATTCCCTCCATACAGCGGTTGAAACATTGTATCTATTTGTTTCCATAAATGGAAACAAATAGATACAATGTTTCAACCGCTGTATGGAGGCAATGTCACAGAACTGTCAGAAATAGCCTATTTCTGACAGTTCTGTGACATTCCCTCCATACAGCAATTGAAACATTGTATCTATTTGTTTCCTTCTCCTTCCTCTCATCCTTCTCCTTCTCCTTCTTCTCATCCTTCTCCTTCTCCTTCTTCTCATCCTTCTTCTCATCCTTCTCCTTCTTCTCATCCTTCTCCTTCTTCTCATCCTTCTCCTTCTTCTCATCCTTCTCCTTCTCCTTCTTCTCATCCTTCTCCTTCTCCTTCTTCTCATCCTTCTCCTTCTCCTTCTTCTCATCCTTTTCCATCTTCTCATCCTTCTCCTTCTCCTTCTTCTCATCCTTTTCCATCTTCTCATCCTTCTCCTTCTCCTTCTTCTCATCCTTCTCCTTCTTCTCATCCTTCTTCTCATCCTTCTCCTTCGTCTCATCCTTCTCCTTCTTCTCATCCTTCTCCTTCTTCTCATCCTTCTTCTTCTTCTCATCCTTCTTCTTCTCATCCTTCTCCTTCTTCTCATCCTTCTTCTCATCCTTCTCCTTCTTCTCATCCTTCTTCTCATCCTTCTCCTTCTTCTCATCCTTCTCCTTCTTCTCATCCTTCTCCTTCTCCTTCTTATCATCCTTCTCCTTCTTATCATCCTTCTCCTTCTCCTTCTTCTCATCCTTCTCCTTCTTCTCATCCTTCTCCTTCTTCTCATCCTTCTCCTTCTCCTTCTTCTCATCCTTCTCCTTCTCCTTCTTCTCATCATTCTCCTTCTCCATCTTCTCATCCTTCTCCTTCTCCTTCTTCTCATCCTTCTCCTTCTCCTTCTCCTTCTTCTCATCCTTCTCCTTCTTCTCATCCTTCTCCTTCTCCTTCTTCTCATCCTTCTCATCCTTCTCCTTCTTCTCATCCTTCTCCTTCTCCTCCTTCTCCTTCTTCTCATCCTTCTCCTTCTCCTTCTCCTTCCTCATCTCCAAGGGCATTTAAATTAAAGGTACAGTGTTCTGCACTAATTTAAAGGCTCTCTGAAGCCTAGAAACCCTTTTAATAAGTTAAATTCGTAGCGAATTAATTCGCATCGAATCGAATTTCTTCCTCAAATTCGGCGAATCAGCCGAATCGAATTTTTGAATAATTCGCTCATCTCTAGTTATAATGTTCAAGGAAAACAAAATTAATGAGAAAAAATATTTGTTAAATATAGAAACATTTTACAAATTTTAAAAATGTAATTAAAAATGTATTTAACATTTTTTTAAAAAATCTAAGATTAAAATACAAATATAACCTTAAAAATGGAAAATGTGAAAACATTTTAATTTTTAAAAAATATTAAAGCAAACAAATATATTATTACCTAATACCACTGACATATCCCCTCACGACAGGCCCCCACAAAAATATGACTTACTGTCTTGACTCCAGGGAGCATCTTAGGAATTGAAGCTCTTCTGGTAAGGAGTGCAGCTTCATTATTGAAGTTGATCCACTGCTCTCCACAATCTGCTGCTTAGTTAATTCCCTTTGTACTCAGTCACATAGTGACTTCCACTGGATCTGTAGAGCCTCAACTTAAAAAAAAAGTACGTAACGGTAATCAAAACATATATACAAACAAAAAATACACACAAACATTAAATTCATGCAGACATCTGCACTTATTTTGATCTTTCTTCTGGCTATGGTTCATTCCCTCCCAGCTGTTCCCATGTTGAGGATGAGACAGGTCCAGGGGCAGACTGACAACTCATGGGGCCCCTGGGCAATTGGGGATCATGGGGCCCCTGTGTCCTTGCCCACACTCAAAATACACCCAAAAAAGCCTATAAAAGGTACAGGGGGAATGTTATGGGGCCAGCTACTGACCCCGGGCCCTCGGGCAGTGCCCAAGTGCTCGAATGGTCAGTCCGCCCCTGGACAGGTCCCAAACTTCTGGGTGCATTTGATCAGCTGCAATGAGCTGAGAATGAAACACATCATTTGCCATTTATGGGCAGCACAGTGGCTAAATAGTTCTGTCTGGCAGTACTAGGGTTGTTGGTTCGAATCCCAACCATGGCACCACCTGCCTGGAGTTTGCATGTTCTCCCTGTGCCTGTGTTGGTTTCCTCCAGTTTCCTCCCACACTCCAAAGACATGCTGGTAGGTTAATTGATTCCTGTCGAAATTGGCCCTATTATGTGTATGTATGAATGTGAATTAGGGACTTTAGATTGTACACCCCTTGAGGGTTAGGGACTGATGTGAATGTACAATACTGTATATACTGTATGTAAAGCACTGCTGAAATTGACAGCGCTATATAAGTACCTGAAATAAATACATTTTTCATGAAAGAAAGACAGCACAGCTCTCTTTTCTCTTCAGCAGAACAAAGAACAATGGTGTGCAGAGAGGAGGGGAGGTCAAACAGAGCTTCCTGTATACATAGGATTTCCTTGTTTTTCCAATGTGTTTTCATCACTACAATGTAAAAACGTTGAACGCTGTTAAACACATGTACACACATTTAGAAGCATTCATCATTTTGTGGTCAAAATTCCCTCTTCTGAACATTATTTTAGGGCATTCAGAAAACATGTAAAGAAACCCCAAATGGCTAAACAGCCTGTCCTGGGAGTGGTACACCAGCTCATGCCATACTGCCTGCATAGATATTACAGGGGGGAGGCGCATCCAAAAGCAATAACTTACAAAAAAACCCACAAGAAAGAAAGGATACAGCATCTCAATGGCTAATGAACAGGATATATTTATTGGAGGTAAAAAAATGACAATACACATCCCATACATTCCCGCCCAAAAACCGCCCCCACCCCCAAAAAAAACCCCTCCAGAAGGCACAGCTCCAGCCCAGCAATAATCCCCTCCTCCACCCCCCAAGACACCCTCAACCCCCACAGCAGACCCCCACCCCTCTTCTCCTCCCCCTCCCCCCAAAAAAATTCTCAGAAAGAGATGCGGGTGACAAGGGCCAGCACTCCACACCTCTCCCTGTCCTCCCTCACTGTGCAGATGGAACCTTCCTATAAACCCTGCTAAATAAAGCTGTAAACAATATAGTACATAAGCAAGTGTCAATTCCTGCTATAGAAATGCTGTAAACCAGATCTCAATAAGCCAGCAATTATATCAGTTCCACAAAGCATTCCAATGGAGAAAACAGCAAGGCAACTGTGTGCCACATAAAGTTCTCATGTAACTCAGTCTGTAGTGTGAGAATACATAAAAGGGGGGAGGTGCAGCGCTTTTCGTGCGAAGGCACGTAGTCATAGGGGGTTAGCTTACCCCCTATGACTACGTGCCTTCGCACGAAACGCGTCAGGGAGCGGCTACAGCGGAGTGACGTCACGCCGACCGGCGCCACGAGGGCCCCGGCGGCCATTTGCTAAACCTATGTATGGTCAGTATCTTTCCTGCTCCTGCCTGTATTGTGAGTTCTTTGGGAATAAATACCCCTTGCCATTAAGGTATCACACTATTTGGCCTCCTTTTGTTCTTTGGGCTCCGGTGGGAGCCATTTACGTCTGCAGAGCGGCCTTTTTTCATCCATGTGTGGCAACACTATCAAGTGGCGAGGGGCTTTTTGACCAGATCTGACCAAACCCATATGAGGACCCTAGGATTACCTGGAAATATCTGTTCTGAATGCGCATTTGGATTGCGTATCTGGTGAGTGCGCAATCTTTATACCTTTATCACCCCACCCATGAATCCAGCCATTGGGGTTCTTTGAAGACTCTCTTGGGTTTTGATCACGTTATGGACTATACTTATCATCTATAGTCATCTTTATTGCACTTTATTAGCACCTTAATATTGGTTTATATGAATGTGTATATATTAAGTTAGCACTGCACCTCCCCCCTTTTATGTATTCTGATTATTTTGGAGGTTTATACGGTACCTTTTTTGGTGTTCAGCTGCTATTGTCTCATTTTTATTTTATTTTATTAATTTTATAATATAATTTAGGCGCTCACTTACCCTGAGATTTACAGTCTGTAGTGTGCTCTGCTTCTCCTGTGTTCACAAGACTGTGATCAGAGCTTCAATAAGGACATATGATCGGCACTGAACAGGTCCAACCTACACCCTGCTATCTGATTGACTCTGCAATACAAAGGCTGTAAGATAAGTCCAACAGTTAATCGGAACAATCTCACCAAGTGGATCTTGGAGAATATCATGCAGTCCCAGATGGAGATTTCTTGAATATATCTTGAAGATGAGACAGGACAGCTTGCAGCGCAGTGTGTAGTATACATACAGCAGGTCAGGACTGCCAGCGTGCGCTCCGGCTTCACAGCAGGGGAAAGCACATGGAGGGAGCTTCCTGTATACATAGGATTTCCTCGTTTTTCCAATGTGTTTTCATCACTACAATGTAAAAACGCTGAACGCTGTTAAACGCATGTTTAACCGCATTTAAACGGGTGTACACACATTTAGAAGCATTGAGCATTTTATAGTCAAAATTCCCTCTTCTGAACATAATTTTAGGGCATTCAGAAAACATCCTGTAAACTCCACAGCTGATAAACAGATAAAAACGTCCATGTGTGCTGGACACAACGTGCATTTAACAGCAGCAGTGTGCATGGAGCCTAATAGATTCATTCCTATGATCTTCAGCTGAATCTAGTGACCAAAATGTGGTATCATCTTGTGAACTACTTTAATGAAAAAATATACTACATTTCAGTATATTTATATCATATAGAGCCAGAGGCAGGCTGACCATTTGGAAACTCGGCACTGCCCGAGGGCCCGGGGTCAGTAGGGAGCCCCATGAGATGCCCCTGGTACCCTTTTCATAGGCTTTTTTGAGTTTGGGCAAGGACACAGGGGCTCCATGATCCCCTATTGCCCGGGGGCCCCATGAGTTGTCAGTCCGCTCCTGTATAGAGCTGATAATCATAAACATTAATCTATAACAAAATATGGGGACAATTTGTCTAGCCTGCATGAATTTGTGTGATATTCAGCCAATCAATGTTTTATAAATGGAATCCTGGGACTCGATTTGCCGCATCTGAGCACTTCCTCATAAAGCACTTATGGTAATTGTACACAGATGTACCTGTCAGGTTTCAAGCATGTAGTATTAACTACAATCACTAGATTCTGCAGGCAAACACCACTGGAAAATTATAAGGCAGTATTAGCTTAAAATGGTTCTAAAGGCAGAAGGTTTTTTTTACATTAATGCATTCTTACCTGAGCCCAATCTTGATCCAGTGATGTGCATGAGAGTAGAGGCTCTCTCTACTGTCTCCCTCCTCATTGGTTCAGACATTAGCTCCTGCTGCTTCCAATCACAGCCAGTGAGGAAGTAGCAGGGGGCAGGGCTAAGCCGAGCTCTGTGTGTTTTATGAACACACAGTGCCTCCTTGGGAGCAAGCACACCTAAATGCCCCATAGCAAGCAGCTTTCTATGTGGTCCCTCTGCAGGGAGAAGGGGCCCGGAGTGTCAGCAAGGGACCCAAAAAAAGGAGGGTAATGGCTACTCTATGCAAAACAACACAGAGCAGGTAAGGATAACATGTTTTTTATTTTTTTTAAATAAAAACTGAGTCTTTATAATCACTTTAAATCACCAGATGGCACACTTTTGTGAAACACTGAAGACTGAAGCCTGTGAGCAGGGGCAGCACAGGGAGTTCCAGGTGAGGTTACAGGATTTGAGTAAGAGACAAAAGGATTTAAGTTAGAAGTCATGACAATATTTTCAGACTAAAGTTCTTATCAAAATAAATAAATACATGAGTAAATAAATACATATATCAGCCACTTGCCCTCCTGAGGATTTACCCCCCTTCCTGACCAAGCCATTTTTTACATTACGGCGATGCGTTACTTTAGCTGGCAATTGCGCAGTCATGCAATGCTGCACCCAAATTAAATTTACATTCTTTTTTTCTAATAAATTGAGCTTTCTTTCAGTGGCTTTTGATCACCTGTGCATTTTTTATTTTTTGTGCTATAAAAAAAATTTGGAGAAAAAAACAATATCTTTGACTTTTTGCTATTAAACATGTCCAGTAAAAAAATTTAAAAAATCAAATTTTGTAATAAATTTAGACCTAAATGTATTCTGCTACATGTGTTTGCTAGAAAAAATCCCAATACATGTAAATTATTTGGTTTACGTGAAAGTTACAGCGTATACAAATGGCGGTATAGATACTTGCATTTTTTTTTTTCATTTTTAATAGTAATGGTGGTGATCAGCGACTTATAGCAGGACTGCAGGACTGCGGCGGGCATTCTGACACTGGGGGGGAACTTACTTGATGTCACTGACATCCCCAGTGACACCAATACAATGATCAGTGCAAAAAAAGCACTTACACTGTACTAATGGCGCTGGGCAGGAAGGGGCAGAGGCATCCCTAGCGTTGGTGTCACCAGGTGCGGTAACACTTGGTGACACCCCCTCCGACGATCCATGCAGAATGGATCAGATCTGCAGATTGAGCATAATGGATCGGATTCCAATCCATTATGCTCAATCCGCAGGTCCGATCCATCCTGCGGGGATTGTCGGGTTTCTTTACAACTTACCTTTTCTTAGAGCAGGTCCGGTGTCACACCGTATAGGTTGCATGCCATCGATCCCCGCAGGATCGTCCCTGTCACCTCGTGCACACTGCTTTGGATGGCTGTGAGCAGCACAGCCATTCAAAGCAGTGTGATTACAGTGAAGCACAAACACACGAGCCTGTAATAAAACACACCCAGCAGACAGTTAATCCTTTGATCTCCCCTCATGTTAACCCCTTCCCAGTGGAGTCCCAAGGCAGGTGCGGGGGTTGCGGTCCGCACCAGGTGACACTGACCGCACGGGGTGACACCAGACCCGCTCCAAGAAAAGGTAAGTTGTAAAGAAAGCCAACTATCTCAGCAGGATGGATCAGATCCATCCTGCGGGGCTCGTCGGCTTGCTTTACAACTTACCTTTTCTTGGAGCGGGTCTGGTGTCACCCCGTGCGGTCAGTGTCACCTGGTGCGGACCGCAACCCCCGCACCTGCCTTGGGACTCCACTGGGAAGGGGTTAACATGAGGGGAGATCAAAGGATTAACTGTCTGCTGGGTGTGTTTTATTACAGGCTCATGTGTTTGTGCTTCACTGTAATCACACTGCTTTGAATGGCTGTGCTGCTCACAGCCATCCAAAGCAGTGTGCACGAGGTGACAGGGAGAACTGTTTTGTTTACAAACATTTCTCCTCCCCATCGGAGATGCTCGGCAATCACCGGCCAGGACCTGGTGATTGACGGCTGCGGCTGGTGGCGTGGGTAGGGCGCGCATGCCCCACCTACCCGGAAATGCGAAATCTTGTACATATACATATTTTGCGCACCTGTGCTGCCCTGTAGCAGTATATCTACCTATACATATAGGGTGGTTGGGAAGCGGTTGATAAATAAGTAAAGTCAGCTTGCAAAACCACTATACATTCCCTTTAGAAATGTGCGTGCTTGCAAGTAATATAGGTTCCATATACAGTTAAATTATATTATTCTTGTATTTAATCAGTTAATTAACCCATGTGACACATACGCATCAAGGAACAACTGATAAGCTTTGATAAGTTGGCAATCCTGTTTATATGATTCATTTAATTACTGTAAATGTAATCTATATACATTCCTCTCATCTGTGTAGATCTGTCGAACCAGTAGAAACTTTTACAAAGCAAGGGAATGAAATGGTAACTTATTTCATCTAATACAATGGCATGCATTTCATATAGCAAACCTGTAAAATGACTTATTATTCACACTGTGTAGCTCTGATTTATTACCAGAATCAAAATGAAAACAAAATAATAAAATGGACATTAAACAGTACCCTTGGCTTGCTATTATTTCATTTTTGTTCAAGTAATAGGCACATTTTAATAGGGTTGTCAAATTTTAAAATGTAACCTGCTTTAATTGGAAAAAACACTTTGCATTCATTTTCCAAGAGCAGAAACTTCTTCATTCTACATGCAGAGTAGTGGCTGGTCTGTCTAATCCAGTGTTTCTCAACCTTTTTTCAGTCAAGGCACCCTTTAAAATTATGGATAATGTCAAGGCACCCCAATCTAAAATGTGAAAAACTATTCTACACACATCCTGTACACCCAACATTAGAGGCAATTTATTCTTCCAAAGCAAATACACCTTTGCACACCGGTACCTTTTATTATTCCAGGGTGTCTCTCTCATTTTCTCTCCCTCACTCTGCTAATGTGACCCCAGTGCTGACAGAGAGGGGCAGGGGAGGGCCAAAAAAGGATGATGTGCAGGCACCCGACATCCTCCTTATCAACTGATGATGTCATTAGTTGTTAGGATGCTGGCAGCTAAAAGGTCATAAAAGTGCACAATGAAAACCTGTGGATTTGTGTACTAGAAGGCAGGATTGATCTACCTGCTAGCTTGTATACAATTTTTGGGCATTTTGCCAAGGCACCCCTGAGGAAGCCTGAAGTCACCCCAGGGTGCCTGGGCACCCTGGTTGAGAAAGGCTGGTCTAATCTCATAGTTTGCGTACATAAACAAGTTAGTATGTGCTGTGTTTACATGAAATACAGATTTTCTAAGTAAAGATACATCAACCAAAACAAAACAAAAAACGAACAAGAAGAAAAAAAAACAAGACATGAATGGATAGTTGAGTTTGCTTTGAATACTAAAAATAAACTAAATAGCATTTTCAGTTTGTAATGCTCAGATAATGTTACGTTCCGACTAGAGATGAGCGAATTATTCAAAAATTCGATTCGGCTGATTCGCCGAATTTGCGGAATAAATTTGATTCGATGCGAATTTATTCGCTGCGAATTTAACTTATTAAAAGGGTTCCTAGGCTTCAGAGAGCCTTTATATTAGTGCAGAACACTGTACCTTTAATTTAAATGCCCTTGGAGTCTGCTGGGGAAGAGAAATAATACTGTCAGTCAGTATGACATGCAGATGAGTGCCGTCGATCTTAGAATCACCGCACACTTCACTCATTTGGGCAGTCACGGGGCCAAGACCAGAGTGTGGAGCCACAGTGTGGCGGTGGAGGCAGCAGCAATGGGAGGCCATACAGCACCCTATGACAAAATGGAACACACCAGCAGTGTGAGGAGACCAGAGTGTGGCGATGGAGACAGCAGCAATGGGAGGCCGTACAGGGACCCATGACACACTCTGGACCTGGCAGCAGCATGAGGAGGCGGTACAGGGGCCCATGACAGATTACGGGCCTGGCAGCAGCAGTGGGCGGGCGGTGGATGCAGCAGTATTCGGAAGCCAAACACAGGCCTCGGTTAAAAAGTGGAAGCCGTCAGCAGCTTGCCGTTGGCTGGAAACTGTACGTTTGTGTCACTGGAATGCACTAATCACCCAAAAAATATTACCGCCAGCCGGTGTGTAAATGGATTTAACTCTTTGAACGTACAATAGTGGTTGTGAAGCAGAAAGTCAGTTTATTTTGCACAATCGGCAAACTGCAGCACCAACTGTGCACGACAGCCACCAAAAAAAAAAAGGTGTATGTCACTTTAAATTTTCGATTCTTTGATAGCTGTGGCCCTAAGTAACGATTCTGTGTCCCTGAGTAACGATTCTGTGTCCCTGAGTAACGATTCTGTGGCCCTAAAGTCTCTGTGGCCCTAATGCAGGCCATAGATGGGTCGAAAATCGGCCGATTTTTCGGCCGAAAATAAAATCGGCCGATTTTCGGATCGTTAGTGGGCTATTTGGTCGGCCGTTTTTCAGTATTTTGGCCGTTTTTTTTTTCTGTAAAGTTGGAAAAAAAATCGTCCGATTTTGCCGATCGGCCGATTTTCGCGGCAATAGTGGGCAAATCGGACGATTTTTTGCCGATAAAAAAATCTGCGCATGAGCAGTGACTTGCAAGAGGAAGACAAAAAGAAGAAAAAGAAGAAGAGGATGAAGAAGAGGATGAAGAAGAAGAAGAGGAAGAAGAGGATGAAAAAGAAGAGGATGAGGAAGAGGAAGAAGAAGAAGAAGAAGAAGAAGAAGAGGATGAGGATGAGGATGAAGAAGAAGAAGAAGAAGAAGAGGGTGAGGATGAAGAAGAAGAAGAAGAAGAAGAGGATGAGGATGAGGAAGAAGAAGAAGAAGAGGATGAGGATGAGGATGAAGAAGAAGAAGAAGAAGATGAGGATGAAGAAGAGGATGAAGATGCAGAAGAAGAAGAGGATGATGGTGAGGAAGAAGAAGAAGAAGAGGATGAGGATGATGATGAAGAAGAAGAAGAAGAGGAGGATGAGGATGAAGAAGAAGAAGAAGAGGATGAGGATGAAGAAGAAGAAGAAGAGGATGAGGATGAAGAAGAAGAGGATGAGGATGATGATGAAGAAGACGAAGAAAAAGAAGAAGAGGATGAGGATGATGAAGAAGAAGTGGATGAGGATGAAGAAGAAGAAGAGGATGAGGATGAAGAGAAGAAGAAGAAGAAGAGGATGAGGATGAGGAAGAAGAAGAAGAGGATGAGGATGAAGAAGAAGAAGAGGATGAGGATGAAGAAGAGGATGAGGATGAATAAGAAGAAGAGGATGATGGTGAGGATGATGAAGAAGAAGAAGATGAGGATGATGAAGAAGAAGAAGAAAAGAGGAGGATGAGGATGAAGAAGAAGAAGAAGAAGAAGAGGATGAGGATGAAGAAAGAAGAAGAGGATGAGGATGAAGAAGAAAAGAAGAGGATGAGGAAGAAGAAGAAGAAGAAGAAGAAGAGGATGAAGAAGAAGAAGAAGAAGAAGAAGAAGAAGAAGAAGAGGATGATGATGAAGAAGAAGAAGATGAGGATGAGGAAGAAGAAGAAGAGGATGAGGATGAGGATGAAGAAGAAGAAGAAGAGGATAAGGAAGAAGAAGAGGATGAGGATGATGATGAAGAAGAAGAGGATGAGGATGATGAAGAAGAAGAGGATGAGGATGATGATGAAGAAGAAGAGGATGATGGTGAGGAAGAGCCATCCGCCTTCCTCTCGCTCGTCTGCTCATCTGCCCTCCTCCGTCCCTGTCATCTGCATCCGCCTCGTCAGCATCCTCCTCCTCCTCCTCTTCATCTGCATCCTCCTCCTCCTCGTCATCATCCTCCTCCTCCTGCTTCAGCTGCTTCTTCCTCCTCCTCCTCCTCCTGCCTCCTCCTCCTCCTCCTCCTCCTCCTCTTCATCTTCCTCCTCCTCCTCCTCCGCCTCCTCCTCCTCCCCTCCTCTTCATCTCCCTCCTCCTCCTCCGCGGCATCTTCCTCCTCCTCCTCTTCAGTCATCCTCCCCTCTTCATCTTCATCCTCCTCCTCCTCTTCATCATCTTCTTCATCCTTCATCATCCTCCTCCTCATCTTCATCATCCTCGCCTCCTCTCATCTTCATCATCCTCCTCCTCCTCTTCATCTTCATCCTCCTCCTCCGCCTCCTCTTCATCTTCATCCTCCTCCTCCTCTTTATCTTCATCCTCCTCCTGCTTCATCTCCTCCTCCTCCTCCGCCTCTCCTCCTCCTCCTCCTCGTCAGTCCTCCTCCTCCTCCTCTTCATCTTCATCCTCCTCCTCCTCCTCGTTCCTC